>NC_057881.1:23751415-25095880 GCF_019740435.1 Gambusia affinis
CGGACCTTGTTTCATTACATGTAAGCACACTGTCACAAGGTTTAAGGACTTTTGCCTTCAAAAACTAAACGAGTGCTTTAAGTGCTTGCATTTCAGGCTAGCTTGTAATCAGCAGAGCTTCCACCCTGCAGCTTTTCACCATGAGAGATGATAAGGAGATGACAACATGTCAGGCTTGATCTTCCAACCAGGAACTAAAAATAGCTGTAAACTGTTAGGCTTTTGCTATTCATACATGACATTGCAGAAAGTTCTCAATAATGCAGGAGAGCAGACAGCTGTCTCTCGCTACATAATTGAAGAACACAACATCAGCGGTCAGCTGTTGGCTTTCATCAAGGAAATCTCTGTAATTGCCTGTGGTTCCTCTCACAAGCAGATTAGAGCCAAACCCTGCCTCATCAATCGAAGCTAAATGAATGAAGAGCAGGAACGGCCTTAGAGCCTCTCAGGTATCGCTCTGTCCGTTCAACTGAGCTGAAGAGCGATGACGGTTCTGTGGAGGAGACAAAGAGCTGCAAAGGCAGAAAGAAAGACGAAGATGAGACAGGCACTGAGGCCATGCAGACGCAGGACACAGGCAGGCAGCCCGGCCAATGGAGGATTTCACGTGGAAGCCAACGTGCCGAATCTAACATGAGAAGCTCAAGCAGCAAAAAAAAAAACCTAGATGCCAGACATGAGAGGGAGAAAATAGGAGGGAGGGTGGAGCGTGGTATGACAACACTTCTTATCGAGGCAACATTGTGTTTCTTTGTCATTCATCAAAATGGGAAAAATGGAGCGACAGATCAATAGTCAGGTTGGTGCTGCGTCTGCAGTGATGTGTCTGAAAGTGAAAAGAGAGCTGAGTTAAAAGATGAAGTTCTTGATTTACTGGTCGATTTGCTCTCCTATCCTCATCTATGGTCATGAGCTTTGGGTCATGATCAAAAAAATTAAATCTTAGATACTAGCAGCCAAAACGAGTTCCATCACCAGTGTGTCTGAGCTCTCCCTTAGAGAGAAGATGAGAAGCTCAGATTCAGAGTAGAGCCACTGCTTTTCCATATTGAAAGGAGCCAGTTGAGGTGGCTTGGGAATCTGGTGAGGTGTTTTATACACATCCCTTTGGGAGGAGATACTATGGAGGGACTATGTCTTTCTGTTGGCCTGGAAAAGCCTTGAGATTCCCTAGAGGAGCTGGACCAAGTGGCTGGGGGTAAGGAGGACAAAGAGATTTTTATTGAAAGGTGTTTGATGTCACATTCAACCAATCACTATAAGCTCCACTCTAAACAAAGGAAAAATAAAAATATTCATGGCTGGGAATAAATGTTACTGGATTAAAAATCTATTGACAACTTTTCCAATTTGCCAAAAACCCAAATGTTTAAATGGAAGGCTTTGACCTGACCTGGTAAAAACCAGCCCCTTGTTATTTGCTTTGTTTTGTACAGAGTGTCTGGACTCACAGCTATTGAGAAACGATTGCCTCCTGGAAGCATGGAGTCTGGTGACGTTTTAAACTTTACCCGGTTGCTAACAATTGGATATGACATATGTACAGTTATGTGCCAGTTCCACTGTGAAGAAGGAAGTGCTGAGCTGAACATGTCTGATAATGTTAATTCAATATTTGGAAGCATGGCCAACACAGACTGAATGGCTTAGTTCACTCCTCTGCTGCCACTGTTAAAACTACAGGCATAGTATAACAGCGAAGAAAATCAACGTCATTGTTCACAACTTCTTCTTCTGTTCGCTCATCGGCCTGGTAGGAATTCTATCTACCAGAGAAGATCCAGCTCAAATGGAGAAATCTCTGAAGAAGCACCTAAGGGAGATGAGCATTGAGCGGAGTTATGTAGGAAGTCAATGGCCAGGCAAGTTTTAGAGAAGGAATGCTAAAATTAGCCAGCTGTCCTCATTATCATCTCTGCTGAGAGGAGAATCTCTGGACAACAGCTGTTGGAACCCACCTAATGGAAGGGAGGAAACATCTGGCTAATCTGGCCCAGATTGCTGGATGATTCTCCACTTTGAATCTAAACTGGACCCAAACAACAAGAGTAATGCTTAGCAGAATCTAGGAAGAAAAAACTGGAGATCCCAACAAAAACTGTATTCAAAAACAAAGCAGAGAGAACACAAACAGCTTCACACCAGACTCATCAGGCCTGCTTCCACTTGGCAGAACGTCTTGGTTCAGTGTGAAGCAGATTGAGAGCATTGCTCTACTTCCTGTAAATTGGGTTAGGATTGGTGAAATGCACCAAAACAGGACACAACGGTGGCCTCCTGCATAATCCTGGATTCATTTTCTTGAACAGAGCGGGTTTGAACTCAAATAGGAAGTGTCAGGAGCAGTGTGAGTAGTTTGATACAACATGGACATGGAGTTCTGCATGCTGATTTTACATTGGGTTCACCTGCTGGTGGCTTTACAGAAACATCTTCATCCTCCTCTCACAGACGGAGTCTGGGAAGCGTTTGACCATGTGGCAGCAAGCAGCCAATTAGGTTAGAGTTTGGGATTGTTTTTTGCATTTTCTCTACATCCTCCCTTAAAGTCACAGGAAGAGGAGAACAGAGCGTAAACAAGGTGAAGATAGAAAGACATTCCCTGTAGGCATAGGGGTTGAATTTCCAATCAGGGGTACCAATACATCATCACCTCAGTTAATAAAAATGTGAAAAAGATTGTTTTATTGTTTCTTAACAATCAAATATTTAAACCACTGAATAGAAAAAAAACCCCAGTAAAATTAAAGAATTAAAAGAAAAAAAGCTCTGGGGTTTAAAATACATGGAATTCTGACAAGTGAGAAGTTTGATTGATTTACATAGATTTCACTTTGATTTGTAAACTGAAAAAAGTGATTACTTATTTTGTGAAATAATAAATATGGAGGTAAAATTTGGCAGAAATTTAAGTGAACGGCATACGTTGGTATATATAATGACACCATGCTCTCAAAATCCATTAATTTTAAATCAAAGTTAAATCAATTAATTTTGATTTAATTGGTTGCTGCAACCAGTTAAATCCTGCCCTACAACTTAACTGACCAATCCATGCTATCTATTTACCAATGATCGTCCTAAGATGCTCAGCTGTCCTTGTTCTGACCGTGTTTCATCACGATCAGGGCTGCTGGATCACAAACGATTGGGTGGGTCCAGGTTCAGCTCAGAAAACTTTTTTAACTCCATTCTCTCATGCAGACAATAACCTGATTATTATAGCTGACAGCGTAATGGTTTATATGGGAGTAATGAAAGTCAGGCTAAAGCTGATGCTGGAGGACCCATAAACTCCTAGGTATAGAAAATATGTGGACTGTGGCAAGGCTGTTGAAACAACCCAGTGCGGAATACTGGCTGTGTGGTAATCTATGAACAGACTGGTGATCAGTGACCCCTCTGGAGTAGAGTCAAGTGAGTGAAACCAAAGCATCATTCTAATCTCCTGTCTTCAGAGGAAGAAGGAGACTGTATTTTAAACCCCAGAGCTTTTTTTCTTTTAATTCTTTAATTTTACTGTTTTTTTTTTCTATTCAGTGGTTTAAATATTTGATTGTTAAGAAACAATAAAACAATCTTTTTCACATTTTTATTAACTGAGGTGATGATGTATTGGTACCCCTGATTGGAAATTCAACCCCTAGCCTGGGGAATGTTATTATCTACACCTTGTTTACGCTCTGTTCTCCTCTTCCTGTGACTTTAAGGGAGGATGTAGAGAAAATGCAAAAAAACAATCCCACTCGTCTAATTGGCTGCTTGCTGCCACATGGTCAAACGCTTCCCAGACTCCGTCTGTGAGAGGAGGATGAAGATGTTTCTGTAAAGCCACCAGCAGGTGAACCCAATGTAAAATCAGCATGCAGAACTCCATGTCCATGTTGTATCAAACTACTCACACTGCTCCTGACACTCCCTATTTGAGTTCAAACCCGCTCTGTTCAAGAAAATGAATCCAGGATTATGCAGGAGGCCACCGTTGTGTCCTGTTTTGGTGCATTTCACCAATCCTAACCCTATCTAAAACTTTATTCACACCATAACTCTAAGTCTAACTAGTAGACCAGTAGAACTACAAAAAAGGTGAGAACCGGGAGAAGGTCCCCACTTTCCACAAATGGCCTTTGTTTGTTGGTAGATTTTTGAAACACACTCTATGGCTTCACTAATCTCTACCATCTATGCAGTATGCCATATTTATTCTTTGTGAAAGCTTCAGTCCCTCCTCCTCTCCAGTCATTTCACCAGAATAGACTGAAACCTTCTTGATTGGTTTTCTTCAACAGCAAATTGCACTGTAGCTTTGTAGCTTTGCCCCAGGCCCTGCTACATCTCATAAATATTTTCCTGCGTAAAGGTCAGTGAGTTCATTGTCAGCCATGGTTCTCTATTTGTGACATATACAAGTCAGCCATGGTAAACACAGAGTCTGTCTTTTACAGCAGAGGAGAGAATATAATTAACCATATTGTTATTATTAAACCCAAGGGGGGATGAGTACCCAGAAATCTTATTCACACAATTTCTGCATTACTTCAAGCAAAAAGTAACCGTGTAAGAAATTACTCAAGCAAGAGTAAAAAAAATATACGGCTGAGTGACTATGATGTAAAAGCATGTTTGAAGGCAAGATTTGATAAAGGATCAGTTCCAACTCCTATTGAGCAGCAGTCCTTCTTGATGATTTTACTTTCATTTGGCACTTAAATATTTCAGACCATTTAAAAAAATGACATCAGACAAAGATAATCCAAGATAAAAATATAATTCTATATTTTAGGGGCAATATTATGTAAAATTGACTTTTTAAAGTTTTACATCATGTTATCATGTTATTCCCTCATCAAAAGCATACCTGTAGTATTGCTTTGATTCTTTCATGCATGTTTGAGAAATCCTTTAATCTCCATGGTAACCATTCAGCTGTCCAAAACACCTGGGTGGACCCAGCTCCGCCTTCCAGGCACAGCTCCGCCTCTGAGCTGCTGTTCCTAAGAGATGCCGCAGTGCACCCCTCCCCACCTCAACTCCTTCAGACTAGCCAGCAGCAATTAGCAAACACCTGATGGAACTGCTCATCTGCTGAGCTCATCATAGGAGTTACTTCTCAGAGCAATGCTGGTAAAAAGCAGTTTCAGAAAGAAAATTAGTTTCAATCTAAAAGCAAATAATGCAAGTTCACCTCATACTTGTAAATAAGGGAAAACATGATATACATTCTCTGTAAATTTACTGTGTGTTAACGTGAGGGCTTTTTTAAATTAAATTATGAAACCTTCATCTTATTTCTTGAGTCTCTCTCAGAAATCTCACATTTTATTTCCCAGTCAGGTAAAAAAAATGGAGGGAACAGTATTTCAGAAATAAATATCACAGACTAAATAAATATCATCAGAGCTAGCCAGCATGAGATTACACCGATAAATAAACTGCGCTGAGCTTTGCAGGCAGACATCTGGCTTGTTTGACTGGATTTTGATATGATTAAATGATTCCAACACTAATCTCCTACATTGGGATTATGAATATTACACACCAACAAACGTCCATATCAGTGGTTTTTACGCACATCTACTTCTCAGCCTAATGAGATGCGTTAATTTTTCAGAGACCATCTGGAGGTAATCTGCAAATCTTTGTTCTATTCCCTTTAGATTTCCATTATCACCAGCCACTCCCTTTCATCCCTTTGTTTGTTGCATTTCTTCTGTCTGCCTTGGGACTGACATCAGACTCCCTCAGGACTCCAGTGATGGTAACAAGCCCCGATTTAACAACAACCAGCTCCACTGCTGGTTTATCTCTCTGTCACTTTGTAGGCAGTAGCATCTTGATATTCTATCCATCTTTACCTGCATTCTAGCATGGCTGAGACCACACATGTCCAAACAATGGAAGCATTTCTTAAAGGCAGGAATGTTGGCTTATGTTTCTGATCCACCATTTGTTGACCTGAAGAGATTGGATTACTTTTTGCACCTTTCCCACCCCAAAGTTTGCGAAGTTTGTGTCATTTATATCTGTTATTTTTTAAAGGTGACTTATTCAGATACTGGAATGGCTCATTTTCCAGACACCAAAAAACGTGAACTTTATGCTAGAAAACAAACTGAGTGGTTTTCCTTCTAATGGAAGTACAAAAACATGCCAAATATGAATTTTGTATTATATGTCCCCTTTAAACAAGCAAACAAAAATTGATGCTTGAAATAACGGCTGTGGATTGGGCCCCCAAACTCTCCGATCGTCAACAAGTGACACAGCCAAAGCAAACAGAAAGTTGGTTGAGAGCCACTCTAAACACAAACCTTGAGGTCTAAAGCTCTGCTCTGTGGCTGAAAACATCCTTAACCCCTTAGGAACTGTTCATAAAACACTGTAGACTTTACGGTGCATTAGTGTAAACATCAATGCAACACTAAAATGAAATATTTATCATAAGTGTGAATACCTTCAAACCCTCAAATACAGCGGACCCTGGTATTCGTAGGGGTTAGGAACAATAACTGGCTAAAATTCACACATATTTGAGACCTCCCTCTACTTATTGTCTATTTAAGTACGTCAAGCATCAAATGTACCTCAAAATGCAATGACACACACAGTGGTAACCATTATTGCACCACTGTAGAAGCTGACATCTACAGCAGGGGTGTGCAAAGTGTGAACAGTCGCGGAATAACTTTATGTGCCTCCCGACTGCAGTTTAGGAATGGTACAAATTTCACCCTCCAGTGAATAGTAGAGGAGGATGGATCAATCCAAAATATCAATAATAACCATATCAAGTCAGTGTCAATATTGGATACTAATGTGCTAAGACTGATACTTTAGTTTAATATTGTCTTGAAATTTTATTTAGTTTATGTGTTGCAGTTTTCCAACTCTAGCCCAAAAAAGATTTTGTTTTGATTTGCTCTCAATTTATATTTGTTTGCACTTTATTTAGAAATATTCTTCACACATTTTTATTGGTTGGTTTTTCTGTTTCTGTTTGTCATGTTAAGATGTTATTGAAGTATTTTGTGGACACCAAGAAACTTTGTATTTTCCCTAAGTTTTAACAAATAAATTCAAAGGAAAAAACACACAACCTGTAGGTCAGAAGTGTGATGACGCATCAAATCTATATAATAAACAGTATCAGGAGCAGCGATACTGGCACTCTATTTACTTGGTATCAGATCGATACCAAAATAAACCTTTACTCACTCACTCTTTTTGAAGACTGTAGAAATGGACTGATCAGTCCAAAAATATTGATAATATCAGTACCAGGTTGATATCAGCATCACATACTAGCGTGGTAAAGTCGATTTTAAGGTTTCAGATTTCGTCTTCAAATACTATTTTTGTTGTATTTTTTTGTACTGTAGTTACTCAACTCTACCTAAAAAACCCCAAATAGTTTTGATTTTCTCTTGAATTGTATATTTTTTGCACTTGTTTGTTGTTTTTGTTGTTGTTCTTGTATTGTTACTGTTTTTCATGTTGATATGTTATTACCCCTTTAATACGAGCCCCGAAAATTCTTACATGTTAGTCAATGGGTCCATGTGGACAGTGAAGGGGTGAAAGTGTATTGTAGACACCTATACATTTAGTCTAAACTCTGTCTTAGGTCTGAACAAAAAATTCTAAGAAAAAAAAAAAAAAGACCCAGAAATTTGATTAAGCTTTTCTTTATGCTGGTTTATTCTCTTATTTTTCTTTAATATATATATTTTTTTCTTACTAATATTAGCAACTGATAATTATGCCAAAAATAATAATATAAAGAATTGGAAACATTAGCTGCACCCTCATCTTTCAGTGAGCGCTGCAGTACATTTTGCACGTGTGCAGCCATTTCTCAGACACGTATGCAGACTGTACACACATGGTGGGGGCGGGGATGCTGGAACCTCTTCCAGACGGCCTGCAGCCTCCCAGAGAGAGAGAGAGAGAGAGAAGCAGCTGAGCTGGTGATGATGTAACCCACCGTTACGTAAAGTTATCACAACTAAAACATAAGAGCAGCTTCTGGTTAACATGACACAGACAGCATTCTTTTCCAATGCATTACTGGGCGGGTTAGCTGGAGGGTTCAGCACTCTGCTGCTGCTAGCATCCTAATGATGTGCTGCAAATGGGATCTGTGTATCTGCTGCAACTAGGCTAGCTGGAGATTAGCCTAGCGCTCCACATGCTAACTCCTGAGGATCCCCGTCATACTTCTTATCGTCATGACAATCAGATCAAGCTCCCTCTCTATGAGCTCTCTGCTCCATCCTACCAGCTTTGCTGATGGGAGAGGCAGAAGGGGTGGGGGGAGCGGTGGTCCGCTCTCTGTTTGTGTGTGCTGAAAAATGGGTCAGCGACCAACATGCTAGAGCGCCTCTGAGAGCAGAGTGCTGCTCCTGTGCTGTGTGCTGCACTGGATCAGCTCCTGCAGCATTAGCAACATCACAGGTGAAGCACAGCACTGGTTGATCACATTCCCGTCATGTGTCCCCATCCTCTAGAGACTCTTACAAAACTTTCACTAGACTTGAAGTCTCGGCGTCCCTAAAGACAAAAAAAAATTATTCTCACGAAATAAAATTTGTTTCATTTGAAAGAAGAGATTCTTGATCAAATCCCAAACTTTGATACTCACTGGCACACAAACACAAAGTCTAAAAGTATTTCTCTGCAGACCAAAGATCCAGTCCTCTTCAGTGGCGCTCACACAGTTCTACCGGAACCTGTTGTCTCCATTTGCCTCCTGCTCACTCCCTGCTCTGCTCACTTGATCCAATAAGGCATCTTAGATCCAGCCAAAGGAGAAAGGCTGATGTTGTAAGTCTTGAATCTGCTGTCTGACTGGAGCAGTGGAGCACACTGCCGTACACAGCTCCTCAGACATGGGGATCAAACACAGGTTGAGGACCTGGCAGTAATTCAGTCATGCTCTCATTAACAGAATAAAATAAATAACTAAAGCCAGACAAAGAAATTCTTTTGTCTTTAGTAAAAGACCACAAGCAATTTGTCTTGCTAATGCCACACTAGCACATTTGTTTGGTTATATTTACCCAGAATGCCTTGCAATATAGTTTATAGTTCCTGCTTTTGGAGTGGCCGCCACTCCACTGATGATCACTTTTGCATTTGAGCCGCACCAAAGTTCACTTCAAACAAACACAGACCGAGTCTGGTCCACCCTCTCTGTAGGTGGACCAGAGTTCACTTTTTTAATCCGCATCAGAGTTCGATTATGCATTCACACCTCCCCAAATGAACCAGACTGTCCAGGCAGACTGCAGCTGGATTAAAGCAGACTAAGCAGATCTGCCTTGTATGCACCCTAAGGGTTTGAGGAATTTGACAGAGAACTTGGAAGAGCAAATTCAAAAAGTGCGGTTCTCAGCAGCTGCTGCTGGTCCGGTGTAGTCAGTGTTTTTTAAAAGAAGGTCCGAAGAAAGCAAAGGCTGACCTGTCATCTTGTACAATTGAAATTGCTGAAGAAGTCAATGGTAGGATGATGCCCAATGTTTCTCACTGCTTTAGTATTTCATGTCACCTTCTTCTCAGCCATATATTCTGTTAACTAGTTTACACATTACTCATGTATTTTTATTTGCAAGCACAACATTTAACCTCACCCACCCATGTGGAATATCTCTGTGTTTCATACAGTCTGCATTTAAGTACATGAACAAAGTCATGGAAACATTTCCTTAAAGAAAAAAGCTATACATATGACAATACCCTCTCATCAAAACATGATAGATTTTAACCAGTAAACAGCATTTATGTCTTGAAATACAGATTAAAGTCATCACCAGGATCACTCAGTCCTGTCATCAGACACATTGCAAAGGTTTAATGATAATTTTTTTTTTAGATTTATTACAAAAGTCATCTGAATTAGAGATTCAGTTTCAAGATTAAAATAACATCGATGTTGTGGAATCCACTGCGGTGGGTGGATGTGTGTGTCTCCAGAGAACAGCACCATTCTGAGCAGAGGATGAGCTGCTCTGCATCAGAGGTGTCGTCTACATGAACGGCCCGGCTTCCACTCACCACAATGCAAATCCTCACTAGGATTTTTTTGATGTTAGCGGAATATAGACAAAGTTTTGCGCACATCTGTAGTGGACACTGTCACAATCAGACATTTAGTTGTGACATTTAGAACTAAAATGTCAATAAAAAAAAAGGAAAATGACTTAAATTATCCGGACTTCTTAAGGTTTTCAAGACAAACAGACGTAAACACAAGCCAAACATCTAGACCGGGTGGAGAAGTGAATGCTCCACATGCATCCAGGGAACATCACTGAAAGTGATTTCAACACTGATAGCAGTCGGAGAGCCAGCCCACAAAATGAAATGATATTCACACAAGGCAGAGGTAAAAATAGATCTAAATGTTCTCAGATCAAATACTTCCAGTGCAGCGTCTCTGTGACAGAACAAACACTGATCTCCTTCTGCTGTCATCAGAATAATGGTAAGTTAAAAATAGTTGATAACATCCATCCATCCATCCATTTTCTTACACCCTTCTTCCCTAATGGGGTCGGGAGGGTTGCTGGTGCCCATCTCCAGCTGCGTCCCGGGCGAGAGGCGGGGTACACCCTGGACAGGTCGCCAGTCTGTCACAGGGCATAGTTGATAACAAATAAAATAAAATCTAGGGAGTGCTTGCTGTCCTAAAGTTTGGCACTTCCAAAAGGAGCAATGGTTTTATTGGAGGGTTTTATCTCAGAATATCACGTCTGTTTGTTTGCTAAGACACATTTGCATCTTGAAATGTGCCTTGACAGAACTCTAGCCTGTGTTGGTCTTTGAATTGCCGCAGTGCGCTCTTTAAAATCTTCCCCAGTGGTTATTGCTAGCTGGACTCTGCCCAGTGCAATGTGTGCTGATGCTTCATGTTTGAATCAGCAGATCATTAAGTTCAGGGTCCAGCTGACCGCTCACAGCAGTTTTCTCAGCAAAAACACACATGGCCAGCATGGCTACCTCCATGAAAGAAAGCAAATACATTGAAAAATATATGAATGACATCATGCGCATCATTCTGCTTGGTTCCACCTTCAGTTCTTCTTTTTCCAGAGCTAACATGCAGATATTGGACGCTCCATGCTAACAACTGGACATGTGAAACTTCACACGCCTCCAAATATTAAAAATAGTTCTTTCCCAAAATGAGCTACATCTCATTGGCAAGGAAGGTTCAAAATATTTTTCCAAATGATTGCACAATGCATCCAGAAAGTGCTGACAGTGCTTCCTTTTTTCCATATCATGTTATGTTACAGCCTTTTTCCAAATGGGTTTCAGTTAATCTCTTTCCTCAAATTTCTACAGACAAATACCTCATTATGACTATTTTTCTTTTTGACTTTAGTATTACATTTGGGCAGTCCAAATGACTAAAGTTAGCCACATTTCAGTGACTGGTTGATTAGATTGCAGCTACAATTAGAGAAAGCAGTTTTTCCTTGTTTTACACACAGGTGTTCTTGTCATTTTCCATGTCAAAAGTCAGCATATTTCTCACATGGATTCATCTAACTTCAAACTAATTCCATTATTCAGGTTGAAAAACATTTCGAGTCAACCAAAGATAAGGAGTCATCTTTGGTTGACTCATCATCAACCAAAGAGGCGTCCAACCAACTCATCTTTGGTTGGAGTCTACTTGGTGATATTTGCACAGTCTGCCTAGCAAAAGATTTACTTCTTAACTGGATTAGGCCAGCCCAAAACTTTAATTTTCTTCTGGTGAATCTGCTGTATTTAAGTGACTGTGTTACATAATCATCGTGAGTTAAAACAGGGGTGGGCACTCCTGGTCCTGGAGGGTCAGTGTCCTGCAACTCTTAGACACCTGAATCCAACAGAGGAATCACCTCCTAAGAGCAGTCAGGTTCTCCAGAGTCCTCCTAATGACCTCATTATTTGACTCTGGTGTGTTGAAGAAGAGAAACATCTAAAAGTTGCAGGAGGCCGGCCCTCCAGGACCAGGAGATGCCCACCGCTGAGTTAGAATTATGGAGTCTAGACTAACTTTTTAGCTTGTTTCATCTTAAAATAACAACAACAATGAATATATGTGTAAAACTTGATGTTTGGTCTAGAAGGTTTTCAAAATGTTTGTTTATCAAGAACAAAAAAAATATAACTAGCACGTTGGATTGTAAAAAACAATAAAATAATAGAAGACATCCTCCACTCATTACAATAGGCAGCAAAAACAGAGCCAAATGGTTGCACCATCACGTTGAACATCCTCAAGAAAAAACTACAATCCCCACGCGCAGAATAGCGCCAACTGATTGGTGGCAGACCGCTGTAACGTCACGGGCCGTGTTCTATTAATGCGCGCGCTGAGGCTGCTCGTGCCTGAGGCTTGTGGTGAAACCTAAGAGTGAGGAGCTGAGCAGCATCCGCAGCTTGTTTGAGGTGGGTGTGACAGGCAGGCAGGCAGGCAGCATCTCTAGCCCAGAAACCCGACAGGAGAGCTTTATCCTGCGTCTGTAGGTAGGAGTATTCACCTCAGCGTCAGACTTTACAAATCCTCACTTATTGAGTCGGATTTCTTTAATCAGCGGAAGCTTTTCTTCACCTTAGAATGAATTGTTTTGTAGTAATTTGTTTTCGTCATGTGTGAATTGCGGCTGGATATGAGCTAAAGGCGTTAGGAAAACTTGCTCGCCTGTTATTTGTGCTTTGTTTTATTGGAGACAAACGGCCGTTGTTCGTGTCGGTGGGATGGCGGGCTGGCAGCCCATTGTACTCAGGGAGACATTGGCACGGTCGGCTCTGAGGGGACACTCAGACCAGTCATTTCTGCCTCTTCGACTCGACTGTCTTTGTATTTAAATTTTCTAATATATTGCAGTAGTCAGTTTATTTTTGTATACGCATTCTTTTTTTAGATGTATTTTACAGCGAAGTGTCCAGTCTGAGCGCCCCTTTGTCTGTGGCTGCTCCCCTTGTGGCTGTAAGAATAAAAGCTTCTTTGTTTGCTGCTTTCTCCAAATGGAGCTAATAACACCCATCAAATTGAATTTATACGACTAAGATTTGTTAAAGTACTTGAAGCTTTGTTGGCTTGACGAATCGCTAATTGTTGGACAGTTCTATCTGTTTGGGCTATTAAATCTTTATTTTGGTCATATGTACGACTTTTTTTCGTGGTTTTTGGCATTTAAGAAGGGTCAACAAAGAACTTAAGCTAGCCGTTAGCCCCAGAGAAATGCCAAGGGAGGTCTCTGTTTCTGGAACAACTCAACAGTTCTTCAGCCGTCTAATTAACCAGAAAGCCATTTCATCACAGAACATGGCTGCTGTTATATCTCATCATTTTTGCTCGTTGTTAGTCAGTACAGCAGATATTTTCCCAGCCATCTCTTTGTGGCTTTTTTTCGCCCCCCCATCTGTGGGTTCACCCCTCCCTGATTCCCTCTTGCCTCTGAGCACATGGTGGAAGGAACAGGTGCTGCCTGCTGCTGATGTTCCCGTGGATCTGCACATTCTTCATTCATGTCGCTTATGTAGCGCTTATGTGTCGCTTATGTCGCGTCTGGGCGCCGAACACGCCCCAGTGGCAGTCTTTTGTTTCAGCAGATTGTGACTGGTCTCATTAACTATTAACACGGTGACTCTGCTTATCCAGGAGCCCCTCCCTTCGCGTTTGGGTGGAGGGAGGGGTGGGGGCGGGGGTTCGATCGGTCTCTGATCGATCTGAATGTCAATGCTGTTGCAATTTGGAACATAAACAATGGCGCGTGCGCGACAGGGAGCCTCTGAATGCAGTGTGTTGTGTGGGCTGATGGGCGGTGGTTTTATGCAGACACACAGTGCGCCACCAGATGTCGCTGTTGACGCTGCTTATTTTTTTCTTCTCTTTTTTTTTTTATTGGCAGCGTGAACAAAGATGTCTCCTCTGTATATGACCGAAGCTGGGGTCAGCGACATGCGGCTATTTGGCGCTTTCATAATGCCTAACAACTAACTACAACTAAGAACTAGTAACTGTGGTTAAAAATGAACCAGCTAATGGCTTTTAAATATAACAGATGTTAGTTTGAGCAGTTGAGTTTTCCATTTATATATTTTCCCACAACAGAATGACGATGGAACCAGCAACACATATATATATATATTAGATGAGACATCGTCAAAATAATGTTTATACAAAATTTCCTACAAATAAACATCCCATAGAAAGTTTACCCACACTCCCTGCACATTGGATTTTTTTTCTTTTTTTAAACTTGCTGCAAATGGTACAGGCTACAGCCCCCTGCTTTAAATGATTTGATTGCTAAAGGCCAAAAGTGCCATATGTTTCACATTTATGATTTAAATAAATTTAGAAATTTAATCTTTTGTTTTTTTTTTATGAACAAAGCTAGAAGCTGCAGTCAAAATCAGTTAAGCTTTCTGTGCTACAGTCCATCGTGCAATCATCTAATCTAATAATATTATAAAAATATTATAATATTATAAATAATATTAATAATCAGATTTTGTACTGTATGAATAAAATCTGCTGTCTTTCAGGTTACCTGTCCTGCACTTGTGTCCAAGATGGCATCAGCTGAAGGTAGTTTTGTATTTAAAGTAAATGTATCTTTAAATTGCTGGAATCTCCTGGTGTCTTTACTCTGGTGTTCTTCAGATATCCAGGTCAAGGAGCTTGACAAGCGGGCGTCTGGCCAGGCCTTTGAGGTCATCCTGGGTGCTCCAGCCCCAGATGCTAAAGGAGAGTTCCCCCTGTCTCCTCCCAAGAAGAAGGACGTCTCTCTTGAGGAAATTCAGAGAAAGCTGGATGCCGCAGAAGAGAGGCGCAAGGTAAGAAGAGAAGACCACAAACTTGCCAAACCCCTTGACCGGTTTGTCTTCTGCTTTTGTATGCAAGTAGTGGAGAGTTTGCTGAAGCGGTCTGAGGCTAACTTCCCTCTCTGCCATCAGAATCATGAAGCCGAGGTTCTGAAGCACTTAGCCGAGAAGCGGGAGCATGAAAAGGAAGTGCTACAGAAAGCTATGGAAGAGAACAACAACTTCAGCAAGATGGCAGAGGAGAAGCTCAATCAGAAGATGGAGGCCAACAAAGAGAACCGCACAGCCATTATGGCAGCCATGAATGAGAAGTTCAAGGAGAAGGTTGGTGGCGTTTGCCTGGACGTGTGCGTGGAGCGACATGGGGATCCACTGTTACCTTCTGCTTTTGTCTTTACAGGACAAGAAGTTGGAAGAGGTGAGGAAGAATAAGGACAAGGAGCCCGGCTCAGAAGGCGGCTCAGAGGACTGAGGGGGAGCCGCCGGGGGATTGTATAGGGTTTTTTACGTATCCAAAGATTAATTTATTTTTTGTTCAGCCAGTATTGTTTTTTCACGACCCACCTCTTTTGGAAATACAACTTCTACTTTGTGAATTTAACGGCTCAACTCCTGCTATATCAGTGTAGTTGCGCTCGTTCTACATGTGGATAATTCCTCTGAGTCTGCTGTAGTCATCATGTAGCTTGTCCGTGCAGCTTGAGCCCCCTTCCTTTGATATTAGCGGTGTGTGTTTTTTATTTTCTCGGGAAGCATGTCACTATGCATCGGTCTTTTACTACCACCCGTTTCATAGTGGGTTTGAAACCGTCTGTGAACCACACCTGTTCTTGGCACTTACTGTATATTTAAAAAGTAGCACAAGTTTCCATCGAGGTGTTGGCTGTTGGACATGCAGCTTTGCTCCCGGATTCAGCTAACTTTTACCTGCAGGTCATGAGGGGTTTTTTGCACCACTGCTGATTCTTGGCTTTTATAAAAAAGAAAAATATGAAAAAAATGGGGTTGATTTAAAGCACACGACTTCTTGCTGTATAGCTGTGAATTAACATGCCCATCATGCAACTGGAGGTCATTGTCAACATCACTGAGCAGATGTCTACACGTGGAATGCATAAGAGCAATACACTTCTGGCATTTCAATAGAAAAGTGGCTAGCTGACTTAAACTGTTGTACTAAAACAAATAAAGTGTAAAATTGGTTGCTGTGTAAATGTCTTGTTCTTTTTGAGATGAAAGTGTCCATTATATTGTACATCCTCAGTGTGAAAGCTGCTGGGTTGGATTATGGCTCCCTCTGCTGGTGAGATTGTGACATACAGTTTAACTAGGATGTTTGAAGCTGGGAGACCTGCATGTAGTTAAATGATTAACAGAACTTGGCAAAAACTGAGAGCAGCACTAAAGGTTGGTGTTTTAGTGGTGGGGTGGCTAAAGTATAGCCAACTAGACTAATTAGAGAACTATTGATGATAATTAATTGCAGAGAAGATTTCAAAGTGCTGAAAGGCAATGTTGGGTAGCTACATCTGAACTTAGTGCAAGACATAGATACTATATGGCTGCTAAGAGAAAAAAACTGTAAGATGTATAGAGTAGGCAAGATGCACTTGAGCAGCATTACTTCAAAAATACTCAACTACAGTGAAGGTTACATCATCACTTCTCCATGACCCTCTCTAGGGTTGGGTCATGGATGCAGCAGCTTTGGCCTCCATGACCTTCGGCTGCATCCAGCTCCTCGTGGGGAATCCCAAGGTGTTCACAGGCCAACAGAGACATAATCCCTCTGTGTTCTGGATCTTCTGCTGTTGGGATCTGAACACCTCAGCAGGGTGTTCAGGTCCAGGCTCCCCTCCATGTGGAGATGCAGCAGCTCTACTCCAGGATGGCTGAGCTTCATCCTATCTGTAGGAGAACACAGAGACCTTACAGAGTGAACTCATTTCAGACGTTTGTATCTGATCTTGTTCTTTTAGTCACTACCCAGAGCTTGTGACTGTAGATGAGGGTAGTAGCAGATCGCCCACTAAATCAAGATTCATTTTTGGGCTTTGCTGTCTTCACAACAGACCAATTTGCGTTTTGCTCTTGAGCCCCTTTCTTTATCCCTCATTGATGACCATGACATACTTGAACTCCTCCTCTTGGGGCAGAACCTCTTCCTTGACCCAGCAACGGCCATTCAGCTCTGAACTGCTCCAGTGAAAGCTGTAGATCACAAACTGATGAAGCCAACAAAACCACATCACCAAAAAGCAGAGGCCCAATCCAGAGGTCTCCTCAACATCTGCCTTGAAGGCAAACCTGCATTGTCACAGAATCTTTGTCTTGGTCAATAAAAATGCCAGAATTTGTGCATTTCAAAACAAGAGAGTTGAAATAACAATCATCTGAGGACTTGCTGAATATGACTTTTTTTTCTACAGGAGCTACAGACCTGGTCTTTACTTCCACCTCAGGGTGACCAACAACAAAACAGATCCTCCCAGGTCCTCTTGGTGCTTCTTGATGCCAACATTCACTTGTATTTGCAGCACACAAACTGCAGATGGCACTATCTGGTGGATTAGTTGATTAGTTGTTAAACTTTTCTGCAAGATATAGGAGCTTGTTTTAAGTCATTAATACCTTAATTTTGATGAAAATGTTATAAGGTAAATGATCTGCTAATAGAAATAGTTTTTCATTAATATTAAGGTATTATTGACTCAAAACAAGCTCCTATTTATTTATGTTTTTTGCTGAAAAGTTACCTGTAAGTTAGTTTTGTCTTATTTTGAGTGCACTAAAATATTTGCACTAGAAACTAGACAAAATACTCAGTGCAACTTTGAGTTTTTGAAATGATGCAGTTTTGTTGTCAGATGATATCAGTGAGATGTTGAAAAGAAGAGTGCAGAGACTTACTCCTTTTTAGAGATAAAGCCCAAACGTGAAATTGAAAGCAGAGACAAGAAACAGAAAAGAAAAATATTGATATTATTTATGAAGTATTTCAGTTATGTATTGCTCTTATTTATGTCACAATGTTACTTTAGTTAACATAATTTTTGAGAGTGAGGGTTCAGAGTAGAGATCGACTGATACAGGTTTTTTAAGGTTATGTGCTGCTGGGTCGATATTGCTTTTTCTTGCTCCATTTACATGACAACAAATGACACAATAAGACAATACTGGAACATAGTATTTTAGATGTTGGGAAGCTGGTGATGGTCAGATTTCCATCTGGCCTCCTCTTATCCTGGCCTCTCCCCCACCAATACAGAGGTGACTGAGGCCATGGACGTCTCAGAGATTCCCAAAAATGTCATGAAGATCCCACAATGTGAATGGTCCACCCGTCCCCTCAAGTGGGAGCAGTCAGGGAAAACCGGGCCCAGAACTTGGCCCATTAGAAAAGTGAAATGGCCTCATCATTATTTTTATTTGGAAAACACATCAGTAGCTGTTGTTGAAAATGTGAACAAACAATAGTTATAAATTGATTTATTCTCCAGTAAATCCTCAGTAATGATCCCAGGTGTCCCACAAGTTCTGGATGTGTTTCTGCACCAACAACCTGAATCACTTCCTCAAGTAGGACTCAGGAGAACCTGAGTGCAAGCGGACTGTCCAAAGGTGCTTGTGTTCAGGAGAAGAGTGGGCCTTTAATTCAGCTTAACTACCTGCACATGGTTCACCTTAGCTGCTCTTCTTCAGTGTGGTTTTACATTTGTGAAACCAGTTAACCTTGGGTGACCTGACAAGGCACAGAAAGGTCAAGACTTTGAGAAACATCACTGCAAAAATTCACGTTGAATTCAAGTTTGCCAATATCATGCCAAATCGGGGCAGCAGAGAAGAGGAACCTGCAAGGTTCTGCTAAAATTGGCTAAAAGGTTCTGCTAGGATTTCCAGTTTATGTCCAAGGTTTTCTCAGAACTCCCAAATGCAGTTTTGACTTTAAGAATTCCTCGTTTTGTAACCAATTAACATAAGACGAATGAAAATTAACTAGTAATTTAATTAAAATTATTTAATTAAATAATGAAATATTTCTTAATATTTAATTTGAAAAAAATTCAGATTATATTTTAATTCATTAAAGATGTGCCTGATAGCTAACGGTTCATTTGAAGTGGCTTTGGCTACAAGTTTTATTACAAGTGTCAAGCGCGTGTAGCTCACTGAACAAGGAGCTGGTTCCATCAGAGAGGAGCAAAAATAACTGGTACATAAAATAGTATCTACAAATTAAAGTCCAGCTTTTCTGTGCTGTCCATGAGATCGCTCACAAAACAGCTCTGAAATGCTGTAACTGGACTACTATTAATCCCTCACCTAATTTTTTAAATAAGACTGTTCTGTGATATATAAAACCATTTTTAAGTGGTTAGACAGACATGAGAAAATCGTGAAGGGATTTTAGCAGTTCGCCAACGCAGATAGCAGTTAATATTGGTGATTTCTTTATGACGCCACCAGAGGGCGCCTTTACTCTTCCTTGTTTCTCCTGCAGCCTCTCGAAGCTCATATGAGGAAAAAAACAAAACATTTTCGTTTTTTTTTTTTTTTTTTTTCAAAACTGCTATATATGATGGATCTGTTTCTCCAGCAGCCTGCTGCTCCTGTCCAGACCTGCTGCATATTCAGAGCTCCTCACTGAGCTAAATCAACTCTGTTCAGGGGCAAATTCGACCAACTCTGTGTGACTAACTGCATTTTCACTACAGGAACCATTCCCATGGACCAGTATAGTTTCCTGGGGTCTTTATTACACCTCACGTGCGTCTCCAAACCATTTATCTGGTTTAAAACAATTTCCCAGGGGTAGAGATGGATCCCAGAAGCTCCTGGTACAGAGAGTAGGGTTGTTGTTTTTTTTCGACAGGTTTATTTTTGGATAAAATTTTGTCAAGGAAAACTATTAATTACTTCAGATTATTATATCTTTTTTTATTACTAGTGTGAATAGTCTATAGATGATATTTTCCATCATCTTTAACTGTAATAGAGGTTACATAACCAATTTATGTTTATGACATAAGACATAAAGGAGCAACGTCTTAGTGAAAGTCATATTTTATGGCTTCCAGAATTTTTTTTTATGGTAATCCGAGGCACAGGTGTATAAAAAAATACATTACAACCCTCCTGGATCATTAACAAATTTTTAATAAGATTGATGTATGGTTGCTGCTGCCAGATTGTGCAAGAGAAAGGAAGAGATCAGGTCTCAAGCTCCTCTCAAAAAAGCAACTCTCCCTTCTTCCCCCAAGCCACCACAGCCTCATAACGTGTTAATGAATATTTTTTAATCACTATCTAAAATATTTCCCCTGATGTTTTCTCCAAATTACAAGCTTCCGTTTCCTCTATCAGGAGATCAGCTATGTTTGAGATAAACTTGGTGACAGCGGAGTATAAAAAATAAAAACATGCAAAAGATTGTTGTTGAATATTTAACTGAACTGTCTAGAGTATTCATCCAAGGGTTCAGCAATATGGGTGAAAAAACGTATCACGATGTAAGCATTTTATATCAGCCGATGATTATTAATAAATGTTTGTTTGTTTGTTTTAAGTATCCTAAGTACTGCTAAACTGTGATGGGACCATTCCTCTTGTATCTGCAATTTCTTCTTCAACTTCTCTACTCATTTCCTCCTTTCACTCCACTGCAATTGGCTTAACATACGAGGACATGGAGGCCAAAAACGACACTGCTCCTATACTCAGGTGTACTGTGTGTATTCAGTGGGCAGCACACTTTCTGCAGACCTGCGAGATGTTTCTGTGGAATATCATCTCTGCTGCCAGGATATTGAGAACAGTCTTCAGTCAGAGGCCTCTTCAGATCCATTGCAAGACTGACTGCTAGTGGAGATCCTTCCTGCCCATATATATATATATATATATATATATATATATATATATATATATATATATATATATATATATATATATATATATATATATATATTAACAGAGTTCACTTACATTGAACAGGATATATATATATAAATATATAAGTTTATTCTAGCCTTGATACATCAGCTGCCGTGTGATGTACACACCTCAGCTAGTCAGCCAGTATCTTCTTCCACTATAGCAGGGGTGTCAAGCTCCAGTCCTCAAGGGCCGGTGTCCTACAGTTTTTAGATGTGCCACAGGTACAAAACACTGGAATGAAATGGCTTAATTACCTCCTCCTTGTGTAGATCAGTTCTCCAGAGCCTTGCTAATGACCTAATTATCCTATTCAGGTGTGGTGCAGCGGAGGCATATCTAAAAGTTGCAGGACAGCGGCCCTTGAGGACTGCAGTTTGACACCTGCATATATAGTATATATATATATATATATATATATATATATATATATATATATATATATATATATATATATATATATAGCTTCAAATTAAAACCATGTTATCTGTTGCTTTAAAGGAACAGCGTGATTAAAACCCTTATTGTTTTCATTCCTGGCATGGTGAGCATCCATTTTTGTCAGTCAGTGTTTGCACTGAAAATCCATTTAGTAGCTGCCGGTGTTCCAGAGAGCAGGGGGGGAGGCCAAAGCTCCAGCTCATACATGGATGCCCTCCTGATGGATGCTGCAATTTAAAATATTTGGCATATTCCTATAGTGCATGAAAACTTAAATAAGCCTAGGCAAACAACTCTTTCTAAACAAGCTAAAAAAAAAAGAAGCCTCCAAAAAGCAATTATCAATATTTTCAAGCAAAATTACAGAGAAACCTCAAAGCTACTATAAGGTGGTTTATGCTGCTTTGCCTCGTGTCTCTCAGGTATTAATAGTTAAATATCTTTAAATATTATACACTCCCTCTGACTGATTCTGATTTAGTTTTACAGTGTAAGTGTCATAACATGATTACAGGTTATGGCTAGAACAGTTGTCCCTGTCCATGGACTTTTTAGAGACTCTAAGGATTTTTACCCTCCTGATGGTCCGGCAGACTCAGGTCTGTTGGGGAAAGTTAAAAAGTTAAAACCTTTGTTCCATCTTCAGCTGCCATGGTTCTCTTTCTCTCACTGCACCGTGTCAAACAACCCAAACACTTTGAAACACAACTGTTCCCCTCCTGGCCTGCGGGGGCGCTGCACCAAGAAGCACTGAAGGAAACGACACAAAAACATCTGAAGTCCAACTTCCTTCTTCATGAAATGGAAATAGAAATGGAGTATTGTCAGATTTTAGCAGTTGGAAGATTTCTCTTTAGTCTGTGGCAAAAACAAACTGTGAGCCGCTAATTTCTCCTGCTAATGCTAGATTAGTGCGTTTGTTTTGGTTGTAACCACCCAGAATGCCTTGCGCTGTAGTCCAATTCCTGCTTTTAGAGCGGTCTCCAGTCCACTTAGCGTTACATTTGCATTCGAACGGCACCAGAGTTCACTTACATTGAACAGAGACTGATGTTTGTAGACCTGGGCTCAGTTTTTGGTCAGCATCAGAGTTTGATGATGCATCCACACCTCCCCAAACACACCAGACTTTCTAAGCAGCAGTTCTGTTAACGAGGGCTAAATAGGGTTGGTGTAAATGCAGCATAAATTTTATTGTGAAGCAAGGATACGATCATTTTGGGATTGGTTGGCATTTCTCCCTAGCAGTCCACACTGTTTCACCTGCTGTTGTTTGACACACAGACTGGAACAGCTCTAGTGTTCTGTCATGCTGCTGGTTCAGGTTCACATCCTTTAATAAGAATGCTAAAGCTTTAGCTCCAGAGTCAGCTGCTGCACAAATGCAGCTCTCCTCCCCTAGTTACTGGGCCGCTCTCTTGGTCTCTCCTACAGATTTCTGTTCTTTACAACAAAGACTGCTGAACTGTGTGAAAAGTCATTACAGACAAACCTGAAGTATGGTGAAATGTCAGAGCACCATGTCTGCAGAGCAGCTTGCTGACAAGCTAATTAACTAATTAAAATCAGCTTGTTAAATTGTCAGTGCTGCTCTCTAAAGAGCAGGAAATTATAGAAATTATAATTGTTTTTAATAGACATGTTCACTGAAAAAGGTCTGCTACTTTCATCAAGTATTTATTCCATATTTTCAGTCTTCAGTCGTGGTTTAAGTCTCAACCTGGGGTCTCTGCATGTTTGGAGGTTCTCCCTGTTCATGTCTGGGTTCTCTCTGGGGACTCCGGCCAACAACATGACTGTCAGGTTAAGTGTTCTCTATATTGTGTGACCATGAGCGTAAGAGCTTAACATCATCCTGTAATGCTAGTCTTTCATCTACAAGATACATGAAATATTGATTTGATTATTTCATGCATGAAATTAGAAAGTCAAATTATATATTTTATTAATTGATTGTGCCATGAAATGGCACCATATACCTGGAAAATGCATACAATTATTTAATAGAGTATAAGGACTTTTTTCCTAACAAATACTACGTTGTAGGGACCAACTGCTCCCTATAAGGAACAAAGACCAGGTACAAAGGCATCATAAATAACAAAAACAAGAACGTTGGTGGATCATAGGTTGTCCTGAAGTTGATTAATCAACTTCTGTACACTAAAATACTTGAATGAAAATAAAAAGTTGATGAAGAACGATGAAGAAAGAGAACCAGATCAAAAAAAAAAAGGTGAGAAGTTTTGGTGATACCAGAGAGAACTAGCGCCACTTAAAGGTCTGGAGGAGTAAAATAAATGCTTTTTGGGGCATTCCCTGTTTCAATGTGGGAAAATAGACAAACTACATAAATGATAGTATATGATGATAGCATATATGTAACTACAGGAAGTGCGTATAAAGCCTTTTTATAGAAATATAGGGTCTTTTGCGACCTAGGATACTTTCTACATCTGAACCTAAGAGCCCTGTGTTAACAATTATCCAGATCTGTGACGTTAGCTTGAACAAGCCAAGATGTGTGTGTGTACCAGAGTTCGGTGTGTGTACCAGAGTTCTGTGTTTCCTGAGACGCGCAGCATAAAAGATCAGCTCCTAACACCACCAGCCCTGCATAGTTTGGAGAAGAGCTCCTTTAATTGGCGCAGTGCTGCAGGCACTGCATGATGAACATGAAGATGATGTTGGAGACAGAAAAGCTCATTATGACCTATAACTTATTGAACTCACCCTGAAAGGAACCAACCAGTTACTCTGATAAACTTCAGTTTGTAATTATTTTTGCTTTTGGAGAGAAGGGCTCTTTCCACTGACACAGTTTGATATTTTACTTTTCTTATAGCAGGTGATGTATTTCCAGAGCTCCTCTAACTAAAGAGAAGTACTGCAGACATCTGATGTCATTTTATCTGTGGGTTAACTTTGATGTTAACTTTGTTGGTCTAAGAAATGTAATAACTCGTGAGGTTTCTGTGTAATCTGTTCCAAAACCACAACCAACCATCAAAGGAAAGGTTTTCAAATTTTACACTGAATAAGTAAAGGACATTTTCCAGTTTGAGTCTCTCAGGTCAGAGGTCGCCGTTGGCTGTGGACAGTGTCACCCACACAGGACTAGAGAAAAGCAGGAGGAAGGTTTAACTGCTGCCACCAACCGTTTTGGAGGGGAACTGCAGTGGTGACCAATGACTGAGCACACATACAGTTGTGCTGCACTCAACAGAAGTGTTTCTTGAGGTTTAGCTCCTTCCTGCACAGCTTTTATTACTCAGCTCCATAAAAATAAAAGGGCAACTAAAAAACTACTTTCTATCTTGCTTCAAAATAAGAGTCTGAGCCACAAACTTAAAGTCCTCACCTTAATTCAAAACAAAGTTCACTTAGATTAGAAACTTTGGCGTTTTTCTACTCTGAGATCTCCTGCCAAATGTCATGAAGTCACTGGAATGTGACTTTTTAAATGAACTCATGTCTGCTTTGCATCAGACTCTGACCTGAACCCAGCAGTTATGCTGCTGAGTGATTAACATTTTTGTGTAGCTCAAAGGTCAGAAAAGACGTTTTAGTTCATTGTTCAGTTGCATTAAGCCGAAGGTCCAAACCCTCATTAGTGATCAGATATCGCACAGGGTTCATATTTTCTACCCCTGCATTCGGTTTGTTTTCCACCCATATGAATTCTATCAAAGGGATCCACATTGAAACTACAGAAAAAGAAGATCTCTGGTGCGAATTGCCTCACTAAACACTTTTAGAATGAGTTATGTCTATCCTGACATCATCTTAATTGAAACGTCTCCAGGCAGACAATAAATGCCCCTTTGTTTGCTCCGTTCATTCCTGCTGAGGTTAGAGCAGTTTTTGAACTCCTAATGTTCACTTGTGTTTAGTGGCAGAAGATGTTCAATACACTGAAAGACTCGGATTGTTCAAGTTAATGCAAATTGCAGCTTTTTTTTAACGACTCTTATTAAAAGAATTAATTGCATCCTTAATTAAATCACAAAGTATCTGTAATTCACCATAAGTTTGGGAAATCCTAGATAAATTTTTAATTTTTAAAGTGTTTTTGTGGAGTTTCTAGTGAAAATATCTTAGTTCACTAGAAGAACTAAGACAAAAGACAAGACAAAATTAACTTTACAAGTAACTTTTTTAGAAAGATACAGGAGATTGTTTTAAATCATTAATTTCTCAACATTAGTTGTGTCTCCATTAAAATTGCATGAAAATTTTTCTCCATATTCTGCTAATGTTGAGGAAACACAATTTGGCCATTGTTTGTGTTTCTATTAAATCTAGCAGGAGAAATGACTCGTAGTATTTTACCAGACGAGACAAATCCTACAGCTGCTAAAATCTGACACCACTCCATTTCTGTTTTCATTCTTTTAAACATTATATTTATTGAATTTTACAACAAGTGGCAGCGATACATTTGACATAAGAATCACATTAAACAGCTTAGTCCCCAACGTAAACAGATATAAATAATAAAAAAAACAACAACAACAAAAAAAACCCGACTCAACAGTACATATATCAGAAAACAAAAACAGAGAAATAAATGTTAAAAAAAGCACAGAGAGATTCTGCAATCTCCACTGTTCTCTTGATTTCCTTCGGAGTGTTTCAGAAAGTCGGTGACCATGTTTCTTCAAAATGAACTCCCTTTCCTCTGACAACATCAGTGAGTCTCTCCAGAGCCAAACATGATGTCATCTCCTTTCACCCACATGTGGTTTGAAGGTATGTCCATGTTTTTCCAGTGTAGAGATATTAATCTCCTGGCCTGCGGGAGTCCAAAGTCAATCAGTTTTAACCGTCCGGCGCTAAACACACAGCTCTCTGGATAAAAACCTAAAACACACATTTTAGCCTCAGCGGGTACATTCACTCCAACAATGTTTGACAAAGTTTGTATAACTGAGTTCCTATTTTTGTTCAAATTTTGTGAAGTAGGAAGTTGTGCTCAGTTTCTTCTTTAGAAACTTCGGAAACATCCGCAGTTCTTGGCACAGCGCCACCACAGGTGAGAAGGGGAACAGGTTTTTTTAAAGTGTTTGGTTTGCAGAGAACCACAGCAGCTGAAAATGGAACAAATGTCGTAACTTTGGTCCCAAATCGACCCGAGTCTACCGGACTATTAGGTGTGAAAGCAGGCTAATATGATGGAGCACGACACTACGCATAAAAACTCTTCATCGCTGCTGCTGTGTTACCCTTGGCAACAGGGGAGTTAGGAGGCAGATACTTTTTCACTTTGGCTTTGATACTTTTTGTTCCACCTTAAGAAAGAAAGCCACACTGAAGTCATCTAAACCACCTTAATGGCCAGTGTTCCATAAATATACTGAATATTTCTATTGAAGAAGAACAGACGCAGGTTTGCAGCAGAGATTCAGGAGACGACCATTAAGGCTATTAAACGTGGACCAGCAGAAGCGCAGACCATGACTGAGAGGAGGCCAGGATGGAGCGAATGATAATGATGATCCTCTCAGATGTGAAAATGCTATTACACAGCTTACTGAACCTTTAATGGAGCAAAGTGATACTGTAATATTAAAAGCAGCAGGCGGCTGAGCATTCAAAGTAAAAAAAAACAACAAAAAAAAAACAACAAAAAAACTGAGCTTGTAAGACTCCTATGAGATTTGTCAGTGTTTGACATAAGTCAGCTTTGTAAAGGCAGACACTGCCTCTATAGAGAAACACTAGAGAAGAGTTACGTCTGTTCTATCATCATGGTTCCTTGATGTTTCTTTGTTCTGAGTTTGCCAATGTTGGTATCAAGTGCCACTTTTCAAGAATGGAGATGTGTTTAACATATAGTACAAAGTAAACGTTTTGAGTGGGACTGAAAAACTAGTCCATGCATTTGTTACTTTAAGGCTGGAGCATGGTAACACTTTACTACCAGGAGGATCAGAAAAAGGAGTTAAAAGCCTTCAGCTGATCCAAAACGCTGCAGCAAAACTCCATCATCCATCAGGGATCTGATTGGTCCATGTGTCCCTGACAGAGCGCGTTGCTCTCACAATGCATAATTTTTTTCCTCATTTTTGCCAGCCTGATTCCAAACGGTATACGATTCATGATTAAAAATTGTAGCCACAGATACTCCAGAAATACTGCAACTATGTGAAAAACATGCGTCTGGATCCTCCAACAGACTGGTGCCTCAGAAACAGCTCTGTCTGTAGCTGTGTTTCTGTCCACCATAGAATTGAACAAACTGAAATTCTGAAAATAAGTTCACATAACGGAAACAATTTTGAAAAAAAAAAAAATGTTAGTGCTAGGAGTAGGTGAGTTTTCAGCCGTATTGAAACAGGTGTATTTTTACAAGACACATTACAGAAGTTGCATGACCAACAGCCGATTGTTACTACTGACAGAAACAACAAAAAAGACAACAGGACGTAGTAGTAGAATAATTCTGTTTCTTGATTATTATTTTTTTGGACAGTGTGCAGCAGGCTCCAGCAGAGCTCTCAGCATCACAGTTCATAAAAAGTAGTGTCTTTCCAGCGTGTTGAATCTTTATCTCTTCTGTAAAATCCAGGACTAGAGTTTCTCCAAGATGCTGCACAGTACATGTAGTTCTGATAACACAGCGAGCCGTCATCCTACCACTTCCTGTCTTCTTTTCCTTTTCTGTCAGTAGTAACAAACAGTAATTTAGTGACAAGAATCACATTAAATGTTTCCAAAAACAGATATACATTTATAATAAGGCTGAAAAAACCCCGACTCAACAGTACATATATCACCAAAAATAAATGAAAAACAATAAAAAGTTGTTTGGTTTTTCTTTTTTTCTTTTTTTTTTTTCAAAATTTGCCTTGTTTCCATTAAGCAAATTTATTTTTGTAATTCCAAACTTGAGCAATGTTTCTGTCAGTGAACACGCAGCCGGTGGTGGTGCTGACGGGTCGGGTCGAGCTCAGGCTGAATAAAGTTTGGAGTTGAGGGAAAAATTCTACCCGTTTCATATCGACTCCAAACTGACACTTCAGTTCTCAAAAACCATTTTGTTCTCATCCGCTACACGTTAAAAATGTTTTCATGAATGTTAAGCGAGCAGAGTGAAGCAGAGGCGGACACAGAACTCTGATATCTTCTTGGTGCGTAGGTGTCAGCTAGCCTAGCTGCTCACTTAAACCTACAGAGCTCATATTGATCAGGAGTTTATGGTGAGAGACCAGCACTGTGTTTACTTCCACAGTCCTAAAGAGACGAGCGTCATTCACATGCATCCATATTTCAGTATGAAAACACAGCAGCAGCTAATCCAGCTGCCCCTGTGGTCACAGGAGATGATCTCCCCGCCACGCAGACGCCATCTCTCCACAGCGCTGCCCTTGTTCTCTGTTATTGTAAAGCACAATAACTGATTGTTGGATTTCCTGTAGGTTTAGAGTCCATGATGCCTGCCATCCTCCCTCTTTAGGGATCCGTTTCCAGCTCTGATTTATGCAAATCCTCCATGGATAAGTCAAGTAAATCCTGCCTGGTGACTTGGGGGGGTGGAGGAGGAAGAGGTGCGACGACGCGGCGGCGCGGCGTAGCCGGTCTGAGGAGAGACGCAGATAAACACACAAAACAAGAGGGAGGCAGAAACACACTGCTTGATGTTTTTTTTTCTTTTTTTCGTTTTTTGCCTAAAAGTGAAGTTTCTTTGAAACAGTAAAGAAGAGAGAGTATGCGTGTTGCACAGTTGCTCGGGTAACCTGATTAAACTGGAAGAATGCCTAATTACATCAAACATGATTTGCTTGGGTGAATGTTTGCATATGCAAATACACTCGGGCTACATCTGTGAGCTTTAGATAAAGATTTATCTGAAGGAATATGAAAGGTAAATGTGAGTCCAATTATCACGAGGAAGTGAGAGTGGTTCTTTTTTTTTCTTTTTTCTTTGCAGTAACTGTAGTTTGCCACTTCCAGACAGCCTGTCTGTGTTGTTATAACAGCGAACACACGTAGTA
Source organism: Gambusia affinis (assembly GCF_019740435.1). Lineage (NCBI taxonomy): Eukaryota > Metazoa > Chordata > Actinopteri > Cyprinodontiformes > Poeciliidae > Gambusia > Gambusia affinis. Next base: position 23,780,617 of record NC_057881.1, read on the forward strand.
ACTTTATGCTAACGTGTCCAGATGCCTCAGCTCTCACTCTGTACAGTTATGCTTATTATTCTTCGCCACGTCTCCAGCTTTGCAGCAGAAGCAAACAAAAGTAACACTGTGCACACAGTTACAAACCTTTTAGTTTCATCCTCCTGAACACAAATTAAAATGTCTGCAGAACCGTCCATGTCTGTGTGCAGGAATCCTCCAGGCCTCCTGAATGCGTTCTTACCCAACACTTTGGTTTGTAAAATTACGAGAGTGAAGTTAGAACATTGCAACGAATGACGTCAGAAAATGAACTAAATGAAGTTTTCATATTATGACTTTGGGATGTGTTGTTGTGGCGCAGGGGTACCCACAAAGGAGCAACTATGTGACATGCGTCTGGAGTTCGAATCCCGGCCTGGTGACCTTTGCCGCATGTCTTCCCCTTCTCTCATTACCCACTTTCCTGTCAATTAACTATCAACTAGAGCCAATAAAACCTTTTAAAATATATATATATATTCTTTTTATATATATATATATATATATATATATATATATATATTCTTTTTATATATATATATATATATATATATATATATATATATATATATATATATATATATATATATATATATATATATATATATATATATCAACGATATATTATTACAGACAGTAGTAGACCTTGTCTTAAGACAAGTCCTGAGAAGCCAGCTCAATGGCAAGAACAAGATCCGTGCAATAAACAGCTATGCCCTACCAGTAATCAGGTACCCTGCAGGAATAATTAGCTGGCCAAAGGAGGAGATACAGGCCACCTACTAACAATGCACGGAGGTTCCACCCCAAATCCAGCACACTGAGACTATACACGAACCGCAAAGAAGGAGGCAGAGGACTAGTGAGTGTGAGAACCACTATCCAAGACGAGACATCCAAGATCCATAGATACATCAGGGACAAAGCCTCAACAGACAATGTGCTCAGTGAATGTCTCAAAAATGGGGAACAGAACCTGAGGTGCCGGAGGAACCATCATGGGAGGACAAGCCCCTGCATGGGATGTACCACCGGCAAATAACCGAAGTGGCTGACACCAGAAAGTCCTACCAATGGCTGGAAAAAGCTGGACTGAAGGACAGCACAGAGGCCCTCATCATGGCCGCCCAGGAACAGGCCCTAAACACCAGAGCAATTGAGGCCCAGATCTACCACACCAGACAAGACCCAAGGTGTAGGTTGTGCAAGGAGGCCCCTGAGACAGTCCAACACATAACAGCAGGGTGCAAGATACTGGCAGGAAAGAATACATGGAACGACACAACCAAGTGGCAGGCATAGTGTACAGAAACATCTGTGCAGAATATGGACTGGAACCCCAAGATCAAAGTGGGAAACACCCAAGGTAGTGGAGAATGACCGAGCTAAGATCCTGTGGGACTTACAGATCCAGACAGACAAAATGGTGAGGGCAAACCAACCAGACATAGTCGTGGTGGATAAACAACAGAGGAAAGCCGTTGTGGTGGATGTGGCAATACCAAGTGAATGCAACATCAGGAAAAAGGAGCATGAAAAACTAGAGAAATACCAGGGCCTAAGTGGAGAGGGCCTGGAAGGTGAAGACCACAGTGGTGCCTGTGGTCGCAGTCACCCCAAACTGGAACAGTGGCTACAACAGATCCCAGGAACAACATCAGACATCTCAGTCCAGAAATGTGCAGTCCTAGGCACAGCCAAGATATGCAGAACCTCAAGCTCCCAGGCCTCTGGTAGAGGACCCGAGCTAAGAGGAAGAAGAATCACCACCAGGTGGGTGAGAAAATTTATATATATATATATATATATATATATATATATATATATATATATATATATATATATATATATATATATATATATATATATATATATTATGACTTTATTCTCATATATTTTTTTGACTTTGTTCTTGTAATTTCTCTTTTCTTAGCGTGGCCCTAACGCCTCGCACTAGAAATGAAATATTGTACTAACTCACTGTAATTTTATTGTAGGTTGACGGCTGTAGGCAGGAAGGAGCTCCTGTAGCAGTCTGCTTTCCAGAAACCCTAAATAAGCCTCTGTTATTGTAAAGAATGCTCTTAATGAGCATCTGCCATAAATTTAGGCCCAGATTTGGAATGTTTAATGCCTTTAATCAGATAACAAGCAGAATGCTTGAATTCAGATGGCGTTCTCTGTAATCTCCTGTTCCTGGTTCTTCCACTAACAACCTGGTTGTGAGTGGAATTTGCACTCCATGAAGTGCAAATTTATGTCATTTCTTCCCCGGTTTGGAAGGTTTTAATCATGAATGTGACAAATGGGCCAAATGGTTCAGAAGCCAGTTATCCTGAACTTTCTCTGTGTGTGATGTGACGTTATGTTAAGTGTTAATCTGTACGGCTGCAGATGCATCTTCCGCGGTGAAAAGCCCAGAATAAAAATTGACACATCAAACTGACATGGTGGGTGACAAACTGTCACTTTCAGGCTGGAAAAGCGGCTTCACACCAAAAACTCACTGTTTCTATATAAAGAAGAAACTATATGAAAACATATCTTGTGTAAAAAGACACAAAGTTTTTAGTCTACCTGCGAACCATGAAATAAATAGTAGAATTATCAAAACTCTTTATATTTGTTAAAAAGGCCATTTTAAAGGGGCATTATGTGCTTTCCAGGCATATGGTGCTATTTTATAGCATAATAAAAAAAAAAAAGTTATTTTCAGTTGTTATAACATTCCCATCTGTCAAATATGACTGAAGAGAAATTCTGCTTTGGAACTGCAGATGGGTCTACAGCATCTTTACTGGAAAGAAGTAAAATTGATTTTGACATTGTTTGTCCAAATTAAAGACTTTTTTTTTGGAAAAAAAAAAAACTGTTGTTACAATAAAAACAGGATGATGTTCTCAGGTGTTTTCCTCCAAATACAGTAAAGGGTCTTTCTGGCTAAACAACATCAGTTTTAGTTCCAAAAGTAGCAATATTTTTATTACCCTTCCGTCAATCTGCACTTCCTATTATCTTCCATTTGATGGGACACTTTCCTCTCCAAAAATGAGTGAATCCTTTGGACACAGAACTCATCATTGAGCCATGAAACTGAACTGTTTTATGGCCGAGCTGTTCATGCTGCGGCTACTGAGAAGCTGAGGCCGTCTTTAGTTTTCAGCCTCATTCGCAACAAAACCAGCAGGTTTTAGTCACATGACCTCAGAGGGCTGCTGGCTCTAGGTTTAAGTTACTTCCTAAGTATTTAAAAAAAAAGTGCTGACATTTTTATGGGATTTTGTCTTCAGTGCTAACAGATCATTTACACTCCAGGTTGTGTGTTAGATGATATATAGGAGACTTACCTCTAGCACTAGTTCAGAACCAGGCAAAGACTTACCAAGTAGGTTCACCAGCATTTTGGAATGATTTGCTCACTGAGAGGATTCATTTGTTGTATTTCGTCACTTCTGTCCACTTAGAAAGCGCTAAAAGACTCAACTCACTCAAAACTTACCAGAGACGAGACAAATTCATCAAATTCATTTTTCATGTGTTGTGTAATCTGGTCACCTTTACGTGAGAAAGCAGGATGCTTTTTCACCACTCAGCATGTGACAGTGAAAGGCAAATGAGTCTGTTTGGAGCATAATATGGATGTTTATCTTAGATCTGGTAATTTACAGGAGAAATAAAGATGAGGAGTTGGTAAGGAATTATGGTTCTCCTGATTGTTTTCATGCTTAGTCTGTGATTCCTTCCAGAAATATTTTGGTGACTCGGCATGAGTATTCAAAAAATTTGCTAGAAACTCTAAAATTGTGGGATTAATCTCACAAAATTTTCTAGGAAAAAAAAAATGGTGAAATTTCCAAGCTCCAAGAGTTGAACATTTTCAAATTTTATACATTTTCTGAGTTTCGAAAGTCGAGGATTTTTGACTTCTGAAGCTCCTAAATCTCAATGTTTTTTTTTTTGTTTTTTAGAAAATTTCTTGATTAATTTTGAGATTAACCTCAAAATTTCAGAATTTTTTTTTTAAAAATCCGATATTCACTCCTTTTTATCTTGTGTACGATGTCCCTAATACTCTTGCTTCTTCTATGCTGAAACATTGGCTGTCTTCAGTCTGTGTGTGAAGCTGCGTGTGATAACCAACACATCTATTGTCTGCCAATGTTGCAGGAAAGGCCTTCCGGAGAAGAACGCTCCGGTCTCCTGGGGACGTTCCGGGTTCCCCCGGCATGGGGAAAACAGCCGACACTAGAGGCGTCATCTGGAAAGGTCCAACTCGGCCGCCAGCTCCGCCTCCCGCCCCGACTAGGAGGTTAATGAACAAGCTGCGGTTTAACGCTCGTGACACACCGCACAGGTGGAGCTCCTGGGAGAGCGAAGAGCGCGCGCTGCGTTCCCTGAATGTAAAGTCAGCTGAGTTATCGCGGGCTGCCATCGGCGCAGATGTTTTATCAGCGAGGCTCTTGGCTCATGATAAACAGAATGTCCGTTCTCCAGCAGCAAGCTGTACGTTATGCTAATACATGACACGCAGCATATGGCGCAGGCGGCTCTGCGGTGCCTCCTACTTCACTCTGCAGGCTCTCTAGCGACACGTTTAACTTTAAATCACCAGGCAGGCTGTCTCCCTGTTCGCCTTTTTACATTCTCATCATAAACTTTTTGGGGTTGTGAAAAATTGATAGGGCTGCTGCTGCAAAAAAAAAAAAAAAAAAAAAAAAAAAAAAAAAAAAGAAAGAAAAAAAGGGGGAGAGAGAAAAGCTTTTACGGCGCTATAAGTTACTACAGGCGAAAGCCTTAAAAACAATAGGCCATTAGCATACGCCAGTCCATCCATCACCAGACAGAGGCGGCCCCTGGGAGCCATCCATCACACCGGAGCCGGCAGAGCCTCGGGGCCCCTTTGCTCCGCTTCTGGAGACGACACCGACACCGTGAGCTAATATAGTAACTAATAGAAACCAGTTCAGCTGTGACCAGAAAGATGAACCCCAGGAGAAACAGTGACATGGTAGTTTGAAAAAAATAAAAAAAATAAAAAAATCAGTTATTAAAAGTGTTCAATCCTTTAAATTTGTTCACATTTTTGTCATGTTACAGCGATACACTGAGAAGGCTTTTATTGGATTTTTTTATGATGCCCTCAGTGAAGGGGAAGGAGAATGATTTACAGCTGAAACCAGACGTTTACATACACTGAATAAAATGACACGCACACAAATTTTGTTTTTTTCTACACTGTCTGAAGTTAAGCCAGATCAAACTTCTCTTGCAGTTTGAATTATTATTCCTCATCTGAAGAAACATTTGGACGTGAGCTTTAACTTCCTGGCTTCAGATGTTGCTTCAATATTTCTACATAATGAAATGTTCTTTCCTCATGATGTTGTTTATTTTGTGGAGCTACTGCCTCCACCATACATTCTCCAAATGTAACAACAGTCATAATGTCCAAACAGTTCCACTTTAGTTTTGTCAGAACACAGGACATGTCTCCTGAAATAAAGATCTTGGTCCCTGTGTGGATCTGAAAAATGCAATCTGCCTTTTTTGTTTCTTTTGAAGTCATGGTTTCCACCTCACCGGTGAGTCCATGTCGATACAGGATCACAGTGGATGGTGAATCTGTCTTACCGGCTTCAGCAGCGTCTTCCTGAGGTATTTGTTTTTAGTTCTGGGTTCGATTTGCAGATTTTGGACCAGAACCCGTCTTCTTCCTGAGCGCCATGATGGTTGGGCATTCCCATCACGTCGATACTTGGTACAATCGTTTGAACCGATGAAAGGAAGAATCAGCTCCTGATTCTCTTCCTGGTATCTGGGCTGATTTCTGTTGAATTTTCCCAGGATATTCAAGAATCGAGTTCCAGCTCAGACCTTCAGATGCATCCACAGGTGTGACTCCAATGAACTCACATGTCTCAGTTACCCTGCCAGGAAGTCTCCTACAATCGCTGCCAATCGACTGGTGGAGTGATGTGAGGACAGGAAACAGAAACCAACAGATAGGTTTAGGTAAATAGAACCACTGAGCCTGAGAACTTTATGAGACCCAGAGAACAGCAGCAGTAATGGGAAATAATTTCATGAACTGTGGCGCAGTAGGACGCTAAAAGGCTTAAGAAGGTCATATGTATTGTGTTCTCATTCAGGTTGAATTATTCCATGCTATTTGGTGCAGATTGACTTCCTGTCAGAGATGTGTGCGTGTGTGTGTGTGTGTGTGTGTGTGTGTGTGTGTGTGTGTGTGTGTTGGAGCTCCGTCGGGGCTCGAACTTTGAGTCGACAGCTGCTTGAGCTCCCATCGTTAACTCCAGCTGTGGGATTTAACTATGAACCTTAATGGACTCGTTCCTCTCCAACAACAAACCAGAGCACTGCGGCACCGCTCACATTCTACGACGGCTTACTGGTAGAAAAATGAAAAAAGGAGGAGGAGATCAACGGCAAAATAAGGAAATCTCAGAACATTTCCAAGACTTTTTTAGTAGGAATTTTCTGAGATTCATCTCAAAATGTCGGACATTTTTTGACAGAAATTTACTGTGTATCCCTTTTTTTCTATCTACAATTGTCTGTCCACACCGATGTACACATTGTGACCAGAGGTGCAGCCACTGCAGTTTTCTGGCTGATCGCTGATTACCGATCATTAAAAAGCCTGAGCTGCTGATTCCGATTTTGGCTGAAATGCGATTTCTGATGTTTTCTTGTCCGAAATGTTGGTAAATGTAGCAAGAAAGTTACTGAGTTGTCAACAATGCAGTGACTATTTTTAACTGTGAACATGCAGACATGACCTGGTGGGCTGTCTGTCAGTCAAACCTCTAGTGGGAGAGCAGAAGAGGACAGTGGCTGATTTTTAGACCTTTGGCGAGTTAGAAACGATCAGTGGATAAGATCGACTTCTTACACAAGTTACTGATCTCCAATATATCAATGCCCTAATTGTGAATTGTTAGCTATTCTTCCTATTTTTAGCCTCAGAGCTGGGGTCTCCTCTCCTTCACCAACCTCACTTTTCGACACAGCCCTCAATTTCCATCCCCACAAATGCCAATTAATGCACATTTAAAACCAATTATAGACACTTTGCGCTTAGTAAATCTGGTTATTAAAAGCCGTGTACACCTTCAGCGCCTGCAGCCGCCGCCTCCATGCACCGGACTCCAGCACCGGCGGTCTCTGTCTGCCAGGTGCCGCTCTGCTAACCCCGCTGCGCTGCTCCGTCTAATCTGCCTATAATGACATTTATGGAAGGCAATGAACAGTTTGGTACCTTGCTTTCTCAAGACTCCACCGCACACATCGCAGATGTTTTTATGACTCCTGCGAGTAATATTCCCCTCATTTGCATAATGATGTCCCCTGTTTACTATAAACCTGTGCATCTATCTCACTAAGGCCCATTGAACAGGCAGTGGATTTGTACATAAATTGGAATGCAAATGGAATGTAATACTGTTGCATTACAGGCGATGGGCTAAATAAACTACCTGACCTCCTTTCCCCCCCTTTTCCTCGGTACGTGGGACTAATATGCAGGGCAGTTATGCTCCCAGAGAGTAGAAATACCATCCATCAACCTGCTGGGAGAAAGTTTTCCAGATAAGAAAGTCCTTTTGACATTCAGAATGTTTCAATCAGCCGCTCAGGATGAATCGTTGCTGGAACAATTGGAGTGTTGCAAACCTTCGCCCGCCTCACTTTCAGGTCTAAACTCCACAAATCCTCGTCTTTTATTGTTTGATCAATAGATAAATGAATTATGTGAATGAATAATCCATCCGCTCGTTAAGTCTCTACCTCGCAGGGCCTCTGAAGCCCCCTGACTGTCCAAGGGCGTCTCTCTTTGTGCCGGGGATCATCATCGGCTCCCAGAGTACAGCAGCATGTTAGACTCACACACTAATTAAGATGCAAAGACGCCGGAGTTTTTCCACGAGGCTCCATCAAATGAAGAGCGCCTTTGATTACACAAAGAAAACTGCCTGACCTCATGAAATATTAATACCCGTGTCCTCTCTGTGTCCCCTTTCTGCTGGGTCTGAATATCAACTTTAAAAAAAAAAAAAAAAAAAGTATTTATTTTTTTTAATTTAAATTTTTTTTTTGGCACTGGGGCCACGACGGTATGCGCACCGCAGGGCCCTCATTCTCCTCCTGTCGCATTTAAATTAGATTACTGGGCGAGATAAATTCAAGCGAGTCCGTGACTAAATGCGCTGTGACAAACGCTGACTCAGGTGGCCCAAAGCAAATCAAGACAAAAATCCCCATACTGGCTGAAACCCCCACACTCCATTTTTTATTGTGAATTTTATTCTCCCCGTACCAGCCCAGCTTCTTGTGGGAATGGGAGCCATCTTGATCTGATTGAGATTGAGGAAACGCCTAGGTCATTTCACAGCCTGACTATCTGAGAACTCCTGGGGCGATGCTCTGCCTCTCCGAGGCGAGGAGTGGCTTATCGCGTAAGTGTTGGTGTATTGCACTTAGATAAACATTCCTCATAAAGCAATGCTGTGTGATTAAAATCAGAGGTGTTCTCTGCAGGGATGTTCTGCTGCTTTATGGTGAAATGTATCAACTGCGGTTATAACCTCAAGATTTGCAGCAGGGGAAAGGATTCAATTTCAAGCATGGGGCCATCTATTTGGATACGTCTTACGAGATGCAGAGTTCTATAAAGCGAAGACGCATGGTCGGTTAAATGGATTGAAGCAACCTGCCTCCAGGCTGGGATTTACAGACAGATTCGATGAAACAGAGTATGGGTTTTGATGAAGGTCGTTTGTCAAATAAGACTGTTTTCACACCTGACAGTCCGGTAGACTCGGTTCAATTTGGGACCAAAGTGACAACATTTGTTCCATCTTCAGCTGCTGTGGTTCTCTTTCAAACTGCACTGTGTCAAACAAACCAAACCCCTTGAGCAACCTGTTCCCCTTCTCTCCTGTGGTGGTGCTGCCCCAAGAACCACGGAAAGAAACCACACAAAAACCTCTGAAGAAGACGGAGACAGCAACTTCCTTCCTCACATAGGAGTGGTGTCGGATTCCAATGGTAGTAGAGTTCCTCTTTTGTCTTTGGCTAAAGACCACGAGCTGTATTTACCCAGAATGCCCTGCGCAAGGGCTGTAGCTAGTAGCACTGTTGTCCTCCAGAAAGAAGGTTCTCCCTGTTCTGGTCTGGATACTCCAGATACTCCTGGACACTGGTGGTGGACAGGATGCCGAAGACTGAATGGATATTGAAGAAGCCACGAGCCGAAGGGGTGGAGGAGGGATGGAGGAAGGTTGAAGCTCAACCAACGAGTGGAAGCAGATGAACAGCTTGAGCTTATCAAGGGAGCGATGCTCGATGATTGGAGGAGGAGATCATCACTGATAGGTTGGAATCGATCCGCATGACGACATGTTTGGCTGAGAAGGTGAGTTGAACAGTCTTCCAGTTTGAAGTTTTTGTCTAGGCTTCATTTGGTTTACTTTGTCTAGGTGAACAATTTGAATATTAATGGATGGCATTATTTTTAGATTTTTATTCATAAAAATATATATAATTTAATTTAATTTAGTTTATCCGTGTAAAGCCAATTTACAACATGTCATCTGTAAGAACTAAATGACACAAAATATGTGCATTTAGTTTATATGCTTCACTCCACAGGACCTACTCTTTCATGAATTCACCTCACTACCTTAGATCAACATTATCAGAACAAGAATCCAGAGAAACCCTCTACTAGTTCATAAATTACAGACTACTTATTCTTCAAAATGGGGAAATGACATGTAGTTTTATACTTTTTCTTCTTTTGCTCTTTCCTTTGGCTTGTTGTTTTGTTGTATTTCCCTTTAATTCATGTAAAGCACTTTAAATTGCCTTGTTGCTGAAAATGTGCTATGTAAATAAAATGACTTAACATTGTATTCCCCACTTTGTCGGTCTGTCACGTAGAACTCCAATAAAATACATAGAGATTTGTAGTTATGTGAAAACCTTTAAGGGCATTTACACTTTTTCAAACATCTGTAGTTTGTGTTAGACTACATTTGTAAAACTCCCAAAATTTGCAAAAAGAAAACCAAATTTCTCTAACATGATGTCATTGCAATAAAAAAAAAATCCCACGTAGATGCTGTAGGGGGCAGTAGGTGGGCATGAACAAATTGAGTCCAGCACACACTTAATTGTCTGATCACTTTCAACATCTCATCATCCTTCACATGTAAGCTGCTGCTGCTGATTTTATTCATACATCCCCCAAATAAGATGATTTGTGTGTTTGGTTCATTCAAACAGCCTTTTGAGGTCCGGAAGACCAAGAGGAGGATAACAAGGAGGCTTTTGAAGGCTGTTGCCGTGGCTTCAGAAGGGAGATTTCCTACTAAGTAAATTAGCCACAAACAGCTTCAGTAGCCTTTCAGTGAGCGGAAGGAGAGCGTGTCGGACGTAGCGGTTGGGGTTGCATGTTTTGGGATGAAGGCACGAGTCTTTGTGCCACATCGCGCCTTAAAAAACAGTCACTAGCTGAAATCATCTCACTCCTCACACACCAGTATCCACTGGTGGCAACCGGTGGAAATAATCGCCTAAATTGCTCTGTTGCTTTTTTACAGTTCAGTGGCCTTTGTCCCACGATGAGCTCATTCAACACCAACCCTCTGCTGGGTTGGCTCGCTAAGCTTATTAGAAGGATTTTCTGCAACTTTGTGACCGATCAAACGGCCCTGGTTTGATCCTCCGGCTCGCTCTGATGTGTTTGTATTTCTGCTTTCTGCTGGATGTTTCGCCTCCCACGTTTCCCTTCCAGTTATTCATTTGCTGTTTTTGTTTGTTTTATTGGGGGGTTGCGGGTTTATTTGGGTGGAAGCTCAGTCTGTGTTTTGAGATGTGTCTTAACTCTGGGGTGAAGAACGCTGCTGCCACCGCCAGCCTACGCCGGCCAGCCGGCCCTACTCCGCCCACTGAGCTGGAACCTGGAGAACTCAGGGGAGCTCATCCTATCAGTCATCTCGTAACCGCAGCGCTGCCATCCCATCATGAGACTCCCAGCTCTGCTCCATGCTTGGCTCCCCCAGCAATATAAAGTTGCCCATGTAGAAACGTCTACTGATGGAGGGGACTTGCTGCGCGACTTCTGATTTCTGATTTATTACCCTGTTGTGTATAAGCAATATGAGCTCAACAGGAACACAGGCTGCCGGTTCCCCTCAGCCCCACCCAACAGGATCTGCTTTTGTATTCTCCTAGCTCTTCACCTGCTCAGGATCACATCATTTGTAGATTGTATTAGTGGACCCTGCAGTGGAGAAAATCCACCGCAGGGTCAAAACTACAGGTTGACGTTACAGTCATATGGTGCCATGAAAATAAGTGTTCACTACTGTACGGATTCTGCTGTTGTTGCTTTTTTTGTGTCGCAAGTTTTAGTTTAGCAAGCGTCTTACTTGGGGGTCAGTACGCAGCACAACCATCAGGTTGAAACGCAGACATTAACTAGACCACTTCAACACCACACTGCAAAAATAAACAAGCACTAAAAACCCAAATTAGTACATTTCTGACTTAAATGATTTTTTTTTTGTTCAACTAACTTTATAGAAATAAGAAAAATATTTTAATTTAACTATTTTTACCTGTATTTACAGCATATGTCATCTATAAGAAAAAAATGTCCTTAAAACAACATGTACAATGATTCCTCACGCTGTTGGTTTACCATATAGGATTCCAGTGAAATACATTGAGATTTATTACGTGAAAAAGTTTAAGGCTTGAAAAATATCAGCATAAGTTCTACTATAAATTCTAAAAACTATATAATCTGAGTCAGAAGTTTACTGATGGTTGTTTCATGGATATAACAATACAAATTATTGCTGAAACAGAGCACTGCCTCTTATGTCAGCGACCGATTCACGTAACATGCTGCCGCCATGGAAACAGTGAGGATCTAAAGTCAATTAGCGGCTTTGCTATGGTTTTCACATGGATTCCTCTCTTAACTAAAGCACTTGTGAATATTTAACAGGCCCGGAGAGATTCTGGGGAGGGAAGTCATCACATGGCAACGCGCTTGTCAAGCTTGTCACATCTACTTTACGGGCAGTTGAGTCCAAATATTCCACATTTGTAGCTCATTAAGGCTAAAGTGAATGTTTAGTTTAGAAATTCGACTACATTTACCTTCTATTTGGATTTTTAATTTGGGTTTGAAACTGTGTGTTGAGAAGCCAGAGAACATTGGTAAGTCATAACCATGAGCAGGATTCTGGGCCCGACGCTCTGAGTGAAGGGGAGGGGCCGATGTCCAGGGGCATGTAGTGGACTTTAGACAACTGAGCACTTAAGCTCCAGAAAAGGGAGAATCAGACGGTACAGAAGTCACAGGGAGCCAACAGTTCATTGGCAGAGACTTTATATCACCAATTTAATCACCAAAGAAACCCAAAGAAATGTTCTGACGTGCTGTAGTCTTTAGAGAACAAGGAGGTAGAGAAATACAGGAAGTTTACACGGTTCTTTAAAGGTCACACCATGTGATGAGGGGAAAAATATGAGTTGAAGAAAAACAACAGAAATACACAAATTGATACTTGATAACATTTGAACATATATAATTACTGCTGCCACAAGGCATTCAGGTATGCACATATGTCAATGTTTATTTATGAGTCTTTATGCAAATAAATATGCCCCCGCCCCCAGGCTGTTTAATATAATTCAAAAGGTAGCAGCTGTAATTAAAATACTGTGAATCAAAGAGCAGAGACAGGGACTCCGGTACCGTCGCCCACGGCGCCGGTAGAGCACGCCTGTTTCTGTCACACCGGCTGTAGTGACTTCTAGGCACAAAACCTTCAGTCAAGGAGAAAATCAAACTGCAGCCGCTCTGGCATAAAACTCATCTGTAATTTCATCTGCCACCTGAAAACTCCTCCAGAAATGTCTGCTAATATCAACGGTTGATGTTAGCATCTATGGTGTAGCACAAGCTGTAGATGTTAGGGTATTACTGCATTGACATCAACCAGATGTGAAGTAAGTTAGCTTCTTGTTAAATGAGGAATGTAATGTGACATTTTGATTGTTCTCTGGATTCAGACAAAAGAAGAAGTTATAGGGTGCAGTATTCTTAACCTTTTCATGTCTTACTGACTTGTTGGGCCAGGCTCATTTTGGTACATATTAAAAACTATATGTAGTATTCTATAATCAAGAAACCTATGTAATATGCCATATAAATATCCATGTTCATCGACAAGTTTTCTGAATTAAGCAAAGCAAAGCAAAGTGGCAGACAGAGTATCGAGTCTGTTCTGTCTCACACAAAAGAATTGCAAGTTTACAGCCAGACATAAAGCCATTACTGAATCAATAGAACAGGACCTTATTTCTTCGTGCAACCTCCCCATCTCTGATTGACCAGACTTGATTTATGAACTTTGTGGCAGAGGAGAAGAACTGCCCACTAAGTTTCAGAACAGTAACTAGGAATCTATGGCTGTTTTCACATCTGATATTACACTAGACTCAGTGGTGCAAAATGTAAACATTTGTTTCATTCCCAGCTTCTGTGGTTCGCTTTAAAAAAAAAAAAAACATTTGAAAAACCTGTCCCCCTCCTCACCTGTGGTGGTGCTGCACCAAGAACCACTGAAGGAAACGTCACAAAAACATCTGAAGAAGACGCAGAGCGCAAGTTCCTTCTTCGCCAAACAGAAACAAGAATGGAGTGACTTCTAGGTTACCTTTGGTGAAAACCACCAGTCATTTCTCCCGGTAGAGTTGCGTGTTTGCTTTGTTGGGATTTTTTTTTACCCAGAATGCCCTGCAATATAGTCCATTTCCTGCATTTGGAATGGTTTCTGGTCTGCTTGGCGTTCACATATGCATTCAAGCCACGCCAGAGTTCACCAAACCCAGACCGAGGTTTGTAGGCAGACCAGGGTTTGACTTTCTCTTTTTTTTGTTTTGTTCGGTGACACATTCATCCCTAAGTAAAGCAAACTAACTGTCCTAACGGTTCGTTCAGCTCTGTGATGAACACAGAAATCTGCTCGTCTTCTTCAAGTTTTCTTTTTCACATTATCAGTCCAGGACTTCTGGAAATATTCCCTAACAAACACTGTCTCTAAAGAGCTTTCTATTCAGCTTACGTAATCCACTTGATGAATTAAAGTGGATTTTCTCCCGCATTTTAAAGTGGCAGCAGCCAGAACCTGCGTCGGTGATCAGGACGTGTTGTTGTGAGTCGCACAGGAGCCAGTAGGCCGAGAGAAGCGGATTAACTTCACGGTGGAGAGGAGAAGTACTTGTCATTTCGGGGTGGCACAGGGATATCTCTATTTGCTCTGTTAAGCTCTCAGCGAAATGTTGAATTGGAAAACATTACACCTTCCTGAATCACTCCGGTATTTCTGGTGCCATGCCTTGTCACACACCCAGCTCAGAGGTCAAACCAGCATAAACCATTCTGCTCACACAGCGTCCAAGGACGAGGCTGATTATGTTCTTCAGATTGATGGGGTTTGATTGACACCCTTAATTAACTGACATTTTCATTCAGAGACCGACAGTCTTACACACACTATTAGGGATTGCGTGTGTGTGTGTGTGTGTGTGTGTGTGTGTGTGTGTGTGTGTGTGCGCGTATGACGCTAAAACGGAAAAATGGATTCAAAAAAATAATGTAGCAGTTATGGACCGACTGCAAGAACCTTCATTCAAATTCAATTCAAGTCCCAGAGGGAAATGAAATGTTGCTGCCTGTATTGCAGCAACTCAGACCAAACCTCTGACTGAAGACACTTGAAGAGGACCAACAGCACACTTCCTAAAAAATGAGTCTACGTGTAGCTTGGTCGATACAGGGAGAGAAAAAGTTGGTTTTGAGTTGTTCTTCAATGGGTTTCCCTTTGCTGTGGAGCACAGCACTAAATTAATAATATCTATGTTTCCAAGTTTCCTTGAGTTAATGGAATTATTCTGTCATGACAGCACGGCTATGGATGGCATGTGAAAGTGTAATCTTTTTGCCCTTCAGCGTTGTCCATGTGCGACATTTCTGTATGTAAACAATAACATGCAGGGTGTCTTATGATTTTGATTAAGTCAGTGCCTCACCAGTCAAGAACCTCACCGCACGTCACTGCCAACCAATCAGGCTTTGCTAGCAGCAGAGCAGAAGGGATGAGCAGCAGCACATAGAGAGGTGATTGACAGCGCTAATGAATGCATCATCTGAATGCAGATGAGTTCAATTTGTTCACAGATTATCTGTCCCACAACATAGCGATAGTGTCAACAAATATGTAAGATAATATTTTTTATAAAAGTTACACACTTCTGGTTTACATTCTGGTATCAGTAAATTACAGCTTGATTTTAAGCAAGGGCTGTGAATACTTATTCAAATGTGATTTCTTGGTTCGGTTTACTATTTTTTAACAGTTTACAGAAATCTCCAACTAAAAACTGGATTATCTTAATGGGGTCTTCACATGTAATTTTGTGGGAAAAACAATTTAGTCTGGACTAAAACTGGAACACAACCAAAAGTGGAAAAGGTGTGAATCAAAAGTGTGAATGCTTTCCAGCTTGCTCTCTCTGTCTGTGTTTCTTAACGTATAAGGCTTGCAAAGAGAGCAAATGCAAACACAGACAATAGACGGACAATCAATGAATAGAGGCTCTGTGCTTGACAGAAAACAATTTACTCTAAGGCTCAACACATCATTTGCCATTTCCTCCCAGCTGGAAAGAATGTGTGCATGTAATGGATCTAATTACCGTCATCAGCATCACCCGCAGTTCATTTACCTAAGTGCTAATGCATCCGAATTGCTGTCACGCATTCGCCATAGCTAGTTTTTGCGTTGTGGTTCACTCCTCCGTGGGGGGGCCGGCGGCTCATTGAGTACCATAACGAGCTGACGGGAGAACGGGAAATGAGGAACAATCCGGCGGCCGCCGTTAGCCCCTCTCTCTCGGCCGCGGCCGGACTGACCTTCACACACTTCGCTCTCGCCGGCCTCCAACAGGTTGGTGCGCCGCATCAATCAGGAGGCTAAAGGTTGTAGATGAAGCAGAGCGCGGCGGCGACGGCACTTTGGTGGCAGGAGCCGGGTCATTGAGTAAACATGATGTCTGCCAACAAGCTCAGCTGAGGCTAAAAAGGCTTGGCAGGGGCTGCAATCACTCTGAGCTCTCGCTATTTTTTCTTTCTTCAGCCTCACCAATGGTCCCAAAGGTCCAGACTCTTTACATCATAGTGTTGGGTTGTTTTTTTTTTTGTTTTATTTGTATAAAACCATCCCCATAGAGTGCTCTGGTGAAGACCGCAGCCTCAAGGGGCTCAAAGGTTTTTACTAATTTCCTACATGGCTTTCAGAATCCTTTACACTAAGGATCAGGAGATTTTCAGCCCTGCACCTCTAAATAAACGAGGTTTTTCTGAAGCCCGTCGGCCTCTGAAGGTTTATGGAACTTGTTTTGAAGTTATAGATCAGTAGATTGGAGTTACAGAAAACGGCTCTGGTCCGCAGCACGAACTCGTCCCCTGTGGGGACTTTGCTTTATCCCTTCTAGCAAATGAAAAACCACACCTCCCAAGCCAATGCGCCCACGCTACTGTCAATGTCTTCCCCCTGTGCGACATATGATCTCTGCCGTTCATCGTCTCAACATATTTTAAAGCAAAACCCAGGCAGCGCACCGCTGGGTTTGGTATAATTTGAACCTCAGGGAAGGAGAGGCAGTAAAGATGCTGTCCTGATGTCACGAACTAATGCCTCCCACGGCGTTGTCTTACGACGCTCACTGAGCCTCATTTTACAAAAGTAATGTACAAAAGAATAAAAGAAGCAGACGCTTGTCTGAGCTTAAACTGCAACCCAGGTCAAACCGGAGCGACTCGCCAGAAACCTCGGTTCTTTTTGTATTCCTGTGCGCTACCTTGCATCGCAGGCTGGGACGCTGCTGGCAGATGCAATCCTGAATGACCAGCCCTATTAATCACCACCTCCTGAGGAAGGGTTCATTAAGTAGAGATTCTGTTAATGGAGCCTGGAACGGGCCGCGCTTTAAGTGCTGCAGAGTTAGTGTGAGACAGCCCTAATCTATCCACTGGGTGTCGGGTTTGACCAGGAGCAAAGGAACCATTTTTGCCACTCCTGCAAAGTGACATTATCTATAGGTGGAGAGAACACTCACATAAATAAACCTGGAGGTGTTTTATAGTGGGGAAAAAAAGACAAAGTCCCTCACCCTCTACCATGCTGAGGTACACAAATTAGATAAGCTATAGGAAGGGAAAATATTCACAAGTAACATGACAAATTAATCTTCTTGGGCAATGCGAGTGTCTTGCTTGACAAATGGTTGCAGAACACCTGAGTTGGGACACTAATTTAACCCAAATGAACTTGTCAGAGCTTGCAGGAAGAATATCGCCTGAGATAGGATCATCTTTACACGACTCGTTTCTGGGAGGAGGATGGAGAAGACAAACGAGTTCCTGCACCGCTCCAACATGGACAAAATGATGATATGTGGCCTCTGCTGCTGCATGGTGTTCTCTTGTGCCACTTGGTCCTGAAAACCACTTCAGATGACATTTAGAGAATTTATGACTAAGTAAAAAAAAACAACAACACAAAAACAAAAACACGGCATTCTTGAAATGATGGAGAGGGCAGGAAAAGATTTGATCCTTCTCTTCAGCAGGTGGGAAGATAGAAGTTGAATCTCTGACATTTTTTTTGTGGCTAACAAATAACTCTTGATAGAAGTTTACATGCAGCAAATAATAATAAAAAAAAAAAACATCTGTCTTTTCTTTCTCACTGTCGGAAGTTAAATCTGACCAAACGTCTCCTGTTCTTGGTCAGTCAACCTTACCAAAATGATTTCTATTAGATAAAAGCCGCACTGATGACAGAAGGAATGTGTCAGTCTTTTTTTTCTCCCACCGCTGTGGCATTTTATCAATATTTTCAAAGTTTTACATTTACATCCACAATGACTACCGTCTCTTTAAACTGAGGTAAAGCCCAGGTCATGATGTCATGATGTAAACTCTGACATGTGAGGGAATAGGAGGCTCACTTGTGGATGTCTTTGAAGGCCTCACCTGAAACACACAGTGTCCTGGTCCGACACTGAAAGGTGTCCTGTATCAACACGGGGAGAGGAAGAAGCCCTTACACCAACAGAAACATGAAAAGTCAGATTGCAGATTGCAAATGTCCAAATTGTTGGAAACATGTGCTGAGGTCTGATGAAACTAAAGGGGAACTGTTTGGACATTATGGCCGTCGTTACATTTGGAGGACAAATGGGTGACGTTTGTACCATAACTTCAGACGTTGAGGAAAACTGTGTAGGTTTCTTTCTTTTTGGTGTATGTAAACTTCTGGTTTCAACTGTAAATTTCCCTCAAAGTATTAAATTTTTTTGGATATAAGCCAGTCCGTTTGATGGACTGCAGATTTAAAGTGACGCTAAAGAAGTCAAAGGCAAATAAACCTAGAAAAGATTCTGTAACTACGTCAATGATTTACTTTGAAGAATACAAACTGTAACTTATTAATATCCAGTACTGCTTTTTTTAAAACAATACCACTTTCATTTTATTAGACGTTTTGTCTCAGGTGGCACGGGTCCCAGGGGAAAACTGTAGTTTCCTTTGAGCAACACTTTGAAACAGGAATCTAGACATGTTCTACATTTCTTGATGTTTGCCTTTCAAAAGCTTGGTTAAAGTTCACTCACTTCTGTTTCTCCCTCTGAGCCTGTCTGTCTGAAAAGACGTTTCCAAGGAAGCATTCCAAGACAAAATATTCTATACAGTTCCTCCAGCGAGTCCTCGTTTATCCCAGGACTGTGCAAAGCAAATTGGCTCCGATTCTACGATTTTAAGAGGCCAGTGAGGCCAGTGTTCCAGGTCTGATTGGGAATGTAGCAGCAGCTTGGCTTGGTGGGCAGAATCTTAACTCCTGCACTTTGGAAAGCCTGAAAAAAGCTTCACACAAAAAACTTCTGCATTCTATATTCAATGCTGTTGGGGAAGTGGATGTAGAGTCATATATTATTTTCGTCACCCTAATTAAGTGTCACCTAAGGATAAAGTAGGGTGCATTCACACCAGCCCTGTTTAGTCTGCTTTAATCTAACTCCAGTTCGTTTCCCTAGAAAGTCCGGTTCAGTCGGAGAGGTGTGAATAAAACGGATGTGGACCAAAAAGTGAACTCTGGTTTACCTAGAAAGTAGGACTCGGATGAGTTGAGTTGAACTTCGGTGCGGTTCGAGTCCAAACCAGCCAAAACCAACTCAGGTAACGTTAGCTTTGACTGCTGGTGCTTTGTTCACTGGCTCACATTAACTACTTGAGAACTGTCGCCTCAATGTTTGAGCATTTCTAATCAACTCTAAAAATTAGACTAACACCCAGAAACGCAAAATAGAAAATTATTAACAAAAAAGAGAATGTGCAAGGTGATCAGGAGCTGCTACTTAGGGTTTGCTTTCTGGTCAGGCTCTGCACAACACACAGAAAGGTGAATGGTAACGTAACCAAACTAGGAATAATAATGGACTACTCGGCAGAGATGGTGTCCCAGGAATACCTTTACAACAAACTCTGTAGCCCAGGAGGTGCAACTTTAGATGAAAACAGACTGTCCACTAACAGATGATTGGTTCACCCACAGGACCATGTAGAGAGGGTGACTCTGAACACCAGAAACTGGAAACGATGACACCACAAAGTGAGAAAACTCTGGCAGACTAACTGATCCTGTTCATACTGTGAGGCAGGAATCAGAGTCCAGTTACATGCAGCGAGGTTCAAAACCAAAATTAGAGTTTCTCACAGTGTTAACATGGAGCAGGCAAAGACGATGAAGGTCACAATCTGTGTTTATCAACCTGGCCGAAGGATTTGATACAGTTAATAATTCTATTCTCTCAAACAAACAAGCTGAAGTTGTTATACATAATGCATCTTTCAGAAAGAACTCAACTCAATATCTAAAATCAGACTTTGTTGTTTTGCAACCTTTCCTTGTCACTATGTTGTGCCTCCAGGATCCAGTCAAAGACCTACTCTGTTGTCTGTTTCTATAAATCAGTTATCAATATCAGCCTTTGGCTCATCCATTCACCTTTATGCAGACAACCCAATCTTTTACACATTGACCCATCCCTAGAGGCAGCAGCAGCAACAGTTCAAGAGAGTTTCAGTACACTTATGCAGAGTTTGTCTTCTTGACATTTGTATTGAACACCAACAAAACCAAAGGACCAGCACCCAGAAGAAAAGGTGATTTATAATCAAAACATCACCACCTAATATGGTACAATTATTGAACAAGTTTCTGAATCTAAATATCTGGGTATCTGGCGGGACAGGTGTCTGTTTTTCACATTAATAAGTTGCAAGCAAAATTGAATTGAAACTCTCCTTATTGTATGAGTTTACTATATTTACTATATTTCATTTCTTTCACTTCAGAAAAATCTTGGAGCTGATCTATATACTGTATAAGATCACCATCACCAAACACTGTCATGTTGATGATGACCATGTTTGATTTGAACCAAAGTCCTGAACTAGTGCCTCTTTTCACACACCTCACTGTAGTGTGTAGTCAAAATCTGAGGTGTGGCCACGCCCCTAAATCACAGAATATTGATAACTTTAGATCCCCCATGCCCTACATAGCAACGTGTGTTTGAACCTCCTTCACCTGCTGGGTTTACAGTCATTTGCTCACTGTTCTGCTTTAAAGGTTATTCATCTGATCAGCTTAAACACTTCCACTTTACCCACAGGTTATTATAAAGGACTGGACATCCAAAGCTAGTCACCTCAAAACTCGATCAATACTGGCAAATAATATGGATGTGTTCCTCGTAGGGATTCACTGACACAGAAAGAAAAAAGAACAAACCCTAAAAGCACTGAAGCAGCTGACTGAGGCTGCACAGTATAGACAGACTCTCTGTACTTCTGAAACGCTGAAGGCTTACTTTGTCGATGTCCTCTACTCTGTCGGTAACCTCATCAGGCTGAATAATTGTTACCTGGAGGTGAGAATGCCCTTTCCATCTTCTTTCACATTTCTCTTCACTCCGGCTGGGCATCCTATTCCAATAAGCAACATTTTATATTTATGTGGACATTTTACGTTTTATTAAAAAAGAAAAAAAAAAAAAAAAAACCAAGGAAAATGCAATAGCACAAAAACCTTGACAAGGTTCTGCCTGTAGTAGAAGTACAGGCAGTTTATCAAGTCCAGAAGACTCCAAAGCAATTCATGCTACATTCAGACATTCAAGTGTTCACCCATTCACATGGCTACATTGTAGCCACAGCTGCCCTGGTGTGTACTGATAGAAGTGAGGCTACCGTGAACTGGCGCCACTGGACCCTCTGACCAACAGAAGGCAAGGAAGGCGAAGTGTCTTGCCCAAGGACACAACATCTGAGTCGTGTTTCGAATCGGTAACCCACTGGTTAGAGGATAAACTACCTCCTAACCCATGATCTCCTATTTACTCTAAGCTAATTATTTTCACTACACATTGAGCTATAAAATCTGTCGTCTCTCTCAGGGAGCTGACTCGTCTTCAGGATGATTTCACATGTTTGGTCCAGTTTCATCCAACTCCAGTTTGTTTGCCTGTAAGGTTCAGGGTCAGGATGTCCATCAGAGGGCTGTGTAGAGAGGAGCAGGTTTTGGCACTTAAATCTGGTTGATGAATCAAATACACAGATGGGAAGTGTCTTAAACCCAGCTTTAATATAATCTTTCATTTTTTCTTAATCCATTGTAATTGGAGTTACATGAGCAAACATAAACACACAATTAATGGATAAATTTTTCTACCAGTTTCCGGTCTAAAGAGTTCATTTATAAACACATCATCACAGAGGCTCTAAAGGTGAACATCTATCACTATGACTGCGTACAAAACAAACTGTGATGTTTTTCCACATTTATTACGAGGGAATGCAATACTTTTACGAGGTAACCCAAAATAAAAATGTCCCCTTCTGGCCTCAGTAGAAAACGACTTTTTAGTTGAATAAAAATAATTAGAAAGTTAAATTTGCCAGAAGTACAGATAATGTTGGGATACACTGATGTCTGTCTGTCCTTGCATCCAGTATCCGTCCATTTAGCGTCCGTCTGTCCCACCTTTTCCTGACATACACTCAATTAACTTTCCTGTCCACCTTGGCTAACCTTCCCCCTTTGCTACCTTGGAGCTCATCCACTAATCTCTCTGTCTGCTTCTCTAATTTTGTTCAGACATCATCCGTGGGGGTGGGGAGGGTGAAGAGGGTCTACGGTCATATAGGGTTAACTGTCCCCAGAGACACATTCATCACCATCAGTCTCTTTCTCTCACGCCTTTAATTACAATCGGTCCCAAATTAGTCTCAGCAGAGTACCGTCACAATCTTACAAGCTGTCACTCTTCCACACTCCTTACAGTCTAACTAATTCTTAAACTAGGGACCTGAAATTGTTGTGCCGTGTGGTTTTGCAAAGGAAATGATATGCAATTACACCAGATTACGTTATTTTTGCAAGAGTCATTCTTTTTCCATTTCCATGAAATGGAATCCTAGAGTCTGATTTACTTACCCATATCACAGTGTCCTTTCCAGCACATCAGTCGCAAGGAATTATTGGTTTTGCAGAAGTTGTCATGGAGACTCTCAACATGTTTTCCTTGCCCTTGTTGCTCCTTGCCTCAGTCCACAACAAAGCAAACTCGAAAGAAGTTTGAAATCAATAGCAGCACCAGCCACAGTTGCATTGCTTCAGGCTGCCTGTTGCACTGGCTGAAAAATCACCAGCAGATTCATCAATGCAGTTAAAAAACCCCCAAAGAATAATGGGAATGAAGGGAATGAAGGGAATGAAGGGAATGAAGGGAATGAAGGGAATGAAGGGAATGAAGGGAATGAAGGGAATGAAGGGCGCGTCGATCAGACCAACGTGGAAGAAAATGGGGAGCAAAAAGAGAGCAGTGTGAGGCAGCGGTTGTTTTCTGCGGATGCTAAGCGGGGGTTAGCGTTTTACTGAAGGTGTTATGAAGGATCATTTCTTCCAGTTCTCAACACACACAGAAGCAAAAATAGATCAGAACTCAGAAACCTACAGTCAGCTTAGTGCTGGACAATATAAGCAATAGAGTCTGTCAATATCAATAATTATTGATTAGTTTTTTGTTTTTTGAAACATCTGGAAAAAATAAACATTAATCCAGATGTATTGTTTGAAATATCAGGATTCCCATCTGGTGAAGTGATCTTTCTGGTTTTAACCACCGTTTCCTCCTGACCTGTTGATTCCATCTGGGTTGTGAAAAACAAACTTTTATTTGCATTCCTCGCTCTTTTCAATCGTTTCTGGGAAAGTTCATTTCCTGAAACCAGATGGGATTTTTTTTTTTTTTTTTACTCAATAATGATTATTGATGGCTTTTTAAAATTTATTTGTGTTTAGTGAGAAAAGCATCATAGAAACCACATATTAAAGAATATTAACATAGATTTTTTCAAAATAAGAAAATAATTAGATTTCCTAGGGGTGTGATGCCTTCTCCACACTGTAAAACAAAACATTTTGTTAAATAAAAGATTTCAAGTGAACATAATTTAATTCTCATCAACTTTTTGCTTGTACTCGTTTTAAACAAGATTATAATCTACAGACATAATCTGTCTGTAAAACAGATTACTGACAGATTAAGGGAGCAAATTATCACAGTTTTCTATATTTTAAGTAAAAGTTTGAGTAGGGAAACAAACAGAAGCCAGAAACTGTTTCACCCAAATCATTTTCTTTTTATAGACGTTGTATCAAGTGAAAAAAAAAGCTTCAAAAAGCTTCAGAGAAACAATTTAACTTTGTGCGTTGTTTAAATGCTCACAAGATACCAATTTAACTTTAATTATGCTCACTAAAATTGCAAAAGTTAATGTTGTTAAATTAGTTAATTTACTGAAAAGTAAAACATTTGGAGGCAACAAGTTTGCATATATGTTTTAAGTAAGGAGAACTAATTAGGTTTCACAGTAGAGGTAACTTCTGTGACATATTATGTCATTACAAGTTAGTCGAGGTGTGGAAAATTTTTTATTCTGAAAACTTGATTCTTTTGAGGCAACAAATCTACATAAATCTTAAGTCAAGTTTAAAGTGCAGCCGGATCTATAGCGCCCCCTACCGCCACCCTGGTCAGGCATGCAGAGGACAAACACCGCGTCAGTTTTGCTCCTGAGCTGTTTGTGAGTCAGTGAGGAGGACGAATCCTCTGCACCTCGTTTTAACGGTTAACTCTCTTAACTCTCCATTGGAGCTCACATTTCCGCTTCATTTTCTCAAACTTTATCAAGAGAGCACTTGCAATCTCAGCCAAAAGCACATGACTGAATCCCATTGTGTTCAAGTTATCTATAATACACGCTTGGAACTCTTGATTGGATCTTCAGGGACTCTCAGTGTTTTTCACTCCAGGTGTTCAATCACAAGTCTGATTGGTGATGTTAGCCCCAGTGACATTACGAGGATAGACGCTATACGCTGTGATGTGTGGGTGGCCTGACGCTGCCCTCTGCACAAAGTAAAGTTTCAAGAAGCTGCCCAGAGGACTTTAAAGAGGCAGGCTTGCACTCTGTGATAGCTCCGTTAAACACATTAATGGCTCCCACACACTCTCTGACAACAGCACACTACCACCAATTTGTTCCTCTGGGTCCTTTAGTGGGAATATGCCCATGCATGCCGGACGTATGAGCAGCCAAGGAGAACATTTTCCATCCAAAATAGCAAATGTAAAAAAAAAATAAAATAGAGGCGTCAGATCACTTCTGATGCCGACGTTTTGCTTCTTGGTCTCTGTAGGTGGCTGAAGTCTATTTCAGATCCCAGTAGGAGGGAAGGAGTAGGTACATTTTCTACACCACTAAATGTATCCGAGGCCTCTTCCAGGCACAGAAACAGAGGCACATAATCTGTTGGGGGTGTACCCTAAAATTAATAGGCCATTTTTTGGTTAATTGATTTGTGATCAACGTCCTACAGATTTCTAAATTGGCAAATTGGTTTGCTTCCTATACACAACATCTGAGCGCCACCATGCGTCCTCTCAGTCCACTTACCAAAACATCTACTCTGACATCACCTCAGCTACACTTGTACACTTCTCTGTGTGATACCTTGAAATTGGCCTCTGTCTCTTTAAGAAGCTCCTACTCTTTCCAACTCTCTGCCTTCAGTACAGAAGTTTAAATTTGCTGTTTTTGGCCCTAAAGGCAAAAAAGAAAAAAAAGGACATCGCTGGTGCAAGTTGTATCTTGAAACGTTAATAATAATTCTGTCTCATGCTGGACACGTTGTAGTCTGAATATTTATCATTGTTTTGTTTTTTTTCTCAAAATGCTTTTATTAGAGCCAATCAAACAGATTGAGCACCTACTGACACACTTAATCTAATACTATTATTGCTTTTAATTAGAAAGTGGAACCAAATGGTTTGGACATATTGAATCAAATAACACATAAGTAGATTGCACCCTCTGATAGCTTCAGGTAATTTGTTACTGTATTTATGGATTATCAAACCAAGAAACTTCTCACTCCTAGAAAAGGAAAGAAAAATTGCATGTGTGACCCAGAAAAACAAAGCCTGATCTCAGCTATGCTAATTCTCCTAAGGCTTCTAGCGCTTCGTTTAGATTCTGACAACGCTCGACTATGTGGAGGCAATCTGTAGTCTTTTAACCTTCCAAGTTACTGTTGGTGGTTTTTTTGTTTTGTTTAGTTTTTCTTTTTTTTTACTTTGGCACACTGGTCCCATGATACCAATTAATGTTAATCTGAACACAGCCCAGAGAAACGTATCCAAAATCTAGTGAATCGACCCAAAACCGTGGCTGTTTCTGAGGAGCCTGGGGAGGCTTGGCATAGTGTACGTTTCTAACAAAGTTCTGCTGAAGCCGTGTACTATTTTCAGCACAGCTGAATTTGAAGTCAATCTGACGAGAAACAGAAAACAGAATGTCTCAATAAATATTCAATTTCTTATTGCTTACAGCACCTTGGAGATTTAGGGGGAGAGGGAAAATAAAGGGCTTTTAGATCTTTTTCAAACTATAACAAGTCATTCACAATCAGAGAGGAAATTAACTGCCTCACCATCTGGATAAAGGCTTGAAGGATCGCCTGCTATGGATAATCCATCTTGGAGGTAGCATCATTTTAAGCTTATTCCAATTAATCTTTCTACAATAATGAGATTTCAGCAGTATGTGTTCTTTATTACCTCAGCTTGGCTGGGTGTGTTATGAATTGGCCTTTAAAGTTTGGTCTTTCTGCAGAGGAAAAAACAGCTTCCACAGATTTAACTTTTAACATCAGGTTCAGTGCAGTAAATTAATAAGATTTGGAGCCGTGTCATGCACCTACTCACTCATCTCTTCTATGAAATGGAAAACACCTGTGGGTCTCTTTATACACAGCAAACTGCCAGAACACACCTCAACTTTATTGACAAGGAAAGGAGAGTGTAAAAGGTGATGAATCACCTCAGCTTTCCTGTTCTCACTTTTCTTTTGTACAATATCTGCAAGTAAAATGGTTGCGTGAGTAGCAGAAGTGCAATAGCTTAAAAATTATAATGCGTTGCTCCCCTAAAGCTGAGTTATAGTCGCACTATTGAAAGTTTGCATCCGAGACATGCGAGCCATGTCAGGTATGTAGCTTTCATACCTGACACATACCTCGGTGCAGTATTTTCCCAAAACGAGCCGTATTAGAGGAACTGTATATTTGTCAGTGCAGAGGGACCTGCACTGCAAGAACGCCTCCCATGTCAACGTCGGGCGCTTCTGCCCGTGTCTGAATGCACCAGATAATTCAGAGGTGTTGTGAGTTTGGGGAGTTTCACAACCCAGCCAGGCGCAGATGAGGGTCACTTTCAGCCAATGTTGTCTCATCTGAGCCCAGTTTGACTGTCTGCTGACCGACGCCGGTACAAAACACAGGAACGAAGTGACTTAATGACCTCCTCCTTGTGTAGATCAGTTCTCCAGAGCCTTGCTAAAGATCTAATTATTCTATTCAGGTGTGGTGCAGCAGAGGGACATCTAAATGTTTCAGAGCAGTGGCCCCCAGGACTGGGATGTAGACTGTGCATGTGAGCCAGACACCCCTGACTCCCAAATCACATTCAGTCTGAACAGCAGGTTCTGTACATGTATGTCAGAACTGGGTAAAGTACATCCAGTGACAATGTATGGTGTTCCTGGTATGTTCACTGGACCTTCAAATGGCTCTGCAGATAGAAAATAGCATTAGAGTAAAGCTAGTGTACAAACAAGAGGTCCCACTTCAACCTAAACTGTAGCTGTGTGTCTGTGAAAAGTACAGTGTGCTTTCTTTCACTTGAGCAATGAAACTTAGATCCATGGCTTGGGACTTGAGATGAAAATTTGTGCTTTTGACTCTACATGACTGTTTTACTGTAATGAACTAACTGTGTCTTCCTCGTCTTCAGGCAGTCCAAAATTCAGCTGTGCGATCACAGAGTTGTTCAAACGGAAGAACTCACACAACCCCAGTTAAAGATGCTGCAGTGGCCACTCAGTCAGACGCTTTATTTTAAAACTTTGGTCCTAACCTTTGGAGCTTTACGTTGTCAGGCTCCTTCTTATATCTCTGATTTAGATAGACTTCACCCCGCAGTTTGAGGTTGTCAAATCAAAACCTTTTAGTGGTCTCCCGCTTCAGAACTCCAGATCGATCTTTCCAAGCTGTTGCACCCAGAATGCAGAACGCTTTGCCCTCTTTCCTACCAAACCTGCACTCTGTGGATGACACAATTTTATTTCAGGAAGCTTTTAGCTAGACTTGAGCTTTTATGATATACATCTATGGTTGCTATTTGACACATTTGGTATTGTATGCTATACTATTGTGAAGCACTGTGTGATCTCCTGTATGTGAAAATGTGTTATATGAATAAAACATTTTCAGCAAAAAGAAGGCTAAGTGGACATGGTGGTAAGCTATTAGGAACAATCAAGGTAAAAATATCTATGTTAAAAGAAATACTTACTGCTAGGCGATACTGTTATCACCTGCACCTCTGTGCAGCCAGACTGCAGAATTATTACTGCTAACCAAGGTGAATGCTAATAAAGATGCTACAGTTTAAAATAAAATCTCAGTTACTGTCTTTTCTTAAATATATTAGCAAAAATGTTTTTTCAGTGAAGGCTGTCTCTCAAAATCATCATTATATCATCTCCACTCCCATTTTAATTCCAAAAGTTATTTTGAATACTGCTCTGACATGTGAAAAACAAAATAGGAGAACCAGTTAAACATTCAGTTCAAGATTATTTACATAATGTTCAGATTTTTTTCTTGGTGATATATTTGTTCTTAAATGGCAAAATTTGTGTTACATGAAGCATGAAGTATTTAGGAATTTATCATTGTTTTGCTGTGGGGAGAGAAGCTAACACTAGTTAACTTAATAATAGCTTCATCAGCAATGCAGAGAATTAATCTCATTAGTTGCCATGCCTATCTAATTATCATCTAAACCCTCAGATTTCACTGAGGTTTAAATGACTGAAATTATATAACCTTGACTCCAGGAGATGTAACTCAACAGGGTGTTTTATAAAACTTAAAACTATTGTGCATCTAGCCATAGCTACTTCCTTGTCGCATGAGGTTATATCTATTTTGAAGCTAAATACTGGTTTGATTAATGATAGACCAACACCAGTAACTGAGCGGGTGACATTGGTAAATGAGAAGGAAAACATTACGTTATGTTAGCTTTGCGAGGCTAGTGACTAGCGTATGAAGGCTGGTCACTGACTGGAATTCCTTCTTCCTCTGCTGGGCATTAGCACAGATAGGCTAGCGTTAGCATTGGATTTGCTGGTTAGCATGTCTAGGCTTGTCGCCTGCTACTAGTGCTTTCTTCTTTAAAGGAAACGTTTTAAATTATTGATGTTTAAGACAGTTAAATGGAGCCAAAGGTCTTCTCTATGTTTTCAAATGGGAATTAAAAATGTGTATTTCTTGATAAAGATCCAGCATGTCTATTCTGTGGGTATTTATCATCTACTTGATAAATGCATGTCAATTATCCAGCAGCAAAGCAGTGAATTTCATCCCTGATATAAGAGGATGTTGTAAAGTAGCGGCTTTTTTACATTTTTTTTTTTACAATAATCATTAATCACTGATCTTTGTCTGACAGTTGATTCATCTGAGAACAGAGGGACAGGTGTTAAAAATAATTTCTTGCCCTTAGCTTAAGATTCTGTATGTTTTATGTCTACAGTTTTATTTCAGTAGATACAGGATGTGAAAACAGACCCACACACACCTCTGCACACATCCGGCCGGGCGGTTAATGAGGGCCTGTGAGGGAGCTGTAGGACTGTCTGAGCTCATTATTCCTGTGCATTGCAGCCTCCTTGGTGATTAAAAAACAAATCTGCATTTTATATTTATTTCCTGAAACGTGTAAAGAAGATAATGTGACTCTATCTCCGTTTAGGTAAGCTGCCTCAATGTTTTATTTATTATTTGATTTTTTTGTAACGTGAAAAACGATGGAATTCCAAATCGCACCGTTTCAGACTGATGCACTTATAAAACGTAAGCTGATTCATCAAGCAAATGTTTTTGATTATTTATTTCTATCATCACTGCACTAATTAGAAGTCCCACACCATCTGCCTGTGGCTGCACGCTTGCTTGTTCAGATTGTGCCGCAATGCACCACCCAAACAACAACACGATTTCCTGCAGAAACTTCCCCATTTGTTGGCAATCCTGTTTAACAACCATGGCACCAGTGATGTCACTGCCTGAGCTGGTATTACATAAATGTATCAGATAGTGTTCTAAATTGATAGCACATGTACCCATATTTTGTTGTACAGTATAAAATAAGTCTTTTTGTTGGTGGGAAGGGCTGGTCTGTTTCCTTCAACGATAACAGATGGTGTGAAAAATAATTTATGGAGGGCAGTCCTTAAATAGGACACAAACCCAACCCTTAAACACTTCACCCAGTTTCTCACATCTAACATGTGAAATCAACAATTCTTTCCAACACAATGTTGAGGCATAATACATCTCTCTGATTGTTGGTAAACCTGTAAAGAGAAAGTAAGCAAAAATGGAGTGGTGTCAGATTTCTCTTTTGTCTTTGGTAAAAGATGGAGAGCCATTTCTCCTGATAGGACTAGATTAGACTAGCATGTCTGTTTTGGTTGTGTTTTCAAACGGCACCAGAGATAAGTTCAACCAAACCCAGACCTAGACGGACCAGAGTTCAATTACACATTCACACCAGACAAACAGACTAGAGTTGGATTAAAGAGGACTAAACAGGGCTGGTGTGGATGCAGCCTAAAGAGGTGCCAGGTTGTATAGCTGATGAATGGCAGTCAGGGCCTGAACTCTCCTTGTTCTTTGCAGTCCTGATATAAACCTGCCTTGTCTTCATCGGAAAGGATTACTATGTTGATGTCAGAGCTGTGGACTCTGTATGCTGCTCCTTATCCGGGACTCTTTACCTCATCCATCGCTCCACATACCCGCCTGTCCACCATCCAATGGATTGCTGTTTTTCTTCTACCTGGAAAGAAAAAACAAAAAGTCACCAAACAACCATTGGGAGAGCTGCGTCCCTGGAAGACTTCTTCCTCTGTGTGGAGATTCCTTTAGTGTCTACTGTATCTGGAAATTAAAAGAGGTCAAAGGTCCTGCGAAATGCATTTCTCTGTTAGAAGTTGACAAGAAAGAATTAAAAATCTTAACTTGCATAACTTGAGGTGAATGGCTGATAAAGGGGACAGAATCATGGAAAAGGTCAAAGGTAAAGTTATTTTGTAAGTACTGTAAGTTGTGAACTTTAAATTCCAGAGATAACTCATGACAAGCATTAGATTATCAACTCTGTGAATCATTTTGGAGCTAAAATCCTTTTTTTTTCTTATCAGACTGGTGTCTCTGTTTTACCAAGTCGAGAAAAAATAAAGAAGAAACTTTTCCTGGCAGGCTAGCTGACAGAATATCCACCATTGTCTTATTATGGTCACATGAGCCAGCTAGCATCACAATACTTACAGAGAAATTAAGGACATAATAAAGAATGGTTTATTTTTTTTTTTTTGGTTTTTAGAACTTTTCAATCCTTTTTTTAAAGCATTTATTCATGTAGAAAGTTCACAGCCTGGACTTTACATCAGCTACACTATCCCAAGGTCATCAGGCAGCCTGGAGTTACACCCTGATGCTTGGCTACAACATGAAAATGGAAGATTGGGGCAGTTGGGGCATTTTCTGCTGCAACTTCATCAGGCAACGTCATAGCAACCACAACTGGCTACTGCTTGTGAGATAGTCACCTGAATGAGAAACATTGTGATGTTTCAATATGGTACGACCAGATCTTGCTACATCCTTACCAGTGACACAGGAAGACTAGCATTAGCATAGAACAGAAAAACAAAGATTTGGTGCAACAAGGCTAGACTGTTCAAGGTTCTTCCCTCAAAACTCGAGCTCCACCATCAGATCTTTTCACATCTTTCTCTCAGAGCACCTGGCTGTCTGAGTGCTGGTTTACTGCTGTTGTTAAGAGATTCTAAAAGTACAACAGGAAGCACAGCCTACAGTTATCAGGTTTCCATCCTGTGAAATCAGCTGCTGGTGTTTTCCCCTGAGACAGACACCCTGCGCACTTTTAAGACTAAGTCAAAACTTTCCATTTTGATAAGGCTTATCTTTCGAGTAGCTCAGGTTATCCTGAGCACATATACTCTGTAGAATCTGTTTTTATATGAAACAGGCTGATGTCATAGAACTCATGTAGCCGTCAGCCGTTCTTGTCTCGACAGTAAGCCTTTCTATTCACCAGGGCGGGTTCTCCTGGTTCACTCTGACAGGTGTTTACATCCCATCACAAGCCTGCATCTCAGAGGCTGAAAAGCAGCTCAGTTACTGAACAACAAGACCCAGAGAAACAAAAATCAGAATCCCTCCACTGTCAGGATTTGAGTTTCTGTGTCTCTGAGTCTCCGTGTTGTCCTGTCTCCCCTTCATTCTTCCCAGGTGTGTCTCATTCCCTGATTACTTCCTGTGTATTTAATGTTACCTGTGTGTCTGTGTTCTTTGTCGAGTCCTAGTTGTATGTGTTCTTCAGTCCGTGGTCTTCTGTCCAGTTGCCTCCTGTGTTGAGCCCTGGTCTTCTGCTCAGCAGTGCTGCCTGGCTTTTGGACTTTTGCATTGGATTATTTCACCATTAAATATAATTTTCACTGCAACCTGGTTCCATAGCGTCTGCCTCACCACCCACCACCGCATTTCATGACATCGGTGTCATTCACTGGAGTTTAGATCGGGTCCAAACAATCTGAGCCCACAGATCCTGAGCTAACATGACTAATTAACTCTATTTAGAGGCCCCACATATTATTTTCTGTAATAATATGTAACTAACAACATTGGCCATTTCTGGACCACCATACAAAGATTTAAGCGAATAAATTTGACATGACGGTTTATAGAAACCATCATGAAAAAAGGAAAATAATAGATTTAGTGTTTTAAATTAATCAGTGCACACATACCAGACATTACAGACTACACTGATATCGATCTATAATTTAATAAGTAAAGTGACCAAACAACAAAAAATGAAACCAAAAAAAAAATTTGAAACAAAGATAAAACCCAGAACAAGTGGTGTCACAGAAAATGGAGTTGTTTAACAAATGTGGGTTATGATGCATTTTTCCTTTCTTCTTTGTGGTTATTTTCTGATTATCTATGTTATAAATTTTTTCCCTAGTATTCCTTGTTTAATTAATCCAAATTTGCACAAATATTTTTGGATAGAAGTGGGAAAGAGAGGAAAAACCAGGCAGAACAAAGAATAAATAAGTGAATAAATTAAATATGACTAAAGCTTCCTCTCATAACTACAGAAAATGTTTTGTGATCTTATTAGAAGGTTCTCCCATTTGTCCTTCTCTGATTCTGCAGTGGCATTCACTCACCAGAATGGATTAATATACAAAACAAACAGGTTATTTAACCAACTCTAAAGATAGGTTATTATACAAATAAACAAAAATAAATTGAGAACAACGTTAACATCTTCCAAGCTCCATTTTGCAGCCAGTTGTAAACACGGTGAGTCACGTGCAAATTCTCTGGGAAGTGTGACTGCGCCGCGCTTGTTACGGTCCGATTAACTTTCCTTCTTTCTTCTACTGGATGAACTATTTAGATAGTAATGAGCAGATTAACACAACTCTATATTGTGCATTCTAATTCAGCTTCCTCTGCATTGGATGTATTGGTTTATTAAGAACACTCCACAGACCGGACTCAGCCTCATCACAGCACCATGAGCCCCAGACGTCTCCATTGAGCCCATGGGGAGTCAGTGGAGACGTCTGGGGAGCAGAGGGTGAAAGTGACCGGTGCTGGATCAGATCCCTGCTGGACTCCCGTACGGCAGACCAGCCTGTAGGAGTTCATGTGTTCTCACATACCGAGGTCGCCAGAAGGGAAGCGAACGTCTCTGCAGGCCAATCGAGCCAAAGTACATCCGGACGGCTCAGAACAAGAGAGACAGTTTGACCTTCATCCCAGCTGACCTTGAACAGGACAGACAGACACGTTGGAAACCCTCCATTAAGTCTGAATTAAAACAACTCTGCATCGAGGAGCTGACTAAACGTACAAATGTACAAACGCTGACTTTCTGGTTATCGTACACTTGAAGGCAGCTTCTGGCACAGTCATTAATCACATTTCTAAACCAGGGGACAGGAAAGTACATTTGTAATTATTGGCATTAATTGCTGTGACGATGATAATATGCTAATATTATGAGCTATCATAATTCTTTTTTTTTTTTTACCCTTTGTTTTCATATTTCGTACCTTGTCTCTCCTCGCTCCAAGCGGTAATTTGCTCAAAAGTCCTGTTTTCAGATTGTTTTGAGCGATGTTGCACCACGCCGTTATCTCAGGCCTGCAATATGGTGCAGATGAAAGCAGGTATCAGTAAACACTGGAAAGAGATGTGAGGTGAGTAATGCTCGCGCGAAACGTTGCGCTTCTCTACAGAAGCCATTGATCATTCGCGCATGAGTTTCAATGCAAATCTGTCCCAGGGGATGATTAAATACAACTGCTTTGCTTTCCTCCAAACCCAAAGTATACATGCAAGCTAAACAAGCCAACAGGCAATGGGAGCTGGCAGTATGAATGATGGTCATTGCTCTCAGTGCCGGAGCTGCAAATTCCTCATTCTGGGAAGGAGCCGTATGGTGAGCATCCTTAATGAGCGTTCAGGAGCTCAAATTCATATATTTACTCACTGTGTGATTAAACTGCAGTTCTGGCACAGCATTAAGGAAAGCGGTTGTTTACTTAACAATACATTATCCTACACACAGACAATCACTCTACCTCGTCTCTAACATTTTTTTGTTGCTGGCTTTTCATGGGATTTGCGAGGCACCACTCCGAGATCAGCTGAATGTGCTGGAACACTCCAGAGGAGTCCAACGGATTATACATGAATGTAATTTTGCATTTCCCATTGAGGTGATTTTTCAGCTCACTATATTTGCTTTTTGGTGAAAAAATAAATTGATGTTGGAAAGGCAATAAAGCAGAGTTGTATTTCTTTTCTTTTTCTCTTTTCATGTCAAGGCGGTTTCTCCCAGAGTGGAACTGACAGACGTTGGAGACTGGAGGGATGCTGGCTGCCTGCTGCAAAAGCCTCGGCTGCAAATGTACATGATGTTAAATCTGAAAAATGTCCCTTTCAGACATAACACTATGGCACCTTGCTCATGGATTGCACTAGAATCTTGAAGGTATGATGTGGCGTCTGGCTCCAAGATGGATACAAAAGATCCTTTTGGTTCATTAAAGGGACACCATTATGTTTACTAGTCAAAGTGTCGCTTTATAGCACAAACAGGTACATATATATACAGTACAGACACACCTTCTCATTGAATTCAATGAGTAATATAATATTACTAAAATTTGATTTTGTAATTTAACATCTTGAAATTGGGCGTCGGTGTCTTTAAAAACTCCTGCTGTTTCTAAAACTCCGCCCTCAGGAAGTCATCACAACATTAACCTTCTGGAACAGGAAGTGACCGCTCAGCCAAGCAGACACTACAGACCAGGGTTGGATGGGCTCCTCACTGTGCAGCAGTGGGGCAGCGGGCCCCTGTTTAACTGCATCTTACTCATTCATACTGCCCCACACAAACACAGCACCCCACAGCATGTCATGTTACCAATTTGAACAATAAACTGAACCTAACTGCACTGTTTGATAACCGGGGTCAGTCTGGAACGGATGAAATAGACTTTGAATCCTCCAGAGTGCTTTGAGGATGAAATGTGTTGTGAATTGGTGCTGTATAAATAAACTGAAAAACTGTGACAGAAGTACACTCTCACAATAGCAGTGGGGACCTGGGCTGATTTCTCCAATCTTATTTATTTCATTTTATGTGTTTTTTTTTCTGTGTTTTTGGACAGCTCTGAATTCCAAAGTGACGAGCTGCCTAACCTCCAACACCTGCCAGTACAAAAACAGACAGTGGCTCCCTGAAGAGAGGACCTTGAAACCAAGTTGAACAAATGTTGTGTAGCTATTCCACACTGAAATAATTATTTGGAAGGTTTGAACCGGAGGTCATGGAAGTCAGTCCAGTGCAGAGATGTGGCACCAAAAACTCCACAGAGCTAAGAGGAAGATGTTTCAGGCTGTTTGTGGGCATCACAACCTCTGGTTCATTATTCATTTTTTTCTTTTTCCAAACTTTCTCAAAAGTTAAGTCAAGTATTTAGAAACCAAATTATGCATGAGACGCTTGAGTTTACTTTTTTATAGAGAAACAGAGTGATCAGATGAACTCCTTATTAGCTAAAGAAAATCTGCACATTCAAGCTCCAACTCTTTAAAAACTCCCTTTGATGCTGTTTCATGTTTGTCTTGTTAGTTGATCAGTATGTTAGTGTGATAACTTATAGTTTAATAAATGATTTGTTTTTCAGTAGCTAGAATCGATATACTCTTTTTTTTTTTTTCAAATGAAGTGTCAAGACCATGATTCTTGGAAAAGACATGTAGATAAAACCAGAAGTTTACATACACCTAATAAAGACATGTTCAACTTCTTCTGTCTGACTGAAGCTAAATCAGACCAAACAAAGTTCACAGGCATTTTCTCAGTATGTAGCAGCAGTGTCTCTGAATTGTTTGACTTGGATTTCCTTCCTCAAGCTTCTCTCAGTAGTTTCTAGTCCATATAGGAACAGGTCTCACCTTTGACAATGACTCTGTCTCAGCAGCATCAGCTGCTTCTTCACAAGGTCTTTGGCGTTTTGAACCTTACAGAACAAAGAGAAGAAATTAAAAGTTGTGATCTGGACCACAGTTAAAGTATTTTCTTCCAGTTCTTATTAATTAAAAGGCAGCTCTTTATTGAAGGATGTGTTGCAGCAGTTTTGCTGTTTTCTGGAAGTTTGTTCCAGATTTGTTTGTTGTGAAAAGGCTTGACCCAGGTCCTACAGGCTTTAAAAGACAACCATCCCTGATAACGACCAACTGTACGTAAAAATGTTCTGCAAAGTTTTCTAGCATTTAGCAAGAATGAGGATGTGTTTTCAGCTGCATACTGTATGTTTTTAAAGAAAATGGAATGAAAGTTAAAATCTCAGAATGTCCTGTTTTATAGAGACTGTCAGGAACCAGAAATGTGTATTGTAAATCAAAGGTCACTTACTTAAGAAAACCTCTCAGATGAAAGGATTGGTGATTATAGAAGTCAAAGAGAATTCATTAAAATAAAAAATAAAAACAGTTGAAGGTTCACATCTCCAAAACAAAATCTCAAACCTTCCATCACATCCAGAAATCCTCTAACAGAAGTCTCCAAACCCAAAATGCTACTCCATGATCCAACCGAACATCTCAGCTGAACAGGACCGGATGAACTCTCTCTAAGTTTGAATCTGAGTAAACATCCATGATTACAGAGAAATCTTAGAAAATCACTGTGACGCCTCAGAGCAGGGAGAGATTTATGTTCCTTCCATCCATTTTCTTGTGTACTTGTTGAGGGAAATTCCTCCGTTCACAAGTCTGTGGCCCTTCCTCTTGTTTGACCTCTCTGTGACCTCTGCTAGCTGTGAAGCAAGAGTTGGTAATCGTCCGCTTCTTTTAAGTAATAACAATAAAAAAAAGAGTTGACTTTAAAACACTATCAACCGTTAATTTGAGAAAAGCTCTTGTATAAAGCTGAGGAAATTTACATTCGACTACACTGTAAATCCTGTTACTTTAAGTGAAACTGTTGGTCTTAAACCTAGTACACTTTTCAGAACTGAGTCTCCTAATGAAAGGATTTATGAAACATGCATGAGCGGAGTGTATTTTGAACTGTGGGGTATTTCAGAAAGGAGGTTCAAGCAAAGGAGAGCTCCGTTAGCGACAGGCGGCTGCATCCGCAATGCACAACAGAAACTGTAGTTTGTTCCTCCAGCAGCTGTTGAACTGCAGAACCATCCCTGTTCCCAACAAACCCGATAAGATGTTCAGAGTTCTATTTGCAGGACTCATATTGTTGTAAGTAATATTTTTTGCTCAGATATACAATGATTCAATTGGTCTTATTGCAGTGGAGAATTTCAGAGACAGTTTAAAAACTGCCTTTGAAATTCTCCTTTGCTTAGCCTTATATATATATATTTCATATATATATATATATATATATATATATATATATATATATATATATATATATATATATATATATATATATACATATATATATATATTGGATTCTACCGCAGTGGTGGAGTGATGGTGAAGGATTATAAGACAGTTAATGAAGTAGAAAATCCTTTCTAGCCATTTCAAATATTGGAATAATGCAGAAATGTAGTTTTATTTCTTCTCTGCTGGCTCTTTAACATGTTTCCTCATGTGCCTCCATTCATGTTTACTTGTTCTTTTGGATTGGAGTGCCAAATCAGAATTATGAAGCTCTGTGGATGAATCTGATTCATCTCTGTGACTGACTTCCATCATCATTGCTGGTTGGACCCAGTGTCCTGCCCTGGTCCATCTGCCCCCGGCAGCCTCTCCAGGAGGATCCCATCACGATCCCATCATGATCCCATCACGATCCCATCAATCCCACGGTTTCTCCCTACAACTGCTGATTCTGTGGGCTCGGCTTGAGTTTAGATCTGGACAGCAGGCCAGAGGGGTTTTTCTTTCTCCTCCTCACATCACAATTTCTGAGGAAGCTGATTCTTCCCATTGTACCTTTTCCAACTCAACGGCTGCTTACCTTGACATGATAAGATTTCAAAACAGTGCTGAAGATGGCATCTCTTACCAATGGTGGGCAGCTTTATTTCAACAACCTCCATAACTCCATAACACCTGCATGTCAGCGCCACCTGCAGGACGACTGTAACTCTGAGAAGGATTCAGATCTTTTACTTTGACTTTGTGTTTTTATGATATAAAGTAATTTGAACAGCCTTGTTGCTATACAGATGAACTTGATTGATTGATTGATTGATTGATTGATTGATTGATTGATTGATTGATTGATTGATTCTGCTCCTCTCCGTGGCTGAAGGCTGTCAGACTGGACAGATCGTTGAGTGTTTTCTCTTTGACTTAGTCAGCTGAAGTTAAATGTTTCATCTGTTAGGTTTTGCACATACATGCTACTGTTTGATGTTATACTTGTGTTATTAGCATTTTTGAAGTGTAGCAGACTAAATCTGTCCCTTGCCTGACCTGCAGGAGCTGTCTGCTCCGCGGGCCGGTACCAGAACCATCCACGTAGGTGCGGACGGTCACAAACGTCCCTGTCGGTCAGCCTGGCAGGGAGAACGCTCACTTCAAAGTGTTTAGCAGCAAAAGCAGCGACAGCAGCCTGGTTGGAAACATGACAGGTGAAAATGGTCGCCATGGCGGCGCTAACTTGTCCATCCCAGCAGTGAAGCTGATCAGAAACAAACGGCAGAGGTTTGGTGTTAATTTCCTGAAACTCGGAAACAAGCAGCCTGATCTCCAACAGTCACAGTTTCTCTTTGGTTTCCTCCTCTGACTTTCATGCTGGAGGTTTTCTAATGGAAATCAGAGTTGATCATTTTCAAGCCTGGAATTATCGCCCTGATATCGCCTCTCCAGCCCCCGCTGTGCACAGTAATGTTCTGAGCCAAATAAAGCTTTACATTCACATAATCTGCTCACCGCAGGGGTAAAGATCTAATATAGTGCACCATCAGACACATCTATATATAATGAGCTAAATGTAGAGTGACGATGCAAACTCCTCGGTTAATTACACAAAAGGTTTATTCTTCTTTTATGGACATTAATCTATAATCGACCCAAATCCCCAAAAATATCATTGGATTAGGAGAGCAACAAGGCCAGTGCAGACAATAGAAAAACAATTTATGTGGCCAGGCAGGAGTATACATTTATAGAATAATTTGACATATTTACTCAAAGAGTCATAAATTCTCAACTTCTCGTGGTGAAGATGCACCGTAAAACACCTGGAATGATTTCCAGATTCACAGACAGAGAGAGGAGCTGCAGGTCCAGATCTACCACTTACTCTTGTGTCAGAGAAAATCTCAGTATTAACATCACAACCGTATGCCTTTAACAAGGAGACAACATCTCAGCACGCCACGGCTTTACGGTGCATCCACAGCTTGGTCTTTAACGTTTGTTAAGTATTTTTTAATCTTCTAACATAACCTACAGACTCACAGTCCTATTCCTAAGAATAACTGCATGGTTTTTATGTTGAAAGTTTGTACCACACTACTTTTATTTTGTTGTTTATTCTGTATTTCTATATATATTTTGCATCTTTTGCTTTGATCATCAGTCATTGTGCTGCGGTTGAACCAGAATTTCCCTCCATTGTGGGACACTGAAAACATTTCTATTTTATTTTGATAACTATTCAGGTGACTTCTGAAAGTGTTTCATTTGGACTGAATATTCACACAGTTGCTGACATATCTAATAAAAGTTCAATGTTTACTCAGAATACAAATCTGAATGAATGAATTTTCCACCAGCCAGTTTTTTTTTTTTTGACAGAGGTTTCCTTTCCGTTTGTTTTGCAGCTTTTATTTCGTAATAATAAAGTTTTAGTCTTTACCTTCCCCATCTGGAACAGTTATGAAAACAAATATCCAACCCTTTCCTCCCAGACATTTATTTTTGAAGATGCTGAATATTGAGTCACGTCGTCCATCCACAAGTGTCACCTCTGCACAGAAAGTCCTCAGGCATGTTATGAAAGTTTTTTGTTTTTTTTCCTAATGCAATATCCAGTCGGTTCATCTAGCAGGCGTGAGGAAACGGTAAGATAAAATCCTCTCCAAATGTGAAATATGCTTTTCATAAAAAAGCCTCTCTTTGTTGGGTCTGGAGTGTCTTTCATATAACAGGTATTTGTCTCTGCTTTCTGCTGCAATCTTAGAGAAGTATGACCCACCCTTATCCACCCCCCTATTGCACCGTCATGTTGCAGCTGCTGCATGAATAAAGACGGCAGAAAAATATTCCACATCAGTAAATGCTGAGAATGCCAGCAGCAGTTACACTCTGCTGCAGCGCTGGAGGTGAGCCATACGGCGTACTGCG
Source organism: Gambusia affinis (assembly GCF_019740435.1). Classification (NCBI taxonomy): domain Eukaryota; kingdom Metazoa; phylum Chordata; class Actinopteri; order Cyprinodontiformes; family Poeciliidae; genus Gambusia; species Gambusia affinis. Next base: position 23,821,446 of record NC_057881.1, read on the forward strand.
GATTTGATCCGGGGCTACTATCACTGAAACCGATCCTGATACCAATACTGATATCGATGCTGATTCCCCCACTCAGCTCCTACAGACTAGCCAGCAGCAAGTAGCAAACACCTGCTAGAACTGAGCATCTGCTGAGCTGATTAGAAGAGCTACTTGAGCGGTCACTTCCTGTTCCATAAGGTTAATGTTGTGATGACTTCCTGAGGGCGGCGTTTTAGAAACAGCAGGAGTTTTTAAAGACACAGAGGCCCAATTTCAAGATGTTAAAGTACAAAGTAACATTTCTTTTAAGTCATGCTGCAGTAGAACATTTTTATTGGAATGATGCGCCACATTGCCACAGCTGTACAGGCGAAGCAGACTCTGTGGAGCCGAGAAGACCTCACCCAGTGACCGGAAATGCAAACAGGTTTTATGTTTCCCCGAGTGGCTTTGCATCACGCCGTACAGATGAAACAAGCTCCACGATTCTGCACAACGGCTCGGAGAAGCTTTATGCTTGTGAGAAATGCTTCCAGGAAATCGAAAAGTCATGTGAAAATTTTGTCCTGTTTCCATTTTGTCTGCCGTCAGCCAGCATGCGTAGCGCCAGAGCTCTCCCCCTCTGGGAGGAAAAAAAAAAAAATCACTGTCTACATTTTTTATACATTAATTTGCAACTGAAGTGGAGCGCCCTGCAGGAGAGCTGAATGAATTTCATTTCAGGGTGAGGGCTTTCTTCATTCATCCTCTGGAAAGCTGCCATATCACACACACACACAACCCCTAGCCCCCCTCCCCACACACACACACACACACACACACCCCACTCGGCTCCCAACATGCACTGAGACTCCTTGGAAGCAATAACTGCTGGAAACAAATGTTCTTTCTGATAAGGATCAAAGGATTTTTCACACATCCAGGTGGTAAAGACTAAACCCCAGGGACGGCTATGACAAGAGAATTAGCATTTAACCCATCAAAGGCCAGTATGTTTACATGACTGCTGTTTTTTCAGTCTCATATGAATAAGTGAATACATTAATACATTACAATTCTGTAAAAACACTCCAAGCAGTCTTTTGAGAGCTTATATCAATCAGACATGATTAGCAGCGAAACTATTTAGCTTTATTACCGTCAGAATTTTTTCAACTAATTTATTCACTTTTTACATCATCAGATAAAAAAAACAAACCTTAGAGTAGGGATGTGGTGATCTAAAAATTTGGGCTGATACTGACATGAAATTGCTGGCCAGTTACCAATATGTACAGATCTTATATATATTGATAACTTTTGACACCTTGAAATGAACCACCACTCTGTTGACTTCCCTGGTGTTTCTCTGCTTCAGTTAAATTTCCCACAATCCTTTGCTGCATCATAATCACTGTCACATGACCAAACAAACATCACATGACCAATCTCCTCTCCTCCCCATCCAGAAACGAAAGACGAGATGGTTATTACTGGTTTTTAATATCGGCCCAGTTTTATTTATCGGATTGATAAACCACTGTTATCGGCCGATACCGATGTTAGTGCCGATATATCCTGCATATCTACATCATGCTCAAGATTTTAACAACCCAACAAATCCAAATTTACATCCAAAGTGCAAAGTAAAATATTTTTAGCTGTCTGAAATTAAATCATAGTAGATCTGCAACTAATGATTATTTTGTTCGTGGGTGAATCCACCAATAGTTTCACTCATTAGTCATCATGTCAATAACTGCTCTCTGTGGGCTGCCTTAGGTCCTCAGAACTGACTTTTCACACATCTATGCATGGTTCTACATTGTTATATATTTGCATAGTTTAGAAAAAAGTATCTGAAAAGTATTATAAAATTAGGCATGGGTGCCTCTGACACGTGAATCAATTCGGAACCAATATCCGGTACCTGGGAATCTGTGTTGGTACTCAAAGGTACCAGTTTTCAGTAAACGCTATTTTTTTTTCATTCAACATGTTTATTTTTCAATGTATAAAATTCAACCAGTATATCAAGACAACATCCAGCTCTTTATATTGTAACATCACTGATGTTTGACGAATTTCTTTAAAGTGAAAACTCTGCCGAGCAACAAACAGATTGTTTTGTCTCATCGCACAAACTAAAATCCAGTTCTCTGAATTCCTATTTGTCATTTCCCCTCTCTAGCGTTGTAAAGGTCGCTGTCGTCATCACCGAACGTATTAAACATTTGTTCATCCGTGTTGCTGGCTACAGATGAAGAGGCGCTGACTGTTGCAGGCGTGCTAACGGAGGCTAATGCAGGAGCTGTAGAAAACTGTGCACTCTTCAGCCTTAAGAAAAATCTTGTACATAACCAGGTGCTTTCTCGAACTAGACATGTTTCCACCGCTTTGCCTTGTACTTCTCGCTGCAAATATTGCAACAAGGATAATTTGCGTCTCATTTTGAAAAGTGGAGCCACACCTTTGATCGTTTTCTACTGTCCGTGCTTAGTTTGTTTACTGAAGTAGTTGCTGCTTACGTCATTATGCTCTTACATGTTGTATGCTGCGTTTAGGACAAGCATTGAAAATCCCCTTCTCTTCCTCTTCACAATGACGCACTTGGGTATAGAAGCAAGATACCGTTTGATTTTGCATGAATAGGTACTCAGTAGTACCGACAGAATTCGGTTGGTATCTATAAAAGCACCGAGTTCAGTATATAAAATGTACGTCACCATATAAAATATGTTCAAAAGCAAACCTGAGATTAGTTCTAACGCACACAGTCATATTAGTAGATTAGTTACATGCTCACTTATTGATTTAATTTGGACTTTAAATGCCTTTCTATTCATGATATGTACAGATTGAATACATTTTCAGCCCATTTTCTCATTCATCTCTATGTGATTTCAGTCATTTCATTTCCATCGGCTCACAGCCTCACGTTTCAGTATTTCCTGATTTTTCTGCAAAAATGTGGAAGACTTTAGATGCTAGCTTCTGCTGCAGCGCTTAGACTGATCCCTCTGTGTGCATTAGTTAACATTAAAACATATTTGAAGTATTAAAGTAGGGTCTCAGGTATGTGCAGGTATTTAGCTAATGGCCAGCTGCTGTGCCTCCTGACCCCAGCAAAAACCAGGGGTCCACAGCACTTTGGGGACATCAATGTCTTCATCACATAAAGTATATTTTTCTTTCTCATTTCTCCACTTCACTATTAATTGATGGATGCTTAGAAATTACTAACCTTGTGGATGTATATCTTTTTTTTTTTTTTTGTAAAAAGGTGTTGACTAAACTAAACACCTTTTTAGTGATTTAAAGCTTTATTAATTAGATTTAAATCAACAAACATTACTGAAGGACAAATGATGCAGACTGTTTGCTTTAATGTTTTTCTGCTTTCAGTCTCCGTGGGAAAATATCATTTCACAAAATTTGTTCTCTTAATTTGCAGCACAAGGCCACTGCAAGGTTGTTTCTTGTGTCTCTGCCTCAACAAGCACATTCAACTCAATTCCAAAATGCTTTCTGTCATCTCTGCCGCCGCGTCAGACCCAAAGCACAGAAACAGTCAGGTGATGAACGTCCTAAAAAGAACACACAACCCTGAATACAAAGTTTCATAAAAACCGTAAAATTAGGTAAAAGAAATCTTCAGTAGTGGAGTACGCTCAACATTCACAGCTTCTGTATGAAACCTGACACCAACCCTGAGTGATACTGGGCCAAAACATATTCAGGTTTACATCTTAAGACTTTCTGTCATCCTCTATATCACTAAGAATTTGATTATGTTTCGACCCTTAACATATAATGAAATCATTTATGATTTTATAAAATCATTTCATTAAACTCAAGCAGAACCTTTTAATTTTAAAATAGCAGAATGAAAAAGGGGTGAGGATGTGTGGAAGTAACAACATGTGAACATTCCTAAAACTACAATACAGACATTACACGACATGACAATCAGTGGAGATGAATAAAGTCAAAATATATTAGCTTTGATTCAAATTGTGCTACCAGAAAGCAGAATATGTTATTAATAGCTGAACATTTTGGAGATTTACAGTCTGCAGCTGTGGACTCTCATGCATGGCCTATTCCAAGCATGAACAGGTGTCTATTCCCCATTTTTAAGAGATGGGGAATGCTTGGGAGCAGCTTTTTATGAACTGACGTGAAAAAGGTTCTGCCTTAGATTTACTGTCTGAATGTATGTCATCATTTTGGCCTCTGTCTTCTGCACAGGACTGAGCTGGACATGTTAGCTTAAACTGGTTCTACATGCTAAAATCCAGAAGTCGAAGCAAGATCAGATTTAATGATTGTTACTATCGTCAAAAACTTAGTGTTTGCTAGAATTGTCTTTTAAACAGTGTGACCTGGGTAAAACATTTCTGTTTTCCTTTCACAAGATCCTCTTGATAGTTTCCTGGAATTACTTAGGGTCAGGTTGGAATTTCAACATGGCGACACTCAGACTGCTTAGAACTGCTTACAAGAATCATTTTAAACTTTCCTTTCCAACACCCATTAATTTGTTCAGAGTTGCAGTTTCTACATAACATTGATTTTAATCTGGGGCTCTCAGCGTTAATGCATGTGATTCATTTAAAACATTTAATGCATTAATATTAGATAATGCAGATTTATCATATTACCTATTTTGGCCTAAAAGCCTCTCTCTTCTGCTCAGGGTTACATCGCTCACAGCAGCGCGTTCCACGGCCTTGTACTGCAGTCAGAAATGCAGAGCCACAAATGTGAGTGGAAAAAATCAGACATAGCCGTATAATTACACAATAATTTGTAATAAATCGTTTTTATTGCCACATTTACTGTTATCACAATAGTACCTGAAAATATTGTGATAAAACCTTAAGTCCATATCGCCGACTGCCTACTCACCTGTCTGGGGTTAGTAAAAAAGAAATCTCTATCATTTTGCAAATAAAAATGGTAATCCAGAAAGAGCTGAAAATGAACTTGTGAACTGTGATCATATTTCTGCCCACAAACTTTAGGTTCATTAAAAAAAAAATGCTTATCATCACACGACATTGTGTTTCAGTTTTGTGAAAGCAGATACCGCTAAAAGCGACAAGATTTTTATATTCACTGGCAAAATGCTAAAATTCCACAACTTACAGGCAGCATGAATACCAAAGCAGCAGCTGATGATAGCCTAATCTGAATAAGATTGCCACTTAACTCCCCCTTGATGCAAACCTGTACTTTACAGAAGGTCTCTGCTGAAATGTTTGGCAACAGTATGAAGGCCGCGTTTTGGCAGGTAGCCTGGCAAAAAGGCCAAGTTCTGTTTTCGCACGTGCTGCTGTGGCAATCGGGGGTCGTATTTCTCCTCATTACCCAACAAAAAAGGAGCACGACTCTTTATTTTTTTCTATTTTGTTGCCCTTAAAACACCAGGAGAATGGCAAGATGAGAGGCGCGGGGAGGTTTTTGTGACAGAGACCCAGAGCAGAGCTAATGGCCCATTAAGTGGAAACGTCTGCTTTTGATGTGACTGAAAAGGAGGAGGAGAGAAACACGCAGAACAGGGCGAGAAGGAAAGGTGAAACCAATCACTGAGGAATCACTTTTTCAACATGGGCGTCCCGCAACAAAGGATCGCTGCTGTCTGTGGCGACGATTTGCGAAATATATTTCATATAATTTCCATACAGTTTCACTGAGATCATAGAGGAATTCAGTAGCATCAGTCCTGCAATAGCAGCTGTTCAAGCTCCAGCTCCATCAGTAGGAAGCATGTGGTAGTCATGGCAGCCATGTTCACACCGTTGGTCACAGCTGGTTCGGCGGAGCATAATTTTAAACCAATGATGGAAGTCAATGAAGTCACATTCAACAGTCAGGTTTGAATGATGCCTTTGCACAACTTCATTTGTTTGCACAGCTTTGCAAAATTATTCAGACTTCTTATAACGTCCACAATCGTGTTTTTTTGTTTTGTTTTTAATTGTAGATGTTTTATTGGTGAATGCTTAATCTCATTTATTATCATCTGTGTTTCTTTGACTGATTGACAGGAACAGAAAAAAGGAAATCTGGAACGAAAAGATGTGAGCAGGAGGCTTCAAGATTTCCAAACATGATAAGATCATAGCCAGTCAAAGTTACTTTTGAGTACTGAGTAGACTGGTTTTTGTTTTACTCTCTCATGCCCCTACATGGCCTCTTTCCTCATTCTATAAAGAATGAAGACTTCTGAAAGCAAAAACAGGGCCCAACCCAGAACCAGCAAGATGCATCTGATACAGCTGAGTGTAGCTGCAGCATCTCTTTTTTGTTCATATTTCTGCCCCTCTCTCCATGTTTTACAGAGGCAGAAGCACAGTGACTGACAACAAATGTGATTACTTGTGGGACAAAATGAAAAAAGGGGCAGAGGGTAGGAAGAAGATATTTTGAACAGACAGCAGAGAGAAGTGCAAAGGGCTTCACCACTGACAGGAAAGAAAGACATGTTTGATTGAACATAAGAAGATAATGAGGGATGAAATATTGTTCAAAAAATGTCATCTCTCTGACAGTGGTCTGGGGAGGTTTGCTGCCATTTCACTCAGACTATTACCACAAATGAATTCCACCTACAAAGGCATCAGTTCTTCAGTTGCAGCGTTTCCTGGATTTTGTGGCGATACTGGCAGGCTTTGAAAAGCCAGCTTTGAAACTGAGTGTCAGCCCCAATGATTCCGCCCCGGCATCAAGATGAAGGCTCGACGGGAAAAGTTCATGTGTGTGAATCCTCAGATCAAGACTGTTTGCGATGAACATTTTTCATTAGTGTGGGTATTTGGATGGCAAAGGGGGGAAAACCGTCACTGTGGATTGCTATCTTGCGCTGCAGCGACTTGAATTGAGGCTTCAGCATAACTGGTTGGCATTAGCTAAGGTTTTTGAACTGGGATAACTTCTCTGTGAGATTACAGTAGTAAAAGCTTTTCTAGGCTTGTCAGCCAAAAACCAAATGTTCATGCTATGTTCAAGATAACGTCATTCCTAAGTTAGCCATCTGAAAGGTCTTGAAGCCATCATGTTAGTTAAAAGATGCCAGATCACCTTTTCCATCACACAGTACAAGACCCCTAGACATAATGTTCATCACATGTACAGCATGGGGCTGCACAGTGGCGCAGTTGGTAGAGCTGTTGCCTTGCAGCAAGAAGGTCCTGGGTTCGATTCCCGGCCCGGGGTCTTTCTGCATGGAGTTTGCATGTTCTCCCTGTGCATGGTGGGTTCTCTCCAGGTTCTCCGGCTTCCTCCCACAGTCCAAAAACATGACTGTCAGGTTAATTGGTCTCTCTAAATTCTCCCTAGGTGTGAGTGTGTGTGTGAATGGTTGTGTGTCCTGTGTGTCTCTGTGTTGCCCTGCGACAGACTGGTGACCTGTCCAGGGTGACCGCGCCTCTCGCCTGGAACGTAGCTGGAGAGGAACCAGCAACCCTCCTGACCCCATTAGGAACAAGGGTGAACAGAAAAAGGATGGATGGATGGATGGATGTACAGCATGGATCTAAGCTACAGTATGTTTGTGCAAGACCCAGGTAATCCCAAAGGTGGTAGAGAAGGAGCATTGAGATCCTGTGGGACTGTCAGAACCACAATGACGAACAGATGATCACTGTCACAACATATGAGTGCACAATGCATCAAAATGTAATGTGAAAAGGTGAAAACATTCAGTCCATGGACAGCAAAGTACAATCTAGATATTAATGCCAGGGATGCAAGCAAGAATCAGAGTCAATGTTGTAGGCTAATATTGTGTCACAAGCAAGGAAACTGCCTCTGTGGTGACTGGTTTTTACCAGTAACCTGCTGTAGCACCACCTGAATGTAAAAGTCTAAACACTTTGTGTCCAGGATGTGTAGGATCTGCAGACATGTTAGCTTTCCTTGTACTGACCCTAGACCTGAACAAGTCCTGGTCCGTCCTGATGACCCTCTCAACCGACCTGATTGTCTGTTGCAAAATTGATCAAAACCACACAATGATGGTTTTGGATCGTTATTTAAAGAACCAGATCACAGATGCAACTGGCCATGATGACGAATGGAGGAGGAAATGTCATGATTTGAGGATTCCTTGCTGCAGCAGGATCTGTCTAGCCCTCCACTATGGAATCCTTCCATGAATCCTGCCACGTATTGGAGGATGCTCAAGGAAAATGTGACACACTCTTTAAAACAAACTGAGCTGCGTGAGGAGGAGCCAAAACACGACAGCAAATCCACCAAGGATTGGCAGAAACATTCATTAGAAAGTAAAATTATGTTAATTGTATTTGTGTATATATGCATGTGTGGAGTATAGAGCTTTAAATACCGAACCACATTGTTACAAATGAATGAGCTCAATGAGTGAACAGACAGAATTATGTTCCCTGATGGGCAGATTTCTCACTTCAGACTTTCATTCAATTCTCTCCTTTATGCAGCTCTATCATCCTTCAGACATTTTCCATAGAAAACCACAGAACAATCTGTTCCTCAAACCCACTCTTGAATCTTGAAAATTCATTATTTTTATAGCCCTTTTTATTTTGAGGGAAGTCGTGTTTGCTGAACAATGAAATACTTATTAACAGCACAGACAAAGCATGCTGTGATTGACAGGATTATATTTAAACAAAGTCAGTGGTTAATCACTTTTCTCCACATGAGGGCACACAGTCGTGGATGTGCTCTCTATTTCTAACTCGACAAAATAACATCCCATTACACTGTGAATTTCCAGATAACAGCAGAGGGAGAGAAGTAAATGTTCTCACACACACACACACACACGCACACCCACACAGCTCCCAGAAAATGTAACATAAAGGGAAAAAAGCAGACTAATGCTCTTTGTGTTAAATGGAACACTTTCATTGAAGGGGATGTCTTCATGTAAACGTTTCTACCTTGTTCCCCTAATTTGTCTTTTTGTGATCAGCAGGGAGGTTATCCGATCATTTAGTCTTTGCTGCAGGGATTCTTAACATGCTCAGCTGAGAATTTCCATCTTCGAATAACAAAACGCAGATCGCAGAGGGAGCCTGAAATGGCTGACCTCTAATCAGTTTTCATTCTCACTAGCTACATGAACAACTAACTCTTCAGAGGTTTTACACTCGAGGGTTCTTTTGCGTAAAGAGTTCCAGCTTTATACATATACAGTTGAAAGCAGAAGCTTGCACCTTTTTTTTGTCTCTCATAGTCTGAAGTTATATCAGAACCAAACATCACCTTGTTTTGTATCAGGTTTTATGTCATTGGCTTCCACTTGATTCTCATCTCCCTTCAGTGCTCCAGCTGGGCTTTCTCCCATTGAGCTGGATTCCTACGGTATGATTTCAACTGGGCCAATCAGAGAACAGAAGAAGTTGTGAATGATGACGTCAATTTCCTGCTCTGTTTTAGAATTTTAGTCAGCCTGTAGTTTTAGCAATTGCAGCGGAGGAAGTGAGCAAAGCCGTTGGCCAAATATTGAATTAACGTCAACAGTCACTTTGTTCAGACTGACTCTAATCTGTTGGTTGTTTACAGCTGAAAGGTGTTTGCAGTGTGTCCTGAAAGGAGTTTGTCTGCTTACAGTTTGTTTCTTGCTGTGGAGCTGAAGACGCCAGGAGCTCCATGAGAGCCACATCCAGTGACATGAACGATGAAAACCACAAGAAATTGTATCAGTGGGAATCGCCGTAACATCTGGCTTTCCTTTAGAATCGTAAGGTATTTTTTAATTGAATGGAAGTGGAATGAAAAAGAGACAAAACTACTTTATTCACAACAGAGTCAAACTTTGACTGTTGTCTTTCCACGGCAAAAACTAGTGCAAAAGTAGCCAACCGTGAGAGGCCTTCAATTAACAGAAGAAATTACAGGTTGGGGAAAAATATACTTTAAGTGTGTTGTGAAGCAGAGCAAAAGAAGTAACTCCAGCTAGCATGAACAGTTTCTTTTTTATGCTAACAGAAACAAGGGCTAATGAGGCCAGCAGGAGTGAATTATAGTTTATTAGAAGTAATTGTGTGCTCACTAAGTAGCTCCTTTGGAAATTTCAATGAAAGCGACATTACAACATCACAGTATGTGCTTTTTGTTTCAAAAAGGTTCCGGGCACAGCATTCATTTCAGCGTCGCCAATTTCCTTTCATCCCGTTGTTTTTCTCGCGGCTCATATTCCACAGTTATGTTTAATAGGAGCCATGACTTGTGGTTGATCAGCCGAAACAGCAGTGGCTGGGGCATTCCGACTGAGGACTGCGTTAAAGCACGCTCATAACAAAGAGATATGAGTTCCAATAAAAGTGCGTTATATGTGAAGTGCGCCGGCTAATGGGGTGAGACAAAAGCACTTGACTCAGAATGGATACGAAGGGAAGGAAGATAGAAGCACAGTGAGCCGCTGATGTCGACTACAAAGAGTCAGATGACCCAACGCTGTAAAAACACAGTGTGTCAAAGAACGTTGACCTTTCCATCTATTTTCCACAACATCAAGGCTGTTGAAGAAGAACGGAGGTATTGGCTTTGGCAATTAGAGTCCTTACACATATTACAGCAGTAGCCGAAGGGCTCATGTTTTAGAATTCACACTGCTTGGGTGTAACAACTCTACAAAGGCTGATGTTTGCTTTTTGTGTACTATTTGAAGCTACAGATCTACTAAAACACAGTGCCTTGTTGAAATAGTCACACCCATAGAAATGTTGCTTACCATTTCTAGGTACGCAACATTTCTATGTTGCTTCAAAACTTTTGAAAAAATCTTATTTTCAAATGTTTTTTACAGCTACAATTGTGACATGTCTTTATCTGAAACTCCAAAGCAGCCAACTGCCCCCAGGAAACTCCTGATCTGTCAACGTCAAATATGAATAATTGTACAGAAATCCAGCAGCTCTTGAAAACCTGAGAGCTTTGTTAGGAAACAAAGGGGAATAAATAGCCAACGAGCCTTTCAGATAGGTCAGAGATGAAGTCTTCCAGAACTCTGTTCAATTCACCACCTGAAAACGAAATGATTCTGGTTCAACTGCAAGCTTCCCTGACCTCACAGGTTACCCAAGGAAGGCATTATCCTGAGAATGTGGAGGAGCTGCCTCTGTCTTAAGAGAGACTCTATGGACAGTTTATAGAGTGGATGACAGTTTTATGTTCTGTGTCCTGGATGAGTGAGAAGAAGGAGGTTATTATTGAAAAAAGCAATGAGAAGATGGTGAAACATGTTTTCTTGATGAACTGCTTTGGTTCAACAAATTTTTACTCTTTACCACCATGCAGCCAACAAATGGTGGCAGAAGTAAGACCAGAGAAAACTGAGACTTGTTGGGCCTCCAACCCAGTTTCTTCTCCACCTGGGAAGTCACCACACAGGTGTTGGTGTGGCACAAACTGACAGCCTGGCAGCTGTGTGTCCTTGCGTTTGTGCTGACTCAACATCATTGGCTCTTTCAAAACAGTTCAATATGAACATCTTTTTCTGCTAAACTGTTTACTGTGTGACACTAAATATGCGTGCACATTTGTAGAAATGAACGTTTTTTACTCAAAACGTGAAGACTCAGTTTTTACTACAACTGACAGAAATCTTGACGTTCAGCCTCCTCTAGTAGTGATGGTAAATAGTTATAGATGGTAGGTTATGTATAAAACAAGATAAGATTTCACTAAACGTAGAGAGGAGAAAACTTAGCAGACAATTCAACGACGTTTGTACGTTGCTGGGTGAAGTGTCATATACAGGAAAGTCAAACTTTCCTCCATATTGAAAGTGTTTGCAGCCTGCAGCGTGTAGCGTGCTCTCCGCTCATTAGTCAGTCAATGACTAATGTCTGACTAATGCTGATTGGTTTTAGTGCCATGCGAGAGTGACAAAAGCAGAACATTTTTCAATTTAGTTGTGTTGCGTTTCTAGCCTGGGTGTGCATGGCAACATATAGGAGCTTTAAATTTCACATGCGATCGTCGCCTCGAGTTCTGTAGGAAACGTTGCTCCCTTTGTGTCGAACCCATAAATCTTTGTTCATCCCACACAAATAAAAACCCAAAATATTTATTTGTTTTATTTTTGTACCATGACAAAGGTGGGAAAACTCCAAGGACTGTGAATATTTTCTCAAGGCCCTACAGATGAATGTTGACTGCATGCAGCTCTAGCTCTTCTCTTCAGGATAAAACCCAAGGAAAAGTGAATTGATGGCGCTGTGATTAAAACGTGACTCGGTGAGGCAATAAATCCAAACAGGATTTCTCTCAGGTTTCCCAGAGGAGTGATCCGAAAAGGGTGTAAAAATGTAAGAGCAGTAATACATTCACACTCCCAATGTGTGTCACCCCCTCCCCTCGGGCTCGAGTTCCATTTCCAGTCATTTCTCCGAGTTGACAAGATGACATTTATTATGAGCAGTCACAGATTTCATCCGAGGTACAAGACAATAAATACTAATTTCTTTCTCAGCAGCGCTGCCTAATGTTCTGGATGATTGCCTCCTTTCCGGCAGTCTGTGCTGACATGTGCAGTCGGCGCATCTATTTCCGCGTACTGAGAGTGTAAAGACTTTAAGGGGTTTGTAGGACTGGATTAACGGAGAGGCAAATGGGCTGTGATGGGAAGTGATGAGCCAACGACAACAGCACATGCTGAGGAGGCAGTGAGCGTCGACTGCGGCCTCCTGGGGGACTGACTGTGCAGAAGTGAGCCCCCCTCCGAGCTAAACGTGGGTCTCCTAATGTATGAAGAACACTCTGCAAGTGAAGCAGTGTGTTCGCCGCCTTGTTATGAGAACGCCTCGTCTTTGTTGAGGATCAGTCGTTAAGCCAGCCCCACGTGCAGAACCCCGGGGAAATGAACACACCTTGTGTATAAATAATACACGACGCTCGCTGGCTGGGACATTAGGTTCATTCCCAAGAGCTCATGGATTGGAAAACACAAGACGAATAAGCTTTGGTTGCCGAATCCATTTGATTTATGCGAGGAACGTGACAGCGCCAAGGGACACGCTCAGGAAGAATCTAAAGTTCGTAGTTAGGAAGACACAGACTGACAGGAAAACAACGAGCTGCAATAAAAGGGAAACTATTGGAAGGCGGCTCAGCGAGGAACCATTAGAAACCAAGGCGGCATTAACTCCTCCCACGCTCAGCCGGAAATCAATCTGAACATATCCATCACGCTTTCAATCGATCTGGTGTTGCTAAACTTAGAATTTGTGGATACAATTATTCTGAGACAACTCTGGTCCTGGTAGTCAGCCCTGATTCCCACGTTGTGTACATGTAGAGTGTCACATCATACTGGCTGTCCTCTATTCAGACTGGAGAGCACAAAATGATAGAAAGTAACTTTTGTACATTTTTCTACAAATGAATGCACACATCTTTCAAGCTGTGTACAAGAGCACATGATGATCCTAAGTACAGTTTACTTTTAGTGTACTTAGATATATGCATTACAATATTATTTCAGCAGTATGTTATGGGGTGTTTTCCCACCTGACCATCCAGTTCTGTTGGTGACCAGCCTGGTAAAAAACCAGCTCCTTGTTCTACACTCGGCTTTGTTCACAGGGTCTGGGCCTTCAGCTATTGAGAAATAATTACTACCTGGAGGCACAGCCTCTGTTGAAGTATTAATTGAGGAAATATCAGAAACACATTTTTAGAGGAGATCTGTCGAAGAAAAGCATCGCAGGACTGTTGGGGTCGGAAGTACCAGCTAAAGGAAATTAAGGAACTTTGTCTGCTTTACCAACACATGACCACCATCCATGACAAGTTAGTAAAATTTTAGCAGGAGTTATTGCAACAACAACAAACAAAAGTCATTGTCATCTCATTGGTTTTGTGGTGATGTTCAAAAGGTCACTAAAAAAAAAACAACCCTAAATTAGCAGATCTTGAAGTTATTCAAAATTATAACTTTTATTTAAATGTAGCTTTTGGCTCAATTCCCTGGCAGTAATGCACACACAGAACACAACATTTTACTGGAGCTGGTGTCATTTTTCTACATGGCTTAAATAGTGATCACCTTATGTAGGTTACTACAACTAAGATGTGCTTCAAGGTAACGTGTCAATGTTCCCAATGTTCCTCCCACAGTCCAAAAACATGCCAGGTTAATTGGTCTCTCTAAATTCTCCCCAGGTGTGTGTGTGTGCGTGTGTGTGTGTGTGTGTGTGTGTATGGTTGTTTGTCCTGTCTGTCTCTGCGTTGCTCTGGTGACCTGTCCATGATGACCCCGCCTCTCGCCCAGTACGTTAGCTGGATGGACATCAGCACCTCCTGACCCACTGGGGACCAGGAAAATGGACGGATTGATGACTTGCATCATCAATCAACCGTTCTTCATGTAGATCTGATCTCACACACATCAATGGTGAGAAGTGTACAAATTTTTACATTTCAAATGTTTTATTTTTTTAATTATTAGAACTTAAGGGAACAAGTGAGGAAACCTGAGCATTCATTGAATGGCATGCAGCCAATAAATCTCTGTTTATTATTCATCTGAACGTGGCTGGGATTGTGTATTCATTTAAATAATAAAGCAAAGACTTGGTTTTGTAAATAGAAAGAGGGGAGGGGAGGTTTCTATTTATTCTATTTACAGTTTTGTTTTACTCAGTCTGTTATAAATGAGTTTTCAGTCAAACTGTTTAGGTATGCTTCCTGTTTTAGCAGGTGGATCTGCTGCTTCAGACTTAACTTTCTGCCTTAAACATGCACACCTCTGGGACCCTGGGATGAAACGGGTATCTAAACAGCTGGCACAAACCTAAAACCTACAAAGACTTATTTAAGCTTTGGTGGATTTCTTTCAGAAACCCATATGCAGAAGCTCTCGAAGTTGGGACATAGCCTGCAGATACAAGTGACAGCAGATGTTTACAGTTCAGCTTGGGCTGAGCCAAGCTTTTCTGTCTAGAGTGTTTCACAGAAAAGCGTTTGCTGAATATCGGTCTCTCCAAGGAGACAGGTAGCAACTTGTATCTTCCGTCTCGTCTCTCTACAAAGCAGGAAAGTCTCTCAGAAAAGAAGTGACAGAGCAAACTTGAAATGATATAAACACAAGAGCTTTTCAGCACTTTAAGCAAAAATAAATACTTGGTAGCATTCCAGAACTCATTTGTCATAATCATCTTATATCTTGTTTATCCGAGCCCCTCAAGGTAATGAGATTAAATCAAATACTCCATAAAAATGATCTGTCTGAAGGTTTTATAGATACATGCTGTATATCAGAGTCATATTGGTAATACTGAAGAAAACAGTGTTCCCACAGGATAATGGGAATCCACCATATTTCACCATGTTGGTGTTAGTTGGTGGCAGTTCAGGGACGAGATTTCAACACCAATTCTGGAATGAAATTCCACAGTGGAAGAAAAGTAATGTTCTTTTAAGAGTACATACATACATAATTCCTAAAGGATTGTTTCTCTAAATATTTTTATGAAGTGGGGTCAGTCTTACCTTTCATAAACATTCCTGGCATAGCAATGCGCTTCCTTGGCTTGGCAGAAAAAGACCTCACTAGGAACTCTTCTCAAAGTGAAAGTTGATGGTCAGACCTAAGGTTTCTGGAACCCCAGCCTTCCAGGTCTTCATTGCCAGAGTCTCTCAGATCTCCCAAGTGTTCGGTGCTGCTTCCAGCCCAAAGCCTCTAAGCTCTCGTGCCTCAGAACCAGCTCACCAACCTACCATCTTCGTGGGTTCCACTTGACGGGTGGCCAACCTTCAGAGGATCATCCCAGGCTCCATCGGCCTCATAGCTGACCTCTGAGTGTCATCTCCAGAAAAGCTCCTGATCTTCCACTGGAACTTTGCACCATTCCGGGATGACAGCTGAACTCTGGCTGTTTTTGTTTTCTTGCCCAGTTTATGTTCGTTTTGATTCTCTACATTCATCTTCTTCTAGATGGTCATTGTTGAGTTTCTCTCAGTTAGTTGCGATTCTTTTTTCATGTGTCGTGTTTGTTCATTTCAAGTGTGAATCTGCGTTTTGGTCCAGCCTGATCAGCAGATTTTTACAAAAAAACTAGACAAACTTATCCAAGCACATCAGCATGTTTTATCTTTTTCTCTTTTCTTTCTTTGCTTGAAATCAAGAAGATTGGTGGTCATTGCACTCTGAATCCACCCTGTTCCTCCCTCCAGGCCTGTGGGCGTGTGCGTGTGCACGTGTCTGTGTGTATTACACAGCGGTTCTTAACACAGTGGCTGGACTGGAAGATTGCCTCCAATGCCTTTGTCAAAAAACTCTCCAGCTGGATGAAGGTCTAGCATATCAGAATGATTCCAGACACGGGACAATGGCTTTAAAATTACAGGGTTTTTTTTGCTGACAGAATGTTTGGAGCCTGAATGCGTTACAGGAAACTCAAACGTTATTACGGCAGAGTGAATGAAAAGAACATTTGGTATCTTTGGTAATGTGAGGAGGCTCTGCGGGCGTATGGGATAATGGGTTGTGTAGAATTATTGTTACATGAGGTGTAATATTGCACTGTAAACTTTCTGTAAACTTTAATGGTATGTTTGAGCTCACCGTTTTGTGGAAAAGACTTCAAACGAAACATCCAAGTCCGTCATTTTCCATTCATGAGAAACCAAGTCCTGCTATATATTCTCTTTGTTGTCTGCTTAATGTCTGCATTCAGTGTTAATGAACCACTCCAAGTGCACCACCAATCATGAATGTTTCATTTCATTTAAACTTTGCTTCTGAATTTTTAGTCATAGAAAAAAAGCTAATCGCTGTCAATCCTCCAGACTAATTCAGTTAAATTGGAAATGAGAGTTCTGTGAAAAACGATTCGGTCCCTTACAGATTACTTTTTTTTTTTGATGCACTTAAATGTTTTACCAGACACATTTTGATGTCAAAGATAACCTAAAATATTTATAACGTGGTTCTCATAGGATGATTTTATTTATTAATGAGAAAAAATCCATCCAAGCCAACCTGACCCCGAGGTAAGATTATAATTGTCCCCCTTGGTAAATCATTCTATGACGTATTTTCAGTTAAAATGTGTGAGGATAACTTCCCAGATCATAAAGCATCAAATAACAAACCTAATAAATGTCTCACTTTGCGTTGATGGTGGTCGCTCAGGTCGAACTGACGTCCAGGGTTCTGGCAAAACGCTGGCTGGGGGGAAACTTGTTCTGTCAGGCAGGAAACCTGGCACACTGAGCTGGTTGGTTCTGGGCGGGAATCAATCAATCAAGTTCGATTATGTTTATTTTTATAGCACATTCCAGCAATAAGGCAGTTTAACGTGCTTTGCTTCATAAAAATACAGTCATAAAAACACCATACAGTCAACAGTTTTGTAAATTACTAACATTTGCAATTACTCCATTGCAAAATGGAGGCAATAAAACCAACAAAGCAATGTAAAAAAACAAAACACAGCTTTGCTTGATGGTTGTTGTTGCCACCAAGGTTGTCTGAGCCTGTTATGAGGTTTGCGGGGGAGTTTACTTTCTTACACTCAACCAGTTTGCTTTGGATAGCTTTCTTATTTTACTAAATGAAATATTCATTTGCATTTAAAAAAAAAAAATCTACTTTTACTATTTTTGCCTGGTATTAACTTTTTTATGATATGAAACATTTAAGTACAAGAGTTGTCTGTTGACTGGCGACCCGTCCAGGCTGCCTCCCCCACCATCGTTTTGGAGAAGCCTCTACAACAATAAGTGCGTATAAATGATGGATGGACCAATAAATCATAAACAGAAGAAATGTGTAAGAGGACAAACAGCTTTTCATGCCAGTCTGAATGGGATTTGTGATAACTGCAACAGATTTATGTTCTGATGCATGGTGGCCCACAAAATCCCCAAAAGAAAAAAAGAAATGAAATTGCAAGACGTTAAAGAATATCTCCAGGCAAGCTGCTATATTTCAAAAAGGATATGTTAACAGTGTTTGCCCAAACCAGTTATTGATTTTTTTGCTCATGTGGAATAAGTACCAAGTCTTTTAATAATTTCAAAGCGCAACTCCTGGATTTAATCTGGTCAACAGGCAAAACAATCAATACTAGCTCTCAGTCGTATTATGTGTGTTGTCGCTTCCAGCGCTCTTCATCCGACCTCAGACCGCGTCGTATGAGAACGCGCCACATTCAAGCACAGTGAGTTTTTATGTCCTTGTTTTATTTACTGTGAAGACATTTTTTCCATGATTCCTTTGTATCAGTGTTGCCCAGTTTGCATCATCACAAAAAAAATCCCCTGATGATGTCAAGTTGTCAAATTAACTTTGATTTGTTCTAATTGGTAAAATTGGCAGGGACCCTTTTAGAACCAACATGGTTTTGGACAAACCTTATTTTGTTCTTACTGGTTCAAACTTTCTTAGTGGTGAAAACAGAGCTGTAACAGCGTCACAGTTCATAAAACATTGTGTGTCATTCCAACCTGTTGAATCCATAACTCTTCAGTAAAATCACCAACAATAGTTCACCCATAACGCTGCAGATGTAGCCACTCCCAAGTAGGCGGGGCTTGTTGCTCCAACGCCAGAATAAGATGCTGATGTCTCCTCTGGTTGGCTGATAGATGATGAGCGCTAGCATCAGGATCAATTATGAATATATCTCATGTAACTGTTTACATCAGCGGATGCCATGATTTTTAAGAACATAAGTTTATTCGTCTGTGATTTTCATTTCTCATTTAATGGAATTAAATTGCAAAATTGTGTTTTTTATTTGACATCGCCCTCAGGGAAGAGGAGATGACAAAACATCGACAGAGTCCCAGTTGTGAGACCTTACTTGCTCCATATCTTTCCTCCTTTAAGTGTTTGCTGTGTTATCAATATTCTATTTCGAGTAAATCATGGGCTCTAATTTCATTTTGTTTATATTCTTAAAACACAAACAAATAAAGTCGTCTGGAAATATGTATTTGTGTGAGGTCTTAGTCAACACAAATTCACAAATACACCTTCAAGTAAGTGGGAGGAAGTTTTGTCCTACCTGGTCCGTCATGATACCTGGGTCAGTGCTGAGTCCACCGCCGCCAAACCACCTGCTGCTCCATTTTGTGTCAGTCATTATATTGTAGAGGTAGTAAAATAAGTAGCACAAGGTAGTAAATTCAACCGCAGGATTCCTTTATAAACCCTGTAATCAATAACATTGCCATTCTTCTTTCTCTTGGCAGTACATCCCAGACATGGATCCACTTCAAGCTCCAACATGTTCAAAAGAAAACATCCTCTACTTGCTGTGGAGTTCAAATAAATAGAAGAAAAAGATTTCCTCCAATCTGATGTTTCCTTAGATCGACTGTCCCAAAGCTCAGTGTTTGGGTCAAACTGAGCTCTTTGTTGTTGGACTGTGAGAGTAGGAGCCGTATGACAGAAATTAATTGAGTGAGTTCAATGCGGTTTAATTAACGCCCACACATTGTATGTAACACATTGTTTGGTGAAGTGAAGAGGGACGACTTGAACTGATCCAGCTCTGTTCGAATGAACTGAATTGAGTTGAACACGAGTGTATTGTGAGATATTGAATACATGCTGCTTTATATTACAGCCAGCGTGAACTTGAGTCTTTCAGGGTAGATAATCAGGCGTACCAAAACGAACATTGATCAACTCACAGTATGCATATTACAGCTGGCACCCGAAAGCTCATTAGCATTCATGTCACGGTGTCCCATTATCTCCTCCTCAGTGCAGAGGAAGCAGCACTGATCCTAGGTCAATCAGTCTTTCTGTCAAAAACAGAACTTTGTGAACATGATTGCCTTGTGAGGCCATGATTACTTGTACCAATATAAAGATTATAGATTATAGATCTTCAAAAAGAGGATCTGCAATCCTTAGGGAACTCTTGGTTTAACTCCAGGTTGTTTGCTCCCTCTAGAGCTGCAGTGTGTGACTTTTCTAACAATTTGGTTTTTACATGGTTAAAACTGGCATGATTTTGTATCAGAGCCAGTAGGTGGGTCTTAAAGGGGCAGTACTTTGTAAAATATATATTTTATTTAGCTTTACATCATGTTACAATGTTATTCCCTCATCAAAAACATACCTGGAGTGTTGCCTTGAGTCTTTCACATTTGAGAAATAATTTAATTTCCATGGCAACTGTTCAGCTGTCCAAAACGCCTGGGTGGACGTAGCCCTACCTTCAAGGCGCAGATCCTCCTAAGAGCTGCAGTTTCCAAGCTTTTGAGCGTCCTCCTGACAGAGCAGTCCTCCCCATCAACTCCTCCACTCCGCTCCTTCAGACTAGCCAGCAGCAATTAGCAACACCTGGTGGAACTGCAGATCTGCTGGGCTCATTATAGGAGCTACTTCTTGGTAAACACGCTTGACAAAAACATTGTTAAAGGGTTAATAGAGGAGCCATGTTGTGATGACTTCCTGAAGACAGAGTTTCAGAAAGAACAGGGTTAAAAAAAACAACAACAAAAAAAAAAACAAAACATAGGCCCAAATTAAAGATAATAAATGACAAAGTCAAATTGGAAAATGTAGCATATATTTTAACAACTGAAGATAACAGTTACTTGATTGTTGTATAAAATGACACTATGTGCCTGGAAAAAAACAATACTAAATATAAGGATTCAAATCCTCTTTATGGCTTTTTCTTTCAAATCACAAAGCTCTGTAGTTCCTTCAGTGGTTTTAGAATGAAAAGTGTTTCCTGACATAAAAAATAAGGTTCAGGAATGGCTGGAGAAATAGTGTGTTGCTGTCTATTGCCAGATTGAAAATGTTCAAAAACAAACAATGCAGAACATCATATTCATACCTAAGATTTATTTTTATTGACAAGTTTTTAATTTCTTTGTTTTATTCGTATGATTTGCATATGTTGTCAATATCATGTCTTTTTATCTTCAAATTGTTATTACTATTACACTTGCTGATGATTTTTTGACACTGGAAAAGAAAAGCTCATCTAGGAACAAATTAGCTTATGCTATTAGCATGATAGCGGCATGGGACTGCTGTTTAATTCAGCCTGTCTGTTGTAATGTGTGTCTGTCTCTATCAAATAAACGTAAAGATTAAAAAAAAAATAATGCAGAATATTTTCTGCCATGAAGTTGGAACAGGAATTTGAAGAATAGCTTCAATTACAGCAATTAGTTTACAGCTTTTTAAAAAATAAATAAATAAATAAATAAATACTAGTGCTGTAATATTTATAAACACCTTTTCAGTTTGCTGGACAGGATAGGCTGTTTAATCATGCAGCACCATTAATAAACAGTAATAAACAGTTTCAGCATGTGTTTGGGGGGCGGGGCAACACGCCATGATGCATTTACTTACTATAAAAAATCAAATATTTTCCACATAAGCACTTGTTTGAACAGCCAACCAAAAGCAAACAAACATAGAGAATAAATCGCCTGGCTCTCCATAGAAGACGTAGCAAACTGTGATCATGAATACTTTAATAAATAACTCCAATTTTATGACATACTTTTGCCATAAATGTGATGGATTGCAATCAAATGAACCGTTTTATTTGAACTCACAACAAACTCCTCTGACTTCTTCAGGCTGGAAGTGACCAAGTGAGTCCCGGCCCGTCCAGTCAGAACATTTCATCAAATTCAATTCAAGTTCAAAAACACTTGATTGATCGCAAAAGGGAAATTAAATGTTGTCACTTATTCATTCAAATTCTTCAAAGAGTTATTGTAGATGAAGTTGAAGTTCAGAGTTAAAGGTAAAGCTCAAAGTGCTTTACACTGTAAAAACATCACACAATTTAAGTAATCAAGCAAACACATTAAAATGTTGATCGATGTTCCAGTTACTAATCAAAGGCAACTGTAACCAGGTGTGAACTCAGTGTTTCAGCTGTTTCACACTTTCACACTGAACGCCGCTCCGTCTGGGTTCTATAGCGATGTCAGGACATCCACTGTCTGCAACCCGCTGCGCCTCGGCTGGTTCTGGTCAGAGGTTCTAATCAAAGCTTAATTATTCCATTGATAAATGACATTCATCCTGCACTCCAGTAATCTGGCAGACTGTAAATGACTGTTTTTAATCCGTTCTGACCCCTCACTCCTCCACCCTCAACCGCTGCTCATCCCCAGACTCAAAGCAGTATGTATCTAAATCAATTTTGCTTTTGAATAAATGATTATGTCTGCAGATGCTGTACTCCGATAGCAGCACGTCCCTAATCCCATCTGCAGTTAGTTCATTTTTAAAAAAAAGGTTGGATCTTTAAATCAATTAAGCCTGACAGCACTGACTTTTGTTAGATTGAACCAAATATGAACACCTTATGGAGCCTGCATGTCATGAGACAAATGTATGCAAAACTTTGTAGATATTCTAATATGGCAGAATACAACTTCGCATTAAATAAGACATACAATTCATATCATACATGAATAAGTTTGTTCACGTGATAAAGACATTGAAAAACATCCTGTACCATGATCCTCCACTTCCTGTCGTCTTCTTCTTCGTTTCTGCCAGTAGTAACATCTGGTTGTTGATCATGTGACTCATGAGGCAGTTTTGTGAGATAAACTAGTTGATACGACCCAAAAAAAACTCCTCGTCCTAACACAAAGACTTAACAAAAGCTTGTGTTTTTTTCTTTTTCTTTTTTCTTTTCTGAAATTGCAGCATTCCCATTTAGTTAATTTATTTTTGAAATGTCAACCTGCAAAATGATTTGCTCAGTGGAAACACAGCTACTCAAGGGAGTTTTTGTTGAGTCTCTTTACACTTTATTTAGATAAGTTGCTAATATCACAGGTAAATATTCCTTTGCCAAACGTTCGTGTGGGAAGCAATTTTACTTAATGTTATCTAACATGAAGACAATAGAGTCTGTAAAAGCAATAGATGTACATCTTAATAAGTTGAAGTCTTGAAATGAACTGGAACTTTTCTAGTCACACTAACAGCTCAAAGAGTAGCTCAAGAACCACTACCCTACATCTTTTAGATTGATCTCTTTTCCAATACAACAGATTTAAATTCATATATGTGGCAGTAGGGAGACGTCTTAGCGCTGTTAATCACTCTTGTGCATGCACTTCTCACACCCTCCCCTTTGCTCTCTGCTGTGCTAGTCCAACACACATGCTAGCCTGCCATGAATGATCAGGTTAGTTAATTACAGTCACCGCTGTGTTGGTTCAGTTTCCAGAAGCCAGAAGAACGAGGAGATCTTGATCATTCTGGTATTTCTGTCCATGTTAGGATGCCGTACTGAACACGTCTGTCCAGCATCGGCTTTCTGGTGTCACCTTGCCGCTGCATTCTGAGACAGTAATTCCAGTTAATCACATAACAACGTAGCATCGTCTTTGGCATCATGTTAGATTTACCACACGGTGACGTCTCCGCCACAAATGAAATGCAAGTTTCTGTCGAGGACTAAAAAATTATTTTCCTCGACCTGCAAAGGTCAGTGGGAGACACTGTGGGAGTCCGTGAAGTAAAACATCACCGACTCCCTCCTTCCTCCTCCTGCCTTTCGGATATGCTAATTTTGGCGTTAATGGAAACGGAATCATTTCTACACATAATCTATAAGATAATCTTTGAACCTGAGACGTTTTGCTGAAAATGAGATAACCTTTACAGCATTTGCAGAACACGACCCGGCAAATGTCAGCGCCAGCACTCAATGGCACCGAAGAAAAAGGAAGTGAATTAGATCATCTTACCTTTCATGTTCGGGGCAGATCCCTGGTTTGTCTCCAGTTACACAGAGAGGAGGCTCTGAAAGGCTCCTTCTACAACCTGTTTTATTAACGGCAGAGGGACTGACAGTACTGGAAAATAACAGAAAAATGATCAAAGACTCAGAACTTGAATAGACCAGATCAGAACACTGGAAAAAAATAGATATATGAACACACAGTGACAAAAATGTTGGTACATTTATTATTATTATTATTGAAACTGATACAGTATAATAATCACATTTTCTCAGAATTAAGCAATGAACAAGGTGTCTTGAATGTGTGCAGGGCACAGAGAAAACTCGACATTCTGGTGCAGAGCGACTTATGAAACGTCTAACACTAAATATCAAGTTGAGCTTCAGGTTTTAATATGCTATCAACAAGCAAGATCTTTTTTTTTTTTTTCAGTTTTTCTATCTCTTTAACTCATTCCAGCAACCACTTGTTAGGAAAACGTTGCATAAAAGTTCTAATTTTGAAAGTAAAATGTTCTGAGAATTGTAGATAAACGCTATACGTTCCTGGAGTATCTAATGGACCCCGACTGAGTGGTGGTAGTTAGCGTTAATCACCACTTAAACTGTTGCGGGCTGACATAGTCAGACGGTACCGCAGCAATTCGGCACAGGAGTGATGTCTCTCACACAGCTTTAAAATCCATCTGCAGATTTTTTTATTTCTTTCTATACGTGTCATAATTCACCCGCCACATTAAAGCCTGTAACTTCACAGGAAACCTAGAACATTCCCTCATAAGGCAGGCATGTTGGATTTGCAATAGGCTACTTATTACACCATGTTAAAGCAGACACTAGCAGGCTTTGTACTAACTGAATCCACCCTGGGAAGTTTGAGCAGAGAATATTTCGGGGGGTTACAACACCGCTCTGAGTTCAACACAAAACACTAATGACTGAAAGATGGACGCCTCGTCATCTCAAAGCGGTGGAGGTTTATCGGCGGTATGCACAGGCCAGTCCTACAGATTGGTTTGTTCAAAGGAAGAATTAAATGGTCTGTTGGTCAGAGGAAAGCTAAGCAAAGGTAATTAATTTTCTGCAATCCCTATTTCCCAAAGTGCTAAGAGGCCATAATGGAACAAACACCAATTGGAAGGATACATGAACCCACGCTTCAGTGACGGTAGGTGGCTGCTGCTAACGGTTATCTGCTGATGCTGTTGTTTTTCTGGTGCACAGCAGTACTCAGCTGGAATTAAGTACAAACTCCTAATTATTTGTACAAGGCCCTGGATTAGGTTATTACTGCAGAGTATTTGGCCTTTAGCACACACCTGGAAAAGGCATCCACAGTTTTTATCATCTTGGTGTTAATAAACAGTGCAGAACTGCAGAACACTGGAGGCTGTTGTGTTACTTTTCCTACTTCAATTCTGCAACATCTTTAAAATGCCATAGATTAAGCAATTTATTATTCTACATTTTATGTCACAAAGTGGTTCAGTTTTTGTTCACCACTTGTCCCTTATTCTTATTTTTGATACATTTACTTTCTGTAACTGGTCATAATGCTTAAATTTAAACATTAGTTAGCTACCTTGCTTCGTGTACAAAGTAAAATTCATCAGAAAACTCTGGAACTGGTGGCTGATGCAGTTTGTTTTTGTTCACCTTGAGGATCATTGACCACACTATCAATGTTTTTTTACAATATTTTCCTCCAAAACAACAATTTTATTAATTTGTTTCACCTTGTTTCCATGTCAAGGTCAATTTTATTTACATATGCAGCGCATAAAAAAAAAAAACAACCTAAGTTGACTGAAGGGCTTCACAAGATAAAATGTAAGGTAAAATGAATAAAGTGTTGGTTTTCAAGCCATGATGTCCAATGGGGTCAGGAGGGTTGCTGGTTCCAATCTCCAGCTGCGTTCCGGGCTCCAGTCTGTCGCAGGGCAACACAGAGACACACAGGACACACAACTATTCACACACACACTCACACAATTTAGAGACCAATTAACCTGACAGTCATGTTTTTGGACTGTGGGAGGAAGCCGGAGAACCCGGAGAGAACCCACCATGCACAGGGAGAACATGCAAACTCCATGCAGAAAGACCCCGGGCCGGGAATCGAACCCAGGACCTTCTTGCTGCAAGGCAACAGCTCTACCAACTGCGCCACTGTGCAGCCCCAGTTTGGACACATACCACATTTTGTTAACTAGTCAGAGCTAATCTTAATTATTATAGAGCTAATTAGGCCTGAAAGACTTAAACCATGATAATTATTTCTTCATAAGCAGCACACTGTAGTTTCTGTTTTTACCATAAATACACAGATTGTAACAATACAAGTAAGCTTTTATTGCAGGATGCTAAGCAACAACGTTTACTGAGTTTAAAACGTTATTATAAGTAAGAAGTCCAAAAATGAGTCCGGTGATTCTAAAAGTGTGGAGTGTGTTGTCATGACAACATTATTCTTTTCAGTAAGTGGTGGTTACACACAGTTCAATCATACACACATTCCAATTGATCCTTGTTATCAAACAATGGATCAAGTTCTGTTTAACATATTAAAGTTTTCAATCCATGGAAACCCACATGGAGTCATTGAGCCAGTTTTAAAGTCTACATGATAAAAGTCCGTTTCAGAAGAAGCTCAGTCAGCAGCTCTATCTAAGAGCTGTATCATATGTAAAAGAAGAATTTTTATAGAAGTTTTTGGCAGCATTATATCAGCTAACAGCCCCTCCAGAAGTGCCACCACCAATCAGAACAGCAGGCCGGATGTAGCTTCCACAAAGACTGAAAAACGGAGAGAAGATCAAGTTAAAACCTGAGACAGCAAATAATAGAAAAGTGAAGTGAAGGAGGCAGAGTGAGGAACACGGCTCCTACAGCCAGCCTTAACCATAAACTTCATCCACTTCAGCCTGCCTGGTTATTCTTGGTTTAATATTTTGAAGTCCAGTTTTTCAGTGCTGTAACTTGTTTTGGCATCACATCAGTGTTTCCATGGCGATTGGTGAAAAGAGCTACAAGCACTTGGTGGTGTCGGTCGCTGCTATTTTAGCCAAAGGATGGCAGTGAACTGTGGAGGCTTTTATCAACTTATACACTCCCATCTGTTTCTGTGAAGTCAGTATTACCTGTTCAATGTTGACTTTTTATCCATTTGTTGAGTTTATGGGCACACATTTATTTAGGCTTTTTCAAATATCATTTAATCTATTTTTTTTTTTTTTTTTTGAGAGAAGTGAAGGCTGCTGTAGCAGGATGGTGTTTGTTAGATTTGAAAAAAAAAAGAAAAGAAAAATATATTCCAAAAAAAAATGCTGCATGTATTTTGATTTTCCTTTATTTTTTATCTAGAACAAGGTTGCTGCCATCATCTCAACAGGTAATTTTTGGTTTTCTAGGAATCAACTTTATTGTTTCAAATTTTTTCAAAGCTTTTTGCTGAAGGTAATCTAATTGATACACAAGGTTTTTCTTTTCAGACATATGTTTGCTTTGAACTACTGCAATATGATTTGGTGACTGAAGTAAGTTAGAATTATTGGCAATAATTGGTTATAATTTAATTCAAAACCGATTACAGGTGATCGGTACGACTGGCTGACCTGTTAGGATTTTACTCGACAAAATGTGAAGCTTCAATAACTGACTCAGTGACTTTTTATGTTTGTGTTGTTATGATGTAAAACACTTTGAACTGCCTTGTTTCTGTTATTCAGTTGGTAAAAGCAGATGGAACAGCTTCATTTACACTCACTGCAGTTTCAACTTTTGTTTCTATATGTTGACACAGAAACAACAAACAGGTTTTTTTTTCTTCTTGAAATAACAGGAAGGAAGTAACAGGGTTGTGTTGTGATGAATCCACTTCTCTTGCCTGCTGCTTTTGAGTTTTGTTGCTTGTGTTCTCTATTGCAGTTGCTCAGTGACGTGGCTGAGTCACCAGGGTCACCATGGTCACCATGGTCACCAGGGTCACCATGGTCACCAGGGTCATCAGGGTCACCATGGTCACCATGGTCACCATGGTCACCATGGTCACCAGGGTCACCATGGTCACCAGGGTCATCAGGGTCACCATGGTCACCATGGTCATCAGGGTCATCCAGGTCCACAGAGCATTCAGACTCTGCTGTTCCTGGAACAGCCTGGTCTCTCATAGGTTCAGAGGAATCTCTCATCCCTCCACACCAGTGGTCCCCAACATTTTTATTACCGCGGACCAGTTAAGACTTGGCAATTTTGCTTTCGGGGGGGGAGAGGAACCGTCAGATAATGCTTCTGCATGTTGGTGTGCTAAAGCCTTTTTCTTTTTTTTTGGCCCCGATTTTCTCTTTACGACAATCTTCCAACATCCTGCAGTGTGTGGTGTGTTTCTTGGTGGTGTGTTGAATATGCCCGATTTAAGATCGGACATATTCAACATTGTCTTGGCCCGATTATCGCAGCCTGTGGGGATTTTCCTTACTGGGAGCGAGAACACATCCTGTTGAATGTAGCCAATCAGAAAGCTCGGTGACGGAAGAACGGAGGGGAATCCCAAACAGTTGATATGGCAACTGAGAGTCTGGTGGACATCGGAGGGGATATATGTAAATGTTTATTACTATATGTAAAGGTCATTTTTATACATGTTGATTATATGTGGTTATGTTAATTCAGTTAAAAATGTTAACTACCAAAAAACAGCTCACCTCCAAATTACAGTGCAGCAAATAGAGCGGCTGCTCCCGCCGTCTTTTATCAAACGCTTTTTCTTTTTTATCGCTTAAAATTAGTCCACAAACTATCACTACTGCTTCTATATCGTCATCTGTGTTTGATTATTCTAAATTCATGTATGGCATGTTGGGGATTTTAGTGGATTTTCTTCTGGAATCTGGATGTTCTTGACTGGAATCGGTTCGTGTGTGGTGTGTTGCTCCTGTTGTGTGGCTGGACACAAGAACCGATCGAACCTCTTGTACATCGGCTTGTGTGTGTGGTCAGAGGTTTGGAAAAATCGGGCGACAATTCTTAAATCGTGTCGTGTGAACCAGACTTAAGACTCACAAGCTCTCTCCTCTCCTCTCATCTCGACCACTGCCCTAACACTCTCTGACTCTGGTCGCTATGGTAATGTTTACGCATCCCTTCAAAATAAGATGCGCCACAAAAATGAACATTTTATTTTCGTGAAAATTTTAACTCACAATAACGATTAATGGGAGCCCTGAGCTTGTTTCTCTGCAACGAGACGAACCCATCTGGGAGTGATGAGAGACAATGACACCTGAGGTGTTGCTAGAGCACAGGATGCATGGTCTCTATGGCGAAGCAGTTTGAAGACTTCATTGCCTCATTAAGGAGCCGGTCACCATATCATGCAGAGGAATGCATTTTTAAGACGATGCTGTGGCAAAAATAAAGCTTAAAAAAATGTGCAACTTTGACGCCTAATCTTCATGATCTCTTCTGAGGAAGGAATTCACAGAAACAGGAGGCTAACACTAGCCTGCTATCTCACGTTGATGACCATGTCTGGTTGATAATTTGAGCTTAAATGTTTCCGGCTTCATCAATAAATGACTTTGCTTTGCGAGCCATAGTAACTGATGATTTGTGTTACGCAGCGCTGCAGTAAGATGAGTTTCAGATGGCTGTCAGTCTGAGAGAAAGCTGAGCTTCCACTGATCGGGTCAATAATGAACCTTCTGACACTTCGATCCTTGGACATTTGATAGATGAAACACAAAAATATGACATTTTATGACATTCCAAATTTCTTATGTCAAGCTCCTCAGTTCTGCCTGGATAATTTCTCTGTCAGCACATCTTTGGCCCAGTACAAAACAGTCCTAACACTCAGTAAGTAATACCAGAATATAGAACCACAAACTGTTTTCTGCAAGTAATAAAAAAATGGGTATAAAAACATTTTGTTTGTAAAAAAAATAACTAGCTCACATGTTCCTCCCAGGTGAATCAATCTGAATGTGAAACCAGGGGTGGAAATTAGCACCCATCACTGGCCAGACGCTGATAAAAGTATGAAGTGGTGCGTGAGGGAAAGCAAATAGAATAGTTAGAAAACAGCTATTGAAACCATTTAAAAATGTTTAAAAAACCACAAGACACATCTTAACTTATCTCTACATATTGCTTCTTTCCAAACGCTCCAATAAAAAGTGTTAAAGAAATACATGAATATTTCTACCTTGTTCAAAGTAATGTTGGTGAATGTGGCAATGTTAGAAGTATTTCTTCAAGTACTTACTATCTAAATCCTCATTTTCCAGAGCTTTTTTTTTTACCCTAACTATCTACCATTCTACTGAAAATACAAAAAGAGGAATCTAAACTATTATTAAATATTTTGTGGAACAGGATAACTGCTGGTAATACAAGCTTCTTTTCTAGCCGTAGTAACACTAAGTAGAGGAGGCATCTTGCGGATATCTGATGATGGACTTGAAATTCACATGTGAGACTTTACGTGTCTCTTGATTAAATTAATATTTATGTGCTTACCATGCTCAGCCTCTCTCCTGTGTGGAGGTAGTAGATGGGATGAAAACACTTCTCGCCCGGCCACTAGCAACTTATGCACTTAAATGCATAAGTTGCTGTCTATATGTGCTGTTTTTAAGTTGTCTCAGCCTTACCATCTTACCTAATCCTGGTGCAGACGTTACCGCTTTCTGCCTGACAAATTCACCTTTGTGTTGAGAAGCAAAAGAGCGGAGTCTTCTTCGGCGAGAGTAATTAGTTTCTCTTCAATCTGTGTGTGTGTGTGTGTTTTTTTTCTGTCAGTCAGAGACCATGAAACGGTTGCCCACGTTCTTATTGAACAAGATGTAATTCTTCTACAAATTTATGTTTACTAAAACGGAATGATTTCACAACAAACATTAGATTTTTAATGAGTAATTTGCGCCGCTACTAATAGTCTTACTAATTATGCATTATTTTCAGAATTCATTTTCTGGTCGATAGAACAAAACAAAACACTGATATAATTTCTAAAGCTGAAATGTAAGTTCTAACTACTGAAAAAAAAAATAAATAAATAAAAAAAGTAATAAATATATATATATATATATATATATAATTTCAGTTAATTTTGAAAACTGTTGCATAGTCCGCTTTATATTTTTATCTCACTTCATCAAAATTATGTTGTAGTTTTTCTAGTGTTTGTTACAGAAAATAACCTTTGACCTTCTTCCACATGCCTGCTGTGTTTCTTTGTGTCTAATATCAGAATTTCTTGCTCTCCAGATTATTGGCACATGCAATTCACTAAAATATGTTTCTTTGTACTTCAGAAGGTTATGAGCTACATATCATGTATAATTATATAGATTTGACATTTTTTGTGAATATTCAATTATACTAAAAAATTCTGGGAAAACCTGTTCTCCCCTAACAACCAATAAAAATTTAATTTCCACTGGAATGGATTTTTTTTGTTTTTTTTCCATTTTACTCCTTTACCAGAAATAAATCACGGTCACAAAAACACATAAACAGAACTATTCTGCCAAACTGTGTTTCATTTGAATAATGTCAGTCCACCTATGTAATTACACTCCTGTCAGGGGGAGGGAAATTACCTTGTAGAGAAAACACACATTTTCAGTATTTCTAAAATCTCTCAGTATGTATCACCCCACCTGTGGACACGTGTCAGTCCAGGCACACCATGAATTGGCCCTTGTTTCATTCCAGTGTGACTGGGGCTGTAAAGATTTTTAATATGTATGCAACCTTTTTTTAAAAAAAAAAAAAAAGAAATTCAAAATTTTCATTGATACACTGTTCATTTAGTCAGCTGAATAGCAACTCTCGCCAACATTTGTAAAGAGACGAACTTTATGCCTTTGAACGTAAAAGCTTCTTTTGATGGTTTTCAGCAAGGCTGTCTAATTTGTGCGCTCTATTCCACTTTGATCGGAACATTTTGTAAACACAGAAATCAGCCGCAGCTGTTCAGTGAAGGACGTTGTCAGAGAGACAGTTGGAAACGTCTCTCTCTCTCATTGTCATCGTCTTTTCTCTGGTAGACAGTAATGTCTACTCATGACTGCATGGAAATGTTTGACTTGTCTTTTCACTACGTCGTTGTATGACATAACAGGTCAAACACACTATCATTATCACTAAATAAATGAGGAACATTTACTGAAATGTATCTCACTAGCAAGTGTTACAGAAAAAAAAAATCTCCAAGAGTTTAAAATTTAAGAACAGTTTCTGGAACAGATGAAGGAAATCACAAACTCATAGTCAGCGCTGACTAATCATGCTACATGTCATACAACATCCGAATCCATTTAAACTTCTCTGGGTATAGTATATGCGATATA
The DNA here is from genome assembly GCF_019740435.1 of Gambusia affinis. Lineage (NCBI taxonomy): Eukaryota > Metazoa > Chordata > Actinopteri > Cyprinodontiformes > Poeciliidae > Gambusia > Gambusia affinis. The sequence goes on from NC_057881.1 coordinate 23,853,469, forward strand.
TATATATATATATATTATTGATTATCTAACACTTACTGTTTTTCATACTTTCATTGTTTTACAATTAAAACTCAGAGGTCAGAAGGAGTTTACTAAAACAAAGAGTCACATTGTTGGGATGAACAGATGTTGAAGGAATGTTTGTTTTAGGGGGGGCCACATCCTGTCACCGGAAATTAAAAGCAATTAATGATTGGGGTCATAAATCACTTCACCGATTAAATTTTGACAGAAGGATGCCTGTATATCTCTCTCACCTAGTTCACTATAAGACTGTATCTTTGGAAGCATATGGAAACCTTTCTGAGACGATACTGAAGGACACGTGTCCATCATCCTGTCCCCACCTCACTGCTGGAGGGCAAAACCTGCCGAGCGTCGATGACCACCTCTGGTTTCAGCTGTTGTCAACAGGCTAAATCTAAAATGTGATACAGAGAAGAAAAAGGGATGCAGTGCTTTGCTACCAATTGTCAACACTACAACAAAAACATACAATCAAGCAAAAGTTTTAATTAAGAAAAAAAATAGTGAGTGAGAGGGAAGTAGTTCAGTTATGCTAGCTTGACTTTGACAACCTTAACATGTGGATGTGATGTGGAAGTCTGTGTGTTTTGGTTCAGTTAAAAACAAAAAAATAGGAGACTCACACACCCAATGTCTGACAGATCATCAGTAGAGCAGGTGTTTAAATTAGATAATCAACCACAGCGGTAGCTAATGTACAGCGATCCCTTGTTAATGATGGCATTAATAATAAACATAAAACTGTAATAGGCTGATTGTTCTGTTCTTTGTGTGGGGAGTGTTCGCATGTTTTTTGGTGTTGAATCCTGACCCATTAGTGACGTTGTTGTCAGTTGCCATGGCAATGGGTCTGTGTATAGCGTAACAGAGATTTGCCATGGCGCACTGCATTAAATTAATAAAACCTAAATCTCTGGGTTTCATTTCATCTACTCTCCAGCCTTGTGCTCATATGCAAAATTTCCCAACATACACAGCAACATGCAGTGTGTCCATAAAGGAATGAAAATATGTGAGCTCCTTAACTTTATTTGGTTTCTCCTTTAGACCTTGATGCTGAGTTTTTATTTTGTGTTGTGTTTTCTTGTTAAAAGCAAAAATTAATAAATATATGTTGGAGAAAAAAAAGTGTCAGCATACTTTTCACTCCAGAAAACCCTTTTCATCACAACACTTTCAAAGAAACAAACTCCTTCCACTCTGGAAGTTTCTACTAGAGCCTAACATCAGGGGGTTGCAACGCTGGAAGGCTGCACATCAGTTCTGCTTGCAAAATAATCAAATAATACTAAACCCTGAAGTTTCATGCACCATTTTTTTAAAAGATTTTGTTGGCTGTAGTGGCCTTTATTTGAAAGTAGTTCAACAGGAAACAGGGTAATGAGAAAGGGGAAAGACATGCGGCCAATATCGGTAGGCCGGGAATCGAACCTGCGACCTCCGCCACGAGGACTAAGGCCTCAATATGTGGGTCGTGCTTTGCCCCTGCGCCACCACAGCACCCCATGCACCATTTTTAAAGAATATTGGAAATAAGACGAGGAAGGTATGGAGTTCTGGGTCGTTTTCTGATTGGATTAAAAGATACAATTTGCTACATTGGTGCTTTTGTAGTTAATTAAGCTGCCATGCTGAAGGGCGATGTTGTTTTGGTGTTGGAGCGTTCCTTCCTTCCTTCCGTTTTTACATAGCAGCTTAATCCTTTCAGGTCACCAGGGGAGTCTGACTCCAGCGGTTTGTTATGGTGTATTTACAGCAATGTCACTGGAGAGAAGAATATCCTAAAAATCCCTCTGATGAACATTTAGATTTGAACTCCTGTCTTTATTACATTATGTGATCTATAACCCCGAAACCTTTCCTGAGACTTCTTTATTTAAGAAAAAGGTGCCATAATACAGATTTTATGTAGGGGATGGGTAGACAAAGAGACTATGAGTTTTATCCTCTCCACTGCTGCCTTGTCGTTCTACATTTACGTCAATAAATCCTTTATAATTTGCCTGCTTTCATCATCATCAGGTGTAAAAATCTCTTTGTCAGCTCAAGTACGATTTGCTTGTCTGCGAGTGCCTAAAATACTCTCCCACACACCGAGCTCAGGGAAACTTACATTAGACGGAACAGACTTCTGGGTACTGCAATCAGGAAAAGTCAAGACCTATTAAGATAAGAGGCAGATGAAGAATAATGTGAAACTTAAATGATCCCTGTCAGAAAATTAGGCCGTATACCAGAAGAACTACATGGAGATAATAAGACATGCGGCCCATATTACTGAGGAGCTCCGTTTTTATGCTTTAAAGGAAGAACATTTTTTTAAAAGCAGCTGACGGATGCTAAAAGCGTTTGGTTCAGTTTGACAGAAGTCTTTGAAAGTATCAGAAGTAAATAATTTCCTAATGCTAAGGCTAATAATAGACTGTTTACTACGTGAAACTAGCTGAAATGAATCCACCTTATGTTAGGTGTTTCAGTACACCCAATGTAACAAATTAATATCGTCAGCATTGATTGTAATGGGCACTTTTTTATTTGATTTTCTGCAAATTTTGCATATTAATCAATCGATCAATCCAGTTTATTTGTACAGCTCGTTTCAGCAGCCAGGTGGTTCAAGGTGCTTCACACCATGAGAACACAAAATTACAAACTTTTTCAGAAAACAGCATTGCAGTCAACAGTGGAGCAAACGTTGATTTTGGTGATAGTATTCATTAAAGTGTACGCACGACAAAATGTTGGTCAATGTTTCATTTATTATGGTTCAGAAGCAGCTCTGAGCAGGCGGCTTTTTAACATGCTAACACCGACAGGAGCAGGGAAATCAGGTGAAAGTCTCCCAAACTGAAACTGGAGTTAGCAATTGAGAGCACCGCCGAATATCTATTCATCGCTTCAGTCTCCAAGACTCTTTAACTGATCATTTATTCAGGAAATTTGGTTTGTGAGCCACACAGTCCCAAGTGAGATTAATCCAAAAATGAGATGAGGCACAGAAGAAGGTCATGTACGCAGAGTGGCTGCGGTAGCAACAGATGTTTGCTTTTCCTTCATTTCGCTTTTTCACCTCCGAGAAATTTAGAGACTGTATACCAATCAGTCCTCCTCACAGCGCAGGTGGAGCAGAGGAAATGGGTTGTCACCTTTTTAGAATTTCCAAATTGTAAAGCCTTTCAGAACATCCCATCTGTTTAACTTGAAGATAATCGCTCAGCTGCTCATTATTTGTTTGCTGGCTCAGTTTTTTTTTCTCTCTCTAATGCTGGGAAATGAAGAGAGGTGATTACAGGATGCTGTCTTTAGAGGAATCTCCCTTGTTGTCAGTTCTGGTCTGATTCAGCACTGGCACTGCTCCACCAAGCAAACCTTCAATTTGTTTATTGTTTGAGTTAAGTTCAATGGATTCCACTCATCAGAAGAGTTTTCCTCTGGATTAGTTTGAACACTATATTTTTCATTTTGTTTCCAGGGTGAATTTTCAACTTGCCATTGGTTCTAGGTTTGAAGTCATCTTCTGCTGATCTATGTTTTTTCCCCGCCTTTGTTTTTTTACTCCTTCTCCATTAAAGTCTTCTTTGTTTCCTCTACCACAACCTTCCATCCTGACATGATGACTTCCTGTGTCGCCGTTATCCTCTATAACTTCCTCTTCCAGCAAAGCGACCGGCGAAATTCATGGTTTTGAACATTTCAAGCTCAGTGATGCGGCACAAGAAAGTTTCTCAGTCCTGATCCTCAGTTTTATGCTGCACACCCCCGTTGTCGTGCCAACTGACTGACAACAGCTCCACCACCACACAGAGCAGAGATTATACACCAAACACGCAAAGAACAGAACATAAAACCCACTAACAGAGAACTCAGCCAGGTTACAGATTTATGTCTTCAAGCTTACTGTTTATTTTGAGCTTATTGATAAGTGGTCAGATGAACACTACCGGCGTTGATTAGCGAGTTTAAACACCTGCTCTACTGATGATCTTACCGATTATGTCTAACTGAACTGAAACAGGCTGAATTCTGCAGCACATCCACATGTTAAGGTTGTCAAAGTCAAGCTAGCATAGCCTACCTCCTTCCCACGACATTGTTATTCTTTTAAGATTAAAACTTTTTACAGACCTGTTAAATGTGATCCGGTTGGACCTTGTCATCCGGCTGTCTTAGTGATGATCGCGTCATTTTTCCAACCACTGATGATCCTGACTCAGTGCAAAGTCCTCCCATTTTTCAGAAGCATCAGAGTGAAGAGGTCCAACTTCACTCTGATGCTTCAGTACATCATAATGTTGTGCTAATGAATAATCATTAAATTCAGGTGTGCTGAACCAGGGAGAGAACTTAAACATGCAGGATCATCGATTAGGTTACTGGCTGTAAAATGTTATTTATTTCTGAATGGAGAACATATTTAAAAGGACATAAACATTGCCACTTCATACGTAGTTCTTATTTAATTTACTTTTGAATAAAATTTTGTGTAAAGACATAGGCTTAGCATTCATAAGCCTGGAGCATATCCAACCTACCTCTGTAAGTTTACTGCGCCGTGTTTTGTGCAGCTCAGCCTTTTCTCTTCCTTCAGCGAGGTCGCATTTCGAGATGCATTTTCAGTACTCAACAATCTTGTCAGGATTAATAGGCCTGCAACAAATCAATACTGCCTGCAGAGGAGAGAGGGGGAAAAAAAGAGAAAGAGACATGCAAGAATCTATCTGGAATTTGTGACCTTCAGCTCACCATCAGATGTTTCTTTCCATGTGACAGGAATCAATTTTTATAGATGAGGATTGAAGTTTTTGCCTGGAAGGGGGAGAGAGGGGGAGAAAATGTTGGAAATCATTACCTGCTGGTTGTGTTTGCTCCAGGATGACATGTCAATTGGTTGCTTCAGACGGACATATAAAAATATACACTTTTCAGTTAATACACCCACATAGAAATCAGCGTACTATTTCTAATAGTGCAGTGAGACTGTAGACTGACCTCATTTATATCTTCATAATTGTGTAACTTTGCATTTATCAGCATACTCTGGGAAAGACAGGTATCCATTGTATGAATGAAAAGTACTTTTAGTCATTAAGAATTTTTTTTTCTCCCTATCAAACCCAAAATCTTCCAATTGCAATACCTCTCTACCTATCTAGAGCTACAAGCTTTATATTTGGATCACTTGTGGTTATTTGGAGATCCTGTCGCACTTTATCAGTTGTCTATAATAGACGAGGATATTTGCTAAACCTGCAGATAATCTCTCCACAAGAGAATGGCTGCCTCTTCAACCCTTCTCCTGTTACTTCCTGTGGGAGCAAGCCGAGGGTTGAAAAGGTCTTCCATCATGGCGGCAGTTAAACTTTGGGGTTCGTGGCCGAGCAAAGATCAAAAATTGTTTGACTCAACAGCATCCAAAACGCCAAGTGTTTGTAGTCCTTCTTCAAACCTGCACAAAGTGTAATAAAAACAGAAAAGTACTCCTCGTCTCAGTAGCAAACAAACTGACTTGTTGTTTCGTATCAATGAAAAGGACTGAAGACGGGAAGCGTGGCGCTGGAAACTCCAAAATGCTTCTTTAACAGCAGTTTCACAAAATGCTAAGAAATTAGAAGATCCTTAACTCTGTCCTGAGATTCACAACTGAAAGAGTCTTGGCGTCGGACTTAAACGCTTTCCTTTGTTGCGTAGAACTTTAACATATTTCCATTATTTTGCCTGTAGAGGAGAAGTAAAGCAATTAAAATCTTACATCGGGAGGGAATAGTTCGCTATGTCTTTCTAGGACAAACAAAATTCTTCAAATTGCTTTCCTTTGTGCTGAAGGCAAACTTAGTGTTGCAAAAAAAACAAACAAGAAAAGAAGTCGTACAATTTGAATCAACCGCAGAAACGTGGTGGCTGTGTGTCTCGTTTAAAATACAGACGACTGTTTCTGTGAAAGAGCTCAATTAGAAATGAAAAAGAAAAGGCAAATTTGCTGTTCAATACAGAAAGTATGTAGACAGCCGCGAAGATGGTGAAACAGGCTTGGATCAACTTGTTCAATAAGTTTTCATCTTTGTTTTTGTCTTTTTCTCTTTGTTCTCCACCAGCTTTTTTAATATGAAGCCAGTAAAATGTGTGTGAGGCAAATTCATTACATCAGGCAGAGAAAAGCCAACCTCCTTCAAACGTCTAAATATCCAATGAATATAGTGTCTTGCAAGATTACTCTATCCCCTCATATTTTGTTTACATTTTTCACGTTGATGCTACAGATCTTAGATCAAGAAAATGTTCTGAAAATTTCATTTTTCTCACCGAAAAGCTGTTTTATGCCTCTGTATTTTACCCCCTTAAAACATCCCACCGATTTCAGGAGTTGCCTCATCAGTCAACAGAGTCCATCTGTGTTCACATTTCAATCTAAGTAAATATCCTACTGTTCAGAGGTTTCTATGGAAACCTTTAGCTTCCAGGGCTAGGAAATCAACTCAGGAGCAGTAAGCATCGTGCTAAAGAGTTTTTGTATCTCGTCAAAACCAAAATATCTTTTCGTTTAAATGAGAAAGGTCATAGCAATAAAACGGCAACACGTTGCCGCATGTTTGAAAATGAAACAGGTTTCTTTTTCAAATGCAGAGTAAGAGGATGAGGAGTGAGAGAGAGCACCTTCCTGTTGTTTTGAGAAGTTGTAATCAGCTTATGTCTTGTTATGTGAAGACAATTTCTTATTTCAAAGATGGAGGTATTATGGAAAATCAACTTTTGAGCTCATATCATGTTACAATATATGCAGAATGTTGCCTTGATTCTTTCATGTATGTTTGAAAAATCCTTTAATCACTCCCTGAGAGGCAGCCACTCAGGGAGTGGCTAAACTCTTGGTCTCACAAAGCTCCGCCTATTTGAACAAAGCTCCTCCTCTGATCTGCAGCCTCACAGAGCAGCAACAAATAGCAAACACCTGGAGGAACTATGGTTTATAAAAACACCAAATAAACAGATCAGCCCTTCACTGTATTGATGTTCAGTCCAGCAGAAAGAACTGAGCTTCTCACATGTTGATGTTAGAAGGATTTATTTTATTTATTTATTTGCAGCCTTTGCTACAAATGATCAAGTGTTCACTAACGCCGTTGTTGCATTTTAAGCAATACAATATTTATTTTGTAATTTTAAAGAAGAGTTGACAGATAAACCAAATGATATTTTATTACATTAATCAGCTCGGTTTATAAATAATATTGAATAAAATCAGCTTAAGTGATTAAAATAACAGTCTGCAGAAGGTGCCAATTTTTTCTAATTTGATTAATGCGCAGAAAAACTGACAGGAAATTGATTTACTAAAAGAGTTGCTTTAGTTGCAGCACTACATCAAATGAAAAGTCAAAAACAGTGAGCCAAACATCCAGTAAGCATAATTCCAGCCATTGACTCACTCTGGAGTTGAAGTCGGAGTAGAGGTGGGAGTTTTTGACGGACATCAAACGTCACTGATTTCCACTTCAGCCCATGCAAAGCCGAATTTATAAAAGCTCACATCTGTGTGGGACATGAGTGCTTGTAAGTGTTTTAATGAGAGCTTGAACTGTGGATGGAACAGTGTTATGACAGAAACATTACCGGCTGAGAGAAGTTGAATAAACAACAACAATTTGCCTTAATAAAGATTTTATACTCATGAGTGTTTTGTATTGGTGATGATAAAAAGTCTTGAAGATTTTGAAGAACAAATCTTTCTTCCCGTGTGCCTCAGCTGAACGTAAAAGTTTTTGAGTCAATTATTTAATTTTACAAGAAAGGTTTTTTCTTTCGGGTTTTTTTTTTCTTTTCTAACACCGAATCATTCTGTGCCACTCCAAGGAAACTGCCAGTCACCCCAGATAATAATGTTACATCTCTTGAGTTTTCTGTGTGCTGTGGCTAAGGTCTTTGGGACTCTGCTGTGAAACTCTATTCATTAAAAGCTACAGCCAGACAAGGTTAGAAAGATGCTCAGTCTGGGTGAAAATTGCCTGCGGAGTCATACCAGAAATTTGACCACCTCTTTCACTTTTCCTAGAAACTCATTATTATATGTTTTAAAAATGGCCTTTTTAAACATTAGGATAAATCCTTTCCTTAAATATTTAACAAGTGATTCCTTTCTTCTCCTATTCTCTTGGATTCTTATGCTGATATATATTTTTTCATCACATATCAGAACTTAAATTGTTTTTCATAACGGACTTGTTTTTACATGCCAACAGTGTCACATGAGTTCTTGCAGATTTACATGAAGACTACAATGTTTATGACCGTCACCCTGCTGCCTTTATCGGGCCCCGTCATCTGGCATCATGTGTGTTCCACAGCGCCACTTCCTCTTCACTGCTAAACCATAACTAAGTGTCAGTAGTATATTAATATTTGATGACAGCTTTGAGGCAGGCTGAGCTCATATCATTTTCACTTTGAAGACTGTAATCTACAGACTGGGTTTCAATGGGACTAATAAGAAAACTGCCCAATGAATGAAGGCTTCATGTGTTAACTCTACTTGTTGCCTGTAAAGATTTGAGAAGGCAACCAGAACTCTGTTTGGAAACAGAAAATGAACAGATGGCAGAACTTTAACCATATGGAGGCCCGTATGTCGTATATAGAAACCAAAGTTCATCAATCCCATCGCTATTATTCCTGCAGGATCGTGATGGAAAGCTAGTGCCTGTCTCCAGAGATCATTGGGTGAGAGGTGGGGTCACCCTGGACAGGTCGCCAGTCCATCCCAAGACAACACAGAGACAGACTGGACAAACAAACACACAAACACACACCCATGCCTAAGGAGGATTTAGGGATACCAAATTGTGTTAAATTAATCTCTTTCCTCAAAATTCTACACACAAATGTGGAAACCTTCTTTGCAAATCATGTTTACATAAGTATTCACAGACTTTGCTTAATGCTTTGTTGATCTCCTCTGGCAGCTTTAACAGCCCTCCTCTCTTCAGGCAGTCTGCTCCGTTCTTCTCCATCAGGTTGGATGGAGACGTCTGTCAGCCATCTTCACCTCTCTGCAGAGATGTCCAATCAGATTCATGTCTGGATTCATGTTTGGCCATTTCAAGACATTCACAGATTGGTTCTGAAGCCTTTCAGATGCAGATCATGTGATTTGGGTCGCTGCCTGAGGTCATGACGTTCTGGAAGACTCCATCTACTGCTTCCACATCGACCAGCAGCAGAAATTTTCCAGGATCCTTCCCTCAGATTTGTGCTTCGAAACAATCGTGCCTTGAAGGTCTACACTCAGTTTCTTTGTTTGGACGCTTTGTGTTTGACCTTTGACCTGCACTGTAAACTGTTGGACCTTACTTAGACAGATGTGTGTCTTTCCAAATCACACATCTGGGATTTCAGCTGAATTTACCACAAGTGGATTCTATTTAAGTCACATGACTTAAAAGTATAAATGCAATCTAAACATACTTTTTTACAGTGAAATTCTGGATAAAGGCAATTCAAAGTGTATTAATTGAGAGCTGCTATATTGTAAATTGTGATACTATAAAATAGTTTATATGACAACTGTTGAACTTTACTTACATAGACAGAATTTAAAACAACTTGTTGTTAAAGGATGAACTGCCACAATCCTGGATTTATTGTGGGAAAAATTTATGTCAAAATAATAATTTTGAAATTTTAAAGAATTTTTCTGATGAAATCTTATATAAATATCCTACCTGCAGTGAGTAAACCTTCATTTTGTGTTGTTTTATATTTTTCCTTCATGTTTAGACCCATAAAACATATTTTTATATTTTATATTTTTAGTTAAGCCAACATACATGACAAGGCATGGAAATGCTATATTTGTAACAATGTCTCAATGGTTTATGCAAACATTATTTTATGAACCTGTACATCATTGTCACTTTGTATTAAACACATATTCATATAAAAGCTTACGGTTTAAATCCCCTGGCATTGCATCAGAGTTCAGTTATCCTCTCGGAGGAGTCGATATCCACCCACAATATCTGCAGGGAAGATTCAGGCACTGTAGTAACGTCACTGCTTGGATACTTTTTATTTCTCCGCCGATCACACAATTAGCCGGACAAATCCTCCCTACACTTCCTGTTCTGCTCGACGTTAGGTGGTCTGTAGCACACGGTGACCTGTTCCCGTCTCCAGAGGAATCTTTTATAACTTCAGGAGAATTTAAAGGAAGTCATCGAACTGAATAACGTTTCCCAGTTTTAATGTAAAAAGGAAATGAAATGTTTAAGACTCACCTGGCAGCACGATGTTTAAATGACAGGAGGAAACTAAATAGATGCCTATGGGGTTTTTGGTTTTTATTTTTTTTTATTTTTTTGTCCGTTAATAATTATAATGGGTTATGATAAATGGCAGTAGGTACATCACAGAGAAGTCTCTGATTGTTGCAAAAGTAACGAATAGTAATTTGACAGAATTTAGACTGATCAAAACCATATATTTGGTTTTTGCTACTTTCTAATGCTTGGAATACCAACCTTTTCAAACTGTCCACTTTGACAGAAATATCAAAGTATTTCTTTGATAAAGTGTGGTTGAGGTCCCACACCTCACACAGGCTACTGGTCCAGAAAAAGATTTGACCTCTTATTACAGTCAGCAGCGAGACCAACAACTTTGTACTGGTAAAATACTGTCTGGGGGATAAAACTGAATAGTACAACAATGAAAAGTGATCCATTGAGTGTTACCAAGACATGTTCTGATCACTTTATTTTGATGATGTGGAATGCAGTGATATTTTAAGAATCTAAAATGATGAACAATTTCTATTATTATCGAATGTCAATTCACACTGCTCTGCCAACTGGCAAACTATGTAAGTTCTTGTTTCTTCAGCAATAAAACAATAGAATTGATCTGGTGGTTGTCGATTTTATTAGAGATTCAATGTTAGTCATACAGTCTATTTTTGTTTTCTTGAAATAAGACATTTTTACTTTTAAAACGTGTTATGCAAAGTACTGATATTCTAGTTTCAAACAGGCATTTATTTGTAATAAGTAAATATTTGTCAACATCAAGCTTTAAAATGTTGAGATATTTAAGAAAAAAACCTTAAAATAAGAACAAATTTCTAATAGAAACAACTTACGGTAAGAAAAAATGATTTACCAAAAAAAAAAAAAAAAAAAATCAAGTTCATTGAAGACGTTTAATCTGATTAAGATGTCAGTTTATGCAGTGTGTCATTACAATGAATATGTGTTAATGTTTTCGTTCCAACAGGCTATTCTTGCATTGTGACAACAGTATCTTCATCTACTGACTTTCTGTCGTTGCACTAAGCAAATTTAATAAAACACGAGCAGTTCTCACGGCTGTCGACACCAGAATTAACCCTGGTTTTTCATTCTACAGTATCCGTAAATCCTTCAGGGTGATACAATATGCTTTTAAAAAATCTGTCTAGTTGAAAGTCTGACAATCTTCTTAGCTGTTGCAATCACAGTAAAACCGTGCTGTTATATCAAAATAGTTTGACTGTAAATTTATATCATCTGTCGGGTTCCGAAAAATATTCAGCTTGTACAAAAAGAAACGCATGAGATAAAAAAAAAAAATAAATGACGCCACTACGACCTTTAAAACACAATAAATGCACCGCAGGTTGTAGAATGAGAAATGTTCACAGGTAAAATTAGGACAAAGTCAAGGGAGAGTTGCTGCATTTTTAACCCATCAAATTAGATTTCAGATTCATAACCTCAAAGAATAAGAGTCTTCAGAGGAACACGCTGCAGCTCAACAGCCAGACAGACGGCAGTCAAATAAGTCAGACATAAAAAGAAACCAAAAATCTCCTTACAAGAATGTTCAAAGGCATGACTGATCTGGTTTCCACTTTTTCCACTTCCCTTATTTTTAATCTTCTCAAAAAAAGAGCACACAGTTGTATGAGTATTATATGACACTGCCTGTAATCAGATTATGGAGTGTGTTTTATGGACACACTCCATAAAAGTTTATAGAAGCTCATAAAAGCTTAAAGTTCAATTGTAGATCTTTCACAGAGCACGGCGTCGTGGTTGAGAAATGTGTTGCCTTGTCAAAGGAAGGTCTGCATGTTCTAACTGTGGATGTGTGTTCTCCATAAATAGCCCTTTACAGCATAGTCATTAATGTGTGTGTGTGTGTATCTGTGATGACTCTCACCCTGTCCAAGGTGATCTAACCATCACCATCCTCCTCAACCCTGCAGGATGGATGGATGAATTTGCTGTTTTATAACAAACCCTATTTTTATGATTACACATGACACACTCCAATTTATGTTTTTATTTTTATTTTTTATTGTGTATTAAATAATCTTCTTTGTTAGAACATGTTCAGTGAACATTCAGTTCCTCAGAGTAACTACCTGATTTCGAAAGGCAAAAGCTAACAATGGAGACCGTACTGAAAGCCTGACTAATTTGTGATTCAAATTTGAATTAGCTGCAAAAGTTAAAAGTGGAGCAAATTATTCTTCAAAATAATATCTCTAAATACATTTTTTAAACGTGTGGACTGCATCTACTATACCGATATTGTTGAAAAATACCTGTCTCAAAGCTGTTTTTGTCAGGGTATTTTTTTTTCCACAGTAAGAAAAAAGGTTGTCACCATGTCTGTGTATCAAACTATCAACGCCGTGCTGCCTGCCTTCCTCCTGCAGCTGGAAGCTGAACCTAGCGATGCATTTAGCCGCCTGTCAGACACCTGTGGTCCCTGTGTTGCTCTCTTCAAAGAATATGACTTTAGACTTCTTGTCTTGCCAATATTATAATGGCGCACGAAGCAAAGCAGCACAGATGGGGCTGTCACAACTTTAGAGGCAGTTATTGGATTTGACTTTAGAGGAGCTGGATTCCCTGCTTCCTCTCTAGAACAGACTGAGAGTCACTGTTTTCCACTGCTTGAGGGACAAAATTCAACTACAGGCTGAAGATAGACTTAGATATTCTAAGCAAATATTTTTAGCTTAAGTGAATTCTTTATTTTTGCAAAAGCTGTCTGCATATGTTAGCAATAACTTACAAGATCTTGTTCATGTCAAATCAGTGCAGATGTGGAATATGGCGATCCAAACTAAAACCTGTAACATAACAGCAACTTCTCTATTCTCTGATGGTTTATCTTAGGCCAAGCGAGTAACAGCTTCTAAAGATTTGATGCATCTTTAAAACATCTACCAAACCATATTAAACAACATCAACTGTATCTACAAAACGCATTGAAGCTACGGTACCCTACACTGAAAAAAATGAACTTGGGGGTTATCAGATTAACAAAAGAATGTCATGTACTTTTAACTAAATAATTTCATGTTTCAAACAAAAACGTGATACAATCATGTTGGATAAACAAGAAATTCAGCAACTTAAAGTTTATGAAATTTAATCATGTTGAGATAACATGATTCATTATAGTCACACTCATATAGTGCTGAAGACAACGAGTGAGATCATGGGAAATCTCGGGATATCACTCGATATCACTCGTTTTTGTCTCAACTTGAATAACGTATTCAAGTTGAGACAACATGATTCAATTTAGTCAGATTCATTTCCCTCTGAAGAGGGTCTAGTGAGATCAGGGGATCACGAGAGATTATGAGACATAACTGTTTTGCACCTGGGAAAACTTCAAAGTGATTTTAGTTACATATTAAACTACAGATATTTGTTTTTCTTTGCAGGGCACTATTGGCATTTCAGAACTGCACTGAAACAAATGGCTGTAAAAACTACAGCATGAAAATACAGTAAGGTGGCTGAGTTTTGACAATACAGTTCTGTTGTACCTTTTCTAATTGTTGAGTGTTCTCTACCCTTTCACCCAGTCCTGTTTTAAAACACTTAATGTGATGTAACTTAAAAAAATGTCTTTGAATTAAGGTAATTAAATCATGGAAAGGATTTCTACACGGTTAAAAAGCTTTCTTTCAGCCTGAAACATGTTTGTTAAGCTAATTTACTTTTCATGAGTTGGATCAACTTTATTAAGTAGTGTGAAGGTATAACTGTAACATGAGTTGGTTTCTCAGACATGCTGTGGTGGCGCAGGGCTTTAGCACACTGCACGTTTGGAGGCCTTACTCCTTGATGCGGACGTTGCTGGTTCGAGTCCCGGTGACTTTTGCCGCATGTCCTCGCCCTCTTTCCTGTCTGCCTACACGTTGCAGTTGTTTCTTACTCATTCTGCTGCATGTTGGCGCAAGACATGACCGACAGCATCTGGTTTAGGATTTTCAAAATAAAAGCTCCTCCAGACTCAATACATAGAACGGACATATTTAATTATTTCTTGCGCGGCCCGGTACCAATTGGTCCACAGACCGGTACCGGTCCGCGGCCCGGTGGTTGGGGACCACTGCTCTATAGTAACAACAGTCTGCCCTCACTGATTAAAGGTCCCCAAATGACACTGGATATGATTTGGCCAGGAGGTGGCCAAGCTGCAATCTACATTCTGGCAGAACAAATGAATGGATGTGAAATCTGGAGAGCCCCTATAATATCTGCTCATTACACCTATTGTGTGGTCTGTTTGGAAAAAAAGGAAAAAGGGACTAAATTCATATGTTCAGAACTGAAAGTGAGCTTTGTGGTCACACTGGTGATGGCAGGCTGTGGAAACCGGTCTCTGTTTTTTATTCTCTGACATGACTGCTGATTACAGCTGGACTTGATTTTTGTTTTCTACTTAACTAAATTATATATATATATATATATATATCTATATATATATATATAGATATATATACTCCAGAAATTTATTGAAACATAACTTATGAAGGTAGGTTCAGTTTTCTTTTTTACGGACATTTGATAGTCAGCGGTGAGACTGACCGATGTTCACAAGGAGGAACATCGGGTTGGGGAGGGTTTAATAGCTGAGGGTTTTTTTTTTTTTAGGTACCACAACATTACATTCAGGAAATCTAAAACAAACTGCTTAACAAATCTGCCAAACCGAAAAAAAAAAGCATCTCACCTTCACCTTTTCATGATGAATAGGATAAAGAACGCTGTTCACAGTATTTTGTCTCACTCAGTCCTTGTGCTGTCCTGTTTTAGGAGATTTGTTATTTATTAAGGCACTTAAAACTGACCTATGAATCATCTGTCCATTTATTCTCTTAACCTGCCTCATACTGGGCTCAGAGGAATCGTTCGTGCCTCTCAAGGAAAAATAGCTATAAGAAAAAAATAAAGAGTTGAACTTCATGTAGTTTATAACAAGCAGCATAGAAATAAAAGACAAGCTAATACCAAGAAAAAATATAATAATTTAAAGATTTAAGTATTTGTTTTTTGTCACACTTAAGCGTTTAGGGATCAATAAATACATTTTCAGATAAAGCTCATCAAACCTTCTAGTGTCCATTCAGATTGTGGGAAATGAAGGAATTTGTCCTGAGTACTGTAGGCCAGTCGTCCTCAGACCCCAGACCAATTGGTAAATGGCAGCACAAGAAATAATTCAATATTTCCGTTTTATGTATTATTTGAAGCTGGAAGATCTTTTACTGTGAAAACCGGATTCTCTCTGTTATGTCTTGAGCCCACAAGCAGCAAAATGAGTAAGAAACAGATCAGATTCTTTGGAAAGTTTCTTTGTAAAGGGGAAAAGGCCCATAGAAGAGACAGGAGAATGGATTTATCCCAGTAGGTGATTCCCACATTCCAACCTCTGCATGATATGGTGACCAGCTCATAAATGAGGCAATGAAAGGCCTTCAAACTGCTTCGCCACATACAGACCAAGCATCCTGTGCATAAACAACACTTCGGGTGTCATTGTCTCCCATCACTCACAGGTGGCACCGTCTCTTAGCAGAGAAACAAGCTCAGAGCTTCTATTGATTCGTCGTTATGAGAAAAATGCTCATGAAAGTAAAATGTTCGTTTTCGTTGCACATCTGTATCTTATTTTGGAGGGATATGTAAACATTACCATAGAGACCAGAGTCAGAGAGCATGGACCTTACCAACCGCAAATCTCAAAGCCTCACGGCACGTCTTCCACTTCGACTGATTCTCTGCAGTGTATTTCTGACTCGATTAGTGCATCATTTTTACCGGATTTTCACAATATATCAGCTACTACAATGGACAGAGGAACTAACAAGTTCATGTCATCTTTTTTGGATGAGATCAAGCTGTTTGGCGATGCCTCCAACATTGTGTACGTCACAGCAAAATGCTTTAGCCCGATGAGGAAAACGGCAGATCCACACACCCTCTACATCAATATAGCTGTGGACAAGATCACTGATGTCTATATTGTTCTTGCAAGGCTGGGTAAATTGAGAATTCATCGTTTTGTTGGCTACTTTTGAAATCAATGGGTGATTCCTGTGGTTTGTTGGCAAATGTTTAAGTGTGTCTAGGCCTGATCCACTGTATTTGGTGCTAGAGTGGCTAACATGAGTAACAGTTTAGCCCAAAGCCTTTTCTCCTCAAATAAAATCTTTAGTGTATGTCAGATACAGTACACATTGCGTATTGATCTGTTTAGCCAATGTAAGACTGTGTAGCAGACCGGCTTCAAGGTGTAGAAGTTGTATGAGTACTGCTATTATACTTAGCTAACGGGAAGCCTGTGTTTGTGCATCAGCCAATGAAAAGCGGCCCCTGTGGTAAGGTCCATTAGGACATTGTTCAAGACAAAAGGAGTACAGCTTGGGAGTTTTAAGTCTGGTTCACACAACACAATTTAAGAATTGTCGGCCAGACTAAACTAGTCTGACTGCCCTCAGTCTAATAATGACTCAGTTTCTCTTCCTCCATGTTGTTCAGACACCGGGTCCATGGTGAGGAGGAGCGGGGCGGATCCGTGTCCTCTAACTAACAAATCACAGGTATTTAGAGTTCACAAAATAAACATCAGCTTAAATACTGTAGCAATAATTACAACCGCAGCAAAAAGCCAAACATGCCACAAGTAAAAGAATCAAAATGTCTCCAAAGCATCGGCGAACTGACAGGGGCCACTGGGGGGCTCCAGGTAGATTCCAGGTAGAATCCAGGTAGATTCCAGAGATGCACATCGCAGTGGCTGTTCATGCAGGGCCGGCCCAAGGTAATATGGGGCCTTAGACAGAACCCCCCCCAGCCCTCTGAAACCTGTCCTACTAAGAACCTCAGCATTGCTAAAATGTTTAAATACAGATGAGGTGCATCTGTGAGAGGGAGACCAGGTTTATTGGCCGAGTTTAAAATCAATCACTGATTATTGGTTATTTGCTGTGATGCATTTGTGAACAAACCCAATTCAAGCACAAAGATTACACCACATTGTAGCCATGGTAACACAAAATAAAAACTATCAAGATGATTTACAAAGTAAACGTCCTAATTAAGTCCTAAATGTACTATTGTTTTCTCAGCTGAATGCATTAAATAAAATTTTAGAACATTGTCATTCTCTATAAATGATGCTACAGGTTTAGATCTATGGTCTGTGTTACAATTAAACCATTTCTAGGCCCCCTGAATGTTTGGAGGTCCCTAAATGGCCCCTACCAGCAGCTACTGAGTTTTCTTTGCCTTGATATTCCAGTCTTATAATTCTAGGTTTTAGAGATGTTAACATCACACTTTTATAAAGAGCTTTGAGCTATTTGGATCTATAAATCAGTCTGCAGCCGAGTTGTTGTAGAGGTTAAATAGATATTATTAGGGCTTAAAAAGTAAAATGGCAACAATTTTGCTTATTTAATAACTTCATAACCAGAGACTTTCTCTCCTCTGGTCTGTTTAACAGCTACAGTCTAAGATCTACTCAGACCTCCAGAACTGTCAGCAGCAGAAACAGAAACTTTATACCTGTTGGGGAAAATATAGATTATATTTGCTCTGCATTTCCCCACATTATGGGAATGATATAGTAGAATCCAATTAGATTCTTGATTAATATGAGTTGTTGCTCTGTTTTTGTACGGTGTTGTTCAATGTGTCCCTTTTTAAATATGAGCCCCTGCCCCTACGTAGTTCTCTGCACGGCCCTGCCTTTCAGGGAACCAGATCCCTGGCTGGCCCCGTGATGTCCAATCCACTAGATCACCAAGCGACTTGCCATTTAGGTTTTATAAAGGAATTTTAAAAATCATTAACTAACTGTTAATACTTTGAATACAGCATGCAGCTGCTGCCGAGTTACTGTCTGCACATGGATGCAGGCGCATAAAGAAAAAGAAAGGAGGAGGAAATATTGGTAGAGACGGTCACCGTCAGGCCAAAGTTGGTGGGGACTTTGGCCTGACAAAGTCCTTCAGGAAGTTATGTTTATACCGCTCAGTGATCTGGTGGATTGGACATCACTGTGTGCACAGTGGCAGTGCACCACATGACCTGCTGCTTTGCATTGAGTCAGGAATATCGGTGGTCGGGGAAATGACATAATCAAGCAAAGAATCTGAGAAGTGGACACATAGTTCTATTTGACATAAATAAATATATTTTTATAGATTTATTTATTTATATAAATAATATATATATAATATAATAATAATTATTATTATTATTATATAATTATATATTATTATATAATCATTTATATATTTATTTCAGTGGGGTTTTTTTTCGAAAACTGAAAAAAAAGATAAAGTCTGAAGAGATCACATTTCACAGGTCAGTAAAAAGCTTTAATTAAAAAAAGTATATAAAGAAAGTGGAGAGTAGGTTTGTTATGCTAGCTTAATTTAGCATGTACTCTGGCTGCGCAGTTCAGAGTATTTCAGTTCAATTAACACAAAAATAAGGCGGCTCACATACATTTTCTGACAGATAATCAGAAATGCAGGTGTTTAAGCAGCTAATCAACCACCGTTAGTATTCAGGCGATCACTTCCTAATGATCGCAAAATGGAAACAGAAACATAAATCTGCAACAGAGATATTTCTGTTTGGCATTTTTACGTCCTTTTTTGTTTGGTAAATCTTTTTGTGGGTTTTTTAGTGCTAATTCTTGATGCATTTGAACGTAATCTTTGCTCTGTGCTCCCGGGGCTGTTTATTGGTTGCCATGACAACGAGTCTGCGTGTGAAACTAACAGATTGACATAAAAAAAATAATAATAATATAACGACCTGTTTATCTACATTTTTCCCCTGGACAGATTGCATCATTTGTTCGTAGAATGTGGCAACATTCAGAGCAATCATCAAAAAGGATGAAATATTTCATAAAGCATAAAGAGCCAAAGTTTGTTTAATTTTCAACCATGGGTCCTATTAAGTCAAATTAAATTAAGGGCCATTATAAAGAGAAATTGGCTTTGTTCTCTCTTGTTTGTAGAACTGACAGCAGCCAAACAATAGATTTATTAGCAGAGAGAATACAGTACAGACCAAACGTTTGGACACACTTTCTAATTGAATTCAAATAGAAGGTGTGTGTCCAAAGTGTGTGTCCAGACACACACTTTGGACAACGTGTGTGTCCAAAGTGTGTGTCCAGACACACTTTGGACGGTGTGTGTGTCCAAAGTGTGTCTCCAAACACTCTTTGGACGGTGTGTGTGTCCAAAGTGTGTATCCAGACACACTTTGGACGGTGTGTGTGTCCAAAGTGTGTCTCCAAACACACTTTGGACAACGTTTGTGTCCAAAGTGTGTGTCTAAGGTGTGTCCAAACACACTTTCTAATTGTTTCAATTAGAAAGTGTGTCCAAACATTTGGTCTGTACTGTTTATATTTTACATATCCAAACATCAGAATCTCATCTTTAAGCCACATTTTATAGAATCCAATAATAACTAAATAAAGAGTTAACTGCCCCAACCAGACTCAATAAAAGTTTTACGTCTTTATTATTTGCTATATTAAAGACGCATCATATCTTAATTTATTGAATATGACTGTCTGGCATATTCTTGTAAGTTTTGGCTTTATTCTTAGCACTAGAAAACAAAAGGCCGTCCAGTGACTGTTGGTGCATCAGCACCCTAAACCCCCCTCTTCATCCCCACCAACTTTAACACAAAGTTACTCCCCTTACAAAAAAATCCCATGAAAATGTGATTTTCGTGGGATTTTTTTGTAAGGGTCCCTTAGCCTAGAAACTTCTTTTTCTGAATAGTCAAAAAAAATCAGGGAACCAGGAGAAAAACTTTGAATCCAATCCAATCATCAATCCATTCATCCAATTGATAATTGTTACCGTCCCTCATCCTGAGCAGTAAAGTAGAGAGGAACATCTCCCTTTACACAGGAAGACTCTCCAGCTTAGAGAGACTGGTCATATTCTATGACCTGTTAAAAATGAAGACGACTAAGACAGAAAATACAGAAACTTCAGGGCTGGAAGCCATTGTATGAAGCCATGTAAGGAGTGTGTGCTAAAAAGAAATGCATTAAGAGTCTGAACCAGATAAGTTCATATTCTTTGCATCTCTAACAGTCAGTGAGTGAGAGACAGAGGTCAAATTAAAAGATACCAATTAACCAAATCACTTTTTTTGCCTGAAGGTAGGACAAACCGGAGCACCCGGAGAAAACCTACGCATTTAGTTTAAAGATTTATTTTAAAGAGTGTGTCCATTTAAAGAACGTCTCCAACAGTTAGTGAACGAGAGACAAAGGTAAAATTAAAATAGACCAATTGACCAAATCACTTTTTTTCCCGAAGGTAGGACAAACCGGAGCACCCGGAGAAAACCTATGAATTGAGTTTTGTACAGGTTAGAACAAGTTAGTTATTAATGAGTTAATCTAAAGGTGATTAGATTAAATCAGAAAATGTAATCAATGCAATCATCTTGCATTTTGTCTTGCAAACTAATGACAGTTAACTCATCATTAAGTAATGATAAGTGGATATCATTAGTTAATGATTGGAACTGTCCGTCCGTCCATCCATCCATCCATCCATCCATCCATCTGCTTCAGATCTCAGCGGTCGCAGCCTATAAGTAAGGAGGCACTGATTCTTTCTCCCCAGCCTCTTGGTCCAGGAGTTCCCAGATCAGCTGCCTTTAAACTCTTAATGGGGGAACTTTATTGTTCTCACCGGGGCGCTCTGCCTGGTTGGCAGCCATCTTTTCTTTGCTCATTTTCCCAGACAGAACGCTTCCTGCCTGCCGATGTTGACATTTCAGGCTTCCTTGTGCCAGGGGGCCTTGGCTTCAGCTGATTCACTTTGTCTGGTGTTCTGAGCTTATCCTCTTTAAAATTTGGCATTAATTTTCCTTCACCAAGAGGCAACGTTTGATAACGAGCTGACTTTTTGGTAATGGGTGGAAAAAATTTGACTTCTTTATCAATTTGTGTCTCAACTTTGCTTTCAGTTTTTGGTGATTCCACAGAAATATTATTTATCACCTTGGCCTCTTTGCTCTCCTCGCATTCCGTCTTCACATTCTCGTATTCCTTCTTCAAATCCTTCTCGCATTCATTCTTCAAATCCTTGTATTCCTTCTTCACATTCTCGTATTCCTTCTTCACATTCTCGCATTCCTTCTTCAAATCCTTGTATTTCTTCTTCAAATCCTCACATTCCTTCAGCAAATCTTCATGTCCCTTCTTCCAATCCTCATCTTTCATTTTCTCTGTGTAGTATTTTAATTTCCACTTATCAATTTGCTCATGGAGTTTTTTAACTGGTTCTTGTTCCAAATCCCTCTTTTGAGTTAGTGCCTCTATTTGACCTTTTAAGGATTTAATTTCTTCCTGCAGTTTTTTCCTATTTGACTCTGGCCAGTTAGAACATTGTTTCACATTTATGGCTGCTACTTGTCGTCGTAAGTCTGAGAGCTCGGAGTCGCTCTCGGCCTGTTTCTTCAAGAATTCGTTTATCAGGCTTTCTTTTTTCCTCAGCTGGTTTACTAATATCTTGCGTTTCAGTCTTTCTTCCATTATAATGGGTTCACATAACTGCAGCTGTATTTCAAACTCTTTGTTAGTTTTAGGAAAGAATTTCTCCTTTGGAGATTTTGGAAGGTTCTTCAGTAGATTTTTCCTCTCCTCTTCTCCCTTTTCTAACTTTCTCTCCAGATCGTCAATTTTGCCCTCAAGACGTCGGCACCTTTCTTTGTGGTGTGTCGCCTCTTTTTTAAAAATGCCGATATCGTCTACTTTTCGGGACAGCTCAAACTCGAGTCTCTTCACTTCATCTTCCCACTTGTCTATTATCTTTTGGTCCGCTGTGCTCCGAGACTCCACTGCGTCTTTTTCTAGTAAAATTTTCTCAACCACCTGTTTGGATTTCCTCTCCAGCAAAGTGAAAGTGTTTTGAAGCTCCAATACTTTCTTTTGGTAGTTTTGATTGTCAGACCTCAACTGATTTCTATTGTTTCTCTGGTTCTCAATTTCTCTGTTTAACTTTGGAATTGTCTGTGTTTGCAAAATTTTGTTCTGAAACTTAGCCGAGTCTCGCTCATCAGTCAGAGAAACAACAACCAGTTTTAGCCGCTCAATTTCATCCAGAGCTTCTGTCAACTGTTTTTCTAATTCATCCTCCCTTCTCAACATTGCACCAATGTCTCTCATCCGTTTTAACCAATCCCGAACCACGAAGGCCAATTCCTCTTTAGACAATTGTCTAATTTCTTCTTCGGTTAACGAAAGAGGTGTAACATCCGACATTTTGACTGTCCACTATCAGAAAAGCTATGAATAAATTCAATGTTCAATCCAATGTGTCCAAGCTGCTACTTGACTTCTGACCGTTTGATTCAGATGCTGGATATTCAAGGCATCTGTCTCTTATGAGATCATCATGGACAGAGGCCTCGTCACTTATGACATCACAACACTTTGACATCATCAGATGACATTAGTGGAATAATGTCATGTATGCTGTGTTGCCAGGCAACAGCGAAGCCAGCTCACTTTCCACCATATTCCTGGGAGGCTTATTGTGTGTAACAGGTGGCACCATTAGGTGGCGCTCCCTCCACAGCCTGAGCCTCCATAAAAGGGAAGCTGGGAGGGTGGTGGCCAAGTGTCAATTTCCTGTGTGTGTGACCAGGTGTGTGTTGGGCCCACGCTGTTTGGAGGAAAACTGTTTTAAATTGATCCTCTTAATAAGTTTGTCCTGATGTGGTGTTTTCATACAGGGCCGCATTATTATTAATGTTCTGGTGGTTGTTTGACGCCACAGGTTGGCTTATACATTTGTCTCTTTTAATCAGATTGAATTTTATGTTTTTGTTTTTTTATGTTGCTTTTATTTGGCAGGGCTGCACCAGATCTACTAGATCAAGTTTGACTTTAGAGTGCTGGTTTATGTGATGCAGTGATTTTAATGTGTTTTAGATTGACTTGATTAAAGTGATTTAATAATAAGCTTTAGTCATTTTTGTATTTTTGTTTTTACAGTTTTATCACTGCTTCCTGCTGTCCTTTTGGAGTTTGATTTTCTTTTTTGTTAGTCCGCCCAGTTTGGATTATTTGTCTCTCCTTAGTGTTTGTGTCCCTGCGACAGACTGGTGACCTGTCCAGGGTGAACCCGCCTCTCGCCCAGAACGTAGCTGGAGATTGGAACCAGCAACCCTCCCGACCCCATTAGGGACAAGTGTGAAGAGAAAATGGATGGATGGATGGATGGATAGTGTTTGTGTCCCAGTTGGAGACCAGAGAGATCACTGATTGGACGACAGTGCTTTTGAACCGGAAGTTATCGCTTGAACGGGTCGGCCCGTTGTTGTGATGCGTTATAGCGTCCGCCATATTGAAAGTGGCTTATCTACCAGCAAGCTAATACAAGTAAATGGACCGAACTTCGTAAAGTGTCGTTCTGAAAAGTATTTCAAGTTAATGAATGCCACTGACACAATCTCTCACACATTATGATATAGGAATGAAAAAAAAAGGACGTTTTGAACTTTTTGATGTGATTATTTTATTGTTTTGGGGCACAATAATTACATTTGATACAGCCGATTCTGATAAATCATTTTTATTGATGAACACATACACATACCTTTACAGTGATGTATTCATGAACATATTAACACAATTTCATAATTCAATGTGCATTTGCTATTTGAAGATCTGAATTAAAAAAACGTAACGTAAAGGCAGTGGGTCCACTTTGTACAGTAAAACTGTTGAAACTTTCCACCCAGCAGGTTTTCTCCACTGACACTTTCAAGACGACGGTGATGTAAGTAGGACCCAGTGTGTACGTATTCATGCCTATTGGCCAATAGGCATGAACATAACTTTTAGATGTGTCTCTGCTGCACCACACCTGAATAGAATAATTAGGTCATTAAGGCTCTGGAGAACTGATCTACACAAGGAGGAGGTTATTAAGCCTTTTCATTCCAGTGTTTTTTTGTTTGTTTTTTTACCTAAGGCACATCTAAAAACTGCCGGACAGTGGCCCTCGAGGACTGGAGTTTTGAGACCCCTGCTCAATCTGATCTGCCTGTACACACTGCTGTGAACACTGTCCTGCTTCTCAAGAAGCATGCAAAACTAATAAGACTAAATAACACGCAGACTTTAAGGAACACGGCCATATTTTTCTAAAAGCAACAACTTTGAACCTGAACAGTCAGCTGAACTAGAACTCTGACACCAGAGCTGCTCTTTCTGTTAATCTGTGGGCTTGTTGTGCTTCTTTCAGCTTCAGCTTTTTGAAACAATCTTTCAATATAAAGTTCATGGTTCTTACGAGAGTGGTTTGTCAAAGGCTCACTAAACTGAAATTCATCGAAAAGCGAACAACTACAAAGTTGAAGGTGAGTATTATTTTGAAGTCTTCTGTAATTTTATCTGGTCTTTGGCTGAATGTATTACTTTAAATACATTCCTGTTGTTTTTGTTATGTGAACAGAATGTCAACAGTACAGTCTACAGTGTTTTCTTTGTTTTTAAATCTACTCAAATCATTTGTAATTTAACTGAATTATATGGCTTGTTAGTTGTAATTGTACAAACAAAATGAAATTTTTGAATTGGCACTTATTGCAGCATTAAAGTGAAATGGAC
This sequence comes from Gambusia affinis, assembly GCF_019740435.1. Taxonomy (NCBI): domain Eukaryota; kingdom Metazoa; phylum Chordata; class Actinopteri; order Cyprinodontiformes; family Poeciliidae; genus Gambusia; species Gambusia affinis. The sequence goes on from NC_057881.1 coordinate 23,878,459, forward strand.
ATGTCTGTCCAAGTCTATATTTTGATTTGAATACCAAGCTGTTACTTTGATATGGCATATAAATATAATCTGGGTCTAAAATGGAATACTTTTCAAAAATGTTTTGAACAGACTTTTCATATAACATTGTTCCAAAATAAGTGTTTCCTGTTACTAATTTGTTGGTGGTAGGACAAGAACTGTTCTACGTGAAAGGACAGGGAAGAGATACAGAATTCAAACTCGTCTGTGGTGCCAAAAAAGCCAGAGATTTTCTTGGATTTCCATGCAAGCGCCTCAGGAGGTCACACCGGCCAAAAGAAAACACCAGATGCCATTTCTCGACGTTTCTACTGATCCTGGAATGACTGGAGACGTAGATAAATGGGTAAAAACCTATATACACTAGTTGAATACACGCATAAATCATATGTGTGTATATATGTAACTTTTCAAATACTTCTGCAGGTATCAGAGTGTGCAGTTTGTCAGTCTGCAGGACATAAAATATAAAATAAAGGACACCAGTGAGCATACCCCCATAAAGGTATTGATAATGAAACAATTAAAGCACTATAGTATGCTGACAACCATAACATAAGACTGAATTAAATCTCTAGATCCAATCTGTTATTGTTATTTTCCTATAGGTTTCACAACCATTTGAGCTTGTTGGAATGGACCTAATAGGAACACTGAAAACCACAGAAAGTGGAAATCAGTACATCTGTGATGACGGACTATTACACAAAATGGACACAGGCATACCCCGTTACCTCGAAAACTGCAGAAGAGGTCACTAAACAAATGCTTCAATTTGAAACCCCCCAAAAAATTTTGACAGACCAAGGCACAGAGTTAGTCAATTCGGTAAATTTGTATTTCATCAATAGTTTTTTTTTTTTAAATACAGCATGCAGTTTTTGACTTATGAATTTGTTTTGGTTGTGTCAGATAAATAAGAATGTCTGTGAAACGTTGGAGAAAATTCAAAAAAAGTAAACACTAAGTGATACTTTCTTTTACCTTAAATACACGTGTTTCAATTGATAATTAGAGAGACACCATGTGAGGCTGTCTAATAATAATAATAATAATATAATAATATGATGTGCAGTTTCTATTACTTGTATCTGTTTATGAGACCAGACATTATCAAAAAGGGATGATTAGACAACTGAGATATACGCAGAGGATTATTGTTGTTCAACTTTCAAAAGAACACTAACAAATAGATTTTTTTAAAAACCCACAAAAAATAATTACCATTGAGTTTTATTTTGTAACATTGATTTAAAGTTGTGGTTTGTTTTTCTGTAGTCAGTGGCCTTTGCAGACACTGGCAGTGAAAACACAGAAGATCATATGTGGGTAAGACAACCATGTAATGCAGTGAAAGATAATTTCAAGCAACACATATACCATCCTAAAAATAGCTGCAAAGTAATTAGATATACAAAATAAATCATAATAAAATAAATAAACACCCAAGGCAGGTGATTAGGAAGTTGTTTAAGTTTAAGGATGGACATAAAGAACATACATGTCAGGAACATGCTGTCATCAATTATTCAGCTACCAAACATATATTGATAATTAAGAAGAAGCTTTATGTTGACAAAACCCAATATCACCTTCAGTAAACCGATAAGGAACTAAAAGCATTCTTTATGTTGAATATTCTGTTGATATTTGACCATTTAGATTTTTTGATTTACAGATCACATACCACCAAGTCTGCGTTAAGTTCCCACAAACCGACACAAACTACTGCTGTGCAATGTGTTTATAGATTTTATGTTTGCACAAATCTACTTCTTTAATGACTGCAGTTCAGTGCATTTGCAGTTTTTACATGAGACATCATTTTCCTTGACGTAATTGGTTTTCCGAATATTCTTTTGTTGAAATTAATAAAAAAGTGATTTAATTTTTATGTTAAACCAAAATAAAAATTGTTTGTTCGTGCTTTACTTTTAGCAAGCTTGCATTGTCAGATTTATTCCCTTCAGTATCTTTGCAATAGCGATAATGAAATAACCTTTTCTACTTAATCACGCTTGTTCTATAAACTGCTGGTATGAGATTTATATCAATAGATAATAATAGAGGAGAGTAGAGAGCGCATGCAGATATCGGCAGGCTAATAATATGCTCATCAATATGCGAGAGTTAAGAACGATGCTCCTGCGACAGAGCATGCAGTTCTCGACAGGCATTAGTTTCTCGGCATTACATCGGTCCACGGTGATAAAAAGGTTGAGGCCCACTGCTGTCAGTATGTCAGTATTCTGGACAGTCTTGAGATAAAGTCTCCTTTTTGTAGGACATCTAGCCAAGAGGCCCATCAGCGTGCAATATTACAGTTATGTTTTCAAAAATGTCCCCAGAACACAAATGACCCCCTAACTCCTGGTTGTTGCTATTTTTTCAGTTCCTCAGTTCTTTTAACTAGAACAGCCCAGGATGTTTAACAGACTGCTGGTTTTGTTCTCTACTGCAGCTGCTGTCTGTGGAGAATGAAGCTGAAAGTGATGATGATTTTTTTCGCTCGTGTTTAAAATCCCGATGCCTTACAGCTGGGGTTTCTCTTGAAAGGGTTAGATAATAAGTTTACATTGTTAAAAGGTTTACTCAGATGTGCAAAGGAATATGCAGATTTGTAAAAACGGTCGGTTCCAAGACAAACGGCTGAACCTTACTGAAACAGAAGAGTCATTACACATACCAGGCCTTGAACGGTAAATCAAATGAAGGAGTGTGTTGGAGTCGGCTAATTCAATGATAAACTACATTTTTTTTAAGACAGAAAAAAAAATCCTACATAAAAAAACTGAGAATGTAGAAAGAAGTCCATTTCCAGCAAACTAATTAAAGTCAAATGCCAGCAGAGTTTAGAAGACAGAAAAGTAAATATCAGAACAGAATGATTCCCATGACTGCACTAAGTCTTTATGTTTAATAGTTTTGCTCTGCTTTTATCTATTACCAGTTTGTTGTTGTTTCCACAAAGTTGGACAGGAAAGTAAACTACATCAGCTTACGGCCTTCACTTTAAATGCTTGCTCCTCTTCCCTCTGCTCTCTGGTAGCTTTTTGGAATTAGACTCATTTACCAGCAACCTCATCTGCTGATCCTTTGGATTAAACGATTGGAAGCTGGAAGAATAGCATTTGTTTTGTATTCGTCTGGAAAACTGAGAAGCAGCACAAACAAGAGCGTGTTTGCATTTAAGGCTTCTGTGAATGCAATCAGTGAGCTTTTAAAAAGCCCTTTGTGTCCAGCTTCAGGCGAGCCAGTCAATACCATCACTTTCCTCCGATTCTCTGCTTCTTAGGGAAATAGGAAAGCTTCAGGGAACTTTCGTTTGCTTGCTAATTTTCAAGATGAGTTGAAAGCCAACCCAGAAAAAGACAAATGATTTAAAATGACATCTGGAACAATCTGGTAGAGTCTGGCTCTGGACTTTTGAATGTAAAGAAAAATGTGATTAAACGTTTTAACGCCTTAAAATCTATGTATTTGATCAATTAAGATGTTACAGACAACATGTTTTTGTTGATTACAACAGATCTAAGAGGAAAAAAGATTCAACAGGTAAAATACGTATTGAACCATTTTTCATAGTAAACATACTGACATAAAATAACCGAGGTGATCTACGTACATAGACAGTAGCCAAAACAAATGACTTCAGAGATTAAGTTATGTGGAATGATGCAGAAAGTATTGAAGACATGCAGAAAGGGAAGGGAAACCAAGACCCCAGCTGAAATCTGTCAGAGATCAGAGAGCTGGTTCAGTCCAAACTGATCAATGCGTCATCTCTAGCTGCGTTTCCATTAAACGTCATTTGAATTACAAAAATAAATGTGCTTAATGAAAACAGCAATTGTTGCAATAGATTCACTGCTCTTAGCGTCACCGATCACATCATCAACAGCTGGGTGTTACTACCAGCGGAAAAGACGGAGAAGTCGACAGGAAGTGGTAGGAGGACGATGGCATGGCGTCTTTTTAATGACAGACAGTTCCTGCAAACTTATTCACGTGGGATTTCAGTTACGTTTTGTATTTAATGTGAACATGAAAGAGGCTCTGACAATTGCGAAATTGTATTTCTTTTCAACAGCGGAATATCGACAAAGTTTTGTAATAGGAATGCAGATACAGTCAAGTGCTCTACATTCAATACGGATTGAAGTGGTATTGAAATGAACCGATGGACACTAAGCTTTTATACACAATATGAGGAGGTGTGCGAGTGGTTTTAGAAATTCCTCCAACTGAAACTCTTCTCTGCGACTTTTACATAAATGTCAGTTTTCTTTTCTTGTACATTTCTTTTATTGCCATTGTTTGGAAGTGGTCACAGGAAGCAGAGGAGGCCCTCCAGGCTTGTTTTGAAGAAACTGATTGGACTGCTCTCTGCCAGCCACATGGAGACGACATCAGTGCCATGACTGAGTGTGTGACTGACTGCAGAAAATCTTGCCTGCCAACAGCCATCACCATCTTCAAAAACTCTTTGAAGAATATAAATTAATGAGTTACAACAACATTTAATTTCCTTTTGGGATTAATAAAGTATTTTTGAATATTGGTTTTCTACATTGTTTTGCTGAGTGGAGCTGTACTTTCTAATAATGCCCTTGGCGTTTCCCTCCTTTAAAAGGTACCTAAAAAAAACAAGAGCATATGCTAACTTTACAACCAAATGTGGAGTCACACAGGCCAATTTTACTATGCTTTGCTTTTTCACTGATGATCAGTTTAAATTTACTATGGTGTGGGGATTAATCAGGAGTAATTATTAGAGCTCTAATGCATTTCACAGGTTAAAGAAACAACGACCAGCATTTCATTTGAGCTCAGAGCTGCAGAACGTCTCCTCCTAAAAGAGTGAAAGTGTTTAAATTGTGAGCGCTGATAAGAGCAGTTTGAATAAAACGCACTTTGACTGACTGTGACAATGCAAAGCAGACTTGAAAAGCAAAGTCCTGCCTGTCCCTGAGGGGCCGATCCGAAGCCGGGGCGATAAGCCAAGTGGGCTGGGGAGGGGTCTGTGTGGAATATCAAACAGGGAGGTGTTTGCCAGCTTAATGGCTTCATGACAGAACCCCAAATTCATTCAGGTTCACTTTATTAACATATAGACGCCGAAGTCAGAAAAGCTTTCATCTGAAGGTAATCTGAGCGCTCTGCATAAAGAATCTCTCAGCCCCCGCCTGCACTATTCACCGGAAGCAGCCTCAGACCAAAGGTGATAGCAAGGAGAGCTGTACCAAAGAGTTTTGCATAAAACGGTACAAAAAAAATGCAAAAGTTTAATAAAAGAGTTCAGATTTTAATTCACAGTTTGGATATGTGGCAGTAAGGTTTATTTTTCTTTTCATTTTCAATGAATAAATTTAGACACTATCCTGTTTTCTGGTAACTTCAGTAATTATCAAGAGGGCGCTATATTTGAGGTTTAACTAGCAGAAAGTCTGAGTTGACTGTAAAACCAGCAACTTGTTGCTCCACACTCTGAATGAGGCTCTGATGTCGGGTTGTGGCCCCGGGGGCCCTTCTGGTTCAGAGTTTGAAAAAAGCTTAATGACATTTAATTTTACTCTTAGATGTAAAACCCAGAATTAAAAACAATTCTGGGTTTTTAAATCACATTAGCATCATTTCAGATGCATAACAACATTTTAAAAAAAAGTTAACTCTTATTTGGCTACGTTGTTATTGTAGGTAGAGAAAAGAAACACTGAAATTTTCAGATTAATTTCAGAAATTTTGTAGAAAATACCTTGGAAGTTAGAAAGTTCCAAAAATGAAGAATTTACGAGGACAAAAGCTTAAATTATTTTGAAAAAAAACACACAAAAAAAAAACGTAAATTTCTATGTTTTACAAGTCAACAATTTTTTACTTTTCAAACTCAAATTTCATAGTTTAATCTCAAAATGATTATGTCCAGGAGCTCAGCATTTAGTCAGCTTCCTACTCTGCATTTTCTTTAGAATATTCTAGATATGCTCTGCAAAAGAAAATCTACAAATACAAAACTCTGCGAACCAGCGGGGGTCGACTGTATACTGACATTAACTGCATTCAGCCTCTTAGCTCTGTCAGAGTTTATTTGCTTTAGGATTGTAGAAACTCGTCCGCACATAAACAGCCACACTCGCATAACAAAACCTTTCTGAGAGAAGTGCAACAGGATCAAAACTGCCTGTGAGATGCAGAGAAATGAGAAACTATCCAAGAACTTGTCACATTTGGGAACCACAGAGCCAGAGAGCAGCCACTGAGTGATGCCCAAACCGGCAGCTGGAAAACTGTGGAATACTAACCACCAATTCAAGCCGTCACTTCCATCTGACAGCTCAAAACAGATTGGATGAATTTAGCTGAGAGCTATGCTCAATCCTGACTGATCTCAGGTGTTTTAGCAGCATCTGGGAGATCTTCATCTGACTGACTGTGCGCCAGAAGCGGGGAGAAGAATTTGCATTTGAAAAAGAACCTGATTGCTTTTTTCACACACGGATTTCATAGCAGCTGTGTGTACCTTCCTCATTCTGCACATTGGCGTTCAATCAGAATACTGATGATATGCAACACCGACAATGGACTGGTTAAAATCAGTAAAAATTGGCCCGTATGCTGTAAGCTCAAAGATCATATACATGATTTTCATTCATGTACAGAATGAAAATCCATCTTTATCCTGTAGTTTCTATCATGTGGATGACTTCAACCTGAATACCGTTGGAAATGTGGAAATACGGCTAGAATCCAAATCTGTGAGGAACCATCAAATAAAAAGAACTGTTTCTAATAAGTCACTAAATCCATAATGAGAATTATGCCACCAGTTCATTAATTGCTACAAAAAGTGTTGTCTATAGGAAATCGCATTAATAAGGTGCATGTATTTTGATTCTATGGCCCTGACTCTTAAAAGGTTTGTGTTGGAGGTAGTTTGACTTATGGAGTTAAATGCAGCGGTTTACAGCTTTATTTATTTATTTATTTATGTTTTTAATGTTATAGCACTTTGAGATAGATTTTATTATATCACCGTGTTATACCACCAATATCAATATCCAAAAACCTGGCAGCACAGCTGAGCAGAAGCTAATGGCTCAACATTGGTAGCAAACAGGATACACAAATGGACACGATGACGGAATGAACACACATCAGACGAGGACCTGAGGAAGACACAGAGACACAGGTGACATTAAATACAGAGGTAATCAAGGAACGAGACACACCTGGAATTAATCAAGGGGAAGTCAGGACAACACGAAGACTCAGAAACACGGAAAACTTGAAATAAACACAAACACAGGCGCATGCAAAATCCTCATTTAAAGAAGGCTGTACCTAAGTTCCTGTAGTCAACCACGCACTCAATCTTTATAGATCACACCTACTAATTGCAGGTGAAATTTTTTATTTATTTATTTTTTTTGCACAAGCAATTTAGCGCTCCTTAGTTGGAATCGTTTTAGCCTGGCCATTACCTTCTTACACAAGTTTGCTCAATTTCATCTCCTGGAACTTTCTTCTCTTGACCTGGATTTCTCTAGTAAAATTCCAACCGGGCCAATCAGCGAACAGACTGAGAAGTAGTGAAGGATGACATGATCTACTCTGTCTTGAAATTGTAGTTTTAGCGATGGCAGCAAAGGAAGCTAGCCATGGACTTAACTGTTTGTGTTGGCCACACTTCTAAATACTGAATCAGCATCAGCAGCCATCTGGCTTGGCTTGGTGCTTCTCTCTTCACACTGGAGTGTCATAACGGTGATGTTTGTCAGTGCAGGCAATTTCCGGGAAGCTTCAGTACAACTTTTAGATGAGTCTCTACTTCAACACACCTGAGTCAAATAATCAGGTCATTAGCAGGACTTTGGAGAACCTGACTGCACTTGGGAGGTGATTCAGCTGTTGGATTCAGGTGTGTTGGACCAGGGAGACTCTAAGAGTTACAGGACACCGACCCTCCAGGACCAGGATGGCCCATCCCTGGGCTAGAGGCAAAAAATGAGGAAAAAATGTAATTATTTAGTAGAAAAGATTAAAATAGAATAGTTCAAAAATCACAGTTAGCAGAAACAAAACAAGAATAACAAAAATAACAAAGCTGGTATATAAAGGTAACCCCAGTCCTACTCATTCACTAAATGAATCAATGCTTCATTTAGTGTTTTAGTAGTAGAGTCGTCGAGTCAAATTGTGCTTTGTTATTCAGTTCCTTTTTTCATCTAGTTCTGTTTTGTTACCACTATGGCTCACGCTGGAGAAAATGTAGAAGTTTCCCAACGAGTCGTTAGCTCCTCTCTGGGCACAGGCTCTCCATCCAGAGAAAATCCAGAAGTCCAATTCAGCAACGGGCTCAGCGTCGGAAACGGCAACAGGCAGCGACACGGTTTCTCTGGGTTGCGCTCAAGATGTCTTATCAATTTCAGCACAATTTTTCCTCTGTCTTGCATTCCCAAAGTGCAACTGATAATTAATTCCAAGTCACTGTTAAGATGACAAGAACGCACATCACGTAGTAGGAGCTGCTTCGCGGTAGCACAGGATCAGGTTGAAGTGGCAGGTGAGGTATGTTATGAAAACTTTCAACTGGAGCGCTCTCAAGGCCCCGCTGAGGGCCACTCTGAGGGCCTCTCTGAAGGTTCTTTAACAGCCTCACAAAGCCCAGAAAAAGAAGCATGGGAAAGCAATGCCACGTCAGACATTTGCAGTCGGCAGACACACTTGCACGGCTCCATGGTGCGCAGGGCTTAGCCACGGTGTCAGAACACACCATAACAGACCAGTTCAGCTTTTTAAACACTCCTTTAACCGAAGGGTCTGCTGGGTCCTGATGGCTGGTTTCATCTGTCCCGTTTAATGGTTTCACCCGGACACAGATGCGGAGAAGGAACTTGATGAGAGTAGACACCAGGGGAGAACAATAAAAACCAAGGAGCTTAAGTACTGAGGATGACATTGAAACCTGGTGAGGCTAATCTGAGGGCTGCAGAGGGATTCAGCAGTGAGAACGAAGGAGACGAGGAGAAGACAGAGAGAGCAGAGCTAAATACAAAGGAAATATCTGACAGGAGCAATGGAAATGCAAAAAGAAAAGGAAAAAAATGTCATCACAAGGGAATGAACTAAACGTAGCAAAATCTTAAACCGGATTATAATCCAGATCTTCATCCGTGTCCCTGTAATACGGACACATTATGCTGGTTTTATTGAGTGACACAGTTTGTCTTTAAAAAGGATGGTTTCTTGATTTATTCTGACGAAAACAATCGTCCTCTCCCACAGGACATGACAAAAGGGTCGGGGGGCCAAGTCTCACAACTTTTAAATAAAATAAACTTTTTATATACAACATACCTGACGAGAACAACAAACAGAAAACAAAAATTCACTTTATAGATCTATAAATAAACTGGATGTATTTAGATGAAAAATAAACAGCACACACCTCTCCTCTGCCGCAGGGGAGGGTCTACGGGGCGCAAACAATTTAAAGCATCGGAAACCGTTCAAATGTTTAAGACCGCTTACAAGGATGACGCCATGCGTCAAACTCAAGTTTACTCGTGGTTCACCCGCCTTAAAAATGGTGAAATGTCAATTGATGATCAACCGCGTTCTGGACGTCCGTCAACTTCCTGAACCGACAAAAATGTTCAAAAGATCAACGAGCTCGTGTGTGAAGATTGACGACGAACCATTGAGGAACTCCAAGAGTTGTCTGGAGTGAGTTGGAGCTCGATTCAGCGCATTTTATCGGAGGATTTGGGCATGTCACGGGTCGCTGAAAGATTGTGCCACGGCTCTTGACTGATCAACAGAAAGAGCGTCGCATCAAAACATGCCGTGTGTTACGTCCACAAAGGGCACAACATATTTGAGGACACGAAGACAAAAATGAGGATTCAAACGTATTTTTATTTTCACAACTCTCTGGACCTTTCCTTTAGCTTCTTTTGATTTCCTGTGAAGGAAGAGAGAAAATTAAATCCGCAGTTTCCCCGTGTCCCAAAAAAAAAAAAAAAAAAAATCCCAAAGTATAAACAGAAAGTTGGACCTGATGAGCCGATCCAAAAGAACAAAATGATACAGCAGGGGGCCAACCCTATACAGGGCCGTGGAAGCCCCTGCTAGTACCGGACTACAAGAAAAAAAAGAAACTACTGAAAAGGAAAAATCAAAAACAGAACAACCCGGTCCCACCAGGTCAAAATCACAACGAAAAAAAACCAAACAAGCGGCTAACAAAAAAACTACCGTGTGGCTGGCTGGAGACGTGCATCCTCGGTGGTTGTTGGGAGTGGGCGTTGCCTTTTACCTGGCAACCCAGACTACTTATAGGCGGTCCAACAGCGTCACAAATTAACGGACCAAATTCCAAGAAAGAATTATCCAAACTCCAAAGTATATTAAACAACAAAGCATCATACAACTAAAGTCAATATAAAACGATCCCAGAGAAAAAGTAGAAATAAATACAATGTGCCGAAAGCACATAACACCGTGCCATGAAAGAACATGAATTCTTTTTCTAAAATTATTATGGGAGACAAATCTTGGTGCTATTCTTACAACCCGGAAACCAAACAACAATCAAGCCACTGGAAGACGCCAAAAAGGCTTGTCAAGTGAAGTCCAATGTGACAACAATGGTCATTTGGTTTTTTGATGCAAAAGGGATTGTGCACTCTGAATTCGTTCCAACAGGTCAAACCGTCTACCAGGTTTTCTACTTAGGGGTTCTCAAGAGGTTGTGCAACATTGTGCGGCGAAAAAAGGTCCAAAACGTGGCAGTCTGGTGATTAATTTTTCCACCACGACAATATCTCAGCCCACACCACCACCTCAGTGGCCACTTTCATGGCAAGAAACGGCATGGCTGTCTTTCCCCTCCCACCCTGTTCACCCTTTATGGCTCCCAGGGACTTTTTTTTTATTCTCGTGACAGAAGAGGAACCTCAAGGGGAAGTGTTTCGCCATAGAGGAGGTGAAGAGGAAAACGACAGAGGTGCTTGCAGACATCAAAGTAGATGAGTTTAAAAAATGTTTTGAACAATGACAGAGAGTAAAGGAGAGTACTTTGAAGTAGATTGAAGGAATTTTGTACAAAACAATAAATGCACGCTTCAAAAACAACTTTTCTGAAAACTTTTGGGTCCCCCCTTGTATAAGACAAGCAACATCTCCCCTTGAATCAATGAATATTTATGCATTGAGAGTTGTCATGAATAACTCGGTCACATTACCACAAGTGATGAGAAATGTGTGTAGGATAAAGAAAGTTGTTGTTTTTTTTAATTCAACCCTGCTTTTAGATTTTAACTATGTTGATTAAGTAAACAGTAAAATGGATGTTTCCAAACAAGTCCTCAGTTAATTTGATGAATTCCATTCTGCCTTCAAATAACGGCCTGCGAAGAATGATTGTGTTGAGGACTTGAAACTGTGTAAATTTGCTAATAACAGCAGATATTTATCCCTTACAACCATCTGCTTCTGTCAAATCTTTTTTTTCACCACTCCTATTGTAAGAAAGCACTTTCTCTCAGGGAATTAGTTCGGTTGATGGATTTCTTTATGCAAAGTACTTCTGGACTCATCTGGCAGAGCGCCACAAAACTCTGTTATGAAGTAAACAGAAATATGCGTTGCTGGCTTGTCAGCCATTTCTGTATTTAGTTTGTTTTGTTTTTTTCTTCAGCATCCTGAGGATAGACATGGGCCGTTTCTGATGAATGGTATACTGAGCAATGATGAAGTTTGTTTTAAATACATAAGCCTAAAATGAATCTGAACTATTCTGTAAAACATACACCACTGTTAATTGCCGTGTTTTTATATTTAGCATACAGAACAGACAGCGATACGCCTAGTAGCATGTAAATATGTGGACCAAACCATCACGTTGTTTTCTACCAGAACACACGCAACATGTTTGTGTGCAGAACTCGGCCAAAGGTTTTTGTTTTGTGTCTGACTTTTTCACAGCAGTCTTATCAGCACAATTTGGAACTTTTCACCCAAAATTGAATATGACTGTACATGAAGTGAGGAGCTGTAATGTTTTACAACTGGCCTTGTTTTAATGATATAAAACTGATAAAAAAAATGGGGGTGGGTTGTAAACACAATCCCCTTGGAGCTCTTCATAAACAAACTGCATCCTAAAATGACACACAATTTTCTATATGCAATAAATTTGAAAATGAAAAGTTTGCTGAACTCGAACTCTGACAAATGATCAGTGCTGCCTTACTTTTAAACTATGAGGTTTGTCATGCTTCTTCATGCTTCATGATGCAGAAAGCCTGGACCACAACCTCTGCTGCATCCTGCTCTCTGACACCAAAAACAAGAAACACATTAAATCTACATGTACTTAAAAATAAGTATGTAATAATGTATCCAAATGAGAATGTTCATACACTTAAATAACACCTTTTTATCCTGAGAATGTCCAAAAACATTGCCTTCTAGCATGAGCTAAGGCTAACGTTAACCACAAAGTTTAAGTTAAGTAAGACTCACCTTCATATCAGTTATTGTCAAATGACGCATCGTAAAGTCTTTCTCTAGCTTTCTCGTTGATGCTTTGGACGATGACTTACAGACGTGGTGGACATCATTAATGGTCAGCTTGGGCGAGCTCCAAACACCTAGCATAACGTGCCATTTTCAATAGACCGGAAGTGATCCAGCCGCTTATCCCTGAACACGTTAGACAGTAAAGAGCCCATTTGAGCCACTCCCACATGTAGTACTGAGTCAGATATCACATTGTTTTGACAGCATATGCTGTCTGAACGTCACGTTTTATTAAACTTTTATATCACTGAGGTGATAATTCTGCACCAGAAAAAGCAAGATGTGGAAAATCAGGACATGAATGATGACTGAAAATTATACTTACTCGCTTCAGCGTCAGACTTCCTTCATAATTTCCTAAAAATCAGATGACTCATTGCTCTGACTACTCATCCAAACAAGCTTCTCCATGGACGTTGCAGTCCACAAAAGACCATCACAGTTAGTGGTTTTCTTTTTATTACTTTTCTTTGTCTTATGAACTGTTTATGAAACTGACGGCTCCCGATTAAACTTTAAAATCGATCCATAAGCTGCTCCGTTATCAAGCCGTCAGCCTTCTTTTTCTTCGCATGCAGGTCTCTTCGGAACACAAACCATTGACAAAGACATCTGATTGCGGGTCAGTTTTAATCTGTGGTACGAACAGCAAAGCAGTTGTTGGGGGGGGAATTAATTGATAACTAAGACCTGCTGTGTGAACGTAGGGTAACGGCCCAAAGTGATGTTCTGTAGGACTTTAGGTTTATTTAAGGTGGTTTATTCTCATCCTTGCTGTTTTTATTGGAGCTAGAACACCAAACACCACTGCTAATTAGATTGGGAAAGCTCTGAAAAGTTTGAATTAGATCGATCTCATCTCGGATAAGATGACCTCCCAAGAAGCTAAAAGAGGATTTTTGGCGGAAAATGAGAGCTCATCTTTGAGATGGAGGAGATTTTTATCTCCAGTAAAGGAGTTAGCTATCATGACTGCATGAAAAATCAAATAGTTTTCCGCTGTTCAGTCTCCCCTGTTCATTAAAGAGAAAACCTCCTTTGATTGAACCTCACTATTATGCATGCCTTTACATACATAATGGAAAAGTCCATAATGCACTGCTTCATTTAAGCAGTTTATGATCCTTACAGCTTCAGACATTCCCATTTCTGCTACTTTTTATGAGACTCAAGCTGCACTTCTCGCTCTGCTCCACTTTCTCTTTTTCTGTTGCATTTGGCTCTTTATAGAATCATGTGTTAAGGTGAGCATGATGAGAGTTGGTGTTTGTTGTGTGAAGGATATAAATAAAGGTTCTGATTCTGGAGTGAATAACATTTAATTACATTTAATCAAATGCTAAGAGTTGCATAGATGAAGCGACTAATGGTTATTGTTCAGAACCCCGAGATTTGTATGTTGTACATTTTCAATTCATAATACTGTATGGATTTAATTGGTACACATGCTGTGGTTTGGTTTAGTTGACAAAAATTGACAGTTTCAAGGCAGACTTGGGCTTTTGTGCAACCATAAGGTCTATAAAAAACAATGAATAAATGACTGAGTCGTTTGTTTGTTTTTGATCTTTTTTAGAACTGTAACTCCAAATTATTCAAAGAATAATTTGCCCATTTGATGATTTTTTTTTTTGGAGAATATGTAAGATATTTGAAAAGAACTCCAGAAGCTAAAGTACCTCAGCAAAATTCTACACAACACACTATTGGGTGCCATTTGTAAAGCAGCCAATCCAGGAGCGCTGTTAATTTTAAAGGTTGCTGATTGGCTGATTTTTGTGGTTCCTCAACATAAACATAAATTGACATGCACAGACTTGGCTACTTATTGACCCTGATTTAAAATCAACAGATGAATGAAATAAGAAATGACATTTGTTACACACCTCCTCCATCTGTTGCAGTGGAGCTTACTGAAAGTCTAAACGTTCTTCTAGCCGTAATTAGAACCTTGATCTTGAGGTGATTCTTTCAACCTGTAAAAATGAAGGTGCAGCTCTAATTCTTTCTCGTTTAACCTGCATGGATTGATATTCCCATGTGTTTCAGCGCAGTTTGCTCTGTGAGAGGCCTTCTGTTTACATGGAAGATCAGTTCTCAAGGTCGCTGACACCATTCATGTAAAGTATCACATAGGCCCAGAGTGGATGGTTTAAGCTGAAAAAAGTCAAGCTTTCACCAACACCCCACTGTGTTCTGCTGAACATTAAAATAGCAAAAGAAAATCTAATAAGTTCTACACCTATTTAACTTGTTATGGTTTTAAAGCTCACATTTTTTTTAGTAACTTTTGTCCTGAATATGTCAAATTTAAAAGGAAACTGTAGATTTCTCTCACTACTGCATTTAATAAAGCAGCCAAAGGTCAGAGGTTTTTTTTTTCCTGGGATCTGAATAGCTGCCTTACGTTTCCCTCTGTAGCTGAACAAAACCGAAGGGCAGCACTGAAACCCAACGCCACATTTGTAACCATGGCAACCATATGTTGAGTCATTTGTTGCCTCTGTGAGAACATCTGTAGATTCTGATGAAAGTGGATCTCCCTCTTGCCCATCAAAATGTTGTTGCTAATGCTGCTGTCACACTCTTATCTAATCTGGCACATACACAAAGTGATTGACTGCTCTAAGACCCTCCTCCAGGCTCTGATTGGTCATTTCTGACTGAGCGTTGTATCTCTGCAGATGGCCTTCACAGGGAGGAGGCGGAGGAGCTCCATTCTCTTTCACAGATTATCTGCTGTCAGGACATGGTGACAGTTTAACAAATATGTTAAAAAAAACCAACAACATATTCTTTATAAAAGTTAAATACTGCACTGATGTTTTATTTCTGAAATGTATTTTTTATTCACACCTAAAGACCAATTAACCTAACAGTCCTGGGTTTAGACTGTGGCAGGATGCTGGAGCGTCCATTAACTTCCTTTCAAGGGTGCATATTCACAGGGCTGATCATTCTTCTTCATAACTTTGGAAAATCAATCATGACACGCAAACAGCCAGTCAATCCTTTAGCTAAAATAGAAATTTGCTGAAGCTTCATCACTGTACTGTAATTTCCCTTTGAACTGACCACAAACACAAGAGGACATGTTTGTCTTTCATAGACGGTGAAAAACGAAACTTCTTCAGTCCCGTTATCTAATCTTGCACATACAGGAAGATTACACTGGAGAAAACCTATTTAGCTTTGCAAGAGCAAGAACAAACCAAAACATTCTTCTGGAATACATAAGCAGACACTCTAGAAATATAATGATCGAATCCCTGGTGCATTCACATAAATTGGACAACAAGATGAGTCATATTAGCCTAAATGGAAATGCTAATAGTCTAGATGATGATTAGCCATTTTAATACTCATTGGAAAGCTGACACGGCCTGCATAGATCAAACGTAATTAGCTGCATGATGGTGTAAAACATTAACGCCAGCACAAGGCTAGAATATTTATGCTGCAGTCGCTCACAACAAAAGGCTGGAAGAAACGGCCTGATGTAAAAACTTGAGAACTTGATAAAAGATTTTAGCAGAACCATTTTGTCTTCAAAAACTGTAGTTCTCTTAAGATTCGTCATCACTGCTATGAAACTTGAATTATCAGATCATATGGACATGGGTTCCATTAGTGCCAAAAATATGACCAGGTGTCTATGTAAGGTATGTATATAGTATGGTTATGTAATGTGACATGTCAATGTGCAGATGGAAGCTGCATATGTAGTGGGCACATGTGCTACATATACACCTACATACACATGGACATAATTTTTAGCACTAATGGAGCCTCTTACATAAGAACACACTCAACACAAACTCTGTTTGGGAAGTTTCAGGTTGAACTGTATACCTCTGGACCAGTTTAAGTAATATTACTGTTTGAATGATTATTTATGATTTGTCTTTAAGTACTTATGTCAGTTTCACATTATTCCAGTTACCAAAATGGATTTTGCTCTTTATTGTAATGACAGAATTTCAACATTATAAAGCCTACTTATACACATCTCTGAAAATAAATCACTACAGTTAGTTATTAAAACAGTGATTTATGTTTTATGCTCTTATTTTGGTATGTAACCAGAAACTCTGTGTTAAAGAGAGGAGAAGTTATGTTGATGTTGCTAATGTCAGACTGGCTAAGACAATCTGCCTACCGTTATATGTAAATGCTTAATAAGTCTGTGATACCCTCTGTGACACCAGCGAGCTCATGAAACTAAACGAATAAATGAAAGTCAGATGGAAGAGAAATAAGCTAGCAACATTTTAGAATAAGAAAGGGTCAAATAACAGACATTAATTTTGTCCAATCAGGTGGGATCCTTTGGAAATCTCTACTTTGTCTGCAGACATACCTACTTGTATCACATGGACAGAGAAACGTAAACTGATGAATCAGCAGCACGGCGAGTTGCAGAAACTCCACAAACACAATCTTTTCAATAAAAGACATCCGTGGATTTTTTAAGCATTTCGCAGTATGGGATCCATTTTTTTTCTCCATGTCCCTTTCAGGACTCAGTAGATTAGTAGCATGTGTCTGTACTGTCTGCATGAACTGCTGATGAAAAGCAGAAAAGGTCGTCCACCCATCTTCTGTTGCCACATTTCTACTCCTTCTTGTTTCGCCAGACTTCTTTATAAAAAGCTTCCACTCATAAAGCAAAACACAGCCTGAACAGAGGTAAACAATTAACTTCACTCAGCATTATTTATCTGACTGTATAAAAAGACCCTATTGATATGAGCCATTTCCAGGCTGTAAATAAGACCTGACAGCCCAGAACGTCCACAGGCGTCTGTCTGCTGAAGCTCATCAGCAGCATATTAAAATTCACAGCAACTTCTCCAGCTATTGTGATGAGATTGCCGGGTAAACAGAGATAAAAACCAATTACTGTTCATGAACTCTGTTGAATGTGTTCTGGATGACAACCTGGATGAAATGACCAATTGTTTCCAGGCTGGCTTTTTCTTTCTTTCTTTCTTTCTTATTTTGAAGAAAGTTGACAGCTGGCGCGGGCCATTTTGCTTTCTGATGCGCCAGACTTTTCTTCTTTTGTCTTAAATGTTTTGGTAAAATTGAGCGCAGCACAATGACGCTGGGCCCACCGTTTTCTCTTAGAGATAAAAAGAAGTGGAAGAAAACAGCATATTGTTGGAAAAGTGTATTAGCACAACAAAGCAGTGAGTTATAGAAACGTGAAGCTCTCAAAATGTCAGAAAATAGTCATTACGCTGACATTTGCTATAAACCCCGAAACCAGTTACTGTCATTTTGGAGCAGAATTGTCTGGGCTCACTGTTCAGCAGCGATTTGTGACGTTGGTACATGAGTTCTCAGAATAAGCAAGAGAGAGAGAAATATGAGTTTTGGTTTGTGCTTTCATGGTTCAATGTACAGAGCCTTACAAAATTATTCATAACCTTGAGCTGCTGTCCTTTGTCACATTACAACCACACAGATTGAAAGTGTCTCATTGGGATTTCATGCGACACATCAGCAAAACGTAGAAAAGTGGGAAAATCCAGAGTATTATTTTGTTTTATAAATGGAAATCTGAACAGCGAGGCTAGTTTTATGTTCCATCTCTCAACATGTCCAGGTTTTGTAGAAGCATTTTTCACTGCAGCTCAACGTCTCGTCTGACTGTAGCAGGTTTACAGACACGCTCAGTCAGATTTTACAGATAAGGGCGTGCCGTGGTGGTGTAGGGGACAGCGTGACTCACGCTTGGAGGCCTTGAGTCCTTGAGTCGGCTGTCGTGGGTTCAACTCCCGGACCCTGAGGTATTTACTGCATGTCTTCCCCCCTTTCCTATCAGCCTACTTTCCTATAAGGGACACTAGAGCCACAAAAGACCCCCGGAGGGGTTTTAAAAAAAAGATTTTACAGAGAAGGAGAGTTTCAGTCATTATGAAATTTAGGCTTGGTCTTTAAATAGGCCATTCTAATGCACTCTTCTTCTGTTTAATATTGCTACAAATATCAAATGTGGCTTAAAAGGAATTTTACTTTGTAATTTAACACCTTGAAATTGGGCCTCTGTCTCTTTAAAAAAATTGTCCTTTCTGAAACTCCGCCTTCAGGGAGTCATAACAACAACTAACATGTTAACTTTTTTTTTTTTTTTTTTTTTACCAGTGTTGCACTGAGCAGCAGCTCCTATAATGAGATCAGCAGATGAGCAGTTCCACCAGGTGTTGCTGATTTCTGCTGGCTAGTCTGAAGGTTCTAAATGGAGTAGGATCTGCGTCCTTGGAGGCGGGGCTAGGTCCATCCAGGCGTTTTGCACAGATGAATGGTTGCCATGGAGATTTAAGGATTTCTCAAACATGCATGAAAGAGTCAAAGCTACACTAAAGGTTTGTTTTTGATGAGGAAATAACATTGTAGCATGATGGAAATCTCAAAAAAGTCTATTTTATTTAAGACTGTCCCTTTAAACCTTCCACTAAGTCCAATATCACATACCAAACAGTTGGATGTGAATAGCTAACAGTGCGACACAAAGTATGCGTACGCAGTTCCAAAAGCGTGTCCGCCAACGTGTCCGGCAGACGTCCACACGGATCGACCCGGACTGTGTTTGGGTCCTTCAGTCGGCTGTTCGCTCATTTTTTTTCCCCCCCAGAATCCTTACTGCAAATTCTCAGCTAAATCTTTACTGCAATTCTATGACAAACGGATGAACTGCTTGTTAATTAGATCACTATTAAATGTATTCCCCTGGATTTTGTTTCAGCATTCAGGCCACACCTTCCGGATTTCTGTGTGTGAAAATGTGACCTTCCAGTTCTCATAAAAAGCGAACACAGCGAGGGTTTTAGTTTCGACGGGAACAAATTTGGGTGAATTTCACCGGTGTGCATAGTTTAAACGATCCGTCTGGTGTGAGCTCAGTGATTGTAGTGTCCTCTCTTTAATCTGACATTCTCCACTGACCCTGAACTCGCCCTTTATTATTTGCATAAATCAGTTAAGCTGACGGCTGCCACCTCTGTGAAACAAGCCCCCCTAAGTAGCGGAACAGAAGCTTTATGAAGGATGGTGCCGACGTGAATGAAGACCGACTTCCTGCTCTGTAATTTGCTTGTCACTCCGCCGGTACAGTGACCTCACTTCCAGATGCTCTCTCAATATTCAGACCTTACTGCTGTGCAGGTCCTCTCAATAGTTGGCATATCTGCATTTCATGCTTACACGCTCTGTGGCCACAACTCAGATTTGTGACCTTCATAAATATTCATCAGGGACTTATGAAATACATCAGCCATGTTTACTTGAGTTTTCCTACTCACTGGTAAAACAATAAGAAAAATAATGGCACCATGCAGAAAAATCAGTAAGTAGACAAAAAGACAACTTCTTTCAGTTCAGGATCAGTTTTTTTTTTTAGTTTCTGTTTGATTTCAGGAGAAAAAGAAAAACATAAAAATGTTCTAGAGCTTATTTTGTTCTTGATGTCCAAATTCGATTAAAATCCGATTAGCCAACTCCACTCAGTTGTTTACTTGGAGGAACATATTGTGTGTTTTTCAGCCTTCCGACCCCATCAGAGGTTTCCAGCAAGGCGATATTCATGTAACAATTATTTTTCCATTAATCTTTCAAATAAACAAAGAACAGAAACAGCCTTTAGTTTGAGTTTCGTCATCCCCTGATAAGGAATCAGATGGTAAGAGTTCTTTGTTGCTACGAGCCGCAGCGCTCCTGGCCTCCCTCTCTGGATGTGTGGCTGACGTTTTTACAAAGTGGCTCCGGCACAACTTCTCCTCGCAATTAGCGGCCCATAACAGATAAAGTTTCCATTGTTCCTGTGAAACGTGCCTGCCAGTTTGCCTGTGCTGTAAAGAAAACGGTCTAAATTTATCTCCCGCAAACAGATTATTAATACTTGGGAGGAAAAGCTAATCCCAGCGAAATCTAATGGAATGTCCTTTTGTTTAGCGGTGCTCACCTTATTGTAGCCGCATGTTTACAGATCAGCAAAGACAGCGTGTTGTACCTGGTTTGAGAAAGCGCCAGAGAGATAACAGACTTCATGTTGGAAGATAAAGAGGGTTAATGTCGCTGCCAGAGTCGGTTAGAGTTAATATTTGTTTGTTTGTTTGCAGGATCAGCTTATTAATCGCCCATCAAAGCTTTCATATTTGCAATAATTGCATCTGTAGGCCCAAAGTGATGTATGTGTTTTCATCTCTGTCTGTGCCAGATGTTTATTGAGGACAGTGTGCTGTAGGTCAGATGAGCCGATGCTGTTGTGGAGATTATTTTTGTTTTTAGATCCACGCGGATCTCAAAACTCCGCATTAACATTCCAATCAACGGCTCAGAAAGCTCAGGAGAAATGTGCTTGCGGCAACTTCCCAACCCGTCTCTCCGACAACAGTCCTGCCGTCAAAGTCGGGAGAGAATTAGTCAAAAATGGAGGAGCATTTTTTTACTATCCTAAATGCAGAATAGCCCACTTCTGCATCTCTCATCTGTCTCTGCTAAGCACACGTTTGACTTCGCCTTACGTCCCATCTGTTCATCTCAAACAAAACGCCATGCTGTCTTCTCCATGTGAAACCGCCCACATACCGGAGCTTTATTTGGTTTTCTAATAAAGTATATTGAAGCAGTGAAGGTTTGCTTTATGACTCATCCCGCTAACCTGCAGGCGGATTATTCCTCATACAGCTGAGAAACAGGAGCTGTGGTATCGGAGGAACGAATGAAACGCTGATCAGATCCATTGATGCACTTCTCAGGAACATCAATAGAGACTCATCAACATTTTGGAACTATTTTTAAATGAAGCATGTTTGACATTTTACACTTTACACTATCATGTAAAAGCAACTTTTTGAGCTTTATGTCATATTTAACATATATGTACATAGAATTATTATAATAACTGAAAGTAACACAGTTTCCCACAATCTAAATGGTTACTAACCTATTAGGTCAGTTCGTTAGGCACCTAGCCCTGAACATGCCAGTGCTGTGCGTTCTTTTTTTAACAATATATTTATTACGTTTTTTTCTTATGTGAAATATAGAAAACATACATTCAAACAAACATTGAAAACCCTGCGCCCACAATCAACACTGATAATAAATATAAAATAAAATAAGAGGCAACAAAAAAATGTTTTTCAATAAAAAATAAAATAGTAGTTTTAATAATAAAGTAATTTAAAAACCACATATTAAAAATCAAGGGATAAAACGTACACATGCCTAAAAGTAAATGCACGTATAAATATACCGATAAATAAAATAAAGTTTCAGTCATCAAGCTCTAATAGTGTCACTCTCTTGTTAATAAATATTAGTTAAATGAATATCAGTATTATCAGCTGCTGCTCCATTATTCGGTTCCATTCCACTCTTTCGTTTCAGCTTGGTTCCTTTCCAAAAATTGCATAAAGGCGTCCCATATTTCCATGAACTTGCTGGTCTTTCCTCTAACCATGTTCATTTCTCCACAGCCAGGCAGGAAGACATTTCCTGTAGCCACATTGCAGGTGTAGAGCTGTGCATACTTTGCCATCTCAAAGTGATTACTCTCCTGGCTTGCAGCATAAACAAGTTGATGAAAGGTGCTGTTTTGTGTCTTGGTGCAAAGTCACTAGGACAGAAGGCTAATATACAGAAGTTCAAGAGGAACCTCTATAGCAGCTACACATGAGACCAGATCAATTTCATTCTTCCAAAATAACTCGCACCGCGCGTTCTTGTGACTGCTTTTGCTTATTCAGCATGATCAGCTCAGTGTCGCTTCCCAAACAGTTTGATGTGAACACAGTTTTCTGCAGAGAACTTGCAGGTCAGCGAGACACAGAGGACGCGTCCGTGGTGGTAAAAATGTTTTTGTTCAGTCGTCTGGTTTGAGTCAGGCGGACCTTCAGAGAGCGAAACGATCAGAACTCTGTCGGCCAATACTTCCTGTTGATATTGTTCACGTCTAATGCAATAAATATTGTTTTATTGCCGAGCCCTACTAACGAGCAAATAGAAATAATAAGTAAATTATGATGAACATTTTAATATGAAAATAAAATGCAACACTTTTATTTGTAGCTAAAATAAAGGGAAACAAGTGTCTTATTATGATTTAAATAAGCAGTCATTTATTTGAAGGGTTGTGCAGAGGACTGACGTTACACTGTCATAAACATGTCATAACACCTGTCATGAACATGAATGTTTATGACTGTTCTCATGAAGTGTCATTAGGTAAATAGAAACACTTTTAATGCAAAGTTGGCAATTATAATGGACTTTTAATGTAGGTTTTAATGCAACCTGAATGCACTGAAATGTAATTATTTACCAAATGATGATAAATAATTGACACTTTTAATACACTTTTAATGAAGATTTGCATTAAAAGTGTAATTATTTACCAGAACACAAACATTCATGAAGACTCCGTCATGTTCATGACTGTTATATCATCTTTATGTCAGTGCAACGTCCGTCTTATGCACACCCCTTCAAATAAAGTGTTACCAAATAAGTTAGTATATGGGACAATTTGACAGGTAATTCCAGAATATTTCAGCAATGACACAATTT
This sequence comes from Gambusia affinis, assembly GCF_019740435.1. Lineage (NCBI taxonomy): Eukaryota > Metazoa > Chordata > Actinopteri > Cyprinodontiformes > Poeciliidae > Gambusia > Gambusia affinis. The sequence goes on from NC_057881.1 coordinate 23,901,640, forward strand.
TCCTTTACTGACCAATCCAGGAGGCTGAAGATCCATGAGGAGCAGTTCAGACGATCAAAGAGATTTAGAATTAGAATAGACACAGAGGACTTCTGATAGCAAGACGCACCGTGACACACAGAAACGAGAGAGTGAAACATTTTACTCTTTACTTCACAGGCAGCCAGTGGTTCATCGACATCAGGATAAAGAAAGATTTACAGCATTCTAGTCTGGAAGTGATTAATGTGGTGACAACTTTCTTCATGTTGTCAATAGATAAGATTGATCTGAGCTTAGAAATATTTCTCAGCAGCAGGAAACGGCTCTTCACCCCATACGCTCATCAAGGGTTATCAGATTTTTGTAGTCTTATCAAAGGCAAGCTACGTGGTTGGGCGTTAAAATCAAATGACAATGACCAAATGGTGTGCAAGAGTTGCCGATTTATTTGAAGAACTGAAACAAATTAATCCCAGTCTGTATTTGAAGACACTTTCTAGCCATCCAGCATTTTATCTACTTAATAAAACTGACACCAGGTAGAACGCAGCGACACTCATAAGCATGTGAATGTGTCTGTGTACATGTCGTATACGTGGAAGACTTTACCCAAAGGAAACATTCAGGCCCAACGATTAATCCCTGTGGAACTCCATAACTAACAGGGAGCCAAGAAACAAAATGAAACCATGCAGGGGAGAAACTACCAGCTAAATAAGAACTGAATCAGAGAAAAGACTCTGAACCTTCAACCAGACCCTGGAGGAGTGTGATCAACCTGGACATGCATAGCTGATCACAGGTCAAGAAAGAAAAACGTCCGTTATGCCTGAACTCACTATTACACTTAATGATTTTGTTTAAATAAAATACTCATTTTAAAATGCACCATATGTTGCAGGTTTCTGACAGATATTTTTGTTCTGTTATTTTTTTTGTGTCATGCAGAGAGCTAGAGAAACGTTCACGGAGCGTCGACGCATAGGACTGAACAGCAAACAGACAGAGAGAGCAGCTCAGCATTCAGCGCTCGCTGTCAATTCCATTAGAGGGAGATCGACCAAATTCACTTTCCCTGCAGTGCAGCAATGAAGGTTGCAGTGACCGACATGCTCTCACAACTTTCTTCCACCCCCAAAAGCTCCCACAGGCTGTATCCTAATGCTAGAACACAAACACGCCTCCAACAACACCACACACACACACACACGCACACACACACAGCACTAATACTCCTCCATTTGGGGTCTGTTGAATCCGACCTCCTCCCTCTTCCACCTGCTCTTACTGTGAAATGGAGCCTCTCTCGGTCACACGGTGCTCTTTATTTTTGATTTCAGTCGTCTTTTTGCTCCCACGTCCTCTCTCTGGCTGGGAGCTTATCTGAGAGGCTCAGCTGCTGCTGGACCGTCCACAGAGAAGCCCGAGCCACAACAAGCACTCAAAAAAGCTCCTCTCTGCTGTCGGTTTATTTGTGTTGTGAGTATTTAAGGTACTTCAACTGTTTGGCATAACAGAAAAATAAGGAAAATTTCCCCCGCAGCCCTGTTCTTCAGCTCATCTGGTACAAGGACATTTTAATTTGCCTTTTTAAGACAGAGGGGTATCTTCATGGCCATCTAGTTGAGTATTGTTTTAACATTTTGCTGTAATGGACTTCAGAAAAATGTCGAGTAACATTTTTTATTAGATCTTAATTGTAGGTTGAACAGTGTGGTGTTTTGCAGAACTGTTGTGTCTGTGAGTTAATGGGTTAACTTGTCCTTAAGAATGTGTGCATACATGGCTGTGTTCTGTGTAGGGCTGCATGATATTAGAGAATAATTAGTAATTACGTGACTAACACAAGCTGATTTGTAACCCTATGAAATGGGGGACTCTAATAAAATGTAGACTCCCCAGAGGTTAATTGACAGGACTTTTTTTACCCGGTCCAGGGCGGACTGCGCCTTTGGCCCAGTGACTGACACCCGACCCCCGGCTGTTTGTTTCTGGATAAATGAGGTGGATTTCCTTCTGGAGGATTGGCTTGGAACCCCGTAAACTAAGTGGGCTGGAGATCAGCAGCCCCAACACAGACGGATCACTTGAAGGAGCAATAAAACACAAACAAGTGGCCAAACGTTGGCTTATTAAAATAAACCATTTCTGTTTGGATCGCCTGCCTTTTTGCCTTTTGGGGGATTAAATGCATCGTTCAGCAGCAACTATTTTTAAATATGTGAACAATGGGCTGCATCTGAACACCTGTGTGAAGGTGGACACGAGCCACACTGAGCAGAGCTGTGAAAAATGGACAAAGAATTGAGGTGAACCTTTGGCCGACTCTCTCCATGCAGAGAGACGAACTTTTTAAAGAAGAGACAGAAGGAAGTTAGAGACACTGAACAGGAAGTCTGCTTAATTGGTATTCAGGTAGTTCAGTAGTTGGAAGCAAAATGTCAAGGAACATTTAACATTATTATTACTCACTGATTTTTGCAGACTTATGAAATCAAGGTCTATACTGTAAATATTATGATCTGTAGTTTTAAAGATGTTGCCAGGAGATGTTAACTTTTTATCATTTTTGGCCAGCATGAAAAAATATCTCTTTACTGATCGTTATTTTTCCAGTTTATGTCACGTGTTAGTGTGACAAAGACTATGATCACACAGCAGGTCTTGATACTCACTTTAAAATTTTTGCTGACATCTGATTTTTAATTATTTTTTTTAATTATTATTTTTTTCTGCATGCTCATTCATGTTACTAAATGCAGCTGCAGTCAGACTTGTGTGTATGAAAAGTTGGCATCACAGCAACAAACGTTTCATGGAAGCAGTTTTGGACAGTTCTATCTACGAGTGAATTTTAAAGTTTCTTCAGCAGTGGGAGCCGGTAGTGTCGTCAAAATGTGGTGCAATTCAGCGTCACAGACTTCTCTCATACGTTCTGAGTTTTTAATTATTGTTGACGTCCAGATTTACTGTGTGTGGCTTTTGAGGCAAAATTATGACTCATGTCAATGACATAAAAGTCAGAAAAATGTAGTATGACTGCTCCGACCTCAAACGTCTACTGTGTTTTCACATGACAGTCCTGTAGACTCGGTCCAATAGGGGACTGAAGTTTTCTACATCTCCAGCTGCTGTGGTTCTCTTTCACACTGAACTGTGTCAAACAAACCAAACCTTTTGAAAAACCTGTTCCCCTCCTCGCCTGTGGTGGCGCTGCACCAAGAACCACTGAACAAGAAAACCTCTGAGGAAGGTGCTGAGCGCAACTTCCTTCTTCACTAAATATAAACAAAGATGGAGTGGTGATGGAGAGATTTTAGTGGTTTTAGGATTTCTCTTTTGTCTTTTAGTAAAAGATCGCGAGACATTTCTTCTGCTAGCGTTGGACATGTGTGTTTGCTTTGGTTGTATTTGCTAATATATTAAAAATGTGTTACACATTGACTGGGGTGATATTCAAGTTTTTAATGTAGTCTTGTATTGGCTGTAAGTGGAAAATCCTCATAACTAACAGAAGTAAAGTCTTGAAGACATCAGTCTGTGTGGAATTAATGCATAATGTGGGTTTATTGCTGAAATAAATAAACTTTTCAACAACATTCTAATTTCTTGAATATTTATATGGACAAACAAAAGTTGTCATGAGAAAGTTAAAAAGTTCAGCATTCTCCCCTTGGATCTCCTGACCAGAAGGCTTCTCTCTATACGAATCCTGAATCAATGTTATCGATGATCTACTGAACGCCTGAGGAAGGGCTGGGAGCAGAGGGGGTTATATCAATACTGCTTTCCCAAGCAATCAGTGTGTCATCTGGACTAAAACTGTCCTGAAGGATCATCCAGGCAGGATGTGTGGAGGTATTTATAATCATAGCATTGCAGAGCATTTATGAGTAAAAAATAGTTTTGATTAATTTGGAAAAAAAGAAAAACATTAAAAGACAAATCTGCAGTTTTGTCAATAAAAGTAAAATCCTTATTAGAGCAAATAAACCAAAGAAAAAAAAAGAAAAAAACTCAGTCACAAAAAAGTAAAGGCTGAGTGTTTGTGCAGATATAGATTAATAATAATGAGTATACATACGTTGCAACATGATGTCACAAGACCCCGCCCCCCCAAGAGGGGGCGTTGCTATTAATTGTCAACAGTATGACAAGAAGATAACAAGGTCCAAGGACATCATATTCAACAGGTCAGTGAAAAGTTTTAATGAAAACATAATAAAAACAATCGACAGCTTGGTTAAATTATGTGTGTTTAACTTAGTGAGATGATGAGGAGCTCTTTCCTTTTACCGCAGCATTACGTCTTTCTATGCCACTGGAGAAAGATAGAAAGTGTCCCTCCCTCAGTTGAAGGTTCTTCTTTAAGCCTGTCACAAACAAGAGTTTGTCTTTGACCAAACTTTAAAGTATTAATACTAATCACTCACCGGTAAGACTGAGAAACTAGAACTTAATGAGTCCTCTCAGATGGAGGTCGCCATGGTAATAACACATAGGTGGCTGAGCTCATCTGTCCTGGTCAGCTGAGCTAGCAGTTCGAACAGGAGAATCTACAAACACTGCTGAACGAATGTGGTTTTAAATTACAGTTACTGCTCCATGCAGCACTAAGTGTCCAAGCAACCGTTAGGCACAGTACTTAACGCTGAGAAGTTGTGACTTCTGTCTGCCATTTGTTCTAATTGACATGGTGAAACAAACTACTGGAGAAACACCAGTAACATCGCCAGAACACACCTAACAGGTCCAGAAGAGGACCCGGCTTCTGACGTTGACCTGTGAACCCTGTGAACCCTGTGAACCCGGTTCACAGACAGTTTATCTCACATGAAGCAAGATAAGCACTCCAGCTTGCTTTCAGCTACTTTTTCACTTTGGATCAGTGAGCCAAAAAGGTTCATCTATCACACACCAGGTCCAGATTCTGCTTTCAGTCAGTGACTGAGTTAGGCTTAAGGTAAATGGGAGTTTTTATATCCTTCAGAGTGTTTCCACACGGACGCTGTGCCATGTTGAGGTGATTGACTCGTATTTTTTGTCTTGATTTTGTTTGTGTGGACTGAGATTTGAGTGAAGTTGGTCCACCCACCTTCTTTAAATCAGACAAAATTGGTGTCAATCAACTCAACTGCGTTTGTGCTGCTTTGTGCAGCAAGAATTTTGATTTAGTAAAAGTCCTGGGGCTGACTTACTTTTAAACTTCCAGTAATATCTTCAAAGCCAAAGCAGCACAAACAAATATTTATATGCTGCACAAACCATCACAAATGTAGTCGAGTTGACTGACACCAATTTTGTCTGATTTGAAGAATGTGGGTACGGGGAAACTTCACTCAGGTTATTCAGAGATCTTTCTTTGTAATCTTATTGTAATTACAGAGTAGTGGGGATCCTTATATGAGCTGATCTAAGAAAGATGGAGAAATTGACCCCACAACTGGAACTGCATGTTTTGATTTTTAAAGGTTTTCCACTTGAACCATTGATCAGACACCTTCAGTCTCCAGCCCTAAAGCAACGCCCCATCACCCCTGAATCTGTCTGATGAGGCGTGACGCCATTGGTTGCCTGCTGCACAATTGGCCCATCCATTATGTCTGGCTGCAGAGTTTGAACCTGACTGAGTCTCCGGTTAGGCTGACATGAGATGGGAAGAGCTTTGATGGGATCTGGGAACATAAACCATCCAGAGCTTTCTGTAGAGCCGCAGGCTACATTCAGTGGAGGTCACACTCTGAACTAACAGCCAGGCTTGGTCATTCATTTTCACCTTCTTCAGAAAAATAAACCTTAATAAGATGGAATATGCTGTGGGAGTGTTTGTCTTGCATTGGTTAACATAAAGAATAGCTCTTCAACTGACCAGGAAATGATTTTAAAGGGTCACTACACATTTCCAGCCCACTGCCCTTTGTTCATAGTCTCATTAGCTTGTACTCTGTGTTAGACCAACAGCATGCTGGGTAAATACTGGAGGTTCACCTTCCAGAAGAAGAATCCCGACATAATGGAACAGCTTAGAGCAAGACATACATGGTCATGTACTGAAACTGTCCAGTCCTGCACAAAACAATTGGGACAAAATTTCAGACCAAGCTGTTCAGACACACACCAAACTGTCCCAGCTTTATTTATACAGCACTTTATTCACAAATAAGACCAAACTGCTGAGCTCAAAATAATGAAGCAGCAGCCACATGATACAAGAAATCAGAAAATCAAAAGGAAATACAAGCATCCCTGTATTAAAAATAATAAAACAATCCATCCATTTTCTCTTCATCCTTGGCCCCAATGGGGTCAGGAGTTTTGCTGGTGTCTATCTCCAGCTACAAACATACATACATTTAATTGGAAATTAGTGTGACCAAAGTGGTACAAAAGTATTTTACAAAGAAAAAGCTGAAGAGTGCGGTGTGCAAAAGTACTCCGCCCCCTCGAGTCAGTACTTTGTCGTTACAGCTGCTAGTCTTTAGGGTTTGTCTTTACCAGCTTTGCTAATGTAGTGACAGATTCATCTTTTCCAAACAGCTGAAGTTCAGTCTGATTAGATGCAGAGCGTTTGGACTGGGTTTAAGTCTGGACTTTGACTGGACCATTCTAACACATGAATATGTTTCATTTCAAACCATTCCATGGTATCCCTGGCTTTATGTTTAGGGTGGTTGTCCTGCTGGAAGCTGAAGCTCCACTCCAGAATCAACTCCAACTGGTTTTCTTCCAACATTGCTCTGTATTCGGCTCCATCCATCTTCACATCAAGTCTGACCAACTTCCTGTCTGCTGAAGAGAAGCACCCTCACAGCATGATGCTGCCACCACCATATTTGATAATGGGATGGTGTGATAAGTTGGTTGTACAGCTATTAGCATCTTATTTAAAATGTTTAATTTTCTGACCAAAGCTCCTTCTTCCACAGGTTTGCTGTGGAAGTCCAACATGGAAATGGCTCTGCTTATGCTTTTCTTTTAACAACGTCTTTCTTTTTCATACCGCTAAAATCTGATAGCACTTAATTTAATTGACATTTTGTGAAGAAGGAAGTCGTGCTCAGTGTCGGCTTCAGAGGTTTTGCATTGATTCCTTCAGGACTTCTTGCTGCAGCGCCCCCACAGGAGAGAGGGGGAAGAGGTTTTAGTGTGAAAGCAAACAGCAGCAGCTGGACATGGAACAAATGTTGCAACTTTGGTCTCCAATCCAACCGAGTCTACCGGACTCTCAGGTGTGAAAACAGCCTTAATCTGATTGCTGGATTGGAAATGGTGGTGCATCAGATTATTTGTTACTCAGAGCAGCGAGTTACTGAGTAACTCATTCATGACATCGCTGGCAACAGATCCCTCAGAACCCACAGAGCGGGGCGGATAGCAACGACTCATAAAAACATGTAAAGCAAACCTCATTTGCTGACCGATGAGTCATACTTTGGGCTTTGTGGTGCCGGGAAATTTACTTGCTCTTTCTGTTGGAGTGGCAACAGAGAGGGAGGGCCACTCCAACCGAAAGACCAAAACACATTTATTTGCTCTCTTCATGTCAGATAAGGCAGAAGGCACAAGTTGCAGTTACGTTTCTGCAACTCTGGTTGGTAGTTTGTCTAGGCACCTTTTCACGTCTGTCTGCAAAGAAAAAAAGCTCATCAACGTACAGAGGGGTCCAACAGCGTTCAAGTCCACATGTGTGAAAAGCTCCTTATGCAGCCATAATGGGGTAATTGGTTTGATGAAAGACGACAAGTCACATCAGTAACAACCTTCTGATTCGTATGGCTCCCCATTGAGGCGTTTTATCTTTTATCCCACAACCCTCTCACATGGCGACCGTTAGAAATGTTGAAACTCAAAAAAAGCAAATCCATTAGAGGGTTATTGAAGAAAACACAGCAGTTATGCATCGTCTTATTTCTGCATGTTTACATCTGAATGATTAATCTGAATATTAATACATAATCACAGCGAGTTCTACTTCAACACTCATTCACGGCGAGATAAAAATCCCTTTTAGCCTAACGGTGGGATGATGAATGCAAATTGAGCACATCCAACTTCCCGTCTATAACATCGTGTCTGGTTCCAGGCCTGGGAAGCTCACCTCCTCATCCCTTTCATTAGCGGGCTTTTAGAGTGAGAGTGGCGCGGCGAGCAGCCCCGCCACCACGGACTCGCTGATTTAAATGCAAAGCCAAAACAACGTGGAATGCACTCCGCTTCTTGCCTGACATAATTACGCCAGCGCAAGATCTCCTTTCTGTGAGCGATTTCCTCATTTTCAGTTTCGCAGCCGTTCCTTCATAGTTGTACGCTCGGCTGAAAAGGCAATGATGCTGCACTTTGGGAGCACATAAAAAGGCATAAAGCATTCCACTACGCATGTAAATGTCCCACCTCTGAGGCTCTTGTCTTCATGCCGGCACTTAAGCTACTCTATTTATTTAGTTAGTTTTAAAAAGATTTTTTAATAAATTTTTTATTTTTTTTTTTCAAAGCATTTAAAACGTGTCGCATCACTTGATAGCCGAAGAACAACCATCAACGTTTAATTAAAGAGATGGTGGAGGCTGTGATGTATATTTTAGACCTAATTAGCATTCCTGACTCAGGGGAGAGAAGTGATTAGTTGAGTAAAGCCTCCCTGTGGATGTTACAGACAAAACACACTTGGAAATAAGTGTGCGCTCAGACACACACCCTGCACACTGACAGCCTTTGCGCTGAGACTGTGAGCCTCGCAGCAGTTAAAGTGATTATTCACTCTGGTGGGACATTTACATTTTACAACATGCACCTTAAAGCCTTGCTGTGTTTTCAAGTGAATTTTTTAGGGTTTTTTTTTAAGAACATTGACATAGAACATAATCGCAGCACTATTCAGGAGAACATAAGAAAAGCAGTGAGTGCACCACTGTGGCGGTTTTGGTTCTGGTCGCTAAAGTCAAACAGAATAAAGAGGAGGTCATGAATTGTAAATAAACTGGGGCTCTTAATTCGCTAACACATGTGATTCATCTGAAATGTTTAACGCGTTGATATTACATAAAGCAGATGAATCACATGACCTGTTTTGACCCAAAAGCCTTTCTCCCGCGGAGGGTTAGCTGGCTAGCAGTAGCACGTTACATTTCGATGCAAACATGAGTGAAAAGATGAGTGAGGAGAGTCAGACTGGTGAACCACTGCGGTCAGAGACTTGAATCCTGTCCTCAGTTCCTTTTTCCATGTCTTTGCCGCCTTCTCTGCCACTTTTACATTAATGTCACATAAAGTCCACAATGGACATTTGGATAAAACCAGTGTGGTGTGTAATCTGCTTAGCAACGATGAACTATCCTTCCAAAGTACATCCAGTTTACAGTTAACATTTCTAAAGAAAATAACTTCTTTCCTGAATAGGAAGACATAGAAAACTGTTGTTTGAGACAAGAAAACATTTTCTTAAACATTTCTACATTTCAAGCTTGCAATGTTAAGCCTAGTGATTAATCATTGTTAATCACTGCACTACAGCGTGATTAATCTAATAACAATGTTTAATCGAGTGACAGACAGCACTAATATATTTAGACTTTGTGTTGCACTTTTCTAGTCTTCACTCAAAGCACTCACAGGTAAAAGTTCACAAAGATTGCGTCCAGCATGTGTGGGGTCTGCAGACATGATAACCATCATTAACGATGAATTGTTTGATAACTTGGACGTATCGTATGTGTGTTTGAATTGAAATTGTTCTTGCAATTTACCTTGAAACAGCATCTGCTATGAATTGGCCCTTTATAAATAAAACTTCTTGTCATTTATTGAAATAATGAATACTTTGTCATTTGTTTGTACATAGTATAAGTTATTAGGTCTGATACTGACTGATTAATAGAGTTGCTCATTCTGATAGTTGTTCCCCAAATTTAAGTTATTTTCTGCCATTCACAGTTTGAAAAATAGAATGAAGTCCAACTAGAATAAAAAAAAGAAAGAAGACAAGACAAGTTGAATTTGAAATGAGCTTTCAAAACCTGCAGAGGTTGCTTCTGAGTAGCAGAAGGATCTTTATCAAATCTGAAGGGATTTTGCTTAAGACCATTTCAAGTGCCAAGCAAGAGAACATCGGAAGATTGCGGTTTCCTCAAAGTAAAACCTGACAGAGGTCATGGTGCAACACAAAGGAGTTTTTAGGATTGTCAGGGTTGTGAATTTGCTGAGTTTTATTGGACATCATGCACAGAGGTGAACGCATTTACCAACGACTGTTACAGATGTGTAAAAAGTCTTAAGCCTTAATAAATTCATCCTTCAGTGGACTATTATAATCTCAAACTGAATTTGGTCCCCTGCTCTTCAGCTCCAGGTTGTTCAGAGTCCAGGGTCCATTATTCTGCTCCCGCAAAGGTTTAGAGGTGGGAAGTGAGCTGCCTGTGGAGGGAGGTTGATTTAAAGTCTGTAGAATCATTTCTGTAATGGATGTAAATGTCTTATGTTTGGATGAAAACCAATTTTCAGCTTTTTTTATTTGAGGTGTTGTTGTATTTCGTAGCTCTTGATGGCAGCCAGCCAAGCAGGATTCTCAGGGACCAACATACACAACATCAGATACCTTTCCACATATTTATATAAGCCTTTACCTCCCAGTAAAAGCTTCATGTTTGATACAGAAAACATCCATCTTGATGACCCTAAAATGCTGCTTTTTGCTGCAGTTTCAACAATGGAGTGAAAGTCTTTTTGTTGTTGTTTTTTTCCACTCTGTGCTTTTCCTACTTTGCAAGGATGGAAGAAAAATATGAGTCCTCTTTCAGTCTAGTTGCCAGTGGCTGTAAGAAATGGGTCCATGTGTCAGGTAATACTTTTACCACTGAGAAAAAAATGGTCTAGTGTGGTTTTGTTTCTCCACTGGACAAATGCATTTAAATGGAAGGTTACCTTTTTATTTTCCTCTTTTTCAATGAGAAGTTATGTTTCTCCAGTACCATACTAATGTCTTGGGTGTCTTTGTGTGGATGATGCTGAGCAGTATTTTCATGTTTCTGTATTGACCCTTTCTACGTCACATCATGCTCTTCCACCATGACGGACGTCAAAACAATCAAAACACATTAACTCTTGTAATGCTAGTCAAAACACGGAGTTAGTAGCCAGATTTCATTTAAGTAAGATTAGTAAGATACAATCAAATATTGCATTATGCAGAAGGAACATGTCTAACCATCAGTACACAGAGAGAGAATTCCCCACCATGTAGCCTAGCATGTACAAAAAACATTGGTTAGCATCTAGACTTTCATACGCATTTAAGTCTTCTCTGATGTCAGGGGAAACACTGTTTATGATATAGCACAATTGTAGACACACATGAGTATGTTTGTTCATGCGATCATTAAATAGCATCATCCTGCTACCAGTTTAAAAAATAAAAAGTTCAAACTGCACGGTTCTTTTACAGAAAGAACATTTTTCACACGCAGCGTCAGTAATCAAAGCAGTTCAGTGTTGCTCCTGCCTGTGCTGTTGGCCATGATGTAAACCTATGTGACGATGCATGGAAAACAGTTTCCCAAAATAAATGGGTAAAATTAAGCAATGAGGGATGCTTGTTTCTTTCTTTTCTTTTTTTTTTTAAATCAGCCTTCCTGTTTAGAAAGGGAAAAAAATTGTTTGTGTGGCTTTAGGACAAAAACGAGGACACAGACTTCCAGCAACAGTACTGGAGACAGGCCCATGCAAATGGCTGCAATCAGAGACAAAGTGTGATAAATGCGCTGTCAATAGAGATAGTGCTGCACCGCATCACAGCCGCCATCGCAGCCAAGCGAGGCCCTCTCTCTCTCAGCGCATCATGTGGAGAGCGCTTTGTGATATTCTACATCATTTAAGTTTTGCCTGGTGGCTTTTAATTTATTTCTTTCTTCCAGATTGTACTCTGTGTCTGTGCAGACGCTCTGACTTGGCGTCAACTTGTATAACTGCCCACTGAGCACAAAAGCCCACAGCAGACTCCGTAATTATCCTTGAAATAGTCTGTCACCTGTTCTGAATAGCCTCTGATGGTAGACAATAACATACCTGCCGCTTGAGTGCTGCAATGTGCTATTAATTTTCATGCCAAATCGATCCCACTTAAACCCGCATAATGTCCCATTCTCAGCCTCAGCCGGCGCGGTTCGGAGGGAAGGAGAAAGGCGCCTCGTTGGAGTTCCTGCTTAATCCCGGCGCCGCTTCCTGCCATTTCCTCATCATGCTGCCTGAAGGATCAGTGAATGTTCCACACCTGCTGAGGCTTTTTTTTTGTTTGCAACACTTATACAAGATTTTCACCCCACTCATCTGATTGTTAATTTTGACCGGCTTACCACAATGAGTCAATGAGAAAGAGAGAAATGCACATATCCTGTTTAAAAAGGAAGCTCTGTTATGTTACTGTCTGAGATTTTTGGTCTTTTCACACCTAACAGTCCAGTAACTCTTTTTGGTTTGGGACCAAATTCACAACATGTTCCATTTTCAGCTGCTGAGATTCTCTTTCACACTGCAATGTGTCAAACAAGCCAAACCTTTGAGCAACCTGCTTGACCCTCGCCTGTGGTGGCGCTGCACCAAGAACCACTGAAGGAAACAACTTGAAAACCTCTGAGGAAGACGCTGAGTGAAACTTCCTTCTTCACAACATGTAAACAAAGATGGAGCAGCATCAGATTTTAGCCGTTTGAGGATTTATCTTTTGTCTTTGGCTAAAACCACAAATCATTTCTCCCTCTCATGCTAGACCAATGTTTCTCAATTATCTAGAGATCATAATTCCCTAACCTTCCCCTCCCTAGAATTGAAATACTATTGCAAATCTGTTCATATTTAATAATTTATTGTACAAACCACTGGCTCTTGCGTTGTATGGCCTTATTATCAAAACTGCTGTTTCGTTGTTCTAAGTCTCAAAATAATTTCCAAAATCAGTTTTGAGTGAATCACTCGCATTTAATCAAGACTACTCGTTTGAAAAAGAAAAAGTGCAAATGATTCACTGGGATGTGCATTTTCAGACTTAATATAGTAAAAATTGTATATAAGCACTGGTTACTCATCAACTTCTTCAGTTTTCACCATATTGCACTGAATCTGGAATATGGAGGGTCTTGTTGGTACTGGTTTAAGAAATGAGTAAGTACTAAATGCATTAGCACATCAGAAGCTAATTTTCAGCCCCAGGACTAAAGTTGTTTAAAACGATTGTTTAAACAACTTTATATTTAATAGAAAGAACCGGACTAGCTGAGCGGGTCAAGTTATCACTCCATGAAGCTTTTTAATTTAACGACTTTCTTCCGGCAACATTGCGTCTTTACTCTGCCAATATTTAAATTACTCTGCTAATAACGACTGGGGTTTTGTAGTATTATTCTTGTATTTGAAAATAAAAATCTCTCAGCCTGGCCATAAAACTCCGTCATACTTGCTTTACTGACCTCTGCAGCGGTTTTTCTTTTCACTGTCAATCTTCTCCGTCTCTCCTCTGTGACGGTAGATATATTTCCCTTGTATCCTTCGCTCTATTTTTTATTTATTTATTTTTTGTTGTTTTTCTTTTCCTCTGCTCCGTTTACAAAACGGCTGTGAAGCTACTTCTATTGGCTTTATCGGGCAGCATGTTTGGTTTGAACACTGCTGCCACCTAGTGACCGGAGGCTAATTTATCAATTAACGTGAATAAAGACAATTATAACGTCCTGCAGGGCCGTGCAGAGACCTTTGGAGGGGCGGGGGCTCAAAGTTAAAAAAGGGCAGATTGAACGAGCTCTTAAAACTCTGCACAACAACCCATATTGATCAAGAACTTAATTGTATCCTACTATATCACTGCCATCATGTGGGGACAATGCAAAGGAAATGTAGTATATTTTCCCCAACAGGTATAAAGTTTCTGTTTCTGCTGCTGACAGTCGTGGAGGTCTGAGTAGATCTGAGACTGTAGCTGTTAAACAGACCAGAGGAGAGAAAGTCTCTGATTATGAAGTTATGAAATAAGCAAATTTGCTGCTATTTTACTAAATAAGTCCCAATATCTATTTAACCTCTACAATAACTTGGCTGCAGACTGATTTATAGATCATAAAAGCTCAAAGGGGCTAACTCGATAATCGTTTGATGTTAGCACTTCTGTAAGAATTATAAGACTGGAATATAAAGGCAAAGAAAACTCAGTAGCTGCTGGTGGGGGCCATTCAGGGACCTCCAGAAATTCAGGGGCCCCTAGAAATGGTTTAATTATAACACAGACCATAGATCTAAACCTGTAGCATCATTTATAGAGAAAGACAATGTTACTAAATTTTTTTAATGCATTCAGCTGAGAAAAATAAATAGCACATTTAGGATTTAATTAGGAAGTTTAATTTGTAAAAGTTTAAAGAATCATATTTAGTCAGATAAGCTCAATGAAAGCGTTGAGTGATACTATAAACAGAAAATAAAATATGCATCAGCTCTAAATGCACAGAATAAACTTTTAATATCAGAAAACATAAATAACAATTAACCTTAGCTGTTGTTAAGAAACAGTCATGATCATTGCTATGCAAAAAAACAATTGGGACATGGCTAATTACTGGAATAAGGATATTTGAAAAACGATCTCTAAATAAATTCTGATAAAACACATAACACCAAGAGAACACAGATTAAATTTACAGCCGTTGCTTTCAGAGGTCTTGGAAAAGATTGACAACACAGGAAGCGAAGTTCTTTCTGCAGACACCTGTTCCAACTGCCACTGCTACCCACAATGCACTGCTACCTCAAAATTCCCCTTCAAAATAAAATACAGATAAACCAGTACTGTAGAAGTTTTAAATTGAATTATTAAGGCATATTTCTAACTTCTAACCATCATTTTTAAAGCAATATGTGGCAGATTATTAGGTTTTCAGTACCATGTCTTCATTATCTACATGCTGATTATACATTTTACCACATGGATGGACCGTTCCTGCCCTCTCTATGATTTGTAAATAAAGATTTGCTACAAATTACAAAAACACAACAACATTAACGAAAACACAACATTAACAAAAACAGAAAGAGAATGTCCCAGTAGGAGACCTGAGAAATCGCTGATTGGCCAATAGGCATGAATACGTACACACTGGGTCCTACTTACATCACCGTCGTCTTGAAAGTGTCATACTGTCCAAAGTGGACCCACTGCCTTTACGTTAGGTTTTTTTAATTCATGTCTTGAAATAGCAAATGCACATTGAATTATGAAATTGTGTTAATATGTTCATGAATACATCACTGTAAAGGTATGTGTGTGTGTTCACCAATAAAAATGATTTATCAGAATCAGCTGTATCAAATGTAATTATTGTGCCCCAAAACAATAAAATAATCACATCAAAAAGTTCAAAACGTCCTTTTTTTCATTCCTATATCATAATGTGTGAGAGATTGTGTCAGTGGCATTCATTAACTTGAAATACTTTTCAGAACGACACTTTACGAAGTTCGGTCCATTTACTTGTATTAGCTTGCTGGTAGATAAGCCACTTTCAATATGGCGGACGCTATAACGTATCACAACAACGGGCCGACCCGTTCAAGCGATAACTTCCGGTTCAAAAGCACTGTCGTCCAATCAGTGATCTCTCTGGTCTCCAACTGGGACACAAACACTATCCATCCATCCATCCATCCATTTTCTCTTCACACTTGTCCCTAATGGGGTCGGGAGGGTTGCTGGTTCCAATCTCCAGCTACGTTCTGGGCGAGAGGCGGGTTCACCCTGGACAGGTCACCAGTCTGTCGCAGGGACACAAACACTAAGGAGAGACAAATAATCCAAACTGGGCGGACTAACAAAAAAGAAAATCAAACTCCAAAAGGACAGCAGGAAGCAGTGATAAAACTTTAAAAACAAAAATACAAAAATTACAAAGCTTATTATTAAATCACTTTAATCAAGTCAATTTAAAACACATTAAAATCACTGCATCACATAAACCAGCACTCTAAAGTCAAACTTGATCTAGTAGATCTGGTGCAGTCCTGCCAAATAAAAGCAACATAAAAAAACAAAAACATATAATTTAATCTGATTAACAGAGACAAATGTATAAGCCAACCTGTGGCGTCAAACAACCACACGCCCAGGTAACTCTGCCACCAGAACATTAATAATAATGCGGCCCTGTATGAAAACACCACATCAGGACAAACTTATTAAGAGGATCAATTTAAAACAGTTTTCCTCCAAACCTGCCACAGCCAGCAAACAGCGTGGGCCCAACACACACCTGGTCACACACACAGGAAATTGACACTTGGCCACCACCCTCCCAGCTTCCCTTTTATGGAGGCTCAGGCTGTGGAGGGAGCGCCACCTAATGGTGCCACCTGTTACACACAATAAGCCTCCCAGGAATATGGTGGAAAGTGAGCTGGCTTCGCTGTTGCCTGGCAACATAGCATACATGACATTATTCCACTAATGTCATCTGATGATGTCAAAGTGTTGTGATGTCATAAGTGATGAGGCCTCTGTCCATGATGATCTCATAAGAGACAGATGCCTTGAATATCCAGCATCTGAATCAAACGGTCAGAAGTCAAGTAGCAGCTTGGACACATTGGATTGAACATTGAATTTTTTCGCAGCTTTTCTGATAGTGGACAGTCAAAATGTCGGATGTTACACCTCTTTCGCTAACCGAAGAAGAAATTAGACAATTGTCTAAAGAGGAATTGGCCTTCGTGGTTCGGGATTGGTTAAAACGGATGAGAGACATTGGTGCAATGTTGAGAAGGGAGGATGAATTAGAAAAACAGTTGACAGAAGCTCTGGATGAAATTGAGCGGCTAAAACTGGTTGTTGTTTCTCTGACTGATGAGCGAGACTCGGCTAAGTTTCAGAACAAAATTTTGCAAACACAGACAATTCCAAAGTTAAACAGAGAAATTGAGAACCAGAGAAACAATAGAAATCAGTTGAGGTCTGACAATCAAAACTACCAAAAGAAAGTACTGGAGCTTCAAAACACTTTCACTTTGCTGGAGAGGAAATCCAAACAGGTGGTTGAGAAAATCTTACTAGAAAAAGACGCAGTGGAGTCTCGGAGCACAGCGGACCAAAAGATAATAGACAAGTGCGAAGATGAAGTGAAGAGACTCGAGTTTGAGCTGTCCAGAAAAGTAGACGATATCGGCATTTTTAAAAAAGAGGCGACACACCACAAAGAAAGGTGCCGACGTCTTGAGGGCAAAATTGACGATCTGGAGAGAAAGTTAGAAAAGGGAGAAGAGGAGAGGAAAAATCTACTGAAGAACCTTCCAAAATCTCCAAAGGAGAAATTCTTTCCTAAAACTAACAAAGAGTTTGAAATACAGCTGCAGTTATGTGAACCCATTATAATGGAAGAAAGACTGAAACGCAAGATATTAGTAAACCAGCTGAGGAAAAAAGAAAGCCTGATAAACGAATTCTTGAAGAAACAGGCCGAGAGCGACTCCGAGCTCTCAGACTTACGACGACAAGTAGCAGCCATAAATGTGAAACAATGTTCTAACTGGCCAGAGTCAAATAGGAAAAAACTGCAGGAAGAAATTAAATCCTTAAAAGGTCAAATAGAGGCACTAACTCAAAAGAGGGATTTGGAACAAGAACCCGTTAAAAAACTCCATGAGCAAATTGAAAAGTGGAAGTTAAAATACTACACAGAGAAAATGAAAGATGAGGATTGGAAGAAGGGACATGAAGATTTGCTGAAGGAATGTGAGGATTTGAAGAAGAAATACAAGGATTTGAAGAAGGAATACGAGAATGTGAAGAAGGAATACGAGAACGTGAAGAAGGAATACAAGGATTTGAAGAAGGAATGCGAGAAGGATTTGAAGACGGAATGCGAGGAGAGCAAAGAGGCCAAGGTGATAAATAATATTTCTGTGGAATCACCAAAAACTGAAAGCAAAGTTGAGACACAAATTGATAAAGAAGTCAAATTTTTTCCACCCATTACCAAAAAGTCAGCTCGTTATCAAACGTTGCCTCTTGGTGAAGGAAAGTTAATGCCAAATTTTAAAGAGGATAAGCTCAGAACACCAGACAAAGTGAATCAGCTGAAGCCAAGGCCCCCTGGCACAAGGAAGCCTGAAATGTCAACATCGGCAGGCAGGAAGCGAAAAGATGGCTGCCAACCAGGCAGAGCGCCCCGGTGAGAACAATAAAGTTCCCCCATTAAGAGTTTAAAGGCAGCTGATCTGGGAACTCCTGGACCAAGAGGCTGGGGAGAAAGAATCAGTGCCTCCTTACTTATAGGCTGCGACCACTGAGATCTGAAGCAGATGGAGAAGCAAAAGAAGATGGACGGATGGATGGATGGATATGGATGGATGGATGGATGGATGGATGGATGGATGGACAGTTCCAATCATTAACTAATGATATCCACTTATCATTAGTTAATGATAAGTTAACTATCATTAGTTTGCAAGACAAAATGCAAGATGATTGCATTGATTACATTTTCTGATTTAATCTAATCACCTTTAGATTAACTCATTAATAACTAACTTGTTCTAACCTGTACAAAACTCAATTCATAGGTTTTCTCCGGGTGCTCCGGTTTGTCCTACCTTCGGGAAAAAATGTGATTCGGTCAATTGGTCTTTTTTAATTTTACCTTTGTCTCTCGTTCACTAACTGTTGGAGACGTTGTTTAAATGGACACACTCTTTAAAACAAATCTTTAAACTAAATGCGTAGGTTTTCTCCGGGTGCTCCGGTTTGTCCTACCTTCAGGCAAAAAAAGTGATTTGGTTAATTGGTATCTTTTAATTTGACCTCTGTCTCTCACTCACTGACTGTTAGAGATGCAAAGAATATGAACTTATCTGGTTCAGACTCTTAATGCATTTCTTTTTAGCACACACTCCTTACATGGCTTCATACAATGGCTTCCAGCCCTGAAGTTTCTGTATTTTCTGTCTTAGTCGTCTTCATTTTTAACAGGTCATAGAATATGACCAGTCTCTCTAAGCTGGAGAGTCTTCCTGTGTAAAGGGAGTTGTTCCTCTCTACTTTACTGCTCAGGATGAGGGACGGTAACAATTATCAATTGGATGAATGGATTGATGATTGGATTGGATTCAAAGTTTTTCTCCTGGTTCCCTGATTTTTTTTGACTATTCAGAAAAAGAAGTTTCTAGGCTAAGGGACCCTTACAAAAAAATCCCACGAAAATCACATTTTCATGGGATTTTTTTGTAAGGGGAGTAACTTTGTGTTAAAGTTGGTGGGGATGAAGAGGGGGGGTTTAGGGTGCTGATGCACCAACAGTCACTGGACGGCCTTTTGTTTTCTAGTGCTAAGAATAAAGCCAAAACTTACAAGAATATGCCAGACAGTCATATTCAATAAATTAAGATATGATGCGTCTTTAATATAGCAAATAATAAAGACGTAAAACTTTTATTGAGTCTGGTTGGGGCAGTTAACTCTTTATTTAGTTATTATTGGATTCTATAAAATGTGGCTTAAAGATGAGATTCTGATGTTTGGATATGTAAAATATAAACAGTACAGACCAAATGTTTGGACACACTTTGGACACACACGTTGTCCAAAGTGTGTTTGGACACACTTTGGAGACACACTTTGGACACACACACCGTCCAAAGAGTGTTTGGAGACACACTTTGGACACACACACCGTCCAAAGAGTGTTTGGAGACACACTTTGGACACACACACCGTCCAAAGAGTGTTTGGAGACACACTTTGGACACACACACCGTCCAAAGAGTGTTTGGAGACACACTTTGGACACACACACCGTCCAAAGAGTGTTTGGAGACACACTTTGGACACACACACCGTCCAAAGAGTGTTTGGAGACACACTTTGGACACACACACCGTCCAAAGAGTGTTTGGAGACACACTTTGGACACACACACCGTCCAGAGTGTTTGGAGACACACTTTGGACACACACACCGTCCAAAGAGTGTTTGGGGACACACTTAAGTGTGTGTTTGATCATTTTAGCAGAATGATCAAGTTAAAGTCAGAAGTTTTCTCTGCAGTGAATCATTTCTGTGTTTAGGGGTGAGGCGAGTTTTGTCCCGCTATTCCAAAGACGATTCTAAAAATATAAATAGAAACAGTTTTTCTAGTCAACATCAGACCTACGTTTTTATTCACAAAACAAGGGAAAAAAATAAATAAATAAAAAGATATGTTGTTTTTCTTGCCCATAATTTGATAGTTAGAGGACACGGATCCGCTCCTCCTCCTCACTATGGACCAGAAGTCTGAACAACATGGAGGCTCTGAGAGTCATTATACTGAGGGCAGCCAGACTAGTTTATTTTTTACTAAATTATTATATTTAGCTAAATATTATTGCTGAGGGGCACAAACAGGCCTTTTGGCATACAGATAAAAAAAAAAAAAAAAAAGTTTTGAATAAAATAAATAAAAAACTCAAAAAAGGCACTAGGGGCATCAAGGATAAAAAGGGCAGGGGCTCAAGCCCCCTTCGCCACCCCCCTCTGCACGTGCCTGATGTCCTGCTTCCTACCATCTGCAGCCTGGTGGCCTTCATCAGATGATCACCAGCAAACGTGATCAGCTCAGAGCAGGAGTGTCTTAACAGAATGGCTGTGAAAAGCATCAGCTCTAACCTTTGAGAAGCAACTGTTGAAGCAATTTCAGAACCGAAAACACAACATCTCCATCACACACTCAGCAGTTTGCACGGTCAAAGACAAAGTCAATCAGAAAATAGATGGGTTGCCATGAGAAAGAAGTGGGAGCACAACTTAGGTTAGTTAATTTAAATCTAATTGAACCCGAGTCCTAAAGAGAAATTTTAAGGAATTGTGAAAAAAACAAAAACATTTTAGAGCAATCTCCAAGCCTTAAATCCTTTCAGAAATACGAAACTATCTTAACTCATATTTATACAATTTAATTCAGCTTGAGAGAGAATATCCTTTTGATAGCATTAAAATATCTTTAGTATTCTTAAAAAGCTTTTAGTAACATTAAAATGTTTTTAAAAGGTGGTTCTAATTTGACAAAATGTGGATGTTAATTTCACTGTTATTCTGATCAAATCTACATTCCTGTGAAAAAAATTTGATCTTTATTCAGGTTATACTTTGTTATAATACCTGAGACTGGTTTCTGTAACTCACCCCACTGACTCCATGTAGCTCAGAGAATAGACTCTAAAATTCTGTTATTTTATAAATCACTGGGCAGTTTTGCACCACAATTCATTAAAGATCTGCTGTTGTTGGATCAAACTTCCAGGCCTTCTGGTTCTGCTCTGCATCAGAACCAGAACCAAACACGGAGAAACAGCATTCAGCTTCTAGGCACCACAAATCTGGAACAAACGTCTATAAAACTGCAAAACAGCTGAAACACTGTGTTCCTCTAAATCTAGACTCAAGCTGTTTAGAATTGATTTTGAACCATAATAAATGAAACACGGACCAACATATTTGATTTGATTTGGGTGATTGCGCTCATTAAAATGTGATATTTACTGGTTTTCTCAATTGTAGACTGTATGATGTCTTTTATGACTTTGGATTTTTTTTTTATTTGTAAAGCACTTTTACCTGCCTTGTTGCTGAAATGCGCTCCGGAAGTACCGGTTACATGTGAGCGGTCCAGACTGAATCTGACAGTCATGAAAATCAGCTACCAAAACAGATTTGAGAGGTTCCCACGAAAACTTTTATGATTTCCAGAAGATTTCAGAACATATGAATCTGCATAAGAGAGTTGAACCTGACATGATTTCCCTGTGGCTTCCTCTACCAGCTTCCCGTTACTGTATTCTGATAAATGACATGAATTCTGTGCAAATCACTTCACACATCACTTCCTTTTCTAACTGACACAACGAGGCGTATAGTTTTATAATCCAAATTCAACAGAAAGGAGATTTGTTACACAGATATGCCAAAGCATTGTCATATATAGTGCTGCATCTCAGAGTGAAGTCCAGAGGGTCAGTTGGTGGGGGAAAAAAAAGATTTCTTGTCAGATTATTTAAATCAATCCGTTAGCAGTCAGTGAGGAAACATGATCTCAGGATGAGGAGTGGACTGAGAGAAGAGCAGCAATCTGAATCAGAGGAGGACACTGTTATGACAGAACATGACCAGCTGCCCTTCTGGAGAGACGATTCATTAGACAAACTGTTCCTTTTAGATTTAGATGCCACATGATGTGCACTCCTCCCCACTGTTTTCCACAAGTGGAGTTTTCACAAGATTAGTATCTAATGGCTTTTATGTCCCATTTGTCCACAGAGCTGTCATGAAGTATTCAGCATCTCCAAATCAGTGCACCTCTATTAAAGGAGGTCAGTGCTGCTAAATGGATGTAGTCACCCTTCCCAGAACAGAATAAAGTTCAGCAAAAATAAATAAATAAATAAATAACTAAATGGGCCCCTGCCAACTGATGAAATGTTGTTACAGATGGACTGGCTGGAGCGTCAGAGGATGAGAGCATGCGCTGGATTCATGCTGGGCTTTTTCTGTCGCACATTCTGGTTGACATTGGCCAAAATGTGAACATTAGTGGGAGTTATGGTGGTTAGAAGGAGAAAATGAAGATTTGACACAAGAAATAGACATTTCAGTAATCTAAAACTAAAAGAAAAAAAAATTAAGCAACCTACTTGCAAACTGACTGCAGACTGTTTTCATGTAAAATTTACGAGCAGTAGATATTGTGTTAGTATCAGTACTGAACCAAAGAAAGCAAGTCTTTAAAATTGTGACGCTTTTGATGGGTCAGATAGACTCAAGAAATTGCAACAGCAGCTGAGTGGTCATCGTAAAATAAAAGTCCTCCCATTCCGTATGGTAGCGATATGTTTTTTTTTTTTTTTTTTTACTGGGTCCAGCTCCCTCACTCATTTTTACAGCCTTTTCTCCGTTCAGAAGAAAAACCAAGCTAGTTTTGCAGCGCTGAGCTCAGTTGTTTGCGCATGCGCGGTGACCAGAAAGAGTCCCTTCATCTTGTTTGTTATAACGGAAGTTAGCAAACAGCTAAAGGAAGCATTACTGCCACCAACTGGCAAAGAGTGTGGACTACATGATCAAATGCATTCTAACTGCCCTGTGTATCAATAACGCGATAGGCTGACGTATTTTTTATTTTATTTTTTGTCACGTGATCTACCCACAGTACCTTCACGATTGACTGGTAGATTAATCACTATATTTGATGTGTATGATTTTGATGATAGCATTTGACAAAATGTAATGTTTATTGCTGTGTCATAACTGGTTACTGGTTATGTTTTCATAGTGTAAAGCACTCTGAACTGCCTTGTTGCTGAAATGCCTTTACCAAGGGTCTTGACATTAATATTACCATACAACTGAATTGAGAAGAATTGACTAAGACGTTTTGTACTCCACTGAATGAATGTACCTGCCCCATGCAATGATACATAAAGCTCCATCATTAAGTAAACTCTCTCTGAAAAAGATGATTTAAACCAGCCTGCTGCTGATTCCTCCATCCGGAGTTTTTTTTTATTTTTCAGTATTTCTAAGAGAATATTGTGATCAACCTTTCAGTGGGGCTGTGAAGTGGAAGTTTCACTTTAACTGGGTCAATGCTGAGTAAATACGTAGCTCATTGGCAACAATTTCTTAAAGGACATTTTTGTACCTTTACTGAAGGACTTTAGTCAGGAGCAGGTTTCTTTTCTTCAGTGTCTCATGCAAATATTTTATAAAACGAAAGACATTTGCTTCTGATATAAAACTGACTAATTGAATTCTGTTGGTGCCATTGTTGTTTCAGAAAAATATGCACAGTAAGTCCTCAGGTTCAAACAATGGAAGCCCATCAAACATCTGCTAAGCTAAGCACAAGTATAAACCGATACGAGTCAGCTGGGTGGGCATCAGACGGGGTTATATCACTGACCGGTCACTAATTCCAAATGATCTGGAGCCATTTTACAGCAACTCCTCACTCTTGCAGGACACCTTGGCCTCACATTCCTGAGTCAAAAAGGCAAAAAACATCACAAGCCTTCTCCTCATTGCACATGCACCGCGAGCGACGGCCAAGTGTGTCCGTGGAGACGCCCCTCCGTGGCTGTGAACGTAGCCTGACGCGCTCACAGCAGAATCAGCTTAGCAGATAAGTCTGAATTCGTGCCTTCAGGCGAGCTCACATGCTCTCCCCCAACTCTCTCCAGATGACTACCAGCTGCTCAGACTGAGAGCTGCTGCTTTGATAAAGCAATTCAGAGCTGAGGGATATCTTCAGATATGAGTTCCTTGATCTGATAAATAATAAAGGCAAGAGTGAAGCTTAGTTCAGCACCTATGGCGCTGGCTGACCATGAAGCAGTTTTGTTGGGTTACATCTCCGCCCTTCTGTTCCTCCAGGCCATAGGTGGAAAGTCTGAGAGATATTTAACATTTCACTAAACTTTATTGTGCAGTCCTGCCTTATTATCAGACATAAGCAGAAACACGTTTTATATTTATGGTCTGCTATTCAATGGTTGAGCAGATTCACCACTGGTTGGACTCTTACTGGGCAGACAGTGTTAAACCCAAACATCTCACACCGCGCCGCAGCAGAGCATTGACAAAAATGACTGTCCATGCTTGTTGCATACAGTGGCCTTCTTCTGTCCCTCGGTCAAGGGAGGGTGTTGAGTGACACCAACAGCTCCACCCTAACCACACCATCATCCTATGAACTGACTGCTAAAGACAACCAGAAACTGTGCGGTACGTCTGTTGTATGGGTGAAAATCACTATGGAAATCCCATCTGATTGTAGACTTCAGCTTTTGTTGTTCTTATTTCCAACAATTTCCCCACCCCTACTCCTTCCAGGGCTAGTTTATTTTTTAATTTGTAGGTTTGGGGTTTGCTTTGCACTCAGTATGTCTTACCAATCTAGTTTATTCCTTTAGTAATTTGTTCAGCCTTGTTCTGTTCAGTCTTAATTGTCCCGTTTAGACCCTGTGTTTAGGTATTGGCTTCAGTTTCATTTTCCTAGTTTCCTTCTTCTCTCTCACCCCCTTGTGCCACACTCTCTCTCCTCAGTCTTATCTCTCAGCTGCAGCTCATCGCTCCATCAGCCACCAGTTCTCCATCCAGTATTTAAGTTCCTCATTGCATTCCTCATGGTCTGTCCTCTCTACCCGTGTTTTTCTCATTAATACTTACGGTCACCATGTCTCATCTGGGTGTTGGCATTTAGTTCCCCTCCTTGCATCAAACATGACAAGGAACAGACAGAATAGTGCTGTGAACTGCAGCAACAAGCAACCTTTGGTCAATCGCCTCCCACTCCAGCCAGCAGAGCCTGTCATGAATGCTAAGGCTAGTTAGTATTAGTTCACAAGTATAGCCTGATCATGTGACATTAGTCACAAGGTAGTCTCTTAGTAACATGGTTTCAACTGTGTTTCATACAAATGTTTATTTGTAATTGTGTGTCTTTAACATTCCCCAGCTGTCCACCAGCAGCTCCAGCTGCAGCAGACCTTCCTTCAGATCAGAATACCCAGGGCAGCCTTCGCTCCCACATCCTCCAGGCATGAATTACAAAGCAAATAGCTGAATCTTCAGCTCCTATTTTACATCATTCCTCCAAGATTACTGCTAAATTAATACCTGCCTTCTTGAAACCGGTCAGAAACATGAAGCTAAATCGTTGTTCATTTGCTGCGATGTAAATTCTCAGTCCAATTTAGGCCAGCCTATATTTTAACTTCCACGTAGCCTCTGAAGCCTGCAGGATCTGAGGGCACTTTCAAAGACACAGCTGGAGGCTGAAATATGCTTCTGACGTCGTGGAGCGGTGGGAGTAATTCCAAAGCCTGCAGCCATAAAAACCGTCTCTGTCTGACAGTCATTAATGGTGGTTTAAAATCCTCCTAACGCACTAAAAGCTAATCCTGGTGGAGGGTGTTCAGAGAAGTGTTTTCCATCACTTGTCACCCAGGAGAACAGGCTTTTGTGTTCCTCAGGGTTTCTTAACAAGATACATTTTCTATAGGCTTCAGTTTAAATCACATAAATCTATTTTTCATGTGTGGAGATGCCTGTAATGTGTCATCTGAGCTTCATTCTCAGGAATGACTGAAAAAGGTGTGAGTTGAATACGTAGCCCAGGTACATGGAAAATTTAGATTAGTGAATCGAAAACAAAGTACATTCAGGTTGAAAACACAAGGCAGGAATGTTATTAACTTCGGATCCAGCCATCTGTCATCTATCCAGTAATTTCTTTTACCATCTACTAGAACACTGTACAAGGAAAAAAAACTATACAAGAACACGCTAAAAATAAGAACTGATGTGGAAGGAGAAAAGAATTAAGATTCCAATGAAATGGTCAACTTGAATAGATGCATTTTGATTTGAAAGTTAGAACAGAGTCAATGTGACTGGTATCTGGAGGCAAAGAGCTCCAGAGTCGTGGAGTAGAGAGAGAAAAGACTCCGATCTCCATGGTGTGGAGGCCGAGCTCAGGAACAACGAGAGATCAGGGAGTAGAGGAGATGTGCAGGAGAACGGAAAGGAAGGAAGGAGTTATGGATGGATTTTGCAGACTTTGAGGATTTTCTTGTCTTACCCTCCTCCAGTTTGATCTTCCTCAGGAAAACAAAGCTTTTCGTAATTGTGAGTCAGTCTCCTCTGTAAAGTCAGACCTCTTGGTGCATCCATCCATCCATCCATTGTCTATACACCCTTTATCCCTAATGGGGTCAGGAGGGTTGCTGGTGCCTATCCCGTTCCGGACGAGAGGCGGGGTTCACCCTGGACAGGTCGCCAGTCTGTCGCAGGGCAACACAGAAAACATACAGGACAAACAACCATTCACACACACACAACTAGGGAGAATTTAGAGAGACCAATTAACCTGACAGTCATGTTTTTGGACTGTGAGAGGAAGCCGGAGAACCCGGAGAGAACCCACCATGCACAGGGAGAACATGCAAACTCCATGCAGAAAGACCCCGGGCTGGGAATCGAACCCAGGACCTTCTTGCTGCAAGGCAACAGCTCTACCAACTGTGCCACTGTGCAGCCCCCTGTTGGTGCAAACTCCTAAAAACATTAAAGAAACAGAATGTTGGAATACAGAGGGGCACCATGCTTACAGCATCCAAATGGATCTCCAGCATACAGAACACAGATTTTATGGAATTTGTTCACGTACTTTCATTGAATATGTGAGTTCAACCAATTATTACTGTATCCAGAAAAAAATCAACAAGCTCCTCTTATATAGAGCTTTCAGATCCTTTTTGCATTTTTCTCAGACCAGGAGAGAAAGAGAACAAAGCAGCGCAGTGTGTTGACAGCCTCAGGCTCTTCATGTAACCGGCCCAAACAGACTAACTGGACTGGCTGGAGGCAGGTCAGAAATGCTCGGCGTTCTTAATGAACCTGTGCTGCTCATGATTAGGAGCGTCTTAGAACATCACAGTCCTTCAGGGCCAGGAAGTGCTTTCCAATTGCACACATTTTTTTAAGTAAAAAAATCGAAAGAAAATGAGTCTTAAGGTAACATGAGGAGACACGTCTTCTACAGCAAGATAACAACCGTAGCAGAAAAAGAAAAAATCTGATCAATGCATCAGCAGGAGAGGCAATACAAATAATGATGCCGGTGGAAAAATGGTATTTTAAAAAACATTAGAATAATCTGATGCAGACATGACCAGCCATAGTTTATAGAGCGGTGATGGTTTATGGTATTTCTTCTGCTTTTATTTTTATTTTCACACTGAAATAGATTTTTAGATCTTCTAACAATTTTTCATTTTAGATAATAATGGTTTGAGTGAATAAAAAATGCAGTTATCAGTGATCTCCAGTAGTGATTTTATGTACTAAGACAAATCTAAGCCACCCTGGCTTCATGTAACAAAAAAAAAAGTATTCATCTTTGCTTAATCAAGAATTAACTGATTAATCCCATTTCATGAGAGAGCTGTGCGTAATTTCTCTAGACTATTGCAGTCTAGAAATCATGAAACGTCACACAGCAGTAAAGCTACTAGCAACTCATCCATGGATGAAGCCGACAGGAAGTGTGAAATAAAGGCAGACACTTGTCAGGATTAACTACCATAGGTCAAAGTTGGGTAGTAACTAGTAACATTTACTCAGTTACTTTGTTGAAAACATTTACTTTGAAGAGTATTTTTACTACGCTGTACTTTGGCTAAAGTGACACAGAGACACATCTAAAACATGGAGGACAGTGATTCCTGAGGACTGGAATTGAAAAGCTCTGCTGTGGGAGCATCCAGGTCAGGTGTGTCCTGGTCTTTAGTAAAAGACCATGAGACATTTCTTTTGCTAGCAGTAGACTCACATTTGTTTTGTTTGTATTTACCCAGAATGCCTTGTGCTGTAGTCTACTTCCTGCTGTTGGAAATCATTTATTTTTTAGAACTGTGCCAGAGGTTCACTTCAACTGAACCCAGACGCAGGTCTGTAGGGTTTTAATCTGCATCAGAGTTTGGTTATGCATTCACACCTCCCCAAACAGACCGGACTTTCTTAGCAAAAGAACCAGAGTTGGATTAAACCGGACCTAACAGGACTGGTAGAATGCACCTCGAGTCAGCTTGCAGAATCTCTCATTGGACATTTTGGCTACTAAGCATGTTATCAGACTTTAGAAAAAGACTAAGAACAACCAAAGTGGCCTTAGAAGAAGCTATTGATGTTATTGAATCTTTGGACAACAAGCGGAGCTGGGCAGCACTTTCCATCGATCTGTCCAAGGCTTTCTGAGGCAGTCTGAAAATGCAAACACCTTATCCTAGGACTACATGAACACAGTGAGGCTGTTTGGAAACAGACCTCAGCGAGCAGACACACGTTACCTTGTGAAGCGAGAACAAAAACCTGTGGAATGCATGACCTTCCCCCAGCACAGAGCTTTTCAATATTAGTTCAGCACATTTTATGGTTATCAGCTGTCTGGAGGAAGATGAAATGGATGGAATGTTTTTAGACTGGAGAGCTGCCTTTCACAGTGCTGTGAAAAAGTATTCTCCCCTTTTACAGAGTTCTACTACTTTTCCTTTGTGTCGCTAAAATGTAACAATAAGGGAAGTGAAAATAGAGGGAGAGGAGAGAAACGTTATCCAAACCAACCTGTCCTAATGTGAATAAAACACTTACCGCACGCTCACTGTTTTAGTAATTCATTATTAGTCTGATGATTAATCTGCTTTTTCTCTCAACTCTTTTTCGTACTGTCATGAAGAATTCTTCATTACTGGAACTATTTTTACTGAAAAGGTTTACTGAAGTCACTGTATAGCACTTTACAAGCACTTTTTGCACTTTATTAACAAGCACTTTAATAGCACAGCACTCTAAGCATAGATTTGCACATCAATACCAATTTGCACTCAAGAAGATGTTTTAACCATTTACTGAGCATTTTAACAAATAGCATGTAGCCTTTCGTTCTGGGCTCTGCACAGCTGCTCCTCATTAAGAAATGAGGTAGTTTCCTGTGAAAGGAGGATGACTGTTACTCAGAGCAAAAAACTGAGCAAATGTTTGCGTATGATCTGTGTGGAGGTGCTAAGATGGAGTGACTCACCAGTCTTTTCTGTGTCCTCTCCTGGGTGTTTGGACAAATACTTCCCTGGGGGTCCAGACACCATTTATAGGTTCCATGGAATAGTGTGTGTGGGGTCAGGGGTCAATTGTTTGTGTGTTTTTTGTAGTGTTTCGCAATGGTGCTTATGGTGTACGGATGAAACAGAAAATGTGTCTAAAACGTTAACAGAAATGTGTTATTTGGTAAAAGCTGTTGTATTTACGTAGGTGGAAATTGTAAATTGAATTAAAGGTGGTTTGGTCCTTCACACCTGTGGTTTTGTTCTTGATGCTGGACTTGAAGAATAAACCGTTGAGGTTTCCACCTCACTCTGCCTCCACCTTCTTCTCCACTGTACATCCAGCCGCTAAAGGCCGCCTTGTTACACGTACAACATGAGAAATACAGTAAAAGATACAAATAAATAATTCCTTTCTCAAAAAACAAGACAAACTTTTCATTGTACAAAATGCAGTAACAGCATTCCTTTAGTGGACAATAGATCATCCAGATCAGAACGAGGGAATCCAGGAAAGCTCAGATGGGACGACCAAACGAGCCTGAGACAAAAAAACACAAAGTAAAAAATCCTCCAGAGAAGCAAAAACCATCAGGACACACCCCGGCTCCAGACGAGTTTAAAAGGGGGGCATCGGCTTATTTTTAGGGGGGCATCGGCGTAAAATGAATCTAAGTAGCAATAATAACAGTACTCAAGTGAAAGAAAAAGATAAAGTGCAGTAAAATCTACTCTTATAAGAACCTGTTTCCAAAAGAGTTACTCAAGTGAATTTAACAAGTACTACCCACTTTTGAACATAAATAACATCAGGAGCCAATAAGCTACTTGTTAACAAGCTCAAGGTGCTGTAGCTAGTCATCTTTTAGCTAACATTACCTTCATCCAACAGCATTGCTCAACTCAGTTTGTAAATTTGGGGAAAAAAACTGCAAAGTTCTTTGCGTTTTGTTGGTTTGCTGCCATGATTCAAACACACAGCAGAGCCTCTGAGCCGGGCCCGCTTAGAAGGTTTACACCTGCCCCACAGGGGTAAACCCAGCACTCATGTTGCGTTCAAAGGCGGCTTGGAAAAACAGGTCACAACGTGTTAACAACGGATTAAACAGCTGAAAAAAGTGACAGAAGGCACAGATATTTGAAGTGCGGAGGCCCCTGCTGTGTCAAATTGATATAGGAATAACAGAGAGTTGGCCACTGTGAGGTAAAATCAACAAACAGCTTCCAGTCCAAGAGGACTTGGGGAGTGCAGAGGTCCGCGCCATCAAGTGGATACTGAAAATGAGACACAAGGACACAACAGAGCACCTTCCTGACAGGTTTCTTACCAGGATGCCGTCCACCTGAACTGACAGGAGAAAGAGAAGCAAGAGGCTGCAGAAGAACAACAAATATACAAAAAACCAGTCACATTCAATGAAATCTCCTCAGCTGAGAAGCATGTTTATTAAGCACTGAGTCAAACACTCTCAGCAGCCGTGAGGACACCATGTCCACATGGAGCCATTGTCCACAGAGGAAGCGTTTTGTTGGTGACAGTTAAGAAGGTTAAAAACTTTGGCCACAGACAGATTGAGTTGTACTAAACTTTCCAGGTTAATTAAAGATGGATAAATATAATGAAAGAAAACTAATAATCCCACATGAAAGGTGGGAACGGCTCATTTCTACTTGATACACAGCACCATGTTGGAGAATGATAATTAGAGCCACTGCTTTGTTTCCTTATCGCTCCCATCATCTGAGCGCCGTTGGGAAGCCGGGCTCACAGCTCCGTCCTTTCAAACTGCTCGCTAAACAAAAGGAACTATTGATCATACTTCGGTGTGTTCACAGAAGCAGAGTGTTATTCACGGCCCGAGCCTCCGGTTATTCACACGGGCAAAACAATTTAAAAGAATTTGTGCATGACTAAACAATAACACCAAAAAGAAAGTCCTGAAATATAAATGATATTAAAAGTGACTTCTCAAGAAAATGAAATCTGCAGGATATCTTTTTTTTCTTCTTCTTCATGGAAATAGGAAACAGATAACTGCAAGGCTATTGGGTATTGATTTTCCATCGGAGTAGAAGATTAGGATGTGGTTTTCGCCCAATAGAGACAGTTGCCATTTTCTGTCTGCCTCCATTACCCAGGAAGGAGTCCTAACCTGAAGACCATCGGCTGTCCTGTCATGTTCCCTCATGACGGCGTTTCACTGCGTGGCGTCCAGCTCAATAATCGACAAACAGCTGTGACACGTAGCCGATTAGAACCGAGACACGCGTTGGATGTTTCTCTGCCCTGTTGCTCAGAGCGACGTTATTTTCTAATTACATACCGCGCCGTCACCTCTGCCAAGTCTATTCACTGGCATCAAAAGTATGACCAAAAGTAACAATGGAGTTCCTGTAAGTATGATGAATAGTAATGGGGTGTTTGTATTCATGGAACAGACGGGGCCGGGTTATTTGCATGCCGTCCTGCGTTTCCGTTTGAATGACAGCGAGAAATGAAACGAGTGACGGAGGCCTTTCATCTGCCACCGAGCAAAACTAACTGAAAGGAAAAGGGCAGAAAGTTAGGCGAAGCAGCGCCGCGCTTCGTCTGGATTTTTATCCCTTGTCGCTCGGCTTGTCAGTCAAACAACTCGGTGATGATTCCTCTGTCTTCTGGTGTTGTTTATCTAATGCTCTTTATTTGCACAAAGGGTCCGGTTCTCTTGAGGCGAAGGATGTCAGTCGTAACTATTTTATGCAAATCATATAAACGCTAGAGTTATCTTTCAATGCAAAACAAGATGTTCTTAGCGAGAAATGTTTTAGAAAAGTAAAAAAAAAAAAAAACAACCTTTGAGAGATCAGAAGAGTGATGTCATTTTCATAACAAATGAATTTGTCTGTTTCCTGGCTGATTTCTTTCTTCTTCTTTTTTTTTTTTTTGACAGTCATTAGGAAATAAAGAACATTTTCATAAAACTCCAAACAGCCAGAGGCAATGCAAACCTCTGGACTCAACGTCTGATGGACCGGCTGCCTGTTCATGGTATACCACACCTCTCACCCAGTGGCTGCCTGAGATTGACTCCGACCACCAGTCCTCTGGAGAACAGGTCTCCTTATTGAGTCAGGTCAGCTGGACCGGGGACCCCTTCTAAAAGCAGCAGGACCGGATCCTCAGGACTGGAGTTGAAGACAGACCATGGATGGTTGGACGAACTAAACAACTTGTTGAACCTCCTTCAGCAGTGATACCTTGGAATGGTCATATGTTTCTGGCTTTTTAGTTTAGTCTCATCATCAGTTTGTTGGGGTTAACATGCAGTTATTTTAAATAGCTTCCTTGTAGATCTACTACATTTCAGTGAGCCAAATATTTAGGAATCTTCCAGGACACTGTAACATTCTTATTCGTTAACTGGTGTTGCTCAGATACCTGTCCTGATGAAGACTTAGGGTCAAACATGAGACAAATGGTCTCATATTTAAATCTAGAATATCTCTAGTATTTAGAGCAGAGGTCTGCAACTCCAACTGCCTCTGTTCTGCAGCCCTAAGAGTTCTCCCTGCTCCTCCCTGCTCCTAGCAAAACCTTTTCTATGGAATACCAAAGTAATCATATAAAAAGTACTTGACCTGGGTTTGTTTTGTGTTTTTGTGGGGGTTTTTTGGGCAAGGGAGGAGGACTTTTTTAAAACCTTCAAACTGTCAACTGGAGAACTTCCAAAGGAACCATTTACGTCTCGCTCTCTAAAATCCCATAAGACGCGCAATAATCTCCAAAATTCCCTAAGTTTTGGAAGCTGGTTATCTGATGCCAGCCTGCAATGTCTCTTTGAGAAGACAATTCTTCACGCCTTGTAGGTTTGAGAAATAAAAGCTGAACGGACTTGTTAGTTTCTATCATTACAACAACCCCATGTTGTTATTCTGCTGTGAAAATAATTGATAAGTGAAGAAAGGTCTCCTGCAACTTCAAAGGAAGTAAGTGTATAATTTGCATTCACAGTAATGAGCTCTCATATTCCAACGGTTGGAGGGTTTTCACACTTTACTGGATAATTTAACATAATTTAATGCCTAAATGAAGTTGAAATATCAGTGCTGTCTAAATGTTACACTTCTTGTAACATTGGTGGAGGACAGATTTGGGTTGCTATTCTGTAACTAACATTAAGTAAAAAAAAAAAAAAGACTTCTGCATTGAATTTATATATTCAACACATAAGTCAGAAAAGCTGCACTCTACAAACTTAATTAATTGGATAGACAGTCGCATATCTAAAAAGTGTATTATCAGCCTGTATAATTACAGGTTTTTACCTGTAATGATACCTTTCCGTATATTTTGACATGTTGTGTATTTTTAAAGATATACGCAAAACCTCCTTAAATATTTTGTGTATTTTTGACCTATGAATAAGATTTTGACACTAGGCTTACAAAATAAACAAATCATGCCAGAACGGTTAAATAAGGAGGTGAGCGACAAACCGGAAGGTTTGGTGTAAACAGGAAGTTGTGGATTTGAAAATAACAGCCTCTGTCAGCTGACTGATGATATCCACAACTTGTCTGAATGTCTCATTTGACTAAATTTAACTTTAATACCATCCACTATGCGCCCCATGGTTATTTCCGTTTCAATCGTTCAGCCCGCAGACATTTGGTTGCCAGTCAATAAGTTTTCACATCTGCCTTTTGTACATTCAGAAAGCTAGCATCTGCTCAGTGTGTCTCACTTTTTCGTGTTCTACTTTTCTTTGGTGAATGTGTTTCCAGTCTTCCATGGCCAAGGCTCATCATTAACCACAGGTCCAAATGCCAAACCAGAACAGAGACTGACTTTGTTCACAATAAATCAGCCACTTGTAGTTTTTGCGAGAGGGAAGTTGTGTTATTGCACTGTAAGTTGACAAGCTGGCTAGTGATGGTGTTAGCCAGCTAGCCTCTCTGCTTTTCTGAACAAAATCTGCCTAGAAAGTTGATTTTTAATCATTCCTGAAACCAAATGAGTTTCTTCTTCTCTGTCAGCCTTTGTGGGCAGAAAATAAGATTTAAAAAAATGTGCAAAGATCATTGAGGACGTGTTATTATGCTAGCAAAACATGGAAAGGCTAGCCTTGCTCTGACTGTCCAATCAGAGGATGGAAAATGTCTGACGTCACCGTGGGCCTTCTAGTAGACCCAATGTGGTGAATTTGAAAGTTGATTGGTTAAAAAGATAAACTGCCCCTAGCAGCACAAAGAGACTGAAATCTGATTGGACAAAACCAGGAGAAGCCACAGACATGGAAGGAAGCTTCAATACTGGAAAGGAATTACTGCAATTTGATTTAACAAACATAATTCATGTTGTAGATATATAATAAGGACAGTGACAGTGTTCTGGTCAGCAGAGGATCCCTTACTATCCTCTGCTGCTGCTGGTTAGTCAGTGTGATGATAACGTGAAAGAATTTCATTCCAATTTCCTTTCTGTAATCCCAGTTGTAAAATAGTAATTAAAGTGTGTTTTAGTTGTCCAATGATTTTAATTAGTTTTTAAAATATATATTTTTTTCTCTCTCTTTTTGTAAATGAGGACATGAATATGAATGTACAGAAATCCTTTTAGGGGAATGTTTTCTTTTCTAGTTTGCTGCTGATTTTAATTAAGTGGGAAAAATTGTTCTTCTTTAACGTGTGAAGAAAAAAGCCCCACACTGCAGACTCAAACCTCATGAGGGACAGGCAGGTGGAATAAACTGACTTCATTTCAGCAAAATTAAAGATGATGCAGAGAACCCAAAATATGAGAACTGCTTCAAAATCAAAACAAAACAAACAATAACTGGTCGGGGAACATTTTCAATAGTTTTCCCAAAATAATATTCCATCCTCATGTTGTGGTCATTCCTTCATCATATCCTGATATGATCTTTGCTGGTTACTACACTGAATGAGACGTTTCCTTACAAAATACAACCGGCTACTTTGGCTTGAAACACGTTTGAAGACCTTTTGAAAATGATTAAATTTTACCATCTAAAGTGATCAGAGGAACTTCCTGTCCACATTCCTGCTGACAGGAATCTGATTTAATGTAGGATTGTGTCAGAGATAAGATGAATCCATCAGCTGATGGCGGTAGTGAAGCATCTTTACTCAACGTCTGATTCTGTCTCGGTGTAAAGAAGATTTTAATTAACTCACGCAGCTTAATGTTGCAGGACTGGAGCTTAAATGTGAGGCCAGCAGGTGGGACGTTCCTGTTTGACTCACTGCTTCTCCATGAGCTCCTTGGCATACTGTCCCTCATTTGTAACCTTAAGATAGAAAATAAAACAGCCAAACTCATCAAAGATAGACAAACAAAGTCTGGGAACTTTTCTTAACAGGGAAAGGCTGTTTTTTCTGAGCCTGCTGGAGGCTTTCAAAGAGCCGGAGGATCTGATGTCCACTGGAGCTCTTCATCAGAGTCTACAGAGTTTACATCAGAGTTTACATCGTCTTAAAGTATTCACAGAATCTTCACCTTTCCCACAATCTGTTGTTGAGAATCAAAATTTGCTTCAATGTTTGGATTTTAGGATTGATAATTTATTATTAATAAAGCAATCATTTATATAATTATTGGTAAAAGTTTCCAGTTTGTCTGGAGTCACAAGTCTAAATGGTTAACTCCTAGTGAAGGAACGGATTCAGAACTGCTGGACAGAAGAAATCACTTCACACAACAAGGACTAATCAAAGACACGCTAATATCCAATTAAGTCTGAGAATTTAACAAAACAGTCCAACTTCACAGCTGAATTATTCCGTAAATAACCTTCGTCTCTAACTACCAACATGCAGTATAGCTACTGATGGAAAAGACCAGAGAGAGAGAGAGAGAGAGAGAGGTGCTGGATCCAAACTGACTGCAGGATGCAGGCAGCCTCTAACATCAGCACAGCAACAAGAATACCAGCAAATAACCAGCAAACCATCATCAAACATAGAAAATCAAGACAAATAAATCGTCTTATGTACCTAACTATTTCAACCTGGACTCTAATAAATGTTCTGGTCCAGCAGGCAGGCCGGCACACACTAAGTGGGAATCCAGTGATCCCATTGGGCTGCAAACCCAAAAGCAAGTGGACCGTCATACAGACGGACAAGAGCCGCTTCCACAGGCTACTGCAGGCCGACGGGAACTGATTTTTAACGCCTCCAGGGAACTTTGAGCCAGATACACTAACAGCTTTCTGCAGAGTTCTCCAGTTAGAAGGACAAA
The DNA here is from genome assembly GCF_019740435.1 of Gambusia affinis. Classification (NCBI taxonomy): domain Eukaryota; kingdom Metazoa; phylum Chordata; class Actinopteri; order Cyprinodontiformes; family Poeciliidae; genus Gambusia; species Gambusia affinis. The sequence goes on from NC_057881.1 coordinate 23,938,514, forward strand.
GGTTTTAAAAGTCCCGTTTCCTGACCAGCAGGTCAGAAAACAGCAGCTGGCCCCATTGGCTCTGTTTCCATGGGGATTTTGGCATCCATGTCCAGACTTTTATAACACTTGTGCGGTCAACAACATCTGTGTCTCACTATGAATGCTGGGACATGCAGTTTGCATAGTTCTCTAGTGAAATGGTCACTTTATTACCTGATTTGAATGCATTTTCAAAAGGCCAAAACAATGTGGTACATAATTATAAGATGAAAGGAAAATGATTCGTTTTCTTTTATTAATTAAAAACTGAAAAGTGTGGCATGGTATTGCATTCAGCCCCATTTAATTCATTCTTTGTAGGGTTTCAAATCATAAAATCAACTTTTACAGATATGAGCAACGTTTTGTTGGTATCAGTGTTGTAGTCAAGACCACCTAACCTGAGACTGAGACCAGAGTGTATCAAGACCAAGACCAAGACATGACACAATAAAATGTGAAATGTGATCAAAATTGCTAATCAAATTGATCTGAACGATTCACATTCCCATAAAAACACCTAGATATTAACTACTTAGAGCTGAAATAAATTTAACCAGTATTAAAAGCAGAACTAACTCTTTGTTCTGCTTATCTAAAAAGATAAAGCCCTGGGCATTAGCCATATCGTTCATGTCAGAAATCACCATGTTCTGTGAGGCTCCAGTCCAGGGCCGGTCCAAGCCTCCATGGGGCCCTATGTGAAATGTGGTTTTGGGGCCCTCTAGTTCTGCTAACAATGTGGACTGGCTGCAATTAGCAGTCCGATCATTAGCTCATTCACACACCTGCTATAAACTTATTGCATCTCTGGTAGTGCTGTTTACATTATAATGACATACATTTATCGACCAGTTGATTTCTGGGCGGCGATATCCTTAATTTTGGGGGATCGTGATCGGCTGATACTTACACGTGAATCCCATCTTCTCCCCTAATCTGATCTTCATCAGCAAAGGTTTATAAATCAGTCTCTGTCCTTTGATGACCATCACAAACTGGTCTCGGTCTCCAGTACTACAGCACTGGTTGGTATGTCACCTGAAAAACAACTGGGGTTTTTTTGTCATGTGATAAAAATGACAAGCCTTAACTCTAAACCCTAACCCAGCAGCTAATCAAGTCATCTTTGTGTTTTTATTGATTGTCTGAAAATCATGAACATACTGGTGACTTCCTGAGTGAAAATGTCCCACTGTGAACATTTCCTAAGCAAGCAGCCTCTGATACTCACATGTTCACACCCTTTGCTCTCCGATCATTCGTCTCCTGAAGTCTCAGTTCCAGCACTTGAACATGAGCCTTTCAGAGGGAAACAATAGCCCTGGGGTAATTACAGACAGCGCCGTTGGAACAATGAGCTCTACGTTGTTCTCTGAAGCGTTCGGATTGGCTTCAAAAAAAAGGAGGAAACGGCGGCGGTGGCAAAGAAGCCTCCGAAGACTTTCGTTTTCTCTCCAATAACATGAAAGAGGGTTGAAAAAACCCAGGTTTGTGTAATCTGACATAAACAGATGCTGGGAGGAATGCGTCTTCCCACAATCCTTTTGTGCTCAACGCACAATAGCAAATTAGCTTTTCATCCGCTGGTGTTATGAGGCTTTTCATCGTGTTGTAGCAGGAGAAAGAGCAGCTCTGTAACATACAGAGTGATGAGCGATAACAACATTACAACACGACCCAATGACACCTTTGACCTCAACTATTTATATTTTGTTCTGAGTCTTTTGTAAAATATTGGTGAGTGATAAATACCAAAAAAGGGGGAAATATGGCACAATGTGCCAAATGTCCTTTAAATAAGAAACCTTAAGAAAGAAAGGAAGGAAGGCACTGAACCCCAAGTTACCTTGTGATGTATGGATCAGTGTATGGATGTGAAATTAAATAAATGTGTCTCTAATGTGAAGTGCTCATCAGAATGATTAGAAAATATTCATATACACCTTTTTACTATCAACGAAAGGAAAATCCAGACCTGTAAAACCCCTTCAGACGCTCCAAGCCGAGCAGAAACCTTGAAACATCGGCCGACCTTCTCCACCTGGTTCACAACAAGCCCAGGCAGCGGAGGGTTTACTGATAAGAGTAAACCATATGGGAGCTGGAAGGGGTCAAGTGGAGAATCAGCAGAGCTCATCAGCAGCTCATAAAACACATTAACAAGATGCGACACGCTTTGTAAAGCAGTATGTGCAGATTAACGGAGCTGCGGACTCAATCGATGGATCATCAAGACTCCATCCAATTAAAGGGCTGGCTGAGTACTAGAGCCTCTGACTAGAGGAGAGGGGCTAAAAAATGGAGTTCATTAAATTGGTAATTAAATGATAAGCATAAAAAATTAAAACCCAAGTCAAAAGAGGGGCCATCAAGTAGTGACATATATATATATATATATGCAAATTTATCAAAGTGCTTCTTTGTGATTTCTAATCTAATAACAGTTAGCTTTTCTTTAAAATACTGTTAGTTTATAAATTTCTGAGCAGTTTAGCAGCACAATTCATTAAAGATCTGCTGTTGTTGGATCAACCTTCCAGACTTCTCAGGTCTTCTGGTTCTGGTTCTGCTCTGCATCAGAACCAGAACCGAACATGGAGATGCGGCATTCAGCTTCTAGGCACCATAAATCTGGAGCAAACTTCTATAAAACTGCAAAACAGCTGAAACACTGAGTTCCTTTCAATCGAGGCTGAAAACCCAGCTGTTTAGAGTTGATTTTAAAACATGATAAATGAGACATTAATTATCACTCTGATGCTTAATGACGGCACCTGATCAAATGTAATGTTTCAATTGCTGACTGTGTTCTATGATTTTGTATTTTGGTGTTTTTATGACGTAAAGCACTTTGAACTGCCTTGTTGCTGAAATGTGCAATAGAAATAGACTTTGATTAATTGATTAATTGATTGATTGATTGATAACATCTTGGGACCACAGGATCCTCACCGCTCTGCTGGAGGCCATGCCTTCATGAGTCAGAGCTTTCTGGCAGCCAAAGTAGGGACATGCAAATGTTTGTCCCAACTTGGTCATAATGTTTTCTATGTTTGATTCTTTCCATAAAATGAACCTAATCAACATGTTATACGTTTCAGCCGTCAGATTTCTTCCCACTTTAGTCTTTCCAGCGGCTGCACGACAAAAGCGACAACGAATCCATCCACTTGAAATTTCCAACGGTCCTCGGTTATGAAGTGTTTTGTTTTGTGAAGGTTTTTCTTTCACAAAAAAGAAAAAAAATGTTGATAATCTACTAGAATTGCCTCCAGGAAGTGCTCCTAAGAGAATGAGAATGTAATTCCCATGATGGTGTCGTGTTTTTCATACCAATTATACAATCTTTTTTATTTCTCCCCTCCAGGGGGTTTTCTGTGGGCTCCAGTGTCATTTATATGAAAGTAGGCTGAGAGGAAAGGGGGGAAGACATGCGGTAAATGTCGACGGGTCTGGGAATCGAACCCACGATGGCTGCGTCCAGGACTCCAGGACTCCAGGTGTGGGTCATGCTATCCCCTATGACCCCAATTATGCAATCTTTAATATCAGATGCACTCGCAGGATGACTCTGGCTGCTATTAAGCTGATCTCATGACACCTCTGTTGTTCTCTGGATAATATTTAAACACCAGCTGCTATCTTCATATAGATATATGTTGCATAGACATGGATAGCCATTGAATTTTTTCCTGCTCTGCTCCATTTACTGCTTCTCATCTGTTAAAGGTGAGCTTACTTCCTGGTGGTTGACTCACCAAATCTGTCCACTTAGGCAAAATCTGAGATAAAGGTAGAGAAATCTTAATTAGCTGCTTTTTTTTAGTAAATACAACAAAATACTAGTCGTAATTCCAACAAGGTTTTTTTCCGTGCAGACTGAAGTATATTAGAAAATGTTGATGGTAGCAAAATTCCATAAAATTTGATAAAGGTGAGGGGTCACGTTAGAGGAATATTTTTCCTCTTTGGATGGATTTTAAAAAAATGAAGACGGGACAATCTGAAGGACATCCGTCATGTTAAAAGATTACAATTCACACACTTGACTACTTGGTGCAGACTTTTGCAACTTTATGAGCACATGAGTACATCACAGATGTAGATCAATCAATCAATGAAAAATGAATTTAAAAAATCCCATCTGAATATCATCTCTCCCCTGGTCTCTGACTAGAGTAGAGAGTCCTATTGACCTCTGATCCACTCAATTTGAGAAATGTTCCCTCATTTCAAAACTCTGCATAAAGTGCTGCTTGTAATTCCAGTTTTCAGCTTGGCTGCAGAGTGGATTCAGCTTTCAGGTTAATATATAAACCCTGAGACACTGAACTGCACACAAGTCAGTTCCATGATCTTAGCTTAGGCATATTTCAATTGTTTATATGCAGTTCTTGGGGCCACAGCCACTGTAGAGAAAACGCTGCATGTATTCATCTGCTTGATGTGTGACTGCACAATGTGGATTCTCTGTTCAGCTCGCAGAATATCGATGAAACCAAATGAAAAATAATAGAATATTCAGAGAATAAGAGCAGATCCTAAAGAACATCTGAAAATGGTATTTGCAAAAAAAAAAAAAAAAAAAAGAGGCTAATGTTATCGTTTAGCTTGATTTTTTTTACCATGCTTTTATCATGTGGGTTCCACTTTGAAGAGACGTCATGAAACAGGAAGTAAAATTAGAAAGAGGCTAAGATGATTGGACAAAATTCAGACGAGTTGCAGTGATCGGTCAGAGAGAAGGAAATATAGAAAGTGTGAAGGTTATTTGTCAGATTCAACAAAATGTTGCGATAACTGGTGAAAATTGCAGGTCTGTGCAACAGTTGTGAATGATGAGTGAATTTGCTCCAATGGTTGCAATCACAACTTCCTGAAGTTTTCGAGTGTTCTCTAAAATTAGGAGAAACTTCTTGAGATGCATTGCTGCTAGGAGCATATTTTATTTCTTCTCCTGCTTTTCTTCATTTTTACACTATTTAGAAAATCAAACACATTGAATAAATACAAACCTAAAAAGCGACAAATTCTTCTCTTACAGCAGACTTGGGTCACACATTGCAATGAGACAGTTAAGACCGGGCATGCAGATGCTGAACCCTAACCCAGTAACAGACAGAGAGAGAGAGGGGGAGAGAGAATGGCACAGTGATTAAGACATTGGAAACATCTAGAAATATCCGGTGGAGGAAAAATAAAACATCGATATACACAAATAAATAAGGAGAAATTAGGCCAGAGACTGATCCACCGAACACAAACGTCCATCAGATAAAAGTCGGCTTCCCTTTTCTCCATATGCCAATCTCAGGTCATCAGCTTCATCCACATTGAAATTCAAATACAGTACAGAACGACATTGGATGTTCACCAACAGCAGATTGCACCATTTACAGTGTTACAAACACAAAATATCACCCGGCGAATGGCGTCAACTGTTGTTGCTTTTTTCAGTGTTTGTTCAGAGTAAGGCAGGATACAGAGGCGCTCTTTAGATCCTGTAAGGAGTAGAAGACGGAGTCAGCTCTCCGGTTAAAGTCCTCTGTTTTGGCAGATGTTACCTGGCACGGAAGAGGCCGGCTTGGATCAGGGGGGAGGGGGAGGTTGTCTTAAGTGGTATGTTACAACTTATGAGTTTTCTCTTAAGGTCTGTAGGGTTGTTCATGTTTTCATCCAGGCATGGCGAAGGATCCAATCAGAGCAGTATGTTAGGGGCTAATGAGGCAAAGATCCAGGAAGTGGGATCCCAGATCCAGGCCGTTTCCTTGAGAAGGGACGCAGTAGAAGCAGCTGGCGCTATCTGACCTCCAGACAGTCCAGGTACTCCTGGACCAGCTCGTAGCAGAAACGGTACTGCTCCTGGAAGCAGAACAAATCATCAGGCTTCGCCCTGAACGGCCACCATGCAGCTGAAACCAGACGTTCACTTCTTATCTCCTCAGTCTGAGGTTAAATCAGACCAAACGTCTCTGGTTTTAGGTGAGTCAGAATCATCAGAGTGATTTCTATGGTGGTATTTTGGTTTCAGCTGCATTATATTTGAGATCATTTGGATTACACAACATGAATTCAAGCTTGTGAGCCCAATTCTAGTTTCTAAAGTTAGTTGATTGTATATGTTTTCTCATCAATACACCTTTTAAAAAAAGAATGTTTAAGAAGAAAAATTTAATCCATAATCAGTATGACATTAATGAAAAGTTGGTGTATTATCACAATGTATAGAATATATATGTATAGTTATATATTAGAGGTGGGACTTTAACTCATTCATCTTAATGAACTAATTACAGCGATGTCAACATGCTAGTAATTGTAACACAATTAATTCCTTTTTTTTTTTGTTTTCTACATATAAATGTCCCAAGATGGAACCTTTGTTACACGTTTCTGGTACGGCCACAAATCTGACGCACGAGCCACATCCGCTAACAGCGATGAACGGTCCCAAAAATCAAAAGGGAATGTCATAGTTTGACTGAGCACGGATCATGGATGCTGTCAGGAAAAAAAGGCCAGACGGCAGACTTTGAAGATGAATGAAAAGCTCTCATTTAAATACGGGAGGTGGGATGGAACCTGACCTGCAGAGTAAAGCACTCCGAGTTACTTTTTGCTGAAGAGATCAGGGAACAGAGCATGTGTTGTTGTGACCAGTCTTTATGACAGTAATGCGTCTTGAGAGAAAGTAACCGGCGGTTCTGAGAACCAGCAGAACTCACAGGCAGTGGACGATGGTGCGTCCCTCGCCACATTCCCGCTGCCAGTTGTGGACCTGAGCCAGAAGGCTGAGGAACGCTTTCTTGGAGTCGGGAACATCTCGGTACGGGGACCAGCGCAGGAACTGGAAGTGGCGCACCACCAGCTGACCCTCCTGAAGCTACACAAGTCAGGGAAAGAGGAGGAGGGGCAAAATGAGAAATCAGTTCTTTCCTTGAAGTCTCACATCATAAAAGCTGCACCCTTCATAAACTAATGAAGATGAGCATCGGGACTCTTACCATGTCCTCATCAGAAGCCACTAAGCAAGTAGAAAAATGAACCAGAACACAGAGGATATGTGCAATCTTGGTGAGATTTCCATTATCAAGCATGGCTCTATTATTTTAAGTGTAGATCATGCACACCAGCAGTAGTTTTGTTATCGAGGAGGCTGGTCTATTTGTTAATTTTTTTCCTTGTTCAAGCATTTATTTTGTTTCCTCTACCAACTTTAGCCAGATCAACTTTTTTTTTTCCACAGTAATCTCAGACAAGGTTCTGCTTCAGAAATTTTAAAGAACTGTACTGAAATAAACCTTTTATTTGTGCAAACAGGCATGCTTGTTCTGCTCCACCCTAATTACTACTGGGACAATGCACATGAGAATTTGAATATCCCATTCAGTTAAAATGTCAAAGTTTAAGAGATTGAAAATGAAAATTGTCCTTATTTCAAGTCAATGCTAAAAGAAAAGCAGTTCACAATTATTTGTAGGATTGTTATGCTGGAAATCATCCCAGCAGCCGAGAGGGACAAACACTAGATGGGACCCGGGTCACACGGCGGTTTATTTCACCATCAACAGGTGTCATTAGCTCTCTCAGAAAATAAACAAAATCAAATCAAATTCCTTCTTCCACAGCAGCAAGGAGCTGGAGTAGTTGATTTGTGAAGGCAAAACTTGAAATGATCCTTTGACCCAAACTGTTATTGAACTCAGAGAACGTGAACATTTAAACAGCAGCTTTAGCAGTTGACACCATCAGGCTTCCATATCAAGTGATGCCTTTAATTTACACTTCAGATCTGCAATTTCCACCATCCAAGTCCATCACATCCATCCATCCATCCATCCATCCATCCATCCATCCATCCATCCATCCATCCATCCATCCATCCATCCATCCATCCATCCATCCATCCATCCATCCATCCATCCATCCATCCATCCATCCATCCATCCATCCATCCATCCATCCATCCATCCATCCATCCATCCATCCATCCATCCATCCATCCATCCATCCAACCATCCATCCATCCATCAGTCCATCCAACCATCCAACCATCCATCCATCCATCTCCATCCATCCATCCATCCATCCATCCATCCATCCATCCATCCATCCATCTCCATCCATCCATCCATCCATCCATCCATCCATCCATCCATCCATCCATCCATCCATCCATCCATCCATCCATCCATCCATCCATCCATCCATCCATCCATCCATCCATCCATCCATCCATCCATCCATCCATCCATTCATCCATCCATCCATCCATCCATCCATCCATCCATCCATCCATCCATCCATCCATCCATCCACCATCCATCCATCCATCCATCCATCCATCCATCCATCCATCCATCCATCCATCCATCCATCCATCCATCCATCCATCCATCCATCCATCCATCCATCCATCCATCCATCCATCCATCCATCCATCCATCCATCCATCCATCCATCCATCCATCCACATCCATCCATCCATCCATCCATCCATCCATCCATCCATCCATCCATCCATCCATCCATCCATCCATCCATCCATCCATCCATCCATCCATCCATCCATCCATCCATCCATCCATCCATCCATCCATCCATCCATCCATCCATCCATCCATCCATCCATCCATCCATCCATCCATCCATCCATCCATCCATCCATCCATCCATCCATCCATCCATCCATCCATCCATCCATCCATCCATCCATCCATCCATCCATCCATCCATCCATCCATCCATCCATCCATCCATCCATCCATCCATCCATCCATCCATCCATCCATCCATCCATCCATCCATCCATCCATCCATCCATCCATCCATCCATCCATCCATCCATCCATCCATCCATCCATCCATCCATCCATCCATCCATCCATCCATCCATCCATCCATCCATCCATCCATCCATCCATCCATCCATCCATCCATCCATCCATCCATCCATCCATCCATCCATCCATCCATCCATCCATCCATCCATCCATCCATCCATCCATCCATCCATCCATCCATCCATCCATCCATCCATCCATCCATCCATCCATCCATCCATCCATCCATCCATCCATCCATCCATCCATCCATCCATCCATCCATCCATCCATCCATCCATCCATCCATCCATCCATCCATCCATCCATCCATCCATCCATCCATCCATCCATCCATCCATCCATCCATCCATCCATCCATCCACTAACACTGTTGTCCCTAGTGGTGTTGGTGTCTATCTCCAACTAAAGTTCCAGGTGAGAGGTGGGGGTCACAGTATTGCAACTGCATATTTAAAGCATAATGATAGTTTCACAATGCATTTGCACTTCTGATGGCATCTAGATTATTCAGTTGTAAACATTTTAATGCAAAATGTTTATTCATAAGAAAATATTTTTTTAATCTCAACATTTATGTAATGTAACTGTTTTTATGTTACAGTATCAGATACAATAAAAAAGTGATGCTGGACGGTTCTTTTCCTACTGCAGCTTATTTTTCAAAGCCATTGAAAAGTGTTTGATCAGAGTATTAGTGTTTCACTCCATATCATGCAGATAAATACATTGCTATCCTTTGGTATAGTTAGTACTGGACACTTTATATAAGAAATAGAGTAAGTATCATATTACCATTCTTGGCGTAATAACTGAAAGGCTCAGTAGGCCAGTCTTTAACTCCCTGCTTTAAAATGACTGCATGGTGTTAACTACCATCATTTTATTCCCTGATCCGCATTATTAACATATGTCAGGTCACAGAGGAAATCACTGGCTTCTGTAAAAGGTAATTACCAATGTAAAAAAAAAGAAAAAATTGATATAACAAAAAAACACAGAAAGCTGTTCTGAGGAGTTTTCCATAAGTTTACCCATGTGGCTCAAACACTCTGACGTGAAAAAAAAAAAAGTCTATATCAGGATTCACCACTGTAAGGGACGGCTGACTGTTGGCAAGATATAAGAGACTAGATGAGAGATACCTGCAAATGGCAAAGAATGCTGAAATGTTCTTGATGTAACACCATAAACAATACTGATATGTCTCCGTTTTCATTTAGGGGTTTTTGGGTTTTTTTTACATTTCTTCTATTAGTAATCGAGTATGCTCGAAGATTACAGAGAGGATTAGGAAATATTTCTATCCAGTGTTGCATTTTTCCTTTTTCACCAAGAACTTGTACTGATGATGTAGGGAGTGTAGGCTGGAACTCCCTACAGGCTCCATCCATGTATGAAAATGACGTCTCATGCTCCCTGGACCCTGAGTCTTTCTCAGTGTGAACCCAGTCATCTCGGAATATTCCCATGTCATCAGCAAAGAACAAATTCATGGTTCATCTATCCAATCTTTGTGCTCCCTGGCAGATTGAAGAGTATTTCTCTCAGATTAGTGGTTTTCTTATAGCAACAAAGCCGTTCAGTCCCACAATACCTCGGGTTCCCGTCATATCGTTCATCTGGAAACACTCTCACCTTACAACCTTGAGTTGTCCTGTTGTTTTCCTTCACTTTGCTGATCACAGTCACTCAAAGTTTCCAAAGTTTTTCTGGTCAGGCAGTGTAGCTTGATTTTAGGATACTACATTTCCCAACACTCTTTGCACATGCAAACATGTCCTCCATTTTGCTTTTACTGACTTCCCAAATTACATGAAATTGATTAGGTAGGGACAATGCACATTAATTTAACATTTTTACAAATGTGCCAGAATTAGCCAAATGGCTGGTTTTTTTATCTGCAGTTCCTGGACAATAAGTCAAATACAAAGATTACACAAACAGGGTTAAGATGACTTAACTGCACAAATATTGTCAATACATACAATAAATGCAGTCAGTATAAATAGTCAATAAGAAACAAAGGAAAATACGACACAAAGAGTGCGAGAAATGACTAAAACTAAATTGAATAAAGATCTGAGTCCTAATTTAAGTTACCCGGGTGATATTCTGAATCCGGAAGAGTCGGATGATGACATCATCATCTGCAGTCCTGGACAGGAGCTCCACGGTCATGGGGCCGAACTGCTGGATCCCAGGCTCCGGCCAGTACTGCAGGCAGGGCTAGCAGGACAAGGGAGGCGAGGCGGGGAGGGAAGGCAGCAGGTCATTAGCCCACAAAACAAATCATTATGTCAGCGTCAAGTGATGGGGAAGCCACTTACAAGACACCTGAGTATTGACAACAGATACAATTAGCCTAAATGACAATGATTACCTGCAAACAGACGCTGTAAATTAAACGAGCAAAAAAAAAGAAAAAGAAGAAGCACTCACGATGGGAACAATTCTTCACATCGGCATCAGCCTCCAGGTTTGAATTATTCATGAGTTCCAATCATTACCATTAGTACATTATAAATTAATGAAGTGGGAGACCTTGACTGTACCCAGGAGAGACGAGGAGCCAGCTCAGAATCTGGATCGACTCCAAACACGACTCCCCCATCGCCCTCCTGCTTCAAAAACACTTCCCACCTCACAAAGGAACAACAACAACAGCGCCGCCACCGGACCGCTGACATGTTCTGCACTGACTTCTGGGATGAGCTCAGGACCCCTGGAGTAGGAAGTGATAGCGGCGACGCGGTGACAGAAGGGTATTAGCAGGTGACATTGAGCAGAAAGAGAGATAAATATTTATACATCCAGGCAGGAGACAGACAGCCGTGTTCCCTCCACCCGCCAGCCTCCCACCAACTCAGGAGGACAAACTGAGCCAGAGAGCGAATATTTGAGGGGCAAACTGGTAATCCACGGGCAGGAGGAGGGAAGGAGACGAGAAGGGAGTGACAGTGGAAGGAGGGCAGGCTGCAGCTGACAGGCATGGTGGAAATGTTGAGCAGCGATGAGACATGACACGCTGACAGGGCGGCGATAGGGAGACGCCTGAACAAACCTTCCCGAGAGCCAACATGGAGGAATGAGAGCGCGTCGATAATGTGAAGGCAAATTAAACACGGGGCGCCTTAATGCAGAGTGGAGAACAACGAGAGGGCAGCGAGTGATGACTGAGCTGTGAGTCACGTAGGGCGGCTGCTCTTTAGGTTAACCTAAACCAGGAGAAGGTTTCCTTGTTCCTTCCACGTAGTCTAACCCGTCCATCCTGACATGCTACAGCTGGTTTCACTTTGTATTCACGGAGTTTAAGGACAATGACCCCGGCAACTAGCTAAAATCTGTGAATACCAGAGAACTGCACTTTAAAAACTTCAAGAACTGCTCAAACACAACCTATACCTTAAGATGTAATAAGACGTACTGTGGAAACCATTGTAGTTTGAACACAGAAGCTAATAGCTACAGTTTCCTTATCAACACTCTTAGCTCATACGAGGCAAGAAGAAGAGGTGCTTCTCCTGGATTGGCTGATTTACAAACATGAGCCAATAGAGTGAAAAGCAGCATTGTGCATAGGTATTTCAGTTTCCCAAACTGCATTTTTTAAAAATATTTTGGATTTTAAAAAAATCCATAAATATCCAGATTTCACACAAAAATTTTAGAATTGATGTATGTTTAACCTCGGATAGCTGGACGAGATTCAACATCAGTAAATTCAATAGCTGTGTTTTCATAGAGAAATATAATTAAACAATTTGACTTTTCAAAAATGAATTCACTTAAATGAGCTCATCATTTCCCAAAAACTCCCGTTTTTCCATACAATGTTTTGTTGTTAGCATGAGGTGCTTTTTTTCCCGCATAAAAATTGGTTTATTTAGCAGAACTACAATGAAAACACATTTTATGCATCTTACAATCAACAAACTACAAACTACAAAGAAGAACACAACAGGAAGTAGTTGGAGGATGATGACGCAAAGTGATTTTAATGACTTATTGTGTGAACAAATTTATTCACATGATTTTAATTTCAATACTTATTTAATGAAAGTAAAGTGTAATGTAAAAGGCTGAGTTTTTAAGTTTGCTTTTGAATTTTTAAACGTTACTGTGAAATCTGTCATTTCTCATCTGTTTTTGCACTTTAACAAAAGTTTGTCATATTTCAACCTGGAGACTAAAAGTGATGTCTGAATCATATTGCAGTTTAAGCGCTAAATAAAAAAGGAACTAAGTTGTTTTTTACTAGCATTTTTTCTTTCACTATGTCTCCCACTAGCTGAAGCAGCCACTGCAGAACTGGGGAAATTTTTTATCCGATTACTCGACTAATAACCACCATAATCGATAGATTACTCGATTACTAAAATAATCGCTACTTTAACTAGATACACATGCAGGTGAAACACTGAGCTAAGGTCAGTGGTTGATCTTACCCAGGCAGAGTTGGACTGATTGAGCTGGTTCAGCATCACCACCGAGGTGCAGCTGTAGTCGTATATGAGCCTCCAGAAGTCGGTGGTGGTGCCGGGCAGCGGGTGCGGCGTCACCACGAAGGCAGCGGGTCGGAGGAAGCTGTCGGCCAGCGCCGCGTTGATGTAGTTGCTGCTCTCGCCCTCGGTGGTGACGAGGAAGGCCAGGGAGCGGTCCGGCGGCAGAACGTCCATGCTCCGGTTCTTCTCCCGGTTCCTGGGCATCAGGGAGACGCTGCACTCCTCCACGTCCAGGTGAGGAGTCACCGAGTTCAGGGTCTGGAGACAAACGAGCAGAGAGGAGGAGAGGCCATTAAAAAGGTCGCGTTTGTTTTTGGTGAACGCCTGTACGTTTTACATTAAATAATAAAGTTCCAGATTCAGGTTAAAAAGATCATGTGAATGACGCACTGTCCCTTTAAGACCAGATGAGTCAAACTTTAATCATACAACCAGAAAAGCCTTAGTCGTCACAGATGAGCAACAAAGAAACTGAACAAATGTGTTAGAAATAGAATCAAGAATAACTCATTCCTGTGGTAAATAACCTTGATGTTAATGTATCAGTAGAATGTAATGTGTATCATCTGAGCTTTAACTGGAAAATGTTTAAGTATTTCAGTTTTTTAAGTAGGAAATTGCTTAGTTGTATTAAAACACAAGTGTTTTTCTGCCACTTTTTCAAAAAAATAAAAATAAAAAAAAAAACTACTATGTTGGACAATAATAAATAATGAAAATTATTATTTCAATTCCATTCCTCTGATTTGGACGAGGTCTAAGTGTTAGTTCTAGCTAAGGCAGTTCCAGAGCAGCAAAAAAGAAACTAAGAAAAAAAATCTGGAAAATCTGTTTAGTCTAAATATTTTATACTTTCGTTTCTTTAAAAAAATAAAACAACATAAAAAAAAGTGAGGCTTTGACCTGATGACCTTCATGTTTGGATCAGCCATGGAGTGTCAACAGAATACTGAAATCAGAGGTCACTGTAGAGGTCACTAACACGGAGCTTATAAAGTTAGTGAATAGAAAAGTCCACCAAGACGTTTTAAGGTCATTTCATACGTTTGTAGCGCTGGTTGTTTTACTACAGAGATTTTTGGGTAATAAATGAAGTCATCTAAAAGAAAGTGTTTCTGTTGACAGTGTATGCATACATAAGTCATTTTTTAATCACTTAACTCCTAGTCTGCTCTAGTTTAGGTTGGTCGTGTGTATCTAACACCAGGTCAGTTGTTTAATTTACTCTTCAGTCTTTTTCTGTCCATTTTCAGAGGCCAAAATAAACAGAAACATATTGGAAGTCTTCACAGCGTCATTCAATTCATACACTGGCTGTTCTGTTTTTAAATTTGCATCAATATGGATGATTGATGCCGAGCTGCTTATGGTGCAGTAACAGAGAAGAGGTACTATACTATATGAGATTTTTTTCTCTTCCACCAAATTCTTTTCATTCAAAACTTGTATATATCAACATGTGACAACATGTGTTCATTTCAAACTGAAATGAATTAATAAATAAATAAGTGAAAAAAATTACTCATTTTTTCACTTAAGATTTTGAGTTATTGAGATTTTGATACAAGATTAAAATAAATCCATAAGCAGTTATTTAAGCACATATTTAATAAATGAGGTTGTGCGTTAAATTTATCCTTAAAGTCAGTAGAAGAACCTCCTTTTTGAGACTTAATAAAGGCTTCGTGTTAACTGGCAGCGACACGAAATGCAAATTCTATGGCTCAGAAACCCCACTGCAGCACAGACTTTTCTTGCCAAGAATAACATTTTTAATTATCCTGTTTATGCCATTAAAAGCAGCATATCAACATGTTCAGAGTGTAAAATGCAAACCTGTGATACTTTAATCAGGAAAAGGGTCAGTATTATGTATTTTCCAGGAACACAGTACCATTTTAAAGCACAGTCAACTATGTTAGTTTCTGTTGTTATAAAAATGCTGCATATATCAAATATGACTTACAAGAAATTTAACTTTGTAATTTAATGCCTTGAAATTGGGCCCCTGTCTCTTTAAAAACTCCTGCTCTTCCTGAAGATTAAAAAATTTCTCAAATATGCATGAAAGAATCAAAGCGACACTCCAGGTTTGTTTTTGATGAGAGAACAATATTATAACATGACGTAAAGCTCAAAAAAGTCAATTTTACATAATACTGCCCCTTTGATGTCATTTTACTTCACTTGCCATGATGAAGGATTATATAAGAGTTGCAACAAGTGAAATCAGGTAAAAACGTCCAGAAAACAGAAAAGAAACCCATTTCGTTTGAACAGGGAAGGGTTGAGTCACCTGAAACTCCTCTCTGAGCTGTGAGGTGTTGCTCTGAGAATCCACTTTCAACATTTCCTTGTAGGCAGGAGCAAACTCCGACACAGGGATGCCGGTTTCTCCACACAGGCAGGCCTCCAGGATGGCATCGTGGATGAAGACGTACTGCTCCTGACAGACAGACAGACAGACAGAGAGAGGTTCAGCCCCTCCCTGCTCGCCGCAGCGAGGCCCACTCGCCGTAAACAATGGCCAATTTAATTACCGCCGCCGAATGTTGACGAATAGTTGTCAACTGTCAGAAAACTCCTCACATTCTCCGTGCCTACGCTTTACTTCCAAGCACAGAACTGTCAATAAAAAAACAAAAAAAACCTAGAAAACAAAGATCTGCAGGACTCGTATCAGAAAAGCCACATGCTGCCTACAGGCGCCGTTTCAATAGCGTCAAGAGCCGGGCAATTAACCAGGAGGCTGGGACAAACAAAGGCAGGGAAACATTCACAGCACTGGACCTCCTTCACTGGATTTATCTGCTTTCAAGTGTCTGCACAAACATGGACGGAGCTGCAGCTGAAATACATGTTTAATAGAAAAGAAACTGTAAATGTTTGGGGTTTTATCATGCTGTTTTCCAAGCCTGTTAAAGCTGCAGTGTGTAACTTGTATAAACGATGTTTTAACATGTTTGTTAAAACTGTCACCATGTATGATATGAGACAAATAATATGTGAAAAGATTGATTACCTTATGAAGAAATGCACCAAAACAACCAATCAGAGCCAGGAGGAGGAGCCTAGTGCTGACAATTAACCTTATGCTAACTGAAAGCCTCACGGTTATTTCACCAAATATTGATTTCTAAACTCTTTCTGAGTTAAACTGTAGAAAGCGCCAAGTTATTACCTCTCATATGACATATTGTATAACAAATTGGTCATCGGCTTCCAGAAGAATCATAAAGCCAGTTGAAATAACTTCTAATATGAGTTTTCCTCTGGGATTAATAAACTAAATTCATTCATTCACAAGCGTTAAAGGTGTTTCATTAAGAACCCAAACCATCATTGCCAGATAGTCCAAAAACACAAATGGCTAACTTGGAGCAAACATTGTAAAAATGTTATAAAATATTTCATGCGTCTGCTGCATTTCTCTGAAGCCACTTCTTCCTGTTTTGCTTTCCATAGTTGTAATAAATTCAGAGTAACACGAGGGACCTTTCACTTCTCATTTCATGAAAAAAAAAATTAAATTCTAGAAACGGGGTCTGGGAAAGCCAAGCATGTCGAGATCGATTATATGCAAATGTGAATTGATTTGAACGTTATTTCATCCATTTTCTTGTTGTTCTTGTTGTGTTATTGTGTGGCTTTTATCCCCGTATTTATTATTGTGCTTTAACATCAACCTACCAATGGGTCTATGGACAGAAATTAGCCACATATTGACATAAGATTCTAGCCAATTTTAAAAAAACTAAACTTCTGCCTATTCATACACAGCTGAACGCTGTTTCCAAAGCTTTTCATGAGCATAAAGATCATTGAAGTGGAAGCGTGAGAAATTCCCCAGCGTGTTTCTGCAGTTGCTTCATATTTTCAGGATCAAACCTGTCAGCAGGGCCCGTCCTAAAGCGTCCCCGCTGTCCCACTCACTTCAGTCTGGATCATGTTGATCCGACGGGAGCACAGCGTCTTCACGCAGTTGTAGATGTCCACCACTCCTTCACACTCGGCCATATCCAGCATGACGTCCAGCACGATGTAGCAGCCAGTCCGGCCGGCGCCCATGCTGTTACCGGGCAGAACAGAGCAGAGGAGAGGAGAGGACGGACATGAGCCGCTGCACACTTAATACAGCTTACACAACAAAATACTTATGGAGAAAAAAAATCAAAGACATGCAATTTAAGACGATTACATTTTTTTTAAAATAGGAAAATAAAGACAAAAAACGTCAATACTTTTATCAACTTTAACAGAAATAAAACCCCAAGTTATGTTTTTAATACTTTAATAAGTTGGGTAATAAATAAATAAATAAATCATATTTAATTAGATTCAAAATTTTTCCTTTTTTTTTTGGAAAAATAGGAAATATTTTTGTCTTTATATTTCAAATTTGTTTTTTAATTCTATGTACAGTTGAAACCAGATATTTACACTGAAAAAAAAAAAGACTTTTGTTTTTAATGACTGTATGAAGGTAAATCAGACCAGACTTTTCTTGTCTTGGTTTATTTAGAATGACCAAATAATTTATTTTTGCTAAATGCCAGAAAACCTGCTGTGAATATTTATTTTGAGATTTTATTTTGTCACTTTCCTCCAGGTCAAAAGTTTACATACATTTTGGTCAGAATCATAAATAATTGTCTTTTAAGCTGCATGGCTGTCAAAGCTTTTGTGTTTCCTTCCTCAAACTTTGCACAGATTAACAGAGACATGTGGAGGCCAACCAGTATGGAATGTATGAAAACCTTTGAATTCAAGGAAAGTTACAAAAAAATCTCCTCAAAAATGCAAAGAAAATATTTTAAGTTTTCTGGTATCTAGCAAATAAAAATCAATTTTGGTAATTCCAACCAAGTTAAAACTCGAAGTTTGGTCTGATTTAACTTCATACAGAGAGAAAAAAAATGTGTGTGTCTTTTCAGTCGCTGTCTGTAAATATCTGGTTCCAGCTATAGACATTTTCACTTTTAAACACTTTGTGTTTTTCTTGTTGACATCTTTAAATATTCACGTAAACAATAAATAAGCACATTAATCAAAAATCAAAGACATAAAATCCTGATGTTGGTGTTTTTAAATCAAGACAAAAAAGCAATAATGATTTAAATAACCACAATGTACATTTCTTGTTTTCTGCAAGCTGATTTTTTCTCTTTTCACTCCAGGTGATGTGCAGCAGGGACAGACGGACCATGAATTTTAGCTCATAAACAGAGGAACCTGGTTGAGTTTCAGTTGGACCCAAAAGGGAAACACCAGGCTGCTGCTGTTCCTCTGAGCCACCTGCCAGCCTCCAGCAGCTCTCAGCTGACATGATGAAGATCACGTCCCCACGTAAAGCCACTTACTGATGATGATGATGATGATGAATGGCTGCTGCCTCTGACCATTTCCAGGTTTTCGTGCGTCAGATCAACCCTTCATCACACCCACTGTTTGCCATGCAGACTGTCAGATCCATGTCTGACTGTCATGTCTGACTGTCATGCTGCATCATTAGTGCTACATGGATGTAACTCAGACAGCGGGTCACGGCGCTCTGTTTGTGTAAGACGTGGAGAAAACGGGCCTGTTGTTCTGCAGAGGACAACAACTGCAGAATCACCAAGTCCCACTCTTTTTTTTTTTTTTAATTTAATGAACTTAATGAACTGTCGGCTTCTGTGTGAGAAAATGATTTGCAGTATATTACTCATGCAGATGGCTTATTACGAGATGGCTCCCCTGAACAACTCACAATTGGCAGGGGGAGTTTATAGCAGCTTAGCTTTCACTTTTTCTCTGTTTTTTTAATTTTTTTATTTGAAGGCATCATGTTACAACCAGCAGCTTAAATGTATTATTTAGGAGATCAAGACAAAAGAAGGAATAGTAGACAAGTGGAAAGTCAGAAAAAAATTATTAAAAAATATATAGGAAGAGAGTTTAAATTCCAATCAATTCAAATCAAATATACTTTATTTCTCCCAAGGGGGAAATTTAATGGAACTTCAAATAGTCGTTGTGCGTGGAGATGTTGTGGGCAGGAAGGAGCTCCAGTAGCAGTCAGTTTCGCAACGAATCTAAAAAGGCCAGGGATTTGGACACAAGTCATTACTATTATAAGTCACTACTATTATTACTCACTAATAGTGAGTGTCATTACTGTTACTATTAATCATGACTTTGGTCTTGACTTGAAAAAATGTTCAGTTATGACTTGACTTGGACTTAAACTTGTTTAATTGAAAAGACTTGATATCTGATGTAAAATCCAAAGTTTAGAACAAAAATGATTTAAAAAGTGAACACCGTTAATTCATTTCCTTCATCCTATATTAAACTCAAGCAGCCTCTGTTCTTCCACACTAAGACATAAGATTTTCATTTGTCATTATGTTTCTAGAACATAATGAAATCACAGTGGTACCCTCAGTGATAAAGAGATAAATAAATAAAGTCTTAATCAGTCCTCAGCATGAGCGTGTGTGTGTGTCTGCAGGGGGGCAGAGAGGATGGAAGGTGGACTGATTGGTTTTACAGCTCTTGAGGAAAAAAACTGTTCTTTAGCTGTGTGTGTGTGTGTGTGTGTGTGTGTGTGTGTGTGTGTGTGTGTGTGTGTGTGTGTGTGTGCAGAGGTGTAGGGGTGTGAGTTTGAATCCATATGCGAACACCAAGCGGATAGGAGACCGCTCTAAAAGCAGGAAGTGGACTATAGCGCAGGGCATTCTGGGTAAATACAATCAAAACAATTGTGTGAGTCGAGTCACTTACTGGAGAACTGTTTTTTTTTTTTTAAGACAGAAGAGAAATCCTACAAACGCCTAACTCTCCACTCCACTGTGTTTCTTTATATTTTGAGACAAAGGAAGTCACGCTCAGTGTCTTCTTCAGAGGTTTTTATGTTGTTTCCTTCAGTGGCTGCTGGTGCAGCGCCACCACAGGTAAGAAGGAGAACAGGTAATAGCTATGCTAACCATCACACCACCTAATTTATGGCGCTTTGTGTGGCTCATAGCTCTAAGTTATTTGTGGATAATTTTTCTTTTCACTTATTGTTCCATGTGAAGAAAATGCAACTTGGGGAATTGAAGTACTCCAGTGCAATGCTACTCAACAAACTATTGGCTGGCTTTTGCGAAGCAGCCAATCCAGCAGCACCATTCATTTCCCTTGCTGCTGATTGGATGCAACTGCAAGAGTGGAGACAAGAAAGACTGTAGATGCTAGCTTCTGCTGTAGTACTAGCACAGTTTCCACGGTTCGTATTAATGAATTTTAAGGTGTGCTTGGTGTTACCGAGGGTCCACTGTGAAACCCCCATCACTGACACCAGCAGGTGAAAACTGCATCGTTTATTGACTGAGGTTATTTCGACCATATGTGTTTGATGAGTTGGAACTGAACCATGAAGGCAGACGTACCTGCAGTGGACGACCACAGGTCCAGCGTCGGGGGGTGTGGAGGCTTTGACCCGGCGCAGGAAGGCCAGCAGGCCCGTGGCGTGGTACGGCACGCCGTGCTCAGGCCAGGAGGTCAAGTGGAACTGGCACACCTCGTGCTTAGCAGGGTAGCCTCTCTGGAAAGCAGTCATGTAATGCAGCAGGTAAAGAAATGTTTTCACATAAAAACCAGTTAGTCTGGCATTATACTAGCATAGCGATCGGACTCAGCAGACATGATGAGGGTTTCTATTAAAAATAATGAGCATGACTCACCCTCTCCATGGCAAAGGTGCGGACTGTGTACTCTGCCAGGGTTTCCGTCTTCAGTAGCGTTATCTTAATGTCGCCGTACAGCTCGGTGTCTTCAGGCCAGTACTTAAAACATTTCATCTGGACAGTTCAAAATGATTTCAATGCATTTGGGAAACAATACTAGAATCTTGTAGACTAGTTACAGTATCTAATGTCTAATATCTAATAATTTGACAAGGTCACATTTAAGACTTTTTAAGACCTGTTAAATGCAACTTTGGCAGAAAAGAAATCAATAAAAGTAGGCAATGTTTGGAGGATCCTGCTGTATCCCACTGTATATGGCCTTACACAACCTTAACGTCTATAATGCCAAGACAAAATTTATGAACTCTCAATGAATTTAAAAAGTTTTATGGTCCTAATTTTAGACATTTTAAGGCTGCGCAGACGCCCTGATCAATGTCAGAAGTCAAGGAAACGTACCCGGCCCACTTCCACCAGCTTGGTGAGCATGACAATACTGAAGCAATTCTCCTGCCAAACCATCCGCCAGAAATCATAGATCATCTCCTGCTTGGGGCCTGCAGAGGGGAGGTGGAAATGCAGGTGGCAGAGGCGGAGCGGGAGGGAGAAAAACACCACAAAGACAGGAAGTGATGGAGCAGGATGAGGGAGGTGGAGAGATGAGACATAAGTCAGAGGAAATCGCAGCAATAACCATCAGCGCAGAGGCAGAGAGTGTAATCCACGCCAGCCAGCGGAGCAACAATGTATCATTGATGAACTATCGGCGGCTCTCTGCCCGTCTTCCGCTGTGGGGAGGAATGCCACTTTAATACAGCCACAAATCCACAGGCGGCGTACAAACAGCCTCGCGTGTCGGCGTCTCCTGCTGCCGGCCGCTCGCCACAAATCACACCCACCCAGAGAAGACCACACTTCCACTGATTTTATTATGCCACGGCTTCTGTAATATCTCAGGCTACGCCGTCATGTTGACTGTTCTGCCAAACATAACATACACTAACACACACACACACACAGCCCACATTGTGTCCATTCATTTCTACAAACAGGTTGTGTTTTCCAGAGACTTGTCCTCTCTCAGGACCGCCAGAACAAAACTCCACCGTTCTGTCCTGGAAGCCCCGCTGTGGGAGTTGCTTTGTTCAGGCTGAAATTCTTCTGCTGTTGTGATCGACA
The DNA here is from genome assembly GCF_019740435.1 of Gambusia affinis. NCBI lineage: Eukaryota > Metazoa > Chordata > Actinopteri > Cyprinodontiformes > Poeciliidae > Gambusia > Gambusia affinis. The sequence goes on from NC_057881.1 coordinate 23,960,780, forward strand.
AGTATTGCATATCTGGTCAGAAACTTGAAGTAGGCAGTGAGACATGCTGCGGTGGCAGGAGAATAAGACGACTTCAGATCTACACCAGAGTTCCCCTCTATGTATGAAACAGACCTGTCAGAAAGAACGGCCTTCTTCTTCTTCTAGTCAAGTCGAAGACAACAACAAGCTTCTTTTTTCCCAAACTGCATGTACAAACCTCAACAATGCCTAGCAACGGTATTCACACCCTCATATAATGATGCCATAAATATTACTGGATATTACATGAGGTTATGTGACAGTAGTGTGCAGCTCTCAGGATGATGATATGAATAAGTAAATATAAACCAGAGATGGAGTAAAGACAGACTCTTCTTAGAACTTCAACAAATATTGTGAGACATTGTCTTTTATACACACCACAAAATTAATAAAGAAAAACTCTTAACTACGCAACCAAACTACTTCTTAGTGATAAACTGGTCATATTAAGTTAATATTTTAACTATCACATGCCACCACACATTGATACACATTCTCTAATCTGAATTAATCAGCTCACATCACAGAATATTTGTATGATAAATTTAAAAACAGTGAGAGATCAGGCTAATAAAGATTGATCATATTTTATAAAATGATTATTGAATGCTCATAAAAGCAGTTAATCAGCGTATCAAATGTTTAAAAAAACGAATTAACAAATAATTAGATATTTAATATTATCATTAGTTAAATGGATTTAAAGTTATATATTTTTTGCTCAAACTCAGAAAATCCCAACAAAATGCCCTTGGTTGGTTCTCATCTAATGAGCATAAATAGTTCTGGATGGGCCTGCACGAGGACAACAAGAGGGGGTGACATGACATTCACATTAATCTGTCTTTATGAACCAATCAGAGCTCAGTCTGCATTGGCTGAAAGCGACCAGGGACCGGCCAACGCAGCGATCTGGCCGTCGTTTCTCCAGACGCCGTTCTCATTGCAGCAGATTCCACGTGTATTAGCGTATGGCTTGTTAATTTTTCAACAGGGGGAGAAAAGCACAAACGCACTTGCCAGAGGGACGGCGAAGCGAGCAGGAAGACGGATGACGAAGTGCAACCCTGGCATGCAGCTGGGTGAATCAGTATGCAGGGCACAGGCCGGTTTCTCTCCTCCCTCGGAGACTGAGCCGCTCTCATTCACACCTCCTCTGCCTCATCTCTGGACATAATAGTGGGTCGGCCCAGAGCACCTGCTGCCCAAAGCTGGCCGAGGGCTCATCCATGATGCAACAAATCAAGCTGAACCCGCCGCCACAGCCGACCACCTGTAGCGCACCGTACGCGTATGCAAAGAATTCTGAATCTTATCTGGGATGAAGTGAGCGAGGGGCCGGCGACAGCTTTATGACGCTGTGCAGGAAGTGTGTGCTTTTGTGGTACATGGGAGAAGAAGAGAGGGAAGAGAGTACCAAGACGCTCGGCAAACACGGCGGCGTGAAAAGGTGCTTCCAGATTTCTTGTTTTCGACTTTTATGTCATGTTTCTAAAAATGAAACCAGGTGAGAAACATAACCCGGGCAAATACAAACAACATTTCACAAGCTGTGAGTTTATTTTCGAAGGAAAAAAACAAATATCTAAACTTAGACTTTATTGTCCTTGCACAAAGGGAATGATGTTGCTTGGCTACTGGAATACACAGACAAAATACTGAAATACTATTTGTGTGATTATAAGTACACACACACACATACATTAACATGTGTTGCTAGTCAAGACATCAATATGGAACCTGTTTAACATAAAGTTAACTAATGGAACTTTTCATTATTGCCAACTCAGCACAGTTCAACTCATCTCTATATGGTCCTATGAGTTTTAAACTAGCAACTATCAAATATTCAACATTTATCACCTATTCACATTTGTCTTGTTAGTCCACAGAATATTTGGTAAATTCTCTGACTAATGTGAAATCTTTCAGAGGGTGTGGCTGCTGTTGCACATGGTGTGTAAGTAGCAGTGTATTTATGGCTGTTTTCACACCTGGAACTCTAGCAGACTCTTTTCGACTGGAGAGAAAAGTTACAACATTTGTTCCATTTGTCCTCTGCTCCGGTTCTCTGTCACGTTGAACTGTCAAGTGAACTGAACCCTTTCGGCAATCTGTTCCCCTCTTCACCTGTGGGGGCGCTGCACAACGAACCACCAACGCAGACGACAGAGAAACCTCCGAGGTCTGTGGAGTTCAACCTTTTGATCCAAATCAGTTTGATGACACGTTCACACCTCTCCGAAAGAATCAGACTTCATAGACAAGCGAACTAGAGTTGGATAAAACAGGGCTGAGGTCAATACGCTTTAAGACAAAATAACATTGAACTGACAGGCAGTCATAAACACTTTTTGGCAAAAGCAGTTTTCAGATTTTTAAAACAGTTTTCTCCCTGATAAATAAAATCAGTGGTTGAAAACTACAGCGTATATTCACTCAGGTTGTCTATTTATGTACTGAGGTAAACTTGGTTTGAGCATCTCAAACATTTAAGTGGGGGCTCACACTGCCTCACATCTCTTTTTAACTGGCAGTACTACTAGAAGACTCCTCTTAGAAATGTAGCGGTAACCAGCTGCATGCTTAGCAGAGCCTCCAGCCTCCCAGTGATCCGTCTTTGCATTTTGCATGAAACCTTTCTCATATTGCTAAGTGTTGCAAAGCCACTCTGACATCAAATGAGTTCACCAGCAGCCGTTTTCTTGCTTTGTTTAGGTAAATCCTGTCGACGCGGCCTCAGCTTAGGACCCGGCGTTATTAAAGTTCTCGGATCACAACCGGTCTAATAAACCTGCGGGCATGTCTGCATGGAGAGGGAGAGCGGTGCAGGCAGGGCTGAATTAAATGATGGAAAAACTCCCAGAAAATCAAGACATGTGAAAAGCATGCCCTGTGTGAACGAGAGCAGGAGGAAAAAAAAAAAAAACTCTTGTAACCTTATCTCTGCTGGACAGACACTTTTAATAATATCCCTGAGCAGAACACATCTCCTTTCTCTGTTTCCCCTGAAATCAGTTCTGTTTCTCTGTTCTGGTTTTACAACTTGTCAGGATTAGAAAAGTCTGGGCTAAGACCCCCCTTAATAACACTCTCGTGTTCAGCTGCGTGTTGCAACAACACACAAACACCGGAGACTCGGAGGCCAAAGACGTACGGCTTTATTCAGAGACGCTTTGCACATTACGACACAGATCTGATCACTGCTGGTTCCTGTCAGACCACCAGAATGCTGGAGCTGCTCCTGAATCCTTCAGGATGAAATGATCAGGGTTCTGGATGACTCTGTTTAAACTGTTAGGAACTGAGTTCATATTTGTATAGAACACCTTTAATTGTGGAGCGTGAACTGACTGCGGCTCTTTTTAACAACGTTAAACAAAGTTTGCGAAGGGAACGGTGGCTGTGAAGGGCCAAACTTTGGCCACATTTTGGAGGAAAGAATCCATCTAGATTCTACAGACTGCTGTCTCATTTGGGTCTAGCTGTTTACCATTCTAGTTGTTGGCATGAAGATTTGTTTTTATTAGAAATATGTTTGAAAGGACAGAAATTGGATCAGCAGCTTCACTTCATTTCACTTAAGTAGAGATTTTTCAGTGGCAGAAAAAAAACCAGAGCTGTAATTTGTTGTCAGTCTACAATTCTTTATCTATGTTGTTTAAAGTATAGTGTATTAGAGGTTAATACTGTACCCACTAAATAAATGCATACACATCATGTGAGTACTATGGTCTACGTGTTTTAAACGGTGTTGCCTGAGACACTTCCAAGCTTACGGGGAGTTAGGCTGGTTTACACAAACTATTTCAGCTTTTCTTGTTGTTAAACGTAATAAAACTAAATGAATAAACCTTTTATCAGGATTTCAGCTACATTGTAACTTATTATATTTGCTATCAAAAATGACAGGAGTGACATCACTACCTGCCTTTCCACTGAATTTAAAATCGCACAAATTGAAATGAAGCAAATTAGTTTTTCCAATAAACAAACTGTTTGCGCTAGATAGAGGAGGTTTTTCAGCTGTTATCGAAATTAGTGTGTTTCACAAAACTGCAATAGAAAGACTTTCTTCAAATGGTCAACAGCCAGATGTTACTACTGGCAGAAATGACAAAACAAAAGGAAGTGGCAGGAGGAGGATAACATGGTGGCTTTATTTATGATTTATCACATGAACAAATTTATTAAAGTGATTTTAACTCTATTTCTAACTTAATTAAAACACTGCTATTGCTAAATTGTGTTGGCTGAATATCTACAAAGTTTTCTGTGCGTTTGTAATGGAAATTATAGGAACTTTTTTCATAACTAACGAGATCAAGACAAAATATTGATACTTTATGCAAATGAATGTTACAGATGCTGCTCAGTACATGAGTCCATCGGTTGGAGCTGCTCCAGGCATTACACATGATAAAAGCAGAGAATCTTCATGAGCGCAGACAAAGAGTATTCTCAGTAAAACGTGAGAAGAAGAAACGTCAGTCTTCAACATTTTGTTTAACATATGACGTCTCAGAGTTATAAGGCTTAAAAATGACAATAATCAAAATCCTTTTTATAGATCAAGCTGTGTTTCCGACACGATGAAATCCACAGAGAGATGACTGAACACCATTTACTAAAAGCTGAGCACATGCCAAGGAAAATGGCAGATGCACAATCTGTAATCTGGCTTTGAAGACACCAACCATTTTACGAAGCTTTCATGTATTTTGTAGGATTGTGAAATCCATTTGGTGATTTTAGTGACAGGAATGTTTAAAAATTCCCCTCCCGGTTTCAGACGGACAGTTTCAGAGCTGCTGGATTTTGGTTGCTACATCAGCATCTTGTCTTATTTTAACATTGCATCTTCGTAAACAACCATGAGGCAGCAGGCTGAAACTGATGATGCTATTTGCAACAAGCACCTGGTGTACAGTCGCATTAAAACTATGAGGTTCTACACACACAACACACACACACCTCAGCGTCGGCAGCATGCTGTTAAGGTCTACATGACATGCTCACAATGCTGTTTGCATTGTGAGTTGGTTGGTGTCCATCTAACCTGTTCTCTACATGATTTTCTCTAAATTGATCGCCCTAAAAGGATCATTGGACATCACACCGCTGGTCGCCCCACCAGGCTTGTCCTGTCCTACATCAGAATCCTTCTGCTGTCTAGTAATTGCGTTGGTTTCCTCTGTGAGGAAGCTAACAGGTTCTGCATCTCGTTCCTCTGCGCCGTGAGAGCAAAGATCCGGAACGAGGCGCGCCGTTTTGCTGAGGTTACTTTTGGGAAGTGACAGAACTGAGACCAAAGTGAAAGACGGGAAGAAATCAGAGGGAAGATTACAGAGCAGGAGAAAAAAAATAAAAATCCCACGCTCCCCGAGTAAACACGATCAGAGCTAGCAGAGAATAAAGGGCGCATCTTGCTGTCTTTCCTGTGTCGGCGCGGCTCGGGGGAATTGGACCGGTGCGCCGTATCAGCCTGACATCAGAAAGTTTTCTGCGCTGCACATGCAGATAAAGGGGAGGAGAGAGGTGAAAGCAGAGCTTCACTGACGGCGACAGCTGACGCCCCTACAGTCTCTGACCGATTCTTGGGGGAGTTCTTCTCGTAGTCGAGGGAAATTGACTGTTTACAGTTGAAACCCGGATGTTTTGTGTGATGCAACAAAAGACAGCGTGTTGCTCATGACTTCATTATTCCACAATCTCATTTTCTCGAATCAGAAAACATCAGCTCTTGAACTGAGTACTCACCTTGAGTGGCAATGAAGTGGTTAGATCGCTGGTAACCCTGTGGGAAAAAAAGACAATAATTACTACAGACACAGTATATAATGAGGCTTTGGTCATTGGTTGATAATCTCCCAGCAGAAATTGATTTTGCTGATCTGTTCAATTTCATGTTCTGCCTCTCACCGGCAGGCCGTCTGTTGGAACTAATCTACTCTATCAACTGCACAAGGACGTCTGACCCACCAGAATTACTCTGGACGACCTTTAAAGCTGCGGCTCTGGATGAGCGATCGCACTTGAATTGTAATGCACAGAGAAATGTCATTAATTCAAGTAGACACCTGATCAAAATCTCAAGACTGGGGGACAAAAACACAATAGAAAGACTTTCAATGTCAAGCTGGTGGTTTGAAACCGGATGTTAAGTAGGGCTTAAAAATGCCAAATGAAGAAACAGGAGCAACCGGAGTACATGAATACAGATGATAACTTATTGAAAACTACATTAAGGTTTATTTTTTAACAGATGATGTAAAGTTTAAGTCTGTAAGCCAAACTAGTCCCTAAAAACAGAAGTCAAACTGTTAAAAAAAAGGACTTTATGGTAAGTAGTTCCCGTAGAATCTGCCTATGATGTTCAGCAGTGAGGTTTTTGGTAGCACCGTTGCCTAGCAGGATTTGAATCGTAGCCTGGAGTTTTTCTGGAGTGTTCTCCTTGTTCATGCCTAGATTCTCTGCAGGTACAATTTCACTGTTTACCTGTAGGTATAAATGTGAGTTTGCTGGGTTGTGTGTCTCTAAGCTGCCCTGTGTTGGACAGCTGGTCTCTCTAGAGGGTCCCTCGTCTCTTGCCTCCAATTGCCAATGGAGATAGCCACCATCTCTGTCACAAACCTGGTTGGATAAGCAGGTGTAGACAATGGAAGGATGGACGCCTCCCTACTGGAGGTGGGGACAATGAAGGTCCCTACATTCTCTCGATATTGTGAAATCTAGAGAATGTACAGTCTGGACCCGCAGTCAAAAAATATGTGTATGACAAGGTTCTTTGGCACAGGTTGTTTCGTTTTGACTTTTTTATAACAATGTGATTGGAAACTGGAAACTCCGCTCCGTTGGCGGAGCGTGTGAGTTCGATTTCTGATTTCTGACCATTTACTGCATGTCTTCTCCTTCTCTCTCCTCCCTATTTCCTATCTATTCACTGATCAATAAAGACCACTAAAGCCTTACCCTAACGTTAACCCTTTACCTGGATTTTCTCTGGTCAATTTTTAACACGCCAATCAGTGAACCGAAGGAGAAGAGGTGAATTTCTGCAGTGTTTTAAAATGATAGTCTGCCTGTAGTTTTAACAATGGCAGCAGAGGAAGTGAATGGAGCCGTTCAGTCAGTGTTGGTCACACTTCCGAACATTGACTTAACATCAACAGTCGTCTCGTTTGGATCAGGACTTCTCTCTTCAGAGAAGGGTGGTTGTTTACAGTGCAGGATATTTCTGGTAAGCTTAACAGTGTGAATCTCACACATTATGTAAATCGTGTACAAATGTTAGAGATTAAGTAAAATGTAAAACTTTCACACAGGCCACGCCTCCAGGAAGTAATTGTTTCTCCTTTTATAAAGATATTGTCCTTTATAAGGATGTTGTCCCAAACTTTTGTTGAGATAATGGACAAAGTGAACTGTAGAATAAAGTGGTTTTCACCAGTCTAGACTTTCTAAGGATATTGCCTCAAACTTCTGTTGAGATAATGAACAGTCCTGAGTTTAAAAGCAGCTCTCAGTAATTTGACTGCTGTGTCTGTTTTGTCTCTCCCTTCTGTCTCTTCTTTGCGCATTTTGAAAGTCAAACTCACAGCCTGGCTATAAACCACCAGCATGAAATGCAAATACTTGTAATTCCATCTCCGCTCTTCAGATTTCAACAAACAGTGCATCGTTCTCCGCCTCGGGTCATAACGTATGCAGAGGGCGAGATGCCTCTCTAAAGTGTGCCAAGTCTCTCCGGAGCCGCTGATTAGAGCGCCGCTGACAAGTGAGGGATCTTCAGCCTGGGGACTAACTCCACCTGAATGGCACTGACTGATTGGGCTGTCTCCTCCCTGCTCCACTTCACATTACTGAAATTATGATACAGTATGCAAGAAAAACAGCAGGTGAGATCCGTGTGGCGAATGCAGAGCTGGATCCCTCATGTCCAGATAGCGGCATTGTCTTTTTATTAATAATTAAAAGGCATTCGCAGAAACCTGTGTGCACATCTCCACCACACCGCATCGCGAATGACATTCCATCAGCGCCATGCCGGGGAAAGAAGAGCAGACTGATCGGCAGCTTTGTGAAGGAGTGCCGCTATCTCTATTCCCATGGGGCGTCTCTCGCCTCAGAGTTTCTCAGAGGTGATCGGTTTCCTGCCTGTCACCGTGGCAACCATATTTTCCAACACCATACAAGTTGATGAAGCAACAATGAAGAATTTACAATAGATTGATGAGGATAAGAGGTAAAGCATGGTGTATGGGACGCAAAAAATAAAAAATAAATAAAAGGGAAAGAGAAACTAAATTAAAAAAGAAAATCTTTCTTTGCTTGGTGTTCAGGTGGTCTGGCTGCAGCAGCTTGATAGTCTCTCATTACCGCAGAACAACTCGGGTACCTGGAGAAATTGGAGTCGTTTTTCCCGAGAGCCCAGGAGAACTTCAGGCTGAGTTCTAACGTCTCTTGTTCTGAGCAGAACTAAATGGGGGGTCCAACGCAGCGTTCTGAGTTTAAACAGATCCTCAGAAACAGCGACGGCAGACATGAAAGACTGCCGGAGCTGAAGGACACACTACAAGGAAATCTCCCCAAAAATACACACACCTATTATATCCAAGCTTATTCATACTTGTTTTCAGTTTCCGACACATCTAAATTATTTATTGTCGTTAATAAACTGAAAGGGCCTCCTGGGGAGATGTTTGTGTGGATGGAGAGAATTACACCTCATTAAATGTGTCCACAGCTTTGACTATTATACAGCATCTGTTCCCCATCACAAAGACAGAATATGACACATGACTTCTCATTTCCTTAGAAATTTCATGGCGCATGTAACAGGAAACGTCTTTCATCAAGTGAAACTAGCTTTCAATAGTTTGTAGCAGAGATCGCGCTAAACCTTTATGTGGTCCGTCGTTTGGACTAAAGGCGTCAAACAAAATTCTATCATCTATTCTCACACATCTGTTTTCAAAATTACGTTTAATTATATTTCATTTTCATTCTGTTTGCTTAAAATTCAAGAAGCTGAGCAGATAATCCACATTGTGTCATCATCAGGCTGACAAAGTTTTGAAATCAGGGAACATTTCAAGCAAGAGTTGGCAAGACTCTCTGATCGTAACCTGATTGTGCAAACCCTGCCCTCAGAGAGAGGATCATCCTGCCGCAGCGGATCAGCTGCCCAGATTGGAGATGAGACTCTGACGGATGTTTTTCTCATATTGATTGATTTAGTGACCTCCCCTATGTTCTGTGTACGTCATGTTGGAACTGTCTGAACCAATTCTTCAGGTGTGTCTAATCTGTCAAACAGACGGATGGCGGTCAAATTTTTCTGTCACTATTTATAAACCCCATCAAAGACGGAACATGTTTGGATAATGCGACTCCTGGTTTGGATACACTGCGGCCCCCTGGTCCTGAAATCTGCGAACATATCAGACTCCCTCTAAAAACTCCAATAACTGTCTATGTTAATAGTTCAAACACCAACTATACCTTAGAATGCATTAATACACAGAGTGGACACAGTCTTGGCATTAACACAGAAACCAACGTCCACAGTCCTAATGTGATATGTTTCTGGATTCAAACGTATCATGTTTTAGTCATATTATTGATACAACTAGCTTTTGTAACATTGCCATCCTAATTTACAAGTGCCAAACATTTTAATTGCAGTCTGGTATTACCAGAAACCAAAAGGAGAAGGTAGAAACAGGGACAGTAGCTGCGTTTCCATCAGCCATAAAAGTGCGCAAATTGAAATTCCAAAAATAAATTTGTTTAAGTAAAACATGTCTAATTCAAAAATCTCGTTTTCCGTCAAATAGTTTTTACGCTTGGTGAGGTGGGCTTTTTTTTTTTTTTAATAATGTATTTTTGCAAAACTCTAATGGAAGCACTTTTTTCACATCACACGAGTCACATGAGCAACAGCTGGCTGTCACTACTGACAGAAACCACAAAGAAGACGACAGGAAGTGGTAGGAGGAAGATGGCTTTTTGGGAAAATGTACAGCTGGCTCCTTCAGAGCTCTCACAGCATCACAGTTCATTAAAAGTTGTGTCATTCCGACGTGCTGAATCCGTAACTCTTCTGAAAAATTTTCCCAAAACGCTGCATACGTAGCCGCTCCCAAGTAGGCCCACTGACACTCCAGCTAATTAATAATATTTTTAAGGTTTCATCTCATTTCAAACAGCTAAGGGTTAAGCGTTAGATCTGGTTGTGTTCTCCATGAGCCTCCAGCTGGTTGGGATTCATAAAGCTGCTCTTTCTTAGCCTGAGAGAAACTTTGTGCCGTAATAAAATCAGTTTGATGTTCTGAGTACTTTCTGAAGTACTCAGAACTTGCTACACTAGCCAAGCATGACTTTTGCCTTCAGACAAACTGTAAAAACACAGGGCTCAGATTGGAGGCTCCATTTACATGTAGAACATTTTGTTATAATCAAACTGGTCTGAAAAGAGTGATATTGGAAGCTATATATATATTTCGGAATATTCCCAGCTTACATTTAAGGAGGTCAGATATTGGCTGACTATCAAGTTCTTTGTTCCTTCTTTGTCGTTACATGAAATCTACATTCAGTTGTCGAGAAAACAGTTTTGGTCACTATGTTTGGCCCAAAACATGTGTAGTTTGTATGGTAGATCCTAATCATTTTGAGCAGTAAAGTTATGAAACTGAGCAATTTTTTTTTGTTTAAAGAAAATAAAACAGCAGTCAAGTAAGAACCACAACAAGAATATGACAATAATCCCACAGATAATTTTTCAATCAATGAAAAATGATGATAAAGTGGTGGCGTCTAATTTTAAATCTCATCTAAACCAACCTGAGATGAGATGGAACCAATGAGCCGAGTTTATGTCCCAGCAGCTTTATAGTTTGGTTGAGCCCAAAGTAGAAAGATATTAACACCGCTTAGATAAATATTTGTTTTCACAAATCATGTTATTATAATATGAAGGATCTTTGGATCCTAAAGGTTTCAGACCGTTGGTCTGAAACATGCATACACACTGATGAAAACTGTTTTGCAGTTAACTGATATTATAATCTCATAGTTTTATTAGCTAAAATGCTCAGACTAGTGAGTCATTGATGCTGATATTACGCACAAATTTTTAAAACGTCAATAAAACTCTGGTTACCCAAACAGGTGGTGGTGAGGATCCTGTGAATGACTGACTTTTATTAAATGGTTTCCATTTACACAGATAACAGATGGGTAGTCAGAACTCCAGCTCTCATTTCTCACGATAACATTTGACGGTTTTGGACCCTAAACCTGGCTAAATCCTTCATTTTCTGTTTTTCCAACATCCAGCATCACTGAAGATATTTACGGTGCCTTGTGTGACTCAGTGCATGTCTGAACACAAGCTTTGACTTGACCTAAGATTTTCTCCTCTTTTTTTGCTGCACTTTCTGCAATCTTAAAGGACCTCTGGGTGAGCACGTCTCCATCAGCAGAAGATGGTAGAGACAGAGACAGCTGCAGTCACAGACATGCTAAAAAGTGAGTGTTGGAGGTGAAAAGGCTTAGGAGCTCAAACCAAACAAGGACAAGAAAATCTGCTGCCGCCAGAAAGAAGCAGTGGGGAGGGATGGAGGGATGAGGAAAGAGAAGAGAAGCAAGGTACTTACTTCCCTGTTTATCCGAATCTAAGATGGCAAGAAGATTGAGAATCAGAGGAGCAGGAAACAGAGAAAGAGAGAGAAGAGAGTTAGGGAAAAGACCAGAGCTAGTTATTATGATTACAGATCAGGAAACGTGAGATGAGACGGCCACAGAGGAACTGCGAGGAGGATGTTGTTCAACTTTGGTGTTTGAAGAAAACCTTTTCTTAACGTCTTAGAGTTACTGCTAAGAAAAGCAACGGACAGAAAGAAGAAGGTGCTTTAATACTTTATGGGAAGAGTCAATGTTTACAGCATCGAATGTTCTGCCGTTTGTGGTGTTTCCATTAAACAAGACGCTTTAGGTTGATGGTGTTATGTGTCCATTTAAAGAATTTAGAGAACATTGGAATCTATCAGTCTGGAAAAGGCTACAAAACCATTTCAAAGTCTTTGAGACTCCAGTGAACAACAGTGAGAGCCGTTAGGCCCAAATGAAGAAAACACAGAGGTGAAGTTCTCAAAAACACTCCCTTGGCCAAAACATCCAGGAGAACTGCAGGCCTCACACGTGCAACCTGTAGGTCAAAGGTCATCATTTAACAGTATATCTCCATCAATATTAGAGTTCCTTGTACAAAACTACTGGTGACTAAAGAGACCACACTGGGTCCTTTCACATTTGCTAAAAAAAAAAACATGGTGTTGGTTGTGTGATGGCCTGGGACTGTTCCATGTCTTTAGGAATCTAGAAGGACAACATGCAGACCTCACTTTGAGACTAAACTCAAGCTTAAGTAATACAAGCTCACATAAAAAAAGTTGTCTAGTCAAAGTCTGGACTTAAATCCAACTGAGGTGCTTATGACATAATCTTTAACAGGTTGTCCATGTAAAAAAAACAACTCCAGTGAGGTTGAATTGAAGATAAATCTCCAAATAAGAGTGGCTGAAAATTCCTCATTATCGACGTAAAAACCCATCCTGTCACAACAACCAGCCTGGATCAACATGGTGTTAGGTTTAGGGCCAATCATCTGTCTATGTTTTAGCTTACACTTTCACCAATATGTTACTGTTCTGTGAAATACTTCAGCAGCAGCGTCTGTTTTATATCTGCTATCCATAGCTTGTTTGAAGATGAGTTCAGCTGGGAGTTACAGCTGGCGTCGTTTTGGAAAGACTAACAGTCTCAAAAATGTTGCTGAGGAAGACGAGGGAGATGAGAATACGCTGAAGATGAGTATGTTAAGGATTTCCAACTGACAGAGCTGAAGAGCCAGAGGAAGTGTGTGTGTGTGTGTGTGCTCCAAACAACCCGTTTCAGTGTGCTGTTAGCTTGAGTCAGGTTATAATTCATGCAAATTCATGCTAAATACATTTCTCTCACCACTGGAGCATTTGGCGATGACTGTACATAAATTCCACTTAGAGTAAATTTTAAATGGTGTTTATCATTTACAGGAGCCTCAGCTGACTGCTGTGTCTAAACGTGGTGCTGCAGATGACTGGGCGCCACATCGATGGCACAGTTTGGAGTTTGGGAAAACTGGCATTAGCCAAAGCTGTTCCACTGACTTCTCTTCATATTGCTGTGAACAGAACCAGCATTAAACAAGTGCAGAACAGTTGGCTGTTCCAGACGTTTTCTAAGTCTCAACTAATCTGCGACTGATGAAACTTGGCAATGACTGTGGTTCAAAAGTCAACTAAATGTCTCACTAAAATGTCTGTTTTCTGATGAACGAGAGGGGAAAGCAGCAGACCAGCACATTTCAGCCTCTGTCTTTTCTGTACATAATTTGGAGCTGTTGATGTCGATGGCCAATTAATTACACAAAGGTCCTTGGAGCCTTCACTCTAATGGAGCACTTACAGACCACTCAAGGGGAATAAGGAGGCCAAGCTAAACAAGGTTTTCTCTCCCTCTGCTCTTCCGCCTACTTTCCCTTTTGTTTTTTCCTTTTTTCCCCTGTTTGACAATAAGAGAAAAGGCGTTCAAAGGTAGCAAGAAGCTGCTAAGCTTCAGCTCCCTCAATAACTGGAGAACAAAACTGAGTTGTTTTCAGGTTCCTGTTATGAGGGAGAAGTAAAACTCACAGCCTGAGCTGGAGATGATTTTGACTGTTGTAACGGAAAGGTTTCAGACTGGATCACATGATGGGGCAAACCAGGGTTATAATAGCTCTGGGTTTTTTCATTACAGCTTAGTTTTATTTTGTTGTGACTTGTTATTTGTCTTTTTCAGTTAAGGTGCGTTCACACCAAACACATTACATGTGTCAAAAACGCGTTCGACGCGTTTGCACTTTAAATGCAGATGCGAGACATTTTGCTCTACACCTAGCGCTTCACGCGTCACATAAGTCTGGTTTACATTCAGGTCTATATGGAAAAAATAGCTCCAACTGCTGTTTACCATTGTGGGCCTATTTGTTGGATGCTAGACCCTCAAAACGTGCCGCAATGGGCCCTCCACGGGCCCTCCACGGGCCTCCATATAGACTATTAATGTAAACCCGACACATCTGATGCGTGAAACGTGTTTGGTATGAAAGTCCCATTAGTTTTAATTAGTTTTTATTGTGTGTTTGCTACTTTTTATTATTTATTATTAGTTAAATACTGTTAAGTTTTAGCTTGGTTTAGATTTTATAATAGCAGAAGTTTTAGTTTTTTCTAACTTTGGTTCATTTTCAGGTACAGAAAGATCAAAGTGTTGCATTGTGTTTACATCAGCTGGGTAATGATTACTCATCAGAATAAACCATTTGTAAAAAATGTACTTGTTGAGTTTTCATCTAACTGTTGTCACCATTTCGTGGACTAAACGTCACCATCAGGAGTCTGGAGAGCCGACAGCTGACGCAAACTGCTTGTGTGGGGAAAAAAACATTTCACATTAATATGAAATCTAATAAATAGATTCATACATACAAAAATGAAGGATCTTCAGTATCTTTTAGTTTTTTAAACAAATTACTTATAGTTTTTCCCCATTAATTATTGTTTTTTTTATATATTTAATTTAAAGCAAATGTTTTCTCAATTGCAGTTTTGTTTTTTTTAGTTAGTTTTAGTTAACTTTGATAACCTTGGTCCGGCCTGCCGCTGGCCGGATCCGACCCGGAGGTGAGATCGCAGCGTCTGGAAGCAGAACAGCGCTCGGGCCCCTGCTGCTTCACTGCAGCCTCGGGGGCGAGTCACGAGGCAGCGCTGCTCTGAGCTTCTGTGCTCCTGTAGGATGTTTGGACTGTGTGTGATAACATCTGAGCAGAAAGCCCACATACGCTGGAGCAGAAATACACCGCCGTGCCGTGGGTGCAGCCATTACAGGACGGCTGAGACCAGCAGCTTGCGGAGGAGAGGGGTGACTGGTAAAGCAGTGGGGTCAACCCTTTCAAAAAGAGAAGAAATTAGGAATTCAACTTACGTCTATGTAATTGGCATTCACATAATCTGAGCTGGGGTCTGCCAGCAGAGAGTGGAGCTTGACTCGATGTCGATCAGCTGGAATGAAGGAAAACGAGGGTCAGTTTGTTTCTGTCTGCTTTTCCATGTATGCCTTATTTTGTTTTTCCACTCTGGTTTCCTGTTAGCATCCAGTCACATTGAAACATGTGGAAACACCGTTAGCGCTCCGAGTTAGCGCTCCGAGTTAGCGCTCCAACTGTTGGCGGGTTTAAATACAGTTTGCTGTTGTTCAACCTCCTCTAATTTCTCTTTACTGTATAATTTGTATTTAATGTTTGGGAACCCTTTCATGTTTCTGTCTAATGCTCACATTACAAATCATTAACCCTTCCAGACCGAATGGAGCCAATTCTTCAGTACCATAATTCCACCACACTTTGCACAACGGTTTCTAAAAGGGGAGACGTTGTGCTTCCCAGCCAATATCGAGTTATTACGGCAATTTCACCCCCACCAAAGCAGGGAGTGAAATTAATCTGAGGGGCATTCTTTTAATAGATGGTAAATTGTAAAAACAACTTGCTAGAAATTGAAATGTCCAGTTGTTATGGATAAATGGACAAATATATTTAGTCACAGAACATTTAAAGAACTGTGTACAATTAAAATAAGCAACAATATTGAGGTGGAGATTTGAAATTTTGGACACAAAGGGTTAAAAATCAAAGGATGGAAACAGTAACAGGAGATATATTCAGAATTCAGCCATGATTTTAGCGCTCATTGTCTATCAGCCAATCAGAAGAGACGTCAGCATCTCATTCAGGCTTTGGAGCAACAAGTCCCGCCTACTTGGGAGTGGCTACATCTGCATTGTTTTAAAGATAGTACAGTCGTCCGTTTTACAGTACAGCTATGGATTCAACATGCTGATTAACTAATTGGCGATTTTATTTTGAAGCCATATCACTCAGTCCTACAAAGCATTGTCAATTATGGCAGACTAGCTCTACTGTACTTCAAAAGCTTAATAACATCATGGCTGTCGGGGCCAGGCCTCTACCTGCCGAGCTTTACTCACGGCTAAGCAGGCTGTCGTGTCGTCCTTTGGTCTTGTCTTTCTTCTTGGTGGCATCCCAGCCATCGAAGAAACTCTGCAAAGTCAGAAATTACAATTAAGATTACAGTGTTACTGCTAATAAACCACTACTCATAAAATACAAACACCTGGGAAAAGGGTTGCCTTCAGACTGCTTATATCTTCTAATAATGACTTTTTTTGTACAAGAAAAGGAAAAAGATAAAAGTAACAACAACAAACCCAACATGATGTGTCTTTGAAACACCTTGAAAGTCGCAATTAGACGGCGTTTGCTAATGCATTCCCGAGTGCTACCCCAAGGTCTGATTAGCTCCTGAATTAAAGCCTCTTGCCAAGCCATCAGCAGACATCTGCCACAACACATCACAGAGAGGCTGGGGCTGCGCTCGCCCTCATTCTGCATGCAGAGACAGGCGCGCTGCTTAAACAAGCTGCCGTTCTAGAATACCTTGGAGGTCTGCTGCTGTTTACAGTATATGACTTCCATCGACAGAATCTGCTGCCGCCGCAAAATGAGTCACTGGATCCGCGCCGATGGTAAAAAGGCGAGGATGAACGGCACAAGATGAAAACCGCGGGTATTAAAGCCTTGCACCTGGATGAGAGTGATTTAAGACCCGTGTCGTTTTCTTTTGCATTTAAATTCGTTGTTTAATCTCCCCGCTTTATGGATAACAGTAAACTGAACCAAGAGATCAGAGAGAGCCGAGTAACACAAGCTGATGAGAGAACTATACCAGCCACTAATGGATGCAGGTCATATTTCAGTTAATATTAATCACCAGAGACACTTTCATATACAAACCAAGCATTTTTGTTTAGCGGCAGCACTTATGTGGAAATGTGTTTCACTTTATCTCTTTCTCTCAGACAAACGTTTTAAAACAGAGAGGTGGCGGCTCAAGTAGAAACAGTGGACCTCCAACGATCTGCCAACATTTCTGTAGAACACACCTCCAAAGATTCACTGATTTGCAATTTATTTTGTAGAGAATATCTAAAATATTCAAATAGGAAATGCAAATAAATAGAATAGAAATAGAAAAATAAAACCTGTGAAACTCGCTTGTCAAACAAGATGGTGGCCTCGGACGTGCTGACATCACTCTGAACGTAAAAACCAGCTGCTTGTTCTACAAGTTGCTTCATTCAGAGGGTCTGGAATCTCGACTGTTGAGAAACAACTACTTCCTGGAGGCGTGGCCTCTGTGAAAGACTTATATTTTACCCAATCATTATCGTCCGCCTGTGATGTGCTGTAAACAACAGTCCTTAACTGCACAGAGTGAAGTGCTAATCCAAACAAGGCAGCTGTTAACATCAAATCGATATTTAGAAGCGTGACCATCACAGACTGAACGGCTTCGTTCACTTCCTCCGCTGCCATCGCTGAATTCTACAGGCAGACTGTAATTCTAAAACAGAGAAGAAAATCAGGACCGTCATTCACAACTTGTTCTCCTGTTCGCTGATTGACTCAGTAGAAACGCTACCAAAGAAATCCAAGTGACTGGGAGAAAACCCCTCGGAGAACTGAAGGGAGATGAGAATCAAGTGGAAATGTGTAGGAAGACGATGGCCATTCTACTCTGAACTTGAACAGCCAAGTGGTGCATTCGTGAGCAAAAAAATAAATCTGTTACTGGTCATTATCTTATGCCTCATTGGTGCATACTGTCTTCAGTGTTGCTCACTGAAAAGCAAAACCTAATGTTATCTACAGGTGACAACTTTAAGTGTCAGTTTAAAGATGTATAGTGTAACGTTCATAAAAAATATGATTTTTTTTACATATTGGTTAAGATTATCTTGTTGTGACAGTATAATCTGTAAAAAGAAAAATCTAGCCAATCTGTCTTCTCCCAGCATTCCCAGTACTAACTTCAAAAACACAGCACTGAGTCAGAAACAACCAATCAGAGCCAGGAGGAGGGTCTAACCGTGGTCAATCACTCTCATGCTCACACCTCCCTCTCCTTTCACCACAACATCTCCTGCCACAAACGCTAAAGCTAGTTAGCATAGTTACCAGGGACGGCGGATGAACGGTTTCCCTGTAACGGTAACAGCTTAGGGTTAACGTTGTAACCTTCAGCTGTTTCTCCAGTATTAGCCATTAGCACATGGAGGTATAGTAGCTCAGAGAGGAGGCGGAGGAGATCGATCTTTTCACAGATGGTCTCTCATGTTATATTGTCACAATATTGTGACAATATAACAAGATATTTTTACAAAGATATTTTTGTAAAAGTTACACATTGCAGCTTTAACCACTTCCAACCAATAATTGTGATTTCTGGCTCCGTTGTGGCTCATCCTTGCTATAATATTTTATCTAAATACTTCCTGTTTGGAAGGAATCCAGAGCTCCTTATAAATACAGTAACCACCCCCCCTGGCACCTCCGCACACAGGCCCCTGAGGGCCCTCGCCAGACGTCTGCTGATCAATGGTCAATGGCAGAGCCAGCTGGCCCCGGTGGGGAATAAGGGTTATGAAGTCTGACAGCAGAGTGCTCGCTGATCTCCTTCATCTTGTTTATTTCTCCAGGCGATGGGAAGCTAGAGTGCCGAGTTGAAAAAGCGACCCATATATTGATTTTGTTAGCGGGAAATTTGCTGGGCCTGCGAGGGACGGCTTAATGAATCGAAAAAGTGCATCTCGCTCTCCGGCAGGTGGAGGTGCGAAAAAGACTCATCACAACTGTTTGATCTGGAGGACTGCAGATAATAGCAGGCAGAGAGAGAGAGGCAGCAGGTGTGACTTTGGAAGGTGCAATTAGTCCGCACAGGGTTAAACCACGCAGGAAACCCAACACTAATGAGGGAAACTTCCTTTTTTTCTGATTGTTCATGAATGAATAAAGAAGACGCTGTGCGATTGTTTCTGCTTGTTTTTCTCGCTCTAGTTGTTGGGGAGCGGTGACGGATCGTCCTGCACGAACACTTGAGCTGCTTGGCCATGGAAATCCGAGTGTTTTGAGCAGTCGGAGCTTATACAACAGCCTGTGGGGCTCAGCGCAAGGTCTTCGCCGGCAAACTGGCGAGCTCAGCTGTTCAAGGACCCGGCTTCGTGGAGTTTGTCTAAAAAATGCTCAGAAACAAAAAGAAACAAACTGTTGTGGCACTCGAGGCCACGCGCATTTCTCTCGTCCAGAACTGAAGAGAATCAGCCAAGACCAAAGGTGCCGTTCAGAGCAGATACGATCCATAGCAAAAATATTCTTGTCCCTTGAAAATGTTTTTTACAAATCAAAATCTGATAAATTTGGCATGTGGTGTCTCCATTTGAAAAGATTCTCTGTGGAAAAAAATCCCAAATCTTTCACCTCCACCCTGAGCTTCTATTACTGTCTGAAGAAATACCCCTCCACCCCCCAAAAGCATTATTTATTTAAGTATTTTGTGTTTCAGTTAGCACGGTTTGTTTTGAAGGCCTGACGCCTTAGAAAAGGGACACTTTTTGTTTAAAGAATATTTATGTCTGTCTTGTGAGCCTCTCTGGGTTGGGAACCTGTCAAAGGGTGAATGACACAAGTGAAAATAAAGTCCGTCCGTCCGTCCATCCATCGCACACTCCATTGGGATGAACTAGCTGTAGCGCATACACGAGATTGGTTGACAGCGCTAAGACCCTCCTCCTGGCTCTGATTGGTTGTTTCTGACTGAGCGGTGTGTTTCTGCAGTTAGTACTGACAGCTCTGGGAGAAAACAGAGAAGCTTGATTTTTATTTTTTTTCCCGGATCATCTGTCTTCCCTTGCCTCCCGCCTCACCTCGTACTCCTGCTTGAAGCCGTATCCCTCGGACGTCTTCATCTGGTTGATGTGCTGAAGCAGGTCGGCGACCCTCACCGCCGGGTGGAGCTGACCCGTGTGGTACGGCGAACTCTTCCTCCGACAGTGGCGCTGCGGCGAGCCTCCCAGCAAGCTGCTGGACTCGTTGACCGAGCTACGCTGCTCATCTGGCAACACACAGAAATCACACTGCAATACAATCTTTTATTTTATCCATGCAAATAAGCAAAAGGCGGCAGCAGAGGGAGAGGGAAGTCAATGTTTCTGAAGGGAGGTGCTGAGTGGAATATTCAAACAGACAAGAAACTTCTCTGCTGAGAGCACCATGTGTCTTGGCAGAGCAGATTGCATGCATGCTTGGAAGTAAACAAAGCTGAAGGTCAGGAAGGAGGGAGCTGCTTTGTCTCCAGACAGTGTTTTCTCGAGAGCGCCCCATATGCTCCTCGCCGCCGCCTTACTTCGAGCGTTGCAGCCGTGGGCGTCCATGAAGGAGTGAGCCATCCTCTCGTCCTGCTGGAGGGTGCTCTGCTCCGTCAGGCTGCAGTCCAGGGGGCTCAGCTTCCGGCTCTTCTCCTGCCTGTAGGACATGGCCGCCTTGTTTATGGCCACCTTCTTCCTACTGCAGAGACCCACGCAGAGCGGTGGGAGGACAGAGAGACGTAACAGAAGGAGGCCAGCAAAGAAGGGAAAGAAGATTGAGTGTAAGACAGGGGAAACGAGATAAGGAGGACAGGAGGGGTGGGCTGGTGGGGAGATGACAAATTATAGTGAGAGGGGTGGAAAAGGGGAGAAAAGATTGAAATTGCATGAGGGGGGGTGAGATCAGATAGCAAGAAATGGTCTGTGGGTCTGGAAGAAGGTGGAGGTGGTGTGTACAATAGCAAAGGGTAGGGGTGGAGGGGATGGGGGGCAGCAATGCTTATTTCCTCTCTAGTACTCCAGGGGCTACGAGGGACAGTCAGGGGGAGGGTGGAAAGCAAAGGGACAGAGGAGTAACTTACGGATAGTAAGGGTAAGAATAGAAGTCCCTTCTGATTAGCATGAAGGAGAGACAGAGAGTGAGGAGAGAACAACAGGAAGAGAGGTGATTATGGTTCATCCAGATGGGCATCAACAGAAGAAATGAAGAGTTTGTCTGAATGCCGCTGAACGCTGTGTTCCCAGTGAGTCTAGGTATTAAAGGGAAGCCTCTGATATGTGGAGCAGCTCTGAAGCTCCCACAGAGGAGCCCAGACCATCGGCTACTCAAACAATCAGTTTCAGATTTCAAAAAACACGAATAGAAACTGTGACCACCCCCAACATAGACGGTCATGTTCGGCGGGAGCGGATGCAAAAGGTACAACTGTGTGGCACAGGAAACTACTGGGCTGGAAACGGTGTTCGCTGTTCTGTATGCGACAGTGAGATTTTGAGAATCTGTCACAAAGACACACAGCAGCCAGGCTGACGCTTTGTGACACACTGACAGGTGGCTGGCCTAATGGAGAAAAAAACAGGGCTACATGTCCAACTAGCTAATCAAACAAGCTAGCATCTATTCGGATTGTGGGAAATGATGGAATTATTTGTGAGAACTGTAGGCAATCAGTTTGTTCAGCAATAAAACCTCAACTTACAGTACGTGGGAGAATGTTGCAACCTCTGACTGAAATGGGTGTGACAAGTTTTGGACTTGAGCATACGGGAAGCAGATATGCAACAGCTGTTGTTGAAAACTACTATAAGAGGTAAGAGAGGCTGTGGGGGACGGGTATGGGGAGCGTACTGACTGTAGTCTGAGGCACAAGCATTGGTAGTTGGTGGTAAACCAAATTAAAACCAGCCAGTCAGACCAGACTCTTTTCAAAAACACATGAAGGTGTTCCAGTCGTGGCTTAAAGTGTCCTGTGAAACAAGCTCTGTTTAAACCTAAGAGCATCGTTTTAAATCAGTTTTTAAAATAATTGGAGTTTTTAAAACTAATCAGATATGGTGTCGATTCATGTCATTTATTAAATCGTAACATGGAGAACTTGCTGTAGGATTTTTAACATCTTTCTGCAATATGTTTATGCTTGGGGTCTGATTTAGTATGTCTAAAAGCTCACAGACAGAAATTAAAAACAAAGTTGTTGTTTGTACTTATTCAGTCTTTTAAGGGAAGCCTCACAAACCTAATGTTTCCAATTTTATGGCATATAAAATGAAGCTTTAAAATATTTTACAAGAGTCTAGGGCGACCTTAAACTCTCTGCATTGCTCTAAATAAATATGCTTGGCGTAAACTCTGCTCCTCTGTGTTTGTGGATGTGTGTATGTGGGGCGGTGATGGAGGTGGAGAGGGGAAAGGGGTTTTCTGGTTTTTCACCCAATTATAGCAAATGCAGTGACTGTACATGCAGAAAGGCCTAATCTTTAGGCTAAATATAAACATGGCTGCTGAATCTTATCAGTCGCTACCTCCTTCTAAACACTCCCTATTCATTCTCCCTCCGTCCAGAGAGAGAGAGAGAGCTCTGGATCTCCCAGACCCCTCCAGGAAAATAGAAAACAACCTTCCTAACCAATTACCAGGCCATCCACTGGCACCTCACAGCTGCCCGCCTCATGTAATTGAGTGGGCAATGGAATAACATGCCCTTTGATGAAATTTTTCACACTCAAGACGAGCGTTCCACGTCGCCCGGCAAGCGAAGGAAGAAGCACAATGCAGGTGCGCGCGACTGCAGAGGTGATTTGCAACTGGAGTGCAGCCGGCGCCGCCCAGCCAGAGCAAATGTGACGGGCCGACACGAAGACTTCGTAGCGAACACAAAAGCCCCCGGCGAGGCGGAGGATTAGCGTTCCGCTAACTCTGGTTGGGATTTACTCTTGTTGGCTGGCAAGTGGGACGATGATGGATCACCTACTGCACAGGTGGACAGAGAACCGGCAGCAGAACCGTCAGAAGGGTTCTGAACCGGTCCCGGTCTGGCAGCCGACAGCCACTCACCCCTTCTTCACGATGATGACGATGGCCCCCAGGAGGAGAACCAGAACCGCCAGACCACCGGCGCAGGCGCCCAGGATCAGACCCATGTCCTCGGCATGCTGGGATACCTCCAAAGCCCGCTTGGAGTCTTTACATGCAGCTGTAGGTTAAGCAGAGCAGAATATTAGTAAAATGTTTCACTACTAAAGGAAGTGAAACAAACTCTGCACTGCAAAAACAATAAATCTTATCAGGTATTTTTGCACCAGTTTCTAGTGCAAATATCTCAGTACACTTAACGTAAAAGAAAACTAACTGACAACTTCACAGCAAGAAATAGGAGCTTGTTTTAAGTAAATAACTTCTTAATATTGATAGATTATTTCACTAGAAACATGGAAAAAATATCTTGTTATAAGTGACAAAATCTGCCAATTGAACAAGTACTTTTTCATCAATATTAAGAAATTAATGACTTAAAACCAGTTTTAAGTCATTAATATTTTAAGTCATTAAAACTAAAAGGATATTTGCACTAAAAACTAAAACCAAAACTACTCTGAAAGAATTTGTGTTTTGCAGCGTATACACTATGTTCCAAATTATTATGCAAATTGGATTTAAGTGTCATAAAGATTACATTTTTTGTTGTGCTATTAAATTTATAGACGATATTGTGTGTCAGGGCTCTTTGAATCTCTATAATTAATTTCAGAGAGCTGGTTGATTAGTTTGTCTGGTGAACTCAATTAAAGGAAATCTACTTAAGAAGGATGTTCCACATTATTAAGCAGGCCACAGATTTCAAGCAATATTGGAAAGAGAAAGGATCTCTGCTGACAAAAATCATCAGATGATGTAGTGCCGTATGACAAGGTATGAAAACTTTAGATATTTAACAAAAATCTTATTGTGAAGAGATTTGTGGCTGATTCAGAACAAAGATGGGTTTGTACAGATAAAGACACAATGAGGAAGGTTTCTGTTAGACAAACTCATCGCATTAAGAGAGCAGCTGTTAAAATGTCTTTACAAAGCAGCAAGCAGTTAATTGAAGCTGCTGGAGCCTCAAGGTGGAGGATCCTCCAGAGGCTTGTGGTGCATGAACCTACTATTGGGCCCCTAACCAGTGACCACAAGCAGAAACGGACTCAGTGGGCCCAGCCGTACATGAAGATTAATTTTCAAATAGACTTGTTAACTGATGACTGCTGAGCAACCCTGGATGGTCCAGATGAACGCAGTAGTGGATTGGTGGTGGATGGGCAGGATCATTGGTCGACCCCTTCAGAGTCCCTGAAGGTGTGAAAATGACCTCAGCAAAGTAGAGGCACTTTCTGACTGATCACTTTCTTTCATGGTTCAGAAAGAAGAGCCGAACCTTCAGTAGCAAAATCATTTTCATGCATGACAATGAATGCTGCAAGGAATACCACTGTGTCATTGGCTGTTATGGGCATAAAAGGAGAGAAACTCATGGTGTGGTCACCATCCTCCTCTGACCTCTGACCTCAACCCTATTGAGAACCTTTGGAGTTTCCTCAAGCAGAAGATCTGAGGGTGAAACGCAGTTCATATCAAAACAGCAGCTCTGGGAAAATATTCTGATATCCTGCAGAGAAATTCCAGCAGAAACTCCACGAACTCACAAGTTCAACGGATCAAGAATTGAGCTGTGATATCAAAGAAGGTTCTATGTTAACACGGAACTCAGTATGCTAAGAAGCTTTTGATTGAAATAGCTTTTGATTTTAGTACATGTGAACACTTAATGCTGCACATTCAGAGAATGACCGTTTGCAATTCTTTATAATCCATAAAATGTCTAGAAAATCTGCTTTGCATAATAATTTGGAACAGTGCCTTTTGAGTTTTTATTTTTGAAAAAAAAATACTGTTCTCATGGGTAATTCAGTAAAATTTGATTTATACTGTAATAGTTCATGATTTGGAAAATTATACTGATCATCATTTGCATTGACAATTTAAGAAAATCTGAGAAAATATCACTTGCATAATAATTTGGGACATGGTGTAGATTCATTTCTCACAGGCGGATGTTTTAAAGCCTTTATTTCTGTTAATTATTGCGGCGAATGAATACATGACATTATAATAACAGAATATCATATTTGAGTTATTGTGTGGAAATTTGGGGCAACACATAAAACAAACTTACAGCCGCTGTAAGAATTCTTCATAAAGTGGGATATTGGGAGAAAACAAAACATTTATTTTTGAAACATCATGCACTGCAATTCTGGGACCCTGTAAAATTAAAAAAACTATGCAATTTATGTTCAAAGTGAGGAAGCATCCACCTCCACACAACATTTAAAAAAACAATGTAGGAACAAGTACGAACAGAGTCTTAGTGGGATTAAATTAGCTAACTTAAACACTGTTCAAAAAATTTGTCTAGTGTAAAATATCTTGTACAGGATACAAATATCTTGTACATTAGGACCAAATGCTAATGTTGATATGAATAACGTGCAAATACTTGTACATTCAATGTGGAGAATGTAATGTTTAAGTGTCATTTAATGTGAGAACACTTTAAGAGTTTATCTGGTGAAGGGAGATTAAGATGATTGTACGTTGATGAGACAGGAAGAGATAAGATCTTTTATCTTCTTCTTTTTTAACAAATTGTACCTTATTATATTTTTTTCTGTTTTTATTTTTTATTGTCTATTCAAAGTAATTATGTGCAAAACCCCAATGTGATGTTGGATATTATGTTGAAATCAGAGAGACGGTGCAGGCTTCCACTTTGCAAACACAACCGACATTATAAGTCATTCATTTCCCGATTTATCAACATTATTAATGATTGAAGGCGACGAGATGAGCTGGAAGACAGGAAGCCTCTGAGAATTCATTTTATCTCCTGATGAATTCATTTCATTGAAATCAGTATTGATTTTTGAGATTTGATGGACAGACGGGCTGTGACTCAGTAGAATGTGTGGGAAGACGACTGATAAATGTTTTACAATTTTTTTTTATATACTATTCATTTATTTTTATAATTTCTTATACTGTAGGGTGAGTGATATATTTGTGGTAGCAGCGTCTCTCTCTTCAGAAAGAATTTCTCCCAGTAAAGATTCTTGGCTTTCCAGACAAATAAGAAATATATTTTAAACACAAAAATGTGGGCCTAATAAAAAAAAAAAATGTTTAATAGCTGCTTTTTAAACAGTCTCTTCTGGATGATGCAACAACTTTTTTTGTAATCGTTGCAGACTAAAATAGCAGATTTTGAGGCATATTTTTCAAAACGTTCTGGTCAAAGTTGCAATTGTTCTCACAAAAAAATTTGATTGCTTCACATAACCTTCCCAAAAAGATTTTTGTAGTTAATATTTAAATTTCAAATAATATTTTTAAGCACCTTGTTGAAATAGCACCTTAATTAATACAAATTAAATCATGTCCTGAGTAGAGGTCAAAGTGCAACAGACGAATTCTATGTTGGTCATTCAAGTTAGCATGAACTGTTTACAACATAGAAGCAAATCATACAGTATTGTTTTTTGGGGGGAAAAAAAGAAAAAGAAAATGTTAACATTTAGCATCTCACATGCTTTCATCTTCCAGGTTTGGCTTTAGAGAAGTGAAATTAGGAGTGGGCTAAGAAGATTGGTCAATATTCAGCCGAGCTGCAGTGATTGGTCAGAAGGAGAAGGAAATACAGAAAACATGAAGCTGATTGGTCAGATTTGTATAACAGTTGTAATAACTGGTTAAAATTACAATTTCGCGCAAAAATGATGAGTAAATTTAATAACTTCCATCGCAAAAAACCAAAGTAATTATTTTCATAAGATACAGAGAAACAAGCCTCATCTGAGAGCACGTTATAATTTATTGACCATCAGTGTTTATGTGACAGAGGAAAACCATAACTGAATGTATATTCAGTAAAATGAAGAGAAGCAGGAGATCTGTTGGTATTCTGGACAGATTTAAGCTAAACATTGAGAGGGGTGTGCATCATGCATGTATGAGGCAAATATATTTTCTGTTTCGTCTCATAAGCACTAGAGCAGCACAGTATATGGAAGTCCAAATGCCAGCACAGCTTCAATATATGCAGCATGAAAAAAACAAGGCAAACGATGAAGATGAGCATTTGAACTGCTGTATATCAGACTCCTCCCCGGCTACCAGTGACTGAGCCATTTCAATAGTTTTACTGCCCTTAACGCCCACAGCTGATCTACGTTTCAGTAACTCAGATGATGGTGACAGTGGTGGATGCAAGATGCTGATGGAAAAAATGCAGATCAACAAATGCAAATTAGATGTAAGACAAAATTCAGGATTATAATAATAGTTTAGATATTTTTCAGCACTCGGAGCAAACATAATGTCTGTTAATAAATATAATTTAATTAATCTAAAATTCTACTTCTCAAATCCATAATAATCAACTGACTGGTCCAGATGTTCCTACCAGACTGAAGTTTGTGCTGGTTCCACGTAGGAACGCACCGATCAACTTTCTTCACTTTTGATACCGATACCGATATCTGAGGTCTAGTATCGTCTGACTCTGATCCGATACAGAAAAACAGAGCAGAACTGACCTATAAAGTTTCTCTTTTTTTAAACCAGACAAAATGTACTGAATTACAAATTTATTTGATAACTCTACACTAGTACAGCAAACTGAAATACATTAATAGCTTCACAAGCTTAACTTGACTTAAAAGACCTGCCTCATATACTACTCTTATGACTAGAGAACTAGAGATTCACCGATCTGAACTGGTAAAAGTAAATTAGATCAAGTATCGTTGATTATGTGTGGTCTAATTCTGTGCTTTGTGCTCTGAGCAACATCATGCTTTATTTATTTGTTGCAGTTTATTTTAACATGTCATGTTTGACCGAGTTAGTCAACTTAGTGTTTTTTTGTTGTTGTTAATTCAGTTTTTAACTATTTTCTCTATTTTTTTTATTTTTATTTTAATAAAAGCTTCATCTGGTCCGGGGTTCAGTTTAAAGGTGACACCTTCCTGTAGGAAGGCACTGCTGAGCTACTGCTGCCAATGTTTTAAGATTCCCCTCTATAAAATAAGCAGTTGAGACATAAAAAAATGTCTCAACTGGGTCTAAATATGAAGTAATAAAACATTTTATGGAAAGATCAAATGTCTGAAGTATGCAGTTTGTACAGCATGTGCGTTTTGGAATGAAGAGTGTAAAATTAATGTAAGGATGTCATTAGGAATATGGAGTACGTTACTATCGCCACTTATTATCCCTTTTTAATGCTTAATGATCTGATAATAAATGTTCAGTGTCAATTAGTTGTCAAATAGTAGCTCAGTACATCAGAAAGTAGGTCGGTCTGCCGTCAGTTGGAGCCATTCCAAGCATTCAGCATGCTGAGGTGAATAACTATTCACTAGCGCAGACAGATACAGCCACACGGTTTATAAAGTAATATTATAATCCAATTAGTTCTGGAATATTTAAATCATATTTATGAAAATTTGATGGCAGTGGCGTCTTACAGTTGCTCATCGGCAGATTTTTTTTCAACATGGCTAAAACACATGGCAGCCTGGCTTCACTGGTGATCAAATTGGATATGCTGTGGTATCAAACGCAAATAAAGGCACTGATGTAGCATCATTTACCTAAGGCAGCGTGTGTCGGGTAACAATCACCTCCACATGATGCTTCCAGGCTATACTTAACCTCTTGTGGCTGCGCTACAACAAAAACCTCTGATATCAGCAGCAGCAGCTTCTGGAAAGACAAGCTAAGCGTTTCTGGCTTGGGAGAGATGAAGCTCTGGGAATCAGATTAAACCGATGCCCTAGTTCTATTAAAGGCTGCGTTCTTCCTTCTCGTCTGTCACCTTACAGTCTGAAGAGGCTGATGGTAGAAAACCTCACAAATAAAAATCTGAAAAAATTGGCTTTCGTGGTTAATCGTTAGGTCTGGTGAAACAATCTTTTGCATCTGGTTGTTGACATGGAACACATTCACACAGGCAATAATCAAGATAAAAACACAAAAGAGGATGTAAAGCATTGTCTGCCCACTTAGTTAGTTTTGAAATTAATTTTTAGCATACAGTTGTGTAGACTAAGCTGTTTAGTTCTGACAACAGTATGTTACTTTCACACAGCAGGTCTCGATGCTCAGTTGTGACTTTTAGCTTAAATATGATTTAAATTTTTTATTTTTTATTTTGCAGACTACTTATTAAGTATGACTGCAATGAGAGTCCTGTGTGAACAGTTTGAAACTCCAAATCGGACTCACGTGTGCAGAAGAAGAGCGCAGAACTCACACAGCAGCGCAGTTCTAATAAGAAGAAGTTTTTCAGAGTCAACATGGTGGGGTTGATGCGTTCAGGTCGATGCACAGTGAGAGCTTTTCAACACATGTGGAAGAGTTCGCCTATAAGGGACAAAATGTGCTCCAATGCCTATAGCCAGGTTGTTCTGACCCTTACATGACTTATTCCAAACAGGAATCCTTATCCTCAACAGTAGATCACTTTCTGCCATTCCTCCATTAGGATTGTCATGTTGACCGATTGTCCCACTGAGCTGTGGAGCTCTTGGCTGTTTCGATGATTAACACCCTCCTTGCCTGGTCCGCCGTTCTGAGTGGACAGTGGTGTTTTGGGAGGTTTGCAGTTACGCTTTTTTGATTTTCAGATGATGGATTAAACTGGAAAAAAAAAAAAAGTGAAAAAAGATCCATCCTCCACCTTTCACACTATGTGCTGGCCTTTCAGGTCATGAATGACATCAGTGTTTGTTGCTGTGTGACAGAAAGTGTCTGAATAAGCATTATGAGCAGCAAAACGCTGCGTTTGGCTTATGAACCTGTAGAGACTTTTAGCTCAGAGCAAAAAAATCAAGGCTGGCAGTCTTTGAGCAATCCCACTAATCCTGCAGGGTGAGTCATTCTGCCTTTGGGTCGCATTATGAAACTGGCTATTGCAGAAAATTTAATTGGAGCAACAACAACAACCACAAAAAATCCAGCCCTGGTCGTCCTCAGCATGTCCACTGGGTTTAATAGACGTGAACTAAAACCGCTAGTGGCGTGTTTCACAGTGATGTTTAATATTATCAGCTCACTGGCTGGAAATTGATCAGAAAAGACACATTTCATTACTCTGGTAGAACAGGAAAGGAGCGAATCAACCTCCTGGTGGAGGAGAGTCTTCCATTAGTCACGTCGTCACTCTACAGAGCTGCTTCACTACATAACACAAACACAAGTCATTAGCTCTGAGATACACATAAATAATTCCACTGCTCTGAAAGTGACTAAAATCCTACTTTGTACAGACAAAAAAAAACAAAAAAACAAGTGAATCAATAAGCTTGGAACACCTGTGTGTTAATAATGTGCAGCCACTGAGAAACAATCTAAATCTGATGAATGTGATCATTTCCTGGAACTTTGCTGGGAATCAGTCAGGCAATAAGACATAAAAAGGGATATAATATTCATATTTCCTGGATACAACAGCATGTTGGATGTTCTCTAGTTATTTTATGTGTAAACCACAAGTTCTTTTTTCTTTTCTTTCTTTTTTTTTACCAGATTCATTTAAAGATAAATCAGATTTCTGCTCTCATTCTCTCTGGAGTTGCCTCCTGGCTATCACTCTGTTCTGATGAGGAATTTCAGAGCTCAGTCTGGAGTTCATTTTGTGTTGCTCATTATTGCCAAATTATATCAATAAGAATAAACAACCTCAATTTCATTTTTCCATTAAGCATTAATTTCTGTCTTCTGCAGCTAAAGAATTCAGTCAATGAGGAAAAACAAACTTTCACTGTTGCAAAAAACGGACAATTATTCGTTGTCACTTTGTAATAAATTGAAATTTTCCCTCTGCTTGTTTTTATACATTTGAATTGGTATCTAATGTCGAATGAACATTGTAGCCGTGATGTTTCTCCAACATGTTCAGATCATTCTCTGTGGCTGAAGATTCACTGGGTTTTAATGCTAAAAAAATTACATAAAACATGAAAAATATGTTTATTAAGTTGTTTTTTGTTTCAAAGGTAGTGTTTATGCAATTTTTTTTTAACTGTGATGTCAACTTTATTTACATTTTGATAATATTTTAAGAGACGTTTTGTGTGTTTTAAAAAAAGAAGAGGAGTATTTTCTCTCTTTTTGCATAAAGGATACAAAATATTAAACTCTGTATCTTACAGATTTAAATGTATATTCCTCTTCTGATTTAATAATTCACAGTAGCACTTATGAATGTAATATTGCCTTGAAACTCATACCATTGTTCAGGGGAATGTGTATATTCTCACCTGTGATCTCATCCATAATACATATAGAGGGATTTCTAGTCTTGTTTTTCAGTCTTGTACCAGATCCATTTTATCCTACAGTGCAGTCAGTTTCTAATCCTCATACATTTGAACTATATGTGATTTTTTTCCCTGCTATTAGTTATGGACAACTTCTTGTCTTTCTGCACTATTTGTTGCTAAATAGAAATGATGAACCCAAATCTAGCTAGCTTTAAAATGGTAGCTGCAGAAGGTTGAATTCAGTTGTTAATGGAAAAATAAGATTCTACACAAAATGAGTTTATTTATTGCTGGTGGCAGAATCTGGCAATAATGAACAACACAAACCAATACAGACTCTCTACAAATCATGACAAGTTCTGCAAGTGAATAAATGAATATGGATTCCTTTATCTGTCTCAAATTCTACTGTCAGAACATAGTGATTGTTTTAAGAAAAATGTAGAAAAGAAGAAAAAAAAAAAGTTTATAAAAGCTACATACTGCAGCTTTAGCTAATGGCACGCTGCTGCTACTTTGACATTTGTTTATTGTTAAGGTCTGGCCTATTATATCTACGGCAAAGCATGAATAAATAGAGACATCTTGAGAATTTATGCTATGCTGCAACTGCATTGAGTCGTCAAGTGGATTTGAAGCAAAAACATCAAATGTTCTGAATGAACTAGAATGTGAATTTGACGCTTTTTAAGTGGTTAAGCCGACATGACTAGACAGCCGGGATTGTGGGGGGGAGGGGGGATGGAAAAGCTTTCAGCAAAATTTAATATCTAATAAACATATTGTCAGCTAATGCTGGCTGGATTCTGCATTAAGAAAAAGGCAAAGAAAAGACGAGCTGCGGAGAGGGAATGAGGAAAAAGCCGGGATGAGATTCAGAGGCACCTCTGAGACAAATGTGATTTCAGCGTGTCCTCTGCTTCCTCCCACTGCTGTCTTCTGTATGCAGATGTAGATAAACGGCAGCAGAACTCCAGGCGGAATTGTTTCTCGTGTTTTTTGGAAATCTTTCTCTGGAGTTCTTCCAACCTTTTTCAGTTGTAATCATAGATGAAAAAACTCCCTCTGCTGTCTTTCCTCCTCCTCTCTATCTGAACTGCCGTCCTAACTGACCCCGTCTCTCAGGGAAACAGTTCTGGTCCTTCCTGTCTCTCAGGACAGACAAGAAGGAAAACATCTGGGCTCTGTGGTCCTGCTCTCCATGTCTCTGACCTGGAGAGCAGGTCAGAGACCTGCTCTTCAAATATAGCTCAAACGATATATTTGAAGCTGTACGTGGCGTCACACGACAGCCTCATGCCTTTACAGCGGCAGCACAGGTCTTTACGATGAGGCCTCTTCCAATGACATCCAACATCTGTCTCATTTCCGCTGAAAAGTCGTTTCAGGAGAGATGAACAGGGATTTGATGTGATAGACCAACCCAAAGCAGCCGGGCAGGTTGTTCTGTTTACAGTTAGCCACATGTCATGTAGGAGACACAATCCATGAAGAAGAAGGTGCTCTGGTCAGAAGAGATCAAAACTTCACTTTGGGGGGCCGTTATTCAAACCACGGTGTGTGGATGGAATGTAATACTACTTATCACACGGATGCCTTTGAGTATAACTTGACAATTAATTAAAAGTAAATTCATAAATAATGTAGATATTCACACACAGTTTGGTGTGTACTGGTGGATCTTTACCCGTTGCTGTTTAGTACCTGCAGTTATTTCATCCTCAGATCAGTTTTTATGGAGAACATCTGAGTTCTTTCTTATGTTCTCCTCTCTGTGAGTCGGTCTAATCATTCTGGTGTTGTTTCATGACCTTTGGTTCAGGTCAGATTGTTCCCTTTTCTGTTTTGTTTCAAAGCACGGTGAAGGAGGTGACACAGTTGGTATGGTTGCCTTGCAACTACAAGGTCCAGGACTGGAATCTCTTCCTTTGCGTCTGCATGTTCTCTCTCTGTGTGTCTGTGGATTTTCTCTGGGAATTCCAGATTCCTCCCACAGTCCACAAATTTAACTTTTATGTTAATTGGTTTCTCTAAGTTGCCCTGACCCAATGACCGGTGGAAATAGGCACCAACCGTTTATTAACTGGAGTTCTGAAATGAAAAATGTTTCTCTAACCTTCTTTTGTATATTTTCTACATACTGCAGTACATCTTGCCTCAACTAGAAGTTAAAGAAGTAGCAGTTTACGCTTCCCGGAGTCATTGCTTTAAAAATAAAGTATCTGTCAGTAAAGGCCCACCGTATACTGAGGCGTACTTAACTTAGCAGAGGTTCACGGGTACTTGAAGTGGAATCAACGCAGACATCCGCCGTACACGTCAGCACAATGGTACCTTTTTAAGACCTTGTATGCAAATTTGGAAACTGCTTGGTGAAAAACAGCGTTCATATCAAACTGTTTTGTATGATGCTGCGCGTCAAAGCAAACAGTCCAAGGACGCACAGCAGAAAGACTGCCGCTTTGTGCCGCACTGACAGGTGTTGGATAGCTGCTGTGGTGGAGAAAACCTGGATGCTAAACTAGCTCATCAAGCTAGCTAGTAACCATTTGGATTGTGGGAAATGAAGGACTCTGTCACGAGAAATGTAGGCTATCGGTTCACTTGACAGCAAAAGCCCCACCGCCCACTAACACAATGCATAGAGTCTGCATGGTTCACAAAATATTACGCCTCAGTATGTTTGAGCCTTAAGGTGATATTCACTAATACATTTTTTTTCCTATGGCAGCAACCCCAAAAAAAAAAAAGATTCTTAACCTTGAGGACGTTGAATTCATAATGACTGTTACTAACAACTATGACAAAAAAGCATTTTCAGCAAGATGCTGAGCAAGCATGTATGCATAAGAACACACACACACACCAGCTCATTTCATATTGACAGGCCTCTGTTTGTAAGGTCCATTGAAATGATAATTACATTTTGCTGTTAACAGAAAAACCTCAGAACTGATAAATGAGACTTACCTTTACGAGCAATTCGAATACAATTTATCCTGGTCTCCTGTTGGGGAAAAATAAGAAAAGAGTCAGTTTGTTCATTTCTGGCTGATTCCATAAAGAAAACAAAACTAAGGAAAAAAAAGAGCATTACGTCATCTTAAACAAGCAAAAAAAAGGTCACAATTGTTTTTTTTACAGCATTCGGTGAAAGAGATCAGATTTTGTCCAAATCTACAGAAAATAATCTGCCAGTCAGCTGTAAGGCTCTAGACCAGGGGTGTCAAAGTCAAATGGACGGAGGGCCAAATAAAAAATTTAGCTACAAGCCGAGGGCCGGACTGATCGAATGTTCATTGAGATTTTTTAAAATGACGCATTTGGTCTAGTGCAGCGGACCGGCCCAAGCCTTCGTAAATTTCCTGCGGACCGAAGTGCAGAGCATCGAACGAAGTGCCAGAGGATCGAACGGGGGAGTGCATCTCGCATTTTTTCAGACGGGGTGCCGGCTTGCTGCGGGCCGGTTCTAATAATAAATCAAGATCATCCCAGGGGCCGTAGAAAATCTTCTCGCGGGCCGAATGTGGCCCGCGGGCCTTGACTCTGACATATGTGCTCTAGACCTACCAGTGGGAGTAAAGCTTTAGTGTTTAACCGTTTAACAAGACACACAAGTATATTTGCTCTTTTAAGGTTTATTAACAATAGAATCCAAATGGCATCAGCTTGGAGAGCTTCATATTGAATATTTAGAAATCCATAAAAGGTCGGATTATTTTACTGCTACGGCCTCAAACAGTGCTGGTTGGAAATAAAAGAAAAATCATAACAGCATACGGTTTCGTTTGATGGAGCTTGGAAAAAAAACCTCTGGTTTAAAGAGAAAGTATTTATATCTGAAATAAAGGTTAATTAGCAAGAGCTAAAGCGAGCTGCTATTTTAATGATGTGTTTGAACTCATGTAAGATCAACGTGGCCATGAGACATTTTTGGCTCCTGTTGCTTTGTGAAGACCATAAAGGAGAAAATAGAGATAATTCATCAATCTTGAGCAAGATAGAAAAAATTAAGTGTTTATGCTACATCCAAACACCCAAACATACAAACGTAATTATTTGTTATTTTATAAGGTGCAGCATGGAGAGGCTGTTATGCTTGAAGTAATGGATATTTTGGATCACTCGGAAATGCTCCAGCAGGAATGACACAAAGAGGAAGGCTATGGTTTCTGTGTTTTGCACAAAAACTTGATTCACCAATCATTCGTCTTTCAGGCCCCAATGATGGAATATTAGCTGGAAGCAATTACTGTTTTCAGTACAGCGGAGGCTTGCCGTCCACGCTAAGTCTGAAACATCTCATTTAGCCCAGGTAATTGTCAGAATAATTAGTTTTCTCTCCACACTCTCACTCAAAATCTAATCTCCCCCAAAAACACAAATATATTCTAGGAAATATACTGGGGATGGAAATATGTGCAGGTAAAACAAATGATGCTTCGCTGTGGGAGAATTGATGATCACATTCAGAGTGGAGAGATTTTAATCAGACACTATGAGACACGACAGCATGTGAGGAAAATACAAAGGGGCGCCTAATTATGAAGTATAGACAGACAGACAGACAGACAGTTTGCCCAGTGGAGTGGACCAAAGGGCTTATGGGTAATGGTTCCTACCCCTTTAAAGTTGCTGGTAGCCTGGAAGTAGATGAGGTAGTTCTTGGTGGGGTCTAATGGACTGTTCCAGTAGCCGTTGTAGGTGTGGTTGTCCCCCACAGTGAAAGGTGTGGCCTCAGGCAGACTGCTGGGGGCCAGCTCAGCTGTGTAGTAATGCGGGGCCCCTTTGGCCTGCGCCTCGCTGTGGGAGTTAGCCGTAGGGAAGCAGTCGACGGTGCCCAGCTCTCTCTTCCTCACCCGGCGGGAGCCGTCCTCCTCCACCACCACCACCTGGTAGGCACTGGCAGAGACAGAGCAAATTTTGTGGTCTCAAAATGTCATCACATTCCTACTCCTTCTGAGCTCCTTCTTAAAGACACAGACGGCCAATTTCAAGGTAAATTTAAAATCTTTAATATTTTTAACAACTGATCGTAACTATAGTTACTTCATTGTGCTGAAAGATGAACAACCACAAAAAAGAACACAATACCTCTACTATTTAATGTATCACAATGTCTGGATTTATTTTCTACTCACTACATGAAACTGGTTCAGTAAGCAGAGGCTTTAACGGTTGGTCACCCTGACAGAACCATGCTGTCCTATGTGACAGAACCTCAGCACGCTACAGATTGAATCAGCTCCCATTCTTCCTTATTTCCTGGAGAAATGCTGTTTCATTAAGATGCGGTGGATCAGATTTGTCTAAATCCGACATTTAGGCTAAAATTGGATTTGGATGCCAGTTACAGGGAAACAGCTACCAGCAGCTGTCAGCATATGATTAGTAGTTTGCTGTCAGTTCAGAGCAGTGTGAGGCAGTGACCGAGGGAGCCACGTTACAGGATTTATTCACTTTCTGCAGTATTGGAATGATAAACCCTGGAACCATTTACTTTTCACCAACACCATTTCCAGCCCGTTGCAAAAGTACTTTTCCACATTTTTATGACCTTCTGTCAAAAAATGTCAATGTACTTTGTTGGGAGTTTGCTTTTTGAAGTTTTTCCACAAATAAAAATGTTAAAAGATGTGATGTGTACCTGTATACATTCGCGATAGTTTTTGTGGATTGTTTTTTATCAGACACAAAAAGTTGCGCCATGGCAGTTATTCTGTCTTCTCTATACATCTGATTCCCATCCGTGTTTCTGTCACCTCACTTCCTGGTTGCCTACCTGTTTCATTCAACACGCCACAAACAGCAGGAATATATCACTTAAGATTATCTTTCCAGCCATCACAACAATCAGAGCGTCTTTAAGACATAGGGAAGCAATGTTCAGCTTCTAATAACCACAAATCTGGAACAAACTTCCAGTAAACTGCTAAACAGCTGAAGCACTGAGTTCTTTAAATCAAGACTAAAATTCACCTGAATAGAGTTGCTTTTGAGTCCTAATAAAAGAAACGTTGAACAACATATTTGACGTTTATTAATGATTTTGATGAAGACACTCATCAAAATAGAATAGAATATACATGATTGATTCCCAATGGGAAAATGTCATATTTGTCAATGGTTTTCTCAATTGTTGACGATATGGTGTGTTTTATGACTTTGTATTTGGTGTTTTTATGATCTAAAGCACTTTGAACTGCTTCATTGCTCAATTGGCCCCATGTTTTGGTTTTCTTAGCCTCTTCAGTTTTCTTCAGGTTTTTAGTTGTGGTCCATGTTTTATTCTTGTATTTACTTTTGATCCTAGTTAAGTCTGTTTTTTCAGTACTCTCTAGCTCAGCCTTTTTGTTCCTGTCAATCTAACTCATGTTTTTCCACCTGTGTTCCCTCAATAGTTGTCCCGCTCAGTTCCTGTTTGGCTTTTGTTCCTTGCAGGGTTCTTGTTTGTTACTTGCTGTGTTTGGTTGGTTCCTGTTCATGCCAGTTGCTCATGACCAGATTGTTATTTTGTTTGGAAATAAACGCTGACCGCTTTACCATGGCTGTCATAATTCTGTATGTAAACTTCTGATTTAGAAGGCCTGAATACATAAATCTGGCATTCTTTCTCGTACTGTTGTAGAATTTAGCATTTAGAAATAATTGTAACTGTCCTAAAACAAGAGAAGCTTAGTATGATTTAACTTCATTAAGGGCGTATGTAGACTTCTGGGTTCAAGTGTATTTAGCGATTGTTCTAATTAAATACATATTTTTTTAACATAAAAAAAGGGGGTTAAAAGATATGTACGTACTCCTTAAACCTTTTAACCGAAGAATTGGAAGCCAGATTAGCTAGACGAGCTAGGTTAGCATAACATGACACCGTTTGCTTTTGAAGTGTGTCAGCTACATTCAGAGCCTAACGAACCTCTTCCCGATGCCCCACAGAGCTCTTTGTGACTGCAGCTATAAATACCCGCGCAGAGCAGCAGTGATTGAGCGCTGGCGTAGCTGAGGAGCATTTATTAGCCGTACCTGACAGGCGCCCCCCTCCCCAGGGCAGGGCGCAGCAGCACGGTGATGGTGCTCTCTGACTCGCTCAGCGGAGACGGGATGTCTTCATAGTCGAACACAGGGGCTGGAGAAAAACACACACACACACACACACACACTTTAGAGAGACATGTCATAGACATGCACACTGCAGCAATATTCCACATGAAACCCCCAATTGTTGATTTTAATGTTTGTAAGATTTTTGCAGAGATATTTTTTTCTGCTGCAGATGAAAGGAGCCGGAGCGCGATCTCTTTTCATTACTCAAACGGATCCCTTGTGTACCAGTAGACCTCCCACATGCTGCCATTGTCTGCTGACGGGAAGCAGCAGACGGCTACACAGAAAACAAGAGGCTTTTAAACATAATTAGGATTTATGTCAAAGTTGCACAACCTCAGCAAAACTCTGGGAGCTCTGAGGAGTTTTCCTCGCTTTATTACAGATTGTAAATTAATTGGAAGTGTGCAGTGA
Organism: Gambusia affinis; assembly: GCF_019740435.1. NCBI lineage: Eukaryota > Metazoa > Chordata > Actinopteri > Cyprinodontiformes > Poeciliidae > Gambusia > Gambusia affinis. Next base: position 23,999,552 of record NC_057881.1, read on the forward strand.
AGTAAAGAGCTGTAACTATGAGAACAACATACAAGCTCAGGGTGAAATAGAAGAGGTGAATGTGTAATTCTGCCACCAATAGACACATACACAGTTGAGATCTGTAGGACCAGTGTGTGTGTGTGTGTGTGTGTGTGTGTGTGTGTGTGTGTGTGTGTGTGTTCTGTTCACTATAATAAGTATAATATTAAAGCTATGTATTTTTCATCCCTGCTAACAAAATGGAGCGGATCTGCTTTCCTTTTAGCTCTTTACCGACCTGCTAGGTTAGCTTAAACTGGAGCTCTGACTGAACTAATTCTTAATATTCTAACAGTTCATACACAACGTTAATGAGTTGCAAAGCCAAAAAAGCACTGTCAAAAGATAAAACTCCTTAAATGTTGTTTGTTACTGCGCAATAGCCAGCCCTGCCCTCTCCTCACAACTCCTCGGGCTGACTACTGAACCAGTTCTCTGTCTAACAGGTCCGGAAAATCTCTAAGACCCGGGTCTTACCCTGAATGTGATCTATAAGAGATAATCTGTTTAAACTGGTGGCGAAAGAGACACGTCTAGCACTGACTGCCTCCGATCCAGAAGTTATGACCCTTTTCAGTTAAGGAACAACCAACTGAGTAGCCTTCGCAGCTGTATAATTCCAATAACCACTTCTGTTAACGGCAGTTCTCTTTCTATTGTAACGGGCACTTGTTACCGGCTAGATTTTATTTAGTGACTAAGACTAAGATAATCACAGGGTCATTATTTTTCTCTCACCAAAGGAAAGTCTGAAGCCACCACATTACTAGAATCATGAATACTGATTTTACTATCAATAGAAGCACTTTAATTCAAATGACTCAATTAATTTCAATGTCCACAACCTAATCAGAATTTTTAAAATATATGAATTTATTAAGCAAGCTTTAGCAGGGAAAATGACAGGCATACAGAATTTACTTGTGATTACCATACAAAGAAAATCAATATAGTTTAGATCAATTCAACCTTTACCTAACAACCTCCCTACACTGTCATCTATCTATCAAATAAGGCTTTGGGGTGTGGCACAACTCATACCCATCGATGGTATCGGATCTTGGCAACAGGAGTCCTTGTAGTCCTTGGTCAGAGTCTTTGACTTTGAATCATAAATCCTCTTTGGAACCGAAACAAAATGAACTGTCTGCTTCATCCAGAACAGCCCTTAGTCGATACTTTGACTTTTGATCAGTTCCCCAAGTCTGTTGCGATGTGGTTTTGGGATCGCTGGGTAGAGTGCAGAGTTTGGAAATCCAATGAGGAACCAAGAGATTGGGTCGGTGGATCTCGCCCTTTGGTCCGGTGTGAGGAGCTCCGTTGTCCTCCTTGTGAGGCGCTTTTCTTGGTTCAGGCGTAGTCCTCTGCTGGTCTTCTTACCACACTTGTGTAGAGTCTCAGCGCGCGACGAAGAACACCGTATCACCTCGGTCTCACATTTTATACGTTTCTGCACTTGTGGGCATGTACCCCAGATAGAGAGAGCAGGGGTGCTGCTTGCGTTTGCCGCCTCTACACTCAGGCCCCAACCGTTGTGGTAGATTGCACACCACTCTGGTGACATTCGTGACTTGGGTCATATTGACCCTGTTGCGAGATAACGTGCTTTTGACACCTGCGACTATTGGAAACTTTCAAGTGGCAGGCATACTTGTGACCTGGCAGTTGCACAACTAAACCCACTCTCATGTTCTGACATTTGCAGTTTGCACCCACCTCAGCCTTCCTTCTCTTTCTTTGATTCTATACTTTTATCCATATAATTAACTTTAATCAATAAAGTTTGTTTTATATAAAACATCAATTCATTACATTAGATTATTTGATTTTGGTTCATCGTTACAGAAAACATACTAAAATACAGAGATTACACATTAAGCAATCACTATTAATCAACACACAAAGCTGTAGCAGTCTCCTAGGCATTTTTATAGAAAAAGAACATCTGTAAGCACATCCTCATGACTGCCAGGCCCCAACTCGTTTCTCAGGCCTCCGCCCTGGTTTCTGTTGAAGGTTGCGAAATAAGGCACCTGTGACAGTTTTGACGTGGGTCACTTTGACCCAGGCACGTTGGACACGACTCGTTTTCCGAGAAAAGGAGCAACCGCATCCTCAAACTCACATCTTCGCACCGAGAGTTGCTAAAGTCGCACCCACTTTTGCTCAACAACCTGTTTCCAAATAAGGTGTTGACCATCTCTGCTCTCCTGTTAGTTCCTCTTTCTCCTTAACCTTTCACCTACAATCTACCTCCAACACATCAGTGATCTTTAATTGCAGTTACACCTTTGACACCATTTCAAGTTCAGAGTAAAAATCACATTTATAACATTTCAAGTTCAGAGTAAAAATCACATTTATAACTTCTTTTACTTCTCTGATTTATCATTCTTTTATAATGTTATGATAACCATAATTTATCAGTTACTCTTAGTATAATCTTAATGTGAGTTATTACAAATGTTTTCTGTAAAGAAACCAAGAATAATTCATGATTCTTATTATTTGATATCAAAGTTACAGTTACTTGTTTTACTTGTAAGAGTTCCCACTAATGTAAGTGTAAGTGTAAGTATTATTACAAGTAAACCAATATTAATATAAGTATTTTACTTTGAATCTTATCCAATTACTCACAATATTTAGATTTCTTTCTTTAAAACTTTCATGCTAAGTAATAGTCTGAACTATTTTTATAAATCTGCAGGCTGGAAACTTACTTCCTCTTTTTCCAGGAAACTGCTTTTCCTGTTTCATGACTCTCTCTGTCTTGACTATGATTTCTTATGATTAAATAGAAAAAAGTAGAATTAAAGCAAAGTTTGCAGGAGACAGAAACAACACACACACCCCACTTGATTTTATTGACATTTAAGTCTAATGTTGGGTCTAGATTTTACTTGAGTAATTAATTTTAAAGATAACTTTATTTATTTTTACTGTTAAACTAAAATCTCCAGCATGGGGAAGTGGGATGATCTCGGATTTTCTTGACACCCCCTCCACGAGGTCAGACCTTTCCCATGCTGGGAATCCATCACCCTCCTGCAGTTCTGCGTCGTCATCTGGAAAGAGAAGAGGTTCTTCTGGGATGTGAAGTTGCAGATTCTTCATCCTCAGTTGTCACAAAGGGCTCAGTGTAGTCATCAAAACTCCACCTCTCTTGACACCCCCTCCTTGGAGTTTTAATTTCCCCCATTAGGTGATGAATGTCGAAGAGAACTTGGATCGCTCTGATTCTTCCACAGGAACCTTCGCTGGATGAACTGTCGTTTCTTCAGGATGTGGGAAGGAAGAAGGCCTCAAAAAAAAAAAATCTCGAACATTCAGCAGAGCAAAGCAAAAAAATAAGCAGCATGACGCTTTCCTCGTAATCGTGATCCTTTTCCGTAGCTGTGGTCTTTAAGGGGTACTGGAGTTGTCGGAGGCATCAGGAATTGTCCAATTTAAAAAAAAAAACAAAACTGCAAAACTTACAGTGCTGAATATCCAGGACAGGTGCTCTGGATATCAGGACGAAACAGTTGCCAGATCCTTCTAGGTGTTGGGTCTGACTTCAATGCTTTGTTACAGGGTTGATCTTAGTGATTTTCTATGACGCCACTTCTTCCTCACGACTTCAGCCCCTTTTCCAGTTTAATCCATCAGTTTGTGACAGGAGTTCTTCTTTAGCATAGTCCAATTTCTTCACGGCCCTCCCAGTCCAAAGCCTTGAAGTTGTTCTTCTAATTACAACCACCCCCCCCACGGTGGCCAGTCCGAGATAGGGTGGAGTATTACATGATTCACTGGCCATTTCACCGGCTTCTGTTTCTCTTTAGTTAGGAACTGGAGTGAGCTGCTCGACTCCTTGGATCCCTTTCTTCATCTGTAGTACTGTGTTGCAGTTCAGTACTTACTTTACAAAATCTTGGGCGTTGAACCTCAGCTTCATCACCGTGGCTGTAGGCCGATCTTGACTCTCTGCCCTGTTTCCAATGACACTTTGAGCTGCAACTTCCTTTTTCCTTCTCTGGGCAAAAAGGAGAAGTGTCTTCGCCTCCCTGCTTTCTGTGACGTGAACGGAGTTCCTCTGCAGGGGAAGACCTGCTCTTCTAGCAGCTGTCACTGTTACTGAGTCCATCAGAACCAAGAGGTATTTCTCACCTCTTTTTCCTGTTTTCCCCATGGGGCCCGCAACATCCATGCAGACTGAGCCCCAGGGGACTGTGCTCTTGATGGTCAATCCCTCCAACCGCTGCCCTCGGCGACCTGCGTTGTATTGACCACACACAGTCCCTCAGCAGCGTTGGACCTTTTCACTGGGATCCAAAGCTCTTGCTCCTCCAGCTCCCTACGGGTAGATCGCACGCCTGCATGTCCTAGGGCCTCATGCACACTGCGCACAACCGTCCACGTGTACTCTTCTGGGACCTCCCAACCTTTGGGAGTACTGTCCCACTTCTCGGTATCGACAAAGACAATCTTCCGCTGGTGGACATAACAGTCCACTCTTCTGGGACCTCCCGACCTTTGGGAGTTCTGTCCCACTTCTTCATTCCCACGCCAATGAGCTCCCTCATGCGTGTGCGCTCGTTGATGCTCCTCGTCCGTGTTGTCCCCTGCGTCGTCGGAGCTGCTCTCATCCCGATGTCGTGGCGGTGCCGATGGTTTCCTCTCCGTGCTGTGAAGCGTCGGGCGAAACTCGGACAGCTGGGCTCTCCGCGACAACCAGTCGATCGCAGCCGTCTCCATCCCTCCTCCTCAACCTTCCGCTGGGGTGCTCCTTCCGCTTCCTCCAGACGTGTCGGTCGAGGACTTTCCTGGGCTGGTGACGGAGCCGGTCGAGACGGTCCTTCTTCCTCGACGGCGGTCAGGTCGATGAGGTCCATGTCCGACGTCCCCAGCTCTCCGACGGGGTCCCTGTCCTGCTCGGGAAGCAGGATGGAGCCTCAGCGGCGTCAGAATCCTCCTCTCTCGCAGCTGGGGCTGATGCTGGTTCCGCTCCTTCTTCTCCTTCTTGTAGAAGTAGTGATGATTGAAGAACATGCGCTGATTTGGCTCTGTCCTGGTGCGAATCCATCACTGAGCAGCAGTAACTTCATTGGAGTTCTCTGTAGTTGGGACCTGGAGAGCTTAGACTGCTCCCCTCCTCCACTTTGTTCCTCTTCTTCGGGGCCGGAGCCACTTTCTTGTGGAATTCCTTGCTTCGATTCAGCTCTCAGTATCCATCTTCTTTTTAGTATCCATTCTTGTTCTTTGTCTTGAGTTGTCTATCCCCAAAGCCTCTCTTAACGTTATCGAGCAGGGATGGGTCTAGACCGGGTTGGCTACTGGCTTCACTGTCTGGATCTGGTCAGGTATCCTCAGTAGAAGCTTTCCCTCACCTGTATGCTATACAGTTACTGCAAGGGTTGTGACTGGACGGCCCTGCCAGTCACCACTAGCTCCTCTCCCTAAGAGCTAGCCACTAAGTGAGCTATTCAGAATCACACATCTGTTTTTACTGACTTAGTACCTGGGGCCCTCCTACTCCGTTGGACTTGGGCCCACCCAGGGACGCCATGTTTGTTACTGCGCAATAGCCAGCCCCCCTCTCCTCACAACTCCTCGGGCTGACTACTGAACCAGTTCTCTGTCTAACAGGTCCAGGAAAATCTTAAGACCTGGGTCTTACCCTGAACAAGATCTATAAGAGATAATCTGTTTAAACTGGTGGCGAAGAGACACGTCTAGCACTGACTGCCTCCGATCCAGAAGTTATGACCCTTTTCAGTTAAGGAACAACCAACTGAGTAGCCTTCGCAGCTGTATAATTCCAATAACCACTTCTGTTAACGGCAGTTCTCTTTCTATTGTAACGGGCACTTGTTACCGGCTAGATTTTATTTAGTGACTAAGACTAAGATAATCACAGGGTCATTATTTTTCTCTCACCAAAGGAAAGTCTGAAGCCACCACATTACTAGAATCATGAATACTGATTTTACTATAAATAGAAGCACTTTAATTCAAATGACTCAATTAATTTCAATGTCCACAACCTAATCAGAATTTTTAAAATATATGAATTTATTAAGCAAGCTTTAGCAGGGAAAATGACAGGCATACAGAATTTACTTGTGATTACCATACAAAGAAAATCAATATAGTTTAGATCAATTCAACCTTTACCTAACAACCTCCCTACACTGTCATCTATCTATCAAATAAGGCTTTGGGGTGTGGCACAACTCATACCCATCGATGGTATCGGATCTTGGCAACAGGAGTCCTTGTAGTCCTTGGTCAGAGTCTTTGACTTTGAATCATAAATCCTCTTTGGAACCGAAACAAAATGAACTGTCTGCTTCATCCAGCCGAACAGCCCTTAGTCGATACTTTGACTTTTGATCAGTTCCCCAAGTCTGTTGCGATGTGGTTTTGGGATCGCTGGGTAGAGTGCAGAGTTTGGAAATCCAATGAGGAACCAAGAGATTGGGTCGGTGGATCTCGCCCTTTGGTCCGGCGTGAGGAGCTCCGTTGTCCTCCTTGTGAGGCGCTTTTCTTGGTTCAGGCGTAGTCCTCTGCTGGTCTTCTTACCACACTTGTGTAGAGTCTCAGCGCCCGGCGACGAAGAACACCGTATCACCTCGGTCTCACATTATTATACGTTTCTGCACTTGTGGGCATGTACCCCAGATAAAGAGAGAGAGCAGGGGTGCTGCTTGCGTTTGCCCGCCTCTACACTCAGGCCCCAACCGTTGTGGGAGATTGCACACCACTCTGGTGACATTCGTGACTTGGGTCATATTGACCCTGTTGCGAGATAACGTGCTTTTGACACCTGCGACTATTGGAAACTTTCTCAAGTGGCAGGCATACTTGTGACCTGGCAGTTGCACAACTAAACCCACTCTCATGTTCTGACATTTGCAGTTTGCACCCACCTCAGCCTTCCTTCTCTTTCTTTGATTCTATACTTTTATCCATATAATTAACTTTAATCAATAAAGTTTGTTTTATATAAAACATCAATTCATTACATTAGATTATTTGATTTTGGTTCATCGTTACAGAAAACATACTAAAATACAGAGATTACACATTAAGCAATCACTATTAATCAACACACAAAGCTGTAGCAGTCTCCTAGGCATTTTTATAGAAAAAGAACATCTGTAAGCACATCCTCATGACTGCGCAACCAGGCCCCAACTCTTAGCTCAGGCCTTCGCCCTGGTTACTGTTGAAGGTTGCGAAATAATGCACCTGTGACACTTGTGACCTGGGTCACTTTGACCCAGGCACGTAGGACACGACTCCTTTTCTGAGAAAAGGAGCAACTGCATCCTCAAACTCACATCTTACTTTTGAGAGTTGCTAAAGTCGCACCCACACCCCACTTTTGCTCAACAACCTGTTTCCAAATAAGGTGTTGACCATCTCTGCTCTCCTGTTAGTTCCTCTTTCTCCCTTAACCTTTCACCTACAATCTACCTCCAACACATCAGTGATCTTTAATTGCAGTTACACCTTTGACACCATTTCAAGTTCAGAGTAAAAATCACATTTATAACATTTCAAGTTCAGAGTAAAAATCACATTTATAACTTCTTTTACTTCTCTGATTTATCATTCTTTTATAATGTTATGATAACCATAATTTATCAGTTACTCTTAGTATAATCTTAATGTGAGTTATTACAAATGTTTTCTGTAAAGAAACCAAGAATAATTCATGATTCTTATTATTTGATATCAAAGTTACAGTTACTTGTTTTACTTGTAAGAGTTCCCACTAATGTAAGTGTAAGTGTAAGTATTATTACAAGTAAACCAATATTAATATAAGTATTTTACTTTGAATCTTATCCAATTACTCACAATATTTAGATTTCTTTCTTTAAAACTTTCATGCTAAGTAATAGTCTGAACTATTTTTATAAATCTGCAGGCTGGAAACTTACTTCCTCTTTTTCCAGGAAACTGCTTTTCCTGTTTCATGACTCTCTCTGTCTTGACTATGATTTCTTATGATTAAATAGAAAAAAGTAGAATTAAAGCAAAGTTTGCAGGAGACAGAAACAACACACACAACCAAATTGATTTTATTGACATTTAAGTCTAATGTTGGGTCTAGATTTTACTTGAGTAATTAATTTTAAAGATAACTTTATTTATTTTTACTGTTAAACTAAAATCTCCAGCATGGGGAAGTGGGATGATCTCGGATTTTCTTGACAATGTTAAATTTAAGGAGCCACTAGACGAGCTAAATTTGTCCAGTAGCTAGCTGTGCTGCCATGCTGGTGTGTAAACATAGCTGCTTTTCAATGATGTCAGATACACAAATCTGCAAAATCTGTATTTTTTGTTGGCTATCTGGATATAGCTGTAATAAATATTATGGGACATATGTTATTGTAGAGCAACAGAAAAGATCAAACAGTTTTGAGGTATAAGTTAACTTTCTTTTGTCAACTCTTTCTTTCTATCGAAGCCAAATATCCAAAACTCTTTTATCTGTTTTTAATAAACACAGACACACGTTCATAAAGTCAATGTATTTTGTTCTCTTTTCCTAGTTTTGTGGGATTTTTAATTCGTTTCTGGTTCTTCAGTTCTGTTTAATTTTCTTCCATATGGTTCCTGACAGAAAAATCCCATGTGAAAACCACGTAGGACATGGAAGATGCACTTGAGGTTCACACCATTTTTTACGTGAATGATATGAGTTGCTTGCTTGTAAGACAAAAACATGTTTCATGGTAAGAAGCCCATGTGATTCTCATCCGAGTTGTGATTTTAAAAAGTGGTAATTAACTCCCAAGCCGAAGCCACAGAACAGCTCTAAAAAGGTGGGAACGACTCTCATTACTCAGACTAACGCAACAAGCAATTCTCTACAGCCTCCACATGATTTAATGTAAATACATCCCAGTAATGTCTCGGCCTAAACACATTTAATGGCCAAAAATCACCAACTCACAATTCATAGCCGTTCCATACCTGCAGTCTTAGCCTCTAATTTCTGTTCTGTTGTGTGGGGCCTTTCAATGGGAGAACAGAAAACAAAGCTGTTTTCCCTCAAACTACCCATCCTGAACATTTGTAGTTAGCTATAATTTGTTTTCTCTCCAATAAAGCGAGTGTGCATCTGAAAGCCGTTTTGGCTGTGCATGAATAAGGATAATTTGTAGAATTTAAAAGTATATGAGGAAATCAATTTTGTTCTTTTTGAAGAAGAAAAAAACAAGTTCTCACTCAGTCATCTCTGCTGGTGAGAAATGTTGAATGTTTTTTTGTTTGTTGTTTTTTTGGGGGTGGGGTTCTTGGATGCTGTTTATTACAGACTGGAATATTAAATCTCAAAAAGGGCAAAAAGGGCTTCTTGTTTTATTATTGATCTTTTGGAGTTACACACAGGACATCTATCAGCCTCACTGCAGGCTCACCAGATATGTTGGTAGTGATCTCTGTGAGAGCGGTCTGGCCGAAGCCTTTGGCCGTGCGAGCCCGAACAGAGACCAGGTAGGTGGTTCCGGGGTGCAGGCCCGAGAACATGTGGTAGGTTTCATTCCTCAGCTTGGAGACTGTGCGGCGAGGACCGGGAACGTTGATGCCCGGGTCAGAGGATTCAATGCTCTGGTAGCTGATCTGCAAACGATAAACAGACGGGAAAAGACAACAGGAACAAACAAGACTGATTAAGGAATAACCACGCGATAAAGAACAGGAACATAACACCTCATTTGTTTTTTCAAGCTGATTCTGAAAGAAAATTTCAATGTTCTTCATAAAATATTCATCAGACTTTTTCAAATAAAAAAAAAACATGTGCTTGGTTAGCCATTAAATGTACTGGAGAGATCATTTCAGCTTAGTGAGAAAATGTGAGGAAATATTTCAATACTTGCATGAGTCCAAATATGTGACCAACTTTTTTTTACAATCATGGAAAAATCTGGAAGTTCTTTTTAGAACTTCCTAAATTCTTGACAATGGCCGTATTGAGATTTTGGTTTTTCAGCCACACAAATTAGAGCCGTACAAATTTTTGGTATTGAACTGACACAAAGTAAATACAGAGCATGTATCGCTGATATTAATATTGATATCGATACAGATATCGATACTTTTCATTTAAGTTTGACATACCAACAAATCTTTTGCGGATTTTTCCTTTGAATTAATTTTGCTCAAACCTAAGACAGAATTTGGACAAAATTTGTAGCAGTCTACAAAACACTTCATTAATAAACTGATTTGTGTGAATTGTTCCTAAATAAAGCAGCAAATGAGAATAAATCAAAGCATAATATTTTCCGAGGTACAGCTGAGAGCCTACAACACAAAAATAAAATAAAATTTCAAGAAGAGAATCTGAAACTAAACTATCAATCTCACCACAGTAGCATTGATCCCATACTGATACTGACTGATAAGTGACAAAAAAAACCCTTTTTGTCACTTCCTGCCAGCTGCATCACAACTCCTCAAAGGAAGTTGAGCCTTTAAGACCTGCTTCTCCAGTTAGACGGCTTCCATCTGTCATTAAAACAGGCACCAATTACCTTCTTGACACATTTTAGGGACAGTATGGTCTAATAGTCTCCTCTATCTTATGCTTAAAGTTGCCGTAACAAATGACTGCATAGAGGTCCAGAGGGAATGCTGGTTCCAGTCGAAGCAGTGACCTCCATGGCAGACAGGATAAAATTTTAAAACCTACGAAACATGTAGGAAATTAACATGGCCAGCGGTTTTGTACAGAAGTTTCCAATTTGTAATTTTGTACCTGACTTTTGTGGGGTATGAAGAGAAATCATTTTCCACAGAACATTTTGTACACTCATAGTAATTAGGTGAGCTCATAGTGACCATACACAAGCTTTGTACCCACTTGAGAAATCATTTTCCAAAATCTGTTCTGTCTTTTGAAAGAAAAATGTGGCTGTGTGATGCAGATAACTAAATTAATTCATATTTGTGAATTTTTCTTCTAATTATTTTCAAAATTCATTATAAAATGTACAGTTGGACTCCCAAACTGTGGTCCGCCTACAAATCCAGGTCTGGGTTCGACCGAAATGAACTCCCTGGTGTGAACGCTAATGGACCGCAGACCGCTCCTGAAACAGGAAGCAGACTACAGTGGAGGGCATTCTGGGTAAATACAACCAAAAGAATTTGGCAAATTGTGTTGGTTGAAGTGTTTACTTCGAAAAAATTAGAGTTCACAGCCTGAATACCGCAACTCGGAATAATGAAATAGGACTCTGGTTCGATTTTGTGGTGCTAGCCACTTCTTAGCGCTAGAGAAGTGAGTAGCTCACTTCTCTAGCGCTAGCAGGAGGAATGGAAACGACACACAGGTGTATCACCACTCTAGGTGCTTTGCTACATGTTTTCTCCTCTCCTACCTCTCCCCATTTCCCGATCCGATGTAAATAACGACCGCCAGAGCCAGAAAAATCTTTGAAAATACAGATTTGAGTCAATAATTTCCCCAGAGCTAATTGCTGCTCTTTACCTCAATCAAATAATTGAGTGTGTTCAGTTTAATCATTTTTTGTAAACATCATGCATGTCTTAATAAGAGTCACCTGCATAAACCTGATCACGAGCAGATGGACAGGAGTTGGGTAGATGTGGTAAACCAGACCGGAAAGGATTCAGATTATGACCATTATTAAGACGCTCCACAAAAAAACCTAACAACCATTTATTTTTTTTTTTAGCTATTTTTAACGTAGCTGGTAACACACAGTAGTTAGATATGGTGCATATATTCACAGCTTTAAAGACTGGGCCGTCATCAACAACTTCCAAGCTTTAGGGATTACTGTATGTTTAAAAGATTTATTTAATGTAGGGAGAATGAGCTGAACTATCCATCCACTCTGCAGAGCTGCAGGGAAAGACGGAGGTGAAGGGGTGAGCTAGTGACAGTCCATCGTACTTTTTCTAAAAACTGTTTTGGTTGGGTCCAATTAGCTGCACCCAAGAGGGGAACACCAGAGCTTCTTCATGACCAGACACTAACAAGCAGCTTTTCAAACACTATTAAATGAATTATCAGTGTTTATCGAGTTCATTCATGCATACAGTGAGGATTCACTGCTGGATCGAAACATGACAATGTCCAGGACGTTTCTATTTAGACTGTCAGTAATGTGTTACTTTTATGCACACAAAAAATATTTTTATGCACTACACTCAGTGACATCAAGAATATTTATAAAACACTGCTGATGGATCCCACTGTGAAGATTTTTTTCTGAACTCTGCATCAAGCCTAGTCAGCTTGTCAAGTCTTTCAATCACATGAAAGTCCCACTGCCGTCTTTTATTCTGTCGACTCTTTGTGTTATTTGTTCAATCTGAACCTTCCAAGCAAGTGCAGCTCATCTCTGTGTGAGCCAGTTACACCATCACTCAGTGTGTGTTTGTGGAACTAATTTCTCTCTCGAATGCCTCTGAGACTGTCATCAATAGTGAGCGTTCATAGTTGAAAGCCCAGACTACATTGGTCTGTGGTAGGTCAGAGACCACCATATAAAAAAAAACAAACAAAAAAAAAAACAGAATCTGATATATCTGCCAAGATGGTGGCATAAACAATTAAGACGTTTTTTTTCAGGCACTCACAGCATCAAGACATTAACTATTAATCAGGAATGGAACTTTGTATCCCCTTGTTTCTGGTAGGCTCCTAAATCTGACACACAAGCAACATCCGCAAACAAAACAAAGACGCTTCTCTCGTCCCACTGGGGGGTACAGCTTGCTTCAAGAATTGATTGGATTTGTTGTGTTAAAGTTCTGCTAAAAGGAATTAGCATGTCAGTGAAGCTTAAAATAGCATCTCAATGCTAAACATGTAGCAGCAGCACAGGTGCTAATGCTAATGTCCACATTTCTAAAGAAGTCTTGTGAATGATCAGAAATTCCTGAAACACTGAAAAGCTGAATGGACAGAAGAACACTTTGCACCAATGTGATGGCTGAAGAACCTGAATAATAATAAATTAGAAACAAATATACTTTTTCATGAGTCCCCATGTCTATTTATTTAAAAATCTAGCAGCAAAAGGAATTTTTGAATTAGAATGTAGCTTATTTTGTTGATACACAGGACAATTAAAATGCAATTAATCACAATTAATTTATTACAGACTCTGCAATTAACAAGTCTCACCACTAGTATAAATATAACACAACATATATTTATACTACAATATAAATATATAAACTATAAGGGAAATAAAATAAGGATGAAAGAACAATATTTAGACATATTTGTAGTCATTTTTATTATAAAGAAAAGAAAAATAAATTATGACAAAATCAAAAAATCTTATTTTTGATCAAATCAAAAATCACCAAACAGCCTGGCTAGTTTGTTCATCAGATGCAGCCTGGGGATAGAAACAGTCTCTGTTTAACTGACCTGAAGGAAAAAATCTGAACAGTTTGTGTCCAGCAGGATGTTAGCTTCTTATCCTGAAGGCTGGATCCTCAGCCCTGATTGTCAATAATGACAATTAACATTGGCCTCTTGTGGAAGCATCCATCTTAATCAATAAATCAATCAATCAATCAACTTCATTTGTAAACACATCTCAGTAAAGGCCGTTCAAAGTGCTATATATCATAAAAATACAAAGTCATAAAACAACAATTCAAAAATTACATTTTACCAAATGTCGTCATAACACATCAAAATGTTGGTCAGTGTTTCGTTTATTATCATTCCAAAGGAAACCCTAAATAGGTTTTTAGTCTAGATTTAAAGGAAATCAGTGTTTTTGGCTGTTTTTCAATGTTCTGGATGTTTATTCTCCTATGTATTTACAGCCTCTGCTTTGTTAGTATATGGAAATGTACTGCAAATTTAATGAAGTGTGAAAGTGGGTTCTGCAACAGGTCGAAGCGAAAACAAACCTCATATCTTACCTCATACTGTGTGATGAGACCGTTGGGCTCTACAGGCTCCTCCCACTTGAGGAAGATCATGTCGTCGAGTGGAGTGAAGGTTAAAGACTCTGGAGCGATTCCCCCAGGAACTAAAGCGAGACAAAACAAACAGCCTCGGCTGAAACAAACGGTCTCGAGTAAATGGAGTGTTGTGTGGGCATGCTAGTGGGCGCAAACACTTTTGACAGAGAGAAATAAAGGTGAAAGAGAAAAAAGACACAAGGGCTAGAAAGGATAGAGGAGAGGGAGGGGACAGAGGAAAACTGGTCCGGCTCGGCCGCAGACATCAGGATCTATTGAGATCCTGGCTCCTGATGTTGCGCAACGTCTACACAACCTTCTCTATGGAGAACTGATCTACACAAGGAGGAGGTAGTTAAGCCATTTCATTCCAGTGTTTTGTACCTGTGGCACATCTAAAACTGTAGGACAGGGGCCCTTGAGGACTGGAGTTTGAGACCCCTGGTCTACAGCAGCAATACTAAATTAATACAGTGAATTAATTTACCGTAGAGCCTGACAAATAAGATCATTTATACTTCTAATACAATAATTCTTATACTACTCCAGGACTTGGTAGTATTCTAACTGGCTTACCTTTTCCTATTTGGTCACATTAGAAAAACAAACTTTCATCTATGTTATTTATTTCTGTGACTGACTTTACAGAGTGGCTCCTAAATGTGGAGTAGTATTGAAACACACCTTTCCCTGCAGACTCAGATACATATTTTGGGGGGTTTAAGTCTCCACCAGCTTCAAACATTTAGAAATGCAAAGTTTCGCCTTTTTGTTCATGCAAAATAGTCCAACCTCAATGAGACTGGACTATGAGTGTTGGTGAAAATCAACATTTTCAAACACAACTTTACTTCTTGCTTCAGCTCTTTCTTTACAAGGCAGGGCTCTGGCAGCATCCGCATTACTGGAGTCAAGTTCCAAATCAGTATTCCTTTTCTCATCCCAGTCTCTTTACGAATGACTGGAAATTCCCATGTTAGAATCCAGTGCAAGTCAAGGGAAGAGCTGGACTTTGTGCCAAAAATGCAGACGCAGCTCTTGCTTTGGTCTATGGAGACCAGACAGTCCTAAAAATGAACTCTGGTACATCGTAGTCCACTGTGTACTGCAACTGACTGGAGTAGTACCCATATCACTGCAAACAAGGCCTTATTACATAATTCTTTGGAAATAAAAAATCCTGATCTGAGTCTAGTTTTCTTAGAAGGTAGTCTAAAGCAAGTACTCAACATGGCTAAAAAGAAAACACTGATTTCCCAATAGGCAATAGATTGAAGAAATGGTCTGTAAGGTGTTCAGTTTTAAGAAATCAATTTCTCTTAGTTATTAAGACATACAGTGTATAGGAATGGACAGTTAGAGTGAGATTGGACAGTGATTGTCTTCCTTTTATGCTTAGATGTTCAAATGCGTGTAAATAAGAAGAGATGATGAAATACTGCCAATCCTGAGGATCAATTTCTCCAACTTTCTTGACCATACTACAAATATTCCTAACTCATATTCAGTTACATGGGAATGTCTCACCAATTTTACATAACAACAAGACTTTGACCTTCTGGGTCTTCATCCATCGAAAATTTGCATTAGACTGCACATAATCTGCTGAAGTCCACAGGAAAATATTACAAAGATAAGCAAAATTATTATAGCATTTTGCTCTTGGCAATACACTGAGCTTATGAATGCTTCACTAGTCTCCATTTAAAGGGCTGATCTTCCGTTTAGTTATGCTGATCCAGCTTTTCTTTTTAGTCAATATTTGTGTTTTTTTTTTTTTTTCGCTTGCGCTACACAACTAAAGGCCCGGATTTTTGTAAGCACTGCATAATAATCATCCGAGCATAAAGGAACAACTACAACTGTAAGAAGTTGTGAAGCTAAGTCTCCCTGACAACACCAAGCCTCACTGCACACACGGACAAAAACATGTGCCTTCTATACAATTAGGTAGCACTTGTTAGCATACAGTGAGAACAATTCAACTCCCACTCACTGTCCTCCTCCGTCTGAAATGTGACCTCCCGGCTCTCCTTCTTGCCCTCTGGGTTGGCCAGTGCCAGCCTCACATGGACCGCCCGGAAGGGTGGCAGGTCCCTGAGGGTGAAGTGGGAGGTGTTGCGCTCCACCGACAGGCACTCCCTTACAGTGGCGTTGTTGCCCCCGCTGCTCCCCGTCGGCATGGAGTAGCGGTAGCAGAGGTACAGCGTGTACGTGTGGCAGCGTGTCAGGTTGTAGCCCAGCGGCTCCCACTGAAGGGCCAACAGACGCGGCTGGATCTCTGTGGCTGTGAGGCCCCGCAAGGCACGCATGGGCTCTGACAGGGACAGGAAGCAGAGAAGTTACTGATAAGGTATTACACGAAAATGCATTCAGCTCATGAGACACGGGCATACACGACAGGAAATCAAACATTTCAGATTTCATCATGTAGGAAGTGGAAACTGCAGGTGAGAGAAATATTCTTAATGGTTTTACAAAACATTCTTAATAAATACAATGAAGTCCCTTTGACTTTATCTTTAAATATAATATAGGTTAACCCATTGTCTACTTAAATCTCCTACTTGATAAAGAATCTTTGTCACTTAGTTTCAGTAAAAACCCAGCTGTTCTATAAAGTCCTCTGAGGTTTGTGGGGGAAATCCCTGAACCCAGCAGAAAGGTCAAACATGAACGTATGGAAAAGTTTCAGGCAGGGTTAGGTTATAAATAGGGCCAGAAATTTTGACACTTTTTATTTATTAATTTTTTTACATACAAGGATCCAAAGCATGTTTCTGGTAGGGTTAGAGTCAGGGTTAACTATGACAGTCAAAAAAATCAATTCTCTTGCTACTATTTGCTTCAAAACCCGATCTGACTGGATACTTACTGTGTTTAAGTTGTGATAAAAGGAGCTAGGCTTGAATAGCTTTGCTGATTGGCTAAAACAGCATTTCAATGTTAAACACGTTGCAGCGGTACAGACGTCTCCAACGCTAATGTTATTATTATTTTACAAATGTTTCTTGTTTAATTCAAAGTCTTTACAAAATAATGAGCAATTAAATAAATTTAATTTAATTTATCAGACTTCAGCATTTTTAATGACCATTTGTTGACACAATTCACTGAGTCTGGGAAAAGAAAATGCTCATTTTGATCCCAGAGGAAAGTTTTACAGGCACAGAAAAATCTAAAAGTATATTTCTACCTTCTCTTGTGTTTGATAAAATTGGAAAAAATAACAAGGAAAAGGAGGCAGAAACCTGCAGCAGACATTTTAAACTCAGATTTTGTGCCTCCAGATGGGTAAAAACGTGTCACAGAATAACACAGAACGCCAGATTCCCAACTTGTTAAATGAATGTAGTTTGACAGGAGAAGGTTGCTTGGCACGTATAAACGGACGAAGCCTAATTACAGCTGTCAAGTGTGAACATTACAATTACACGTGCATGTCGAGCTAAATGTCCACTTTCAAGCATTAATGAGGGGATTTCTGTCCAGCAGCCTGGCCTGAATGTCCAAGAGTACTTCAGCGCTACTAAATAGAGGAATTTGAGCAAAATGCCCTTGGAATGGCAGGGCAGCACAGGGATGTGGATGACTCTTAGGCAGCACTGGAGAGGCAATAGCTGCAGCCCTGCTGCGTCGCCAGACATGGATCACAAGCTAATAACACACATGAACGAGGCAATGTCAAAAAGGAGAAATCACTTCTGAGAGGACAGACACATCCCTCAAGTGTTTGCTGACTTTAAGGAGGTTTGCTCTTTCCAAGAGCACAAAACATGCCGGAGAGTTTGACGCCCTGACAGCCGAGACGGCCAAAAGCGTTGCCCTTCAAAATAAATTTAAAAAAACCCACATTAAAGATAAAGGCAAACATTTAGGTGCAGAACAAAAAAAAAACTACAAAAAAAACTAACAATAGTCACAATCCAGTTAAAATCAGATCTGTCACAAGCAGAGAGTTCACTTTCTGCTTCAGACGCCATTACTCATCATTAGAGCCACGCCCCGGCAGGCTCTGTCCTGTCCCCGACTGATCCGGCCCCGCGCCAATATTCTGCATGATTATCCTAATCAGAGGGATTACCCAGAGGCAGAGGGAGCCAGGCAACCAGAAAAGAGAGGAGGAATGGAAGAACGGTGGACCGGGTGGGACACTTCCTGCAGATCTGCTCTTTTTATCTCCTTGGCTTGTCCGCTTTGCCTGGAGTGTTTTTTTGTTTGTTTGTTTTTAGAAAATATGAAAGACTGTCAGAGCACAAACTCATACTTACCAAGAGGAGATCATGTGGGTTTTGAGCTGGAGACACTTGTTTGGACCATTTTCTACACACTTTGATTTAAACGTCAAAAACTGACTCAAAGTCTGTTGATAGACTGAGCTGTGAAGCGAGATTTTAATTGAGCAGAATAGCACAGGAAGGCCAGGCTGTATCACTGTTTTTGCCTGACTCAAGTCCATCACTAAGTAAGCCTACAAATGACCTCTGTATATGAGGAAATTCACTAATTATTTTTACATAGATTTTAACATTGGAAACTGGACTTTGGATAATTACAGTAGTGTTTGTCAAGGTTATTACAGCTTTGACGACAAATCCTGAAGTACAGGCTGAATGTTTCATAATGATCGGATTGAACATTTTTAGTCATGCTAAAGAATACATACAGCATTTAACTTTTAGCTCTGGCAACGGCCATCAGTTATTGACAAAAGGCTGGATGGGAGTGAGGAACACCTGAAACGTCAAGCTCAATGAGAGTCCGAGAAGAAAACGAATCCCTGCCGCGGTGGTGTCACAGAGCCTCCGCTGTCTTCTGCTGTAACTCGGGGCGGAAAGCATCAGACGTGAGGAATGGGAGCTGACAGGATGTGGCTGAGTGGAGGCGCCGGCGTGAGCGGATCAAACACAGTGGCAGGTGACAGGTTTGATTGAAAGAGCGTCTGGCTGGCCTTTTTACCAAAAATGAGCAGCAATGTGCTCAAAAGACAGATGAGTTGTAGTTAGGCGGCTCCGCTAGCGTGACATGAAGCAAAAAGGTAGAAAACATTTTGGCCTTGGTGGTCTGCTTTTTCAAAGACCAGGAGAAAGATGGAAGACTTTGACTGTTCCATATCCTTTGTCTAAATGATTAATTGGTAGGATGATTTGGATGTTTTAGCGACAAACACAACCCAGCTGTCTGTTTAAATCATGTTATAATGTTGTTCCCGCTTTAAAAATAAAAAATTAAAACATACCAGGAGTGTTGCTTTGATTATTTTATGCATGTCTGAGAAATCTACATGGCCACCACTCAGCTGTCCAAAACACCTGGATGGACGTAGCCTCACTGCTGCAGTAGCAACAGCAGTTGACAAAATAAAACCTGATGATTTAGGTGATATTAATTTAGTGCAGTGTGCAACAGAAAAGGAAAAATAATGCACAAAAACTGTTGTAGAATAACTAAACTGTCGGCTATGCTACACACAGACTCATTCCCATGGCAACTGACGGGTTGGGGTTAGGATTCAACACTAAAAATCAGACAAACATTTCTCACACAAAGAACAGAACATTCAGTTCACTACAGTTTTATGTTTTCAGGCTTCCTGTTCATTTTGCAATTCTTGATAATTGATCGTTGTGGTCGATTAGTTACCGCTGTGGTGACGTCACACCGCTACGTGTCTATTGGTTGCAGAAGGGGTCCCAATTTGCTAATTGTGATTCGCTGTTTTTCGTCAAACTTAATGCAGCATTTGTAAGGCATGCTTTGATTGGATGAGAATAGTTTGTCTGTGATTGGCTGATGGTGTGGTTCATTTACATACAACTTCAGTTTGGAGCAGACACAGAGCTGAGCGAGCAGAATTGACTGAGCGAGCAGCTTGTCAGAGTGGAGTGTGTGTGTCACTCAACTGGGTGTCACAAACATCATCATGCCATATTAACAAACATCTGGTGGAACTGCACATCTGCCGAGCTCTTTACAGGAGCTACTTCTCAGTGCAACGCTGCTAAAAACGTAGTTAAAGAGTTAATAGAGAAGCGGAGCTTCATAAAGACCAGAAGTTTTAAAAGAGACAGAGGCCCAATTTCAAGAAGTTAAATTATGAAATCAAATTTCTCTTAATACCTTTGAAACTTTTTCACATTCTGTCACCAACTTCACTGTTTCCTGCTGAAAAAGGATTCGATACAGCATGATGCACCCACCACTGTGCCTCATTACTGTAAGACAGGGGTGTCAAGCTCCAGTCCTCAAGGGCCGCTGTCCTGCAGTTTTTAGATGTGCCACAGGTACAAAACACTGGAATGAAATGGCTTAATTACCTCCTCCTTGTGTAGACCAGTTCTCCAAAGCCTTGCTAATGACCTAATTATTCTATTCAGGTGTGGTGCAGCGGAGGCACATCTAAAAGTTGCAGGACAGCGGCCCTCGAGGACTGCAGTTTGACACCCCTGCTGTAAGACATGACTAACCGGTGCCAACAGATTCTCCCATTGCAGTCCTTCAGAGAACAGAACTCTCTTGTTGCCCAACACCCAGAAGGTGAGCTCTAGATTTGTAAGTAGGTGCATCAGAGGTAAAGGGGTTTGAAGACAACCAGTCCCACACTGTTCATATTTTTATGTGTGAAAAAAAGCATCCACTGCGACTTCACGTACCTGCACACTTGGTCCGGCTGACCAGCGGTGGTCCCGGCGCTCCGGTGCCTCCTTCCCCGGGTCGGGTCAGCAGAACGCTGATGTAGTACTCTGTGTCTGGCTCCAGGTGCCAGACCTTGTAGGTGAGCGAGCCCACCACATGGGTCTCCTTCCAGGTGGACTGGCTGGCCCGGTACTGGATCTCCCGCCGGATGACAGGTCCGTCTCCAACAATGGAGTTGGTGTTGAGCTGGATGATCAGGTAGGTGGGACCCGCTCGCAGGAGCTGGGGCGGTGCAATGGGCGTGGGCGGGACTGGAACAGAGAAGGTCGACTGGTGTGAGCTCATTAAATCTACTTCCTGTTACCTGGACTGGTGGGTCTGGAGGGAGAGAGGCCCTCCATTATTGTAGACTTTGTAAGTTAGGTTGGGTTTTTATTATGTAAAGCACTTTGAACTGTTTTGTTCCTGACATGTGCTATACAAATAAAATTGATTGACTGATATTACTAAAACATGACCAAAAATTTGACGATTGTGTAAAAAGATATATATGTATATTTGCAATTTTAATAATTACTGCATGTAGGTATAGAAAACCCAGAATTCTTTGTCTAAGACAGACTGATTATCACATTAGATCAATAAAAAACAGACGTCTTAAACACAAATCTAGGAAATCTATATAAATATAAATATAAATCTAAGAAAATTTATTACCCTCCACCAAATGAATGACATCAATGCCATAAATCTTAATATGTTGTAAGTTCTCTTGTTTGAACAAGATGCTGTTCCTGAATTTATTTCCAAGCTCTGGCAGGTTAATGTTTCCATAGCGATGTTTAAAGCAAACACAATCATTTAGCATGAAGGGTTTAATTTCTCTGCTGTAAGATGTACTTACTCCAAGCCCAGTGAGCTTTAACGGTTCTTCAGGCAATCATCACTGTGGCCTTTTCAACGGGGATTGTGCTGCTAAAATCCAAATATATCTATCACAGGCGACCCTTGTGCGACCCTTAACCAGGAACAATTCAGAGCAGATCACAATGCTGATTATTTCAAAGGCTCTTGTTAAAAGTGTAGGGATGAAGGCAGGGTCAGCAGGGGAGTGAGTCATTCTTTGTGTGTGCCTGTAAACCAAGTAATAAAGAAACACGAGAAAAGCAGAAAACAACCACGAGGGAGCTAAACCCTGAGAGAAAAAAAAGAAAATATTTTTGCGAAATCCCTTTCAGCATTATTGAAGAGGGCGATGCGCTTTGTTCTGAAATGCCTCCAACAACAGAAGCAGCAATGAAAAGACTGGTTTTGTTCCTGAGACAGAAGAAATTACTTCAGATGAAGAGAAACAAAACAAAACATAGAAACATGGAGTGAATGTGTGGAATAATTCTGTATGCATCAGGGCTGTGATAGATGTTAGCTAAAAAGTTAAGAAACCACACTTTGAAAATTGAGCTGCTTATGCTAGTAACAAAGCTAGCTTAGCTTCTGGAGGAATTCATTGTTTTACATTCTCCATTAAATGTTTCAGCTAAACATATACACACTGGTTTAATGCTTAGCAAAGTATATTTTACAAAACTCTATTAGAGCTGCTTTTAGCTTTAGCTCCCATCTTTTTCAGCAATAATGTTGAAGCTCTCTCGTATTGTTTTTTTTTTTCTTGTTCTTTTAGTCATTCTTACGTTTTTGGGTTCTGTTTTTGTCTTTCCTGTTTTTCCCACATGCTTAATGGTTTCCCTGTTCGTTGTTGTCCGGCATTTTTGTTTAATTTGCCATTTCCTTTTGTTTGTGTCTTTCTCAATTTCTTTTTTTATGTTTGATTGTCTTCATTTCTCTTTTATTGTTCATCCTGAATTCTTTTTTTCGCGCTTCTTGCTGCCTATCTTTCTTTCGTCATTCCTTCCATGGGCGGCTCTAGACAGGGGCCAACAGGGGCCAGTGCCCCTGTAGAATTGGCCCTGGCCAATTTATGACCCCATGACTGAAGAGATAATACTGACTCAGTTTCTTATGATGATATGCACTGGCACAGGAAGTATAACTAATTGGTCCCTTGGATCAATTTCATTCTTTTACCTTCACAGTTTTACTTTCATAATGAAATAAAAATGAAGGTTCTGCACGTTAAACTTTGGCCACATTGAGACAGAACCACAGCCTTCATCTTCTAGACCAGAGGTCTGAGACCTGCAGCTGCCGCAAGTGGCTCTGTGGCTCACTTAATATACTAAGTGATTAAATAATTCAATATTACCACTTTCTTTTGCTCTGTGTCTGAACTTCATTAATGGGAAATAACCAATGTTAAAAAAAACAAAAACAACACAATTTACTGCTTAGAAAACTAAGTCATTTAAATTGGCTATCCTGTGAATACAATAACTTAATAGTTTAAAAAGTAGATGAAAAAAAGTATAAACATTTTCATTAAAATCAGTGACTCAGTGATTTCCTATGAAGGCTCCAATCTTTCTGTTAATCCTAGAGAACACAATGTAACGACAGCAGACTGATAAAGCGGCCATGATTGTTCTATGACATTTACATCTGGTCAACTTGACAAGCTGTGTGTTTTCAGTTTTCTATGTATAAAACCAATAGAGTTAATTAAAAACAAAGACATTTTGTCCCCTGCTGGTAACAACAGCTTTGTTTTAATTTGAATCCGCCGCTGATGCATCTCTAACTCAATCAGACAACAACCAACTGTGTTGCTATGAAGGCTGGATTTACTAAAAGATCCAAGAAGTTTATTTATTTTAAAATAAAGTTTGATACTACAATACTTTGCAAAACTATTTCATCAGTCAATCAAGTTCATTTGTAGCACATTTCAGCAACACAGCAGTTCAAAGCGCTTTATATCATGAAAACATTTTAAAAAGCGTATGTTTTCATAAACAAGTCATACAGAAAACAACTGTGAAAACCAGGAACATTGAAAAATGTTCAGATTTTTCTTCCCTCAGAGAATCAAGTTCAGATCTAAGAATGGAATACATAGTCATCTTCTTCAATCAAGACATGGATTTAAAACCCAGTAAAAAAAAAAAAAAGTCAATCTATTAAAAATTAAAAGAAATAAAATATAAATAAATTCAATATAGCCATATGTGTCTCTTGTATGCCAAAACGTCTGTTGTTGTCTTTGGATAAGACCAGATAGTCCAAGTGTTATATATTGGATTATACAAATGATATCAGCTTTCCCTCCAAATAGAAAAACATACATACAGAAAGGGAAGCCAGAGAAATCTGAGGCAGCTTGGACTTCATTTATGTATTTGTTAAAGATGCAAAACTCATAGGTGAGGAAAATTAAACCCTGATCCCTGGCCTGGTCTCCCATCCTTGTGTAAGTTTTGTCTGCACGCTGCTGTGTGTTTTATCATCTCCTTCCTTTTGTTTCCATCTTTCTAAACTTCTTTTTTTTCTCTTTGTGTGTCCACATCTCTCGTTTTTGTTCTTCTTCTTCCTGCCCTGCATCTCCCACATTGAAATGCTCCCACAGATATTCTGTACCGTTGCAGGATTTGCTCACCTCTGACGATGAGCTCTCCAAAGTTGGAGACGGCGGCCCCCCTGGGGGACAGGGTGATGCAGCGGTAGAGGTCCTGCTCGCCGCGCTGCGCCTCCACCTGAAACGTCGCCATCAGCCTCTTGTGGCTCAGCCGCGACAGCCAGGACGTGTTGAGCACGGCGCTGTTTCTCCGCTGGCAGCCAGACAAAGAGCACACAGAGGGAAATGGACATGTTTACTTAAAGCCCATCAATGTGATTAAAACTGGGAACACAGCAGACTGAGGAGACACACACACACACACACACACACACACAAATAAAAACAAAAGGTGGTTAGAGTCTGCTATGTGGCGAGGCGAGATAATGAATATGTGATAAATGTCAGTGGTAACCACGCTGGCTTCTCCTCCAGCCTCCCGGCTCGTCGTCGTTTCCAGCTGACATCTCCTCAGCTGCCTCCATGCTGATGTGTCAGTGCCGCAGGCGGACCGGCGACCGGCTCAACCCGTCAGGACCAAATCAGAGCCGGCTGCCGCTCAGAAACCTCCTTCCAGGACATGCAATATATGCGGCTCGCTCAAACAATAAACAGATTAGAACGTAAAATGTCTGCTCTTGATTTTCACTCGGAAATCGGTTTGACAACCAGAGGTTTGAGCTGGGAATGACTCAGGGGAAAATCGGATGCAGTTTGGAGAATGTTTATGTTCTGTGCATGATGTAACATCTTTCCTACTACTTACAGTTTCTCACAAATATTCACTCCTTTTAAAGTGACTGACCTAGTTCAACAGAGGTCCAGTCAACTGGTGCTAGTAGTTTACAAATCAGTCATGATCAGCAAAATTTTGATTCTTTTTGTGTCAAAAACAAATTACTAAACAACTTTTAATGTCAACTGATTTCTGCAAGATAATGACATAAAAAATATTTAATATAAAATAAGTGACTGCATAACTGCAAAAGTATCAGCCAGGAGATGGAAGCAAAAAAAATAAAAAATTCTTAAGGAATCTGAATATCTCCTTTGAGTTCAGTTAAATCATCATCAAGACATGAAGGAATATGATCCATGTGTCGGTCTGCCTGGATCCGGTCGCTCTCACAATCTGACAGACTGTGAAGAAGGAGACTGGAGAGAGGACACCAGGTTACCATGACTACGCTGATGAAGGAGAGTAGAGAGAGATATCTGGAACAGTTCTGAAGAAAGAATGGAATGAAAACTGAACAACATGACTGAGAGCGACCTACAGAAGATGTTTCCACATGATCAACAACAGGATGTTGCTACTGGCAGAAAAGACGAAGAAGAAGACAACAGGAAGTGGTTGGAGGATGACGGCTTGTTTGTTTAACATCTTATCTGGTTAAAGAAACTTATTTGCGTGTGATTTTAACTGTGTTGCTTATTTAATGGAAACACTGCAATTGCAAAGTTGTGGTTTTTGCAACATTAGCAGAAGACCAACAAGGTTTGTGCTCAACTGGAAACGAAATCACTTATTTTATGATACATATTTTTATTTCATTGAGATTTATTTTCGTACAAATCAGTTTTCACTTTGAGATCAAAGAGTTTTTGGTCAAAGAAGCTAAATGTAGACGATCATGATTGAGTTGTTAAAGCAACAAAAATCTAAAATATCCAAGGGAGACAATTGTTTTTATTGGCATAGCACATGGACTGCTGTTTCACTTTCATTTTTTTCACTTAGCACACACACACACACACACACACACACGCAGACACGCTCACATGCAATTTGCCATCGAGGTGAAAAGCTCTCAGTTGTTTGCATCTCCCACATGTTGTGCGTAGCTGTAGCTACAAACAAGAATTTATAAGCTAATATTTTTAGATGATTTTTTTTTTTCATGTGTCAATGACACTCGAACACAGTGAGAAAGGGGCTTGAAGAGAAAAAAAAAATCGCAAAAAAGAAACACAAAGGCTGGGACAGGGAGGATAGTGAGATGAAATTTGCGAGGCCCCTTCTCCCTGCAGCCGTCATTTCAAAAGCACTCAGATGTTGAGGCTTCAAAGGCCAGAGGAGGATTGAGGCATTCAGAGAAGGGTTTTTGAAGACTAATATTAGCTCATATTCAGACGAGGGAAATTGAAACTATTTTCAGTTGGCGAACGAGAGAAATGGCTTTTGGCTTTAGTAAACCAAAACCCATCGCAGACAGAGAACTAAAGCAAGAGGCGCTAATTTAATAACCTCTCATATCTGCAACTGGATCGTTTCCCAGCAGCACTGAAATGATCAAAACACAATATCAGGCTCTCAAACTCAGCATTTATCTCAACCATACTACAGGATTATTAGTGACGCTATACTCAATTACAGGAAAATGGATCCAGAGCTTTAAGCAGCTCCACTGATTAATAAACCTAGAAATAATTCAGCTCCAAAGGATTTATGTTCCTCAATGTCCAGAGATAATACCGGTGCTTAACAAACTTATTGTTGCATTACTGTCTTACTTCATCTTCACTTTGTGTCTGGAGATTTCCCCTTTCTGTTCCAACATGGCTGAATGAGTTTGGTGTGAAAGAACATGACTGACCTGCAGAGCCCTAACCTAACCCTGATAGAACAAGTTTGGGATAAATTAAAGCGGCGACTGTGAGCCTTCTCGTCCCACGTTCGTGTCTGACCTCACAGATACAGATGGCGTTTTCAGGCTGTTTTCATACCTGATAGCCTAATAGACTGGGTTTGATTTGGGACCCAGATTGTGACATTTGTTACGTTTTCAGCTGGTCTGGCTTGCTTTCTCACTGCGAGATGTCAAACAAACCAAACCCCTTGAAAAAATTCATTTGCAAAATAAAATTTAAAAAAAAACTGTTTACTCCCTTTGCCTGTGGGGGCGCTACACCAAGAACCACTGAAGAAAGCGACATGAAAACCTCTGATGAAGACATGAGCACAACTTCCTGCTTCACAAAATGCAAACCAAAATGGAGAGGCTTCAAATTTGAGGATTTCTATTTTGTCTTCGGTAAAAGGCCACGTGGCATATCTTTGACTCGCGCATTTGTTTTTGTTATATTTACCCAGAATGCCCTGCAATGTAGTCCACTTCCTGCTGTTGGAGCAGTCTTCAGACTTTCTAGGCAAACAAACTAGGTTTGGATTAAAGTGGAATAAACAGGGCTGCTGTGAATGAACCCTTAAAGATTTACAGATTCAGTTGTATCATGCTCCACACTCATGTCTTCTGAATTTGGAGGAAATCAGAAAAGTGAAATAACTATAAATAACTTTGGTTATTTGCTGCTCAGAATGATCAAAGATGCTTCTGAGGTAGTTTTTCCTCTCGTCAAACAAAAAAGCAATTCCAGCCTCATAACTGGTACAATTCCATCATATTTCCAGGATACAGCCATCCAGGCCTTCCTTAAAAAGGCCAAACTTGATAGTAGGGTACATAGGAAAACTCTAAATTGCTTTTTCGGTCCAAAATCCCAAAAGTTATTATGCTAAAAATGCTTCCATTTTCACTCTACTGCATGGTATTGTAATCTCTTCAGGGAGGTTAGAATTCCTATAACTCTCTGAAAAGGTTACGTAACCATGGAGTCTCAGAAATAATAAGTTTTATCTATCTATATATATATATATATATATATATATATATATATATATATATATATATATATATATATATATATATATATATATATATATATATATATATATATATATATATATATATATAGTTGAAACCAAAAGTTTACATACAGTGAATAAAAAAACGATACACACACACACAAGTTAAATCTGATCTAACTTCTCTGGTTTTAGTTCAGATTGAATCACTTGAATGATTTCCATTTGCTAAATGATTAGAGAATTAATGTATTTATTACAGAATCAGAAGCTTACATGCATCCCCTCAGTATCTGGTGTTGTTTGATTTGACTCAATCATTTTAGGTTTCTTTCCACTTGCTTGTCCTAGTCGCTGGAGTTCTGGTCCGTTTCTGCCTGGAACAGAAACGGACCAGAACTCTGTTGGGTTTAGTGTTGCAGCTGATCACCAGATTGCCTCTCAGCTACAAAACTGACATTTACCACATCCATAAAACCTGCCATCATTATTATTCTACTGTATATGCTGCCACTCAAACATCACCAGAAAGTATGACATTGATGACACACAGTTCTGCCTTCAGCGTCTCCAACAAAACAACATCATGGTTGCAAAGTAACCGTTTGGTCCCAGTCATCCCATGAAGACCATCACCAACAGACCTGCTAACCTTGCATTTGTTCTGGATTCAAATCCTGGTGTTTGGTTCAAAGACGGAAACAATTTGTCTTCTATTGAGGAACAATTGCTTCCCGGAGGCGTGGCCTCTATTGAAGATTTAAATTTCACCCAATCTCTAACGCTTGGCCGTGATGGGTCAGTTCCACGTTACAGTGCTAACTGGAAACCGTCCTAAACTGTGAAGAGAGAATAGCCAATCTAGATGACACAACTGTTAATGATAATTCAGTATTCGGAAGCTTAGCCAACACAGTCTGAATGGCTTCGTTAACCACTGCTAAAACTACAGGTAGACTACAATTTAAAAAATGGCATCAGCGTTCACAACTTTTCCTGTCCAGGAATTCTACCGGAGGAATCCAAGTGAACAGGAGAAAACCCAGACTGACTGTCTGGGGGAATTACCCAGGAAGACAGGAGGAGGCCAGGCCAGAGCAGAACAGTTGGGATTCAACATTTGAAGGGACATTATTGAATGTTGTGTTTTTAAGTTAAACTGAAGACTAGATATCTTTATCTGCACCATTTATTTTCTCCTAAAGTTGTTCAAGATCAATATTTTAACCAAAGATAACAATAAGAAATCCCTCAGTCGCCCATGTCTTCTTACCTCGAGCACGAATGGCTCCGTCTCAGAGACTTTGCCCGTGGCGACACACTGAAACGAGGCGTTCTGCCCGGCGTTCACCTCCACGTCTCCCAGCCGAGAGAAATGAGGCACCTTGTCTGTTGGAGTGCAGACAGAGAGGAAAGACACGGATCAACGCAGCACTTCTGGAGTTCACTGATGCTGTCTAAGCAGAAAACAAAGATGGAGGAAAGCTTATTCAGAACCTCTGCTACAACGACGGACAAGTTCTTCTGTATTTGTTTTTATTTACAGGTAAATACTGTAATTGTTTTTGATTTTTTTTTCTCTCTCTCTGGCAAAAAAAAAAAAAAAAAATCACAACGTGGCACTAACCTCGTTGTGATTTTTGTAGCACTGTCCCTCAACCCAGGAAACTGAGTCACCATGCAAATGATCTTGCTTCAAAGAGGGAAAGAGTGCAGCAGAGGCTGAGTTTAGATTTCAAACTAAAAATAAATCGGTAAGTGTGCCGATTTTGAAGGTTTCAGGTCCCTCCGTTTTTTTTGTTTTTTTTTATCTAGCAAGGATTCAGTGATTTATACTTCACAGTCAGTCTTGCTTTTCATGAGCACCGGAAAACGGATATCTGAATTTCATGAGGTCATAAATACGCCACATTATCATTCATTAACATTTTTCTACATTTCCGCTGCAAAAAATAAAAATACACCAGTTCTCACTAAAAGTCAGAGTGGATCTTGGCAGCCGTCACTACCAGTTAAAAACGCTGGTATTTTTAGATGATGTGAGGAGCAGCAGAGCTGTGGTTAGACCACATTTCTAAAAATGCAACAACACAAAAAAAAAAAAAACTGTAACCATCATTATATTGTATTTAATTAAGATTAATGGTCTATCTATTCATCTATCTGTGAGGGTGTTTGAGCATTATCAGTCCTTCGAAGGTCATGCCAAATTGCTCAATTGGATTTAAGTCTTGCCTGACTGGGCCTCTCAAAAAGTTCCATTTCTTTTATTGTTTGACTTGCTGGTGAGCTTTGGATCATTATCCTGCCTCATAACCCAAATCTGTTTAAAGCTTAAGGTCACAAACTGACATCCAGACATCCTGCTGTTGACAAAAAACATTAAATGTGGGCAGTGGTGAATCTAGAAAAAAAATCTACAGGGAGAGAGGCAAGGTTGGCAGCATATGATAGAAATGTATATGTAGATTTATATTCAGGAGCCTCTAAAGAGACGCTGAATGAAAAAATAAAAAAGAAACTTCCTCTTGTGCAAGAGATCTGGTATGCATGAGAAAGTAACTAGTGCGCAACAGATATTCATTTTAGTGGGACGAGTTTCACAACCTTTACTGCTTTTAGAACACTATTATGATGCATAGCATGCAGATCTGGGCCACCCTGTAATGAGTGATGTAATGGTGACAGGTGAGCTTTGCTGTGCACCACGCTGACTAACTCCATCTTGTTTATGTGACTCTTTCCGATGCCATCTGCACCAACATGGGAACTGCAGCCATGCGGTAACAGAAATGCAGAGCTGAGTGTCATCCATATAAGCACCGTGGTTTATTACTGTACAAACTGGAGTCAGTGGATGATGGGGAAAAGCGGACCAGGAAAGGAACTTTGTGAGATTTGGATCACTTTGGAACCTAAGCATGAAATTCCTACCAACTTTCCCAGAGACTCATTCTGCATGTCTGGATCCACAGCACATAACTGATGGTGATGAGGACGGTGAAAAGATCATTTCCCTAACAATGAAGATAACATAGCAAAAGACTGAGTATAATGTTCAATTCCAGCTACGTAAGGTTCACTGCCAGAGCAGCTCCTAGCTGTCCTTCGCCTGTGGCATCGCAGTAGTGTTATAAGTTCCATCTGGGAGCTTGAAGACGGGATGAAAAGGTCAGACATTCAGCAGGACAAAAGAGACGGCACCCCGCTGTGAAGCTGCACCTCCAGCAGCCTGACAGCTACAGGCTGTATGTGCTTATGTACTCTCCTCCATTAGCAGAATGCATTGTGGTCTGTAGTCACTTCTGGGACGATGTGGAGTTTACTGGACAGGTCAGCTGGACGCCTTCAGAGGGGTCAGCGAGGGTCAGCAGGTAGGCTGTGAACACGGTGGAATCTGCTACTTACAGCAGGGATAGTTGAGCAGCACGGTGTCATCCAAGGCGATGTAACCCTGCCGCTCTTCGGAAACGGTCGCTTCAAAGATGACCTGCGGAGACGATGGAGAAATGAAATAACTACAGAGCTTTGCACTTTGACAAGCACATTCAATAGAAGTTGGAAATTAAGAGAGAAGGGGTAACTACAGTACTGCTGCTAACTACTGCAACCAGATGTAGATGCTTAAAACAAGCCTGGCTGAATTCAAACTATCCATAATACAAGAATCCAGTCTAGAGGCAGTTAAATGATGGGTAACTGTTTCATTAATAATCCTCTGATCATATAAGAACATGACCGCAGGACTGCACTGACACGATTCTATAGTTTCTGGGAAACCAGTGATGAGATATCAGTAACACTTGAAATCTGTCTTGACTTCTGCATCAAACATAAACACATTATTTATGGTTTGATAAGTTTTGCTGTGGAAAAACTTTTAGGTAATAGAGCTGTG
Organism: Gambusia affinis; assembly: GCF_019740435.1. Taxonomy (NCBI): domain Eukaryota; kingdom Metazoa; phylum Chordata; class Actinopteri; order Cyprinodontiformes; family Poeciliidae; genus Gambusia; species Gambusia affinis. Next base: position 24,031,226 of record NC_057881.1, read on the forward strand.
TAATTTTATCGATTCTATGTTTTTTCAATATTTTTTCCTCAGAATGTATTGATTTTTCATCCACGAGTATCAATACATTAAATCCTACTTTGAGTTTTATGTCAAATCCACATGAATTAAATGGCAGCTATCACACATGACATTTTTTACCCAGTTGCCCATGTTCATTAAAAATGACAGGAAATGAAGCAACCAGTTACAATTACATAATGAAATGAAATAGATAAATTACATTCTCTAATATAAGTGAATAAGACAAAAAAGGTTCCATTTCTGCATAACCAAATACCAAATAACATTTACACAAAGCAAATATATAACAAAAACAACATATATTACACCAGTATTACACTATCAGCTCAATTAATTCAATCCACATGTATGGAACTGTCACAGAATGTCACCAAAATCTCTCTGTCCCTCTAAAATCTTTCAGAAAATCTTAAAAATGTATTGAATCAAATCGAATTGTAGTTTGCTGAATATTGTGATATATATCATATTGTGAGAAGAATATTGTGTATTATATTGTATCGTGACATTACTGTATCGCTACAGCCCTATTAGGTCAACGACTATGTTCAAGATAACAATGTTCATTTTAGATTGTTTGGAGGGTTTTATATATATTAGCAGTTTTTATTTTCAATTTGAATTAATGTATTCATCAAAAGCTGGTTATCAAACGTAATTTTTTATAATTTTTTCTTTTGACCCTAGGAAAAGACTAAGATGGTGCTTCAACATTTTGATGAATTTATCAAAATGTGTCTGAATTTGCTGGATCTGTTAACTGTCAGTCTTATTTGTGTGTAAAAGCTCCAGAGGATAGTCTGGCTGGTGGCTGCATCATGTCCTGTAAATGAACACATCACACCTGAGTAAAAGTTGGGAACTATTTCTTAGATTCAGATCTAGAAATAAATACTACAGGTTTCATTAGACCAGCTTCTCCAGCTGGTACTTTCATTAGACCTAGAGGAACACAGCAGGAATCCTTTAACACAGTCTAAATATGAACTCACTCATCCAAGAGAGCTGGGTGCACATAGAGACTCAAAGTGACTTCCCAGCATGCACCACAGTCATTCTACAATCCCCAAGTTTAATTGCAAACCATCCCCTGTGAAAGCCTCCACGTTTGACTGAGCCGATCTGTCTGAGCTAGCAGGTGCTAATATGACAGCAGTAGATGCCTCTGACATGAGGTGTGCACATTACCGCTGTCGGTCATCTGTCCGCAGCCCAGCGCCTGTGAGCGTGCGCTCAGATGGCCGGGAGATTTGCAATGTTAGCCATGCTTCAGGCTCTGAGTGCCGGGAGCCGATCAATAACCCCGAAGGGGTTGGTGGATGGATACAGGCTAAGCTTTTCTTTCAACTAATTTATTTTTATTTTTCATTCATATGTCAGGTCATTAGGGACGTCTGACCGATTAACTCCTCAATTCATCACGCGTCAACGCACCCACCAGCATCGATTTGCTCAGCTTTGCACTGAGACACTAAGCTCCTCTGCATCTGAACTCACTCAGAGAGGGTGTGTGTGCGTGTGCGTGTGTGTGTTTGTAACATGCACAGCCAAAAAACAAGCATCAGTGTCCAATACCTGTGCATATGCAAACAGTAAGCTATTATGCAAATTGCTAGAACTCAATCCCAGCACGGCATGCACAACTGCAGATTAGACAGTTTGCTTGACGAAGAGAAACAATGGCCGCCCGTAAAACTCTGCCCAATAAACCACAAGGAAAATACAGTACTACAAATGAACAAGGTAATGTTATGGCACAGAATTTCTCAGAATATTAAAGGGGACATATGCAGAGTCCACTTTTTAAGCCCTTATCTACATTTTGTTATGTACTTTGAGTTTCTAGGATTGCAGAGAAGTTTAATTTAAAATATCTTGGTGAAATTTCTATGTTCTGTTTGGGTCATTTTTCAATTTCTTCAGTGATGTTTTTTGAACCTGCTAAGCAACGTCACAGATTCCAGGTTAACAAATTGTGTCATTCTTACTACTCACTGAAATTTTGCTGTCAGATTTCCAGGATGCTGAAGCTCCATGGGTAAGTTAAACTTTTCGGTTCTATGTGCTCATATTCAAAAGATGTGTGTGTTTTTGGCAAATATATAAAAGATGCTAGCCGGGAAAAAAAACACACAAAAAAAACACTCCTTTGTTCTACACTTTACTTCATCCACAGAGTCTGGACCCTCAGCTACTGAGAAACAATTTCTTCCTGGAGGCGTGGCCTCCGCTGAGGTTTTAGATTCTACCCAGTTACTAATGGCTACTGGCTCGTATTTTTTGCAACAGTAGGCAGACAGGAAAGAGGGTGGAAGACATGCGGCAAAGGTCGTCGGGACCGGGAGTCGAAGGCTCCAAACATGGGGCGTGCTAACCCCCTGCGCCACCACTGCACGCCCTGAGCTGAAGGTGATTTTGTACCACAGTCATCTTTCTTTGTTTATGAAAATGGGCATCAGGAAAAGGGAAAAAAATGGAGCATGTGACACAGCAAAGGAACTATCTGTGAAGGGAGAAGGGAGTTTTCATTTGAAGGGATCAGCGGGGGAGGGGGAGGGAGCTGCTCACAAGAAGAGGGCTCTGTGTCATCAACCAAAGGAAATGACACGAGAAACAAATCCACCTCAGAGAAGCAGCTCTGCTCTGAGTGTAGATGGTTAGGAGGATGGATGAAAAAGAGAAAGAAAAAATAACCTGCAAGAATTGTAAGGTTCTCCTCTTGTTGCTTCCTGCTTGGCTCATGAGATGCAGCACTGCAAAAACAACCAGCCTGCAGGGGAAAAACATTTACCCAACCTAACCAACACACCGGAAAGCCAAAAGTATTCACACCTCCTCAACTCCTTCACATGTCCTCACATTATAGCAGCAGATGATAGAGTGTATGGAGAAAGGTACGTGCAAGAAAAATATCCATGACAAATATGGAAACCTACAGCTAAAATGGAAAACATGTTGACAGTAAAACTGTCAGTCCTGCTCTTCACAAATCTGGGCTTCATGGAAGAGTGGGAATCACACTCCTATCTGCTTTAGGATAGGAGTGTTTAAACGATATTGTAAATAGGAAACGTTTAAACTTTGTCTTGTGCCAATCAGGAGACACACAAACATGACGAAGATGGTTGTTAATGGAGACCAACTGGAACTGACCTACATCGGAAAACCTGTTTGTGGTGGGAAACGAACACTACTGGTCGCCTTAAGAGGGCGACAAGCAGACAAACTTTACTATTGTCTATATTCATGCTTGACTGATAAACAGGCCTCCGGTCACTAGGTGGCAGCAGTGTTCAAATTAATTGAGAGGCTGTTAAAGCCAGGAGAACCAGCAGAGGTACATTGGAGTAAAGAGCTGACTGAGGAGGAAAGGATGTTTTTGAAACATGCCAGTATTTACCTCCATAGAGATCAAATGGAGACGTTTGTGACAGTGGAAAAGAATTGGCGACGACTCAGTCGTACTCGTACAGCAAGTACGATGGCCAGACGAAAAGATGAAAAATAAAAATAAAAAATACAAGAATAGTCATAAAATAGTAGCTATTGGCAGAATTAAGTTCATGGCATGTGTTAGAATGGCCTAGTAAAAGTCTACATGATACAAGGATACTTATGAGATTGAAAGAGAAAGTTGAGCAGATGATAGTTAAACATAAGAAATAAAACTGGAAACTCAAACCAATTATTCTGGATAGAAATGAAAAAGTGTTGGTTTTTATGTGTCATTTTGTAATTTTTTTCCACTGCCTCTCTTCCAACTCGATTGGGCATTAAGTGAGGGAAAAACCCAAGCCCAGAAGTCAGAGGAGTGCCTCCTAAATGACTGATGGGACATTTGCTTTGCTTTGCTGCAGTGGCACTTTGTTTTTACTGCCGCTCAACGGATCAATATATGTTAGAGGTCTTTCATCCCCTCTACGGTTAAACGCTTGGATAGACTTGGAAATATTCTAATTAATAGCTAAAAAGGCGCCCATAGTTTTAACAACATGATGTGGAAGCTAGAAGTATTGACTAGAAGTTTGAAAATCTGTGAAGTAATGCTCCAGGCCAAGAACACCTCTGATCACAGTCCATCATATCTGTGCAGCCCGTGCCCCTCCTGAGGCGCTCCATGATTACTGGCAGATTTTTTTTTTCTTTTTATCTCATCCACTTTAAGCACATTCTCTCTCTCTCTCTGACACACACACACACACACACACACACACACACACATATTTTCTCCTCCAGCCTCTTTGAAGAGTCCTTTGCCTGGGAGGGGCTGCAGCGCTTGGGCCGATGTGTCGGCTGGCAGCACCTGACACAGATCTTTATCGGCCGCGCGGCGCGGAGAGAGGAGTGGAGCCGGCCCTGCGGGACGTTTGCCGAGCTCTGAGCTCAGTGTCGGCGGGGACAAGGGAGGAGAATGCTAGGACTGAATTTAGTCACCACTTTTTTTTCCCCAGTCATATTGACCACTCAAAGTGCTTCACCCTACAGACACAATTTTTCACCAATACTCTGATTGGAAGGCAAGTTGGGATTAGGCGCCTTGCCCAGAGGCACAACGACGTGACAGGAAGAAGCTGGAATCAAACCTACAACCTTCTGATCGCAAGGCAACTACTCTACCACCGAGCCACAGAAAGGAAGATGATATTAAAGGGTCTGTGTTTATTGGGTTTGTGTCACTTTATTAGAATCTGGTCACAGTGGGCTGCATGCAGCATTTCAATGGAACATTGAGAGCAAACGTTGTTGTCAGGAGAGGTACACAGCAACACTGATAACTGCAGACCTGGGAGGATGGTGAAGTAAATCAATCAATCAATCAATTTTATTTGCATAACTCATTTCAGCAACAAGATGCTTTATATCATAAAACAGAAAAATTTAAAAAAATCATAGAAACATCATACAGTCACCAATTGAGAAACCAGTAATAAACAGACATTTTATCAAGTGTCATCATCAATAAACATCAAATACTTTGGTCTGTATAGTTTTGGTCATTTGTTATGGATCAAGTCTAGATTTTAAGTTGTTTTGAAGTTTCCTGGAAGTTTGTTCCAGATTTGTGGTGGATAGAAGCTGAATGCTGCTTCTCCATGTTTGGTTCTGGTTCTGGTTCTGGTTCAATCTTCCTCCACAGAACCAGAACCAGAACCAGAACCAGAAGTAAAAACCTTTCAAGAGTTTGGTAAAGATTCACAGGCTGCTGGTTGGCGTCCTTTTGATAATCGACTCCTAAACCAGAAACAACCTTAAGGTTGAGTTATAGTCTCACTTTTGAAAGTTTGTGTTGAGGTAGAAACCTCCTCTAAGCCTTCCTGGAGATCTTTAGGTTATCATCAACTGGAAGACAAGAGACAGTCTGGCTGAAGGCTTTTGAAGCAACACCTCAGCAGATCCACATGGTGATCCCCTCGTGTTAGGTGTACATGTTCGTAATGTTTAGAATGTTTTGGAAGACTGAAATGTCTTGAAAATAAAATTTCATTGGACTATTAGGATTATCCAATTTTATTTGTTGTAAGTTTGTCGATTATTCCTTCATTTAAAAAAAGCATTTAATCTAGTTCCAGTTTGTGTTATATTCACCGTTATGAAGGTATTCCTGAATCGACCTTTTTGTTGTAAGGTGCCTTTAGATGTCATGAATCGGTGAGGTATAAATAAATCAAACTGAACTGAATTAAAACAAAGTGGCCATAGAGGAAGATGACCAGGAAAAAGTGATTACTAAAATGAAACACCTTCAAACTCAGCCAAATGTTGTAGCTTCTCAGACAAGCCAACACATCCAATTTGGGGGAAAAATAAAGTTTTAGGTTCAGATTAGATGAAGACGGAAATCTTTTGCTACATCGTCAAGAAGGGTGTTTGGAAAGGCCAGGGTTCTGATTTAAAACTTGAGAATATAGCACTAAGTGTCCAACATGGTGGTAGTAGCTGCATCTTTAGGGTCCGTGTCACTTTACTGGTGTTTACATGTTTCTCAAAGTTGATGCAATGAAGAGAAAATCTTCTGATGTCTTCAATGTCACCGTTAATCAACAACTTCTGGCTGAAACCTGTTCCAACTGGACAAAGATCCCAAACTAGATCTGGATGAAATCAGTGAAACATGCTGAGTGGAATGGTCCCGGTCTCAATCACATCAAAACTTCATCAAGCATCCAGAAAAGCTGTGCCTGTAATAAGAAACTCAGTCCTGTCTCTTCTGATGAAGCAGACACACTTTGTTCCTGATCTGTGTGTATGCTCATGCTTCAATATCTGCTGCAGACGATTCAGCTTCACAGGAAACTTAAGGAGGTCTGTCTCTTTGCCTGCCGGGAGAACTTCCATCAACACAACACAGTAGACTGTACGAATCAGCTCACTCCACTGAGATCGCCTGTCCTTAGTCCTCCGGCTTCCCCAAACTTTCCAATATCCACACTAAAGGGAAGATAAATCATTACTTTAATTATCAGCTTGGCTGTTGGTGCCAGCGATGAGGACAGGAGAGCTGAGGATGGTGCGGCGCAGGCTGTCCTCATTGATCTCTTCAGGCCTCTAATCCATTAACTAGCTCTTGATTTATTGAGGTGGGCCTCAGAGTGCACCAAGGTTATGGAAGCAAACACCCACCACCACTCAATCCCCACCTTGAACACACCGGGTCAAATGGAATTGAGGTCAATTGACTCTTGGGTGAAACTCACGCTCCTACATCCACTGGCTCCTCATTACCAACAGTTTCAGGGAGAGGCCAGGAGGGTGGAACTAGAGGGGGGGAATCACTAAGAAGACGGACCGCATTAAAAAATAAACTATCAGCTGTAATGAGGTGAGGAAAGGCTGCATGCAGCCGTGAGAATCTTACAAGCTCCACAATACCACTAATTATGCATCAGCACCGATGGAGGCATCAAACTGAGCTATTGATCACAGTGCAGCACTCAGGTAAATGGACCAGTAAATAACAGCACAAGCTAAACATGCAACCCAGAAATTACACTGCGATTGAAACGGCTTGTTGTACAACTCAGCAGCAAATCTGCCCTATTTAAACATGCATGTTGAGTGGGAGAATAGAAACTGAACTACACCGTAAACCACCATGAAGAATTAGGCTGAGTCTAAAGTAGCTTGGTAAACATGTGGCAGCGCGAGTGAAAACACATGGAAATCATCAAACTAACGCTTCTCCTCTAGCTCTGGACACGTATTGAAAACCATAAAACGTGGATTGAATGTTGATGATTTGCACAAGCAGTTTTTTCAATGACATATAAAAGGTTGTCACTGATTTGGCTGGCTGCCGTTACGCAATCCTTCAAGCATTTTGATTGGTCAAGGCAGGCTAGCCGGATACTTAAAACGCAAAGTAAATGACTGTCTTTGTATTTGGGAATAATTTCATAAGTTTCCTTATGTTTCTTATGTTTTCAGTGTTTCATAATGATTCCTAATAATTGTAAAGTGTAATTGTAATTTCTGCTCAGTTGTGTTGGTTTATTTGATTTTTATCTTAAAGAAAGAAAGAAAGAAAGAAAGAAAGAAAGAAGAGAACTGAAAGAATTAAAGGAACTGAAATAAAGAAAGAAAGAAAGAAGTCAGAGAAGGAATGAAAAGACAGAGCAAAAGAGAGAGAGAAACAAAAAGAAATAGAAAGAAAAGACAGATGGAAAGAGTTTTTTTTCCTTGCATTTTTTGTAATTATGAAATAAATATTTTGACTTCTCGGCCATGTGTAGAGGACCACTTTACAAATCAAAATCGCTCTGATTGACTTCCTTGTAGACAGGAAATCAGGAAAGAGCCAACAACATCAAAAGCCCTGCAGGCTTTAGAGAAGGAAGAAAATGTTACTGCTAATCAGAAACGACACTAACAGGCATATTTGTTAAAAAGCACGTTGATAAGAGTGTAAGGAAAGCATTTTGTGAGCTGTTGAGAGATGAGTGGAACTTTTAAAAAAACGTTAATCCATAAATTCATGATGAAGAATTATTCAATGGATAAGAGCAAGTCGACCTCTGAGTGGCTCCAGCATTAAAAAAACAAAAGGTAATTATATTTTCATATGGGACGGGGCTGATTTTGATAGCTTTTTCCTCATTTGAAAACAGCTGATGTGTATGTACTCATATTATCTTTGCTGAATGTTAAAATTAGTTTCATGACCTGAAATATTTAAATGTGACAAAGGAGGCAAATACTTTTTCACGGCTTGTCTAAATGTAATAATGCTCCTTTTTTGAGCATCACACTGAAGCAATTTTTTTAATTAGTGGACAAAATATGGTCCATATCTGCTGGCAAGTGGGTTGTTTGCTTGGATTTGAGAGAAAAATCTATAATTACCAGCAGGTTTTGCTGGCAGAGTTACATAAATGCATTGGCAGAAAGGAGGCAAATACTGGGTGCTGTGTGAAAGAAAATGGCATGATGGCCTCAGTACCCACACAATTTGAAGACCTGAATCCGCACACTACATATGGATTAGTAAGGATGAAAACATGCCAAAACGACAGGTGTGTTTTACTGAAACTTCAAGGCAGACGGGTGTTTATGGTTTGAAGGTGGTTAAGCTTAGAGAGTGACTGAGCAGAGCTGGTATTCCATCCATCAGCCTTTTCAGTTTTTCCAAAGTCTGGCTGCAGCAGGTGTGGCAGGTCCAGCAGCGATAAGCAGACATTATTTCCAAAGGAACATTGTACAACTCATCTCGGGGTGGGAGGAGGGGGGACGGGGGATAAGCTTTATCCAGTCCAGATACATGGTCTGGCTTTGCCACTGGTTCTCTGCCAGGTAAACCTGAAAAACCTCCAAACAGAATCATCCAGAAAACATTTTGATCTGATGCTCAAACCACCTCAACCTTTTGACCGAGTTCATCTGCTACAGGCAGAACCCAGACAACTGAGGGTTCACAGTCACTGTCTACGCGCTAAATTTTAAATGTGTACATGAAAAATGAAAGAAAAAAAGGGATGCAGTGTTTTGCTATTAAACTGTCAGCATTATGACAACTAGAAAACAACCTTTTTCCTAAGACATATCAGCTCCTGATATGTTAGTGGGGCTGTTTTCAGTCCTTTACTGAGCAATGGATCTGTGTGTAGCCTAGCCAACACAGAGGAAGAAAAAAAGCATGAGTGGTTTTGAGTTATTCCTCAACAGTTTTCCTAGGTTATTTTTCCCTTTGCTGTGGTGCACCGCACTACTTTAATGATACTTACGTCTTCAGGTTTCATTTTGTTAATGGAATATCGCTACTTCTACTGTAGCACCGCGGCTAAGGATGGCAAGTTAAAGTAGAGTCTTTATGCTCTCCAGCAAAAAGACTCCTCTACACAAAATTTCAGGATGTAAACAATAATTTGCAACACATTTTGTATGTTAGGGCTGCTGTCCTGTTAGAAGATTAAGTCTTAAGTCTTTTTAAGCCTCCAATGGGTTTTCTTCTAAAACTGACCCATATTTAGCTCCATCCATCTTTAACCCCCCCCTCCCCCCCCTTCCCTTTCCTTCTGAAAACAAGCATCTTCCCAACATGATGCTGCTACCATGGGGTTTAATGGAAGGTGATTTGCAAGGTTAGCTTTCCCCACACAGTGTTTCTGCTTGTTGGTTTGTGGCAAACTGGAAGCAGAATGTCTTCTTGCTCTACTTATGGAATGACTTTCTTCTTGCGACTCTTGACTTTAGTCAGAGTTTGTGTGGAGCATGTCTAATAGTTGTGCTTATCAACAGATTCCCGCGCCTGAGCTTTGGATCTCTGTCGCTACTTCAAATGAGCAACGAGCCTCTTGGCTGTCTCTGTGATGAATGCTCTCTTAGCCTGGCGTGTTAGTCTGGGAGGACAGCCGTGTCTTGGTAGGTTTGAAGTTGTGCCATGCTCTTTTATTTGTGTGGATGACATATTGAACAGACTTCGACGACTTTGACGAGAAACGCTGTGGCATTTGAATGTCCTGCGGTATTCCGAATTTTGGCATCCCAAAATAAAATAATTGTAGAAAACGACATAGTCTAGCGTCTGAAGACATTTTAGATGCTAGATTACTTTGACTTCCAGGCAACCTTTTAACACGGTATAAAAAGAATCCTGACTCAATCATCAGATACTAACAAAGCCCAATCCGGTTTACCTTCGGGTTGGGTTTTCCATGTATTTATCTAACCTGGTAATCGCTGGGCCAGAAGGTGCTGACGGCCAGCTCCACCTGGTGCCACTGTCGCCCCTGGGAGCCAGAGATATTCCACACGGCGCTGCCCTTGGGGCCGCCGTTGACCCGGATGTAGACCTGCAGGGCCCCCGGGCTGTGGCCGTCGCGGCTGTACAGGAAGTAGCTGAACTGTATGCAGTGGGTGTCGTTCTCACTCAGGGGGAGCAGGTACAGCTGCCCTCGCTGGCCCCCCAAATGCTGAGAGGAATTGACCATCATGAAGGACCCTGGAGGGAGAAACAGGAAGAGATTACCACTGACATCATCAACTTACTGCAGCACAGGTCTTTAAAAGGAGATGTGAAAGTTTACTACACTAATAAAAAAAAAAAAAACAGAGATGACCTTGCCAAGCAGCTTTAGCGGTGCATATTTCACATATAGCAGATATCAGAGCATTTTCACATGTAAGACAGAACTAAACAAGCCAAAATATAGAAAGTAACAGGATCTAACTGGTTGGGCTTCAACTGGAACACTCCTAGGATATAAATGTCATGTTAGTTTTCAGCCGCCGAAGTTTGCCTGCCATCTTCCTATTTTTAAACCCCCGGAACAGAACCCCAGTGTCAGAGCTGACAGGTCCAAGGATGCTTCTCAGAATATCTGTCAGGCTATTTGTTTGAATTTGGTGTGTCTACGCTGCTATCTGCTCTCCGCCTTTGCCTCTATCACTTTCTGTCCTCAGAACTGCACCGGGTGTCAGATTGGACTTTCATCTCAGAATGAGGTTTGCAGATGTATCAGCGGCTTTTCTATTTCTGCAGCACAGTAGACTGGCCTGGACAAGAAAGACACCTGGCGTTAAGATAGAGGAGAAATAAGTTGGTGCTTTCAAACTAATACTTAACTGGAGCTGAGTTGGGAAGTTTTTATCTGCCAAAGTGTTGCTTATGTAAAACCTCAAACCTCCAAAGAGTTGCTTTTTGTACATGAGAAGGAGCCATATGTAGAAGTTTAAACGATCTCCAATACTGAATGAAAAAAATTTGATTTTATAGAATCTGTCTGTATTCAACAACTATCAGGAGAAGAGTCTAAAGACAACATGTTGGTCTAACACAACTCAAAGTTTGGTCTTGTTAATAATAATAACTTCACAAGTCTATCAAATAATTATTCACTCTCTGTTTATACTAAATTCAGTGTATGTGACATCATATGGAGGTGTGCTAGTTTCTCATGTAAAATATTTTTGTTGATATATTTTGTTTATGAAGTAAATCCAGAATAAATTTGGTGTTTACCTCCAATTCAATCAGTTTCATTTCCAGGGATTATTCAGATATGTCGACGCATATAAACACAGTCAATATGTGGCATTTCCTTCAAAAAATAAACTGAATATTCCATGAGGTACGACTGACGGTGGCTCTGCTATTGAGTTTACTGTAAGAGCTGCTCAAATGTTCCACCAGTAGATGAGCTTAGATTACAGATGTGCACAAATCTTGGTCTATATTCACTACTGTTGAAAAAACCCAATTGAGCAATTCTGGTGTTTCCATTAAATAAGAGATGAAATTAAAATCACATGTGAATAAGCTTGTTCACATGGTAAGTCATTGAAGTGATGGCAGTGACAGATGTAAACAGTTATATGAGATATATTCAGAATTCATCACGGTGCTAGCGCTCATCATCTGTCAGCCAATCAGAGGAGATGTTGGTGTTTTATTCACCAACATCCCCGCCTACTTGTCGCGGCTTGTATGCGTAGTTTTGGGGAAATTGTAGTTGGTGATTTTACAGAAGAGTGATGGATTCAACATGCTGGACTGACACACAACTTTTTATGACCTGTGATGCTGTGAGAGCAAAAAACAAAAAAAAACAAATCAACAATCATCCTCCACTTCCTGTTTTCTTCATGGTTTTTGCAACTAGAATTTATTTTTATAATTTCAGTTTAGGCAATTTTATGGTCAATGGAAATGCAGCTAGTGACCCAGTAAGAGCACCACTTCATCTCATGCTAATCCATGCAGACACTCCATCCACACTGATTAAGATTCTCTCATTGACACGTTAGAGCGGCTCCAACTGAGGAGCGACCCTCCTGCTCCCAGAACCTTCAGCTAATCTGACCTCTTCAAGACACTCTTAGATTGTGTTCAGATCATCCAATTTTCACGCCAACCCCAAATAAAACCTTACACCAGCCGGTGTTGGCCTGCTGTGAGACACAGCCGGGCCAGACAGCAGGTATCGTGGGTAGTGTAGTTGCCTGAGGACCCCAGTTGAGGGAGAGTGCAATCACAGTCTGGTCTCCGACCATTAATCATCCTGACACAGTTATTAGGGCCTAATGGCAGCCGAGGGAATACTTAAACCAGAGAGATGGCGATAATGCTTACATTCTGACATGCAGAACGAATATCAGCACACACACATCCCGCCACATAAACACACAAACACTGAGGTTCCAGTCTAGCAGCCTTCACTGCACCACTGTAAGAGGTACAGTCCTAATGGAGCTCCCCTCCTTCCCCTTATCCTTTCTCACCTTCCTCTGTTTTTCTGACTTTCATCACTTCTTTCTGACAAGTTGGCTTGTTTTAACACAAAATATGTTTGCTGTTTTTCAGTCAAAGCAATAGTTAAAAAATATCTCCAAAGAAAAGCAATCTGATGTGTCGAATCATTTCTCTCAAGGAAATGGCTCAACGCTCCTGATTTCTGTTTGTGTGAATTTCATTTTCTCTTGTGGGTTATTAAGGTTCAAATAAAGTCTGGCAATATTCTGTTCATTTCTCTGTGTTTATTGTTTTTTAGTGTTTTTTTAGTGTTTATTGTTTTGCCAGATCAGTTTATTCCTTTGAGTTTAATGCCTTGGATTTACTCTTGTGTTCTTCTTTTTGCTTATTTGAATTTTATTTCTTGGATCACTGTCTGGCATTTTCTCTTCTGGTTTATTTCTCCAGTCCCAGTTCAGTTCCTTCTCTGTTAATCAGTCTGCTTCCCTGTTATTTACCCTCACCAGTAGCTGAGCTCATCCAGCCCCCCTGTTGGGTCGTCACATTCACGCCACTCACCTGATTCTCCTGATTTGTACGTTTCTGGTTCTTCTCCAGAACGCAGCAGATTCTACTGTTCTATGACTGTTTCCAGGTACTTTGTCAATCTCCAGGCGTTTGTTGGATTTTGTCAACGTCTCGTTCAAATTCTGTAAATGTTTTCTCTTCAGGAACATTTTTATTACACAAAGCAGAAGTGGTTGTTTGTGCTGTGGATCCACTAAACCTGTTGTGACATTTCCTGGGCTAGAAGTAATGATTTTTCGTTGTTGATCAGAAGATGGGGTGTTATAATAAACCATAATCTTTTCATAATTTAAGGTTTGAAAATGGCTGTTAAGTACCGGTACTAAGTAAGAAAGAAACTCAGTCATGCTATTACAAGTGTACTTATGTCAATGGGTTGACATAAGTACAACCCATTGACCCAGCATGTCAGAAAGGGCAGACATGCTGGTTAGTTGATGGAAAGATGGATGGTGCAAAATAAACTAAAACCTCAGTCCGCCTTAATCCAACTCCAGTTCATTTGTCTGGAAAGACTGAGTGTTGGAGGTTTGAATGGAACTCTGATGTGGACCAAAGAAGTGAACTCTGGTCCACCTAAAGACCTCGGTATGGGTTTGAGGGAAGTGAACTCTGGTGCGGTTCAAATTAATATTAGGACGCTAAAAGCCAAAAGCAGTCTCCGCATTCCCCAGAATGCCTTGTCAGCGCAAAAATACAACCAGAGCAAACGTACTCGCACTCGTGGGAGAAATGGCTCGTTATCTTTTGCCAAAGACAGAATAGAAAAATCTTCAACCGCTAAAATCTGACACTACTCTATCTTTGTTTATATTTTCAAAGAAGGAAGTTGCGCTAAGAGTCTTCTTGTGAAGATACAGAAAAAACCTCTGAAGGGTTTCTTGATGCAGGGCGAAGAGACACGTTTTTCAAATAGTTTGTTTTGGTTTGTGTAAAAGAGAACCACAGCAGCTGAAAATGAAAATGTTGCAATTTTGGTCTCCAAGTCTGAATTTGGTTCGACTAAATTCGACTTGGTTCCAACAGATTATTAGATGATGACGTGTGCAAACACCAGAAAAATTAAGAGAGAAGCTGAGCTTCACCTTCCAGAAGGAAACAACAGTAAATCTTCACCCTGCAGTACGGTGGCTTGGTTTAGACACACAGCTCTGCTTGAAATCTGAGTATTTGTGGCAGGACTTGAAAATTTGACTTCACAGTTTTGCAGTACGTTGTTGCTAACACATTAAAAATCACATCATGTGAATCCTTATGGAAGGGTCTGTAACAGTATATTAGCATATTAGTAGTAGTGGATATCAGGACTTGAGGGTTTTCTTCTGTCCTATTTCCTTTAGGGAAATAGAAAAAAAAATCAAGTTGGTCAAAAGGTAAAGTGATAAAATGAAGTTCATGGACATTCTGGATATGAATAGAAATAAAACACATTTCACCCAGCCTGTCTGACCACTGTGTGCTACCTCCGTCAGCTGAGCCATCCCTGCTCCCCAAAGCGTGGATGTGATGTCAACCTGCCTGAAATATCCTGTGATAACAAGCAGCTACTGTCCTCTGAGATCTTTCTGTACTCTTGGACAACACTGACATTTTTTCTCTGCCTCACAAGCTCTGCAGGAGTAAAAGCGGAGCAGTCTATTGGCTTATAGGCCTCTGCAGCTGCTTTCATGTGCCAGGGCTCATGGGGGGCAGTGTGCTTAAATTACTTTTTCTTCAGCTGCGAGAGCAGAAGCGACTTAGTCTTGGAGGGCAAGTCTCCAACTGTCCCTGTGAAAAACCCTGCATGGAGATGAGTGTGAGTGGGGAGGAGGCACTCTCAATACATTCACAATGCACTGCTATTCTTAACATATGCAAACATCTTTAATGAACTGTCTGGTAAATCCGACACACACCGGTGAAAGCGACAATCTGTGTGTGGGGCCACCCAGTGGTGGAGCGAGTGAACAACATCTCCCACCTTCCTGACTTAATCGGCACAATCCGATGAGCCGGATAAACACTTCCGGACTTCCTCACCAGTGGCAGGGCCCGTTTTTGCAAACAGCATTGACATCATCTTAAAGGGGCAGTATTACATGGTTTCCTGTCACATAGTGCCAATTTATAGCATAATCAAGAGACAATGTTACCTTCATTGTTACCATTGTTATAAAAATGCTATATATGTATATCAAATACGACGAGAAATTTGACTTTATGATTTACATCTTGAAATTGTGCCTCTGTCTCTTTCGGAAACTTCAGGAAGTCATCATAACATGGCTCCTCTTTTAACCCTTCAGCAACGTTTTTAACAGTGTTGCACTGAGAAACAGCTCCTACAATGAGCTCAGCTGTTCAGTTCTACCAGGTGTTTGCTAATTGCTGCTGGCTAGTCTGAAGGAGCCAAGTGAGGAAGGCCTGCTCTGTGAGGAAGAAACTGCAACGAGGTCTAAGAAGGAGCTGCATTTCAAAGGTGGGGCTACGCCTAACCAGGCGTTTTACATAACTGAATGGTTGCCATAGAGATTTAAGGACTCAAGAAATAAGACAACACTCCAGGTATGTTTTTGATGAGCGAATAATATTATACCGTGATGTACAGCTCAAAAAAAGTGGATTTCACATACAGCCCCTTTAAAAAAGACATATTGGATGTAAGCAAGAGGACTTCTACATGAAAAAAGGTTAGAAAAGGAAAACTGCATTCATCTTAAAAATGTACAATTATGACTGATGCTGATATATATAAAAACAGAAACTTAAAATATGTAAAGCTCATCTATTTTACGAGGACATTTTAGTGTGCTACATGTAGAGCCAAGGCTAATACTTCTAGGTCATCCTAACGTTAATTCACAATACACCAAAGGAGCAAAGTATGGATATTCTGTGTAAAAAAAAGTCATAACATCTGCCCTCAGTGCAGGCTGGGTGTGTTAGTATGTCTGCCTGTTTTTCCAAGACAATTGTAACTTTCAATATTTGTGATTGGTTCTTGATGTTGAGCTAGCTTAAAAGGCTAAAGAGAAAAAAAAACAAAAAACAATCTGCTCCAATCTGGCTGACATGTTGGTAACGTCTCGTTAAACCTTTTTCAGTCATCATTTCAGACTCAATTTATTTTGTGATGACAGCTATTAATAAACATCAATGAATTAAACAGCCATTTGAATTTTTTTTTCTAGCACTAACTGGAGAAATGGTTTGTGGTCTTTTATCAAAGATATCAAAGACAAAATAGAAATCCTACAGCCACCAAATCGATGCCACTCCATTTTCCTGTTCATATTTCATGAAGAAGGACGTTGCTCTCAAAGTCTTTTTCAGAGAAGGAAACTGTTTGTCAATAGACCGTCTGTATGAAGTGAAGCGTAGAACAAGGGGCTGGTTGTTACCAGGCTAAACTCCTCCTAAAGCCTACAGAATTGGGGCTATGAAACATTATACAACACGAATGAAAAAATAAAGTCTCACATCGAGATTTACAGCAGCTGAAGCGGAGAAGGACAGAAAAGAGAATTCCTCAAGGTTACAGAAAACAAAAAAATAATAAAATAATCTGTTCCCAGCTTGAGGTCAAAATGATTGATATAGTAATTAGAGAATGATATGAACCCATAAAGATATTGCTATCTCTGATAACCTTACTCAACACCCTTGAGGATAAACACATGAACAAAAGTGAATATTGTATTAGTAGGTACACACTGGTGTGAAAACCAAAAAGAAAAAAAGAAAACGTACATGCCCGGACATTCTCCATAAATCTATAAAAGCTGATAAGGCTCCATCTATTTCTCCCACGACCCCGCCAAGGTTGAGGGAACATGCATTAAAAGATTAGGGGATGGCCTGGGCACCCTGAATTCATATTAGAGCGTAGGGTGGAAGCCTGAGTTACAGGTCTGGCTGCTTTTATCACACTTACACTGGAGGTGGTGGTGGTGGGGGTAATGAAGAGCAGCTCAAAGAGCGAAAAGAAGTGTGGGAAAGCAGAGAGAGGAAGAAAAAAAAATGGGAGAGATAGCGGGTGGCTTTTATGTTTGTAGTAGAGGCTGTCAGTTTTCTTTAGAACCCGTCCACTGCCATCGGTAACGCTTTGTAGGACTCTGGCTCCATTTTCCACACGGTGACAACACCATCGCTCCTTTGAAAAAGCCAGGCAAAAAAAAAAAAACTGCTGCATTTTAATCACATTTTTTTTATCTGATATTTTCCACATCCCGCTGCCTTTGACGGCGTGAAAAGTCTGCTGTCGGTTGGCTCTGAGGGGGACGCCATGCGTCTGATGAGAGTGACCTCCGCTCCCCTCCGCTCCCCTCCGCTCTGGGGCATCTCCAGAATTTGTTCCACATTTTCAATTTGGGCTCTGAATCCCACAGTCGCCAACAGTAATTTCTACTCTTTTTTTTCTCCATCTGATACTATAACTTTGAGCAGAAACCACCTCGCCTGATATCGCACAGATACAAAGCGGTGGAGGTGATTGGGGAGTAGAGGGCTTTAGTGTAATCCTCCTATTTGTTCCTTTTGTTATCTGGCTGCGAGGTGTGATTGGTTCGCCTGGAGCTCGGCCTCGTTTAGCTCGTCGGAGATGTACCTCCGATCTTTGCCATTAACAAAGCGACAGAGATTTCCCACAACATCCAAATGGGAAGTCTGGAAAGCAGCTGCAGCAGCTGGTCGTCAATGAGACGCTGATGGACACTAAACATCCCGCAGAGAACACGAGTCGACAGTGGGAGCTAATGAACTCCCCAGATGACGTTCAAGAATCTGGAGACTAACGGGAACAACGCAATCATTTGCTGTGTTTCTACACCATCGCCTCCAAGATGCGACAACATACTGCGTGAAATATGCTAGCCATATGGGCCGCACAAATATTCCATGCTTCTGTTCTGATCACTTAAACCCTTAAACTACTCACCAGCAAACGCTATTTCCTGTCTTATGTTCTCTTCAGCAGAGAGTTTTCTGCCTTCAGAAACTATTTAACTATTTTGAAGTTATTAACCTTCTGAAAGTAGATAATTAACCGTAGCAATTAATTACATTTGTCTTAAAAATTTCTGTCATAAATCTTTCAAAAATCTATTCTTATCCTCAATTTCGTTTATACTGGGTTGGATGAAATGGCTTAAAAATTTATCACGATCTAAGCATTTTATATCAGTCTATCGATAATTGTCGAGATCAATAATTATAGATCAGTTTTTTTAACTATCTGAAATACTGCAAAACTGGCCTTTCCTGC
Organism: Gambusia affinis; assembly: GCF_019740435.1. Taxonomy (NCBI): domain Eukaryota; kingdom Metazoa; phylum Chordata; class Actinopteri; order Cyprinodontiformes; family Poeciliidae; genus Gambusia; species Gambusia affinis. Next base: position 24,049,753 of record NC_057881.1, read on the forward strand.
TTTAGCCAGTTTTCTTTTTTTAACCAGTTATGAGCCACAGTGGAGAAACCTGAAACTGCTGCTGTGCAACTTACTCAGGAGGAATTTTTCTGCCATAATCCAAGAGCATTTTCAGTGTGAAAACAGGATTTTGTGTCTTTTTATTCTCAAAACTTTTAATACTTTTGCTTACATTTTCATTTTGAAAGGAGGACTTCATGTATTTCCTCTCAAAACTTGCAACCCTTGTACTCAAAACTTCTCCTCGCGCTCAGACTTAGTCTCTGCTCGGACTCTCTGCTCGCTTACCAAACATGCTGCCTTTTGGGGCAGTCGTCTGGCAACCTCTCAGCCAATAGAATGAAAATGTTGTACTGGGTGCATTTGTTTCCTTCAAGCAGTTGTGCCTGTGTGGCTATTATCGATTGCAGCAACCTGCGCCATCTATATCTATATTTAGATGTCATGTCGTGACTATGTTGTCTTTGGTTGGGTGAACAAAATCCTGCCTAAGATCAGTAGCTGTTGGCAATCAGGAGCACACAGCTGGCAGATGTTTTGTGTACTATGGAGCAGAAAGCTGAAGTCGTTGTTTGTCCCTCCATCCAGTGAGTGTTGGGTTCTGGGGTTTTGGTTTTTCTTTGTGGGCTTTTCTTGCCCACCAGATGGCATCAGAAGGTTTCTTACCTGGAGAGGCGCACCCAAGACTCACGCACCAGGTTCCAATCATCTCATCAACTCCTGGAGTATAAAGAAGCAGACTGCCAGCACTTCGGCGCCTGAGTGTTAGCCTATTCTGGAGACTCCCTTGTGACGCCGTGGGTCTTACCCACTGGATGCCCGAGTTCCATCTTCATTCGTGCCATTTACTCCTTCAACATCACCGATCACCTCCGGCTGGCAGTTACTCCGCTCATCAGGCTCCCTTCAGATCCGAACTTACCTGTCCGCCCTCCACCGTAGCCCTCACGGCTGATCCAGATTCCGCTCAGTCGAGCTCTCCCTTTGGGAACCCAGATATTTGGATCCGCAGTCCACCCCTCCCTGCCCGACACTGCCGCCTCACTAAAAGCCGATAACCCCATAAAACATCCCTGGACCCCCATCCTCACTCATCACCTTTAACTGATCATAGTGTCATCTAATGCTGTCTCAGGGGTTCTGCCATGTTTCATTAGCTGGTTAAGAAAAATACATTCTGCATTGTTTTAGAAACCTTTTATGCAGACCTTTAACTGGGGCTTAGAGGCCTGGACCACAACGAGAAGACAACACATTTAGTCTAAAGCTCCAGTATGTGACTTCAATACACAATATGTTTGTTTTTGTGCTTTTTTTTGTGTGTTTTTTTTTAACATGTTTATTGAAATGCATCTGATTAGTTTTCTAACTTCAGTCAAGGTGAAAATGACATGAAAGCTTTTTATTAGGGGAAATATTACCAATAACTTTAGGAAATACCTTTAAAAATCTGAACTGTTTGTTCTGTTATTTTTCTTTTTGACTACAGCAGTATTTAGATGGGCTTACGAGTAAATCTTTGCATAATTTGTCAATTTGTTTAACTTTTTGATTAAAAAAGAAACCTGGTCTCCACACATTTACCTTTTTTGTATTAACTGCTTGGTCTGTCAAAACCGAGTTCCAACCTGCAGACAGGACCCCCCACACAACCTAACTTCTGCTTTCTCCGTTTATGTCTGAGCAGAATATCGGGTTGCCAGGTGTTTACCAGCTAATCACAGGTTGTCTGTCTGCCAGCTATTAGGAGCTCAACAGGTAGTGAGTGGTGAGATTTCAAAGTGTTTTCCAGTGAGAACACCTCCCTGCTGGGGCTGGAAACAACGAAATGATCAGAGCAGACCGAAGCAGTGATGAAGAGGACGTTTAAATTTAAACCTTAATAAATTTAAAATTAAACAGTCTGCTTTTATTCATGAAAATATGCAGGATCCTTTTCAACACACACTACTTTTACAGTTTTAATTTTATGCAGTAAAATATTTAATAGATGTTTGCATCCACATTAAAAGTTGGTTGTTTTGTAAGCAGAGATGAGAAAAACTGTTTAAAGTGAGAAAAAGATCACCTCGTTAAAAGTAGGACACCTGTTTTAGACATTAAATAAAATACATTGATTAAAGTAGATTTTCTTAGTGAGAAGAAGGAGAACAAGCACTGTTACCCCCTTAGCTTCAAATAAAAGGGTAACAATTGACATGAAAACTCGTTTGTCTAATAGTGGAGCTACAAAAGTATTCACACCCATCGAGCCAGTAGGTCCATGCCTGACTAGCGCTCTGCCAGTATTTTCACACCTGTTAGTCCGGTTGACTCGATATTTTCCAGGGACCAAAGTTCCAACATTTATTCCATTTCCAGCTGATGTGGTTCTCTTTCAAACTGCACTGAGGCAAATAAACCTGTTCCTGCCCTCGCCTGTGGGGGGCACTGCACCAAGAGACAACTTCCTTCTTCTCAAAATGTAAACAAGGATTTAGCAGTTGGAGGATTTTTTTTTGTTTTTGGTAAAAGGCCACAAGCCATTTGTCCCTCTAGTACTAGATTCATGTGTTTGTTTTGGTTGTATTTACCCAGAATGCACTGCGCTGTAGTCGGCTTCCTGCTTTTGAAGCTGTCTCTGGTAAGCTTAGCATTCACATTCGCATTCGAACCGCACCAGAGTTCACTTCAACCAAACCCAGACCGAGGTTTGTAGGCGGACCAGAGTTCGCATCAGAATCCCGTTACCCAGTCACACTCCCAAAACCAACCGGACATTCTTGGCCAGGGTGGTCAAAGTCCAGTCCTCCAGTCGCTGTCCCGCAGTTTTTAGATGTGCAACAGGTACAAAACACTGGAATGAAATGGCTTAATGACCTCCTCCTTGTGTAGATCAGTTCTCCAGAGCCTTAATTATTCTATTCAGGTGATGCAGCAGAGACACATCTAAAGTTTACAGGATACCGGCCCTTGAGGACTGGAGTTTGAGACTTGTGTTCTAGGCAAACGGACTGGAGTTCAACTAAAGCAGACCAAACGGGTCTGGTGTGAATGAACGCTAGAGTGAATTTAAAAGTCTTTCTTAACCTGAAAAAATTACCTACAAGCCAGCAAAGATCTAGTCACACACAGAGTAAGAGCATATCATGGTAAAAGGTAAAAAAAAACCAAACATATTATATCATTAAAGAAAACCTGGATCAGCCAAATTATTCACAAGGCATATGACAGAGTGGAAAGCTGTGAACACAAAAAATAAACTGTGAACTTAAAAAAAAATAATAAAAAATTGCTCATGCAAATGGTGGGTGTATTCTGCGTTTAGTGTAACTGATTTAAAAAGTATAATCCTGCTCTGATATTTTACGTAACTGGTATTTTGCTGCTCTGTCCTGATTCCAGGTCCAGACAAAGCTTAGAATCTGGGTTGGGTTCAGTTTGCCTACAGGTCAGAGTGTCTCTACTGGTCCATCTGAATATAGAAGTATGTATGCACATATACCAATCCTGTTGAAACCAGCTACATGTACATTTTGAAGATCCAATGAATTCTCAAGGATTTGCACAGAAAAGAAACAACTAAAGAAATCCCTTTTTTCTTAACCATTCATTTTCTACTGTCCACAAATGACTCACTGAGCCTCTGAATAGACAAGAAGAGAGAATTTGTAAAGTAATCAATCAGCATTCAACTTTCCCTCCAACTGGGCTCTTTCATGACTGAATCCTCGATACTGGTCCTGCTCCTACGTTGGACTGCCTTTGTTCCCGCTGCTCTGAAACAAGAATTATAGTAGTATGGAATGATTTTGGTGCTCAGGAATCAACTACAGGAGAGGCTCAATGAGCTTTGACAAGGTAAATGTTGCCAAGTACTCCCAACTATCACAGTCATTTCGTCCATTAAGCCAGAACAAATGATCTTTCTCTGGGAGATGTGCAACTTACTGCAGCCTGGACAGAAAAAAAAATAAATCAGTACTGAAGGAGGGGAGGCTAAAAGGAAATTGGGGTCATTTTGTGTTCTCAAAGCTCAGACAGTGTTCATGAATGAAAGAAAGGAAACAGGATTTTTCTGCCAATGGCCAAAAAAACAGAAAGTTTAGTTCATCAGGCACACACCGGGTTAGGAAAAAACACTGCAACTTGAGATCGAGGTCATGATAGTTTTGGGTTTTCAGTTATAGTTAGTTTTATTTTGTTGTGATTTTTAATCAGTCTAGTTCTGTTAGGTTCTTAAGTCTTTGTTAGTTTTTAGTAAAATTTGTGTTAGCTCGTTTTTATTAGATATTATTGGTTAAATATTGTTTGGTTTAGTTCAGAAAGGTTTGAGTATTGTATTGTGATTATGTATATATAGATTGGATTATGGATACTCAACAGAAGATACCATTTTCAAAATATGTATTCTGTTATTGTTGAATAAGTTTTATCCCAACTTTTTCAGTCACCGCTTAGATAAACTGCTTGTGTGGGGGGAAAACTTCACATCGTTTTGAAAGGCTAATAAATAGCTTCATAAACATAAAAACAAAGGATATTATACCCATGATTTCAGTAATAATTTTGTTTGTTTCATAAACACACAATATAGCTGCAGTTAATTATAGATTGCCGTTTTATTTTATTTCAGTTAACGAAAATGTTTTCTCCTTTTCAGTTTGTGTTATTTCATTAGTTTTAGCTAACTATATATAGATCATAACCTCACTTGAGATCCAGCGTTCCCACTACGTTCTTTAGCCTTACCGCGGTTGGGGGTCTCAGCCCCCAGAAACACTCTGAATTTGACTCTCCAGCCTTCCAGCTCAGCTTGAGCTTCAGCCAACTGACATAAGAGGATGAAAGCAGACTCAGTATGAAGACTAATCTTCTCAGTGTCAGAAATCAATAGTGAATTAGCTGCCACCCAAGGACAATGTGTGGGCTGGGTATGCTTGCTTTGTGCGGTGCTGCCGCTGTGGGGCGAGGCGGTGCATCCTGCCCGGCTGCTCCGGCTAACTCCTGTCATCTGCTGCTTGTTCTGCTCCGTGGAAGAATTCCTCCCTCTGCCCTATTTCAACTACGACTCTCTGGTCATTTCATAAACTGCGTGCCATTTTCCCAAGCCCCACTTCTTTGTTTTATTCTCAGCTCCTGCAGTAAATCAGAGCTCACAGTGGGGACGCCATGGACCCCAGATAAAGCCAGTGGATGCTCTGAGATGGGGACAAATGGCTAACAGAGGTGATGCTCATACAACGCATAAACATTTAAAATTTAATGATTTTAAAAATAATCAGTACTGAATTTGTTTGAATTCAAATGCATCTAATGTACTAGGTGTTACATAAATGAACAATGCCTTTTATCCTGATATTATTTTTAGGACACTCAAAGATACTTTACAAGAGAAAAATAAGTAATACAATTTAAATATATATATATAAAACAAGTAGGTAAAGATTGAAAAGGAGGTTACAGTTGGTAGTAGCAGATTATTGATTTAAAGAAGAAACTGACAGTCAGGTTGACTTTGCGCAGACTTACAGGTTACACCAACTATCACAAGTGATCATTTTCTGAACGTCCTTCTTTTCTGACCAATCACTACAACTCAGCTGAACTTTGACCAATCCCCTTAAGCCACTTCGAATTAAACTTTCTGTTTCACGTCTCTTGAAAACCAAAACTGCTATGCTAAATGGTAGTGTTAGCTTTTTTTCTATTTTCTTTTAGAAAAACATTTTGAGATGTTCTGTATGATTTGCACTTTGACCTCTCCTCTGGACATGATTTTATGTGTATTAAAGTGCTATTTCAAGATGGTGCTTGAAAATGTTATTTGTAGGCTACCTAAAATATGAACTGCGTTAGCATCCAGTTTTAATTGGGAAAGTTCTATGCAGCAATTTCTCCTGTTTTTGAAAGACGATGTTATGGCAAAAATAAAGCTTAAACAATGTGCAGCTTTGACAGCAAACTTTTGGAAAATGATGCTGCAACATTAGTCATTTTAGACCGCGGCAATCACAAAAAACCATTGCAACATCATGGAGGGACTGAATGCTAAAAGCTGGAAGGATATTGGAAAACCATCTGAGATGGGGGTGAAAAAAAATTTAATTATAGAGATCAGTGATTTTTGTCAAGGTTTAGTGAAATCAAAGGCAAATAAAAAAACAAGAGTAGAACCTAAGCCTATGGTTAATAGTGAAGGGAAGAGCACAACAGCCATGTAGTCATGAGAAAACCATTCATCGGTGAGGCTATCTGGACAAAATGCCTCCATTTTGAAGGGCGCATGAATGTTGGAGTCTGCAGTGGAGAAGGTCAGGTGGCCTGATGAGTCCAGACTTACCCTCTTCTAGAATGATGGGTGCTTCAGGGTAGGAAGAGAGGCAGATGGAGTTATACCCTCCATCCTCAATTTGGTCACAAAATAACCCAGAACCACATTTAAACCACAGCTGGCCCAACTCGCCTCAGTCAATGTTCGTGACTCAGCAATAAAACAGTGGGTATAAACAGCAGCCCTGAGGGGGTTTAAGGTCAAGGTTAAGACCACAGCTGAGAACAAAACAATTAAATGGGCCGTCTCATATTTCCAACAAACATCTCAACAATGCCCAAAAGATTATGTGAAATAAAGGGACAAAAGTGAATCCTTCCATTTCTTTTACATCTGTTGATCAGCTAGTAAAGCACCACAGAACACAAACTTCTCCAGTCCAAGAAGTTTGGACTGTATGAAATAATGACAGTGGCTACTAGCTCATGACCTTATTCTTGAGGTTAGGTGGATTAGGCACCTAAAGCCCAGCAGCAGTATGTACGTTACATGATGCCACATAAGAACATGGATCCAGGCTGAGTAACCTGATGAGGCCCGTTTATATAAAAACAGGTCAGGGCCTGAGTCATCAGTTTCTGTGTTGCCTGGCAAAAACAAATCTAGCTCTCCAGTTCTTGAAGCGATCCCCGCCAAGGATAAGGCCAAGTCTGATTTTCATTGGCTGGTGCTGTGCAGTGATACAACATCTGGGTGGAAGAGGAGGAAGCAGTAGGAGGATGCTGATCTGCCAGGCTGGATCAAAGCCCACTGCAGGTGTTGTAACCACAGAGCACCGGTGATAAGGCCCTATCAGCCCTGGTCCTGCAGTGTGCCAGCAGCATGGAGGGAAAGGTGAAGTGCATCTGGAGGACAGAAGACACCATCTGGTCCAGATCACCTCAAGCTGCAGAAACCAACGCCTGTCCTTTCCCTAACCCGGCCGCAGAGTTAGTCTGAACTCAGCACAAATGAAGGACTCTGTTAAAGTTGAGAAGAAAAAAACTTGTTTGTCTAATAGTGGAGATACAAAAGTATTCACATCCAGCGAAGCTTCCTATGATGTGTTGTGTAACAACCACAAAAATGGGATTTATTTTTTGTCATAGATCAACACAAACTGCTGTAAATAAATAATTTTAGCAGTCCTAATTAATTGAGAAAATAATTTAAAGAAAGTGCTTTAAAGTCTGACATTAAGTATATAACATTTTCTTGTAACAATGTGGTTTTTACTGTAGTCTTTTCCAGGTTTTGAGTTTTGCAGGGTGGGGAGGAGGTGTTAATGATGAACTATGAGTAAATATTTGTCTTTAATCTTAAGCCAAAGCACAGCAGGCTGTTGTACTGAAAACACAATGGTAGCTTTAAATTTAGAAGGTGCCAATGAAATGTTGACCGTTGGCTGAAAGGAGGCCCTTCGACACCCGTTGGGGGTCCAACCAGCTTAACGCTCCACACATTATGGTGCTACTGGGAGTTATTCAACATCAGCCAGCCCTTGAGCCAATTGGTTGCAGGCAAACTCAGAATCAGCCAATGGGCCTCTCTGCTGGATTCAAATGGGCCAAAGGGAAAGCGCTCAGCGCTCATCAGCTTTCACAGAGGCGCTGCCTCTAAATCCACCGCGCTGCCAGACACAAATGAAAGGCGTTAGTAATCCCAGGATCTTAATTCACATCCTGCATGGCTGCAGTTTTAATGGTGCCGCTTGCAGCAAATAAACCCTAGGAAATTGAAATCAACGGTAATAAATCAGCATAATAAGAATCTCAGCCGATGTCTGAGGGGGGGAGAAATGCACACTGTTTGACATTTAAGAGGGATAACTTTTAATCCTCAGATCTGCAACAGAGGCGCAGTCTGACTGACTGCAAGCTACCGCTGAAAAAGTGGGGTCTCCACCTTCAGTCTCCCGTTGCCAATGGTTACACACCGGTGCCGGCGTGGATGTTGACAAAGTTAAATCCATGCAAAAGCTAAATCATATTCATTGTTCTTCTGTGCAAGTAAAACCAGAATGGAACATCTTGATTACAAGTTTACAATATCTAGAGCTGATAAAAAAAAAAAAAACAACTCAACTCTGTGATCAGAAGCAATAAATAAACGTTGGGATACATGCAGTTAGGTTAATGCCTCCTCTCCTCTCCTCCACTGGCCCACAACACATGAACCTAACCCAACGCCCCCCACTGGGTCCAAACTGCCAAGACAACAATAGCAGTCCCAGCTGCAGCAGTTGTGACAAGCAGCAAGTGATTGGAACTGAGAATGAAGGCAACAAAGGACAAGTGTGTGTGCGTGTGTGTGTGGGCGTGGGGGTGTGTGTGTGTGTAAGTTGGGAGAGACTGGGAGTTCAGCTTAGTTCACTGTCTGCTGTCCTGTCACGGAGAGACGGACATGATGGGGGTGGCAGGAGGACAAAAGGTTCCCAACAGACTAGAAATGAGGTAACACATCAAATCCTACACACACACATTGGATCACACCCCCAAACACACACACACCCTCACCATTATAAACACAAACTCCATTTGTCATTGCTCAAGGGGAGAACAAAGACAAGGAGGGGAACAAACTGGAACTGGGTCAAAAATCTAATTAATCTCAGACAAGAAACACTCAGAGAGACCGAGAAAGATCCGTTACTGACCTTTGACCCATGTCTGTGGGGGTGTCAGTGTTCTGAGGGGCAAATGGATTCATTTTAGATTAATGCCAGGTTGGCTTTGTTATGCCAGGCCAAACTGAATGGTAAAATGGGAGCTCATGTATGCTAGTGTCTACTCAAAAGTTTTACTAGAACCGAAGCGCTCGTTAACTTCTGTAAAGTTTGTCAAAAAATTGACAGTTGGTGGCCTAATATCACTGGTTTCTGTGCAGTCAGCTGCACAAACAGACAAGGAAGCAAACCAAACTTGTAATGTTATTGTTTAAGTTTTATTGAGGAAAGCACACAGCGATGGATAGCGGCCATTATTTATAAGAACTAACAGTCCTCGGTGGAATCACTGATTTGTAGGAAACACTTTTTACAAGATCAACATTCATTTACATTATAAGCAAGTAAGATTAGTAAGATGCAATCAAATATTTCAATACTGAGAAGGTATGTTTCTAATCATCAGTAAACATGGAGAAATTAGCACAACATTATGTATCCTAGCATGAACGACAAAAACAGGTTAGCACCTAAACATTTTTACGTTTTTAATGTTTATGACATAGTGCACAGGTCTCAAACTCCAGTCCTCAAGGGCCAGTGCCCTGCAGTTTTTAGATGTGCCACAGGTACAAACACTGGAATGAAATGATTTAATGACCTCCTCCTTGTGTAGATCAGTTCTCCAGAGCCATGACCTGATTATTCTATTCAGGTGTGATGCAGCAGAGACACATCTAAAAGTTGCAGGACAGCGGCCCTTGAGGGCTGGAGTTTGACACCCTGACATAGTGGAATAAATCATTTGTTGTGAATTCAAGCAAAGTTGACAATTAGAACAATTCAATAAACACTTCAGGAGGGAAAAGATGTGGGTCGGTTTCTAAGCTGGGTATTTCCAACTTATGAGCCCCAGCTAGGTGCTAATTCCACAGGGTAATTAACTCAATTTGAATAAGGAGAAATCATCCTTCACTTCCGAAGTCCATCATGGCGACTCTTGTGCATAAGTTAGACCAGCCCAGTCAAAGACGAACAAATCTTGGTTAGTCTTAACCCTGAGACTAACCAACTCTTAGGGTTAAGACTAACAAAACCAAGTCTAACAAAACCTTTATCGAGGACTTAATGTAATGGAACAACAGATGGTTCTAAAATTCTAATTTGTAAAATTTAGAAAATACTTTAGCATTTTATTTCCACTTCACAATCATACGTCATTTGAGTCCAGTCCCAGTCCAGAAGGCAACTATCCTGCAACTTTTAGATGCATCTTTTCTCCAACAGACCTGAATTACAGGAGCTGAAGGACCTGCTGGTGGTGGAACTCAGGTGTGTTGGAGAAAAGATTCATGACAGTTGCAGGGGAGTAACTCTCTTAGATGTGTTGGTCTACCACATAAAATCCTAATAACACACACTAGTTGGTCCTTTTGTATGCCTCTGCCTTGAGTTCTGGCTGTTGAGCAGCTCTTCCTTTCATTCTTCTCTACGGATAAATGGATAAGTGGAAACTAACGGTTCAGGGGAGTCATTATTCCCACCCTGGTCACACTTTTTAACTGTCGTTTCTAATCCATTCAGAGACTTGCGCCGGCCCCTCCTCCTTTTAGACAGAAGGCGGAGAGGCTGGTGGCAGGGAAGTTTGAAGGCAATGACTGGAAGTAGTGAAAGTGTCTGTTTGCCCCTTCGGGCCCCTGGGATCCTCACGTGATAATGTGGGGTGAAAAAGCTCGAGCAGCGCGCTGACAGGAGATACGTCAACAGAGCTGCAGAGCCGTCACTATGGGCGAAGGGCGTCAGCTGGGGACATAAATAATGTAACACCTATAGAATGTATCAGCAGCTGCATTATTGGAGTTTGTGGCACTCCGAGGGAAAGCTGCATTGTAATTCAAGACAAATTCTCAGTCGTCAGCTGCTGCATCCAGAGTCATCGGGAAGGACAAGAGAAAGGAGGGATGAGACTCAAAGAGACTCCAACACTTAGCAGATTATTGGGTAAAGAGAGTTGAGTCTTGCAAAAGTAAACTGTCACCAGTTTGAAAAGGGCAATGTTGTCGGAAAATGTTTCGGCATGTCGGTTGGCTGGTCACTCTGCAATCAGTCCTGCCACAGCAGGTGTTGTCCATCAGCTGTTGGAGTCTAAACGACCTGCAGTCATCTAGGACTCAGAAGGGATTGGCACTAAAACCCATGACCTGCCCTGTTTGAAACAAGGTGACATCAGCAAACCTTGACTGGCGTTATTTTGACAGCTGTCACACTGGAATTTGCTCCTATTACCCAACAGCAGCTGATGGAGGATGCCAGCATGCAGAAATGTTTCTATTTTAGAACCAGCTTTTCTTTAGTATTTTTGATAAGATACCTTCTTATTAAGGAAGCACTGATATGAAAATGTGGGTATTTATCAATGTCTGGTACTGATGTAACATCAATATTGATGTTAGTGTCAATATATCGTGCATCCCTACTTCTGAAATGTTTTCTTTAAAGACGCACTGTAAACATTAAAAGGTTACTCAAACTCTCTTGAGAATCTCAGTCCAAGGTTTCCCTCCGGTTTATTATTTTATTTTTTCCCCATCTTTTTCTCCGAAGAGTTTTTGCGGTGCTAGTGGCTCGTATTCTTTGCGACAGCAGGAAGACAGGAAAGAGGGTGAGGAGAGGGGGAAGACAAAGGTCGTCGGACCAGGAGTCGAACCCATGACGTCCACGTCGAGGACTAAGGCCTCCAAACGTGGGGCGTGCTAACCCCCTGCGCCACCACACCACGCCCCTCTCCGCTGTATTATAATCCCGATGGGCCACCAGGCCTCTGCCACAGCTCTAGGTTTATAGTTGATGCATTGAACTGGACAGTACCAATCTCCACTGCATGTTGGCTTTGCATTGGCTCTTTGTTCTAAAAGTGTAGGATTTTATTGTAATTATTGTTCAACGAGAGTCACATGTTAAAAAAGTGTCTGTTGAAGTTCTGATCATAAAAGCTTCAACTTCCAGAATCATCTGAAGCCGATTCTTATTCGGTTGGATCCACTTTGTCATTGATGGTACATGATGACTTCAGACACCCTGAAGGAAAGTTACTCCACACATCAAACCTCTTTAGTCTTTATTTCTTCGTTTAAACCGAGCAGCTTTGAGTGCAGCACCATGCCACATTTCTTGCCAGTAGTTCTTGGGAAGTTACCTTTTACCAGGCCTTTGCTTCGGTGTTTACTGTTGACAAGCTCTTCAGTGTTTCTTGTTTTAATGGAACATTGAAAGAAATGAACGTGAAATGTTGGGTATTACGAGGCCCATATAAACTGTGGATATATAACAGGCAGTAAAGCAGATTTTATGGCGAGCATATGCTTTAAGTTTTGTGTCCAGAGACTTGCTCACAATGCCAAAACACAGTGGTTGACTTACAAGCCTTCGCCTGAGGGCATTCAGCCAACATATGCATACTCCAGACTGAGTTCTCCAACTACCAAATCAATCAATAATGCTCCATTTACATGTGTAGTACTTTGTCTTGGAACATCTTTCCACATCTTTCCACAACATCAAGGCTTCCTGACACAGTGTTGAATGCTTGTGAGTAAAAAACATCAGAACTAAAGGGAACTGAAGGAAATGTGAATCCTGTTCACACCTAAAGACTAACAGACGAAATAATTGAACATGTTTTTTTTCTCTTTTTTAACAAAAGCACCATAATAACTGCTAAGGTGCTGTTTAATGTATCCGCCTCACAGAGCTGCCCTCCCACCGCCACTCAACTCCTCCAGACTAGTGGCAGCAGCAATGTGCATACACCTGATGGAACTGTGCATCTGCTGACATTATCATGGAAAATACTTCAGTCCAAAGCTCCTAAAAAACCTGTAAATGGCTTAATGGAGGAGTAATGTTATGAAGACGTATGGAAGGAGGAGTTTTGGGGAGAGCAGGAGCTTCTTAAAGAGACAGAGGTACAAATTCAAGGCATCAAATTGTGAAGTCAAATATCATATTTAATATATGCAGCATTTTTATAACAATTGAATGTAGTGCAGTGACTTTATTATACTATGAAATGGCACTAAGTGCTTGGAGAGTGTATAACACCGCCCCTTTAACATGTTACAAAAGACACAGTTACAAACATGTTATGCACAGAATTAAATTTTTCTTTGGGTTGAATTTTCAGTATATTATAGTGTTTCTGGACACTTCAATCAATCCACTATCGGGATCCTAATTTAGATCAAACAGACTTTTTAAACATGTGAAATACCAGCATGGTGACCTGTGGTCAACCCTTGTGATCAGCTCTGGGAAACTGGGATTGTGTTTACACTTTAACAGGAAGTGGAAGATGGAGGATTGCAGGGTCCTTGACAAACTTCTTATATTTCAGTTACATCTTTACTAAACCACTCACTGATAATTACACTAACTACCTTGGCTCGTTCCTAGTTTTGTCGTGGTGAGTCACAAATACAGTGAAAATGTATCTTTCACGATAAGCTAACCTCATATTGCTAGCGAACAGCCTGACAAGGAACACCTCTGCGTTCCAGCAAGCTCATCTGCGATCTGAACAGCAGGAGCTGTCAGCACAAAAACTGAAAATGCAAAACTGGAAGAACGCAACATTACTTACACTGAATTGCACTAAACACAGCAATCATTCAGATGACAGTACCGCCTCAGCTCAATGCTCACTAAGAAATCCAAAAACCAAAAAGAAAAATTGAAAACCTTTCTCAATGAAGAAGTTGAAAAGACTGAAGAAATGCAGAACCAGGCTGATAGGAATGAATGAATTAGTAAGTGAAGAGAAGGTGCCAACCTGGCTGTAAAATGAGATAAATGAGTTGTGTGGAATAATGGAGACGACAGATTAATCTCTGGAAGGACAACGTATCCCAGAGAGCAGAACAGAAAGAACAATATCCGAGGTGAAGCCTGAGCCGACACTCATTTCTGGCATCTTTTTACCTTAATCAAGGTTCTGTGACACCTGTGGGTGGGCTGGACGCCCCACGATGCCCTCTGTCTTTCACAGAGAGGTGATGAATAAGAGCCGGTGGCCACCTCACACAAGCTCACACACACAGAACATGGCAGTGATTAAGTAGGAACCATTCAAACTGTTTTGGTCCCACCAACTTTCCTCATGTACGTAGCACACTGTCAGATGACATGATCTCTCTTAGCGCCATTCTTTTTCTCCTTGGCTTTACTCTCCTTTTAACTGAGTGTTAACAGCTATTTGCTCCCTGACAGATAGTTTTTGTTTTATCGTTTTTGTCACACATAAATGCTTTGGATCAAACTGTATTTTTTATATCAAAGTTAACTTGTGTGAATACAATATGCAGTTATAATTTTTCAGAGTGAACAACACATCAAAATCGACCCGTAAACTCCTGTGACTGGACCAGACAGACGGCACACACTCAACTCGCCTTCTCCTTCCCAGAAACACTCCAGTGGATCTCTGACAGTCTTCTGCTGTCGTTCCTCGACGCTCCTGCTGCTTCGTAGATCACCAGCCTGCCCATTCTCGGTTAAATTCCCACTTACTTTACTTACCCCAAAGAAACATTAAAAGTTGTCTATAGCTCACATCTTCCAAATGCCTCTAAAAGTGACCATCCTACACGGTGGTGCCCAAAGTCAGTCCTCTAGGGCCAGCATCCTGCATGTTTTAGTTCTCTCCCTGGTGGTAGTGACAACCTCCTCAACATGTCAATGTTCTTCTTAGGCCTTCAAATGGGCCATCATTTCATGCAGGTGCGTTAAACCAGGGAGAGAACTAAAACATGCAGGATGCCGGCCCTCCAAGATCCACTTTGGGGACCACTGATCTTACAGGACAGTAATCCATAGCATTTTTTTCTAACCTGCCTTGCTCAAGGACACAACAGTCATGACAAACCAGTGGTTGAAACCAACGACCCACCATGTTGTCCTCCTACCTCCTGAGCCACCACTGCCCAAAGGCAATGAAAACATTGCCATACTATGATTGATGTTGATTATTAGTTTCTGATGTTTCTTGGAAAGCACCCTATGTATTCAAAAAAAGACCTCCAATGTATCAAGTTGGTAAAGAGTCAAGATCAAGATCAGCTTCAAGATAAACTTTATTGTAGAGAGACGATTTATTTTACACCTGCAGAGAACAAAAACACAAAAATACACATTCACAATACAACAATATAAGGTAATGTTACCTTCTTTTGCTTGTAAGGTAATATTACACTAATGGGAACAAATGAACATGTGTACCACTATGCATCAGATGGCAGTAATCTTCAGTTAGTAGGTGGTTTGAACTAGCAAACATAACGTTGGCCTTCGTTGTGCCTGTTTCTGTTGAGCTGGGAGAATCTAAAAGGACAATCATTCCGCTGCACGTCTTTATAATGAAATCTCTCTGATTATTTGACGGACTCAACAAATAAAAGTTCAATCTGACTCAAGAAAACTGGAGTACAACAATTCCTATCCATGTGAATTCTTCATTGCCTACAGCTGCAGTGCTTTTTCTTCAGTATCAGAATCAGTCATGATTCTGACACATCTGTAGGGCATCAGATGTTGATCTTCTGCATGAGTCATTAATGTGATGTTGAAGGGAAAGTTTGGGTTTTATGTTTTCTCCAGTTATGAATAATAACTCTCACTGTGGCTCACTGAAGTCCTAAAGCCGACTTTGTGACCCTTTTCGGGTTGATGGATGCAAATGACACGGCGTCACATCCAGCACCAGCTCTCTCTGTACTCCACTATATGAAAACGTTTTTTTGTTTTTTTTTGTTTTTTAAGTTTGCTGTTCTTTATATCACTGTGGAATCACAACAGCTTGAGAAAAATAACAAGATCATGTCATGGTAGCATCCTTCTCAAGTCTGTTGACTCTGAAGGAGATCTGCAGTTCGACAGCAGAACGAGTTATGGGGGGAGTTAAAGGACAAAATGATGGCAAATGTGAGATGTGTTTAAGAAAATTGTAGTTTTTGTAGAGTTTATCCCAAAACTGGAGCAGAGTCTGCAGTGAGAAAAACACTTGTTATCTGAAGCAGCATTGGCTGACTGGTACATGAAGAAAAGTGTTAGATATATTCAGTTAGATCTTTTTGTGCTAACAACATATTCTACAAAGGTAACGCTTGTCTGGCATTGGGAACAATTCGAAGTTACCAAAGCTTCGAGGCTGATTCTATGACAGCACAGGTTCAGGTGAGCTCAGTAAGTGAACAGAACTCTAAAATTGTTCAGCTTCTTCTTGTGTGAAGCTATTCACATGGTGAGATCACAATCCCAACAGATTATCGGAAACTACCTGTAAACAATCGTCCTCGATGGCGAAGAGAGAAGAGGCAACTGTTAAAGTTTATTCAATATTTAGAAGAGTGGCCAACACTGACTGAACGGCTTTGTTCGCTTCCTCTGCTGCCATCGCTAAAACTACAGGCAGACTATAATGTTAAAACATCGTCATCGTTCACAACTTCTCCTGTTCTCTGACTGGCCCAGTTGAAATTCTTCTGGAGGAATCCAGCTCAGTGGGTAGGAAGGCAGGGACCAGACTAAAAGAGAATAATTCAGGCTAACATATTCAAAGCGCTATGAACTTCCCTTTAACATGTTAATGTAATATTAAGCCAGTTGGACAGTATCCTACAGCAGCAGATGCCCATACCAGACACAGACGGCGTTCCCTAAAATGCTAAAGGTCACAGAGAGTATGAAGCAGGGATGAGACAGAGATGAAAGGTGAATACCGCCAATGGTATTGTCAGTGCAGTTTGGGTTTTTTTTCCCCAAATATTATCATTATCACCAGATCCTGCAATATTGTGCAGCCGCAGCAACCATCTGCACATTGTCAAATAGGCCGACTAAATACAAAGAAAACTTAGGATTTCAACAAGTGCAGCAAAAAATAACTAAACTCAGCAACCAGGGCACAATAAAAGCCACAGGTGAGACACAATAATTTAAAATAACATTAAAAGTAACACTTAAACGGTGTTACAGTGACTTAACAAGGTTTCCCTAAAACTAAATAGATATCTTCCTAAACAGACTTCAGGTTTCTAACTTTTTTCAAACACCATTATGGTACAGGATTTACAACAGGCTGGAATAATAATAATAATAATAAACCAGCAGCAGAAATAATGACATTCCTTGCGGTTTTTAAAACGCTCTTTGTGTTCTCGTTATTCACATTATGACTCGGTTACAACTTTAACCATCAACACAGCAGCAGGTCTGAGTTGTCTTCTTGCAGACATAATGGTGCTTTGACCTAAACACAGTCAAAGTAAAGCCTCTTAGAACTTTCCAGCTTTTTAATTCCTTTTTTCTTGCATCTCTGTACTGAACCAAGCGCAGGTGTGGGTGAGACTGACAGGGATTCCAGCTCCTTGCTGCCTCTGAGAATCTGTCAGGAGGAACTCAGGTCTGCCAAACGGTGCCATAAGATTCTGACTGCTGCATGATCCGGATTTCTGAACCACATATCAGTTATGTTGTTTACTGTTGTTTTTTCTCGATGCTTATAGGCACCATACCGTTTGATTCAATAAAGATTTAACCCACAAAAACACCTGAAGGTCAGAAGTTTGATGATATGTCAAACTTTAATAATAAAACAATATCAGTATCAGTGCAAGTACTGATACGTATATTGGTATCTTTAAAGCGTATTTACTTGGTATCGTATTGATACCAAAATATCTAGTATTGCACACCTCTATATACCAGGATACATTCATATTTTAAGCACATTTAGTCTGCTAAACGTAATCAAATTAAATCCCAAACCTCGTCACCGTGGTAAAAAAATTAAAAAATAGTATAGTATGCTCACTCAGGGATATCATATAGTGATATGAATACCTTCATAACAGCTGTGATTATTATGTTCATTCAGTTAATTATATGAAAAACTTCCTAAAGCTCAAATTCAGAATTCAAACTAATGTGTTAAAATGGCTTTAAACAAACAACAACAAAAACATTATGCTGTGCGAAGCTGAAACTTTTCTGAGACCGAATCACCTAAATACACACATTTTCTTTATCACTACAGTAAAAAGAGGAGAAAAGGAGCAAAAGGCAGGCAGTGGGGGAGAGAAGGGTGAAGTGGAGGGACTGCTGAGACGTGGATGTCTCTCTGTCACTGTCGGGTCTTTAAGGAGGGACTTAGGAGGGCCCATTTTCCAGAACAAGGGTGGTTAAGAACCATGGAAAACAAGATTACTCAACCCGCTCTCATCCAATTAATTACTGGATTGCTGGGGGGAAATAAACTCTCTTTATCTCCCAACGCCATCACTGCGCAACTCTTCACCTCTTCACCAGAGAATATCAGGGAAACCAAATGGAAATCAGCAGCTAAGACGTGGTCTCTATAAGGAACGATCGCTGCACACCCAATTAAAACTGTCCAAAATAAATTGGCCTTCTAAGATTAATCTAAGCCTTCGTTAGAAATAAAAACAGAGAGAGTTAATTAGTTTTGTGAAAAATTCTCGAGAGGATTTCTTGGTTTATCTTTTCAACATAGTGAAGTGCTGTAAGTCCGTGGAAAATTAAGGCTTTCTTCTCTTTTGCCTCAACATTTCTTTGGCAAAGCGAAGGGGGCAATAAATAAATAAAATAAACCCCTCCATATTTCAGCTGAAAGCAGTCTTGAAGGTTATAACCTCTTTTCACTCTGGCACGAAGTTAAAAACAGTCAACAACTATGATACAATAAAAGCCTGAAGCTCTGCCCAAAAACAAATCTGCAGGAGTGTGGGCTGCCCAATCGCAGTCCTGGATCCGGCTCTGTGGGAGTTAAAGGCCGGAGATCTCGGTAGCTGCCTGGAACAACAAATCCTGCAATGCAGATGGAGTCTGCCAAGTGAGGATTTGCGTATCATCTCTCTATTCTTTTACCTCTTTCTGATAAACGCCGCAGGAGAACGCGTTAGTTCATCTCTACATAAGGATTTGCGAGCAGAATTCCTCCTGTGATCCCCCCGCCCATCCAATCATCTGCAGCGAGTCAGAGTTCCCCATCAGCACACCTTCCGGCACAACGCTTTCAGCTGCTGCGGCTTACCACAGCGAGGAAAATAAGTGTGGAGACGAAACAGTATACATATTTTCAAAGAAACAGTAAATACATTCGACAATAGTTGGATAAAAACCTAAATGTTTGAGTTCAAAATGAACATTAAAAGACAAAAATTGGGAAAGGGTGCTGTGGTGGTGCAGGGGAAAAGCATGACCCACATACTGAGGCCTTAGTCCTCGTGGTGGTAGTCACAGGTTCGATTCCCGGCCTGGTGACATTTGCTGCATGTCTTCCCCCTCCCTCATTACCCTCTTTCCTGTCAAACTACTTTCAAATAAAGGCCACTGGAGCCAACAAAACCTTTGGGGAAAAAGAAAATGGGGAAAAGAGGCAAAAATGGAAGAATGGAAACAGGTCAGTGAGGGACAGGAGTGTATTTCCAGTTAGACCTGGTTGTATTTTAAATGTAGCTGGTTTCTTTATGTCTGGACTAAAACAGGATTGCAAGGAAGAAGCCTTTTCTGGTGAAATCTCTAAAAGTTTATGGGAGGAAGTGCTACAGTCTGAAGAAACCAGAGTGGAAGTTTTGGCTACCAATCAAAATAATAAGTTTGACATTAAGGATGTTTTCACAGCTGACAGTCCAGTAGACTGAGTTTGATTGGAGATCAAAGTTGCAACATTTGTTCCATTTTCACCTGCTGTAGTTTTATTTCTCTCTGCACTGAGTCAAATGAACCAAAGGTTTGAGCAACCTGTTCCCCCCCTCGCCTGTGGAGGCGCTACACCAAAAACCTCTGAAGAATACATGAGCAAAACCTCCTTCTTTATGAAATGTACACAAAAATGGAGTGCTGCCAGATTTTAACAGTTGTAGACATTTTCAGTGAGAAAATGTCTCGTTTCCTTTTGCCAAAGACAAAAGAAAAAGAGACACTTGTCCCGCTAGCGCTAGACTCGTGTTTCTTTGGGTTGTATTTACCTAGAATGCTCCAGCCTGTAGTTCACTTCCTGCTTTTGTTTGCTGGTTGTATCATGGATTCTGTTTCGAGTCGCAGTAAATTAAATTCCAGGTGATGTTCAACACGTTGACGATAAATGATTGACTCGACTCAATATAGATGACTTAATGTCAAGAAGCGAAGCCATTTCCTTCGGCCATCGTAATCTTTGGCAGGCTTTAATTGAATTTTGTCCAACAGCCTCCGTAGCTGTGGGTTACGTTCAGTCCTACCATTTTCAGATTTCAGACTCTCAAACTTTAAATTTCCACAGGGCAAAGAGTGACTCGTGGAAGAAAATTATAATGCACTCATCAGTGGGGAACGAAGAGAAGAAGGAGCAGAAGCAGAAGCCAATTACTCACATGGGAGGTCGACTGTGGTGAAAAGTGGCCGGCTGTTTTCTGTTCGATAACTACAGCGTGTCATCCCTTTGTGTCAACCAGAATTTTATCAGCCGCCCAGGGCTCGGCAGGAGAAGGCAGCCCCTTGCATGAGCAACAACAACAACCTGCAGCCAGACAGAGCCGCAGGCCCCAGATGGAAATGGGAATTAAGGGAGTCGGGCCACCACAGGGGCAAATGACATGCAGCACATGAGCTGAAAAGAAACGTTGGCCTGGGAGATACTTTCACACTCATTGCACTCGGCGTGCTACCAGCAGGGAGGAGCATGGAAAAGGAAAATGTTACCGGCATTAAAGGGGTAGGATTAGGATTTTTATTTTTTACCTCTCCTTCACAGTATTCCTTTCAAGCCTGCAAAGTTACAAAGCTCCATGTACACAGCAAAAGGAGCTGTGTTTCTTTAAGAAAGCGCCACTGTAGACTGTCATGAATACCTTACCCACGTGTGAAGGAGGAATCCTGATAACTCAGACAGGAATTGTATTTCTGTTAGATCACTCCATTTCTGTCAACTACAAATATTCTGTCACCAATTAGCCAGCTGCTCAGTCACATTTCTTGTAGAATTCACAGTAAAGACTGAAAATTATCAATTGGTTCAAATGCAAACACAGCTTTCCATCATTTCCTGTGTGTGTTTTCAAAGAGCATGAAGTTCAACTTGCGTTTTAAAGAATGTCTGTTCAGCCCAAAACTTTCCAGTTAAGATTTTTATCAAAGCATTTCAGTTTTAAACTAGAGCCCAACAAATGTTATCCTTTAATTTAGGAAACGATTGTTCTGACAATTCTTAAATATTATTCATGTCTTGCCTCTCTATCATTTTTTTTCTATTTTCTATTATGTACAGGTAACCAAATTAAAACAGAATTGTATTACTCGTACAGCCATGTGGTCACTTAGCACAAATAGAAGTACATATTTTATTGTTGATTCTATAAAAAACAGAGATTAACTTAAAAATGACTTAGCCTGAATTGTGAAATAGCTACTTGACTTAATACAATGAGGAAGCTATGAAGAACATGCTACAGCGTTGCTAGCAGCTGAAATTGTTAGCTAGGCTAACAGTAAGCTAGCTTATGTTAAGTCCCCAGAGGAAGTGATACATCCACAGCAACTGGACAGATTCCTCTTTCAGAGAAATATCGGGACTTTTACAGATTATAAAATCTAATGCCACCTGGTGACAAATATTTTTTGCTTGACCTGTTTTCTGAGTGCTCGTTTAGCAATCGAGTACTCAGAAATAAGTCTGGAATATTCAGGAAACGGCTGGTCTGAGATGTGCCAGAATAAAAAGAAACAAACAAACAAACAAACAAAAAAAAAACTTTACATATTTCAATTATAAAAAAACCTCTTTAGGCAACGACCAAAATCAATATTATAAATCTTTGTCAGTTTGACATTCTTTAAGCACTACTTTGGTTTAGTTGTTTTATTAGCCAACGAATATTATATTTGCTCTTTTTCATTTTGTTTATGCACTCAATCTGTGTAATGGAATACACAATGTGGAAACGCTGCCAGTAGTGTGACATTTAAAAATATCCGCCAATGTCACCCATTAGCATATCTGACATTATCAGCAACTGAAACAACACAGCACACAACATCAGCTCCTGGTGGATTATTGGACAAGCTAGTTAGTTTTGTATTTACCTATTAAAGGGCAACAGCAGAATAGAAAACAATCCAACAAGTCAAGAAAACATTATTGGGTCCCCAAATAATCAAAACAATGACAAGCCAGGTGCTTACATGAAATCATTCATTCTCACGGTTTTGTGTCATAGGAAGCACATGACATAGTGTCATACACTTTGGGAGTGTGGTAATGTAGCAATGCGCAGAAACCTTTGAGATCGCAACTACGACTAAAAGTCTACAGCCCTGGTCCCTTAATAAAACACATTCTTTGATATTCTGCTAAATGTAAGGGTGACAATAAAAGTGGCAGTTCAGCAACTCTAGAATGCACACTGTTGAGTTTTTCTTCCGGAAAGTCAACGTTTGAAGGGCTCCCTCCCTTCTTAGCTCCCACACAAAGCTTTAAAAAATGTCTTGTCAGTCTCCATATTCCCCCTGGACATCAATGCTTATAACACTTACTAGAGACATTAGCTTGGACCACACACACACCACCAGGTCGCCTCGTGCTTTCTGTAGATGTTGGTTTAGAGGAGTTTGGGGTAACACAGTGGGACAACAAAGTGGGTCACTTAGTGAGATTATAAAGCATCAACCACTGGAGGAAAGTTAGTGTTGGAAGAAAGTTGGTGCTTAGCTGATGTGTAATAGCAGAAAGGCTCTGAGGCGGCTGATTCAGAGAGCAGCTGAGTCAACTGAGTAACGGTTTTGGAGAGAAACTCTTTAGCTGAGCCGGCCTGTCTGTCTAATTACCAGACGGAGTGTCAGCACCAACATCACACTAACTCACAGACTTCTGAGAAAGAGTAGCGGCATCAGCTTCTTCAGTGTATCAGGACAGACATTATTCAGAAAGGGCAAAATCATTGTTGCTAATTGTCAGAGTGCCTCGCTCCGTTCTTTTGGTTCTGGTTTTTCTTTGAGAATGGACTGGTGAGTCCAAAGAAAAACGGGTTTTTAGAGACAAGACAATAGCAAACTCTGCAGATAAGATTTCAAACACTATCATTTGGCTAAGCTAATGAGCTAGAGTCAATGTGTTTATTGTGTGTTGCAACATTTGATGGAAAAGAGCACACCGAAGGTGACAGGGAATTCTTTTCTGCCAGAGGACGACGGTCCCAGATTTATAGATGCTAATCCTCATGTCACATGAGCACACACTACTCTGATGCCTCCTGGAGGTTCCTGCTTGATGAGCCAAATGAGACCACATCACATCTTAAAACCAGAGATTAATCATGGAGCCACCAAAACCCCAGACACTTTGCCTCAGAGCTGAGAAATTGTGTCCCGGCAAAGTACGACACAAAGTCTGATTCATTACCTGAGTGAATCTTCTCTCTTCATCTGGTTTGAACTTGGTCTGGCTTCCTTTGGAACGACACATTAGTTAGTTTTTAATATGAACAGGCCTCTGGGTTTCTTTTGCACGTCCTTTTATTTTTTTTTTTATTAATGAGACGGCTTTCTTCAAGTGTAGATTCATGAAATAGTTAGGTAATTTCCATTAGTGCCGGAATTCTTCCCGGGTCCATTTCATATTGAAATTAGCTGACAGTTGGGTGGTTTCAGAATGTTTTAAGGCGGCTCAGATAAGGCACATTGTGGTCCCGGTGGGTGCTGCTTAAGAGAGGTAATACATCAACACAGTTCAAAAGATTACTATGACGGCAACACATTTGCATTAAGTGGATGTGGAAATGTGTCCTCGAGATGGCCTACAGAAACCTGAATTATGAGAGAGAGAGGGTGGAGGAAGTAAAATGAGATGAAGAAAGAAAATGGAAAGACAATAAGGGCGTAAGAAGAGAGCTGTTAGAAACCATCAACAGAAGAAACAAAAAAAGAAAAGTTAACAGGCAAATCAGATAACTTTAAAAACAAAACAACTACGTGTTTAGGAACAATGAATCGATAGAAATGAAACCTTCAGGGTGGTGCACGGTGTTGCTGCAGAGCAGGCGCACTAAAATGGAGGCCAATAGTCCTGAGGGTTGATAGTGGATATTTTTAACACATTGCCTTCCCTGCTTCACTCTCTGCTCAACGTTTTTGGCACGACTGCAGTCAATAAATGTCACACAAATGTTAATAGCAAAAACATTCAAGCTTTAATGGGTCCAAGTTTGGCCAACTGATAGATTTGGAGATGTTGGCAACCTCTCACAGTTAAGATAATGGGTTGTTTACATTGAATTAGGGATGCACAAAAGATCGGCACTAACA
The DNA here is from genome assembly GCF_019740435.1 of Gambusia affinis. Taxonomy (NCBI): domain Eukaryota; kingdom Metazoa; phylum Chordata; class Actinopteri; order Cyprinodontiformes; family Poeciliidae; genus Gambusia; species Gambusia affinis. The sequence goes on from NC_057881.1 coordinate 24,074,061, forward strand.
TCGGTATTCGCCGATTTTTGTCATTTTTTGAACATATTGGTATTGAGCCGATAAATAAAACTGGGCCGGTATTAAGAAGTCAGTTTGCTCATCTTTTTAATGTTGAAATGGTAATGAAATATATATTTGAGATATAAATACCAATATCAGTTATTAGTCATTACAGTAATGTTATAATTGGATATTGAGACCAGCTCAGATTTCCCTTCATTGGACAGAGTGCTGCTTGAGGTTAGTCATGCTAACAGTACTCCCAGCTAATTTAAGATGCTAAAGAGAACTCAAAATGTCAACTCTATAACCATTTGGTCTTTATTTAGATGTTTTAGTGAAATGAAGTCTGTGTGTTTTCATTTCCCTGCCTGTTGAAGCTCCAGTCAGCAATCAGTTTATTCAGCCTGCTTATTGCTCTGCTGCCTCTCACCTGCATTCTTCTCCGTCTGAGACCCCTCCAGCTACAGACACCTCGCCGGATAATTGATTGCACTCGAGTGTGTATATTGCCAATAAAAATAAAAAAAATACTTGCCCACCTTGGATAGTTTACCCTCTTATTGCTTTTACAAACCAATCACGGTCAACAAAAATTTGGCTGATGTCTTATTGCCAACCAAAGCAATGTATTTCAGCTCACGTTTGAATACCTCTGAAAGGTTAGATTTATACAACCACTGGTGAATGGGGTATAAAAATTGTGTGCAAGAAAGCAGCTTTAATCACAATACGAGCTACAGGCCACAGCTCTGGGCAGTAAACTTAATCCTATCCACACCAAAGCTATGAAATAATGCAGCAGGAATACACTCGCCATAAATTTATCTGACACCAACAGAGCTGTTCAAGTTACCAACCTGTCAACAGAATATTATCAGAGTTCTCCTGAATGTCTTTCCTACCGACTTGCTGAAAAAGTGTCAAGACTGCTAACGTCTGAGGCAGCGTGGATCTAATGGGAACATCTAATGGGAATGTGATGGGAACATGTGATGGGAACATGTGCGACCAAGCGTGAATTGCTGTTTGAGACGAGTCACCAGAGCAATACAACGGGAAGCAGAACCAGCCTTTAGTAATCAGAGGGGGCATTAGAGAGCGGCGGCTGACTTGGAGTGTTTGGACCTGAAAGTTGCTGACAGTGCAACACTTTGTTAATGCCAGGTATTAAAAGAGGTCAGGAAAACACTAAGGGGCATGGGCAAAACTAATAAATAATGCAAATCCACTTTCAGCAGAGAGCTCACAGAGGCTCAAAGGGACTCTCATGTTAAGACTCATAAGCTGAGAGCGATACACAAAGTTTTCAAGAAAAATCGGAGTTTTCCAAACCAATCTGGATCACACTTTCTAACCACTTTTGGTGACATCTTAAACATCTTTAGTTCAAGGGAATGTTCTTTTCTGAAAGAATAAATAAAATAATGGCATGTTTGTTTCTAGAATGAGAATACAGTGGATCCACATATTCATAAAGGTTCGGGACCACAACGAATAAAAACTCATATAACTGCTTATTAAACAGTAAAAAAAAAAAAAAACACCAAATATACCATTATATACATTGTGCTGTAAAATTGCACACAGTGGAAGCTGTGTTAGCATTACCACACAAGCTAACATCTACAGTCCACATTCCTTGATTTGCTCCTTTCCAAACATCAGCCAAATGGGTCAAGCAGCTTTGCAAGAAAAATTTGGAGTTACGTTCCACAAAAGAATCTGTGACCACAAACCAAACAGCAGAAGGTAAAAATGGTAAATGGTTTGTGCTTGTATAGCACTTAAACCAATCCATAGACAAGCCTGCAGCAAGTAGCCAACACCTAACTGACCAGCTGAGCTCATTATGAGAGCTACTCCTCAGAGCAACGCTGGTGAAAACCTTGTTAAAGGGTTAATAGAGGAGCCATGTTGGGATGACTTCCTGAAGGTTGAGTTTCAGAAAGAACAGAAGTTTTTAAAGAGACAGAGGTCCGATTTCGAGGTGTTAAAATACACAGTAAAATTTTACATATATTTCATATGTATATAGCGTTTTTCTAACAACTGAAGTTAACAGTTACTAGATTGTGCTGTAAAATGTTCCTGGAAATGACATAATGCTGCCCCTTTATACAAAGGCAGAGTTCATTCTTTTTACCTCTACTATGAGTCAGCTGCACTCCTGCTGCTGACTGTTAAAAATGCACAATTCTCCCTCCTGCAGTACACAATGTGAGGTACTCACAGCCAGACATGGGAGGTGACGCGGTTGGTTGATGGCTTTTTTATCTTCAGATTTTTTTGGTACCAAGTTTTGCTCTTTCACCACTTTTCTTGAGCCGTTATCATTCAGTAGAGAGGATAAGTTAGCACTGCTGATGGAAAAGTTCCACATGGAGAATCTTTGCTTTTTTGACGAAATAAAAAAAAAAAGAAGAAAAGAAAAACCTTGATCACTCTGCCTTGAGCCACCAATCATTTCCAGAACACATCACCTTTGGCACACAAGCTACCATTTCCCAGTTGTGATGTTCATCGTGTTTGGTTTCTTGAAGTTTAGATTATCTGCTTAATCATCCAGACTGCTCCTTTTTAAGAAGTTCATAAACGGCAACAGGAATATTTAAACATTGATTTATGTTTATTGTTATACCGTGTCAGTTAGAAAGATGCTTTCCTGAACAGAAAGACGTGATAAACGTACCTGACATTACAAATCGACAGGTCTTTGATTTGCTAGATTAAATGGTGGTAAAACGGTGCATTGTGAAAACAAATTGGAAACGTTGCACAGAAAATGTATAAAACCAAGCAAACGAGATAAATAACCTTTCAGTGGCGGAAAAGGCTACTTTGTAAAAAGAGAACGACACATATATTTTGAATTAATGAGCGCTCGTAGCCGGGCAGAAGTATCACTGCATCACCATCACTCACTTACTTAGTGCAAAGATGACTTTTGTGTAATTGACATTAAACTTGATTGATCATCGACCGTCTCAATCAAATTTTAGTACATTTCCTCCCAATCTTTCGGCTGCTGCAGGAAACCAAAAGAATGAGACCAAGCAACCTAAATGAGCTTCCTAACGGACAGTGTGACATGATTCTCCCAGTGAGACCATCGTCTTAGAGCGGACTGCAGAGACGGCCATGACGCTCACACTTCTTCTGATACAACAGGCGCTCACACACAAGCTAACTTGTTTCAGCTTTACTTCCTTGTTTAAAATTATTTTTAACATACACTCACCAAATATGGAGGCACCACATCCGCTCAACTGCATGTCAACACAAACAGCAACTGACCAATGAAATGCAACTCATTCAGTATCTAGAGATGGTGTTGTAGTTCAAGTCAAAGTATCAGAATGAGGGAAAAAAGGGGAATTACCTTGTTTATGTAAATCTGATTTCCATTACAATTGTGCAATATTGGAAATATTGGTATCAATCGGGATATTGATACTTTATTATTTAGGTTTGATATTTCATCAATCTTCTCACCAAGTGTTTTCTGTGGTTTTTCCTTTTGGATTATTTTGTTCAAACCTATAGAATTTGAATAAAGTTTTGGTGTCTATAAAATACTCTAATATTTTAACATGATAAAAAAAAATGACAAAAAGAAATTTAAAGAAATTTGCTTGTATTTTTGCTTTTAAAAAATTTCAAAAAAAATTATTTGAAAGCAAATTAAAACAAAATTGTTTTTAGGCAGATTTGATAAACATACAGCAATACAAACATAAAATAAAATTTCAAAAGAGAAACTGAAACTAAAGTATCGATCTTGGTATCGGTTTGATGCCAACTTGGTATCAATATTATAGATATTTTGGATGAGGACATTTTTGTTGAAATTATTCTCAATGTTGTGAGGAGATAGCTTAAAGCTGCAGTATGTAACTTTTATAGGCAATATGTTTTTGATATTTGTTAAATGTCAAAAAATATGTCTTTTGTTACAACATACAGGTACATAGAGATAGTTTTAAGAAATATTTAAAATATATATATATATTTTTTGTTCTTTAAGTTATATACTGCAGCTTTAACCAGCACAAAAAAGAGAAATCTCCTAGCCCTTGTTCTTAAGTCAAATAAAAACGAGGTCAGCTGTTTAAGAGTTTGTGTCGCTCTCTGGAGATCCTGGACAGATCCAGCAAAACTAAAACCATCAATCTAAAAAAGAGCAGCTTAAAAAGTTGTAAAGCTTTCAATTACAGCAATACAAGTGAGAAAAAGTATTATTGTCTGCATTTCCCATACCTACACTGAAGTGTCTTAATGCATTAAATCTGTTGTAAATGTAAAAGTCAAACCTTCGTGTTTCCAGCTGCGTGCTTCTTTTAGCTTCAGTGTTTCTGCACTCACTACTCCGTTTTGATCACTTTCGGTGCTTGTGCTCAAAGCATGATGGGTATCCCAAGAGTTTATTGTGATAAAAGGATTTCTCACAGCTGCACTGAGCTTTCATTTTTTATCTGGCAGCATCTGAGAGAAACAAACCAGCCATCCAAGAATCTGTTCAATCCCATTTGAAAAAAAAATAAAGAAAGAAAGAAACCTTTCTGGGGACTGTGGGCCCCTGAAGAACACCAGGAAGTGTAATCAGCGATGACCCATGTAAAGCCCGACCGGTCCCTGGGTGTTTGTTAACATACCCAGAAATCCTCAAGGGATCTGTGCTTGGAGGAGTGGAACAAGCAGAGGATATTACTGGATGAGTGATGGAGACGTCTGTCGGCAGTGATTTAGAGCAGCCAGTGGCCGGCTACCATCAGCGCTCACACCTGGACATCAGCGTGTGTGTGTGTGTAAAGCATTGGTCCATGCCTAAATTAACATAGAAAATGTCAGGGCAGATTGGATGGGGGCAACCTGTGTTTGTATATATGACAAAGTTACACAGTGAAGCAGCCAGGGGCCCGCAGCGAGGAAACAAGCTATCAGGACGAGGACTATTGGAAAGGGGACCGTGGTGACCTCAGGGGAAATCTGGTAAAGTAAGCAGATCATGGCGGTAATGCCACAGCAACATTTCCTTCAAATTTCATCCAGGACTAAAGTAAAGCACACGACTCCCAGGACACATGAAAGAGAGATTGTGGGATTTCTGGAATATTAACCATCCTGATTTCTTTCAGGTGTTTTTTCTTCCCAATCAGCATGTTAGAAAGAACTTGGTAAAGAACAGCCGCTACCCACAGGATGGTAGTAGATAAAGTAACGAGGAAGTATTTCTACTTAAGTACTTGCTGATACGGAGTACCAATACTAATATTACTGAAAGCCAGTAAAACCTTCAACCACAAATTGTAAAGGGCTTTTTTTTTATCTGGAAATGAATTCATTCATTAATAGTTGTACTAATCACACACTCAGGTTTAAATATTCTGCTATTAATTCGATTCAATTCTAATTATTTTGTATAGAGCCAACTCACAACAAATGTCGTCTCAAGGCACTTTACAAAAAAAATACCATTTCAATTCAATCCAATAGAAACTTTTTTAAAGTTTTTGTATAATTAATTGAGCATACTGTACTATCAGAGAAAACTCTTTGCTGAACATAATTTGAGGTCGGTCTGGAAATCCCTCCACACCGCTAACATGTCTCCTCCTCTGCTAACCGGCTGGTTAACGTCACGCTGCCTCTAACCTTCAGCTGCCTTCAGTTCAGCGTTTTCTTCCTTCTTGTGTCTCGTATTTAGTTTATGGTCAGAGCATCTATGCTAACTAGCTTCTGCCTGCTAAAGAGAGACGAGGTTCTCACCATGCTGGTCCTGTATATGGGAGCACTTCTCTAAATACCAACACGGTGTGGGTCAGAAACCTGATGCTGGTGCATTCCTGCTAAGGAGAACACAGTTTTACAGTGTCATAAAATGTATACATGCTCACGACTTATATAGAGAGCTGCAGTTGTCTAAATCACCAGAATTCATTTTAAATGAAACATTCAGGTGGACTGAACATGAGAACTGCACAAACATAAAGAATGAATTAATGCAATATTATTATTATAATTGACGGGACTGAAAAGGAATATAAATTTAAAATCTTAACCATGCGAACAACCTTGAAAACTCTCCATGAACTCCTGGTGTCAGGCTGTGGAATAATTCAAGTGAGAATCTAAAACAAAGTCCAAATATCAGACAGTTTAAGAAAATGTATAAATATGTGTTGTTAGGGGCACAAAATGGATCAGCCTATTCATCACAAATTGAGATGGCGATGAAGAGGAAACCTCATACTTGTAGAGGTATAAATATACATTGTTTGTTGTAGCTCCTTTAATTTTTATTTGCTATTGTGAGATGTATTTTGTTATGCAAAAAATGGGAAGCTAGGCATCATTTGCATATTCAAAATAAATAAATAAAAAAAAACAATTGAACAAATGAAATAAGTCACAGCTCCTTCATAAGACTCTTCCAGGCAGCAGCAGTTTTCAGTTGCTGTTTGTTTGCTTCCTGGCCTTTTTGTGTTAACTTTAATCTTCAGCAAAAAAAGCTCAACTGGGTTCAGATCAGGTGACTGACTTGAATATTGCAGAATATTCCACTTTAACAAACTCCCAAGTCGCTTTGGCTGAGTGTTTTGGGTCCATTTGCATTACATAAATACACCAGTGGCCCAAAAATAAACATTATTCTTTTAATGCATTGTTAGGTTGTGTAAAGAAGATCACTTACCTTGGCAAAAATAAATCTGAAAGCAACATGGCACAAAACAGAACATTAAAATATCTTCCAGAGACAGTGAAATCCTTCACCGGAAACACATTTGATCCTGATACACACACACGCACACACGCACACACACCCACACACACACACACGCACACACACACACACACATGCACGCACACCAACAACACATTTACAGTGTTTCAAAGACTTGACACACTTTCCTTCATTTCCTCATGCAGCATACAGTGTCCCATACATACAATGTCCCAAGATTCACAACAGCGGTGCATTGGGAACATTTAGCATGTAAATAAAAAAAGACATACAAAACAATTTATATATATGGAAAAATATGAATGTGTCTTAAGTTCCACAGGGTTACATGGAACCGTGATTAGCCTAGTTAAATCACAGGTTGATGGCTGCCAGTTGGAAATACCGACATGCTATTCTATGGAATTTTGTTGCCACACACGGGTTTTGTTTGGGTGTTCTGGTTTCATGGTTCAGGTCTAAAGCCCCTGCATAATGGAACTAATGGCCGCTCCAGTTTAAATGTGAGTGTGTGTGCAGCCTGGCTACCTGCCCAGGGTGTACTCCAGCCCTCGCCTGTCGACTGCTGGGACGGACTCCAGCCACCCGCAACCCTCAACTGGATTAAGCAAGTGTAGAAAATGAATGAGTGGCGTTTCATTCGCAATGTAAGGCTTGCGGTCAGCTCACACACACAGCTGAGCATATTTACATCTCATCACGAAACCCTTTGACTTCCACAATAGAAGGCAAGTCAGTGTAGGAGAAACCGCCGTCTTAATTTCAAATGCCACGTCTGAAGGTAATCTACAGCTAAATTGATTCCTGTCTGTAAAAGTGACAACAAAGCTAACATTGTGTTGTCCACAGAGCCAGCTAATCCCATAAGGCACAGTTTATTTCCCTTAACAACTCATAAAAGGTGAGGAAGATCAAAGTCTCCCTCGAGTCACCTCCAGCAGCCACAACTCTTTCTTTACTGCTCGATCCAGCACAATATTTTTTTCAGTTTTTTTTCTCTTCTCAGCTCATATTTGTAAATCTACCAAGGTGAGCTGGGAAGCAGAGTCCAGCCAGGATAAAAATAAGATGCATTATGGTGCTTTAAGGAGGAGCAACAGAAAGTTAGGACATTATTTACAAAAGATTCTGATAAATAATCAGAAGCATCAATATAGAGCGCAGCATCGCTCTGGTCTCATTCTTCAGCTGCTATCTCGTTGTAAATTCAGATTTTACTGATTAAAGGTCAATATGTTTAAATTCCTCAACACTAAAAATAATCTTCGTTTGTTGCCTGTTTAAGCTTTGAGTTATTAAGGTTTAATAAGAGACAAACTAATAGCTGAAAAGTCAAAGAACAATTTGAATCTCAAAACATCTCATTTTACCTTTGGTTTCTTCAAATAAAGAGCTTTTAAAGATCCAAAACTACCTGAACTCCAGAAAACATTTTGATTGAGCCTTGCCTGCTGGCCTTTCAGGAAGAAATTATTTTATTGTTAAAGCTGAAAGGATCAGTTTAATGTGTACAGGTCCAGAGCTTTATGTGGTTACAGGCGCCTCAGATATCAGCCTGACCCTGAATTAAGATCTGAAAGAAGTTGGACATTTTTAAGAGAAACCATAACAAGCTGGATTCCAACCAGAGGTTACACTAGACTTGTTTTATTTTCCGACATTTTGACAGATGTGGTCAAAAAAAAAAAACCTTGGCTTAGTTATGATCTGTCAAAGTGATGGATGGCCTTCAGATTTTTTTCATCACTGTTTAAAAAAAATAGCTAGCTTAAATAATGAGCTTTCTTATATTAAGCAGGTAGAAGGTGTCCCAATAAAAATAATCATCTTTGCACATGTTGACATTGTTGTTGGCTTTTATTTTCTACCTATACAACCAGTATCAGAGGACAAGAACTGCACCAGTAGAAATGGGTTCATAGTTCAACAGACTTGGGCTCACAATAAAAAAAGTTCACATCAGCTGATATTGCTCTATATGACAGTATAGAACAAATCACAATTCATGTCAAACTGGTACTATGAAGTAAGATTTGAATGTCAGTTTTGCAGTCAGCAGGAAGAAAACTATAGTGCAGGGCATTCTGGGTAAATATAGTCAAGGAGATGCAACAATCTAGCGCTAGGAGGAGAAATGACTCGAGGTCTTTTGTCAAAACAAAAGAAAAACTCCAACAACTGCTAAAATCTGACGCCACTCCATTTTTGTTTACATTTTGTGAAAAAGGAAGTTGTGTTTCTTATGTTTCCTTCTGTGGTCACTCGCCTGTGGTGCACTCCCACCACAGGCGAGGAGGGGGAACAGGTTTTGCAAAGTGTTTGGTTGGTTTGACACTCAGTGCAGTGTGAAACAGAACCACAGCAACTGAACATGAAACAAATGTCATAACTTTGGTCCCTAATCTACCAGATTATCAAATGTGAAAACAATCTTAATATGAACATCATACGTTGGAACTCATCAAACTTGACTTAACGTTTAAGTGTGGCATTGAATTTTGTTGTCCAAAACATAACATTGTTCACGCAAGTTTGTGGTTGTGACTTGCTAAATGCAAAAGTGCTAAAAGGAATAACTTGCTTACATTATTGTGCATTTTTGCAAGTATGGTCATCCCTAAACTGTATTGACAACAGACAATACAATTTAGCCCGATTCCTACAAACAAGACGTAGGGATAGGGCTCCAAACAAAGGAGGAGAGGTTTGACCATGATGTCCACAAAGGACTCTATTGAAATGTGAGTTAACCCTTGACCTGTGAGCCGTGTTAAAACCTACCTGGCGGGAGGTCTGCTGTCGGGTTTGGCCAGTTGAAGGTCTTGATCAACTGCCAGTCGAAGTCGTCCTCTTGACCCTGGCGGTATTCACATAATCCAGAGTCCGAGTCCTCGTCGAAGGTGCAGCCAGCTGCAGAGGGAAGCAGATAAAACATATTTATTTCAGTTCAAGATGAAAAAGCCAAAGAAGTGCTGCAATAATCATTTCTCTGTGGCGCTGGATGGCTTCATGCACTGAGGCTATAGTCCTGGGTTTGGGTCTTGGGCCATTTGCTTTATGCCTTCCCCTTCTCTCTCCTCCCTATTTTCCTTCTAGGTACTGTTCAATAAAGACCATTAAGGCCTAACATAACTTTTAAAAGAAGAAGAAATGTCTTATTTGCTTGGCACTGTCAAGAGAAAACTGAAGAATTTTTACATCACCACAATGACACCGTGACACATCAGTTCCCAGAGAACCTTCCCCACCCTAAGCTACATTACGGTTAGAAGTTAGTGCCAGGTGGTCAGGACACACTGCCTCTACTCATCTCCTTTAAAATCTACTGCCATTTGGTACAGCACGCCCTGTGATGGTAAAAATGACACAGCAGCCATGGGACATGAGTCTAATAACCAGAAATAATGGGCTGCAGCGGAACAGGGTTTCCAGCTGATGGAGTACAACAGCAGGCCGGCTCTCAAGCCATTATCGCACAAATGACGAGGTTTTACTCCAGGTGGAGGAGTAAAACTCTATTTTCTGCTTTAATTAGTAAAAGTACAGTTGCACTCTTGAGAAAATATCCCAAGAGCCAGTCTATGACCGTCAGCAGGTAAGACTGATGTGGCTTCAATTTGTTCCACAGCATGCTCCTTTGAGCCTAGGTTTGAAAAGGTTTTCTTCTTCTGTGGTTTTTTTGTTGACTTGATTCTTTTATTGTTCAAATCTTAAGAAACGATTCAATCATGATTTCAGGATTTTGCTCAACTGATTCACATAAGACATAAGAACTAGAAATTTGCTGAAAAGAGTGCAAATGAATCACTCAATTTCTACGCTATCAAGATAGAATCCAAATTTTAAAAAAAGTTGGACTTTTGATTATATTTAACTGCGACCCAAATTGGAGCAATTTCACATTTTCAGATACTATCAGTAAAAAGCTCTGCTACACAACTACTCAAGAAATTTTAAGTGGACAGACGCTGCTAGAAGGTCAATGCTAGCAGTAGCGGCGCCAACAGAACTTAGCATCCATCGCATGTGCTGGCAACACCAGTGAGCCAGTAGAAAAGACAGACATCACCCAGCCGGCTGGATATAAACTTGCACTTAACCATGACCAAAGCGAAAAGCTAGCTAGCTTGTTAGGCTATATCCTTAGAACTGGGTTATTTTGAGTTGTTTCAGTGTTTTGATTATTTCATTGTAGGTGTGTGTGTTCCTTAGTACCTTATAATGATTACATCAACCTTGTTTCTATTTTACTTTAGTTCAGTCCTTCCTCAATGATTCTAGTTTTTTATGTTTCTTCATTCCTTGTGTCTATTTACAGATTCATTTTTCTAGCTCCCCTGCTCTCCCTCACCCATTGTGCCATTTCTCTCTCTCTCTCTCTCTTCCCTCACACATGCAGCGTTTTAGTCAATCAGCCTGGTCTGTTGTTCCAGCATTCCAACTCCCAGTATTTATTCACCTCTCTCACATTCATATCGGTTACTTCTCTCAGCATTTGGATCACATTCCACCACCAATCCTGACAGTATCAGGCGCTAGTTACCAGTAACTGAAACCGCCTCGAGTCAGTGAACACAATGAAGATGTTGGCAAATCTCCATGAGATAAGAAAAAAAAACAAAATACAACATGAGATTAATCCCATCCCAAGTCAAAATTTCAGACCTATTAATATATTTATAGGACCAAATATTTATGATTTTAAGACATTTTAAGGACTTAATTTTAAAAACATGAATTAGAAGTTGCATTAAGTTATGCATACACTGGGTCTCTGGTTTCCATGGTAGTTCAAGACAGTCTCAAGAATAGAAACAATAGCTGATGGAGTTTTATTAAAGCTATTGCAGTGATAAATGACATAGCAATATGCAACGTTATTTAGCAACAATGGTGAATGTAATTGCTTTTAAATTTTTAGATTTATTCATTCTTTTTTTTACATTAATTCACTTGTGGTATTTTTATTCAAGGTCATCATATCTTCAGAATCTCTAACTAGACAACAGCAAAGTCCAGCGGTGAGATTTATCAGTTATCACCACTAGAGGTGAGTGAATTCAAAACTTTTAATGAGCAGCTTAACGTTATACTACAGCTTTTATATTCAGGAGAAGAGTATAGAAGCTGTAATTCAAAATCCATTAGCTTTGAAAGCCTTCTAAAATTAGAAACCAACAACAACATTCATTGCTGAATACTTTTCAGTCTGACTCCAGGTAGAAAGTGTGATTGGCCAGTTCTGTGAGGAGGACTGATAAATGGGGGATTTAGATCTAGGGGAATTGCTCATTTATAAAACATCCCCAGTTCAGCCTGAGGCACTCAGCAGACCGTTGCTCAGTCTGACCCTGGTTTACAGCGAGGCCCTATTGGTCAGTCTGCCTGCAGTCCCAGGACCCTCTTAAGCAGCATGTTCTATTACAACTTGACAACAGTTAAAGAGCAAGCACATTCCATGCCAGTTTCTGCTTAATATTCTAACATGTGGTCTAGTTCCCCCTGTGCTGCTCTTTGGTTTTGTCTGTGTTAGACTTCTTCTTCTGTTTCCTCGACTAATAATCCATGCAGTCAGAGCGCCGCAACACTCGGCCTTCTAACAACCCCTTTTGACACCGACCCCGGCCCCTCTCCTGTTCGCCTGCAGCCAAAGCAAGTGTTTCTGGCTGTAAGCAAATCAGAGTTCTAATTGGGCCCCTGCGTGACAGTTGCTTGTTGGGACGCGTAGCAGCATGTCTGAGGAGGAAAGGGTCGAGTGGCAGAGCACGGCCCGCGGTGAAGGCCTGCTTTTCATCACCAGCCCTCCAGCAGCTCCGTGAAGAAATGTCTCCATCAGACACGTTCCACTGATTCCCCTCATTAAGGTTCATCCTTCCAAGCCTTCTTTGCTCTTAGCACAACAGTTCCTCTCGGCGCACAAATGAGCTTCCCTGGCAGCGAAAGGCGCAAACCCATGTAATTAGAAAAGCTGCGTAGATCCGGCTGAATTTGAATTGGTGTGTGGGTGGGTGTGTGTGTGTGCGTGTGTGTGTAGTAATGGAGTGGGATGTTTAAATTTGTGTGTGTGCTGTTGTGATGTTTACTTAAAGGCGGTATGAACCTATCCACGTCTCACAGGCTTAACTCAAGGTTTTCAAACAGCACTTTTGCATTCAGTGGTTTTAAATTGGTATAAATTAGCTTTGGTATTGGCGATAGTCCTCGACTTCACCATCCAGAAAGTTTGTAGAAAATTTCTGATCTCTAGTTTTAGCAAAGCTATAATTCAACCTTAATTATCAAAGCAAATTCCAATATCTGTTCAAGAATTTTCAAGTAATGTATCTACAGTGGAGCCCTGGTATTCACAGAGGGTCAGGATAATATGCACTAAAATCTGTAATTACATATAACATGTAACATATAGCTTATAACTGCCAGTCTCAGTGGTTCAAACACCAAATAAATCTCAAGATGCATAGATATGGACAATGAAAACTCTCAGCAGATCCTAACATTCATGGTCTTCTGTATGTCTGCTCTTGGGGGGAAAGCCAATCGACTGGAAGAAAAACGATGCACCAAAGTATCAGCTCTAAGAATAAATTCCAATCCCGTTTAGTCTGCTTTAATTCAACTCTAGTTTGTCTGTCAAGAAAGTCTAGTTCGTTTGGGGATGTGTGAACGTGTAACCTAGCTCTGATGTAGACTCAAAAAGTGATCTCCGGTCCGCCTGCAAACCAACGTCTGGGTTCGGATGAAGTGAACTTTGGTGACGTTTGAATGCAGTGTGAATGCCAAGTAGATCAGAAACCACTTCAAAAATAGGAATAGCACAGGGGATTCTGGGTAAAAGCAACCAAAACAAACATGAGAGTTTAGCACTAGAGAAATTAAACAACCACTAAAATTTGACGCTGCTCCACTCTTGTCTACATTTAGTGAAGAAGGAAGTTCTGCTTAATGTCCTTCAGACATTTTGAAACAATGCAGTGTGAAACCAAACAGCAGTTGAAAACAGAACAAATGTTGCAGACCTTTGTCCCGAATGGAACCACGTCTACCAAACTACCAGGTGAGAAAAGCCAATTCCAAACATTTTTTTCCTCTCGCTGCTCAGCTCTCACACTCAGTGGCTCCGCCCCGCTCATATCAAACCTTTGCACTGATTGGCAGCATGGCCTTCAGTCTTCTTTAAAACAAGACAAATACTAACTAAAAGGAGGAATCGCATCAGCCCACCTGAACTGAGACAATGTTTGGCTACTGGCTTTGGTTCTCTGTCTCTGTCATGGTTCTGTTTTTTGCAGTGTTTTATTAATTTGCTTTTGTGTCAAATAAAAATGAAAAGGCAGATCGAAATATTAAAAGTAACAATGCGTGCTTTGATAGCAGAAAAAAAAATCCATAAACTTAGGCAAGTGTAGAGCTTCTCATAAGAACACTAAATGCAGAAATTATTTATTAACATACAAAACATGCCAGGTTAAGTTAAAATATGAAGCTACAGATGATAATAAATGAAGAGCCTTTTAGAGGCTGAGAGGGCCAGCTGTTCTTTGGGAGCCGTGCCACTAGAGCCGGCTCTCTGAAAATAACTTCCCATCACTGACATTGTGTCTGGGTATTCCTGCTTCCAAGCTGCATTTTGTTTCAAATATTTTAGTAGTGTTATATATATATATATATATATATATATATATATATATATATATATATATATATAATAACCTAGAAAGGGACAAGCTTTCTATGTTTCAAAGAAAAATCCATGATAACAGAGTGGTCAGTCAACATATGGGCATCTACTGGACTGGTACTTTAGCAACCCCAATAATGTAAGAAAGCTGGTGAGCAATTATTCAGTTAGAAAAGGTAGAGTCACTGAGCCATGAATTAATACACGTTTTACTGTGTATGGTCATGTTTTTAAGAATGAGTCAAGGAATAACGTCTGTTTTTATTAATAGGAAGTAATTCCACATTTAGGTGTTTCTGAAGAAATCTGTGGCCCTCATCTACTTTCATTCTAAATTCTTAAATGGTTCCTCCTTCTGATTTTATGGAAATCAGAATTCTATATCCTGCTTTAGAATAATCCATCCTTCAAAGTATTCAAGTACAGGCTGAGGTTGCCAGGAGAGGCCCTGGAAGAAGAACGATGATAAACGTAGTACTAACTGGCATCAAGTTCTCGCATTGGAGTCCAACTCAGATCACCTCCACGCTGCACATGCCAGTAACCCACACAGGCAGTCGCATTGTAAATACGCAGTGATGAAGTGGGCAGAGAATACAAGCCTCTTATACAGCATTTATCTTGGAGAGGGAGAAATAAATTAGAGGGGCGGACCAGGAGCTGTGGGCTGGCTGAAGAGCCCTTAAACACAAGAAGCAGAGGCGAGAGCCGAGCCAAAGAGGGCGTGGATAATGAGGACAAATCACACGTAGCGCAGAGCATGTAAGACAAAAGGGATTTCTCAGAGAACACGATTTTTTTTTCTACTTCCCTCTAGAGCTGCACTGTATGAAAACACTGAGGGCTGATCAAAGGAGACCAGACTGTAGATGTGGTGTGATTGATCAGACTGCTGTAGGATCGTTCTCAGAGGTCTTAAATCCTTCACGCATAAAAAAGGACTCTCACTGACGATTATTCTTAGGAGGATGACGGCGATTACACAGCGTCTCGCAGAGGCGGACGGTCGGCTGGCGCGGGCGGATGCCGGTCTCAAGGACAAACTTCCTCTGCTTAATTGAAGAGAACCAAGTGGGAAAGTTCCTGCTTCCTCTCATTGATCATCCAGGAGAACCATTCATTTTCTCCATTAGCTCTCCTCCAAAGAGCGGAGATGAGGCGAACTGTAGATACTACAGCTAAAACAGCTTCCTCTATGTGAATAAATTCATTGTATATACTGTAGGTGTTTTTAGAGGGGAGTCTCAACTATCCAGACTTAAGCTGGGAATGACTCCTACAAATACCAGAGCAGGTCTCTCATCTCCACCAGCAGCTATAAAACATTAGCTAAACACACTTTATGAGAGTAGGATTTACAAACAGCAACTGCAGATATTCAAAGGTTAACAGCAGGAAAGGTATGATCCAGAAATGATGTTTCCAAGCAACGTGGAAAAGTAATATTCTGGATCATCAGCGACTTTTCAGGCCACAGTTTGTCTCAGTTGAAACACAAAGAATTGGTACTTCATGGAGTTAATGTGGTGTAGTGGGAAAGACCCCTAAAGGTGGGGAGATGGCAGAGACACTCCAAACACCTGAAGTCATGCCTGCAGTTCCGGGCGAGAGGCGGGGTCACTCTGGACAGGTCAACCTGCTGCAGGGCAACACAGGACAAACAACCATTCACACACACACACACACACCTAGGGAGAATTTAGAGACACCAATTAACCTGACAGTCATGTTTTTGGACTGTAGGAGGAAGCCGGAGAACCCAGAGAGAACCCACCATGCACAGAGAGAACATGCAAAAAGACCTTGGGCCGGGAATTGAACCCAGGACCTTCATGCTGCAAGGCAACAGCTCTACTACTGTGCAGGTCGGATGTAAAAACAAAAGTGCTAAAACAGTAAAGAGAAGTTTTCATTACATCAAGGTAAACAAACTGTGCTTTAACTACTGAGTGCCAACGAGTAAAGCTGGTTAATATCCAGAGGAAACACAAGTCATCTAAAACAGCATGGATGTGATCAGTTTATTAGAGGTAAAGATGTTTTCAAACATTACTAAAAATTTGCTTTGTAGACTCATAACAGATCTATTTGCACAAACTACAAATTCTAACTAAAATGTAAATATGCAAATATAGATTTCTTCTTGCTGGCACTTAAACAAAGAATGAAAAAATGCTGCTGTACTTCAGCACATACTATCACTATTTATATAAGCACATTTACAATTACACATTGTAAATAAAACAGTTCTGGTTTAAATCTACATTCCAGGTTACTATTCTGAGTCACATAGCAGGTAGCAGAGAAAGAGGCAGTAGATTTTATCATTGATACTCAGGATTTCATCTTGTTATTAATCTTTTTTTTTAGTCATTTCTAGCATTTTATTTAAAATGTGTGCAATATGGAACATGAATCAACTTTATGGACTTAAAATGCAGCCACACATGTTGTTACTTATCATAGCCGATCACATTATCCACAATGTATGGCTGTTGGCAAACACAAATGATTTGATTATTTTGTGCCACTGAGCTGGTTCTCCCAAACAATGCTGATCACAACGCCGCTCCCATGCAACACCGTTTGTCACTAGCCTATCAAGATGGCGCTTTTCCAGCTTAACGTACTTCCAGCCCAGGGTTGGTGGACCGATCTTGCAAGTTTGTCATTTTCCTTCCACTTTACAAACATGTGATTCACCTATCCAAAAATTAAACAAATTACATTGAAAAAATGTCAACGTGTTCAAGAGATTTTAAGCGGTATGCATTTGAAAACTCAAACGTGAACAAAATGGATTCTCTTGTCGTATTGATAAAGCAGCCCCTCTGTTAAGCCGCCTTCCCCGTCGCAGTGAAGCAGAGTTCCTCAGGCGAAGCCGCCCGCATTGAGTAACGAGCGGCGCTGCTTTAATCTCCTCCCGGGCCTCAGATAAAGCTGCTCTGTTGGGACAGAGGAGCCTGGATGTTCTGCCGCTTCTCTTGTTTGGCCTGAGATAAAGCTCTGCCGCTGCGTGATTTGCATGAAAGTACGAGGAAGCAATGCATCAGACCTGACAGGTTTACCTACAGAGGTGGGGAGCGGGGGGGGCGAGTGAGGAGTGTACGGAGAGGGAGGGCTGGAGGTGGGAAAAGAGCGACACAGTCCAGCAGCTCATCAATACCGAGCCAGCAGGGGAGTCTTCTCCAACACCACTTCTTCATGGACCATTAAAAACAGCCGCTGCACTTTGAGAGGGCTTAGGACTGAGGAGAGCAGCAAATGGAGTTTGATACTTTAGTAAACAAAAACAGACTCTTTCTTTTTTTTCTTTTTTTTTTCCCACCAACACAACACAAAAAACGCACACACTGACAGCTCCAGATCCCATCTCTTACTTTCTGATTATTTTTTTGTTAAGAATGTCATACTGCTCAGGCACAATGTTTCTAAAGGTTATGAATAATTTATGAGCAAAAAAAAACCTCAATGTTCGGCGCATTAAGGGTTTGCTGTTGACTCTAATTATGAACAAATAAAGCTATGTAGACTGCATTTCCAATTCCCACAAACCCCCAGCGAGTGCAATATCTTCATCTTTAAAGCAGTTCTGGCCTTTCTTAATCATAAATTATTTATTTAATTTCTCTTTATGTCGGGGGTTTTTTCTCCCTTTGCACCAAACCACCAGCAAGTTTTCATCAGTTTCACAAAGGCAAAAAGCAAAACAAAGAACTCTCCTCATTGGACCCATGTCCACAATGTTACGTTTAGCCAAAAGGCTTCATGTTTCCTTCTTAATAAATATATAATTACTGTATGGATGAGAACACATGAAAAGGCCTAAAATGTATTTTTCTTTCACTGCAGCAGCATAACGTCACAAATCTAACTGTCCAATTAAACACCCCAAACTAAAACTTTATATAATGTTAGCATAACAAAGCCTTTTTAATGTACTCTGGTAACCATTAATCTGTGCTACATAACTTGTATTAACAAGACAAAACAACATTTCACCTTTTGTCTTAAGTCCACATTAAGACCAACGTGTTTCAAAAATGTTACAGCTCAAATCTTTCTGTAGTCACTGAACTCACGTTCATAACTTACCAAAATTATTACAGAAAAAAAATCTACATTTGATAAAAGCAAAACTAATTTTAAAAATTCTCTCAGACAACTGAAAACAGGGAGCCTGTTAAATCATCATAACGTGGATTTTGTTAAATTGTTTGTTTTGATGAAGTAAGCTTTCTGGCGCCCCACACGGGTTTATTAATGCAAAGGAGGAATATTTGTAAAAGTTCCTCCTGCCCACGCTGCCTGGCTGCAGCCTGCTGGATTCAGACCCGCAGCGTTACCCAGAAGTCACTGAGGACTCAGAGAGGCAAATGGGGTTAAAAAAAACACACAAAATAATCAAATTTCGTCTAACCGCATGCTGCTCTCTTCCCGCCTGCCTTGGGAGCAGGCAGAGAGATTGGCACTGCAGGGCATACACTGTTGTGTGAAATTGTTTCATGACCGGTTCCCAATAGTTGCAGTGGCCCTGTGGTTCAGGCCTAGCAAGGCCCCTAATTTCCAATCCAGTAACGCTGGGCGGTCTCTCCCTATCAGCCAGATGCTAATTGATGACTTGCTGGCCTTTGGGAGGGAAACATCAGATATTCAGTTGTGTTGCTCCAAGTGTTGCTGGGGAGACCAGAGGGCGACTTTGTGCTCTGCTGAGTAGAACTGGTGTCTGTTTGAATGGGAAACAAAACTCATAGTTTACTCTGAAATTGGATTTTTTTTTTTAAGCTGAAGAAGAAAATGTTACACTTCCACAAAAAAATACCTCTTGTTTTTGTTGAGTAAATACTTCACAAGAAAAAAGACGTTTATTTCTCTCTTTAATTTTCTATTTTAAACTCCTAAAATAGTCAGATTTAAGTACAGACACATGATCCACTTTTTTTACTTCCGTTACCACACTTTTTTTAAAAAATAAAGTATTTTATTATTAAAAAAAAGACTTTTCCCTATCTAATATCATGTGATATTAAATATCAGATGAGATCTAATATCATCTGACATCGATTTGATACAGAAAAACAGCTAAATTGACTTAGAATATTTCTTTCTTAAACACAGAGAGAAATGTACCGAATTACTAATTTATTTGATTACTCTGCACCAGTTCAGCACACTTAAATCCACCAATAGCTTCGCAAGCTTGGTCAAACATGTAAAAAGAAAAACGTTGATTTGTTCAGTCGGTGAAATCAGGATTAAAGCAGCCGATGTAAAATAATAATAAAGAAAATAAGACTGACTAAATCAGTTTGACTGGTCAAACATGTGAAAATAAACTGTACCAAACCTTCTTTCAAATGGTTCAGAAAGTGCAATTAGGGATTCTAAATATAAAGTAAAATAAATAATAAAGCATAACGGTGCATAGAATTAGGCTGAATAGATCTGTCCTTATTGATTGACACACTGTTGCTGGTGTAGAATTTTTTCCAATACCAGGACCGATACAGACATTAATATCGGATTAGTGCATCTCTAGTTTTAAGTGTTTTTAGGGTCTCAAGAATTAATGGATTTCAGCTATTTGTGGGTGGTTGTGGTTCCTAATCCTAACACTAGGGGTCCTCTCACTGGATCGTTAAAAACTCGTACATGCATTCTGTACACATTCTAGTTATTTTTGACTTTAGGAAGAACTACAGACGTTTGTCTCCGCCCTCCCTACGTGTCCAAACAGAAGCCTTGTAGAAATTCTCCGAGGTGAATGCAGACGCCTCGGACCGCTTCGGTTTACAGCCGACTTTCATTCCTCATTTAATCTCTCCGTTTCCTCCAACGCTCCAGAGACTCGTCCACTACGGAGCTCAATCTCCAGCTATCTGAAACCTATCAGAACCGCTTAGTCTGCTTATGTCATTGTTCAGCACGCCACAAGGAGAGAGGAGCATGAATGGGGGTTGATGAATTAGAAGGGGGGGGGAAAAGGCCCGGTCCGACGAGTCTCAAATTGCACTAATTAAGAAGACAATAGGCTTTCAAACGCACCTACAGTACATTACAGTCCACAGCCTCCTCATTCACATTCATACAGAAACACATTTTCACATGCAGCTACTGTTACGTAGGAAAGTTTCATTTGAGATGCTGGAGGAAACATTTTCCCCTTCATGTAAAAAGCTTCTTTAAGTGATTGTGTCAGGCCTCTTTCTTTGCCGGATAACAAGAGTGACCTAAATGCTTCATTTCAAAGCTGCATGTTCCTTTGTGCTGGTTATGCTACACATTAACGTGGAAATGACGGCCATCTATATGCCCAGATCTGTCCATTAGAGGCAACATTTGTGTGAATGGGTTGTAACACTGAGGTAATTTCGGTGGCAGCGCCTCCACCAGCAGTCGAGCAAACTTAATGACAGACGCTCCAAAAATAGCTTCCATACAGCCACTGCATGCTGCTGCTGCTGTGCTTATGCTAATGGCACACGCAGATTTATGCATGATTGCATGATGTTGCAAAAAATCTAAAATATTTTTTTTTAAAAATGACTCGATGTTGACTTTGATGTTGATTTCCATACAATCAAATTGCAGCGATAAACGCCTCGGCCCCACCGCCCACAGCCACGTGGAATGACAGATGCAGAATATGTGAGGAATATTATTCGGCGGATGGTTTCTTTTAGGATTTGTTTCCACGCACTGTACTTAAAAAAAAAAGAACGAACCAGAGAGAGACAGCTTGTTCAGCGTACAGAGCGATGGAATGGAGAGAATCAAAGGGACGGTTTGGAGTTCCCTCTGCTCTCCTCAGAGACGCGGCGTCCCCCGCATGAGGCAGCCGCGTCGCAGAGGCAGGGCTGCCACTGAATGCTTCTGCTGTTACATAAAGAGGCTAACAGTCAGACAGTAGAGTTCAGATCCCCCACACAACAAGGTATCTGCCACATCAGATACCAGCACAGAAGGAAACTCTGAACATGTTGCTGCATTTTGCTTTGACTAAGACTTTGACCATTTGTTTTATTGACTTTTGAAGCTCCATTTCCTCTGGGATAAGTTTCCAACAGCAAAATAAAAACTCCTAAGTAATTCAGGCTACGTTCAGACAGAAGGTCTTAGCTGAAACCTGATCTATTTTTATTTTTATTGTGTGTGTGTGTGCGTGTGTGTGGTCTTTCATGTTACCAATTAGAACTATTGTGTCCGCAATCACACTTCTGTGTGAACAGTTTCTGACCTCAGAGAAGAAGAACGAAGGCGTCACAAAACCACAGCAGGTTTTGAACAATGACTTTAGAAAAGTTCTCAAAGCAGATGGGGATGAAATGACAAACTGCAAAAACACAAAGTAGCAAAGAAGCCAAATGCAAAGTCGTGGATATTATATCATCATTTATTTAAAAAAAGACTTTTCCCTACAATTTGTTTGACTCAGAGACCTTTGTGTAGGTCAGAACGGAGACGCCTGGGGAAAAAGGATTTAGGTTTAGAACTTAGAACGATGGAAGATGAGGAAGTCTCAGTTGAACATGGAGGTGTTCTCTCACATTCCACTTTCGTTACCAATCAATGCATCATGACCTTTCAAAGTGGGGGCTGGTCAAGCCACAGCTGCAACTAATGACCATCTCAATTAGCATTGATTCCATTATTCCATGCATTACCATGGAATAATAATATGTGGACTTTGCTCTACACAGTTCATTAGCAGAAAAACTTCTTATTTAAGCAACTCTTTGCATTAATAGTTCTGGCCTGGCGCAACTAGTGTTTATAACAGTGACAGGTTTCACAGCCGCTGGCAGCTGCCACTGAACCAGTGCAGACTTTTAGAGCTGCTTGATGAATTTCCCACTTTTAGCCCTGATGGTCAAAGAAACCTTCCAGTCTATGAATGCAGGAAGGAAGGCCAGGCTCCCCTATTTCCACTTTATTAAGTGCTACAATTTAACTACTTCCAAATGAATTTTGTGTTCCAGGTTAAGGATTATGGGTAGGTTTAAGTTAGTGCTGCATAAGTCCTCTCTCACTGATTAGGCTTAAGGGCAGACGACATCAACTTCTGTTGATTCAAGAAACAAAGAAACACCTCAAACCGACTGACCTTGGAAAGCTTCGGGTTGAGGATTGGAGCAGCCATGTGAATATTTGTGACAGGAAATAAGCTCAGCGTGGCACGACCATTAAACAGTTCATACAGCTGGATGCTTGGTGAAACAAAGGCAATTGCTAATTAGGACTTGCTCTATCCTAACAATGTGAGGTTTCTGATAAAAGGATGCAGAAATATTGGATGCCTCTCCATCTAAAAACATTCCAGCAGTGGGTGAGAGATCTTATCGGATTTGTTATTTCCAAGCGTCAGCACTGCTACAGGAAGTTGGTTGAAATCCAGTGATGCATTCTGTCTCAACACACATCACCATCCATAACCCATCCAAAACGTGTCCCTGACCAGACATAATATGTCTGATGTACCACAAACTGGTTATTCAATCAGCTGCAAAAAGCCTCTGTCATCACTTCCTGGACCTCTCGATGAGAATCGGCCATTTTGTGTCTGACATAGAGGTCTAACAGCGGCTGGTCGACTTCAACGCCCCGTGCTGCTTTGCTCCTTTTCAAAAGACATCCTGAGAGAGAAAGAGGAAGGCTTTTTTTCTTAGTTCTCAGCTTGAAGAGGCTAATGAGAGAGCTGGTCAAAGGCACCTCCACACTTTGACGAGTGAACTGGGAGAG
Source organism: Gambusia affinis (assembly GCF_019740435.1). NCBI lineage: Eukaryota > Metazoa > Chordata > Actinopteri > Cyprinodontiformes > Poeciliidae > Gambusia > Gambusia affinis. The sequence continues at coordinate 24,097,214 of NC_057881.1, forward strand.
CCAGTAAATCCCACAAAGTAAATCTTCGTGGGAAATCAAATCAGAGCTGATGTGAACAACATTTAAAATGTTCTTCACATGCTGGCCAAACAATTAGCTTTACTAGCAAATAGATGATAAAACTTTACTTAGCTATTAGGAGTCATTTTAAAGGTTAGTAGGGGTTTCCGTAGAAACCCCAACTAGGTATAAATCACAGACTAGTTATTGTTAAACATGGGGTTATGCTTTTTTTTGTTTGTTTTAATTTGTCATGCAATTAATCGATTAATTGCGACTGGCTTCCTCAGCGGCTATATCCTGCCACATTTAATGTACGGAGCACCTATAGAGTCAAAAGGTTAAGAAGAAAACAAAGACATGTTACTATGGTAATGCGAAGAAACAATCAAAAGAAAGAAAAAAATATATAAAACCAGCAAGCACTCCTTTGCACTCTGACAAAATACTAAAGTGGCATAAGAGGCGGCTGTGACCATGGCGATGAGAGGCCCTTTCTGAGACAGATAAGTCTTCTTTAGAGACGTTCCCCAGTCTTCTGCTGCGACTTAATTAGAACACACAACTCCACTCTCACTCCAACGAGGAGAGAAGAGACGGCTTTGATTTGGATGCCCTGTGGAACGCTCCATCCTCTCCTTCCGGTGGAATCATTTACGCCCGACTCTAAGCAGTTTTGTCATCTTCCGCTCTAGCTTTTGACTCCCTTTTGTTCGCCTGCTTCCTCACCAGAAAGCCCCCTACCTCCCCTCAGTGCTTGGCTGAGGATCCGCTGAGCATCTGTCTGATTAGAAGGAGAAGGTTAAAACACTCGTCTGCACATTTCAGAACGCAAGAAACGTAAAGAAGAAAACAGTCTTCAGTAACAGGAGGATTAACACAACATTATGAGGGGCTCTCCTTCTACAAGCTTGTACATTTCAATGAGCTCTTGAATTAAGAAGCTTAGTCATAAAGTGTCGTCTATTCTTATTATTATGATTACAAAGTAACAACTGAAGCATCTGTAAAATATTCAGATGTCCAAAATGCACACTTAGTTCCTTTCTAGTGTTTTTCAGTAAGCTTTTTTTACTTGCTTAATTTGGCCAAATTTACATATTGTGTGTAAGTTATAAGACTGTCAAGAAGAAAAAAAAAAAAAAACACATTTTAGTACCACCATATTATCATTAGTGGGCACGTAAAGCATAAAATTTCTATATATGTGCTTTTTATCACTACTCAGTCGGTGCATAATCCTAAAAAGCTGTTGAGGGGAGATGGAACAAATGTTTATTCAAGATGGCATGAGAGACGATGGAGAGTTTGCTCTAAGAGACATAGATATAAATAAATCTTCAGATTCATGGAATGGTTTAAAAAGAGAAAGACCTATTTACTTTTTGTTAACTAAAATTAGCAGATAAAATCTAGAAGTCACATCAAACAAAAAAGTCACATAAAAGAGAAGAGCATTATAAAGTATTTATATGATTGTAGATTTTAAAAAGTGGCCATGTTGGAGCCAATTTCTCCCCCCAAATGACTGAATTTATATATTAATTTCACATATTTTCAAAAAAAAAAAAAAAAAAACTCTCCCTGATGTTGACAATTTGAAAGAAATTAAATGTAAGGCATAAATTTACAGTATCTGAATTAAGAAACAAAAAAAACAACAACTTGTAAATGTCTTTATATTATGAAGTCAGACATTTGTTACAGAAAATGCCAGAAGTCCTCTCAAACTGAAGTGGTTAATTTATTAGATGCAGATCTGGATGTCATTCAAAGCGTAAAGAGGAACCCCTCAGCTCTTCCTCTATCCTGTTTCAGAACAACATCTACCGGCTAACGGCTCGCTAAGAGCGCCTAACACGGGATCTGGAAAACAGACAGTGAGAAAGAAGTTGCAGAGAGGTTGCATCAAGTTTACACCTGGGATCATCGTAGCCCACGATCTAACAGATGCAGAGAAAAACCCGAATCAACCACTTAGACTTCAGGAAATATCCAGATATGCAGCTTATAAATGTCATCACTTCAGAATTAGAAGATTTCTAGAAGTTTGTTTCAAGTAAATTCACAATCTGAGAAAGATTTCTTTTTTTTTGGTTTTTTTTTTTACCAAATGTTTACTAAATTTTTGTTTACACTTTGCAACAAAGGAAGTTGCGCTTCGTGTCTTTTTCAGAGGTTTCCATGCCGTTTATTTCAGTGGTTCTTTGTGCAGCGGCACCACAGGCGAGGAGGGGAACAGTTTTTTAAAGAGCTTTGTTTGTTTGACACAATGCAGTGAGAAAGAGAACCACCAATACTGGAAATGGAGCAGGTTTTAACAACTTCAATCAAACCAAGTCTACCGGACTACTAGGTGCAAATATACCCTTAAGGGTACGATATTTCTCAAACACGTGAAAGAATCAAGGCAACATTATAAGATGATGGAAAACTAAAATACACTGTTAAATAACACTGCCCCTTTAAAGTTATTTCTGACTTTCATAATATTTATTAGAAAAAGCAACACAGCCTGTTATGTGGTTGTGTTATGTTTGAATATTTTTTCTGAATAATCTACCACTATCCAGGCTTCTGGAACAATCTATGATGGAGAATGTCTCCCAGAGGCTCTGCTTTACCACTCAGGTCATTTTTACAACCTGAGGCCAGCAGGACCTGCCCCCTCCGTGGATTATAACCTCCTTCATAAGGCAGTATAAGCTGATTATTAGGTGCTTGGACATGATTACACCGATGTACAGATCTGATATGCGGACCTTTTAGGTCACTGGGGAAGACGTTTAAGACTTCTGAGCAAAGGTGAAGAATTACAAGCGCTGGGAATTGACATTAATCGCAGTGAATGTGATGACCACCAACATGGCCATCTGGGCTGAGTTAGAAGGCAACTGGGACTCTGGAAAAGGTTAACTACAGCCTCAGTGAGAGTTTGCACATATCTCTGTGTATGAACAACGCTGGCTTGTACAAACGTTCATGTGTCCATCGACTGAGCACTGATCAAGGAGTGAAGGCTCACAATGTAGTAATATCAATTTAAAGGGGCAGTGTTATTTATTTAAAATCTAATTTTTTAACCTTTACATCATGTTATAATTTTTTCTCCTCAACAAAAAAGAATCTGGAATGTTCCCTTGATTCTTTCATGCATGTTTGAGAAATACTTTAATCTCCATGGCAACCATTCAGCTGTGCAAAAGAGCTGGATAGACCTAGCCCCGCCTTTGAGACACAGCTCCTCCTCTGAACTACAGTTTCCAAGTTTCCACCTCAGCCCTCCTCCACTCAGCTCCTTCAGACCAGCTGGCAGCAGTTAGCAAACACCTGGTGGAATTGCACATCTGTTGAGCTCATTATAGGAGCTACATCTCAGAGCAACACTGGTAAAAATGCTTGTTAAGAGTTAATAGAGGAGCCATGTTGTGATGACTTCCTGAAGGCAGAGTTTCAGAAAGAGCAGAAGTTTTTATAGAGACAGAGACCAAATTTCAAGATGTTAAATTATGATGTACAATTCCGTTTAAGTCATATTTGATATATATATATATATAGCATTTTTATAGCAATTGAAGGTAACAGAGTTACTTGATCGTGCTATAAACTGTGTCTGGAAAACACATAATACTGCCTCGTTACGCCCCAGTTGGGATAATGTTCCAAAGCTTCTGGTCAATGACGTTGAGCTGTCAGGTCAGTTTAGGGTTCTGATCTGACAGCTCAACGTCATTTAATATTCACACTCTCTAACAGCTGACATTATTTTACAGGAGGCAGCATCCTGGCCTGGCTGCAGCACAAGGCATCAATTTGTTTGTCAGTTAGAGCCGCTTGGCATTTGAAACAGAGAAGAGATCCATACAGCCAGAGCCCAGAGGAGAGCAAATCACAGAGAAAGTGAGTGGAAGCCAGAGGTACTCTTCAATCGAGACACGTTCACAGTCAAAGTGTGGCCGGTACTGTTTGTGTTTGGGAGACCATGGAACGGCTTGGGTGTAAGACGGACAACACGCAGAGTTCAAAGTTTCAGTCAAAAGGTTCGGACAGTGGTAAGACCCAAAAGAACTATTTATTTTTCCTGATGCCACTGTGCTTCTGTGTCCACTGCGAGATGCTGTGTCCTCTCAAGGTGAGGAATCAGGCATGTGGCCAGCAGCCGGCCCACTGCGGGCGCTTCAAGAAAATATATCATGAGCAGAATGCCGTCCACCGCCTTACCCGAGTGAGTCACCGGGGAGGGGACAGAGTCTGACCTGCCATTACACATCCTCCACCTTAAGGTCAAGGTGGGTTTGGAGTTGTTTGTGTGACCCAGAGGAGAAAATCACAGAGAGAGCTGTTGATGTATAAGAACTCTGCAGAGGACAGAGCGACCAAGCAGAACTGAGGGTTTCAGCTTAACTGACTTTATTTATGGACTATGTCTTCAAACAGAAAATGTATTGAAAAAAAAAGACTTTTTATAAGGTTTTGTTGACTCTAGTGGCCTCTATTTGATAGAGAAAGGCCGGGTCTCGAACCTGTGACGTGCGTGTCGAGGACTAAGGCCTCCATACATGGGTTGGGCTTATCTACTGCTTCTCCATAGCAACCCAAAATTGCCATATTTTCATAAACAGAGAACCAGGAAGAGTTTTAACTCACTGCATTTTCTCATTACTTACAATTTGTTGAATGAAAGATAAAATCCGTTTCAAGGAGCCAGGCTTGTATGTTCTTAAACTACATCTCCATTCAGGATAAAATGTCTTTTGATAAGATTTTCTAGATCTAATGAGCGTTAAGATCAGGAAGGTAGTGAGGAAGCAGCCGATACAGAGCCTCTTACTCCTGGTGGACTTCAGCTAGGAAATGAATTCAGCCAGATGTTAAATCAGAAAAACCTTTTAGATTCTAAATGGCAAATAAATGCTTTATTAGAAGTACTGAAGACACTGAACTTTATCAAGAGTTTAAAGCAAAGACTAGTTTTAAAGCTATCCTGATTAAAAGAGTCACTCCTGACCTTTTCTAGTAAAATAATTGGAGTAGATCCATGAAAAGTGGTCTTTGTATAGGACCTATTCACACTTATGTTCTACTCACTATTCACATTTCATCTGTATTTATATTCACCAAACTATTCATTGTAAAAACAAATCCTTTCTGTGAGTTTAGAAGAGAAACGTTTGTATGGCCAGATGTAACAGCTGTATTTTTGCACAGTTTTTAAGTAATGAATTACATTACTGTTTTTACAAATATTCAAACAAGTTGGTGAGTAAATCTGCGTATTAATATTATATTACTAAGTTTGGACCACAAATTGAGTTTGCTGACTTCACCTGTTGAGGTTCATGTTGACATTAGCAAAATGTAACATGTTATTCTTTGTAAATGTGGTTTGCATACGTTGCAGTTAGATAAAGAGCTTCAATGAATTTCTGCAAAAATAAAACTCTATTTGGATCAGATCACTGTTCATACTTCTGTGAGTGAGATCAAATAGGGTTTAATAGAATTTAAAAGTCAGTTAAGCATTGATACAGATACTGTTGATTAATTGTTCATTGCTATTAGCTGGGCTTCCCTCCCAGACACCATCATTAAAACACACATCATTCACTAGGAATCCTTCAAATATGACAGACGGCAGATTTAACACAGTATAAAAATTAATTACAGTTCATAAGCAATATTGACAAATTCATAAAATATTCAAAAATGTACCATTTCAGTTAAAAATATGTTAGTCCTAAAAAGCTTTTCAGCTTCGTTTTACAAACAGTTCAGCTTTATTAGAGCTGATGGTAGAGTTTTATTCTTTTATTGCTCTGTAAGAAAGTAAAGAGTGAAGAATTTGAAAACATCCTTCAACTGCATGTCTGGTGACGCATCAACATGAATTTCAATAGGTTTTTTGGTAACACTTTTAATGCAAAGTTGACACTTTTAGTGAACTTTTAATACAGGTTTTAATGACACTTTGAATTAAAAGTGTAATTATTTACCAAATGACACTTCATGACAACCGCCGTCAACATTCATAAAGACTCTTTCATGTTTATGACAATGTCATGTCAGTCTTATTTAGTCAAATAAAGTGTTACCATTTATTTAACTGAATAAACAAAAACAAAAAAAAAACCTGAACTATGGAATTTTAAAATGTTCCATGTGGAGAATAGAAGTGAAGCTAATAACTTGTCATGGACTTTTAGCCAGTCAAGATATACAAGATATGCTACAATTCAGTGCTAACTGATCAGAGAGCTTTCTTCTGCATCAACTGAAGTTAATCCAAGTCTTTCCTGCTTTTTGCATTTGCCCACATTATGTGAAAATCCTCCAGCTGAGAAGAATTGCCATTTACAGTTTGTTCTAAACGCAGCATCGGTCTTTCAAAACAAGATTTTGCTGAGTATTTTTCAGGGAGTGCACGTCGCCCCTAGCGGAGGAAATGAATCCTCTCAACCCGTTTCTCTACCGCATCCTTCCACCACACAAGTAGTAAAAAGGTCGTTTGTGAAGTGGAAGGCAGGAAAACAGCAGCAGCTGCATGAGGATGGAGGTGTTTACCTCTCAGATGTTTGGACTGCTGTCGTTTAGGTTTTGGATAACCACGGCGGACGCGGCCTTTCATCATCCGCATGAAGAAACAGAGGAACGAGGGAACGCAGGAATGGCTTCTGATCGCTAAGACAACGCCCCACTGAGTCTCTGAAACGACTCTAATAAACTCCATTTACCCTCGACAATTATCTGGAAGATTCCCATAGAGCAGAGCAGCGATTAGGGGAACCAGACCTGACCCTCTCCAAATCAAACAAAGTCTAGACCGACCCTAAATGTTTCATCACCCTGCAGCTCGTCAGAACAGAAGCAGAAAGTGGAGAGAGGGAAAAAAAAAAAGCCAGAGCGAGGAAGAAGGATGAGTGATGAAACCGGAGATGTTTGTCATGCAACGCGCTGCCACATCTTTGTGTGCTAAAGATAATTTACTCTAAAATGGAGCAGCAGGTGTTGAGATTTAGAGGCTACACAATTTGAGCATGTAAGGCCGTGAAGGGAGGCAACGGGGATTTTTTGATGTGCTTCACTCTGATGTTTGTGGGGAGCCACATTTAGAAAAACACAGTGTGACAGATGGTATACCACACACACACACACACACGCCCACACACACACACACGCACACACACCTTCCTGCACTGCCACACACGTGCCAATAAAGGGAGAAGTAATACAGCTGTGACTCAGGTGCGCACTTCAGACAAAGAGACGGGTTTGTTGCGGCAAATCCTTCATCGGTGTGCAAAAATAGAAATACATAGCTCAGTGACTCAGGTGCGCACTTCAGACAAAGAGACGGGTTTGTTGCGGCAAATCCTTCATCGGTGTGCAAAAATAGAAATACTGGCACATAAATAGTCAATAATTACAGTATTTTTCAAAGGAACAACTGTTTATTTGTAAAGAAAAAATGAGACTGGAGTGCCAAAAAAATGAGAGCAAATTTTCAAGTAATCCATCAACCGGAGTGAGATTCTAATGCTATCAAACACATGTTCAGTTCTATCGGTTTCTTAGTAAAACACACACACGCCTACACACGCGCACATAGTTATATGTATAGTTATATGTATTTATGGAAACGTGTTAGATCAGGTGAAACAGAGCAGGTAGTGGTTTGAGTGAAGTTTACTGGTGAGAGAAAGTGAACGTATAAAATTCAACATCCCATGTTCTCAACCAAACAAGCATTTTGTATGAGAGGAGAAACCTTTTCAAGAACCATTAGCAGAACTTCACTTCCCTTCTGCTGAAGTAAAACTACTAATCCTTCTCTATCTTCAGCTGGAAGATAGAGAAGATTTATTAAAATCATTAGTTTATGTCATATCTGACAGGAGGCCCGACATCCTCTGGTTATTGTAAAGTCAAGTATAGAGATGGCCACTGTAACCCTGGCAACATATCATAGCCTTGATGAATCTGCTAGCACTTGTACTTGACCTAATGTGAGAGTGTTTAATGGGACCGAGTGGATTCTACACTCAATTTATGGATATTCTATAGAGGCTGAGTCTGAAGGTGGGGCAGGGTGCCCATTCTGCCTCCTAAATACAGACATTACATCGGGCCGTTCGCAGCGACAGTTTAAAAGACCAACACCCTGCTGCTGCCGGCGCTGTTTGACAGGTGAAATAAAGATTGAGGTCATTTTATAAGACCGAGCTTCTTTCTGGCTTCAGATCCCACCATCTCACATCGAGCACAAAAGCATCTGAGACATTAGCTTGAGCTGCTGCGTTTTGTCCTCTGTCATTGGTAAGGCTCGTAAACAAGAAGAAGGAAAACAAAGAGGTCAAATGTGCCCATTAGTCAACCCGCAGCGTCAATTTTGTACACACACTTTGTTGTATTCCTTTCTTCTTTCATTTCATAGCAATAAAACTATTAGTGTCCATAACTTACCATGTTGTTTTTCTTTGTGGTTGTGAATTTTAATAAATTTAAGAGATAAACAGTTATAGATAAGTTTAAGCGTTGTGTTTTTTGAAGACCCTATGTGGATTTCTCCTCAGTGAACACACTCCTGAACGTAGGGTTAGCTTTGGACTGTTGAAGACTTTCAGAGTGAGAAAGGTTCTGTTTAGAGATTAAGAGCCGTTACCGTCTATGCTAGATCAAGTACTTCCTTTAATAAATCCTCTTCAGTTCATCACTGAAGCTAAAAGCTAAAAGTTAGCAGAAGAGGAACCGACCCTAAAGCAGAGATCTGCCACCTCAAACCAACACTAACCTCAAAAACTCCTAAACTGGAAACAGAATGTTGTCTTCCAGGCTGATAGACTTTCTAACAGAGAGGTAAGGAAGTAAAAATATACTAAATAGCATTCAGTATGCTGTGTGTACTTTTCACACGGCTTCAAGGTTAACCTCACCAGAATGACTGGCCTGACATCCTAACTCAACTTCCTGTGAAATTTTTGTTAATGTGACGATGGTTTTAAATTCATATTCAAATTACATTTTATTGATACTAAAGGGAAATTAAATATTGTAACTCATTAATTAAAATTCTTCAAAGACTTATTATGGATGGTGATGGCTGTTGGCAGTCTCCTGTAGCAGTCTGTATTACAGTGAATCAGTAGGAGCCTCTGACTGAAGATATTCTGTTTTTGTACGACAGTCTCATGAAGAGGATGGTCAGGGTTGTCTAGAATTTTCTTGGTTTTAGGAAGAATCCTTTTTTGCACCGTCATCTCCAGAGGTTCCACAGTAACAGAACCAGAACAGAACCAGAACCTGCCTTCTTTATGAGGTTGTTTTCAGGTCCCTGGTTCTGATGCTGCTGCCCCAACAGGTAACAGATAATAGAAGATTTGCAACATCTTGCTGCAAACCTTGCTTTGTCCCAGTCTGCTGTGTCCCTTTTATCATGAAAACAATAAACCTGAATTCATTTCATAGTAAGAAATCTATCACCATAAATGACAAACAATCCAGTAAGTGCCCACTCTTATTTTTAACATAAAGCCACATTGGCTTGGACAGCTCGTTTAATGCAATCATAATTTGAACATTTTTTAAATGTCATTCTGGTAATTTCCGATTTTAGAATGGTCAGATAACCTTTTCCACTTGCTTATAGAGTTATCCGTCAGGTTTGATTGTGATGCTCTCACTACAGTCCGTCCACAGCTGCTGTTCCTCTGCAGTGATTAAGACGGTAAAAGCAGCCGGGCGTCTCGGAGATGCTCTGAGTCGCCGTCCAGGAGGAGCGGGCGGATATGATCTCCGGTAATCCCGGATCATCCGGGCCCTGATTGAGGAAAAGCGTTGGCTGCGTCTTTCTGCTCTGTCCGCCCTGCTTTGTTTCTGGGAAGCATCAATGCCAGCCATGCATTAGAACAATGGAGGCCCGCGGACACAAACCCCACAGAAGCTCAGCAAACAAAAACCCACAGCCAAGGAGCAGAAGCTCTGATGCCAAAGTCACATGAACATGAGGACAGACATCCACACACACACACACACACACACACACATACACATTATGGATCGTTGTGATGATGAATCCAAACTGTTGGGAATCTCTCAGCAGGAAAAGCCTTCTGAAATGATCCATTTCTAATCCAAAAAGCTCTGAAGGCTGTATTTATGTGAATGACCCATGTATGTTTGGAAGCTGCGTGCACTTTTTCCCCACTCTGTCAGCACTCTGGCTTGACAGAGAGCTGGAAGTGAAAGGACAGGGCAATATTACTGACTGTTTGTTTGGCACATTTGGCCCTGTATATCCGTCAGCCGGGCTCAGCATCAGGACAGCTAAATGAGATGCTCTGATGGCTCCTCTGTCACATCAGCAGCACAGCAGGAAGACTGACTGATGGGCTGGACAGCACAGATTTATGGGCTGGTGAACAGTAAGCTGTAAGCCACAGGAACAGGAGGACCTGCCTGTGTGTGTGCGTGTGTGTGTGTGTGTGTGTGTGTGTGCATGCATTACAAGGCAACAGGAGGGAGAGAGATGTGATTCTGTGTGGAGGGCTGGATATTGTGGTAGGCAGGAAGAAAGAGCTGCCTTCAGCTGTTCCTGTTTATCTGACGGTGCAGATTGTAGTTCAGATTCTTTGTGGTTTGGAGTGAGCAGGAGCTCCACCAGGTTGTTTCATAGAAACATACGCAGCCATGACACTTCTCTGTTGAACTGGTTTGAGGTGGTGGCTGGTCATCTAGCAAACAACCAATGAGCAACTGATTCTCTGAGAGAGTCAGCAGCAGGCAGCTGAGAGGCAATGAAGTCTGTCACATTTGGTTGTTATTGACCCAATATACAATTTAGATCAGTGGTACCAGAGTGGGTCTTGGAGGGACGGCATCCTGCATGTTTTAATTCTCTCCCTGGTTTAATGCACCTGGATCCAATGATGGCTTGTTAGAAGGTCTAAGAAGAACATTGACATGATGAGAAGGTTGTTATAACCAGCAGGTTTGGAACGGTCCTACCAGAAAACAAAACATGGAAAATAAAAATGAAACTGATGCATGTACTTTATTCTTTGTTTAAACTGCTACAAAAAAAACATTCACCAGGGATCCATCGATATGAAGCTTTGGGCCAATATCTGATATTGATATCGCAGTTATGAAAAATAACCGCTATTTATCAATATTGGATATTGACAAATATCCAATATTATAGATAATATAATATTATAAATAGTTTAATGTAGTGTCTGATTGGAAGCTGGTTAAACTGTATGAACAGCCTGGTGAACTTTTATTTGGTAATAGTTGTTTAAACAAAGAATAAAGAAAGAGTATCAATTTTTATTTTTATTCTCCATGTTTTGACTTTGTATAAACTGTCTGGTTGGACCTTTCCAAATATTAATTATTAATTATAATATTGGGTTAATAATGGCCAAACACAGCGAGGCGGGTTAATTGGAATCCAAAACTGTCTGTAGGTATGAGTGAGCTTGTCCTGTGTTTCTCCTCACTGCTCTGTGATGGACTGGTGACCTGTCCACTGACCTGTCCACTGATCTGTCCACTGACCTGTCCACTGATCTGTCCACTGACCTGTCCACTGATCTGTCCACTGCCCCAGTGAGCACTGGAGATAAGCACCAGCACCAGATGTTAAGAACTTTAACAAATATAACCCTGGACCACTTAAAGGTCCAGGGTTATATTTGTAGAGGTCATACTGTTCAGTGGATTATTGTATTACTCAGCTTACCTACGTTTGATCAGGGGTTTTTATTACTATTGGTGATTAAACCATCTGAGAATATTGTCAAATGATTAGAATGAATTCAGCAACAGGTGTTCAAGTTATCAGTATTAAATGGTAAATGTCCTGCGTTTTATCAAGTCCGGAGGAGCCCAAAGCGCTTCCCACAACAGTCAGTCATTCACCCATTCACACGCTGATGACGGTATGTCACCAAAAGAAAAGAATTATAACTGGTGAGATCTTCCAAGACATCCAGCTCAGCAACAGGCCCATCTGTCGGTGAGCTGGAAAAGGTCAGAACCTCAGGGAGCAGAGCGGAGACCGAGCTGGACTGTTCCTCTGCAAATTAATTCTGCAGACCAGAAATCTCCACGGCTGACTGAGTCATGTTTGACTCAGTGAATTAAAAATCCTTTCAGCCCTGTTCAGTTCTCTCAGCATGATCCCAAGAACTAATCCTTTGACCTCCCAAAAACGTCATTTTTTCCAACTGAAAAGGAACAAGTGAAACATGAAAGAGAACAATGCCGCAATGTTTGGAAGCCAATGTTCCAAAGAGTCAGTTTCCTTTCAGAGGGGTAAGTTCACATCACACACCCATTCATTAACTGTATCAGCATCAGTCCATTCTGAAGGTTTGGTGCTCCCAGCAGCAGTCCTAGCCGCTGTCCCGCCCACCGTCCCAGAGATTAGACACATCCAAAACACCCAGAGTCCTGAAAGCAGAGCGGCTGCTACAGTTTCCTGCTCATGAGGATCCTAATAAGAGTCCTATCTGACTGAGTGGTAACTTGTTTAGCTGGTAAATATGAGCTGACATTCATGTTGCGTTCCAGTCGCCTCGGAAGTCGGAACTCTGAGCCAAGTTTAACCTCTCACCTGAGATAACAGGGTTTCAGTTAGGAAGTCAGGATTTCACCATGGCGATGCCACGGTCGTTAGAAATACCTCTTACAAACATCATTTGAGCTTTACTTTCCGTCAGCAAACAAAACTTTTTATTTGTTCAGTTTAGAGTTGCAGGCGCTGTATGTAATACTGATTTTAAACACATTCACTTGTGTGTTTTGTGAATGCACACAAGTGAAGTGGCCGCTTCTCGCATTGTTGATGCGAGAAGCGGCCATCTTGAAACAAGAAGTCAGCCTTACAAAGTCGTAACTAGACCTGTCATAATAAGCAATAGATCAATTAATCACATAATAACAATAAAACAAGCTCAATAATTTCCACTTGTAATGTTTAGTGTTTTTCTCTTTTCTGTCTTTTTCATAAATTTATTCATTACCAAAAATTGGATGGTAAAAGTCTCCAGTCTGCTGCTTTGGTCATAACTCGCTTTTTTTAAGAAAAATTTTGTTAACAGACTTTGTAATTCATTATCTTTGCCATTTCCTATAATTTGGATGGATGAGCAAATACTTTTGGCTATACATCTGCACATTATTTTATATACATATAATAATGAGAAGATTCTATTACTTTATATATGTGTGTGTAAAGTAATGAGCATATATACATATATATATATGTATATATGCATATATACATATATATATATGTATATATGCTCATTATTTTAACAAAACGAGTCTCTCTTTACAGTTTTCTTGAACAGTGAGGGGGAAAAATAAATGGAACACTTTCTGTCTTTTCTGTTAACATAAAAACCCAGAGTTGATTTATTCTAAAAGGCCAATTAGAGTGCATGGTTCCAGTTCTGAACGACGTAAACCGATCTGCCTTTGGAGCAAGCGCAGCTCGAGAACGCAGACAAGTGAACATGATTCTAGTATCTGGACAAACAAGCACTACTTACCAGAGCGTAATGGCCTCTAAAATAGGCCATGTGACGTTGTGTACATTAATGAGACGCTTCCTTCATTCTCTCTCTCTCTAGTGTGTGTGTGTGTGTGTGTGTGCTTGTTTGGATGCATACAATCTCAGAAACGGAGCGACGCCACCGGGGCCCCTGCAGCTGTAGACAGTGGCTCTTCTGTGTTCAAAGGGTGGACAGAAAATTCTCTATCTACCCCACCGTGACTAAATAGCCCCATCTTTCCTTTTACCTCACTTATTTATTCTCTTCCAAGATAGAATAATTAACTATTTCTTACCCATTTTTTTAGCTGGTTCCCTCTGTCCACCTCTATGTCTTCGTCCTCTTTAGTTGGAAAGCCGTAGTTTTGCTTTTGTCATTATTTTTCTTCAGTAGCGTACAACCAAGCAGCTGCAAAAGAGATTTAAATCCTCCAGAAGAGCCTGCCAGCACCGCTGTATTGACTCACTGAGGCAGAATAAATCCAGGAGCCTCCAGTCTTGCCTTTCAACGGGCCCCCATCCCTGAAACCAAGGCCAGAACAACTCCAGAGCAATGAACCTGAACGGCCTTCCTTTGGGATGTTTAGCTTCTCCCCCTCTCTTGATCATCTACCCTCCCTTCACAAAGACTGACTTGAGCTGCTTAATTAAGGAGAAAAACCCCCTACGCCCCGCTCGCAGTTTCTCCTGCGACCCCGCTTCCCTCCTCTTCTTCATCCTCCTCTTCCTTTTCCACCATGCTCATTTCACATAGAAGCCTTTTTTTGTTTTTGTTTTCCATGATAATAAGAGAGCTTCTGATTGCTAGAAACAAGCATATCTGAAATGCCGACATTCTTAAAACCAACTATCAAAGTTAGTTACAGTGAGAGGGGCCAATCACTCAGAAATGATTCATGGCAGAGTTAAGTTTTATTCATTTACATCTATTTGAACTGATTTAAAAACTTATATTTTTATGCTGTCACGTTAATTATTATTTACATAATTTAATCAATTAAAAATGTATTGAATGGAATTACCTAACATATACTAACACAGTTTGAACAATTAAAATAGGTTTGTGTGGAAAATACCTAAAAAAAAAAAAAACAGCAAATGGGAATTTGTCATGTAATAAAGTTATATAAATCTTAAATTAGGGTTAAATATCCCTAATCATTAAAACCCCAATACCAGGTCTTAACAACCACAAAAAATAAAAAAAATAAAAAATAGAAAAAACAGTTTTTCTTCCTGCCAATGAGCTGCAGACATCCACCTGCATCCACAAGAGTCCATAGGAACAACCTCAGTGACAGACTCTGCCAATGACCGGACATTGATATTCAAGCCTGTGGCGAGGTCAAGACTCACCCCCTCACTTTGTGCCCACACGCTGGCTGAATCCATTTAGCCATCTCCTGTAGAGACACGGGGCACCGCAAAACACCCAGGCTGCCCTCTGGCAATTCCTGTCGCCAGCAACGCTTTGACAACACAGATCTCCTGTTGCACCGGCAAAGGTTAGAGGTCAGCCATGAGTCAAGACACCAGAGGTGCTGTCAGCTCCACAGTACCAGGACTTTTAACTGGGTGTTGGATTTAGTGCTGGAATAGCATGTGGGAGCTTTTTTATTTATTTATTTATTTATTTACCCAAAAGGGATTAAAAAATGAATGAAAAATAGTACAGTAAATATGCCAGGAGGAGCCAGAGCTACTTTACATCTGTAGTGCAGATCAGGTCATAGCAGGTCAACAATCAATTCACCACAGCATTGAGCGAGAAAGAAAAGGAAAATACTAACATAAATTAGTACTGAATTAACGGTCAAACAACTGATTCCCCATCCGGGTTGAAATGGAGTGCTATGTTCTCTTACTGCAGCTACAGTCACTACCCTTCACTGATAACACATGCTAACTGAATGTTGTACGTCTGAAAAGCAGAGTGGACCCTGACTATTCACATATAGCTGAAATCCACCAAAACTTGACACTCCCTCTCGAAACTTTTACACTTGCCTATATATATGCACACAGAGTTGATCTGTAGGCAGATGGTAGATCAACCTCATACCATGAAGTGGTAGGCAAAGAAGAGGGAACCAAGGTAATCCACAAAGAAGGAATTGCACCCTCAAAAGGTAGAGTAGGAGAACTAAAAATACCACAGGCAGCAGAGACATGCTGCCTGTGGTATGTCTGCACACAAATCTGGTCAAACAAGATTTGAGTGCAGTGTCACCTTAGAGGAGAAAGTTGGAAGTCAAAATCAAGGAAGCCAATTGTCAGAAAGGGAATACAAAGAGACCTTTTCCACTGGATCGCCTCTAACCGGTAATTCCACCTCAACCAGATGAAGCTCCATCAGCTGGAGGAAACCACCAATCACAACCCTACTAGGGATAAGCGGGCATGATGAACGGATGGATGGATGGATGGATGGATGGATGGATGGATGGATGGATGGATGGATGGATGGATGGATGGATGGATGGATGGATGGATGGATGGATGGAAGGAGGTACGGATGGATTTCTGAAATATAACTTTATTAAGTAGGTTTCAAACACCAACAAAAAAGCAGTTACTGCACCCAGTGTTCTTAGTGTTCTCAGTTTTCTTAATGTAAAAACATTGATTATGTACGGTAAGGTAATTTTATTTATACAGCACATGTTACATGAATGTGCTGTATATTAATATACAACAAACTAAAGAGAAGATCCTCTGGATGTTTTGTTCTAACTAATAGGTTGGAGTCCTGTTCTGGGTTGAGTGAATACATAAACTAGATGGTCTTATTACAAGTATAAGTGCTCCATAATTTATAAGCTGGACGTTAGTTTATTCATTACAGCAGTCACATCCTCAACAAAGGTCAGAGCTGCTGCCTGGTGTGTGGGCGCTCTACCAACTGAGCCACCAGATACTCCAAGGTTTGTTTTGTTTTTTATTGTTAGCTGACCAATTTAAGTGTCAAGAGCTAATTTCTTGTTTAACATTCAACACCAATAAAAAACAATGCACTGATTAATTGTTCAAGTGAGCAACATTTACCTGGCCTTGTCCTGTGATCCATGTTTGGTGGTTTTAACTTTAACACAGTGGAGACAAGGAGGGTAACCCTGTAACTGTCAGTCCCAGAATGGGTCCGTGAGGACATCTGGGTCCTCATGACAGTTAAGGGGGTTTAAAAACCATCCAACTAAATATTAACCACAGACAGGAAAGGCACTGCATTCCACTTTCCTTAAACCCCAATCCCTATTTCTCAGCATTATTCAATACCACTCTGTGACATCTGACACGGTTCTTAATCTGTGGCTCCTGTTAACTGCAGCTACCTCCTTACACACACATTTACACACAAAACTGCTGCTGTCCGCTGAAATGAAGATGTGACTGACTCGATTACCACAGAGCACACAGCAGAGTGTCTCCTACAAACCTCTTTATCCTCTTTTCCCTCCCCCACCCCCTCTGTGACTGATGGGTTTAATTAACAACTGGTCCTCTGTCCTGGACAAGAAACTGGGTAACTGAGTTGACAAGTGGTTTAGGGGGAGTGAGGGTGGAGGGAGGTGAAGTGGAGATATGAAAACAATCCATAGCCCACTTTTGTGTGCATGTAATTAGAGATATGTGGGATTTGTGCCAGAAAGGTTGCCGGAGTGACGGCACTGTTTTCAACAAGTAATTTATGCCGGAATAACAATGACAAACATGTCACACATTGTTCAGAATGCATACTGGTGCCTAGTGTATCGAGGGCCACTGTGGCCCCAGCCTGCATCTACAGTTAATCACAAAATGATTCACACAATACTTCAATTTGAACAATGGATTTCCTCTGTTGGGAGGTAATATGAAAAGTTTTTAAACGGCTCAGCCAGAGTCCAGATCTCTGGAGACAAGATGGCACAGAGGCCTTTTGAGAAATGGTTGAAGTACCAGTAAAGACATGGAAGACACTGGTCAGGATTTAATCACCGTAAAGCCAATGTTATGTTTTTCCACTCATTAGAGAGAAAGGTGATAACTTTAACATGCTGTTTTCTTAAAATAAATGGAAGTTAAAAAAAACAAAACGTCTCCTCTAAAATTTTAGACCGTTTTGTGTTTTGTTTAGTTTTTTGTCTCATTTTCTATCAAAACAAACTTCTTTGTTGAAAAAAAGAATTTTTTAAATTTGCTAAGCATATGACTAATTTTGGGCTTGATTGTATTTAAAGGGTTAAATTTAAATTATATTGCAAGCTGTAGTAAATCTCTCTTAGCGAAGAGGGCTAACATTCTGCACAACAAAAATGTTTAATGTAAATTTAGAATATGTTTTAAAAATCTACAGTTTAGATTGAATCTGTTTATTGAATATGAAATATATAAATCCAATAGTTGTCTAGTAATCACTATGTTGAGATATTTTTGCAGTTATTTGCTGCTTTTCCAAATTAAATATAAAAAACATTTTCCTGGAAAAAGTGCAACTAAATCAAAATTTAAGCTACGAATGTTTTCTCCAGCATGAGCTATACCAGCTAATGTGGAACTGTAAAGTATTTAATCATATCAATCTAACAGTGGAAAATAAAAGGATGCTAACATTAATATGCTAAAGAAAATGAGCTAAAACTGCAGCAGGTGTTTCATGATATCAGTCCACCAAGAGGTTTAATTATTTGTTTGAGCATCACTTAATGTACATTTCAATTTGTTTGTTTAAAAAAATCACTAATGTGAGCCAAATCAAACAATTCTTGTATTTTCAGTTGATTTTCTTTATAAAGCAGATGGATTTTTCACTCCCCCTAAACTAAAATCATAACATGCTTCTCAAATTGTCAGGATTTCAAAGGTTGAAATGTTTTAGATGAGGATTTTAGTAACTATGCCAGAAGGAGTGTGAACACTTTAGCAATCAAAACTCAATGTAAGGAAGACAAATCCTGTTCTTGCTTCCTATTATGAATTTGCATTATTTCGTCAAGGTGACCAAACAAAGACATGGTGGTGGAATTGGCAGCAGGATCCTGAGTTCCTCTCACACGGGAAACCCTCCAAGGATAAGCAGGTATCGACTGATACAGAATACTAAACTGACCACCAGAAGCAACATTTCTCACACAGTGTGAATATCATCCTGAGTCCAGTTATCTGCCGGAAGCAAAATATTTTCTTTAGTTTCATCATATATTAACTCCAGTCTACACCTTCCTCAGGAAGCATGGAAATGGAAAATAAAAAAAAATTAAAAAAAAAGAATCAGTGGCATGCTTTCTTCTGCTTTCCCATCACTTTTCACATGTTTAGATAATTTCACCAACTAAAAGAAGCATGTAAAATGCTTCCCTTAATTATAATAAAAACAAAAAGTGGATCTGGTTCTAATCTCTCTCGGGTCATCTTCCCTCCGGTGCCGTCTGGGCCGGCGGCGTCATCCTCTCGTCCCATGTTATTATTGTGTGTGTGTCTGCTGACCCGGGCCATCATGCCATCTGCTCACACTCTATTGACGCCGAGATTAGGGGTGTAGGCCACGACAGCAAAGGGAAACACATGTTCAGACCACAGAATTACTGTCACCCAGAGGTGGCAGCTTAGATTAGACCAACAGGCGACGACGGATGCAACGTCAACAGCCTCGGCTCAGACAGGAATCTGTCTGCCACCTGATTTCCAAGCTGTGTCCACCAAATTAATACTAGTGCTGTTGATAACCTCCCACCCACTGATGTTTATCTGGAGAGATAAAAAGATACTCATCTTTTTATCTCTCCAGATTCAACATCTTTGTGCTCACTTTCAGGGCTTTGAACGTACCACAGCACAGAACTGTCACTGGACGCCCGTAAGGTCATGAGACCAAGGGCTTCTAGTTGGACGGCTGAAAGCTAAACATGACAGACTTCAGCAGTAAACCTAAACGTCCTGATTGTTGCCTTCCCATAACATATAGTTACCCAGTAATATTTTTACATTTCCTGTCTATTTAACATCTTCTAATACAAAAACACGGAGGACCGCCTCGGCGCCCCGACCAACGGGCTTAGCAAGTTTTCTGAGAGAAACCCTGGATTGTGGTGAGGTATTTTAGCTTCCTAAGCTGCATAGATATGGTCTACTAGAAAAATCCATCTATATGTAAACATAAATATAAATAATTTGGAGTTACAGTACACAGAAAAAAAACTGTGAAAAGGTGAAACTGTGAATAACTGTCAAAAGGTGGAGGTCCTTTTAAAGGGAACATTTTCATGCACATTATTTGTAAACAAATCTAACAAACAGGATTTCTCATCCTTAGCTGTTCCAAACTTTTGACTTTATGCAGAAATCTGATTCAGACCTTTCTTAGAATCTCCTCTTTAAGGTCCAAAGTCAGCCGCAGAAAACCTCCCGAGCTTTGAAAATCCACAACTTCACAAAATCCTCTATGTGTGTGCTTGAAGTCGTCTTTGACCAAACCAACATGTTAGCACATGAGAATAAAAAACATGCTCCAGCCCCTTCTGTCCCATTTAGGACTGGGTCACTTCCTCCATGTGAATGCATTTACCAAACGATGCAAAGACCAAACGGGCTGAGACCCGCCACGTTCACTTCACAGCCTTCGGACGGCAAACGGAGCAGGTGTCAGCCCAGGTGCTCCTGCTTGTTTCTACAGTTCAAATTAACACCGTTGCAGGAATAGTTGCGAGAAAGAAGATGGAACGTGTTTAAAAAGAGCATACCGAGTTGTTAAAAGAGAAAGAAGTAGGACAGATGGGCTGGGAGGCAAAAGGGTGAAGATAAGGATGCTATAAGCTATTTGAGGTTCAATTCTCAGAAGGTACACCTACACTGGAAGAGTTTGTTGCATTTGTTTCAATTTGAAGTTTGTTTATTCTGCTAGTCACACAGTGGAACTGTTGTTCTTGTTTCGGTTTTAGTGTGTGGACAAACTGACCTCCAGTATTTACACTCTGCCGGGTATTTAATCAACCAAGATCACACAGACCCACAAACGGCTCCTCAGCCACGTCATCGTAGAAGATAAAAAGATTTCTTCACTAAACTGTTATAGAAAATCTGACCTCAGGATGCACACCTCAAACTAGACCTTCACACGCCTCAGCAAAGACCTTTCTGAAGTGAATTATTTCTTGACTAAACTGTTGTCAAATCAACATCATCAGCTGAAAGTTGGCAAACGCACATTTCCATTCTGCTGATTAAACCATTTTTTGTTTTTTCATTTGGTCAAACACCGTTGAGTTTGACACTGCCTATGAAAATCTCAGACACCAATCAATCCACATGATGAGGCTGAGAGTTGGGTTATGAACAAAGACAGACTTGACTTACCTCCACCCTGTCGTGGGTGGGCTTTTCCATGCCATCCATTTTAATAGAGGTAAACCACGCTGGTGTGTGTCATCCATCCTAAGGCTGCTGCTACGTTTAGGAGAAAGGTGACGAGTAAAACGCAGCTCTCACTTTGTGGTTTGATTTAAGTCAATTTGATCCATTTCAGCGTGAGTACATCCATATTCTACAGTAATCCGACTGCAAGCCGAATAAAAGCAGGAGTGTTGACTATGCAGGGTATGAAACGCAGCCCAGTTGCTCTGCAGGCTCTGATGTGTCTGCTGAACAATATGGACAGATCAGCTTTACTTCCTGGTACTGAATCAATTTTTTTTTTGTTTTGTTTCTGTGATATTTCATTATCATATTCTATAATTACGCTGTAAGCCTAATGCACTATCCGGTTATTTTACAAACCATAACTGTTCTGCTAAAGACTTGTGTAATTTTCTCCTGAAACGTTCAATTTCATCATTAACTGTTGTGCAACAAGACACTCTATTTTCTCCAGTCACACCCCTACGATTGTCTCCTGAGGGCTGGATGTGTGTGTGTGTGTGTGCGTGTGAGAAAATAATGCTGAGGTGGATCCACACTGCTAAATGCAGAGACCCCCCCCTCCCCCACACCCACACTCTCCTCCACTCTAGCAGACCACCTGTTTGTGGCACCACCTGTTCTGAGTGTATTCTAAGATTTATCCGACTTTCTCTCAGTGTGTGGGACTGCATGTTGAAGCTCACTCACATGATTTCATTCCAAAATTAGAGTGTTTTCACACCTGATAGTCCGGTAGACTCAGTTGGATTGGAAACTAACGTTGCAACATTTATTCCATTTCCAGCTGCTGTTGTTCTCCTTCTCTCTGCTCTGTGTCAAACCAACCAAACCCTTTGAAAAATCTGTTCCCCCTCCTCGCCTGTGGTGGCGCTGCACCAAGAACCACTATAGGAAACCACACTAAAACCTCTGAAGACACTGGCTTCCTTCATGCAATACTGAGAACAGTGGACTGGCGTCAGATTTTTGCAGTTTTAGGATTTTGTTCCATTTGCACCAAACTCTCCATCTAATCTGGTTAATCTTGAGCTACTTTGCCAAACAGAATGGATAGAAAAGTTAGGGTTAAACTTTTAATATTGGAGCAAGACCTAGAGAAACTCCTGTTAGTTTACAATTCTAGAACAAACTTAGAAAGTAGCATCTAGTTTTATCAGAACAAGAATCCAGAGAAACCCCTACGGAGTACTCATTCTTAAACATAGGGAACTCATTTGTAGTTTTATGCTTTTTTTCTTTGTTTTCTTTTTTTCGTTTGCTCTTTCCTTTGGTTTGTTGTTTTCTTGAATTGGCTTCTAATTCATGTAAAGCACTTTGAGTTGATTTGTTGCTGAAAATGTGCTATATAAATAAAATGACCTTTCCTTATCTTAGCATCTAGAAACACCAACCTGACAGAGGCATGCATGTGACTGCAGCTAAACGTGGGCCTTCGCAATTGTGTTGGTAAACCAAAAACCAACCAAGAAAACAGTTTGTCATTACTTTAACAAGGTGTGGGAAAAACTTTGCATCCAGGTTTGACTTTGTCCGATTTTAGCCTGAGGTTTGGCAGAGAAACGAAGCTCTTTCCGTACCTATTCTGTTCATGCTAATTATCTTCATCAAGTGTCTGCCTATGATGACGGAGCTGACCTCCACGGAGGGAGCTAAATCCACGCCAAGCTGTGTCAAAGTCCTTTTTCCCCACAGCCCTATTCATTTGAAAGGATGCTTGTTACATTAACTCTTCCCAGTGGAGCCCAGTTGATCCTGCGGAGCAGGGAGTGGTTTAGTTTGGTCTGTTCAGCAGCTGCTTCTGCTGATCATGGAACTGACATCCATGTGGCAGAATATTTATAACCCACATCACAAAGGAAAGAAGGAAAGAAAGACAGAAAGAAAGAAAAACAACAACAACAAAAAAAACAGCTGACACTTTCACTTGTCAGCCATGTCACTGGGGGCACTTCTCTTCAAAACCACAGAAGATAACGTTTGGAGGAACTCAGGAATTGTCACAATGTGTCGCAGCGATTTAATGTCAAAGCAGCCACAGGCGAACAAGGAGAGGACTAGAAGCCGTGTCTGAATCAGGCTCTGTGGATGCCAGGTACTGTCGTAGCCCCAAATCCCTCGTTCTGAACATTGAGCGTCTGTCAGAGTACGACTGACACACACACACGCCCACACGCACATAAACACACCCATGCCCACACACACACACGCCTGGATCAGCTGACAATGCGGCACAGAGGTAACAAAGGCTCTTGAACAGTCACACATTTGGACATCTTTAGTGGTTACAAAGTGAGCAGAAACATGTTGGTGAGACTGAAAGAGCGCCACCTATCTCTTTTATTGGGTAACGCTGGTTTTAGACTACAGTCTGCAAGTCAACAGCATGTCTTTGGCTGCAGCAAAAAGGTTCTATACCCAGAGCAATAAGCACTACTTAAATTAGTTGTTTATTTTCTTTGTCTAACATTAATATCAATTCTTCATAATGGTAAAAAGAAAAGAAAAATCTAGATTTTTTTTTCTGCAGCAGTAGAAATAATTTTCAGCACATTTTTCAATTAGATAACATCATATGTTTTTAAGTTTGTTGCTTCCTTCAAATATTTTAGTAGTGTTTTACTAAAGGTTATTAGTTCAGCTCATCTGATTTTGGTTCGGAACAGGAAGCAGATAATAAACAAAAAAACTAATCACTGATTGAGCTTCTTCAGTATTCTCACCTCCATCCTGCTTCAGGAAGACCCAAACAAAGAATCCGAATCATTCAGAGGAAGGAATGTCAGGAGATTTTTTCCAGAAAATGTACAAAAACAATTATAATAAAAAAATCAATAACAGACAGACTGAGGGAGAATTGTATCAATGTTTTCTGACAGGCAACTTTGTGGTTAGTGTTGCACATTCCACTTTTATGTTACAGATTTCTCTCATAGATCTAAAAGTGAGGAACTTGTTCATATCTCAAGAGGATGATGATGTTTATGATGGCACCAATGACAAATCTAAGGCAGCCCAGTGATCTGCAAACAGCTCATTTACAATCAGCAGACTGAAGTTCGAGATCCCCAAACGCTTTAAGAGGAGGAATTACCGCAGCTATGCCTGACACACGGGCAGGTAAAAGTGACTTTCTAGCCTCAGTGCGAACTTTAAGACTTCCCAGCAGAATCTCTCTCCGCCATGTCTGCTTTTACCTGTTGGTCGCTCCAGGTTGTCTGCGCAGATCCGGACGGCCAGCATCAGTAGCAGCGCTGCTGAATACATGTCGGCGGGTCGCGAAAGTAGTAAAGGTCCAGTCCGGCTCGTCACAACAAGCAAATCCTAGAGAGGGAAGTGTTGCCGCAGCTTGAGCGGCGGAACGGCGGCTGAAGATAAGTTGTGGGGTGAGCTCCATTCAGGGGGGCAGCCGCCTGCTTCCTCCACAGCCCGCTCTGGGTGCTCTTCATCCGCAGCTGAGGGATTCAAAAAAGCCCCCCCACCCCTCTGACTATTTTTTTTTTTTTTTTTTGACTGTCAGGCGAGGAGTTGGGACGCAGAAATGTGAGCCAGCGGCGCCTCCATGTGGCGAAACTGCACACACTGCTAAAGCCACAAGTTTACATACACCAACAAAAAACAAAACTAAACAAAACAACAACAAAAACACCATTATTTTCTCACAATCTGAAGTTAAATCTCTCATGTTTTTAGCTCGCTTAGAATGAACCTAAATTATTTCTGTTTGCTAACAGCCACAATAATGAGAGAAATAATATGGCGGACATGTATATTAACGTCTTCAAGATCAGAAGTTTACATACAGAATGATTACTGTCTCTTTAAACAATAAGAGAAAGCGCGAATGATGACGTCATGACTCGTACCCTTTGACAGGTTAACTGACATTTTAAATTGCATTATGCAGGCGCTAAAACATTGAATTTAGACGCTTTTTTTAGCAAGTAAATGTCTTTTGTTATTTTCCATAATTCAAATCTACAATCACCCAAGTTGCAGATTTCTATGACTTAAATATTTCCTTTTATATTTCTTTGCAGGCAGAGTGGAGTGGGACGATGATTTATTAGGTTCCATTCATTGAGCGTACCTTTGGGATGCTTAAAACACCGTAGCGCTGCTTCTTTCTGTGGGTAAATTACCTTCCTGGTGAAACTTGGTCTTGATGTTACGTAATCATACACAAAACATAAATATTGGGTCAACAGCTTCAAAAATGGGGAGGTCTTGTAGCCGGGTCTTTAAAGAAATGAATATAGTTTTCTCAAATCTCTACTTTGGTCGAAGTTTTAATGAATAATTATTTGTAGTTTCATTCTTTGGAGTATTGGGAAAGGTGATGTTAACTACTTTTAGACTGACCCGTAAATGTTGGAATGATTAACGATTCATTTTGAGATAACTGTATCAAAATCACAAGTTGTCATGGGTTTTTTTTTTCAGTCATCAAAATCATGGTAAGAGAATTCAAAAATAATTTACTGATCTACAGCATTTTATAATTTCATCTTGTAACATCGTGGAGAATCTTAATCAAAGGAAATGTCTACAAAAATCACATAACTCTAAATTCATATCAATACATCTGACTAACTAGAAGGGATCATTTTAATTTCTGACTTTGACAAGCAGAAGCAGACTTCATCATCTCTATCTGCCAAGCAGAATCCAGTGGAAAAGTTTCCAAAATGGAACAATCAGAAATTACCCTGATGAATCACAATTTTCTCCAGAAACTATAGGAGAAAATGGTGGGGGGGGGGGGGGGGGGGGTTTTACATTAGAATAATTAAGAAAAGAAGAAAATATACCTTACTATACAGTAGTCAAATAGTGGTAAGATGATATATAGTTTTTCTGTTAACAATTCAGCTACATTCTTCTGCTACCACAATCATAGTATTATAAGTGTTTTCATAATTAATAAAATATATATCCATGATAACTTCATAAATGCATGACTGCCATTGCAGACAGAAAAAAAGTACATTTCCATGAAAACAATCTGGAAATTTTAAATTAATCTCATAAATTGTCTAGAAAAAAAAAGAGAAAACTTCTGAGTTTCAAGTCAAAAATTTATTTTCTATAGAAAGTGATAAATCTCAAAACTTCTGAGTTTTTTTCTAACATTCTTTTGATTTTTGAAGCTGAGAGATTTCCTATAATCTTTTCTTGACAATTTCTGAGATTTTGGCTGAAATGTATTCCCCCTTTTTTTCTATCTACAAAGGCTCTAATACGCCACTGTGTCTCTCTTCAAGAGCCTTTTAGCAGTGGGTCACACAGCAAAACATTCCAGTTCTGCAGGAGAAGAGAAATAATTTAACACTCAATGCCTGTACAAGCCCTGGGTGAAGGGAACGTCAGCCATGCTGAGTTTTCTGCATAAACACAGATCTAAACTGAAAACAACTTGAAGAGACAGATGCAATAAAGACGCTAGCAATGAATCTGTAAGAAGCTAATGCTAGGAGTCAACTAATCAAAGCTAACATTCTGGATGCAATTCAGTCTGAGGGTATCTCACTATTTGCAGATGATGGGATTATTTTTATTGGGGGGAGAAATACAGAAATTCCTAAAGGAATTACACAATGTAGAATGTTGTGTATTGCACTAGGGATTTAGATTTTCACCATCCAAAGAAAAGATTGTCTCTACAAATACAAAATCAAATCTTCATACTTATCTCAATTGCATGAAAGTACGATTTTAGCCTGCAATATAGTGTATTATAGGCTAAAATGGCCAAATATGATCTCAAAAGATCACAATGAACATCTTCCTCTTCAGATTGTTCTTTGCATCACACTGTGTGGTGAACACATGGTACACTCTGGTGGCGAAACACACAAACAACACTTTCAGTTTGCTTCTTTCTTTTAATCTGATATTAAAACACATTACAAATTCAGTATGCAAATGCTCTCATTTGTTAAATTAAATTATTGAACAGGTCTTTGTTGGTGCAAGCTGTAGCAAAGAACTTAAATTAATTCATCCACATCAAACAGCCCAAACCTCTACAGCTTGAAAACTAATAAATATATCAGTAATTTACAGACAAATCAGACATCAGGCATGTTCGTTCTTTCAGTTTCTAACCTTACTGTTGGGCCTTGAGCACAGACAGTTTATCACACTGAGAGGAGCGAAAGATCGGGAGCAGGTGAGGAAACCACTGTGGGCCCGGTGAGGAGATCAGCCTGTGAAGACAAAAACACTTGGGACGCCCCAAGAAACAGGGCCACATTCTGAAGAAATGTCTACATCGTCCAAAAGTCCTTAAAGACATCACACAGTGCAAAAAAAAAAAAAACAACGGAACCTGGCTGAAAACCCCACATGAAACAAGGCGGTTCACCAACACCAACACTGTTCTTGGTAATAAGTCCTATAGAGAGCAGAGAGAGAGGCACCCTGCTGGGCTAACATGTAGAGCAGTAGTGCACAAAGTCGGCCCTCGAGGGCCAGCATCCTGCATATTTCAGTTCTCTCCCTCATGGTAGTGACAACCTTCTCACCAAGTCAATTTTCTTCTTAGACCTTCTAATGGGCCATCATTTGATGCAGGAGTGTTAAACCAGGGAGAGAACTAAAACATCAAGATGCCGGCCCTCCAGGACCCACTTTGGGCACCACTGATGTAGAGTCACCTCCAATCTTCTGCTTGTTCACACGTCTGATTCAGGACAACTTGGTTCTCATCTTAATGTTTGACATTTTTAATCAGAAAGAAACAATTTCTTGGTTCCATCAGAAGTGGGACAAAAGTTATTGGATGGTTGCTGAAGCATCCAACAGTGAGTGAAGATCAGGGGACTCCTAGTGGACGTCAGACAGCACTACAACAACTCGATGGAGTTTGAAAAGGGTCACATTTTGGGCTCTAATCTGGACCCTTGTGCAGCTGCCCAGATTCTAGGCCCAACAGGTATTGCAGTAGCCAGATGTTGAAGCCCACATGTGGGTTTATCTAAATGGGATAGAGGTCTTTATTTGCAATAAACCAATAAAAAAAATTTTAGACTTTGCCGTTTTAAACAGTAAAACTGATCAGAGTTGAGGGCTCAAACATCTAACAAAGTCAAATCAAAACAACAGACCTCCATAGGATTCTGTTAGATCACTGTTCTAGCATAAGAACCAAGTTGCAATGAACCAGACTCATACTTTAGATTAACAAACCCAAACATTGAGCTCCTTTTAGCTGTGAAATTAAAATCTGTTGCAGAGTGTTTCAAACACACAGCAGTGAGGGTGACCAGAGAGTCCATCCTGGCCTTATTTGGCCTTGTTGTCATCCTGAGTATTTTCCTCTATCACCACAATCTGCACCCCTGATAGCTGTCCGCTAGCATCCAGCTGCAGCCCCTGAACAGCCTGAGTCTGTGCCTCCTGCAACTGGCACTGCGTGTCCTCTGCGTCTGCCGCCATGGTTACCTCGATCCCGCTCTGGACCACCATGGTGGTGGCGTCCCTGCCCGGCTCCTCGGCCAGCTGCAGCTCCATCATCCCCACCGTTTGCTCTACGGGGGTGGGGTTGATCTCGATGACTGTGTGTTCCTGGCCGGCTTCCATGTCCCCTTGCATCACCTCCTGCTGCACCAGCATGGTGCCGTCCACCACTTGACCTTCGATGGGGACCATCTCTGCGCCGCCGGCGTGCTGGCTCAGGTGCACCAGCTCCACAGGGCTCATCACCGTACCAAGCTGGCTGGAGTCTTGAACCGCAGTGGCGCCTACCAGTGTGAGGCCCGAGGAAGGGTGCAAAGTGATGGCATCTCCCTTTCCATCTCCTGTCACCATGTAGCGAGTGAAGAGCTGGGAGCCGGCAGGGAGCAGGGTGACCGTGTTGGAGGACTGGGCTAAGGAGGCGATGGGCAGCCCTGCCACGGTGAACGGCTGGCCAACAGAGGACAGGGAGATGGGGGAGAGTACAGTGAACTGCTGGGGCTGCAGGGTGGCCTGCTGGCTGATGGGGGACGTCAGGAGGGTGGTGGTGGAGGCCGGCCTGTGGAGGCGGGGACGCTTGGTTGGACGCTTAGCGATGGCTTTGCTTTTGGCCGCTTGAGGGGAGGAGAGCAGCGCTCGCACCTGCTGCTGCTTTTTTTGTTCTTCCAACTGAACTTCCAGGTCTGCAGAAACATAAGTTCAGCTTTGTTAGCTTACCCTCTTATATCAGGACACATCTGACATTCGACAAATCTCAATAACATATTTGGTAATATGTTAAAAACCATCCATATATCACTTACATTTGGTGTCAAAGTAAAAGCACTAAACACTGTTCGTCACAATCTCCCGGAGACATTTTATTGTTGTATGAAGCCGACTGCCATCTAAAACAAATCTCTCAAGTAGAACTGAATCATCCTCATGTACTTGAAACAACTTACCGTTAAAGGACAACTATTTATCCGCCTCATCTGTGGCCATACTAACTCTCCTTGACATTCACAACAGGCTGTGCCAGCTGCAGCGCAGCAGAGAGTAAGAGGGTGACAGAGAGGTGGGGATGGGCAGCGCCACACGGAGAGGTGATTGACATCACTAAAACCCAGCTCCTTCCTCTGACAGGATGTTTTTAGTTAGCACTGGGAGAAGGTGGAGGAACTCGATTTTTTCTCAGATTATTTGTCTCATACCACAATGTCATGACATTTCAACAAATATTTAAAAAAGTATTTTTTATAAAAGTTTTATGCCTTGATAAAGTCTTTGGCAGTTTTCTGGCTGTACTCACTGGTGAGGGTGCTGAGGATCTGCTCCTGGCTGGGGTCCGTCTGCTGTTTCCTCCTCTCCAGAATCTTCTTGACCGAGTCCAGCAGGCCGAAGACTTGGGCAAGGTTACTGAGTACAGCCACCTCTACCAGACAGGAATCTGGGATCAGTGTGGCAACCAATCAAAGGGTCACTTGGTCAGTCAGAAAGGAGGAACAACTTAAGCTGCTGTATCCAGTAAATCCACTATTTGCTCATTACTGCTATAAAATCTATATTTGAAAGCATCAGAAAATGTTTTCCAACAGCAGCAGAGTTTGTTCTTTCTTTCAGATAATTTCATACATTTCAGAGCAGAGCAGCCCCTACAGGCTGTCCAGCTTTAGTAAATCAGGGCCCAGCATCCTCACGTTGACGGCCTGATTTCCTACCTGTGTCCTGTAAGGCATTTTGCTCTCTGCGCTGGAGCACGCCGTCCAGCATCTGGATCAGCTCCGTGTTTATGTTGGTCACCACTTCCCCCAGTAGGCCCACGTCAGCAATGCCCTTCCAGAAATTCAGCGTGTCCTCTGTGGACAAGCAGGAAGGCCTCAGTCAGATAAGTGCCAATTGATTCAGATAGAAACAGTGCTGACATTTCCTCTGTTGTAACAGAGATCAGTTCATGTTGGATCATTGTGACCTGAGATCTCACTGGATCCCTTCTTATCTCCAGACTCCATGGAGGTGGAGCTCCAGTCCAACTTCCTGCCCATTATCTCGGCTCGATCGTCAGTCACCATCCCGCCGTTACCCAGGACCGTCTGAACTGCGGGTCACACAGGACAGCACACACTGGACATATTACAGACAGGCAGGCAGCAATCATTAATGGAAGAAAACACCTAGCAGTTCTTGTTTTGTTGGAATATTAGAGGGTAAGTATGTCAATCGGACTGGGGTGAAGGCTCCTCTTACATTAAAGCCACAATAGTTTACATTAAAGCTGCAACTTTAATGTAACTTTTATTTAAAAAAAATATATATATATACATATATATATATATATATTATTAACCATTTGTTGAAACTGTCACCATGTCGTCACAGGAAGGTATGAGACAGATAATCTGTGAAAATCTCCCAGTGCTCCATGTCGCTGCATAGCCCCTACTGATCCTCCCCTCCTTCCTCTCTACTAGCACAGCCACGTTGTGAATGCTAAGGCTAGTTAGCATGGCCAGCAATGACACTAAATAAATGGTTTTCCTGTAACTCTAACTTGTTTCTCTGCCATTAGCAGGAGTAAATGAAGTTGATTGACAGTGATTAGACCCTCCTCTGATTGGTTGTTTTTGGTCAGGAGCAGTGACATGAAGCTGAAGCGACCATTATGGAGTGACTTTTACACTTAACACCACATCACTTCTAGAGCAACAATTAACTTTTAAACTGAAGCAAACTTCCTGAATAATTGTTAAATATGCAAATAAACTACAGCGGTTTGTTAAATCTGAGCCTTCTCACCCTGAGAGGATGTGGGCGAAGTAAGGCCGGTACTGTCCGGAGGGAAGCGAGTGTTGTTGATTAATAGGTCAAACTTGGTACTGCGACATGTGTTGGTACACAAGGTGCTGTGCTGATAGAAGTCCAGCTGACCTGAATCCATCATTTTCCTGCAGGGTACAAACAGAGAACGCTTAAAGAACAAGGAAACAGTCTCTCCTCTGAGCTTGTCATTTTCAATGCACAAGTCATATGTGAGCTTGCTCTAAATGCAACAACAGAAAAAGCCAGACAATAAGGTACCCATGCTGTGTTGTATCACCTGTTTTCTGACCCTTTGCCCTCACCTTAGCATGACTCCCCCCATCCTGATGGCTCTCTTCCAGTCCTTCAGAGTGGCTTTTCCAGATAGGTGCACAAACTGCTTTGGACTGATCAACTGGTCTTCATACTGCAGAAAACAGCAGTACAACAGTTAACATGCTATAGATTATGAGCTAATTTTAGTTATAAACTGTTAGCTTACTAGATCCAATCAGTTAATAGTAGTCAACAGACTTGTGATAGCTCACATGCTTAAGTTAGCATTTTAGCTAACACTAGCATTTTAACTGATTTTAGTTTACGTATAGCTGTTAGCATTCTAAATTGACTATGTTAATTTAAGTCAGCAGGCTAGTGACAGCCTACATGCTACTGTCAGCATTTGAGCTAATAGTAGAACTTAGCTGTCATGATTAGAATCAGTTAATGATAGTCAACATGCTAGTGATTGCCGACATGCTTATGTTATCATTTTAGCTAATATTAGCATTTGAATTTATTTTATTTTACATATAGCTGCAGACACATTAGATTGACTAAGTTAATAGGTTACATGCTAATGTCAGTATTTTAGCCAACACTAGCATTTTAACTAATTTTTGTTTACATATTGTTTGCATACTAGATAGATCAAGTTAATGTAAGTCAAAAGGATAGTAAGCAGCATTTGAGTTGACAGAATTTTAACTTAAAAAGTGAAGCATGCATACTGAACGGAATACGTTTATGTGAGCCAACAGTATTTGCTAAAGCAATCACTGTTGCTAAAGCAATCATATCCCACATGCTAACATTAAAATTTTATCTCATTTTGGTGACTTTTCAGAATTTTACAGCACTAGACTTCAATATACCTTAACACATTTCACGTTGATTCCAGGGCACACAAATTTTTTCACAAGCAACACAGCTTTACAGTCCCCACAGGTTATAGGACAGCCAATTTCAACATCATCCCCCTCTGTCTGCTCTGTAAGAAAGAAACAAACTTTTAGAGACAAAAACATCTATGCTATTTTTCCTGGACATTAATTATTTTGACAGCCTCTCACCTGATTGAGCTTCTACAGCCATAACAGCTGCGTCTGTTTCAGCTGACTCATCGCTACAGAAGAAGACAATTCACATATCTTCACTTTGGAACACAGTATCATAACCAACTTGTGCATGTTGACGGCTTTAAGGCAGTCAATAGTTCTGGAATGTAGATTTCGTAAGAATCCTGGTTGTAGTACATACCCAGTGCTGATAGGCTGAAGCTGCAGGATGACCTGAGTCTTATTGGGGTCATCTGAATCACCGTCATCCTCATTCTTCACCATCACCATGTCCCCCACAGACACCGTCACCTCATTTGTGTTGGCCATTGCTCTCACAACAGAACACTAGAGTGGGTGGCAGCATTTGTGCAACATCTGTAATGGAGGCACAACATACAGTATACACTTTACTCAGTCATCCATGTTGAAATCCAGACTTGGGTCTTCAAGATGCTGGTTGTTCTCTACTGTTGTCTACTCAGATTACATTATAAAGATATGAACTCTTTGTTACTGAGGTGGTTTCTGAAGGCAGCTGGTTGCACTGACAGGTCTCAGCAAAACGGGATCTGAAACACACTTTAGGCATGTACTAAAATGCAAAGTCCAGATTGAGAATCTATGTCAAGGATTGAAAAGAAATGTTGACAGATAATCTCTATCCAATTTAACCAAGCTTGAAGTTTTTTTGCAAAAAGATTGAATCCAATTTACTCAAATGTGCAAATTTCTGAAACATTCTAACTCAAAGGCCTGCTGCTGTTTCCTCAACAAAGAACTTTAAAACAAACAAACAAAAAAACACTAATTGGGTAGGTCATAAAAATGCCAATAAATACTGCGAAGTTTATGGTTGTAAGATGATAAAACTTTGAAAGGTTCAAGCGATATGAATATTACCATATGAATGTACTCTCAAATCTTAAAGTTTGATCAATAACTATCAAAAATATAATGGGTAGCTTTTGAATGTTTATATTTATTAATTACAGTGAAATTAACAGTAGTTTAAATCCATATAAATGTATTGCTCCTAGGAATAATTCAACCACCTTGAAAATCAAGTTGAGCCAATCAACATCCTAGTTAACAAGGATGTTGCTAGCATCTTGTTAGCATCTTAAATGTTTAGGTTTTTCTGGGCTTTTTAATGTTTTATTTGAACTCCTCTTTTTCCAGGGCAAAAGGACAAAATTCCAACAATTATTAGAACGTTTCGTGTTCTAACTCATTTGTGTGTTCCCCCCTAATCTGCACAGGCTACTTTTAGGAATTCGGAGGTAGTCTAGGTTATTGTTCAATCCAACAGCCTCGCAGCATGATACTGCCACTCCCGTGCAAGACAGCTGGTAGTGTTCTGAGGTTTGAAAGCTTCACGTTGACTCCTCCATAAATACTTTCACAAAGTCTGTGTCGCCTTTCCCTAAAACCGTCCTTTAGGAGATATTAGTTGTGACGTTTTTGAGTAAATGTGTGAAGACTGTTCGGCTGGCACAAAATGAGGTCATAGCTTCTAATACTAAAAGCGTAATATTTCCCGAGTATAGTTTCATATTGTCCATGTTAGGGCTGTTTAAACCAAAGGACAAGATGTTAGATAGCGATATTCTGCATTTACCTTTAAAACTTTAACATGTCAGTTTGAACGCGCGTGGGTAGTGGGTTCTCCACGCGCAGCGGGGGGTGGGGGTTAAAAAACCGCAGTTTAGCTATAAGTGAGGGGAAATTTGACTATTTTCGTTCAATTTCCAAGGCCACACGACACCTAAAACTATCCGTTCTAGTTAAATATTAAGACTTGTGTCTCCAGGAGTCGGGCTGTCATCGCCTCAAAAGTAAACCAAAATGTGAGTTTTAGAACCACCGAGCTACACAGTCTCGGTTTGGTGGTAGCCATTACAGCTAATGCAGCAGCGTCGTTTCATATGTAGGAAGCTGGACAATACTACAGAACTCCATCGTCCGAGACGGGTAAACCTTTGCATTTAAAGTGTGACGGCTACGTGCCGCTTGTCTATGAACCGTACGTCCCCTCGTAACTCTGCATTTTAACTCTCCGCTCCCCCTCAAAATGACGTCTCCCTGTGCGGCGGCACGTACAGCAAACAACGGCACGGCGACGGCGGCGTTGCCCCTCCATTCTGCGCGAGGCTGGCTGACTGAACCCCTTCCGCCAGTTAAGCTAACCTCTGCGGCTAAAAATCACCGTTTGTGTCGCTGGAACAATGTTACTCTGCAGTGATATATATTAAAATTCACATTGTGGAAAAAGGCCCGTCCTTACCGTTTTATGAAGACAAACACATCCCTAGATTGTGGGGAGCTTCGGCGCATGCGTACTTGACTGTTGTAGCCGTACTTCCTGCTAAACAGCGCTCGCCCTGTTTTAAGCTTACTTGCGAGAGGCAACAATGTCAGAAATTTACTTGATCAGACGGGACTGAACGGCTCTCACAATATATCACATTCAGGCAAATGAGCAGATTGACATCAGTGATCTGTTACGTTTTATACCCTTATTTACGGGATTGTGTCACAGTCACACTCTACAGGTTCCGATGAAACCATTGATGTCATACGCAACAGAAGTAAGCCTAAACGTGTTAGCACTGTATCACATCACATCACCATATAAAGTAGCTCAGCATGAACTTTTCATGACTTCTAAGGAGTGTTTTCTTCACATAGAGTGTGGAGGCGCCGGAACAAATGGTTACCAGCAGCCTCAGATTTGAAAAATTATGCTTCCGAAATCTCTTGATGGCGATTCCGCAAAGAGAATGAGACTCCCTCACCCTCCCTGTGTCAATCACGACAGAAGCCCTTTTTAACGTGAACTCACGCAGGACCACGTGTATATGATCACTGGGATTATCTGTCTCACTAAGAGTTTCGGTGTTACCACTGCCGTGAACATAGCTAATCAGGAAAATTGGTGGTGCCTCACAGCGTTAATAGAACTACTAGTTATCTGGTTTAATGTTATAATAAATGTCGATACTATATATGTTTTCTATTTCTACAGCAAAGTAAACTATTCGAAACGCATGATGGGTAAAGAAAGGGCGTGACCCTTTTCACTCTTGATATGCTATTGGTTGTGTTCGGCCGACGCAGTGTTTAGATGAATTTATAAAAAAATAAATCTTTAAAACGACTGTTAAAAAGTGACTATCGTCATGAAAGGAAATTTTCAGAATTGTAGGAGTTGTTATACTTTCACTCGTTTCAGTGGCAGGGAATACAATAACTAAACATGATCAAAAATACTAAGGTCTTAAAATCCTTCAAATTTAACTTAGTTTATTCTTAGTCAATCATGACTGGACAAAACAACAAGGTGTGACCCGGTTTAAATACAGAAAAATGTTCACTAACATAGAGACTATTCCTCACTCACCCTCCACTGGAATAAACACAAAATGTTTTCATAATATTAGGAAGGAATACCGTATTTGTGATCTGTGATTTAAAAAGTGATTCATAATCACTCAGAAGCAAAATGCCCTCCTGTTTATCCTGTATTTTTTTCCAATCCAATTCAGCACCAATTCTCAGACATTATACCTTTCTAATTTATAAAACAGCATTTTGTGATTGATTGGGTTGAAAAAGTATGTTGAAACTGCGTCTTTATTTTAACTGAGGATACAGCATCTGTAAAATCTATTCACCTTCTTTAATGTTTTACCCTTTTTATCGCTTTCACAAATCAATTGTGAAAAAAAAGAAAATCATTCATTAATGTCAAAGTTAAAACAGATTTCTACATAAAAAGGACAAATAAAAATATTAAATGAAATGTAACATAAAATATGTGATTGCATCTATAGACATTTTCATTCACATAAAAAAAACACAGCACAATGAATTGCTCTGGCCTCAGGCCAGGGATAAACGAGGAGTCTGTGGAGCTACAGAAATGAGGAATTCAAACCTAAGCATTGCTGATCTACTTTATATAAACCATAAGTGAATGGTTTACATATCAAAAGGAAGAAGTTTAAAGCATGATATGTCCACTTCAGGTTATTTTGTGAAGAGAAATTTGAAAGATTTGTGGGCATTCAAAGCTGGTTAAGATACATCCTTAAAAGACTTGCAGCAGTAATTGCAGCAAAAAGTTGTTTAGTATTGATGGTGCTGGATCAATTCCAACAGAATACACTATAGGTTGTGGTCATAACGTAACAGAATCAGAAAAGGTTCAGTGTGTATGAATACTTTTGTAAGCCACAATATCATATGAATTATATATATGTATATATATGAATAGAATAGAGTTGAATCACATAGTTTAATAAGAATGGTAACCCCTACATACACAAAGTCCAGTTTTCACATCAGATGACTTGTGTAGTTTGTCCACTGGACAGACCAAGTGGAAATTAAAAGGCAGTGCAGCAGCTACAACACATCGCCGATATTGCTTGACCTGTAGACTGAGATG
Source organism: Gambusia affinis (assembly GCF_019740435.1). Lineage (NCBI taxonomy): Eukaryota > Metazoa > Chordata > Actinopteri > Cyprinodontiformes > Poeciliidae > Gambusia > Gambusia affinis. Next base: position 24,134,190 of record NC_057881.1, read on the forward strand.
TATACCAGTATTGGGCAAGGTTAGGGTTTGGATTAGACCACTCAAGTTAACAAATTCCAACAGACTGAAATGTAAACTCATATGTATGTGAGTGTTAGTGATGGTGGGTGTAGGAGAGCTCCAAGTAACCAGTCCAAATATGATATATTGAACATCTATTTATTTATTCTTTTATGAGTCATTGAGATTACATCACCCCAAAAAAATCTTTTAAGTGACAAATTTAAAAAAAAAAGTCAAGTCATGAATTCTAGCCTCTGAAGAGTTTATGTGATTTAGTTCCACCAGTCCATTTTCTTTATGAAAAGTGATTTAGACCAAACAGTTTGTACAACATATGAGAATCTTAACACTTTCTCTTCTTAAAAGCCTTGTGGAAACTGAAAATAAAGTTTGGTGACTAATTAAGATACACGTGATCATTACCAGAAAAAACCAACAACTTTAAAATAAAGTGACATGATAGAATCTGAGAAAATACTCCTAGCTAACAGCTGTGCTAAACTAGCCTTAGCAAATTCTGACTGAGACACTTTCTTGTTCTCACTTCCTTAACTGATTCCTCAGCTAGTAGTTATACAGTTAATACGATTGCTGAATCCAAGCTGATCTTAAAATAATTATGAATATGTATATGTAGCCTAATCAGTTTAAAAATGAGGTGTAGTTCAAAACCTAACTGAGACTGAGCATAAATGCTGCTATGTGAGGCTGCCTCTAGCTCTAGATTCAACCCCCACACATATGTATGAGTGGCAACAATATTCTCCGATCACACTTCAAAGCCAAACATGCAGATTTCTGTAAAAACATAACTTCTTTTTACACATTACCTGATAAGAGAAGCTCGGTTTGTAGTGGAAAGTGACAATGATATGCATCGCCTACATCACACCTAATGTAATATACGACTTGAGACATTATTTTTAATATTACTCTTAGTTGATTGGTGGCTAAAGAGGCATTTGATTAAAAAATTAAGTCTTTCACAAATAACATTTGATCATTCTTCAGTGAAAAAGGCGGCCATCTTTATCTGCTCTGGTTAATAAATTGAGCAGTTGGGTAAAGAGAGCAGTAGTCTGAAATGATGGATTCAGTAAAGAATGGCAACATGTTTTTCATTATGTGCAGTTTGACCCTGTATAAAGGAGGAGACAAGGGAAAAGGTAATAACTGGGGAAAGTCAGAAATACTCATTTAAATGGAATCTATCAAGGCAAAGAACCTGTAAGATAAAGTCTTCTTGTGCACTCAGAACATATTATACTGTATATAATATACATGAACAAAAATATATAGAAAAGTGAATTTGAGTGTAAGAGTAAAAAATAAAAAGATGCTGCCGACGTAGCATACTATCTTCCTCATCTTACACTGTGCTATAACATATATTGTATGCTGAATTAACTAAATATTCTATATTATAGAACAGAATAAATGTCTGGCAATCTTGTGTTTGGTGGAGAAAGTTTAGGAAAGATGATTGAATTCCCGAGTTAAGAGTTCTGGGTTATCAGGCTGTTTATTTAAAACCTCTTTAGTCCAGAAGAAATTCTCAAACCTGGGAAGGCTGCATGTCACGTTTGCAGCTGCAGCTTTGTTGTAATTACATTTCACTCTTCGCTGAACATAGGATTGTAGAAGGAAGTGTGCTGTTTAAATTAGTTTTGAGTGTTGGGTTACTTTTAGGGGTGCACTGATTGTAGTTTTCTGGCTGATCGCAGATTGCCAATCTTTAAGAAACCTGACCTGGCCATTCCGATTGTGGCCGATACCAATTTTTTTGTCTGAAATGTTGCCCAATATAGCAAGAAAGTCACTGATTTGTCGCTGAACAGTAGAGTAACTATTCTTAACTATTCTGTAAACATGCAGACATAATCTGGTGGGCCAGTCTGTCAGTCAAACCTCTCATTAGACCTTTAACCGAGGTAGATAAGATCAGTGGATAAAATCAGCTTCAGATATAAGTATCAGCCGATCACTGATCTCCAAAAATGAGGGAGATCAGGGCTGAGTTATTGGTACACCCCTAGTAACTTTAAAAAGTAAGTAGATATACTTTAGAAGATAATTTAGAAATCCCAACAAAAAAGTGTTTTCTCTACAATTAAGGTGCAAAAATCATTTTCCTTCTTGACTTATAAGACATAGTTTGGTTTTTGAGAATTCTGAGAATATATTAATAGTAACAATTTTAAATGTTGATGAAACATTTAACTTTTTTCCCTTGCAAGATTTAACAAGAAGAATAAGTTCACGTCCCACTATAAGAAAGCTTCTTGTCAGTTTTACCTTGAAGAATTGAAGCAGAAACATCTTACCTGAGCCTCACACACATGGAGAAATAGACCCAGAAGTATACTTAAAGGATACTTCAAAGAGGGAAAGTGACACGTTGCTAGCATACTTATTTGTCATATATCAGAAGTCTGCAAATCAGAAAAAGCAGTAGAAACAACCCTTTTAATTCGGTAACATATTAGTTGGCTGGCTAATATGTTATCTTAAACCTAAAGTTAAAAGAATTGATCCCATAGCAGTCATTGTTAGATAGACCATCAAACTAAAAGGAAGGACACAGTGGATAGACTTCTGTTTGAAAACATGCACCAATCACTTTCAACAGATTGTTTTCTAAACGCAAGCAAGTTCAGAGAATAGCTCAGAATAGCAGTCACTGAAAAAAGACCTGAATGAACCATCAAATATTATCTTAGACATTCTCAAGATATACGTTGATTAAAAAAAATATCTGATGAACATGACATCATTTCAAAAGTCCTGAAAATGATCCAAAACACCGCAGTAACCATGCCAGACCTGCAGGTCGCAGTGCAACACAACCATGACAAGAAACCCAAAACAGAGGAATGAACCTGAACGTCACATGTTGATGTTCTTGATGTTGAGAGTTACGTTAGAGCTGGGGTAATGACGTCGCAGTCTTTAGCAAAATGTTGTTTAGTGGTTATCCACGTGAAAACTCAAAGGTGGCATAAGGTGAAACTCCAGATTGGAACTGAAAGAACTTTTCAGATCTACAGTTATCGCTGGAAAAATATTGTTCTTATTGGAATGCAAAGCTGAAACAATAGCAGCGTTTTATATACTTTGCGTGATGTTATTCCTGTGTGAAGCGCAGTGGGGTAGAAACTTGCTGTTAGCTTGCTAACTTGCTAACCGGCAAGCTTTTAGCTTGCTAACTTGCTAACCGGCAAGCTTTTAGCTTGCTAACTTGCTAACCGGCAAGCTTTTAGCTTGCTAACTTGCTAACCGGCAAGCTTTTAACTTGCTAACCGGCAAGCTAACACCTGAATATATCAATGTTAATATGTCCTGTATTCACCATAATTAGCTTATATTCACACCTTTTAGTACATGAATTGAGTTTGCTCAGAACTGTGTAGACCCACCCACAGAAGATACCTAATCTCTACGGTGTAAGATGTGACATTTTGTCAACTTGAATGTTGCAAAAGATGTGCTAATTTTATGATGATTGAAAGAACAACCTTAAAAATAAGTAGAGCAAGAAAAGGTTTTGTAGCCATGTAACAAGTGAGAGAGAACAAGTTTCATAGAGGGTGAGAAGGGGAAAAGCCTAACGAGAAATTCAGCCACCAAGTAACATTGCCAGTGCCTCCACTTGGAGAGTTGATGTTACTACACCCTATAAAGCCATTTGCTTTCAACTGTCTTTCGGAAAGGGCTTAAAAGAGAGCTGAAGGAGTTTTTGTTTGAGTTAATTACTCTTGTATTTTTGTAAAATGAAAATGGTTGGAAAATCTGTCAAAAAAGTGTAACCTTCAGTTTTTCCCACTTAGCACAGTGGGTGGGAATAAAAACACCAAACAAGTCTCACAGCAGCTCTTACGATTTTCTTATGATTCCAGTTTCCTCTCAAAGTCATCTGGCAAATTAAATTGTTGCAGTTTTATCAATATTACCCTAAGTTAGTGAACGCTTATAGAAGAACCAAAAAATTAATTAATACATCTACTGTCCATCTTATTACTAGTGTTATTTACAGATGCCTTAAATAGAACCACAAACCTTCAGTACCATGGTCTATCTGTATGTAAACATCTTAACTACAAATATTCTCAGATTTTGATGGTATGCATCTATTTACAAGATAATTAAAGGTTTAAAATCGATTTGGTGTTAGTGCACACAGTTTACAATAACAGGAGGAGCAGCACACTGCTTTACACTTATTGCAGTATGCTGTGTCTCTTTACACTATCAACTCCAACAACTTCTTGTGATCTCTTTGTATGCCATCTCTATAGTTTTTTATTATCTACGAGAATTACAACAGAGTGTAGGCAAAACATTGCACAAACTTTGACAGGTAGACCTTACAATCATAAGTCCGTTTGCTCCTGTACTGAGAGAAGGGCATATGGCTAGGTTCTGTTTTTCACATTGCGTCAGGAGGCTCTGTGCACCTGGTGTTATGCCTCACTATATAGATTCCACCTGCCAATAAGACTGGAATGCACATTTCCTTGCGATAATCTCAGCTCTTAGAGTGATCCAAACAAAGACAAGGGCACAAGTCACAAAGTAAGGAAGGAACAGTGGCTACATCACAGGGTGGTGACTCGGAGTGGTCTGGTTTCTATTGATGGCCGCAAGACGAAGTGAGATCTCAGTGCGATGAGACAGTTTATGAACACATAGTATCAACAGTTAGCAGTGGCAGCCCTTCTCGGGGGAAGCAGTCGCAAGTTCCTCTTCGTCATCACCCGGGTAGAGGACCTTTGCAGTGAGGCCACTTTTAACGCCATCCCAGCCATCACGGGTAACGATCTCCCCCATCTTCATCAGCTCGAAGATATCTCTGGTCAGCAGCTCGAACGCCCGGTCCACATTACTGTTGCACTTAGCCGACGTCTCGATGTAGCGGATTCCCAGATCGGCGGCAAGCTGCTCGGCCTCATCCCGGCTCACCTTGCGGTCCTTGTTGAGGTCGCTCTTGTGGCCGATGAGTATGTAGACCATGTGGTGGGGCAGGATGTGCTCGCTCACCTCCTTATGCCATTCTTTCACATGGTCAAAGGTCTTGCGGTTGGTGAGGTCAAAGACTAGCAGTCCCCCAACAGAGTTGCGGTAGTATGATGTTGTGATAGACCTAGAGAAAAAAGAAATTATTGATAAATCCATAACTCAGAACAAATGTATTCTTCGTCAAAGCACAGCTTATGTATTGGTGTGCTGTAGAAAACGAGTTGCCTTCTTTCACTCCTAAAATGAGTGAAAGAAATTCTGAGAAACTTATTTGAGGTAGGGGGTTAAGGAAAAAAAAAAGTCACGTCCTGTAATAGCCAAATCGAAGTTGTGCAGAATCCACATCAATAGTTTCCTAAGCTCCATTTCTTCAGAGACACACATTTTCTGCACTAGCAATTATGCTTTTAGTGTAGGTCAGAGGTTCTCCAAACAAGTCAAGGACAATCCAATTCAAGGTTTAAGTTCTTGTCAGATCAAGTGTTGAGTCAGGTCTAGAGCTGGTTGAGATCACACTAGTCCCTATCTCAATATTTTACATCATCACAGACAAGCCGTAGGCCAACTCGATTTTGGAAGCCATTTTATAAGGTCTAAATGAAAAAATGTAACCAGGCTGTGTTGTGTGGGTTTCAAAGGAAATTTTTAATCAGCTTTGATAAAGACAGCATGATCTCACTCTGACAAACTATGAAAAATCCAACCTCTAATTAGAGAATGTTTATTCAGTGGGGATAATAACCTATATTAAGAAATAAAATCTTACCCACACTGTCGGTTAATGGAGTTTTTTTTTCTGTATGAAGGTTCTGGCAATGCTTTTTCTGAGAGGATTTTGTGGACTCTGGCTTCTTTTTGTGTCCTTTTCCATTCCACTGGTCTGAAACCAGGTCAATCATATTTACTCCCAGCCGGTCGGGACGGATGCCCTCTCACACTGAGCCTGGTTCTGGTGCTGCTGGAGGTTTCTTCCTATTAAAGGGGAGTTTTTCCTCTCCACTGACACTACGTATGCATGCTCTGTATGAAGGATTGCTGCAGTCAATGACACAACGCTACAGGCTTGTCCAGGAGGAGTGAACGCTACAAGTCGATGACTCGACATAATCTGCTGAGTTTCCTTCGACAAAATTAATTTTACAAATTTGAATAATAAACTGAACTTGATGTCACTGAAAACTAGGATCAGTTGAAATAAATGTACTTGGCTTGTATTCTGACTGTATGATTGGATTGAATTGCCTTTACTTTGTAAAGTACCTTCAGGCAATACTTCTTTTGAACCAGCACATTATAAGGTAAACAAAAATAAAATAAAATTAACATTGAACAAGTCTTTTCTGTTTGTTTGTTTTTTTCTTTTCCCCTGCCGGGGGGTATTTTGTGGGCTCTAGTGTCCCTTATTTGAAAGTAGGCTGACAGGAAAGGGGGAAGGAGACGCATACTTTATGACCTTCAGTCTTTCCTGGTTATCAGGATGCAAAGCAAAAGTAATGTTGTGGTAGAAAAACAAAAAAATGGAGAAAGAAAACAGATTTCAACTGAGACCTCTAGATAATTCAGCAAGAAGCAAACTTGAATGACCCACACAGACACACACCGAGCATCACTACAGAGTGGACACACACCCAAAGTGGGGGTGGATGTAGAATCTAAAGTCTCTACAGGTTGTTATGGAGACACATTGATTTTAAGACAGGGTCACAGTCACGCTATGGCCAGCTGTTAATTCCAGGTAATTGTGCTGCAAGTTTTTCCAGTTGGTTAATTATTTAAATAAAACAACTAAAGCACATTTACTGAGGTAAGAAGTTCATAGCAGTGTGGAGTTCAACTGGGTGAATGCCATCTGTTGTACCATCTGAACTGGCTGTCATGGTAACGCTACATGCGGTATATTCATGATATTTATAGCGATTACCGTGTCAGCATTTCCACAATGTAAGATGGCAGCAGGTGTGTTATACGCTAAATGTAGCACTACTACGGTTCATAGTTTAAGAATGACATCAATACATGGGCCTGTGATATGATGTATGTAGTCTGCTAACAGAAGGAAGTGCAGCACAAACAACATGTTGGGACGCCATCTGGATGAGATGCTATGTTAGCATCAGCCCTTGTTACTGATAACGAGACCAGAGAGTCAGAACCAAGCAGTGGTCTTCAACCCTTCATCTCAAACTGGGCAGGTTGGCATGATAGATAAATATAGTTGACTTCCTGTACACTCATTTGTTCAGCGAATTAATGATATCTACGCATGGATGGATAAGTTCCTTCAATTAAAGGCACATAATGACATTTTATAGCACAATCAAGTAATTCTGTTACTTTCAGGTGTTATAAAAATGCTTCTTCTATATATGACTTAAAGAAATTTTACTTTATAATTTAACACCTTGAAATTGGACATCCTGCTCTTTCTAAAACTCCACCTCATGAAGTCATCACAACATGGCTCCTCTATTAACTCTTTAACAAGATTTTTTTGTATTTTTTTTTATTTCGCTCTGAGAAGTAGCTCCTATAATGAACTCAGCAGATTTGGAGTTCCACTAGGTGTTGCTAATTGCTGCTAGCTAGTCTGAAGGAGCGGAGTGGAGTGGAGGACTCACAGGGAGGACTGTGAGAGTTCTGTGAGACAGAAACTCTGCAGTTCAGAGGAGGAGCGAGCTGCAAAGGCGGGGCTAGGTCCGTTCAGGCCTTTTGCACAGCTGAATGGTTGCCATGGAGATTAAAGAATTTATCAAACATGATGGATGACAGAATAAAATTATAAAATGATGTCAAATAAGTCAGTTTTACATGATACTGTCCCTTTTAAATACAAAGAAGATAGAAGTACATCACTTTGGTGCAAAATATCAAGCACAAACCTTTCTCAGCTCACTGTCTGCTACATGCAGAAATGAAACATGGAATTTGTGATTCAGTTTGGAAATGTGGATGAATCTTCCTGCTGTCGTTCACGTTAAGGTTAACACATTTTCTGTCAAAGGCTGTCTCTGAAAAACTAAGCCATGCATTTATCACAAGTAGGCTGCACTATTGTAACAGTTAATAGAAAACACAGCTGCTGTTCTCACAGGCACTCAGAGATCTGGATGTGTTACTACTGCTGTCCAAACCTTGCACTGGTTACCTCCACGTTTCATATAGAGCACATATACACCATAAAAATACTTCAGATGGGGTTCTTTTTTTAAACAGCCTTAAGAATTGACATTAGTGACTTTTTTGAAAAACAAATAACCCCAATTCTTTTCTAACATGGAATGTTTTCCCCACTGGATTTAATATAATTTCAAGTGAAAGGTTGTATTGTTCTACATTTTTCAGAGTGAAATTTTGCTGCTAAAATAAAAGATGTGTTTATTTTAATCCCCCCTTTTTTTTTTTTAGCAGAGCTGCTATTTTATTCACAGATATGCTAATGCATTTGTGGGTCTAAGCCTAATCTGGACAAAGTCAGACTAGCAGACATCCTGCAGTGGATTCCACTAACCAGCCCCTGCCACCCCCCCAATATTTCCATTTTCTGGCTGTTATATTTTCCAAACACAGGAATAGGTGGAAGTTATTCTCATTTTACAGGTCAATGCTGCTCTGATCCTCACATGTAGAAACTCAAAGGTACATTTCAGAACTGCAGCTTGTTTTGGGAAAAACTGGGAATTTTCTCCAAATATTTGGAGCTTTTTTTTCTGCTAACTCCTGCTTGTCTATAACTAAAACATCTATGTACGGTTGGTTGTTTCAAAGGACTGCACCCAGCTCTTCTGTGTGTGTGTGTGTGTGTGTGTGTGTGTGTGTGTGTGTGTGTGTGTGTGTGTGTGTGTGTGTGTGTGTGTGTGTGTTGTATAACCACACACTATCTACTGTGCGGAAGGAGAGCAGGGCTGGTGTGTGAAAGCATTAGTCCTATAGCAGGAGTGAATCGTGAAGTACAGGATGTGTGATGACCTGCTGAGGTCACAAGGCGAGTATGGGCATGTCCACATGTAGACCACCCAATCAAAACAGCATCTGCTTTTCAAATTCATGTCCAGACGTTCTGGAAATATATTTTGATGAAATTAGGAACATAATTTAGAAAAAAAAAAAAAGATTTGTCTCTATATAATATTAATTACTGGGGAGGGGGAAAAAAAAAGACCTTTTTGTTTCTGGGCTGAACTTTGACAAGAATTTGTCACATTGTAACCAAAGATTTTAGTTTGGTTTATTTAATTTTTATGACACAGTGGAAGGAAAATGAGATGCAGTCTCAACATTCCACTCAAATAGAAATCTTCAGAATTGTGTCTTGCCTTCCTACTCAACCTTCCCAAGAGGAACCTTCCTCTGAACTATCACTCTGAGTTGTCTGCTTCCTGACTCCACCAGCTGTGAACATCTGCAGACTGACCTTTGAACCCATCCTGTCTGAGAACTCCGGCTCAGGCAGATTGGACGGAGAATAAAAATCTTTTTACCAGCGCTGCAACTGATGATTATGTTAGTAACTGATTATGTAGATAAATAATCAATTATCCAGATGAAAAATTGTTAGTTACTGCAGATTTTCTTTTTTCATTTAAGCACTTCAGCCTTTTTAAATTCAATTCAAGGAGTGCATGGAAAGATGCAAATAAACAAATAGTTCAATTTATTTTTTTAAATAAGAAAAAAATCAGTTTTTCCTAAAAATGAATGATTTTTACATTGCAGGTGAAGCTAAAACTGCCAGATGAGGAATTCTGGGAAACAAACAGCCTGAATTCTGTTTTTTCTGGGTAAACTACATTACATAAAAAGAAAAACAAACCAAAAAAAACCCGAGTGGAATCCTTGAGCGGAGTGAAGCCTGATGTGAAACACCTTCAAAAGAAATAAGCAGATCTAAGAGCGGAGCTGCTTCTTAAAAAGAGTCATTTCTGTCCGACATCCCAGCAAGCATCACAAGCAGCAACAGCTGGCTGACTGCTGCAATAGTTACACAAATCTAGATTAGCTCTGACTTTGGCGTTGCCCTGGAGACCATGGGACGGGCTGATGGGGATTCAACCCGCGGCCTAAATAGCAGCAGACTCCCCATCATCCACGAATGAAATGCTGCGTGTCTGCTGCTGCTCCCCCGGCCGGGCCGTCTGTCCTCTCAGCCTCGTTACGATTCTCCACACCGAGGCAGAGGGACGGTCTGGGTGAAAACATGAGCACACAGGGCGAGCTGCCTCACACAGGCCCGCATTATCGAACCTAAACCTGGCCCACGATGGCTGCTGCGCCTCGGCTCAGCATTCACATCAGATCTGATCCCTGTCGTACCTGAACCGCTCCTGTCCGGCCGTGTCCCAGAGCTGCAGCTTGATTTTCACCCCGGGCTCGATGTCCAGCGAGCGGGCGTAGAAATCCACCCCGACCGTGGGATCCGCCACGTCGCTGTAAATCCCGTCCGTGAAGCGCTTCAGCAGCGACGACTTCCCCACAGTGGAGTCCCCCAGCAGGATGATTCGGAACTGGTATTGCCACAAAGTATCCATGGCATGACTAGAGGCAGAGATGCGGCGGTGGAGGAGGCGTTGTGTGTGTGTGTGTGTATTTGTGTGTGTGTGTCGGGTGGAGGAGGATGCTGGGTGGGAAACAAAGCCGTGTGTTTTCCACGGAGCCCCGGCTGCTGCTGCTGCTGCTGAGCGGCCCCAGCAGTCATGTGACAGCGTTACCTCTGCTCCACTCCACAGACACAGACCGGAAACAGGAGCAGGAACGGAACGGGCCAGGCGGCTTGTTAACAAAGCGTATTAGTGGAGTATTAACCAGCTGCAGCCTTTATGTGAAGCCTGTAGCATGATGCTAACACTGTTTTATCTTTATTCCCTCTCTGCTAGTAAACCAAAGGTCTGAGCTCAGAGCCGGAGCTGTCCGCGGTCCTGAAGACTGATGTCACCCCCAGATTAAAACTGCTGTGGTGGTCACGTGCTGATCGAACTATTATTGGCAATAAAAACCGTGTACTGCTGTGTTTTATACTTATTTTTGGAAAGTCCAATTCCTGCTGCTTGGAGGTCCCAGTGAGCTGAGCGACCTCCATCATTGGTCAGTTGGAGGAAGTCTGGAACCAGCAGGACTCTTCCTGGAGCCGCTGCCTTCTGAACTGAGCCACCAGCTCAGAGCAGAAGGGCTTCAGTCAGAGAGGAGAACAAGAACCTGATGGTCCTGCTGTCAGAGCTGCAGTGTTCCTCTGTGGAGAGATGAGAAGCTTCCAGAAGGACAACTTGCTCTACTTAGAACTGATTTTAAACATTGATGTTCCTCTGTTTATGTGTTCATGCTCTTCTGTTTCTAACTGATTACAATAATTGTTTGATGTTTCCCTTTAAGAAAAACAGAACTTTGTAAGGCCAATTATCAGATGTTATGTTACTACTTCTTCTCTCCAGCTTCCATCCCTACAACTTTGGATGTTATTTGCTACAGGTGTCATTATTACCCCGTTGTTCCTGCCACATCCTAATTATTTTGTTTAGAACAACAAATTTTTTCCTCACATGCTCAGAAGAATGTCTAAGTTAATAACGTACTTCAGGGCCTTTTCCGCTTATCTATCTAGTTATGCATTTCTATCTATGCATGAGCAGGAATCCAGACAAATAAATTAAAACTGTTTTTATGATATAGGTGGAACAATATGATATTCTTAGAAGTAGATCAAGTCTACAAGAATTGCCAGATTCTAATGAAACTTGTTGAAACTGTCTGTTTATTCCTCTAATACTGTCAACAACTAACATTATAAGTTATTTCAACTGCTGCGTTGAAATAACTTATAAACTATTCTTCTATTCACTGGTGTGATTATCAGGTACCTTCAGGAAGACAGCTTTTTGATCAATTCAAAGAAAAACACATATCCCATAATGCCTCTGGGTCATGTGACCTACGAAGGCCAATCGGGTTAGAGACTAGAGCTTGTATAAAAGCAGAGGAGGTGGCGCGTTTCCTTCTCTTTCTTTGAGAACCTCCCGGAAGAAGTTTTGCTGTAGCGAAATCAGAAGAAAAGATTCTGAAGATCTGGTAAGACCTTGTTGAGTTTAGCTAACATTATGCAGAACTTTAAAAAACAACTAGTTTACTAAGTGTGTTTAACTGTTAAGCGCAGGCTTCTAGCTAATGAGTAAGCTAGGTAGAGCTAGCAGAAGAAGCTACCTCACTGGTTGCAGAGTGTGTAAAATTTTTAAGATTTATTCTAATCTGTTTTTATAAATATTGCAGTCGAGGTCTGAACATAGTTTAAACGTGTTTAGCGTAGCTAATTGAAAGTTAGCTATAGCATGACTGCTAACATTGACCCACGTGCTCCGGCCTGCTCATTCCTCAATCGAGGCGGTGTGGTGCTGCACTCATTTTCCCTACTGTGCAACAACCAGATCCATTTACCAGTCCCGGTACCCGACCAAACCCCCTCATTCATTACCAGTCCTCACTACACCTTCAGTTTAAGTCGTTAAATTTAAAGTTTATCTGCAGTGCTGCTGTAATCGTCAGAATTAGCATGTGGAACCAGCCTGATCTGACGGTTGTTGTGCTCTACCTGCAGCTTGCAGTCTTTGCCGTCTCTGCAGTAATGGATCTGGACCCAGGACGCAGGTACGTTTTCCACGGCAGCCGCTCATCTCGGTCCAACACTCAGGCTCCTATCGAAGCCGGTCATGCTCTGCTGTAGCAGTGGCCGGTCAACAGGAAGCCCAGATGAAATCTTTCACCGACGGTCGCTGTTCAGTTGAATAGTAACTGCTCCAGCAACATTTAGGGAAAGGACACCTGGTCTCTGTAGAAGTCAGATTGTGACGTCATGTTTCCGTTCTGATCAGGTCTCTGTCAGCGCTGGAGGAACCACATCCAAGTCCAGGTGAGCCCCAGAATCAGTTGCTATGGCTGACTGTCCAGGCTGTGATGATAAACTTGCCCTCACTGATTATTGATCTGACTGAGTTTTTGTTTACTGAGCCTTAAGTCTCACAAAATGCTTGGAAGTGTGATTTATTAAAAAGCTGACCTGAGTGTTTGTGTTTAGGTGATGACCCTGGCTGACATGAACATGAGCTGGATGGAGACTTTAAAGATCCAGGTAATGTTCCTCACCAATGCAGCCGTTGGCTAACACAGCAGCATGCTATCCTAAGGATCTGAGCTCTCTGTGGCTCACGGTTCTCCAAATGCATGCGAGAACATGGGGCGGTCTTTGACTGCTGAGGCCCCTATGCCTCCAGCAGCCACTCAACCGTCCTACAGGTCAGCAGACGGGTCAGAACCACTGACTCTTCATTGCTCTCTTTTTCAGAAGGGATAAATGTTGGCGTCCAAGTTGACTGGAAAGTGAGCGCTAGCTCTGCCCTCTAAAGGTATGAACCAAACATTGCTGTGACGTCTGATCTATGATGACTCTATAATGTGAGCAGACTGCTGGATGAAGCTTGCGGATATGGGACTGAGATCAGACTTTATGTTGGTGCATTTAGATAATACTGTTTATGAAAATTAAAAATGTCTCCGTTTCAGATGTTGTGAGAAGATCACCATGGAGACCAGCTGCAGGCCAGGAGTTCAGAAAGCTGCTCGTGATTTATGGGAATGTGTGCAAAGAATCCATGACAAACAGTTGTATCAAATAAAAAGAGATGTCAAGTATTTTCAGTGGTTTTTATTTTAACCGTACACCTGACAGTTTTACAGCATCAGTTTCACATCAGTGGTGCCCAAAATCTGTCCTCCAGGGCCAGCATCCTTCACGTTTCAGTTCTCTCTGTGGTGATGCCAACAACCTTTTCAACATGTCAATGTTCTTCTTAGGCCTTCTAATGAGCCATCATTTGATCCAGGTGCGTTAAACCTGGGAGAGAAGTGAAACCTGCAGGATTCCGTCCCTCCAGGTCCCACTTTGGGCTGCCCTGATCTAAATGCTTTAAAGATGTAAAGAAACATGTAGCAATATTTACAGTAAGGCCACAGGAGGATATGTGAACTGGATGCGTTTATTGATAAGCTCATACACAGTTCACACTGAAAGCAGCTGTTGCAGCTCACAGCACAGCCAGTATTGAAGTTCATGCAGCATCAGTAACAGGTGGGAATCTCTGATATTTCAGAGTCTGGGGTGCTGCTGCCACTCCGGTCACTGTACACGTCCCTGGAAATGAAACACTTTCAGACTGGAAGCTTATATTTTTCTTTTTATACAATGAGCAGAAATGTTTGGTTACCGTGGAGACAGCCGGCAGCCTTTCTGTAGATATCCCTGGAGCTTCCCTGCAGCTGCCAGCAGCAGGCCCAGGTATGGAGGAGACGGCTTAATGGGCCGAGATGTGAACTCTGGGTGGTACTGCACTCCAACGAAGTATGGATGATCTGGAAGACTGAAGCCATTAGAACCTGGAACCAGACAGCTGGAGCTGACCCAACAAGGTTTTAGGTTTTACCGTCGAGTTCAATGATCTCCATCCGCTCTCCTTCCACATCCTGTCCAACGAATCGGAAGCCTTTGTCTTCAAAGTGACTCTTAAGTTCAGGGTTGACCTTAAAGCAAGACAGTGTACTGTCAAATGAAAATAATTTAACAGAATATCACTTCACTATTCTGTTTATAGACAGTTGTCAGATTGGGCAAGTTTCCACCTGACTGTTCAGATTGCTCAAAGTGTTTGCAACCTTAACGTTCAATGACAAAAGTCACATTTTATCCGACTTTAATGTCACTGATAGACATGTCAGAATAAGCCAGACATGGTAAATCTGGATGCAAAAAATGGCTGAAAATTATGCAAGTATGAAAGCAGTCTGTCAGTGAAGCAGATCACAATCCCTCCAACTTCACATTCAGACTTACAGAAGTTTCAGGCAGTGCTCTATAAAAGGTATTTTATTTTAACCAAAACTTACCTCTTTGCCTGTGGTGGCACTGGGGGATATGAGGAAAATCTAATATCCTGATATATTTTTGCTATATCACAAAACACAATATATCACAATATTCTTAAATGAGCTCCAATGTTATTTTAAACTAGACTCTAGACCATGAGCCATTTCTCCTGCTAGCGCTACACTGGCACGTTTGCTTTGCTTGTATTTACCCAGAATGCTCTGCACTGTAGTTCTCTTCCTGCTTTTGGAGCGGTCCACTTAGACATTAGAACCACCCCAGAGTTCACTTCAATCAAACCCACATGTAGGTTTGTTGGCGGACCAGAATTCACTTTCTTGGTTTGGCTATACATTCACACCTCCAGGGCTGGTGTGAATGTACCTTCAGCCTTCTTTCAGCCAGCTGACCAGAGTGCAGAAGCTGGTAAGGGCCAAACAGCTATTCTACCTCATAGAAAAGACTTAGTACGGAAAAACTGCTGTGGTTTTTACCTCAAAGCGATGTCTGTGCCTCTCCTCCACATATTCTGCGTCTCCATAAAGTTTCCCTAGAAGACAGAGCAGTCATTAGCAACAGCAGCAATAATCAACTACAAGACAACGAGCAATTAGAGGCTCCCTACGCATAATGCTGTTGCTGGTTTTGAAAATGGTCCGCCTCTTCCCCAGCCTCATGGTTCCGCCCATCTGGCCTGGGTTGTGCTCTGGCATGTCGATCACCTGGAGACATGACGGCCAACAATTAGTCTGATCCACAGGAGGCGAGGCAGCCAGAGATTACTGAACAGGAGGAAGACCCACCACAGGATGCTTTGACTCTGGGTCAAACTCAGTGGAGTTAGCATCTACAAGTCACACAGAATGAGAGCTTATTGGGTTAGTTGCCATCTAGGTTGGTTAAAAGTTTGACTTTATAAAACGTGACACCACCAGTCATACCTGGCCAGCCCAGCACATTCCTGGCATATTCACACACAGCCAGCTGCATTCCAAGACAGACCCCTGCAGAGGAACAACCAGTCAGTCAGAGCTTTTATTCTAATAAACCAGTGACACAGGATGGTCCAGACAGTCAGTGACCTCTCACCTAGGAAGGGTTTCCTCTGCTTCCTGGCCCAGTTGATGGCGTGAATCTTCCCCTCAGTTCCTCTAACACCAAAACCCCCCGGAACAAGGACGCCACTAAACACAGGAGGATGTTAAATGTGCGTCCTTTAAACTTGGAAGCTGCGTGCACTGCAGATTAATGCAGGAAACTCACTCAGCGCTGCAGAGTTTCTGCCATGCGTCGTGGTACTTCACCGGTTCCTCCTGCAGGGTGGTCGGCTCCAGAGACGCAGAATCGATGTACTGAAAACAAGAGGAGCCATTTAGACAACAGTCCAGGCTGGGACTTCCATATCAGGTGCAACAATGAGGGGCTGTGAGATGTTTTACAGCAAGCTCTAGGAAAATCCAATTCAGTCAAATATACTTTATTTGATTTGACTTTTTATCCTTGACCAATTCCTATGAATCAACCTGATGCTGCGTTCCAGCTGTAGTCAGAACTGAGACGATCAACCTGAACACCCTCTGATTTTACTGAAACCAGTTAGGAGTTGTAAGGCCGACCGCTCCTACCATCAACAGTAGCTAGCCGTGGTGGAAACATGTTTATTTTATAAGTCACAAGTAAGAGTGTGTCTATAATCAGTGTGATATGAAGCACTTGCAACTGTAAACTGAATGGATTAAAAAAAGTGTTTGCTGATGTAAAGGAAAGCTTAAAATGATATTCCTAAGAGGTACTGCGAACAATTTATGTTGAAATTCAGACTTTTCTGTTTGTCGTTACCTCAGGTCTGACATCAAACCCAGCTCAGAGTTCCAACTTCCCAACTAACTGGAACGCAGCACAGGAATGAGAGGAAACTTTTCTGACTAAAGATTAAACTATCCCCACTAATATGGAGATAATTTGTTTCAAAACAGTGAGCTTCATGATATTCATGCATTTGAGCTGCCCAGTGCAAACATCCAACTTTAAATCAACGCATCAGTCTCCTGTGATGGCTGGAACTCCTGACAGGTTCACAGTGGGAGTGAACACACCTTGACCTCCAGTCTGTGGCTGATGGCCAGAGCAGAATGTTCCAGAGCCTTTATAACCGAAGCGTAGGAATCTGAGAACTTGGTGTACTTCCCCACCAGAGCTATGGAGCACTGCTCCAGCAGTCTGTCGGACCTGCAACCACACCATCAGCATCTGCATGAGTACACCGCCCGACTCTCTGAAGAACAGCGACCCAGACTCCTCCAGAACCCCTCACTGCCCACCTGTCTGACATCTCCTTCCACTTGGTGAGCATGGTCCTGGACTTGGTCTCGATGGGCATGTTCAGTCGGCTGCTCAGGTAGCCCACCACGCCCTGATCCTCCAGCAGAAGGGGGACTCTGTAAATGGATGTGACGTCGTGGACGCAGATGACCTGGGGAGACGGGAGAGGTTTAGAACTGCAGAAGAACATAGAGACTCAGGCCACAGCGCTCCACCTACCTGCTGAGGCTCTACGTGGCAGAACATGGAGATCTTCTCTTTCACAGAATTCTCCAGAGCGGTGGTGCAACGGCACATGATCTGGAAGAGGGGGGACAGCGGAGATGAAGCGAAACGTCCTCAGAAAGGTTAAGACTACAACTGAATGCTAGAGAAGCTCATGCAGTGCTGGTACAGTCACACAGGTTGACCTTTTATCTCTAAAGAGTCTCATTTACAGCTGTGTCAGTGTTGGACATTATGAACATTTCCAACTGTCTCGATGAGCATCTTGTTCTTTGACATGGACACAAGGCAATAAATCGATTTTAGAGATTAATTGAATTTGCTGTATATAGGAATTTGATTTTTAGTGAAAATTTTTTTTGCATTACTCTGGCTTCTGTAGTTTACAGTTTCCATAGGTCAGACAGAATTGACCCCTCAATCCATCAGGCTGGAGTGCTGGGAGTCAATCCACCAATCAAACCAACATTCTGACTTGTAGCTTCGGCATCATTGAACTGGAACCACAAAATTGCTGCCTTGACCTTGTTTAGCAGCTACACAGCAAATAATGTACTAAACACCCCTCACCGTTTCCGCTTCAGCTTATTTGATTAATTTTTTCATTTTATTTATTCATCTTTTCCCTTCATGTATACATGTTTTGTCTCACTTGGTTATGTTAAGAAAATATCAATAAATCATACAGAGGTGGACTGAATGCTCTGTTCATCATTAAGCACTACTTGTTTTGTGCTAGTTTTCTTTATCTGTGTCACACAGATGTGACCTATGTGGTATAAGTAGAACTGATTCCTGTTGTAATGCCCTATTTCTCTGAATATATATATAAAAATATAATATACTGTAATAGTCTGAAAAACCTGACAGGGAATGGAGAAAACGGAATAAATTGAAATATATGACTCAAACAGAATATAAAGATAGCTATGCAGCACTAGGAGAGACTAAATTAAAATTTTCTGCACTTCAAGAGACTCCAAGTTCACAACAGAATGTGTTTAAGGGCAGAAAAAAGTGGATTTTGGATGATATGTCCCCTTTAAGAAAAGAAAGCCGGCAGAGACGTTGGACTCTGACTTTAAAGCCTTCGAGAGTTTGGGGTCATTATTAAAACAGACAACCAATGAAGAAAAAATCCAGTTCAACTTCAAATCAGAGCTGTAATGATTCATCAAATGAATAGAGTACCTTGATTATTAAGATTCCTCGAGGCAAATTACCGTTAAATTAGGTTTAGCGCCATGTGTTGTTGATTATTTATGTTGCACTATGTTCTTACTTCCGCCAATGTGATAAATGCTAAGTGCTGTTAGCACAACGTAGGGTGACTGACCTAACAACCATTTTCCCCAGACATATCTGCCTTTAACCGCTTATTGTTTTATTTTATCACATTTTTATTTGATTACTTGTCAGAATAATTGATAGATTACTCGATTACTAAAATAATTGTTTACACTAGCCGTTAGCAGCAGTAGTACTTCAAAACTACTGCTGCTAACATGCAGCTAGCCACAAAACCATTGTACTGTAACCTGGACTCTTCTAATGGAGGACATGCTTCTGTTAACTCACCAGGTCAGGAGAAAGGCCCAGGCCCCTCAGCTCTCTCACGCTGTTCTGTGTTGGTTTAGTCTTCTGCTCTCCTGTCGCACTGGGCTGTCCACAACAAACACACACACATGAGAAAGAAGCAGTGGGTTGTGTGAGCACCAGGGTTCCCAATGAAATGGCGTGAGGTGGTTAGCGGTTTGCGTCCTACCTGTGGTATCAGACTGACGTGGATGTTGCAGAAGTTCTCCCTCTTCACTTTAAACTGGAACTGCCTGAACGCCTCGATGAAGGGCATGCTCTCAATGTCGCCGACGGTTCCTCCAAGCTACAAACGCAAACGGAGATCAGAGTTGACCCCGGAGTTTAACTCCAGAGGCAGAAACAGCCATGAAAATCCCTGCAATAAAACCCAAGAGCTGTAAACTGCAGCACTTACCTCTATGACGCAGACTTGAGGCTCCGTTTCATCACCGTCGACGGGAATTTTGGCCTGTTTCACCACCCACTCCTGGATGGCATCTGTGATGTGTGGCACCACTGGAAAATAAAGTGCAGCAGGAACGTTAGTGTGGCCCAGATCAGAACTCTGAGTTCCTGCTCAGGATCAAAACATGGTGATTGTGAGTAAGATGTTAATATTTTATAACCACAGACTGGTAGGAGTTAACATGTTTAGTTTTTCACATGCAGGAGTTCTGTCAGTCGCTCAGCCGGTTGAGGACAAGAGACTGTCAACTCAGTGCACAAATGATGGACAGGGACATTTCTAAATTAACGGTTAAGACAAAATGGCTTCCTTTAAACCTTCCTGAATATAGAAGCACAGAAAACTCAGAATCTTCATACATGACAGAAACAATAAAACCCATCCATCCATCCATTTTCTGTTCACTCTTGTCCCTTAATGGGGTCGGGAGGGTTGCTGGTTCCTCTCCAGTTACGTTCCAGGCGAGAGGCGTGGTCACCCTGGACAGGTCGCCAGTCTGTCGCAGGGCAACACAGAGACATACAAGACAAACAACCATTCACACACACACACTCATACCTAGGGAGAATTTAGAGACAGTCATGTTTTTGGACTGTGGGAGGAAGCCGGAGAACCCGGAGAGAACCCATCATGCACAGGGAGAACATGCAAACTCCATGCAGAAAGACCCCGGCTGGGAATCGAACCCAGGACCTTCTTGCTGCAAGGCAACAGCTCTACCAACTGCGCCACTGTGCAGCCCCCAATCAGCAACAAGGACAATGAATTGGCTGCTTTGCAAAACCCAACCAATAGCATGTCAGGTAGGATTGCAGGGTTTCCCCCAGTGTATTATAGGCCAGGCTCCACCGCCAGGCTAAGCCTTTCTTGTTTAGGTTTTTAGGAAAATAATGTTTTTCACCAGTTACTAAAAAACCATCGATCTCCGTACAGCAGGAGACAATCCATCCAGCAGAGAAGGAAGAGTCCTTAAAGTCTTGCACTGAAAATGTTCATAAGCAAGTCACTTCTCTTCCTGAACAAGAAGGAGATCAGGAAGATTCCTTGAAAAAGGAGATTTGTGCTGAGGAAACATCACTGATCACTGAACAGGATTTAATCTCCAAAACACAGGAGACACTGGATCAGCAAGAGGAGGAACAGCCACTAAAGACCAGGCGCATGAAGAAGAAGAAGATACCGTTTCATATCTGGTTGGAGTAACATGCCTCTGCTGATCAAAGGATTTCAGCTGAATGTACTGGACCGCAAGACGATACAATTGTTACTAAACAAGAATCGATCTCCACTCAGCAGGAGACACCAGAGAAGGAAGAGTCCTTAAAGTCTTGCACTGAAAATGTTAATAATCAGGACACTTCTCTGCCTGGAGAAAAAGTTGATCAGGAGGATTCCTTGAAAAAAGAGATTTGTACAGAAGAACCTGTGATTTCTACAACACAGCTGGTCACCATAAAGAAATCCATCTCCAAATCAGAGGAGAAAGTGAATCCAAAAGGGGAGAAACAGAGATCAACGATGAAGCGCACCAAAAAGATGCCACTATTATGGAAATCTTTCCCAGAGTCAGACGCTTGTGTAGATTTAACGTTTTTGACACAAAATAGTGACGTCAATCACAGAACATATTTTTTCCTACTTGTATGCATGTGTAGTGGAGTAAGTTTCTCTTAGTTGCTGTTGAGTACTGGGACACTACATTACCAGCTTTCTGCTGCAAAAAAATAAAAATAATCAGATAACTGCTTGAATTCTAATTAGTTGGAGTGGGCAGACGTAGGGGCTTGCCCATTCCTGCAAGAACCATAACTGCGTGCATATTTATATTCAGAGTAAGGTACAGTGATTAATCAGAGTGCTAGAGTCTGATTAGATTTTTTGATGGATTGACAGCAGCAGTTTTAACCCCGACTCATTTACCCTGCACCGTCTTGCCCAGGTAGTCGCCCCTCCTCTCTTTGTTGATAACCGACTGGTAGATCTTCCCGGTCGTCAGGTTGTTGTCTTTTGTGAGCCGGATGTCAAGGAAGCGTTCGTAGTTGCCCAGGTCCAGATCCACCTCGCCGCCGTCGTCCAGCACAAACACTTCACCTGGACACGGACAACGTGAGACAATGGTACGCCACGGTGGTAAACTGCCGGGCCTGCGGACGTACCGTGCTCGTACGGCGAGAAAGTTCCGGCGTCGATGTTGATGTACGGGTCGATCTTGATGGCGGTCACGTGCAGGCCGCAGGACTTGAGGATGGTGCCCACGCTGCTGGCGATGATTCCTTTGCCGATGCCAGAGATGACGCCGCCCGTTACCAGGATGTACTTCATCATGTTGCTTTACTGCCTGGAGACGAAATCAGACACGGTTCTCATTCCAATGCTGTACTTTACAAGTAGCAGACAAACTGGTAAATAACACTGACTTAACAATAAAAGGTAAGTTTATTGAACATTAGACTGGGCAGATATTAGGTCAAGGGCATGCTAATGCTGTTGAGGATGCCATCTCAAGCTCTGACACACTAACTGGCTTTTAAAATAATGCACTTTAACTTTGTTAAATTATTTTAAAGTTTTATCCCTTTACCATTTTTTATACCAATCTATTAAAAATACCAGGAAAGCATCTTTCAGTTTTCTGCTATTTGTTTTGACGAAATTATAAAGTAAGTCTCCCTCCAGGAGCATTACCTACTCCAGAATGCTCCAGGAGTAGGTAATGCAAAATGTATCCAAGTGTCTTTATTCCCCACAAATTGAGGCCAAAGGAATTAGCAAATATGATGCCTTTGATTTATTGAGGCAAAGGTACAGTAATGCTTAACAATAGCTACTGTAAACTGGAGAAATAGCTGGGACTCAGTAAGAATTCAATAGTTGAACTTTGAGCTGTAGGGTTTTACTTGCTGCTGTTGTGATGGGCTGCATTTTACAGTGCATTATGATAATGAATGTTACCCGTTTTAAATGGCTGATCTTCATAAACAACTTTCACAGATTTCAATGTAACCTGAGGGGCCAAAGCGGACCCCAGAACGTATTTACAACGCCTTAATACATTAGCTTTGTATCTTGCTGCTCGTTCAGATGTAATCGTTTGTTTTGAGATGAATAACTTTTTTACTTACTCCCAGTCTCTCTTAACGGTTAAGGTTTAATTAATTAATTTAAACCAAATAAAGCTCAAAATAAAGGCAAGGAATATGTTCTAAAACAAAAATAATGCTGCTTAAGCATAAAGATAAAGAAAAAATACTAGCTGGTTATTAACAGGATTCCTGGTCGATAAAGCAGGAACTAAATTGATGCAGCATTTTCCCGGCATAAAGCTGGACATACTTGGGGCGCTCGATTACGTTTGCGTCGCAGTGCTGAGGGGAGGAGAGTCACGCATTATAAAGAAAACGAGGCAAACCGCTCGTTCGAGTTAAACCTGTGTAGAAATATATGTGCAGGACCAGCCTAATGCCGCCACTACAGTTAGCTTTTTGCTAAGCTTACACGTTAGCAAAGCTTCACAGTAGCTCTATAGCGTCACATAGTAAGAAATACTGATAAAAAAAACTTGCGTAAAAATTGTTTAAGTCACAGAAGACAAAACTATTAGTGTGTACATTGCTTTCCAATTAAACAATGATTATTCCCACCAGCGTTGCAGACTGTTGTGTTAAGAGACGTGTAGCACATTTGAACATCAACTACAATTGCCTACGCAATTTACATATTTAGAAATATTTGTATGACTTTAACCGGATGCTTAACCCAAGTACAGCTTGTACTTGATACAAGCTAACCAACAAACCTGTCTAGACTGCATCACATTTCCACTTACCGAAAATAATCCTCAACGATGGCGTCCTACTTTAAGAAATAAATAGCTACAAAGAGGCCCAATAGACCTTTACCCGGCGAGTCAGTTTCACGTCCCAAATATTGACGTTTTTTGTAAAAGTGCCTCCTCATATAGCCATCGACCCCCTCAAATTGTCTCAACACGTGTTGGAAGCACGATATGGGCTGCTACATCACTGATGACAGTCCTATGCTGCCTTCACGGCCACCTCGAAACTAACATTGCACGTGGAAGTTTTCTTAACACTTATTCTGGGAGTGGGAGCGTTACTGTGGAAACGATTATAGGTATTACTTCCGGTAGAAAAAGGAGACGGACATGCCGTCTGCTATCAAAAAGCTGTTCAGTTTAATCGGGAGCAGCGCCAGGAACACATGGTTAAGTTTTGGAGCAGAATGACCGAGAACTACATGATATTAGCATGTGATGTGAATTTTATTTTTATTTGCATTTGAAACAGAATAATACAGTTCATTCGTGTTACATTACAGTTCTATTGGTTTACATCTTTTAATTGAGTTACCGAAATCTAAAAAGTCACACATTTAAAAAAAATAAAGTGTCAGAATTCAGTTATATTTATATGTATAGCGAAATAATCAGCTGATCTGATTTTTTGTAATTTTTTTTGGGTCAGTAATGAATTTCTAGTAGACAAAATTAAATATCCACTGCTGCTGCAGCACATTTTTTTAAGCTGTTACTTTTTTCCTCCAGTAACTAAGGCAGACTTAGTTACTTGTGATTATTTAACTAACAGAGGTCCTCATTCCATTCTCATTGCATGTGTTCATTCTTATTCTGTAACAGTCCCCAAATTATCATAGTAAGAGCCTGAAGAATAAATCTTCTATTCAATTCACCTCAGAATTTACCACTTGGATCTTGGAATAACATTTACTCTAATTAAACTGTGTTTCCTTTAGAAGTCGCTACATTTATGGTATTTTTATTGTCATCCTTAGACTGTGACTAACCATTTTATATATTCAGATGATAAAATTAACATGTGTTCAAGAAAATGTACAATTGAGTCGTCGAGTTACCGAGTTCTAACTACAGGAGTCACCCTGGTTAAATTGTCCAAGTTGGATCTACAAAAGTACAAAAAGCAGAAGTGTAATACCATTCTACTTAAAATCTCTACTCAGTCATTCAGCCTATATTTGTTATACTACAAGCATAATTTTGTGCAATACTTTATGTACCATAGGATGTAAATTGTCTGATGTACTTTACAAACTTTATTACTGCATCTATCACCATGATTACCACACTGGATTTTCAGTTGGTGAAAAACCTTTGATTTTCTTAGTTTGATTTCTAACTTATTTATATTTTATAGAAATCGCGACTTGCAGCCTCAAACAAAATACACCAATCTTTCTTTGGCTTTAAAGAGTATGAAATGAAAGTGGGTCTATTCAAGTTCTGGATTTATTCTGTGTTAAACAGTAGACGGTGCTAATATAGTGATAATATCTATTATAGGTAATAATAGAATGACTCATGCCTATTTTGAAATTTTTCCATGGATCGTATCTCCAAACTTATATTTAGTGCTCAAACTCTTAACATAAACAGCTATGGCAGTGGGAGACTCAAGTATTCATGAATTCCAGCTGTTTGTGTTCAGTATAGTCTACTGCCTTTGGTGAATACCAGAGTACTGGTGAAAAAATAGGTCAGTAGCCAAAATGGACCTAATTTATTTGGAGATTAACAATAAAACAAATAATTGGATTTCTAATTGTAATCAAAAAGTTTTGTCCATGTCAACATTGTTAACTTGGCACAGCAAGTCCAATGAGTCACCTGAACCACCCCATGATATCCAAATCCAATATGGCTGCCATGTGTATAAAATGTGAGATCTTCATATAAGTTTCACATTAATTTAGAGGCACCTGTGCTGCTTGTGGATAAGGAACATGTTGCTTTAGAATTTGATTACATAAAATGCAGAGAAATAGATCATGTTGCTAACAGTGTGTAATTTCATCAGACAAATCCACTGGTTCAGCAGGAAACCATTCCAAGATTGGAATTGAGAATTCCAAGATACATTGAATACTCCATAAAAATCGAGGAGATGTTTACAAGAGAGTGAGACACACCTGGTGCTTACATTAAGGTTTGATGGGCAGTTGTCACAACAGCCATTTAACTTGAAATGTTTGACTTAACCACTCCCATTGATTAAAGTTCTTTATTTAAAAAGAACAGTGATTTAGTTTGTTATGTCATGCCACGCTAACCTTGACATGTATCCCACCAAACTGGATAATATTAAAACATTACTGATGAAATTGCTTCACAAGTTTCAGAGAATGTTACTGAGCATGTGCAGAATGACATTCCTCACTCAGCTGGCTTTAAACAGGAGAGAAATCCAGCCTGTTCCAAATGTGCTTAACCCTTCTGACCCCCCTTCTGTCTGTCTGTTCATCTTCCCTGAATTTATTTTTAGCTTCAAGACATGTGGTTTATGAGTCTATATTACCATAATGTGGTTCCCATGTTTCCGTTTGGAGGGAGTTCAGCCTTTAAGTAGCACCAGATATCCTTATAAATAGATTCAAATGGTGTGAATACTTTTACAAACCAGTGTACCTTTACCCTAAAAATGTTTATAGGATATACATTATTTTTAAATCCCAAAATGAATTTAAGTTGTTGGCATGTATATATAATTTGATACATATGCACACTTTGATTTTGTAAACAGAGTCTTCATACCGAAGCTCTTAAAGTTGTAAAGATTTGCTGTGTCCCACATTAGATGTTTATTTTTATTTGTAGATCTTACAGTTGGCCACAAGATGTCGGTATTTCTCTCTGTCAATTCTGCCATCCAGCCCCGCCCACGCCTTATACCGCGTCACTTAGCGTCTGTTTTTAACCTGTAGGGGGAGCGCTTGTCTTGGAATACTTTTGAGGAGATGTGTGTGTGTGTGTGTGTGTGTGTGTGTGTGTGTGGAATATTTGGCATGTATGAAATCCTTTTGTCTACTGATATAAAAAAAAGCCGTGTTTGCTTTAAGCTGCAAAGGTTCCACCAGCCTCTTACCTGCACTTAGTCCAGTGCTTGATACACTTTGAAGTATAATTATTTCTTTTACTAGAGGAGAATCAAAAATATCTAGCAGAATTTATTAGAGTGACAGTTGAAGTGGTCTTAATTCAATCACACCAAACAGAGCGGCTTTCAGCCGGGCCGTGTATTTGCAGTCATAATGGGAGCCGTTGTTCAGAGGCGACATAGCAAAGCTGAATCGGTCCTGCTTCAGAGATATGGGGTTAAAACACAGCGATCCCTCCCTTTACTCCAGTGACTGCTCAACACTTCTCACTGCTTTGCCCCTTGTAATAAATGGCCACGGTGCAAAGTGGTTAGTTACAGTGTTGTGTGGAAAGGTCAGCGGTCCTGTGATGCCGATTGCTTTCCGCTCTCCTCATTGTTCTCGGTGAAATATGAAGTCTGGCCAGCGCCTGGGCTCGGCCGTACCGCGACGAGTTCAGGTCGTGCATAAAGAGAGCCCCGCTGTTTGTTTGGCTCATCTTCAGCCGGGTTCACTGTGTCCACTGTGTGGGTGGGCATGAGCAAATTAAAATAACAAAATGATGGAACTGGCGGTGACTGATTGCTGACTCACAGAGCTCCAAAGCCGAGCATGTAACACCCAAACCTCCACTTGTTAGGCTGGGATGCAGGAGGGAGGGGGCTTAATGAGAGTTTTAATTCATTTTTGACCCGAGCTGTGATTGAATTAAACTCCCACAGAAGGGCTGGATCCTCTACCGCACTAAAAGCCATTTCCTCCTATTAGAGACGGAGCAGGAGCTGCAGTCAGGGAGACCAGATGCTCGGAAATGTAAGATTTTTTTTCAACTTTGTTTAAAGAAAACAACACACTTCATGTTTTACTAATTAATATATGAATAAGCCTCATTTTTTGACCTCTTAGGTTATAAACCTATGTACATTTCTGAGAAACATTTGACCTTTGGACTTTTTAAAGGTAGCTATAGGTTTAATATTGTCTTTGCTTTTGTAATCCAATAAATTATGTAAAAAAGGAGATCTTAACATTCAATTAGGAAAATAATAAAATTAATCTTATAGGGTTTTGGGTTTAGGAAGCTCATTGAAATCAGACAGTGTGATGTTGCACACTAATTAGTTACTACAAAAAGTACTTTTAGTTAAATTTTTAAGACCTCAATGCATTTTACAGTCAACCAGTAGAGCAGCTTAATGTCACAGCTAACCATAGCAGTCCCTCCCTCCAGGATGTTATGTGTTTTTTTTGCTGTGGCCTAAAATTACGGATTTTATGACAAAGTTGGGGTTAAAGTTACAATTTTTTCCGGTTTTATTGATCAGTTTAGCTCAGTTTATTATTAAAATCAATAATAATAATAATAATAATAATAATAATAATAATAATAATAATAATAATAATAATAATAATAATAATAATAATAATAATAATAAATAAATAAATAAATAAAAAAAAACATTTTATCTTAAGGAACTCCAACAGATTTTATTGAGTGACCGATTTTGATAAAAACCAAGAATTCCTCAATGTCTGATCTTGAGTGGTTTCATACAAAAGCCAACAACAATGAAATTAAGGCTGCAATATCCTAAAATGCGTAACAATAGGGCATTAAAGAAACAATTTTAAAAAGGCAAAAAGGCCCACTTTACACCTACCCATAAACTCAGCTCTGTGACTGCTACATTGGTAGTACAGAGGTATTGATATTTTTATTATATCATGATAATGATAGAAAACACAGCACTCTGTGTAGAACACGCAGGGCTTAAATGTCAAAGGTCTACAGACTGACAAGAGCAGAAATAAACAGTTAGCCTTCCTTTGTTTTGGGTTTTAAATCACAGAGAGCAGCATCTCCAAAAGGTCACTTGCCCTAAAGCAATTAGTGGATGAAATGAGTGTTGCAGCTGTGGGAGCTTACAGCAGAGGGATGGAGGTGGTTTGGGGGAGGGGCTGATTACTTTGCCCGACACCGTGGGGATGATGTCTCTCTCTGCAGACTGTATCCTCTGCTTTCTGCAGTGAGAGAAACCGAGGTGCTTTTTTCTCTGTAACAGGTTGATTCAAACTATGAATATTGTGGGCCTGCTGATTGTTTGGAGGATCTGACTGTAGGATCTCTGTCCTGGTTCAAACACACTGGTGTTACCAGTCACTCTATTTGAGTCTGACATTCACAGTCCAAATTTAGCTTATGTTTTTGCTTCTGTACCCATTAATTATAAAATCTATTGATATTGTGTTTTTTGCCTGAAACTTGAATGTTCAATAATGTCAACGTCAATGCCAGTTTATCTAGAAATCACATTTAAAACAGCCAAAGTCCCACTGAAACAATGGAATGGAAACAAGTACAATTGAGAAAAAGGAAACCAGTGAAACTAAAGTAGTGGATAAATAAATTCAATAAATCTGATTTACAACTAGAATGAACAGAGGTTGGAGAAGGCTACTCTAGATGGTACAGCTTTTGAGGTTGTGGTTAAAAATGTTGCGACCAGTTATTACGGTACTTCATTTGTCTTCCAGTTCAGACAGGAAGTACAGGGACAACTTAGATATATTAATATCTTTCTCTTTCAATGAATAAATGCTGGGAAAATAGAGGCTAACAGAATTTGTAGCTAAGCTAACCTGATAATCACAAACTGTCTACCAACCTCTTTTTGAGAAAAACTGGGTTACAAACTAACACCCCAGTCTTCTGTTTTAATTTTTTTCCTCTCACCTTGTTTGAAAACCTGGTTTTGTTATTTTTCTAGGCAGCATGGTATCACTATCTGTGTTTACATTACAAATGGATATTGGCAAATCTTTGCCGATATTCTGGAAATGCAGAAAAACACAATTTTGCCATGAGGTGTTTCCATTAAAGTGGAGCTTTTTTGGTGCGATGATGATTTAACTCGTGTTGTGTGGACCTGCTAGCACACAGCTGTAGGCCCACACTTCCTCCTCATGCAGCCTGATCCCTCTATCCTACTTTCATTCACTGATTAATGGCATTACCTCGTCCTCTGGCCTCTGATGTGTTGGTGGAACATTTGGGTTTATTTGTGTTGCGCAGGTCATAGGAGCCATAAATCATCTGTCCTCCTGCAGTCACCAACTGAGACGAGTAGAAATGAAGAATGAAGGGAGCTCTGCAGGACCTTGCTCATTTAAATATCCTTGTTTGCACGTGGAAGTCAGAATATCACACACACCATCCTTGGTCGGGTTGTTCTTGTGTGAGGTCAGCCTTGACAAAAACCTTTTTCTTGTTTAGGAAACCTTGACTGGGACTGTTGAAAATGTCCTCAGAACCTTGGCTCTGAGGCTTGTTCGCTTCACAAGCTGTACTACAGAGACCAGTCACACACTCTTCCTTCATTTAGAATTGTGCTCCTTACCAATTACAAGTGCTGACTCGTTTGTTGTTGTCTTGATGCATTTCTGCAGCGTGACATTTCTCTTTCTTTGTGGGCTCCATCAGCTGGGTGACTGCTGTCCTGCAGAAACATAAACAGGGCTGAGCAGTTTCTCTGCAACTTGGAAGGGTCAGTGGTTAATGTTTTGCCATTTGAGATAACCAGAGCAGAGAGGAAACGGTTTGACTACAGAGGAACACCGACAGCAGAGAAAGGAAAGGTTTAGCTGACGTTAATGGCCTCTGCTGCTGGGGGGTGGGGGGTTGAGGGGGGGCGGGGGGGGTTGAGGGGGGGATGTTGTACAGAACGTCTCAGCAGGAAGAACCAAACAGTAACAGTGACTTTATGTGACTGTGTGTGTTGGTGCAGCCTCTATGTTTGCATTTCTACTTGATCACTTACAAACAGTAGATGTGAGATTGACAAATACAGACTGTTTTTTATATGCTTATAGCAATAAAGAACTTTATGACTAGAGTAACGATTGTAATAACTTTAATGATGTTGCTTATGAATGAATTACTGCCTAATGTGAAACCAATTAAGGTAATACTTTATTTTGCTTCACAGTCAGAATCCTTTATTTTATTGAACACATTTGTAGAAGGATTTTCCTGACTGTACTTCAGCTGGTGTGTGCTGCTGCATGGTTCATAGGATTGCAGCTCAGACTGTTCCTAAACATTGGAGTTCCACAAATTACAATACAAATACTAAAACAAAAATGACAAAAATCACTCCATGAATCTCCCAGTTTGTTCCAGAACACTTCTATTTTATACCAGTAAGCAAACCAGTTCTCTTCAAAGGCCTCCTGCTGCTCAATGTTTATTTCAGTCACAGAAGATTTTAGAAAAAAAAATGACTATGACTCATCAATTATGAAACATCCCTGAGGCGAGTGTGACTTGGGACCTAGTTCACACAACAGTGACCAAGGTGTTAGGGTTAGTTATGTCTGTGATTTAGACTGGTTACTTCATTTGTAAAGGATCCTATGATGTTTTGATTGAAATGTTTCCAAATAGCTACATGTGGAAGTTCATCATTATTTAATTTAATATAATTACTTGCCATAAGAGATTGAATGGAGACAATAAGTCCATTATTCCTTCTAGTTTAGCTTTTCATAAACAGGCTCTTCACACACAGGCCACGCCTCCATCAGCTGTGATGAGTCATGCTGTCACACCGGGCCTCCACATCTTGTTCCTCTGCTGCGCATCACTTTTTCATATTATTTACAGTGATTGTCTCTCTACCTCTCACACCATAAAACACAAACTAAAGCCTACCTAACCTTCATCTCCCTTTGGTCTGTTAGACAGAACCCCCTACATCCCCCACACCCCCCTCACAGTGTTCCTCTGTGCCACCCATCCATTTTAAACATATCTCTGCCTCATTCACTTAGTTATATAACAGACAATTACACAACCCATCCAGGGCTTCTGTAAGAGCAGCCTCACATGGGCTCCTCCAGGATGGGTCAGCAGACTGCTGCTGATGGGTTAAAGGAGGAAATGCATGAGCAATTCTCATAAAGAGACGGATTACTGTTGAAACCCATCATGGATGAATGATGAGGAACGGATTACAGGAGAGGAGAGGAGAAAATTAGGCTTTTCTTCCTGTGGTGGCTGAAGGGAGTTGAGTAATATTAGACCTCCCCCACAAGGCAAACACAAATAACTGCTTCTTACATCACTATGGGCTTGAGCTGAAGATCTACTAGATCAGTGTTTCTCAATTCCAGTCCTCAGGCCCCCCCGCCCTGCATGTTTTAGGTGTTTCCCTTCTGCCACACACCTGAATTGAATATGTGGGTTATTAACAGGCTTCTGCAGCACTTGATGGTCATGCAAATCATTTGAATCAGCTGTTCTGGAGCAGAGGTACATCTAAAACATGCAGAGCAGGGGGGCCTGAGGACTGGAATTGAGAAGCACTGTACTAGATGGAGGTAAATGGTGAGATCTCTTAGTTTGGGTAAATGTGCCAAAGTGGTCTTAAAGTTAGTCTTTTTCTTTAGTCCTTCACAGGTTGATTCACTGAAGCATGTGTGAAGGTTGGTGCATCCTCGGGCTTCTTCTTCTTGTTCTTTGATGTTTTTTGGCAGTAGGCAAACAATAAAGCTGGTGCATTACCACCACTGTCTAGTATGGAGTGTGGACCAGAATGTCACTCAAGAGTTCTATTCTGTTACATGCCTGTGTTGTTTTAATATAAAGACAGATATAGACAAAGGTTTGTGCACATTTGGCCTCACATGTCAAGTTCTGACATTCAGCTTCAATCACCAGATGGCCATCCAGGAACACAACCATTACCCTGGAAGTATCGTCTCACTGTACACATTTACTACTAAACCTTCCAAACTATCTCTGGGTGTCTGTGACTGCAACCTGAGCTAAAGCTTCACTCCTGCTTCTGGGTAAATTTGGTTTGGGTAATTAGATGACTCATGAGGAACAATGACTGGTTAAAGATAGGCACAAGGAGCAAATCAGAGGCTAAATGGTGAGCGACTGTGTCCCACATCAGCAGCACAGAAAGGATGATGTCAGGAAAACAGAAAATCTGATAGGCAATGTACCACCCAAACAGTTTTATGACACTGTAAACAGTTAGGTGCTGTGGTCCTGAATATGTTCTGAGGACGTCTGAATCTCACATCAAGAGAAATGTGAAACCTGAGAAAGACAGTGTCATCCAAAAGTACTAATACTGTTCCTTATTTCATCCTGTTCAGCTCTGATTGCAAACCACCATTTAGAATTATACTAATTTATCTAAAGGGCTTTTACTATATATAGTTATCCACAACTTGACCAGCATGCACAACTAATTATGTTTAACGAACCAGGATCATGTAAAATTGACTTTTTGAGCAATATGTCATGTTACGATGTTATTCTTTCATCAAAAACTCATGTTTGTGGCTCCATCACAGAGACACAGAACTAGATATAAGAACCCACACGTGGAGAGTTACCAGTACTCTCAGGTCAGTTAATACCATACAGTCAAGGTAGCCATTGACAGGATGTCAAGGGTCACCTGATTGTGACTCAGCACGACAACGCAGCGTCAGGCTGCAAGGGCAGTCAGACTTTTAAGACAATTTCTTCCTCCCCTCCGGGCGCTCTGTGCTGTCTCCTTCCATCCCTGCTTGTTTCTGTGGTCAGACATAATTGGTTCTTATCCACAGTAAATAAATCCCTTGAATCTGCTGTGCAGAGAGAGGCTGGATTGTTTACTGTAATTAGACCCAGGGCACAACTTTGCAAAGAAAAGCTCTCAATGCAAACCCATACGGCAATCCTTGTTGCTGACTTCTACAGTTCTAGTGGAGATCAAAAAGTCACAACAACTGTTTCCCAAAGCCGCCGTCACACTGTTCCCTATGTTTTCTATAACGAAGCAGATTATGTGCCCCAGTTTTACTTTGTGTTCTGGGATGAAAGGCTGACAGGGTACGACTGAAGACGATGTGTTGCTTTCATCTAGGTGTTGTTTTCACGGGTTTGATGATCAACTGAGCATCGCTTTGCTCCAGGTGGTCAGATTCCATTTGAAAGAGTTAAATCAGGAAACTGGACTGCTCTCTCAAAGATTCAGCATAGTGAGGTGAGTCAGTTTCATTAGTGCAGAGTATAGCATGATATGAACTGATGTTGTAATTGTGCATAGGAGATTATTATTAACAAAAATCAAACAGTCTTTTCTTTAGACAACTGTCAGCTCCAACTGTGTTAAAGTTATAACTGGTTATAGTGAGAGATTACCGGGTTCCTTTTGTATGTCGAACAGTGAACCGGGGTGTTTAGCTTAGGTGGAGCGTCTGCTCTCTGATCCAGATGGTTTTATAGGCGTGGCTATGAGGATTTTCAGAAAACTTATGGAGGTAAATCTCCCCTACAGAGCTCGTCTTGCTGACACACTGCTTTGTTTGAGCTTGGCTTTGTTAAGCATAGTGTGAGCTCCCCTGTCGCGTCAAGGAAACCCTCAGGGAACTTCTCACAGTGTTGATGAAACAAAATCTGTGGACTGTTGCTCTGCACGTATGACATGCTGAGAGAAGGAAAGTTAACTTAACATGCACCAAAAAACACAGCAAAAAACAAGCTTTATGAACTTACTGTAGCCTACATGTAAAATAAAGATGTTTGTATCTGCTACAAGCTGCCATACACAAGGAGGAGACAAAAAGATGAACAGGAAACAGACGAACCACTTTACAGTTTGTGATTAAGACCTTGACAGCTAAAAGAGAAGCTTGGTAATCACCTGAAATAGAATAGAATAGAACAGAATAGAATAGAATAGAATATTAGTCATTGTCCCACAGTGGAGAAATTCAACACTATGTCAACAGCAGAGATATTTTGTTAAACTAAAACATGTTTTCTCTGGGTGGTATTT
The DNA here is from genome assembly GCF_019740435.1 of Gambusia affinis. NCBI lineage: Eukaryota > Metazoa > Chordata > Actinopteri > Cyprinodontiformes > Poeciliidae > Gambusia > Gambusia affinis. Next base: position 24,168,448 of record NC_057881.1, read on the forward strand.
TGAATGAATGGACTAGCAGTTCTTTCACTCCTCAACATACTGGGACTTTTCAACATGTTTTCTGAGTGTGACATTAGTCTGCCTTTCACCATCATGTATATTCACTATGTCTTCTCCCTGCAGAGCCGCATTGTTTAATACACATGCTCAATGCAAGTTTCATGGGGCGTGTATCCTCGAGCTAGTGTTTAAATTTACTCAAACACAAATACACACACATGTATATATGTATATAGGATGAACTGGAGGAACAAACCTCATCGTCTTGATTCTGGTTTTATTCCAAATTTTGCAGAAGGAACCTTCAAATTGTTGCCGTTGACATACCGACACTTGTTGCCGTTCCTCTGAGGAGGAGACAGACAGCCTTTACAAACTGAGTCCAGAGCTGAAAATACACAGTTTCACCAGCACTGGCCAGTGGCTGCCTGATGCCTGTGTGGAGCAGAGCTAAGAGGATGCCCCAAGCTAACATGTGCTAGCTGCACACACATCCACAGCTGCTGCTAACAACTGGCTTAGTTTCCAGGACTGGAGAACAGCAGAGCTGAGAAGAAGATGGTGGGTATAACCTTTCTCCCCATCAGCTTCTAATAAGAAGAAGCCAATTTCCTAATAAGCAGCAAAACACACATCCTTTATCAGGATTCTTCTGATGAAGGATGACTGCAGTAAGAGGTTGTGTCTAGGCAGAGATAAATGAGCTTAGGATTGACAATTTAACTATTGTTTTTATGTGTGTTTTAAGGTGTTTTAGTGAGTAGATTGCACTTGAAGCTTGTAATGATTCAGGTTGTTCAAACATCCTCCCTATCAGTGGTTTAATCACTGGTTGTCTGTTTAATGGGAGCTTGTCAGCTTTTATGCGCATTTTCCTTCACTTTCTCACCATTAAACTATATTAAATAGTCCTAAAAATAAGTCCCACAATGACCTGTTTTCTTAAAAACTAAACGTTAGCGCCAGGATTCCCAAACATAGCTTTTCCTGCTGGTGCACCTAGAAAAACCTAAATGTTATTTACGGCAACACTTGTTTCCTTATGTTTTTTAGAATAGAACAGAGCAGAATAGAATAGAATAGAATAGACTTAATTGATCCCTCAGGGGAAACTGCTTATATGCAGACAGCTCCTCTATCTAAACTGTTAAATATTGGTAAATACAATTATAACCCTAAACAATATAAAATTTACAAGTAAAAAATAAGCTGTTTCAGTTGCCATCCCTAAAAGCTACTTATCTCTTTGATTTAGTTTTAATAAAGTATCACTGAGTGATTCACACTTACAGCACAGACCATAAATGAGTGTGAAAGTAGATCACAAGAAGGAATATCTTTGTTTTCTCTGTTGCACAAGAGCAGCAGCCCAAGGCCCAGATTGTGCTCCTTCACCACCAATGACCATGTTACATAAGTAAATAGAGCCTAGCATGTAGCACTGGGTTACATGGACTGCTTTCTTTGGGAAACGGGAGAAGAACTGTATGCATGTGTGTGTGTGAGTAGGAGGAGGTCTGGGGTGTGTGGGGGGTTAATGCTCACTGCTTTAAATAGGTCTAATCCCAGCCCCATCCTAGTGAATGCATCCGGCCACTTTTCTGCCGCTGGGTCTGAAGCACAGCTCTGCTCGGCAGCCGAGCCGCCCCGGTTCACCACCCGGAGTGTGTGTGTGTGTGTGTGTTGGTGGACAGGCGGTTCTGGATGTGTGTCTGTCTTCTGGACATGCTCGACCGCACTAAAGCGGAAGGTGGGAGTGTGAGCTGAATGCCGAGGCGATCTGAAGACAGGAGCTGAGAGTTTAAAAGCGAGGATAGTGTAACGCACGATGTGTGGGCGTGAGGGGATGGGGGGTAAAGAGGGAGGATAATTTAATGACCTTGGGTTGTGATAAATCTGAAAAATAAAGAAACTGCAGTCAGGATCATGTCCCTGGGCTCAGTGAATACTGCTCTTGGAAGAAAAGAAAAAAAACCGTTGATGAAAAGTCAAGGTTATTACACAGCCATCTGCTGTTTGTGTGCAAGTGACTTCATATTGTATTGTTTAATCTTCTGCTGTGCAGTAATATTCTCTCCACCACCACTTGTCCAACTCACTGATCAGAAGCCAATGGTTACAGACCAAGCAAACCAAACCTCCACCTTCATTCATCTCTACGCCTGTCGTTCTTTGTGTCCCTCAGAGGTTCCCATATTGTCTTCTCATTATCAGACGATCTTCTGCATCATTCCACCTTGAACTTTTGGTTCTGTGCTTCCATCTGCTTTTTCTCCAGACGTTTGATGCCGGTGTGTAGCTGACTGAGGATGCGTTGTGTTGTTGTGTTTTTATTTTTATTTTTTTATTACTATCTAGACCCACTACAACCACAAACTTCAAAATGTTTTAGTGAAACTTTAGATAAGTGAATATGAAGTAGAAGGAAAATGATATATGTCTGTCAAATATTTTTGCCAATGACAATCTGTGCCATGCCCAGATTACTATTAAATACCCATGGTATTTAATGGCTTTTACCCCAAAATAATATGAAATGCCAATACAGTTGCTGAACAAGTAGCCAGATCAACACAAGCCATCGATGTGTTGTGTTGTTGTGGAAGGCTGCAGACAGTATTCAGTCATTTTGTCCATTTCAAGAAGCAATGAAACATCCGTGTGCGTCCTCGTTTGGATGAGAGTACTCATCTTCACTACTAGAGTTGGACAAATTATTATATTGTTGTTGTGTTGGGAATATCAGTCAAATCTGTGAAAAGTGAACACAACTACGTTGAACCTCCTTTACTTTGTTACATCTAAATAGTGAAACAGAGTCTGTGTTTAATTGAATCTGTTGTTCTGTCCCTGGTTTGTCACAGAACATTAGTTTGTTTTCACACCTGATCGTACACTCTGTTGGATTGGGAATCAAATTTGTAACATTTGTTTCATTTTCAGCTGCTGTGGTTCTCTTTCATCTTGCAGTGTAACAAATGAGCCAAACGTTTTGGGCGACCTGTTCACCTCCCCCACATGGGGCACTGCACCAAGAACCACCCAAGGAAATGACATGAAAACATCTGAAGAAGACAGAAGCGGAGTTTTCCACTGACCATACAATTGCACAGTTTGACATTTGGAAAATAAATTCACTTAATAGAAACATGGCGATTTTTAAAAAAAAAAAACCCAAACCTCTATTTTTGTTTGGGCAGTAGGAGGAAGGTTTTTGTTATTTTTTTGGCTGTATCAAAATTGGTGTATTTCACAAAACTGTAATAGAAATACTTTTTTTTTTTGCAAGACACGAGTCACATGATAAAAAACCGGATGTTACTACTGGTGAAAATGACGAAGAAGACAACAGGAAGTATTTGGAGGATGCTGGCGCAGCTTGTTTATAAATGACTATTTGGATGAACATACTTATTTACATATCATTTTAATTGCATTTCTTCTATAATGGAAACACCTCCATTGCTAAGTTGTGTTTTTCCAACATTAGTGGAGTATAGACCAAGTTTTGTGCTCATTTGTAATGGGAATGCAGCTACCAGCACCAACCTTCTTCTTCATGGAATGTAAACAAAAATAGAGTGGAGTCAGATTTTAGCAGCTGGAGGATTTCTCTCTTGTTTTTGGCTGTTTCTCCCTCTAGACATTTTGGTTGTATTTACCCAGAAAGCCCTGTGCTATCGCCCTGTGTACGCTTTCTGCTTTTGGAGTGGTCTTATGTGTGTCATGGTTCTAGGGTGTTTTTTTTCTCCCATAAACAGCAGCTCAACCTGTGCAGGACAGAGCATAGCAGGCTACACCTGGCAGTAGAGCTCAACAAGTCTGTGCGATATGAAAAGATGCCTGACAGTCAGTCAGTACCTGGAAATACTCAGGCAAAGAACCACTAGGTGACGTAAGAGAACACAAGACAACACAACACAACATGTTTTACAGGACATCAAACAATAAGCAGAAAGAAAACAAGGCACAGACATAAAATTATTGCATTAAAGAAAAATATGTTAAAATACAGCTAAATGTTTCAAACGGCTCATTGGTCAAATTCTTTAATCATCCCTGAAATAAAGGCTGCAGTCAAGGAAAAGAAAGTCTTTAGATCCGGAGACAGGGAGCAGAAAGAACTACAGGGGGAAATTATTGAAAAATAAAACATGTACAAGAAGAAGATGGAGGACCAGCAGCAGCAGAGCGACATCAATGGATCTTCCGGCCACAAACTAAACCACCAGGCTGCTGAGAACTCAGGGGGGATGACCTGAAGCCACCCCTCCCCCAGCGCCACACTTTCATAGCTGAATAATTACCCTGACAAAGTTTTTAAGTCAACACATTGTGACACGACTTAAAGCAGAACAACAGATCTATTAGTAACAATATCAGTAATATCTGATTCCTGTCTCACTCCGACCAATCTTCCAATCATGCTGCAGGCCACTAAAGAAATCTTTTGTTTTGGATCTTCCAGATCCAATAAAGAAGCAGACTTTGTTCTGTGCTCTGTTTTTCTCTCTGCCTCCCCCCTTCACCTGACAGGCAGATGGTGAATGATTCAGGGACCAGTTGCACGTTACATGCTGGATGAGACATGCTGGATGTTTAGGTGTTCAGACAATGTGCTTATTAGAATGTTTGTGTGTGACCTTGGGAGACATTTGGTAATCACTCTGATATTCAGGCCCTTTGTGAGGGAATAAAAGAGAGGTTGGTGCCAGAGGTATAATAGTTTGGAGGTTTTACTAATATAGTTTAGTTTTATTTCGTTGTGATGTTTTGTCTAATTCAGTAATTCAGTGGTTTGCTAGTTTTTATTAGTTAATATTTGTTGAAATCATTTAGTTTGTTTTAGAACTTTAAGACTTTAAAACAGTAGTAGTTTTAGTTTTGTCATCCGTTGGTTAATTTTTGGGTGCAGGATTACAAAATTTCAAAGTATTGTATTGTGATTATACATCAGTTGGGTTATGAATTTTATTCTTGCTGAACAACTTGCGTTGTGTTACATGCCAACTGTTTTGCAGACTAGCTTCGGCGCCACCAGGAGGAGAATGGAGTAACATGATTCGCTTGCGTTAAACTGCTGGAGTGTAAAAAAAATGACATCAATTTCACATCAGTTTGGTAATAAATAGATTAATGAACACAAAAACAAAGGTTATTATTTCTATAATTTCAGAATGTTTTAGTTAATTTTAAAAATGCTCAATATAGTTCTGTTTTCTCGATTTCAGTTTTCATTATTTAATTGGTTTTATTTTGTTATAATAAACTTTTGGCAGGGGGGGTAGCCTGAGTGTTTTGAGGAGGACACACATGGCCAAAGATATATAAACTTAATTCCTTTCAGGCACTTGGATCAAAATACTGGTCTTCAGTTTGATGGTTTGTACCAAAGAAATGCAGCATCTCACTTCTGCTGAAGCACATGGTTGGGGGAAGCAGTTTAACTGGTGGCAGTCCATGTTCACATCCAATCCGGTTAATCTAATAGCAGCATAAAGTAAAGCTGAGGGATTTTCAGAGCTGCTGTGTTCAACATGGAACAGCAATAAAGCTGAGAAATCAAGTCACAGTCAGTGGCTCTCCTCTTGCTGTACAGCTAGCCAATGTGATGTGTTTCAACAGAAATATGACTTTGCCCCTAGTGCATCTGTTAAGACATTTAACTGAAAATATGTTCTTACAGAGTTCTGAAAATACAAATCTGGATCTGTCTGGCATGGAGGAGATCATCCTGTGGTTCTGATGAGGTTCTGGAAGCTCAGATTCCTCTGACAGCTGCCTTCAGATCATCTGGCTTGGTGGGTCTGATGTCTCTCATCTTCCTCTTGGCAACAACCAATACAACCTCTAAGGGGTTAAAGGTCAGGGGAGTCTGCTGGCCACTCAGGAACAGGAACTCCATGGTCACTGAACTAGATGTTGGTACCTTTGGCAGTCTGGGCCGGTACCAGGTTCTGCTGGGGAATCAAACCAGCATCGGCATCCAGCTTGTTGACAGAGGAAAGCAGGAAGAGCTCTAGAACTTCCAGGTTGACTGGACTTCAGAAAACCCAGTGGACCAGAACCAGCAGATGACGGATGGAAAAAGTACAAAAATATATTCAAGTAAAAGCACATTCATTTTGATAAAAATCTTATTTCCCAGTTCCCAAGTTGAAATAAAAACTACTTATTTTAGGTTATGTTATTTATGTGTAATAACTTACGTTATTTTAGGTTTATAACATTTTACTGTAAGTAAAAGTTAGTTACCTTTTCAAGAGCAGAAGAAAGTTCTGGTCTTGGATTCCACAAAAGGAAAATGAGGAGATATGTGTCTCAAACTGTTTTCAGTTAAAGGAACACCTTCATCAATAAAAATGCAACACAAAATGAAACATGTTAGCATATAACATAATGGATAGTTGGAAGAAATATGTGGAATTTTAATGAGACATAAATGTCTGATATCTTCTGTCTGCTGCTGTCTCTATGGTTCTCTACAGCTGGTTTTCCCAGCATCCTTCACTCCATCTGGAAGCGTCTCTGTGGGTTTCCTCTGAACGTGGCACTTCCTTGGAAGAGGCAATGACCTGTCCAACATGGCCGCTGTTCCTCCCAACTAGTAGTTTTGTAATTACTATAAGTAATTATAATAAGTAATTGACTCCAAACTTGTACAATTTGTACAATTACAAATTTGATCATTTACATTCAACTATACAAACTGTATATAATTTATAATACAAATTACAAGCAGCAGATAAAACTGATATTTATATTTGCTGTTAAAATGTCTTTGGTTATTTGAAGGGGCCAGGAGAATAAAACTGTCATAAACATAACATAAGACCTATTATAAACATGAAGGAGTTTTCATGTTTATGACTGCTGTCATGAATGTCATTTGGTAAATAATGTAATTTTAATGTAATTGTTAGTGCAACTGTCTGACTGTTGCACTAACAGTCAGACAAAAGCAACAATAACAAAAATACAAATAAAATAATAGATAGCCGTGAGCCAAGTAAATGGCTCATTTGTCTCATATACATGAGACAAATGTATATTTAAAATCAAAGTCTTGGTGAGAACGTGTTCATACATGAACTCTTTGGTGCAAAAAAAAGTGGTGTGAAATGGAACTAATGCGTATTCCTGTTTGATGTCACTGCACATGAAAACGAGCCATTCAGACGACTTTATTATCCTGCGAAAAAAACTCAGAAATAGTCAAAACAGTTTGGATGTATTTGTCTTTCTTTCCTTCCTTCTTACGGAATGTTTCTATCATTCTTTGAATGCAGTAGGGATGGAAAGCCCTGGTTTGACCTGTCTTGCCACTGGCATTTTGCACATAAGTTTACAGTGTGTTTTAATTCAAAAGAAAAAGTTAGAAAACCTCAAATGTCTCACAAACAAGAAAGCCCTACAACAACCCTAGATCGTAATGTAAAATCTATTGCGAAGTAACAAAAAAGAAAAAAATCCCCCCACATCCCTCACGGGGCTCTGTACATCTTTTGTTCCATTATGCTATGCTATTTGTCATCATTATTTTTTGCCTGGACATAAAATGTCCAGTGAAGTGATGTCTCCGAGCATCAGCCACTAAACAGGCCTTGGGAATTTCATTTTGGTTCCACTAACTTGACAGAGACATATATGTGCGCTCCTGTTTCCTTCTGATTTCTACCTTCATTTCTCGTCTCATTTGTCTTCCCTCTCCAGTTCGGCTTCCCAAGGCAGCGTGTAGCCAGGTTCATTGTTTCGTTGCAACAACTATTTCCTTCTTTGCAGCCTGTGGACACATGAGCCCGGCTCCATCTGGCCCACACACAGAAACAGAAGCTGACAGCCAATGGAGAGAGAAAACGAGAGGAGAGGGAAGGCTTCAGGCTGTGTTTCCAATCTAATCGTCTGTTTGTCTGACAGGATCTCTGTTCTTAAAGGCCTTGACTTCAGATTCAATAAGCAGATCTCTGGCTGGGATCGCTGGTTTTCTCCGCCTCTCCCAGATCTTCCTCTTAGTCTGTTTCATTCCTCGACTTGCTGGTCAGGGTTCAGTGGGTTCTGTGGGTTCTGTGGTCCTGGGTCACAGTGACACATGATGAACAGCTAAAGCTAACGAATGTTCTTCATGGTGATTGAAACATGTACCAGTCTACCCGATACGTGATCGCCTGGAAAAAAGTGTTGACTCCCCTTGCAGTTTGTCACATTGCCTCAACGCATTTTACTGGAGACAAATTAATGCCTAACTATGAAGAGAAAAATTATTCATGGATTCTTTTATATAAAAAGATTCATTTAAATTTCTTTATTCCTTATTCTGACACTCGATAAATAACTTGATTCTCACATCAAGTAATCTCTCGATTATTCTGATGATTAATCGAGTAATCAAAAAAAAATTGCCCCATTCCACAGTAAGATAAGATCATAAAAAATAATGAAGGAGAAAATGCTAGTAAAAAACAATTCAATTCCTTTTGTTAACAAGAAAACATTTCATCACTTAAAATGCAATAGAACATGTGAAGTATGTCAAACTTTTTTTATGAAATCGATATTTCTATTATCTTTTCTTCACATCATTGCTTTTCTTCATCAGCAGGTCCATGTAATGTTAGCTAGAATGTATTTAATTGTACATGTAGAACATGACAAACTCTAAGATCAGATCGGCTTCACATATAAGTAACGGGATGAAAACAATCTCCCAAAATTAAGGGAATCAGGGCCGATTCATTGGCTGGCCAATTCATCGGTCCGCCCCTAGTTTTCCTTCGTATTAAATTGGGATTTGTCTTTGCTAGTTATTGTAGGAATGTATGAACTATACATGAGCTTGTTTTCTTGCCAGGCTCTTAAATATGTCAAGGAAGAAAAAAAAAGCGGTGATGCAGCAGCAGATGCTGGTGAATGAAAGCTCTGTGGAGATCTGCAGTCTGGGACAAACCCTCCTTTCTCTTTTGGGGGGACTTTCTGTGCTTTCCTAAAGGCCTGCAGCCTTCGCAGCGTCTTCCTCATCATCTGGTGGTGGCAGACGTCAGGTCGGCTCACAGAGGAGCAGGTGGTCTGTAGAGAGAGTTAACCTCTTCTGACTGGCTGAACTCTGGGCTGGCTCCACATGAAAGGTTCTCGGTGCAACCCGACTCGACGAAGTCGGTCCGTGCGCTGCGGAGCGCGTGTGCTTACAGTTGACAGTGGGAGTCAACATCTGCTGATCTAATCTGACAGAAAGTCCCATGTCTGCAGCCACCGAACATGAATGATGCACAGTACTGGTTTGCTACAGCTGAGAAGTCCCCTTCACCATCGAGTTTCATTCAGAACTCATTTTGTTTCTTCTTTGTACTCCTGGTCCAGTGAAGCATGAAGACTATCCAGTCACGCTCTCCATAGATTGTATTTTTAGTCATTTGCTTGCAAAGAGCAGACAGCTGTTGGTCAAAATGATTGGCTTTAACTTAGAGTAGAACAATAATAAAGCAGTTTACACCGTATCTTGTTTTCCTGACTTTCTACCTTATAGAGCAGTTCAGACCTCCTGGCTGCTGACTCTGACAGTGCATTGGTCAAACAACAGTCAAGCAAAATTAATATGTGTTGCCATTAACCCTGTGTCAACAGACTAGAGGTGGGCGGATTGATCCAGAATATTCAGACCTTTTTCAGTTTTCCTTCACTGGAAATCTCCCGTTTCCCACAAGCTAACATTGGGTTCAGGAGGAAGGGGCCTGCCACATGGTTTTCAACATTAACTCCTGTACAGGTTAGCCATGCAGAGCAGTACTTGGACCCATGTTATGGAGAATTGCATAAAAGTCATTGTCTTTTTGAAAGCTGCAGACTTCCTTCTTGGAGAAATATCTTCTAAAAACCAGCAGTAGGTGTGGAAGTTGATTTGATTCTTTCTTATTCATTGTCTTTGGACCAGTAGATTGCATGATTCATACAGTATCTGAGGTGTAGAATTTATTGGCTGAATGTTTTGACTGTTGGGTTTAGCTATTTGGTTGTTAAATTATTATACAGTATTAAGGAAATAGCTTGTGCCTTTTCCAGTATCTGTGTCTGTCCATCGAACTGTCAAGCTACCCTGAGCTGAAAGGAATGAAGAACGACCAGCTTACTAGAAATGGAGTGGAGTGAAAGTCACAAGTTCCCCCAAAAAACTCAAGTAAAGATACCACGAAAAAGCTATTCAAGTACAATATTCATGTTCATGCATTCTGTTACTGTCCACCACTGAGGCGAACATTTCAGTTGCAAAACTCGTGTTGGGCAATAACAACCAAAAACAGAAAACACAGTCTCCACTCATTTACTCCTGTCTCTATCCTTCTTCCTGTCAAACTACTAATGAATACGTGCCACTACTGCCGCAAAAACCCTTATTAAGAAAACAGATAAACAAACCAGGCACAAGTCCCTGGTACAATTCCCAGTGCAGATTAGAGCTTCCTTCCCTTTGTCCTTCTACCAGAAGTGGATAAAGTAGCAACAGTCTCTAGGCAACTCAGAAGATGGAAATCTGATAAATGACTGATCAGAGACAGAAACTCTGGGTTAAGGTACAGTGTTGGAACAGTACTGGTTCATGCTGCAGTCAGACAGCACTCCATGTTTCTCTTGTTTCTCTCAAGTCTGAGAGAAACATGAGAAACAATCTCCTGAAATATCACATTAAACTATATGTAACATAATATATTAATACAGAGAAAAAGGCTCTGTTTGTTGCGACTTAACACAGTTTTCTTCATAAACTTAACCTGGTTTTAATTAAGCTTAGTATGCCAATGAGACTTTGATATTGTGAGGATTCATCATTGTTTTTATCTTCAACATTTTTTTGCAGTCTAAGCAAAATTATGATGAAAGAGGAATCAGGAATTAGAAAACCTAAAGACTTTCCTGTCTCAGAAGAGGCTCTGGCTCCACCACATCACCAACCAGTTCTGAGGATGAAGCCCCACATCGTCTTTATGGCGGAAGTTGTTTTTTTTTTACACTGAACAGCTGGCTAACATTTTAACAACAACAAACACTAGTGTGTTAACCAACACTAAGTGCTTAATAAACATGATTTGATTTAAAAAATGATTGGACAGAATTTATTCCCCTTGGTATTCTACCGTTTCTCTTTCATACATTTTATTTGTTGTTAGCTTTCAGGGCCCTGTGATGGACTGGTCACCTGTCCAGGGTGAAATCCCACCTCTCATCTGATGACTGCTGGAGATGGGCACCACCAGCCCCCCTCACCACCCTGCAAGGATCAACGTGTTCAGATCATGGATGGAAAGATTTTACGGTAGTTTGTCTCCCTTAAGTCCACACTTAAAACAGCTTCATAGTTAATGCCAACATCAACTGATTCTATGATGTTGCTGACTATTTTTTTCTACTTCCAACATAAACAGACAAAGAAGACACCCAGAAATGTTTTTTTCACTCCAGGCATCTGGTTCCAATCATCATCAGTTCTGATGATGCCACATGCATAGCGAGTCCACAGAGTCTTAAAACTGTAGGTCATAGTTTTTTCTTTGCCATTTTACTCTTTGAAATACAAATACTTTCTCTGTTTAATTTGTTCCATTGTTCTTCTTTGTACGTTTCCGTAAAGTGCAGTGTTGCAGTTAATAGGAATGTTCTGTTGTCCAAAAAAAGTACATTGAAGTACACTTAGTACACTAAATTGTGCTTTAATACAATTTAAATATTACTAAAGTACACTAAGCACAAAATTTGTTTTTCCAAAATGTCCCACTCTGAGTTAACTAGTCCTAAGTGAACTCGAAGTGTGTTCATGATTGCTTTGATTTAGTATGCTCAAGTATGTTAAAATTTAACATACTTATATATTAATTTTTCACCAGAGTGGGACTGCGTTAGATAAAAAATGCTTTTAAAGAGACTCTCCTCTGAATATCAAGATCCAGAGAGTTAAAAGGACAAACCAAACCACTCTGAAGGGCAAATCCATCCAGCTGGATGTTAACTGACATAACATTAGCTACAGGCAGAGAGAGGTCAAAGGTGAAGGTAGATGCCTTAACTCAACTCATGTTTGTTCTTTCTCTGTGTTGTTTGGATAAATGGATAAATCACATCGGTGTGTTCTCTCTGGTGTGTAGGGGCACAGGTGGCAGTACTGGCATTTTTCAAAGTAAAAGCATGTGATGGCAGTCAGAGGTTTTGCACTCAGTTTCAGTAAAAGAATGGAGGGAACAGCTGAGGTCTTGAACAGTACAGGAGACCAAGACAACAAATGAGAAAAGACAAACACCTGGAAAAGAAGATCTAGAGATCGACCTGGAAAACTACAATCAGTGTTTAAAATTCACATTTTTAAAACCTTTGATGAGATTAAGAACTCATTTATTGTTGTCAAAACAATATTACTCACATGGAAGAGAAACGTAAAACTACTTCTAGAACTACTTTATATTTTCCAAAAGTTACTTGAGTAACTGGAGTTTAGTAAATGTAACTTGTTTCATCTCTGTACGTGACAGTTTCAACATTTTATAGCTATTTTCTGTTTTGTGAATTTGTTTTTATTAACATCCAATTTTGTGGTTTTATAATAAATATCAAGGATAAAATAAACTAAAAATAAAAAAGTATTTGATTTCCTGGGGAATATTACTGGAATTGTTTAGATCAAATGGTTCAAAAAGTTTATAAATCTCTGAGCAGTTTAGCCGCACAATTCATTAAAGATTAAAGGTTGAATCAACCTTCCAGACCTTCTGGTTCTGCTCTGCATCAGAACCAGAACCAAGCATGGAGAAGCAGCACTCAGCTTCTAGGCACCACAAATCTGGAACAAACTTCTATAAAACTGCAAAACAGCTGAAACACTGAGTTCCTTTAAATCGAGACTAAAAACCCAGCTGTTCACAGTGACCACAATAAATGAGACATTGACCAACATATTTGACGTGTATAATTTTAGTGATAGCAGTCATTAAAATGTAAAGTTTGTTCATTTGCTGACTATTTTGTGTTTTCTGTGAAACTTTGTAATTTGGGGTTTTTATGATGGAAAGCCCCTTGAGCTGCTGAAATGTGCTGTACAAATAAAACTTGACTGATTGATTAAAGTGAAGTTAGAAATTCTTAATATAATACAGAATAAAGAGGAAAGCATGATGAGCACAAAGCACAGAACTAGATGGAATAGATGTGCTCTTGTGATTCAATGTTGTCACCGTTATCCGATGCAGAACCATTTTCAACGTCACTGCAGATACAGACATTAATCTTGGACTGGTGCCTCTCGACTGGCGTGTTTGCTTTTAGAAATCTCCGTCTTGCTTCTCTATTTTCCTAAATTCCACTCACGGGAGCGAGTGGCTGTTTGAAAAGCCATCTAAAAGGCCGTTTTACCAACTCTGAACCTCACATAGATGATTGCATTTTCAGCTCCTGTCAACTCGCTTCCACATAAATATTCGGCTCTGCACCTGAAAAACACCCGGATCCACACAAACAATGGGAGCGGAGGCAGGGCGCCGCTCAGCCTCGCATCCCGTTGTGTCTCCGCACGCCTCTAAATTATTCAGTGTCACTCAAATATTGATATGGAAATCACAGCTGACTGAACTGACGGAGAGCAGGCGGCGCGGTAAAGACCCTCTGTCCTTTTCCTCTAAAGCCTCTCGGCTCCATTTGACTGATACCTTTCGCCAGCAGCCGCTCATCCTTATTTCATGCCCATCTCATACAGAATTTAAATGATTGCCTGGTCATTCAGCCCCCCCCTTCTTTTTTATGAAGAAATGAAACCACCTCCAGTGATTTGGTCAGTTGCTCATCCAGTATGTTAATGTTGACCACAGCAGAGCCAGTTGAGGCTCGTTCTGCGGCCCTGTGTGCAAATGCACATCGATCCGGCGCCATCAGACTCTGATTACAGAATCAGCTTTTTCTTTTCACACCTCCTGCCTAAATAAATACTGACACAACACAATCACTGCACAGCCAGAAGCTTCTGCACTAGGAAAATCAATTCTGCTATGTGGGAGTTTAGCCTGTTTTCCACCGTCAGTGGTATCTTGTCACAATGCCAGACTAATTAGCAGCATAAAGCCAGGAAACCAAGCGGGAGTCGAGAAATTAAGGCACAAATAAACTCACAGGCAGCATCACTTGTTTGATAGAGCATCAACTGTCCAGAAAACACACAGGATCCTGCAAAATGATCACTATAGCATGAAACTGTTTGCAGTATTTTGACACAAGCATCAAAGTGGTTTTTAGGGGTTTTGCATGACAGACGAATACAAAGTGGTGCATAATTGTAAAGAAGAACGAAAATAAGACAAGGTATTCCAAATTGAGATTACGATTTGGCAGACGTTATTATTAACACAGTGCAGAACCTTTTATCACTCTAATTTAAAGCTGCAGCTTTGAACGTCTACACTTACTTTCCCAAATAATTCTTTACAAATTTCCTAAAGCTCCATCACAGATAGAGAGCCTGTCGCCTCTGATTTTAGATTTAGGTTTGGAGCTCGACCTTTTGATCGTCTGAACCGAACTTTGATCAGAACTATGGTGCTTGTAGTTCTGGTTTTATGTTCAGGGTGGTGGTCCTGCTGGAAGGTGAGCCTCCACCTCAGTCTCTAGTCTTCTGTGGACTCTAACTGGTAATTGTCCTGAATTTAGCTCTGTCCATCTTCCCATCTACTGACCAGATTCACACTCTCATGCATGGAGACTGATAATGCTGCCATGTTCTATTAACAACTTCATTCAATTATTTTTTTATACTGCAGCCAATATATGGAATAAAAATAATTAAATCCTGTCAGATTTGATCATTTTTACAGAAAATAATCTAGAAAAGTCTGTTTATTTGAAAATGGTCCAAGATTGCTGTACGTAACTTTATTGACATTTGATATTAAAAAATAAAAACTTTTAATCATTACTGGGAAATGTAACTGCTGGAAAACATGGAGATGTCCACCAGGTTGTGGACAAAGCCTGATCCATTTAAAACATGCTGCGATCACCTGCTCCTACCTTCATTTTTACTGTAAACTTTATGTTCATAAAACTGCATTTGTGGAAGATAGCTGTTACATTTCTGTTTTAGACTGAAGTTGTTTTGAGAGGCAGAACCTTGCTTTGGTTTCAGCTCCTCTCAGACAACCTGTTGGCATTCACTCAGCATTTTTCTGGAGAACATTTGGTAACACCTTGACTGACGTAACACTGTCATAAACATGACATAACACCTGTCATGAACATGAATGAGTCTTTATGAATGTCTATGACTTATGAAGTCTAATTCAGTAAATAATGACACTTTCAACGCAAAGTTGCTCTAAAAGTCCATTAAAGTGTAACACTAAAGTGTCATTATTAACAAAATAATACAAAGTTGGCTCTTTAAATGGACTTTTAATGCAACTTTTTGAGCAACTTTGCATTAAAAGTGTCATTATTTACTGAATGACACTTCATGACAACAGTCATAGACATTCATAAACACTCTTTCATGTTCTTAACAAGTGTTATGTCATATTTATGACTCTAATGCACACCCCGTCAAAGTGTTACCAAATATTTTTCAAGCATCTTTATGTGAAAACTGACTCTCCTCTGTCCAACTCCAACCATTCCTGCTTCAACAAGAGGTTTGCTGTTATAAGAATCAGCCAGAGGATCTCATGAACTTGGACTAAACCACAGCAGTGTTACTGTATACGTATTTACAGTCACAGAGTGTGGGTGACATCATGGCGTACAGTGGGTTTTTAGTTACTTTAAGCCCTTTTGAATATCCAGGTGTCTTTGTTCTGCTCCCAGCTTTACACCATGTAGACAGTCAGGCCCACAGAGCAGAGCACTGTTTGATCCACACAGTTTCTGATTGGATAACAGTTTACATAAGCTGCAGGCCACAGCAGAGCGCAGAAGGCAGGGACAACCATCGCCATCCCAATGAGTTGCTTAGGAAACCACTAATTCAGGGAGATCCAGCAGGATAACAGACTCCGTTCAAGGTCACTCTTATGGTGAGGTGATCTTTTTGTTGTTTTAAATTGCAAAGTACGTAAAAAACTTTGTGGTCCTGCACACTGTCTTCTAGTTACACATTCAGCTTTTCGGCTATTATATTTGAAGTGTTGGTTGCGCATCATGTCTGAGTCTGGCTGCTGAGAGCCACAACCACCAGGCTCCAACAGCGCTGGTGAGCTACCAATGTCAAGGTAAGACCTGAGGAAACAGGCTGTGCTTAAAACTTTAGCAAACTCACAAATTTTGCAGTACTGTTCATTCATACAGCGAATTGCAATATATTTATGGAATTCTCTGTTTCTCTGTTTTGTGTTTTTAATTCAACATTGTGGTCACCCGAGGTCATATATTATAGACGTCAGGGGATAATTATTATTTTTTTAAGTACGACAGTATTTTGAATCTTAGCCTCTGATTACAGACAGAGTCTGGAGTGAACGCAGGTCGCCTGTATCAGTGCTTCACACACCTGGAAGCCATGACACATCAACATGCTTTAGCTGCATTCACAGCTCTGATTCAGTGTCATAACATTCGAATGCTCCAGCATACCTGTTATAAAAGTCTGAAATACCCCAGTAAGCTCAGCCTAGTCTAGCATGTGGCTCAGCACATGCTAGACTGATCACTAGCATGTGAAAGACCTGCAGCACTGAAGCAGGAAAACACTGAGGAACATGCAGGATGGCCCACACACAGCAATATGAAAAGATTTTCTATTTGACATAAAATACATATTAAAATAACCCATATACCAGCAATACCCAATGATAATTATGAGTCATTGTTTACATATTGTATAAATGTTTCATGAACATAACAAAAAAAAAGCATGATCATGTAATATGTCTGCATAATCATTCATCTCAATGTCCCTCTCTTCTTTCATTAGGCTACAGAAGAGCTCCTCAAGAGTGTGTGTGAATTGTGTGTGTGTGACGTGTGTTTGTGTGTGGTTAAGGAACAGTGTGAGCCTGAAATGGTAGGTGGGGTTGTGTGGAAGAGGACTGAAGTGTTGAAGAAAAGAAACGAAAGATAACAACGTCTGACAGCAGGTTGCTGTTTGTGTTGTTAGAGTAGCTCTGGGCTTTGACTCACATCTTGTAAAGGGGTCCATTCATCCATTCCAACGCACTGTTTCTGAACTGTACTTTACAAATAATGTTCCATTCTCACCACTTTGGATTCCCAACTCAGTTATAAAGCGTCCCTTAGGGGACCCTAACCCTTAGAGTGGCCATAAGTTTCCATACATAGAAAAAATAAACATTTCATATAGGACAACCGTTTTTATTTTATTGGGACTCTGTAATCGCTGCACGTCTTGGACCACTTCCTGGTCGAGCTGCAACGTTTCCAGTTTTCTGAAACTTGCACATAAGTTTTTGCCACAGTGCTGTGTGTGTGTGTGTGTGTGATGCTCGTTCCATGATTTCTGTTAAGGTTTTGTGCAACCATGCGAGTGCTTCCCGATCCAACCATCAGTATAATTTCAATTATTTGCTCTTTTGTCAAACGCATTTTCTTGGGTATCTGAGATTTACATTTTACGTTCTCCTATGTATGGAAACTTATGAGCCACTCTGTATTTTGCATACTGAAACTTCTTTATCTGCAAATCCTTAAAAATCCTCCAAACTTCCAGATTCCAATATTAATGTGACATATTTCTTTTGTGTGTTATCAGAATCCACTCTGAGTGTGTAAGTTGTGTTATTTGTGTGCATGTGGTCGGACATCTAATTTCACTCCAGCCACTTTTAAGTCTTTCTCTGATTATGAAACAGAACATCAAGTACATATTTACCACGCAGCATGAATCATTCAGAGGAACCACACGGCCGCTGTTGCTCAGAGGAAGAGCCACCGTTTTGAATCAGCTTATTATATCTGGGTGAAAAGCAGCCTTTCTTGTCTTTATTCATATATCACATGAAAACCTGATTTCACATATCAGCATTAACATGTTCTGTAATTCACAGGAACAAACAGCACCGAGTGACAACATATGCTTAATGAAACCTGCTGGCACACGTCCCGGAGCGTCTAATCAGTCCTCCGATATTCACACAGTTCCAGATGTTTACGCGTAAACCTGGCTGTTTCCTTCTCCTGCCCACCCCAGTGAACACTTACAGTGACAGATCTGCTAGAAATGGTAATGTGGCTCCTCTCACGCGTCTGTGATAATGAGATGAGCCGGGATTTGCTACAGTCTGCAGTTTCTGCTGCCTCTGCCGTGAGCATTTGTGTCACCGGCGACGCCTGCCTTTGATTGAGGCCGTGAAGGAACTTGGCCAAGACGCGTCGCTCGCTCCGGCCGACATGCCTCCATTTTTGTGTGACTATGCATGAGACCGCTTCATTTGAGCTGCTGCCATGTTTTGTGTTAAACAGGAACTGACAGAATGAGACGCTTTTTGCCACATTTAAGAGGTGAATAATAAGTTACACACAAGATTCTCAGACTGCTGTGCTCGGGCGTCATTACTCGCACTTTTTGTAATTCAGCTTCAACTGTTTACATTGTTGCTGTTATCTGAGGCTACTGAGCAAAAAGAGCAGATAAGACAACTTGTTGGAAGGGGCAGTATTATGTATTTTTCAGCCACATAGTGTCATTTTATAGCACAATCAAGTAAGTGCTACCTTCAGTTGTAATATGACTTGAAAGAAATTTGACTTCCTGATTTAACATCTTGAAATTGGGCCTCTGTCCCCTTAAGAACTCCTGATCTTTCTGAAACTCTGCCTTCAGGAAGACATGACAACATGGCTCCTCTATTAACTCTTTAACAATGTTTTTAGCAGCTTTGTACCTAGAAGTAGCTCTTATGATGAGCCCTGCAGATGTGAAGTTCCATCAGGTGTTTGCTAATTGCTGCTGACTAGTCTGAAGGAGCTGACTGGAGGAGTGATGGGGAGGGCTGCTCTGTGAGGCTCTGTGAGTTAGATCCACAGTTGAATGGTTGAAAAGGTTTCTCAAATATGTACAAAATAAATCAAGGCAGCACTCCAGGTATAATCTGATGTGGGAATAACAGTGAAACATGATGTAAAGCTCATTGTACATGAAGGAGGGGCACTCTGAACTGAGGGGGGAATCTGGTTCTTATCCATGCAAATAAGAACATTCTTTGAAGTCAGGAACTTCTTCCTTTAGCAGCAATGCTTGCAGCTCCCTTTGCTCTACAAGAATATCAATCAAAGCGCATTACACCATGAAAACAAAAATACAAAGTAATATGAGACACAATACAGTGAAGAATTGCGAAAAACAGTAGCAAACATTTCATTTTACTGAGTGTCATTATTATAATCATCAATACATATTAAATCAATACAAATTTAATGCATTGTGGTGCTAAACTGGTCAGAGATTTATAAACTAACAGTATTTAGTTTATTCTCTGAGTGGAAGGACTTTAGATCTGGGTGATGTGCTCTGGAGCGTTGTGGTGAAGTATATAAACCACCCCAAATATAAACTGCTGTCGGTGTTGAACATGAGGTGAATGTTTGCACCAATCTTTCAATCTTGCCCTCTGTTTAGTTCTAAGCCATGCTCTACAGGTTGTGCTTTTAAACATATTGCTGTACCTTCTGTTCTCTCCACCAGCTTTGCTGTAAAGTCCTTCATACTCCCAAACTCTCAATCTAAATATTCTGAGTGTTTATTTAAGATTTCCTGCAGTGAGTCAAGTGTCTCTATCTTTAAGCAGGATCACGTCTTCTTCCAGTGATCAGTCAGCATCATGCTGTCTGTGAGCATCTTTCACCTCGATGCTGCCATGTGTCCCTCAACAGCAACATGTTGCTCTTTGGAACACAGACTGATTCATTGTTCGGGTGAGTCAGCACCGTCACCGCAGCTGGTTTCAGGAAAACATGGTCATTGATTCGCGGTGAGGAGGCTGAACACCGACTCCTCCTCTGTGGTAAAACCTGAAAATTCATGACTGAGTTACTTAGCAGAAAAGAGTGGGCAACCGTTTGAGCTTGTTAAGACTGATGGGTGGAGGTCCAGCTGAAGTAACGACTGAGGTAGGCTGATGCAGGTTTGTCAGGGAGACCCATCACAATCATTCTCAATAAAATAAAAGACATTTTAAGTTTATAATGTGATTAACTGTGAAACAAAACGTCTGAATACTTATGTAAAGCTCTGTTTTTTGTATTTGTGGTCAAGAGAGAATTAGTCATACATGTAGCCAACCAAAATCAAACAACCACACTATATTTTACAACTGGGGAAACTTTGTGTTTCCACTCCTGCTTTCTCTAATCTAACCTAAGGGAAATAGATTATTAAGAACCACCACTCCCCATCATGATCACTATGGCCAAAACAGGAGCACCAAATCATGTTCTTCATGATGATTCATTTTCACATTAATTGTGAGACAAAGCCAAGCAAACAAGGGGAAAAGTTTATTTCATCAGCAGAGTTAAGATTTGGTCCTGTGGATCTGAAGACTCCTTGTTAAATACACAGTATGATACTGAGAAACATGCAGCTCAGCTTTATTTTGAAGGCTTTGTTGGCTCAAGTGGTCTTTATTTAACAGGATAGTGGATAGTGAGAGAGAGGGAAGACACGGAGCAAAGGTCATCAGGGCCTTTGCTGATGACCAACCCCTGCTCCACCACAGCACCCGCAAATAAATTTTTTATCATGCAAATAATTTCTGACAGACTGTAACTTGAAAGGAATCAAATGTAATGTAGAGGAAATCCAACCTACGTCAGCAGCCTGCTCTCAGCTTCATGAAGGATTTATTTTTATTTTTTTCAGATAATTGCTTTTGTTTCTTACCATTGACGTGACAATTTTTATTTCCACACAGGAGCATTAAGCAGTACATGAGAATGAAACACTTCACTCTTGTTTTTGTAGGATCAGGTGAAAACAGCTGGGAAAATATCAGATGTTGACATTTCTAACTTTAGGACCTGACTGAGTCATTATCTATCCTCTGATGTGAGAGTTGTGGCCAGTGGTTTACGTCTCCTCATCATGGGTATGAGCACGTCTTAATTTTAGTTCTGCAGCAACCTGCTTAAATTATTGTATTACAGGGTGGAATTTAAATACAACATACTTATTAATGTAGATAAAATAACTGTAAATGACAGATGCGACGTCCCTGCTGCCTCGGTAAGACAGGCTGATAAACCCTGATACTCCAAACTCCAAGTCCATCACTAAACAGCAGATATTCCCAGCAATGTCATTTGCTGGGAATATCTGTCCACAGGCGCCGGTCTGGAAGTGACGGACAAACACTGTTTCAGACACCAACTGAGACAAGGTGGCTAGCGGTGGGGTTAACCGGCTAGCTTCTCTCTTCTTCTGAATTGTCTGCCTTGAAAATTTATTTTTAATCATTCCTGAGACCAAATCAATTCCTCCTTCTCCGTCGGCTACTGTGGGCACAAAACAAAAGAAATTCATGAGTATTAGTGTGCACAGATTGCTGAGGATGTGCTTTGGCAGTGATGTCTTTGCACAGCACGCTCTCCTCCAGCCTCCACAGCCTGGCAGTGACTACTCTATTATAAAGCAGAATATAATAACACAATAACATAAATGATTGATCTGAATGATGGCACAGCTGTGTCAGGTCAGTGCAATTAGCTCATCACAAAGAGCTTCACACAGCATGTGACAACAGAGCGTCAAGTTAGCGTTTAACTTTAATATGCAGAGTGTTTACAATGTTAAACACACTGACAGTACAAAGACTGATATCAGGTACTTATTACACTCACTGTACATGAGTTGATAGAAATGTTTTATGAATTAGTAATAATTCTCTACACTCTCTACTGCACACAGACTGCCAGAGATTACAGTAACCAGCACAATATACCCAGCCACACAGGCAGGGGGCGCTATGCCTTCACTGCACTGACACATAAGGATTTACTGAATACCACATAAACACTGTTACACTAAGTTGTCATAATTAGTTTGTTTTCTCTTTCTTTGGGCCCTCAGCTCCTTCTCCATTCTGACATTCTGATGGGAAAATTAGTGACGTATTTAATTCACTGTCACTCCCTAACTTACTCCACAAGAACGTCCATAGCTTTCAAAGGTTCATTAAAAGTATGCAAACCTGTAAATGCTGCTAATATATTTATTGCAAAACTGAAGAACACAACAGGGACAAGAACATTTAATAAGTTAATTTCCAAAAACAAAAAGTGTGGCCATTGTCCCAGAGATGATGGAGGTTCCCAACCAGGGTCCGGTGGGCCATCTGGAGGTCTGTTAGGTTCGCTGAATGGTCTGTTAGGAAAACTGAACCGGTGAATGGTTGGAATGTGTATTCTGTTGTTGTTTTTTTTACTCCATAAATAAAGGAGCGTGTCAGGGCAGCCGTCTGCTTTGCATGTTGTATGTTTTTGGTGCCTCATTGGCTGTGAAACCCCAGACCGGGTCCATCTGATAGTTTGCACAGTAGGAGGAGATACAAGTGGCTTGAAAAAGAAAAGGAGGGAGAGGAATGACTTAGGTGAGCCAGAACGCCAAAAAGAAAGGATAAAGAGATGGATGGGGTTGAAAAACGTAGAGGGGAAAACGAAAAAGTCAGTGAAGAATGGAGTCAAATGCACTGAAGTAACACAAACAGCAGGTTCCGTCACCGTCTACATGCTCTAGACCAACACAAACAGTGTGTTTGTGTTGTTAGACATATTCAGGCCACCCAGGACATTAAAGGCAGCCTATCAGCAATGTTGCACCGTACCTGCATAAATATTTGATCAATTAAAATCAATCCATTCACCTAAAATGCATCACCATGAATGAATTTGCTGAAAAATGAACCAATTTTTGGAGTCCACCGTGTTTCAGATAATCTTAGCAGTTTAAGACAATTCCAGATGAAAATGTTCAAACTTGTGGGACATAAGACCATGTCAGCAAATAGCAACAGTCTACAATCTTATGTGTGAAGTCAGAAGGAGATGTTTTACTTCACACATTTGGTGCTGCTTTGCTCAGCTGAACAACATCCATGTTTCCATGTGAAGATGTCTCCTGTGTCAGCCTGCAGATCACTGGGATATTTTGTCAACTCTGACACCAGAAGAGCTCAGAGGAGAGACTGAGCTGAGAGGTGAGGCTGCAACTCAAGGTAATAACGATGTGGAAAAACAAAAACAAATCATTTAAGTGCCTCTGGTCCTTTGGTTTTAATTAAACGAGGTAAGTCTGTTTGAAGGTCTATCTTGCTGTTTTGCCTTTAAAGTTGGAGTAAAAAAAAAAAAAAAGTTGACACTCATTTTTTTTGTAAAGAGTTGTTTAATTGTGTGTTGAATTTCCACACATGCAGCTGAAGGATTTCCATTTTATGTGAATGTTTTTGACTGTATCTCCTCTGTATAAACTGGAAGTACCTTTGAGTGAATCTTACTGTGCTTTTAGTCTATGTGAATGCTGGTGCTTATGTTAAGAAATGCTAAATAGATGTTTTTAATATATAGTTTCAGCTCAGTCCTGCTATTACAAATATTTATTAGTCATTAGTTATAGTGGAATGTTTCATACTTCACAAAAAATATCTCCTTTTGACAGATTTGATTGTTTATTATGCAGTGATAAAGTGAAATATTAGTTGCTAAAAAGACATGTTACAAGTCTAGGTCATTATAAATCATGACCTAGATGAAATGACAATATTAGGTTTTAGACACAATAAAAGGCTGGTGCATTCACTGTCAAAGGTATAAATGTATAAGTCATGTAATGCCTGGTTGGCTGTACCAAGTGCTGAATTTGATCATTTATATCTGGATCATGTTGCGTTCTCTGGTTCATTTGGGTCATCACAGTCATCAGTTCAATTACAGATGAGCAGAGACATGATGGAAATGTCCAACCATGATCACTCAGGAAGGATTCAGGTTCTGTGGTCCAGAGCTGAACAGGTTCTGGTCTGGAATTGTCTCAATTCTTGGACATTTTTGATTTCCATCCGTTCTTCTCATTTGATTATTTCATTGTTTAGATCTTAAATCTTGCCGTTTCAGTTGATTCCTTTGTGTTTGCTTTCTTTGTTTGTTCTTAGATGTTATTCATTGTGGATTTCAGTTGTAGTTGTTGTTTACGTTCTTCTCAGCTTGCCTCGTTTATCAGCCTCTTTCCCTCAGCATGCCTGCTCTTCTTTCACACCTGCAACCCTCAGCCACCTGCTCCTTATCCAGTAACCGAGCTTCGATAGCATTAAGATCTTCACTTTCTTACCATTGCTTCCTCTGTGACTCTGCCCTTGCCATTTGTCAGTTTCCTTAACTTTGATTGTCATTTCTTCATTAAGATACTCAGGTATATGCACATCAACCTCAGAACAAAAGCCAAAAATCTGGTGGTGATGCTGCTGAATTTGGTCCACAGTGAAACGTGTCCTCTACAGGGAGAAAGGCTTTCAGTCCCTAAACAAACAGCTTTCATCCTACTGATGTTACTGAAATGAACAAACTGAAGTGACATCGATGCTCTCAGAGGTTCTTAGTAGATTTTACCAAATGGATTTTATTTCTATTTTTACTCAATGTGTTATTTTTATATTAGTTTAATTTTTAAGTTCGACTCACCTCTTCTGTGTCCTGCTTTGATTTAAATTTGATGTGTGGAACCGAAAGTGTGTGTGGGGTTGTGTGCGTGCGTGTGTGTGTGTGTGCGAGTGCATGGACTTGTATGCTTTGTACCAATGCAAATAAATCTAAATCAAGTAACCTAACCAAACAGACGTCATAGTGGACAGAAGGACAACAACAGAAAAACAAACATTAAAAACATAAAGTGAGAGCAATTTGACATATAAAGTACTTGATTTGTGTGACTCAAAGAATAACACCAAATTAGTTGAAGAGTGGTTTAAGGTCAAGTCGAAGACTGGAGTGACCGTCACAGAAGACAAGATATCATGAAAAAAACTCATTTTGTTATTAACTACAGTTGCAGAGAAACTGTATTTGGTCTACATGCAGGTTATAAAACAGAAACCAGCCTTCATTGTCTGGAAGACATTAACGTTGTGAATGAGATGGCAATTTGCTGCTATGTATTGTGTAGGTCTCACTTTCGGTTGCTCCACTCAGCAACACATGCCGGCCCGGTCACATGGTGTGAACAGGTAAGGTACTTTCCAACGTGACACTGAAGGCGAGCCGGGATTGGCTCCCTGAAATCCAACCTGCTGCTTAATTAGCTTCAGAGGGAGAGAAAGCTCTGTTTGTGTATTTCACAGCGCAAACTAAATCCCAGATGAGAATGTCAACAGTTTAATCTAATGCAGCAACAAGTTTGTCCAGAACACCGGTGTTGGCGAACACTGACTGGAATCACAGGCAAATCCAAAAATTCACTCCTTTCACACCCTGACCGGTTCTGGGCTTTTGAACGTTTGTCGGCAGGTTGTGCTGTTCAACGAACGCTCTCTAAGCTACAGTCTCTAGTAGCGTTAATGTTCTTTACATTTGTTGGAATGACTGTATTTTCTAGTCAAAGCAAACGACTCGCCACCTCATCATGCTGGAAATGCATAAACTGACGTGGTAGATGCTGGTGTGCTTGTGATAAACAGCCATGCCAATAAAAGTCAGTGGATTGAGCTGTGAGTCAGAGAGCGTCTCAGGTCGCTTGGCATGTAGCACCATGCTGGGGTGAGGGGGGAGATTACTGGGGGCGGGGGAGGGGAGGCACTGCTCCTATTATCTCTGCTCTGCCAAAGCACTAAATAACAAAAAAAAAAAAAAAAAAAAAAGAGGAGGAAGCCAACGGAGCGCAAACAAAGACGCAGCCCAACGTATCTCTCACCACACTGCCAGGAAACTGGGTTGGGTTTAGAGAGAGGGGCAAGAGGCAAGGAGAGGAGGAGGAGGAGGAGGAAGAATGGAACAGAGAGAATGAGACCAAACCTCAGCAGGTGTGCTCCAGCAGCATGTTATGTGTCAGCATAGACTGGTGCCAAAACACTCTGCAGTTTCTCTAACACATACACACACACACGCGCACGCACCCACCCACGCACACACACATGCACATACGCAGGGAATTCTCTGCCAGCAGACAGAAACGTTGATTAATCTTTCACCTCTCTGAGCACTACTCTTGATTTACACAACTCAGTCCCTGGCAGCAGTCTAACATGTCCTCCATCCAAAGTGACTACTCCCTCTCAAAAAGCAGTCTAGAGTTGTCATTGAATCGAGTTCACTCAGCTGTTGGGTCCGAAGGGCGGTTGGCCATCAAACATGCTACCAGGACCCTGCCGCAAAAAACCTTCAAGGCAGAACTGTGAGAAAGACACGAAAAAGATTTGGCAACGGGATACACGTTAGCCCACCTCTTTTACTCTTCTGACTCACCAAGCCAGGTGGTCACAGGTCTGCATCGGCTGTCAGCTCTGGGCAGCAGGTTTGTGCTTCTCACACTGCATTTGGTTCTCTATAGTCTCAACCCCCGTAGAGCTGAGACTTGTGGGACAGAATGAACCATCCATCGTATGGGCTGGCAACAGAAATGAGCCAGTGACGAAGATGAACGTTGTCCAGGCAACCGCCGGTAAATTTGTATCATGATAGACACCAAGATGCTACTTTGCTGGTGAGGGCAAATTAGCAGTAGCCTCAACCACCTGAAGTCACAGAAAGCAGTAAAGATGTCTGCACTGCTCACACTTTAGCCTGACAGAAAAGTTTCATAAGAAAAACAAAAAGAACTCCAGAGAATATATAAGACTAAATATATTCTGTCAGAACTATTGAAATGAAACATATGTAGGGCCAATTTACATTGTTTTAAATGAATTTAAGACATTCAAAGGCCTTAATTTTAGAGATATGAGTAGAAGACTTTTTAAGGATGCACGGACAAATACAGTGATCTGCAGCCATTTCCATAGCGACTGAGGGTAGACACTACCTAAAT
This sequence comes from Gambusia affinis, assembly GCF_019740435.1. Classification (NCBI taxonomy): domain Eukaryota; kingdom Metazoa; phylum Chordata; class Actinopteri; order Cyprinodontiformes; family Poeciliidae; genus Gambusia; species Gambusia affinis. The sequence continues at coordinate 24,195,422 of NC_057881.1, forward strand.
AAATATCTTTTTATTTAGCTTTTAAATAAATAAATAAAAATATATTTTATTTATTTAAAATATCACTATTTTAAATAAATATTGATATTTAAAACATCATGTGGATGTTTTCAATATCAATATTTCAGGATTAGAAAACATTCTTTTTAATTTCTCAGTGAGGTTTATTTATTGAAGGGTGGCATATTTTAGAATAAAATACTGCAACCGTTGTTTTATAGAAGGTTTTTACACCTAAATGCTAATTTGAAATTAGCCTAATTCTAATATTCTAAAAAAAAAAAAGAAAAAAGATTTTTTACTCTGGTCCTTAAGCCAGAGTAATCTAAATGAACAAATACATTTCTGATCTGCGTCTCTGTGTGTAATGAATCTATATTATGAGTTCCAGCTTTTGGACTGAATTCCTCCATCGACTCTTAAGAAGCAGCTGAAGACTTTGCGACACTGGCAGGCTTTTAATGGACTGCTGCATTTTATGGCCCTTTTTATATTCATGTTTTTATGGTCACGTCTTCATGAAGCACTTTGTAATTTTAATGTGAACTGTGACATATAAATGCATTCTACTAGCTTACATAAATGACCTGCACTTGTAATTTGATTTGGAAGGCCTGTCTGTATGTCACAGTCCTTCTCGAAAACAGATTTTATTTTATTTGACAATCACAATTAAGGTCAAAACAGTTCATGTTCACTTCTAAGCTCTTGCTCACTGCCCTGCAGCAGCTTTAACTCTCATCTCCAAAAGTAAGAGAATACTCTGATCACAAGTAAAGCACTTATTTCACTGACGAGAAACGAAATGCACTTTAAAAGCCAGCATGGTTTTTACAGTGAAATCAGCAGATGGCTGTTGATGTTGCCCTGAAGTGGAAGCCTCTGCAACTGAACACGACATTACAAAGTCCAGCTCTCTGCTCAGGTGTCGCAACACATGACATACCTTATCATTCTCTCGAGAAGTGAAGCCATTTGCTAACTAAAGCAGAGCTGTCACATGGATCCAGGAGTGCTGCTTCCTCCTGTTGCAGAGGTGCCCGTCCCGCCCCCCCCAAACAACCGTCCACCTTTCCTCCCTATGCCCCTCCCACCCCTATCCACTCCACGTGCTTTCACTTGTCTCTGAGGGTAGAAGCTGGTCTACATCCAACACGTGCTCCCAGCCTCCCCAGAAAGCCGCCCCGCCCCCACCGCTATCAGCCTGCTTTCCTTTGCCCAGCCCATCTCGCTCTGTGTCTCTGTGTTGTGTGATCCACTGAAGCCTGGGAGACATGTGATTGCTCGGCTGGATACAGAGAACTCTGGTCAGCAGTGTTTTGAGAGAAGGAGGAAGAGAGGGAACAAGGAAAACATTCTGACACAAGCACATTCTGTACAACTCGAGAACATGGTGATTCTGCCAGAGGACAGGCTGATTATTCTGAACAGGAATGTGTGTCAGATGAACTTTTCACTTGCATAATAGCTTTTGAACAGAGTTGTTCAATTGAATTGATCACCTTTTGCTCAAGTTACTCTATTATGAATAAAAGTGTAGCGTGGCGGCCTTTCAAAAGAGTATTACAAAAAGAAATATGCTTAGTTCGATTTGAGTTCCATTTGTATTACACCTCAAACCTTTTATGACAAGTACAACCACAGTAATCGTGTCTTTTATTTATTTATTTTTTGATTTTTTTTTTTTACCACCATTGCAGGTGGACAGTATGTTGTCTGATAACACAACACATTTTATTCACTGTATGGTTGGTTGACGGATGCAGTTGAATTTTGCATTTCAATTTTAATCAGAAATTTTGATTTTCAAATTTTAAGTTGGAAAAAAAAATCACCTTAAATGTTCATCTGAAGATGTAGCTCAGTTAGATTTCTAACTATTCCTGACCTTACAGTCACTACTGCTGCCTGGAATATTATTCTTAGTTGTAATCACAGTCAAATTCTTCTTTACACACCTGAAGATTTTTATATAAAATCTTTCGCACTGTACTCACAGTTTAACCCTGACCCTAACTCGAATTAGGGCTTTTTATACATTCTGTCAAACAATAGAATAACTTTGATGCAGTTGTTGGCGGCTCAGAGGTCAGAGTTCACACAATTGCAGTCTACTAATTTTTAACACAACCGAAAATAAAAGAACAAAAAAACAATGAAGCAATCACTCTGTATGGAAATGTTTTGTAATGAATCAATATTCATGTAGACTTTCATTCATTCCTTGATTCAGTTCATGAAGCAGCAGCACTGCTCTGCTTACTGTCCAACACACACCCTCCAATGAGTCTTATGAATCCATCTTTCCTTTGTGTGTGTTTTCACTCTACTTAATTAAATAGCATAATTATACATTTTCAAACTGACTACTGTTAGAGCGACCCCTGACTCGTTGTCTTCCGGGAGAAAACATGAACACGGAGCCCCATCAACCCAATTTGTAGAAAGGTCACGTGAATGAATTGCCTCTCAGATACAATAAAAATGTGCTTCTGTGTAGCACTGAGTGTAGAAAACTGCTACTGGAGCCACTGAACCATAGATGTGCCACAGTTACTACAAATATGCTTTGAAAATATATGATGACTCAGCTGGTCTGTTCATATAATCGGAGTACAAGAACACACATTCTTACAATCTAGTTGCATAAAATAAATAACTGTGAAGATGTAAAGTCGACTCATGACTGTCCTTCTGCAGCCAGGTTTCTGTGAGAACATGAAAAAAAATGTAGAAGTTTAAAAAACTCAGATAAAAGTGGAGATTAAAGAAAGCCTCTAGTGTATATGTGGGAAAACTGAGATTTAGGGTTTCATCCACTGCAGTCTGTTACAAATAATGTGCCAATATATCCACATAGTTCCTTCGACCCGATTCCCAATCGACTGGTGTTTTATTAACTTTATGTTCTAATGCGCTATAGGAGTTAAACCAACATATACTGCCCCCTATGGGATTGGCATGTGTAAAACAACGCTCAGTGGCGTATTGATGCTGGTTCATGTGGATGAAAACCTTTCTGAAACAAAATCCATGTAAAATATTTATTTTGAAAGATTTGGTGAAGATATTTGCATTCATAAGGGCCCAGCTGTGTGTGAACAAGGCTTTAGTAGTGAACCTCATTTAAACTGTGTGAATCACCCTTCAGTCAGTCAGTACTAGACCCCATCAAAGGACATATTTGACTCCAGCATCTGTGCTGTTGTTTTTGCTCTCTGTCCAAAATGACACCTGGAAAAAAAAAAAAAGCTTTACTTTTTAGATCATTTCAATCACCTTATATCACATATGGCCCGGATGCATTAGAGCTGCATAGCTTTCTGACCACACCATTCATTTTCCCGTGTGTCTAACAACAGAAGGGGTCTCTGCTTTCTGTGAGTGGGGAGGGGCCAACCACCGTACCACCTGCTGCTCCAGGTAGGAGAAACAACAGCATATGTCGTTTTATGAGGCCGCGCTTGAATTGGTGCAACCACATCTGTTCATGCTCGTGTTCTTAAAGTGCTGCATCTCCGCTGGCGTCTGTGTTTGTACGGCGGGGGAAGGGGACGATGCGCAGAGATTCCTGCACTGTAAAAAGTAATAAGTTCACTTTACTTAAAAAAAGTTAGGAAACCGATTGCCTCAAAATCTTCAAGTAAAGTAGCTAATTCATTTTAAGGTGTTATTGCTAAAAATAACTATGTTTAGACCACTCAGATAAAGGCAGTAAACCTGAGTGCCGTTAACTCAAAATCATTAATTGGGTTAACTGTAAAATATTCATTCAGACAACTCATGCAATGGCAGTAAACTTGAGTGCCGTTAACTCAAAATCATTAGTAAAGTTGACTTTAAAATGTAAATTATGACTACTTCAAATTGTGAGTTATGTCAATTAAGCAGTACTCATAAAAATAAGTTATACTTACACGTTTAAGAGTTCACATTACTTGCAAAATATCAGGAAACCGATTGCCTTGATATGTTCAAGTAAGATGAACCAAAAGTGTTAAGTTATTGGAACGAAGAGCCAACAGACAACAGTTTGAATGGAAAAAAATGTTTAATAATTGAACAAGTTTACCTTAAATACAAGCTTCTCAAGTGTGGTTACATACACACTAACCTGGAAACAAAGTTTTCCATAAACTTTTTTTAGGGAAAAAAATGACATAACTTTTTTTCTAGGTTAGCCTTCAATATAATATTGAATCCTTCAAATGGCCCTCAGTCTTTAAAACTTTGAGAATCCCTGCTTAAATGTCTTTGTTGACTGGTGTGAAACAAAAACTCAATTCTCAATACTAGAGCCTAACATTTATCATAACATTGATAAAGTAAATAGTGAAGTAGTGAAGTGAAGTAATGTTTCTCCTCATTAACATAAAACCATTTAGTAGTCTGCAAATGCAATGATGCTCTCTCCAACAAAAAAAAAAAATCAAACAAGAAATAAAAATCACTTTTCCAATAATGGTAAAGGCATCAACGTTGATCCATAATGTCACATCACATTCCCTCATTGCATCAGAAGATTTTTGAGTGATTGTATTTTTGGTTTTAGGGATTTATGTCCAAGTGACAGAAGCACCCTTTGGATGAAGTCAAAGGTGTACTTCAGTTGTTGAGGGTACTCCAAATTCAGAGAATAAATAAGTCCAAAGAGCACATGGCATGTGGAAGATTCCCAAGATCATTCATGACAAGACTTCCTTCCAAAATGATGGCAGTACTTGAAGACTGGAGGTGCAGTGAGTCAGTGGAGGCCTGCCTGTCCTCAGGAATGATGGTCAGGATCCCAATGGGGGTGTGAGACACGTCTGGGTCAGTCCTATCAACAATAGAAGCAACAACACAATTACATATCAACATAACACTTCTTTAGGGTGACCAGACGTCCTCTTTTTCCCGGACATGTCCTACTTTTCAGACCTAAAAAAATGTCCGGGGGGAATTTAAAAATCGTTAGGGATTTTGGTAAACTGCCTCAAAACACATTACATAGCTTACAGTGCATTGTGATTACATTGGCACTCCGTTCCACTACTCCATTCCAGGTTTCTTTGTATGACAAGAAATCGGTAGCACATGTACACACACACATGTGCTACCGATTTCTTTGTGCTACTTCTAGTTCTCCCCACCCGTCTCCCCATCTCCACCCCGTTGGCGCATGTGTGTCCCGATTCTACCCCCCCGCCAACAAAAAAAGTGTCCTCCTTTTCAGAAACCCAAATCTGGTGACCCTACACTTCTTCATCACGGCTGCTTCTCCTACAGTTTACAGCTGTCCCACCTATGGCAGTCTACTCATCATAAGCCTTCTATAACAGTACAGCGGCTTTTTTAACCCGCCAACATCTTTATCCTTATCCCTTTTCCTTTTTTTTGTTTTGCGCCCCGGACAGCTTTTTGCTCTGCCGCTCCATCTTGTTGCCACTAAATAAACATGATATTTTCGACTAACGTTAGTCCCAGGCATCGCTAAATCATTACACATAAAGTTAACCTCAAAACCTGGACTTACGGATGAATTATACGGCCGAGATAACGAATATAAGTTTGCTAAAAAACAGTGGGACTTACCGTGACAAAACTTAGCTGCAGCAACCGCCGTATTGTTGACAGTTTGGAGTTTCTTTCAAACACGTCGTCACTCGTCAGTGTCCAATGCGCATGTGCGTTCAACGAGAGCTGCCGAATGATGCCGAGTTTTTTGCTGGTTATGCAGATGCGTTTTGCTCACTCATAACTCCAAGTTCGGGTTACTTGCTGCTGATGAGTTTGATTACTTGCCTCAGTAGAAAGTTGTCTTTGCTAAGTTTAAGTTAGTATAGTCAACAGAGTAAGCTGGAATGAGTTCAGGTCACTTTTATTTTTGAGTACACTTTACTTTTACATTTTACAGTGTGGGTGTCGGGGTGTGTGCTGTGTTTTGCTTCAGTAGCTCCATTTGGCCGACACTCTGTGGTCTCTAGACCTTCTTTAAGACCTGCCTCAGCTAGGATCAGGCCTGATCTCTGTTCTTTTATTAGATCCTGTCTCTGTAGCAGCAGACAAACACAAAGAACCTATAGGCGATTCACACAATTGACTAACACTGGTAAACACACAGAGCTGCAACAGGAAGCTGGTGGAACAGCACACACTCTTTTAGATGACATCCTCTTATCAGAGCAGGACACGACAGAAAAAATATTTAAATCCCAATCTTGAGCTACCTGTTCATCTCAGAATTTAAACTACGTTACAGATTCACTACGATCAGTTTTATCTCATAGGATTTCTTTTCTGAAGTTGTCATTTGATGTTTGAGGTTTGCTTTCTGTCTGATGGAAAACAGAACAGTTACAACTTGCCCGATTTCTCTCTCTTCCTACTAGCATGTTGCTGGTCACATGTTTTTTTTTTAAAGTTTATTGAACAACAAGATTAAACATAAAGAATAGAACACTGTGAAGGTGACAGGAACTTTGGCAGCTGTGTGACGCACAAAACGTCACACAGCTGTGATGAAACAAAACGAAACAATGTTTTCAGGTAAAAGACGTTGTTTCGTCTTTTACCTGAAAACATGGGATGAAACTACAAATGACTCACTGGGATTTTGCTGTCCAGCCTGTGTAGCAAATAATGAAGGACAGCAAATAATGTAGTCCATGTTTAGTCTAAATCCATGGATTTCCTCTGACCTTGTCCGTAATAATAAAAGTTGTTGTACTATCAAATTAAAATTAAAATGAGGTAGGTGAAAAGTTTGCATTGTAAGTTTTTTGTTTTTATCTTAATTTGTCTTGATTATATATATATATATATATATATATATATATATATATATATATATATATATATATATATATTTGGGTTTTTTATGACTTGAACTTCATTGATTTTCCAACAGAAAGATCTATCACAGTTCCACACTTAGCATAGCCCAATTCAACAAAGTTCAAAACAACTGGAGCATCCAGGCAAACAAACTGTAGTTGGGTTAAAACGGATTAAACAGGGAAGGTGTGAATGCTTCCTTAAATGTCTTCTGTTTACTTGTAATGCTTCTCATAAAACTTTTTAAATATCTGACGATTCAAGAAGATTCAAACCTGCTGTTTGATCTTCATGGTTCTGTTTTTTCACCAATATTTTCTAACAAAACTCTGAAACCTTCACACATCATTTATACTCAGGTTAACACACACACACACACCCACACACACACGCACACACACACACACACACCCACACGTGGACTTTGTGTGATGTCTGAAGCCGTTTGGCTTAATGACATGTCATGAACAAAGTTATCCACGTAATTTTAATTGTCTTTCTTATTTAGTTGAAACTAGGCAATTGCAAATGTTTGTTCTTTGGACAATAAAGAAATAGTTCTAAAGTTTTGCACACATTTGAAACGCAACTGTTGATCCTCCCTTTTGAATTGTTACCAGCAAACATCCAAACCTCCTGCCAATGTGGAGACAGTTTCTCAGGAAACAGTTTTAAAAATGATAAAAAAAGAGAAATGATTCAAATATAAACCTCAACTCTGAAGCTCAACTCCAGTCCACCTGGGTTAAAAGCATCACTGGCTCTGCTTCAGGCCATAACAGTCAGCCGGACGTAACAGCAATAAGTTGTTTTTTATTGTTTACAAGGAAATAGTGATTAATCTCCAAATCTAACAGAATCAGCTAAAACATCAAGGACAAACAGTTTTTACAGTGTAGGGACAAAAGAGCACAATGTGCCTGTTTGAAATGAGATGCCTGCTCATGCTAATTTATGCTGCCCTATGAGTCACATCTGCATGGTGACTTCTGTTGACAGGTTTTCTTTTCCTAGCAAGACTCCTGCTAATAATGTAAAATAAGCACAAACACACAAAGAGCTGATGTTCATCATCACCTCAGAGGCCCTCGGTTCTCTACAAGAGATCCAAAATGTCACTTCAGCTGGGTGGTTTCCCTTCAATGTGACTCTGCTGCTACTTGTTAACGGCCTGCTGTCAGTGTTCATATTATAGTTATTACACAGTTATTAGCATTAATACATCAGTCCAGCTTTGTTTGTACAGCACTTATAGGTGACTGTAACCCACAGTGGTTGACAGAAGGTGGATCAGGCACAGATAAAATAACTTGTACAAATATTAGCATTAATCAAACTTAGTAAGCCTCCGTCCACTGGCCTTACCTGCTTACCATGGTGTTTATCTCCATCAGTCATTGGAGATAAACAGCTGACTCTGGACAGGTCAGCAATCTAAGACAGGGCAACACAGAGACACACAAGACAAAGAACCATGCACACACACACACACACACACACACGCACACACACACACACACCTAATGACAATTTAGAGACATTAAGGGTGTTTTCACACCTGACAGTCCAGTAGACCCGATTTGATGCAGGACCAAAACTGCAACATTTATTAAATTTCCAGTTGGTGTGCTTCAATTTCAAACGGCGCTGTGTCAAATAAACCAAACTAAATGAAAAAACGAAATATCAGTTAATGTGCATTGTCCCTACCAAATACATTAAAAACAGAAAGTTGTGAATAGTAGTGAAATTGAATGAAGCAATGTTGTAAAATTTTTTTTAACAAAAATCAGAGAAGAAATATGCATATACTGTATATATATCCCTTTGCACCAGTATCCATAAACAGAATCCAGTGCAAACATTTCTCTTCAATCCAGCTGAGCTGTCAGTAGAAGTGACTCATCATGAGGGCAAACAGTCAGATTGTGGAGCAGTATTGTTTGGATATTTGAACTTTTATATGATTCACGTAAGATTTTTGTGGTGAATGTTCATTGTTTTGTTTTAAAGCAAAGCAAGAATTAACTATTCAGAAGCGACTCAATGAAGCAGCTTTGTGTTTGTTGAAACCATTCATTCCAAATGAATCCTAACTCTAAGAGTGATTCATCCGAGCTCAGCAGTTCTCCAAATGAACTTGGTGTTCAGGAACAGTTTGCTTTCCTCAGCTCCGTTCTGCTTTCCACTCGGATTCTGTCTCTCTCTCTCTCTCTCTGCCGCTTCAGACCAGTTGGTGAACTTAGTGACAGGAGCTCAAGGTCCACTTTGCTATTCTTAGTGCTTCTGGAATGCTTTTCCTCCACCCTGTTATTTTGTTTGTGTTCTCTTCATGCGGCTCATGTTAGGAAACTTGTTTGGCCCGGCTGCTCAGAGCCTGGAAAACAAGCGGCCCCTGAGGCCAGTGACGTTCTGCTGAACTGTTGGTGAGACGGAGCAGTCACCATAAGATGGATAACAACATTCCTGTTGTTGTTGTTTGTTTTCCTTTTCGAGGGAAAAAAACCACATTTGTCATCTTGAACCTAAACAAGTCCTTTTAAGGCTCTGAAATGTGACCTTGAAAATAATCAAAGTTGATGTGAATTTTTGGATGTGAATCTGAAAACCAGATTGTTCAGAATGATTTGGAAAAAATTAAACATTTAATGGAGGGGTAGTTTAGCAGAGGAAGGAATAAATCTTTATCTTCAACATCTGTCCAACTGGACAACAGTAAAACTTCCTTTCAGTTCATTTATGCAGCACAAAGTGACAACACGTCACCTCAACGCACTTAAAAACAAGCTAATTCAGTCCAATCACACATTCATTCCAGCTGAGCCTAGCTGTCAAACTATGCAGTGCAGCCACTGACTTGAAGCATTCACTCTTTCTGAGCATTCAGAGACAGTGGAGAGGAAAAGTCCAACAGAACCAGAACCAGAACCTGGTTCAGTGTTACTGCTCCCAACTCAGGGTGTCAGAGAATAAACAGAAACTGGTTTAGGATTTCCGTCTTCCAACAATCTTAAGGACAGCCTGATTATCACGTTTGTTCTAAAGATGATCTTAAATAATGTTCTTGAAGTGTTTGGTGTGTTGAAACCACTCCGGTCTACAATTGGGGCTACTCAGCATGTTGGATTGCCTTGTGTTGTTCTCCGAGAACAAAGGAGGACTCAACCTGTTTGAATGAGCCAGGTAGCCAATCAGAAAGCGAGGTGACAGAAACATGGAGGTGGAACAGAAGATAAAACACGACTCCCACACCGGACCAGAAAGACCAGTGGATGTTGGAGATGTCTTCGCCTTTGCTCATATGAAGAGAAAAAAACAGAGAGAAGATAATGTTGAAAGTTTACATAACAGCAAATAACACCAAATTAGAGAGAAGGTGTAGAATGTAGCAGAGCGAGGAGAAGTGGTCAGAAGCTCTGCATAACCAAACTGTCCTAACTATAGACTTTATCAACACACAAAGGTTTAAGCTTGGTCTTTAAAGTAGACAGGATGTCTGCCTCATGGACACAAGGAGAGGAGCCTGATCAGTCCCACACAATACAATCCTTGGTATATTACAGTCTAAACTAGTCTAATATCCCAATTGGTAGAAGATAATCCATCTATGGGAAGAAGCAGCAGACTCCATCCAGTGTGCAGCAAGCATGTGAAGGAGCGTCTTGTATGAAGAGGAAGAGAACAGCAGGGTATGACCAGCCATCTGAACCGGGACAGTGAAGATCTCTGCAAGGCTGAGCAACACTGATGAAATCGCTTCTCATCGTCACAGTTGCGTGATGAAAGTTGTTTCATTTTGTTCTCAGCCTCATGTTGTCCGGCCCGTCTCATCGCAACGCCCCTGGTGACCTTTTCACCCCGGCTCTCGATGTAAAACTCTTGTGTGATTGGACAGAATTCCACAAGCCGGTATTTCATCAGAGAGTATTATGGGTAGTTCTGAGGAGCGACTGTCCGATGCTGTGAGGAACTATGCACTGTTGGACCAAAACACTGACCTCCCCCTGTCCAGTTCTGGTCCCATTCAGCTGATGAACGTCCCACCTGTACCATTTTTTTAACACGTCAGTCTTTCTTTCCTCTGAACTGTAAACACGTAACAGTCGTTCCTCTCTGCTGCGGTTGCTGTGCTACTCAGGTTCAAAGCAAATATAAATATATGAAAATCTATATATAAATTTATAGCACAAGTGAGAAGTTATAAGTAATTTAAATATGCCCTAAATATAAAATAAATCGCTAAAAAGTATTTACATGGAAATATATGAATCGATAAATGAGTCCATGTAGAAAGATGTTTAAAACAAACATCTCTGTTCCTTCATAGGGACTTTATATTGACTCCATTCATTTTTCATTCATTTCTACAGCCTAACACCGACCTCTACCCTAACCCCTAACCCATTACCACCACATGCCTAACCCTAAACCTAAAATAAACTCCATTCTCACTTAAACTTGATCCCCTAACCCAGGAACAACACTTTTTCTTCTGGGACCCGAGTTTTGGGCCTAAAGGGAACAGTAGGTTCCCACAACATAGTATTTGATGGGGAAATGGTCCTTAAAGATATCTAATGCAAGGCCACACACACACACACACACACACACAAACACATACTTGTGGTATAAAAGTACACACGCACACACGCCTACACACACACATGCCGAGTAGAGAGGACGGGAAATTTTCACACAAACTCCAGCAGTGTGGTACTGGCCAGAAGACAGGTGTGTTTACTTTGAGCTGTGGTTCCCAAAAGTTCAGTTTGTGGCTTAGAAAATAACAGAAGCAGAAAGCTTGACCCCGACTAAAGCTGTTTGAATGAAACGAATGTTTCCAATAGACCACAAACAGAGACAGTATTTCAAGTTAACTTCAGTCTTTGCTTTTTTTTTTTGTCGCAATAAAATGTTTCAGATAATCAAACCCAGATCATTTACCCACAGTAAATAAAATAAGTTGTTTTTAATTGATTTTAGTTATTTAGAGAATATAACCATCCAAACCAGTCCAGCTGTTTGTGAAAATATAACTACCCCATTTTTTAATCATGACATTTTTATGGTTAATTTTCTTTAGCTACAACTAAAACAACTCCAAATGAAAATGCTCATATTAATGAACTACTACATTATGTTTGTAGCACCAAGTACAGCTGGTCAATCAACCATCGCTGTGTTCAGGGAAGTGCTGATTAATAATCGAGAAATAAATATCAAGCCTGGAAACTTGATACGGTAACGGACTGAATGTTATGTTTTTAACGTAATCTTTGCTTGTCTTGCAGGGCGTAGGCGGTTGCCACGGTATCAGGTGTGCTTAAATTACAAAGAGAGAGAGAGTAAGTGGGGAAGGGGAGCAGGACTCAACATCCACCAGCTAAGTTATCAAGTTACGTTTTAGACAACCAATTGTTGTCAAATGTAAAACAGGTGTTTAATCTATTTATTTACTAATAAACTTCTTAAGCCATAAGCCAGAGTATCTGGTTGGAAATAATTTTGAATGCTCATTAAGTGAAAAGATACACTCATATGCCTAAAACTATACATTAAATGATGCATTCAGAATAATCAATCAATCAATCAAACTTTATTTGTATAGCACATTTCAGCAGCAAGGCATTTGAAAGTGCTTTACATCAAATCAAACACAAAAACACAATGCAACATAGAATCAACAATCAAAACACAACACCAAGTTCATAACAGGATGTATGAATTTCTGCCAAAACAAATATTTGATCAGAATAAATTTGTTCAGCTCTAGTCATTATGCTACTTGCATTAAGATATAATTGTATTGCATTTTATAACAACCAGTCATGTTAACTAGAAATCTACTATTCTGATAGTGTAGTCTACTACACTGTCAGTCTACTACCAGTCCAACAGTCTGACATTTAAATGGTCATTTAAATAATGGTACCATTTAAATACCATTGATTTAAATGGTATTTAAATAAATGCTGAATTAAGATCACATTACATTTTTTGTTTATTTATTTTTGCTCCTTTTTAAAAGTGACCACAGTGGATTGAATCATCACCCACTATGAGAATGTCCAGAAGAGATTCACCATGATTAACATTGACCACAACCATCACAAGAACAGCTGTAATTTCTGAACATTTCCGGACACCTTTAAAGAGCTGCTTCCAGGAAATGAAGACAACAGGAAGATCTCCCTGTTATCAGAGCGTTACAGGAAGGTTATAATGAAGGAGATGACTGACACAGTCAGAGCAAAAAATGTTAGGACTGTTGAAAGAACCTATTTTCTTAAGATAAAGAATAAGTAATTCTGTTTTAGTTTTTCAATCAGTATTTCAGAGTTACAATATACTGACCAGAAGTTAAACCCTCTGTTTGAAGAACAAGTGATCCTTTGTTTTATAAAGGGTTTGTTCTACAGCTATGTTGGTAGTTATAAGTAGTCCAATGTTTTCTACTTTACATGAGGTAAGAGATAATATTAGTGACACTGTAATAACACTTAATGACATTTTCATAACTGTTGCTACTTGTTCCCATTAATGTAAGAGGAATTATTAATGACTCTGTTATTAAATCATTTGACAGTGTAATGAAACTTAATTAAATCTTTATTGTTGGTCCTACTTGTTCTGCTTTATTTCAGGTAGGAAGAAATATTAATTACTAAGAAATTTAAGACTAAACAAAATGGCAGAGCAATATAATATTATCAGATAAAGCTACATAATTTCTAAAGTTTAATCAGTAAAACCTTAACAATTTCTTGGTTAATGTCAAGTTGTCATAACAAAGACATTTTGAATAATGTCAACTTTGTATTAAAAGTGTCATGATTTTCCAAATGACAGTCATAAATATACATGAAGACTTACTCATGTTCATGACAGGTGTTCTGTTATGTTTATGACAGTGTCATTTCAGTCTTATTCACAGCCCGTCAAATAAAGTGTTACCAAATCGGAAGGCCGTCCGTCGTTTTTGATGGATGACAGTTTACACCCCTGACCACTTTCTGACTTTATGAACAGAACATAGAAAGTGCTGACTGGAAATACTTATTCTGCCTAGTTTTAGCGTTCCACTTTTTGCGCCACTGCCTGTGATCTCGGGAAACAAAAGTGAGTGTGCTGATATGATCTGCAGCAGCAAAGAACTGCACCCCTGCTGAGCCTCACCAGACGGTCCTTACACCTGCATCTGTCCAGATACGGCCAAAGCCAACATGGGAGGACACTTCCACTGGAGTCTGGAAACACCAAGCAGGCTTGCTTTACAACTACGGTGTAGTAAGGATATAAAGTACAGGAGTGAAGTAAGAAACACTGAATCTGGAAGAGATGTTGGAGTGAAGAAATAGGCCACATTCCTGTGCAGTAGTGCAGGTGTGTGCATGTCAACAGGAATACATGCCAGGCCTCCTGCAGGGGGCTGGGGGTGGTTGGCTTTCTCAGAAAGGGGAGGTGGGCTTTAAAAAAAGAAAAAGAAAAACAATGGTTGGTGTCAAATGGTTCTGAAAAAGAGAGGAGATGAAGATAATTATAACCCCAGCTGGTAGTTTTAGTAGGAAGAACAGAATCAGGAGGCCAGTCAATAGAGTCAGAGGTTCCTGACTGTCACAGCTTTCTCTGTTCATACAGTCTGAGTGATTCAACGGTCATCAAAGTCACGGTCATCAAAGTTAACAAAACTAACGACATGATGGAAACTGAAATTGAGAAAGCATTTTTGTTAACAGAAATAAATAAAACTTATAATTAATGGGGAAAAAAACTATAGCTAATTGGCTCTATATTGTCCATTTATAAAACTAACTAAAACCTACTGAAATAACCGATAAAATATCCGTTACTTTTTTGCTTATGAATCTATGTATTAGTTTGTCAATCTGATGTGAAATTGTTGTTTTTCCCCACACACACAATTTTACAGACGGACGTTTACAGACGTTTGTCTGTAAAATAGTGACAGCAAAATGTGTGATAAAACTCCAGAGTCAGTTATTGTTCATTAGCAATAATTTAAAACATGTGTTGAAAATAGTATCTTCTGTTAAGTATTTATTACCCAATCTATGTATATATAATCACAATATAATACGTTCACCTTTTTTAAATCTGGTCCTAAAATTAACCAAAGTATGAAAAGACTAAAACTATCTTTTTAAGTAATAAAACTAAACAATATTTAACTATGGTTTTATCCTAATCTCTTATGTATTATCTCTCTCTCCCCTTGTGCCACTTTCTCTCTCTCTCTTTCTCTCTCTCTCTCTCTCTCTCCTCAGCCCGGCTTCTATTTTCTCCCCTCTGTCATCAGCTAGCCGATCATCCATTGGCTAACACATTGTTTCACATTCACTCTCCCAGTATCAATACATTTCTGCTGCTGTCACTCTTTCCTGGTTTGTCCTGTTATCTCTTCCCTGGTATTTCCTGCCGTCTTCTCATTTGGATTCTGTTTTTTCTTTAGCTTTGGTTCTCTGTGTTCTCCATGGTTTTTATTGGAAGTCTTTTGATCATCCTTTTTTCATCTTTCCCATTAAATCCACAAAATCTACTCAACGTCTCTGCCTGATGCAAACTCAACATCTAAGATGACCAGGTTTCTGGGTTGTATTGTGTCAGCTCTTAAGGTCCAACTTTTCACATTACTTCTCTCTAAATCCTCCAAGCCCCAACGGAGGGCATAATGAAATGTGACAAATATTTCTTTACACATTAGAAAATGTTCCTTTGGTTCAGAACTGCTTATCTGGAACCAGCAACTCCAGCTCTGGTGTTCACTATTTTCTGACTTGGGCAATCTGAGGAGCAAAAGCTGTGAAATGAAGGATTATTTCAGGTAAACCTAATGTCATTATGAACGGCTTCTGCAAGAAGCAAAGACAGAAAGGCTTTCAGATGAGTGTGAGCGATGACAGATTTCCAAGAATAAATTTTATTTCTAATTCAGCCGGAGAGTGAATGGTTCAATTTCATCTCCAGATTTCATTCAAAAAACGTTGAATTGTGTGACCAGGGAATCCATGTTCTGAGAGATTTCTGTTCCTGATGAATCAGGCTGTTATGTTGGGATTATGAGCCTCAGGTTTGTGCCAGGCATTAGGCCTGCAACACTGTCCTTCACAGAGGAATGTTTATTTTTTATTTATTTTTTTCAAAATATGAGTTAGCGTTAAACTTCGTGCAATGGATTTTTTTCACCTTGGCTCTTTCTGCTCCTTCTGAAATATTCACTAATGGACTTTGATTGATTTTCTCATCATGTCATACTAGGAGGCAGAGTGTTTAAGAAATGACCTCAAAATACACCCACAGCTACGCCTCCATTTAACATAAATATTTGAAATCTGATTTCAGAAGCTCACAAAGCGGTTGTGTCAGTATCTGGGTTTTCCCAGTTTGCTGAAGGGATATTACATATGTGTTTATTGTGATTCCATCCTACATAATTAAGCAAAAGTGTCCGGTCCTAGAACTCTCTAAACTTAGACTTAAAATTAAAAATTCAAAAAGTTCCCTCCAAAAAATATAGAACGTAAAACATTCAGAAAAAAAAGAAACTTAAAAAGTTAAACTAGCATAAAAATTAAATGAATTCTTTGTTTTTATTTGTGGTGTTGCAGCAAAAATGTCAATCTAGTTTGCATTTTTTTTTTTGGTTGTTGGGTGACAAATGGAGAGAGTGATGAGATATTGATGTACTTACACTTTGATTGATGTAGAGTAATATTTTAGTCCAGTGTGTACATTAGCAATGGAGCTGTTCAGAATGTGCTCTGACATCTTCACAGATCATGTTACAGTTTGTCGCCACAAGAAAAATGTCAGCTGTGCAGCAGGAATCATAATTACCAAGCAAAACTGCACAGAGCGGCTGCAGCGCTGACACAATGTCAGCAAGGCTGACGAGGAACGGAGTTTAGATTGGATAAAAAAAGAAAAATCTGATCCAACAATAAAATAAATACCCAGATAACAACTGTCCAAAGCCCCCCTGATTTATTTACATGTAACAAGCACCATGAAAACGATCCTGTCAGTGTGGAAACACGCGGCCAGGTCAGTGAGATAAGTTACTGTCACACAATTTCTTTGTTATGCTTCTGGATCTCAAAAACAGATCTAGTAAAACCAATTCCAGATATAAAGTAAACAAAACATTGACTTTTGAAATAAATACCAAATTTGGCACATACACTGTGTATGAAAATAAATGGTTTCCACTGTACCTAAAGATCAGATATTAATTAGTCATAACCTCTTGACAGAATTTTACTTGAAACAATCTTCAGGTGTGAATCTCTCTGTGTAAGAGCTTTTAAATCAGACAGATGAGAAAAACTTTTGTCCCATTTTCAGAGGGAAGCGCTGCGATCTTTTGGTGAAATAACGCCACACTTTTACGTATTTGCTGGTTTAAGCCACAGAAGTGGCACAGAAAGATGCTTTGAGACGCATATGGATTTTTTTTTTCCCTTCACAGCCATAATTTTACATCTGCTCAAAATCTGCAGGTGCCTGGATTTCACCCTGAAAAACACAACACACGTATTTGCTCCAGTTTTGGCTTTGTAAATGGTGCAAAACAAAAAAACAATAACAAAAAAACATGTAATGATGAGCATATAAGAAAATGTGCAGCTGAATGCATGTTAAATATTTTGTCACTCATCATTTTCTGAGCTACACATCAGGTCAGTAATGATTCTTCTCGCTGCAGCTCCACTCGGATCGACTCAGCTTAGTTTGGCTCATTTTCCACCAGCTCTGTGAGGATGGGCTCGTTGTAACTAATTATGTAATTAATTATGGAGATTCAATTCAATTCAAAACTATTTGTTTTATTCCAAAGGAAAATTAAACATTGTACCTCATCTTAATTCCAAATTCTTCTGCTTCAAAAAAGAGAGTTAGAAATAAAGTTTTTGAAATTTCAGTTTTCAGTGAAAACATCTTCATTGCCATCACAGCAACCCTTTCTTTTTGCTTGGCAGCTTCTCCATGTGTCATCTGGTATTCAGATTCAGAATAGCAGAGAATACCATCCATCCATCTTCTAACGCTCTGGTCCCCAGTGGGGTCAGGAGGTGCTGGTGTCCTTCTCCAGCTAACATTCCAGGCAAGAGGCGGAGTCACCCTGGACAGGTCGCCAGTCTGTCACATAGTGGAAACCAAAACCTGTCAAATATGTAGAAAAATGTCAATCATAGCCGAGCATGACATCATTTTTAATCAGATGGATTTTAAAAAATAGACAGTCAATCAATAGCTTTAAACAAATCATTGATGTGCTTTAGACCTACATTCAGCCTACAAAAAAACACCTGGTGATGTCCAGAAAACCATGAACTACTTTTCCTTCTACATGCATGACAATCTAACTTGATGTGAAACGAAATGAGCAGATAAGTTCTGTATTCTAACAACCAGAGCATCTCTGCTGTGATAAATCTCCGGCTTGCAGCTCCATGATAAACCATCATTCTGCCTGCAGAAGCTCTGTGCTCCACCAGCAGTGTGTGGTTATCACTCTACTCTGTACGTCCAGAGAGGACAGGAAGAAACAGAGCGTTCCAAACACACTGGAGTTGATATGATAAAAGCATATCTCCGTCATGTAAATGCTGCTCCAGTTCATTACGTGGCCTTCAGCCTGTGGGCTTTATCTCAAGGGAATTGTAATCTAATTATTTGTACTCTATTGGCTAATTCAGGCGTTTGTTTATCGTCTCTTTAAAGCTGAATTATGGAACTTTTATAAAACAAATATATATATATGATTTTTTTTACATACTTGATTAATATATAATACCATTAGTCATAATGGCATAATACAGTCTGCAATCTGCAAAAATGCACCAGTCCTGGTCAGAAACAACCAATCAGAGCCATTGTATTGCAGTTTTTTCTTTGTGTATGAAAATATATTTTATGTGGTTGTATTGAGATACTCTCGCTTGTTTGCTAAAGCTAATTTCGGGTATTTCTCAGCTAACACAAGTGCTTTTGGTTCACCTAGAATAGCAGATGGCTCTATTCTGGTCATTTTGTGGCCGTTGTTTCTGAATATAAAAACCTGGAAAACTAAGAATCTTCAGACATGGTTGGTTTGAGACAACGAAACATTTTTCAGAATGTGCATGTTTGATATAGGCTTCATGTTGCCTTTGGTGGTATCATAAAAGCGTGGGGCATCCAAGAACTAGAAAATTAAATAGATCTAATAAAATAGATCTTATCTACCAGTTGCTTCCTGAACAAGTTTCCAGAACCCATTTTTTACACTGTCTCCCATCTGTTTCTAGGAGATTCATAGGCCTCCTCCACCCAGAAAGAAGAACAAAAGCTGCAAACGGAAAAGCGACATCAACCAACATGACGACTTATTCAAAACTCAGCAGTGAACCCGCAGGTCTCCATTCTCCTCCTTCCTGAACCAGTGGAACTTTTAAAATGGTAAAATTACACATTACAGATAATCAGTTCTCTTACTCCATCTTTCTCCCTGTCTGTCTTTTTCTCCGCCTGTCTCTCTGTATCTGTTCTGTCCATTTCTAATAGACAGACAGGAGGACAGCTACAATGAAGGAAGGTCAGAGAGAGTGTCTGTCCACTAAATCATCCTGTTTATCTTTAACGGACATAAATGCAGCTTAATGTGCTGTTCATCTCATGTATTGAAATATGTTTTTCCTTCTTTATCTTCCAGAAACCTTTTGATGATTTCTGGAGAAGTTCAGCACTGAGACCAACTCAGAACTCCTCCATCTTGGTTTTGTTTGGCTGTTCACTAAGTCTTAAACTGGCCGAAATGTTTAAGATGTGCTGTTGGGGTTCCAATAAAGTTTTGAAAAATATGTAACTTCAATATTTGACATTGCTGGATCCCTTCCTTCCTTCAAAGGAAGAAAACGACAGACATTTAGAATTTTGACTGGTAAAACATTGTTTTTATGACTTTGACATGCAGTTTGCTTGGAAACTTTGACATTTGGGCACTTTGGTATTAGTAAAGATTATTTAATTCATTGTATTCAATGTCATATTATCATGATTGTAAATGTATCAGTTCTGTTTTTAGATCAGAGTATTTTTCACTTTGACTTCTATGTAACAAGCCAATATTGATGCTGCAAAATAATATATTATGTTTTTCTACAGTTTGTCAAATTTATATTGACAATAAAATAAAGCGATTTTAAAATGTATATGTGTATTTTTTAATTAGAAAAGTGTTTCTTTTTGAGAGTTTGGTAAGTTAAGTTGCAAGTTCACATTTAATCTTTTAAAAGCTAGCAAAACATGCAGTTTCATGAACGACTGTATAAAGACAACTTTTTGTAATTCTACTACAGGACTCCTGTAATTTTATCATGATAAGAATGTAATAAAATCACAGTAACCATGTTATATAATTACTGTGCTATTTTAAAGAAATTACAGTAAGATTGTAATAAAAATTAGAGCAAGGCTACTGTAAAAAAAAAAAAAAAAACTACGGTAAGGTCACTGTAAAGTTATTGTAATTTCTTTACTGTAAATTCTACATTGAGATTTTTTTTTACAGTGTCACAACATGGTGACAGTTTTAAAGGGGCCATAGAATCATTTTATGGCACAAACAAGTAACAATCAATTACAATTAGCCTAACAGCAATCCGGTGTTTGCTAATTGCTGCTGGCTAGTCTGAAGGAGCTGAGTGGATAAACGGAAAAGGGGGCAGGGGGACTGCTCTGTGAGGTGGAAGCTTGAGAACTACAGCTGTGAGGAGGAGTTGCGTCTCAAAGGCGGGGCTATGTCCGCCCGGCTGAATGGTTGCCATAGAGATTTCTCAAATATGCATGAAAGAATCAAGGCAACACTCTATGTGTGGCTTTGCTGAGGGAATAGCATTACAACACAGCTCAAAACATAATACTGCCCCTTTAAGAAATATGTAAAAACATATCTATAATAAGAGTTATAAACTGCAGCTTTAAACATCAGAGTCCTGTCATTGTGGTAAACTAGTCCTCGTGCAGAAGCAGAAAACCTTGAGTCAGCAGTGAGGATCATCTGTAATCACATTGCTTCTGCCTGCTGCAGGCTGGACGCTGCGGACGTGCAGCTCTGAGCTGCTCCTGGATCAGCGGAGGTGAAGGTTTCTTTGCACAGTGATTAAGGGGGAGGACCAATGGCAACAAAGGAGAGGGAGAGGACGGTGGCTCCTCCTTCAACCCCCCACCCCCCCACACACACACACCACCACTCCTCTCTCTCTCTCTCTCTCTCTCTCTCTCTGAGCTTTCTGCATGTATATAATCCCTGAGTTGACCCAGAAAAGAAACTCTTCTTTAGATCGAGAAGCCGCACAGTTTGAATCCGCCGCAGGGCTGCATGTATCCGGAGCATCAGCTGAAGGGACGAGCCGGGACTTAACGAACTTCTCCGAACGGATTTCACTTTACGCCATCGGGTAGGTGATCGCTTCTGTTCGTCCTTATAAAAATAAAATAAAATAAAATAAAAATAATAATAAAAAAAGGACAGAGAGTCAGGCAACCTTTTCTCTTTGTCCTGACACACACAGTGCGTCTCTGCGTTGTAGAAAGCAGCCGGATCTTTAGCAGGTAGATCTGCTGTGACATGATAGGTGACAGAGTGCGGCGGGATCGCTGGCTGCTAGAAACAGCAGCGCTGATCAGGATCCTGATCTGATGCTGCTGCTGCTGTTAAAGTGGATTCATGGATGCCGAGTAGAGCAGTGTGTGTGTGTGTGTGTGCGTGTGTGTGTGTCTCCAGGATTCACTGTCGCTAAACGACAACAAACACACACACTGGGGATCATTCACAGCACAACGGTCATGTGAGGAAATGTGGAGCTGTGCGTGTGTGTGTGCGTGTGTCTGTGTGTGTGAACAGGATGTGTTGTTGTTGCTGTGGTAATCGAACTTAAAGCAAGAACATCAGAGAAGACTGTGAAGGCAGAGGCAGTGTGTGTTTTGAAATCAAGAGAGAAAGAAGTTGGTGTGTAGGCGTGCACGCGTGTGTGCGTGTGTGTATTTCAGTCCTTCAAGCTGCAGTGTTTCTTCCCCCTACCCCTCACGTCTGACATGGTAGTGGTAATTCTTGAATGCTGTAATTTTTGAGGTTTTGTAATGCTCCCTGTGTTTCTGGTGCAGCTCCTCTGCCATATTTCATCCACAAACTTCACTATATTTACTGTAATAGAGCAGGATGTAGAACCTTATACTTGTGAAGTGGAACAAAAATTATGCATAATTTCTTTTTTGTTTTAAGTACAGTAAAACTTCTAACTGCTGTCCTACTTCTGTATTCTGCCCCTCCTGAGTCCGTACTATGCAGCACCACCTTTTGGCCGCAGATACACCTGCAAGTCTTTCGTGTTTTTAAGTTGGTTTTCCGTTTTGCATACGAAAAAAGGTGCGCTTAAATACTACAGCGGAATGAAAATCCAAATAACACAGGGAGCAATGCAGTTTACATGCCAGGCCTGCAGGAGGCAGTGAAAATTTTGAGCTTTCTAATTTAGTGGAGTATTTTCATAACCTTTTGCTTTTCGCTAATGGCGTAAATGTTCCACAATGAGCAGATTTTGCTTTAACACGCTAAATGAAGTGAAGAGGTGCAGCAGCACAGAAAAAAACATAGCTGTCCTCCATTATTGTTGTTGTGCCAAATGAAATATGAATGCGCAAAAAGCCGACGTGGCTCGCATCATCCAAATGTTTTTGGTTTTCGTTTAGATGGATATGAATAACATTAAGGCCCCGCGCACGCAGAAACTAACATGGCATATTTACTGTAAACGACTGAGGGAAAAAAAATCACATAAAATGTAGGTCTGCTGGACCAATTGCTGTAACACTGTAAGAGAACAACACAAAAATCACCAGTCAGAGGCATGTTTGTTATTTGTGAGTCTAAGGAAGACACGGCTGCCATGGAAACATTTATCCAATCTGGAACCCAACTTCAAAAATGATAATTTCTGGGATCCCAGGGCGCTACGTCCGTGTAGCTGCACAGCCTACATGACACAAAACGTTAGCAGATACACCTAAAATCGTCTCCAGGCCTGAGTTAAAAAACGTTTCATTCTGGAGTCCGTTGTTAAACCTTTATGTTTTTGTCCAGTCAAAATGTTCTTACCATGTAAATGAGAGACCAAAACGTTGTTGCCATGTAAACAGAAGGTCGGAATGTTGTTACTGTGTAAGCGAGACACCAAAACGCAAGAAAACATTGGCATTTTACTGTCCTGGCATTGTCCCGTAAACAGGCCTGAAACCTCAATTAGATTGGATTCTAACATCAGCTATGGACTCTTAACTTAGATCCCTGATAAGATTAGCTCTGTACTTTGACTGGGCCATTGTAACCCACAGGTATGAATGATGGTTGTAACTATGGCAGGAGATCATACCACAATTGGTTCAACCCTCGCTCCATCTGTCTCTGTTGTTGTGTCCTTTAGCAAGACACTAGGTGGTCTGTGGGTCCAGTGGCATCGGTGCACGGCAGCCTTGCTTCTGTCAGGCTGCCCAGAGCCACTGTCCAGTAGCTTGCCACCATCAGTGTGTGAATAGGTGAGTGACTGAATGTAGTTTGATGTGCGTTGGGGTCCTCTGGACTTGATGGACTCTGACCAGCCTCACTGTCTTCACCATCATGTTTCACTGTCTGGATGGTGTGTTCAGAGTGCAGTGGTAGCTTTCACCACACAACATTTTGCATGCTGACCAAAGAAAACCAGTATCTGGCCTCAAGTAGCCAGGCCACCTTCTTTTGCTGCTCTCTTTCATGGGTTGTGGCAAACTACAAACAGAACTTCTTCCATAAAAACCAAGAGACACAAATTCTTTATCAATAACAAATCCACCAATAACAAATCTGTAGAAACACTGAATTCCAACACAAGTTCTTTTCTTACTAAAAAATGATCATTTAAAGTTGGGTTTTGCCATACTGTGTATAATCTGTTGACATCATCGGAGAAATAATTATGGCTATGTGTTTCCACGTCTTTTTTTTTCAGGGAAGACATAACAACCATGGCTGAACACATGACAATGCCCATGTCTCACGGTTTCCGGTTGGGCATGAACGGACCAGTGCAGCACAACGGCCAGCCGGGCCTGCGGGGGCTGCCCAACGGCCAGGTGTTGCACTATGGCAGGAACCCTCAGAATACCACAGAGGGGGTCATGAGACAGAGACCGAACCTTATGGGTCAAGGAGGCATGGGTGGCCCTGTGAATGGAGCTCCAATGACCAATCATCACCATCAGATGATGCATGGGAACATGATGTATAATGGCCAGGGCCAGCAGCACCACCACCACCACCACCACATGCACCCCCAGCAGCAGCAGCAGCAGCAGCAGCAGCAGCAGGGCGGACACCCGCCGCAGTATGTCCCTGGCAACCTCACATCTCAGCAGCTCATGGCGAGCATGCACCTACAGAAACTCAACACTCAGTATCATGGACACCCGCTGGGGTCAGCCAATGGTCACCACCTGCCCAACGGGACACAGTACCGGATGGGGCCCGCCCAGCTGTCCGGCATGCAGCACATCGGCACGCCTTTCGGGGTGAACGGAACGGACATGGACCTAATCGATGAGGAAGTTCTGACCTCGCTGGTGTTGGAGTTGGGCTTGGATCGCGTTCAGGAGCTGCCTGAGCTCTTCCTGGGACAGAACGAATTTGACTTCCTATCAGACTTTGTGTGCAAACAGTCGAGCACGGTGAGCTGCTGAGGAGAGGAGTGTGGTTTGTTCCACCTGGACATCCAAAGAGCGACTGAGTGGCCACAGTAGCACAGAAAAAGCAGACAATCTCTCTGTTCTGTTTGGGTGTTTCTATGTTTATGTACATGACCGCGATGAGTGCGCCTTCAAACTGACCTGCCTGCTAAACGGATGGAGAATTGTAATGAGTAAAAAACAGGGAAAGTGCCAGGTTTCGGTTTCCTTTAGGGGGGAAGCCAGGAAGATCTGTCGCTTTTGGATAAATCGAGGCATCCAGATGTAGATTTTGCCTGTAACATCTGGTCTTTAGCACATGTGCCTACAGTACCAAAGCTTTGGGTTAGACTTCACAAACGCAGTAGGGAACGATGACCTGATGATTCTGATTCTGTGGCATTTGTAAATGTGTCTTAGCTCTGATTACACTGTCGACTGGTAGCAAACATCTTACAGTTTATCACAAGCTAAAACTCTTCTGGGAACATTTATGCAGGAATGAAGGGAGTTTGGTATGTTTTTTATGTGAATTTTGAAGGCTGGTTCTTCAAAAAGGAAAAAAAAAAATCTACGCATATAAAGTAAAGTGATTAAGGTGAGGTTTGCTAAATTTCTAAGTGGTTATTATGGGGTTATGTTGAATTGATTGAGTAATCATCTGGAATCTCTTTGGAGTAATGTAGAGGTTGAATGATTCTTCGGCCCTGACCTTTCACCCCAGCAAGTCAGAAACTCTCCAAAATCCCATTTTTATTCTGATCAGTTAATGCAATATGTTTTTGCTGCCAGGCTTATCTCTGAACACTGTTCCACCTTGGAGTTGTTACTGACAACATGTCGAAAATGTCTGAGGTTCTTTCAGGCTGTAAAACCTCCAACAGATAACAGAAAGGCTGAATTTAGTAACTGAAGGTTTCTGTCTTTTATTCTTCTAACTTTCAACATAGAACACACTGGATTTGGAAATATTTGTAGCCTTTAGCTTTCTCTGAAACTGCGGTTGTAGTAACGCAAGCGGCGCTGAGTTAGTCATTTTTTTAAGCGCTAAAGGTAATTTCAAATGTTAACTTGTAATCATTTTGTAAATTAAAATAGTAAAAGACTGTTTTACACTGACTGAACGCTCTCTCATATACACACACACAGTGTGACACTCCAACAAATAATGTTTGTGGCACTGGAAAGGCTAGAAGGAAATATTTAGGATGATACGTATTTGATATTTGATATCATTGTTCTCGAAGAGAAACGGGAATTGATTAAAATGAATATTAGCAGAATAAAACTGAGGTGGGAAATTGGCTACGAAAATGTGATCAGTTCATCTTCAGATTAAAGGTGATTTCACAGCTGATGGTCCGGTAGACTCGGTTTGATTGGGGAGTGCCAAAATTTGTTCCATGCTTAACTTTCACGCTTCGCTTTGTCAAACGAACCAAACACTTTGAAAAACCTGTTGCCCTCCTCACATGTGGTGGCGCTGCATCAAGAACCACGGAAGGAAACAACACTAAAACCTCTGAAGAAGACATGACAGCAATTTCCTTCTCCATGAAGTGTAAACAACAATGGAGAAGAGTCAGATTTTAGTGTGGATTATTTTTTTTTGGCTGCTCAGACCATGAGTCATTTCTCCTGCTACCACTAGACTAGCATGTTTATTTTGGTTGAATTTACCCAGAATACCCTGTACTGTGGTCCACTTCCTGCTATTGTAGGGATCTCATATACATTCAAACTGCATCAGAGTTCTTTTCCACTGAACCCAGACCTAGGTTAGTAGATGGACCAGGATTGATTTTTTGGTCCTAATCAGAGTTTGATTAGCATTCACACTTCCCCAAACAAACTGGACTTTCTAGACAAACGGACTGGAGTTGGATTAAAGCAGACTGAACAGGACTGGTGGGAATGAAGTATAAATGTATCAGATTTACTTCAATTATTGTCTTGAAATGTCACTGCTATAAGTCAAATGCATTTGGCCCAATTCGTATGTAAGAATAAATGTATAAAAACTAACAAAAACACAAATTTATATTGTATTTCTATACAAATTTGCAAAACAGACAAAAATGCCTCATCACAGACTGCATCTGTATGTTTTTAGAGCTTAGTTGTTGTTATTTTCCTGTGTGTCTGTGTGTGTACATCAGTGCATTTAAATCCCATCGAACGACGTCCACATCCACACACCCGTCGCCTGTTCCATCAGGCAGACCTGAGCGTGTGGACGCTGCGCTCACTCGCAGCACTTAGCTTAATCATTGTTAAAAGCTGCCTCTACCTGTAGAGCCGATGTTCTGGAGCTCTTGCCATGTCTTATAGCTTTGCTTCCTCGTCTGCTGTTCCTGCTGATCGGAGTTAGACTACATGTTTGTCACGCTTGTCTTAATTGAGCTGGTTGTGGATGCTCTCTGATGACCCGGTCATTGGAAAACCAACACACTCTATGGTGCATTTTTCTTTTTCTTTTCTCGGTGTGAAAACCTTCCGCTCTTGCAGGGTCAGTGTCAGAGGTCAGCGCCCAGTAATCTGCTCCTGCACGGCTGCACTGGCGCCCCCTGTCTGTAGAAAACAAGCCTGCTGGTCAAAAACGGTGATGACCACCTCACTGTCACAACGATTCTGGCCTAAACCCAACGGTGGCCTGATTACTGTATTGTATCTTTGTACTGTAGGCTAGAGGTGAAGCTGATCTGAACACATTTAAGGTACTTTGGCAGAAAACTCTAAATCAGTGGCTGATATTTGATGTGCTGACAAGAGATTATACCCTTTGTTTTCTTACAGTGTGTAGATACAGTAGAGCGGTGGTTTAGGGGGCGTGGTCTAAAGCTTTCACATGGACTGCATGTCTTACTTGAGGAATGCTATCACCTTTCAAACGAGCTACTGAGAATGTACAGACCGCCGCGTTGTGGGAACCTGTCTAAAGATGGTAGATTAACGTGAGATTGTACTTCCTGTTCCTACCCAGAACCCCTATCTCCTCCGTTTCTCACCCCTCCCCACTTCCCTGACCTTTTTTAAAGTTATTGATTCTATTTTAAGAAAATGTATTTATTTTCAAATAAAATATTTATTTAAAAACCATTTTTTTCATTGTTTCTTAGTCATGTACGTTGCCCCTGTCGGCCCAGCAGATCGAAGACGGAAGAACAAAACACATCAAGATAAGATGCACATTTGAGGAAACACATGTGGAGATTTCACCTTTGTCTGAGTTGTTTGGTTTTAAATACGTCCCGCCCTAAACGGCATAAGTAAACACAGGAGTAAAGTTCAAACCTCACATTGCGAGCCAGCACTGGAAACAGAGGAGTGTTTTCTTTTAGTTTCACATCAGCTGACGACCCAAACACTGGACCCGAATGAGAGTTAAGAAGTGTTTTGGAAAAAGATTTCTCAAGTGCCAACTGATCCTATCACCTGATTGGATAATTTAAAATGATGACACCAGACAAACAAAAATATTATGTGCACATTTACTCTGTATATTCATTTTCACTTTTATCCTGACATGAAGGTCCATCGTGGAAAGTCCAAAGAGCCACTTGTGTCTCCAGAGCCACAGGTTTGCAGACCCCAGATGCAGCTGTTCACATGAGAGGAGGCTAAAGCTAAAGAATTTGTGATCAAACCTTTCCCTCAGCATGATACCACCACCTCCATGCCAAGCTGCTGTTACAGTGTCTATTCCTCACCTTGCTCAGTCCAACCAAGCAGGTCAAAGTTGACTTTTCTGATCATAAAGGTTTTCACCATTTGAGACAGACCTTCAGCATGATGCTGCCATCACCACACAGCCCTGGAAAAGAATCATTCAAAGGAATCTTTAAAACCGTAAATTAATATAATATTTATGCTCATGCTGAGTGTAAGTAAGCTTCTGACTGACAGTATATTCACATATGTTGGAACTACAAAGTTAATTATGTTTAAAGATACATTTAAAAGGGTATTTTCAACAAAAACTTTTTTTTTTACCAGTGCAGTCTTAAGTTAAAATCCTAACGATTGATCTTCTGTTCCTGGTGGTCTGTTCATGTAATAACTGTTGTTGGCTGATAAAACTTTAAGTGAACAGATTCTCTGTAAGGAAACATTAAACCAGATTATCACGTCTAACAATCAAACCCAGTTCGTTTTCATGACAGATCATTTAACGCAGAGACTCTCAGAAAAGTGATTGCTTCACGCATAAAAGGGAATACGCAACCTTGCTGTCCAAATAATGATAAAAATAATGAGAATGATAAAACAAGAGATAATCATCCAGAGGATGGTGATTATAGGTGGGCAGATCATGATCCACTCTCCTTCCCAAACCCTGGTATCACAGGAGCAGGAGCCGTTCTCCCTCCTCTCACCCTGCAGCAGAGTGACGCATCCCAGTGTTCACTCTGCTAATGTCTGATTTTTACTCCAATTCTTCAACTATGTCTCGCCATGTGCCAAAGCAAGTCTCATCACTTTCAGCTCTTATTCACTGCATGACTCACCTCAGTAATGCGCTTCACATTCGAAGGCATAATAAAACCAAAGATGTGCAGTGATCTGAGGAATGTGGACACAGGTACTGACTGCAGATGTGAGATCATGGGGAAGAGCCCCAGTTATGAATCAAATAAACTATTTGTTTTGACTTCTTGATGGAACTGAACAATGTCTGAGCAGAGGCAGACTAGTATTGTTTAAAAAGTGTGTGTTCAGGTGAATCAGATGAAGTCATAATTATAGGTTTGGATGTGTGTGAAACCTGCCTTCATCTAAATGGGCCTGAAGCAAACAGAAAAACAGCTGAAAGTGGAACTTTCAACAGCTGCTGCAAACCGACAAAAAGAGTAACCTAAAGAAAAGATCTGGATGGACGTTGTCTGACACACAGATTCAGTTTACAAGAAAGCTGGGAAATGGACACCAGGGCATTTTAACGGGTTATGTGCTTACATGAAAGACGTTGAAAAGACGTTTCAGCAGGATTTCCAGATATAAATAGATCTTTCACACCTCAAACCATAATTTCTATTTAGAAATCTTGAAGCTGTGTGTTTTCTTTGAAACATTTAGAGTAAATTGGTGTTTTTGTAATGGCAAAAAATGGAATGTTTCAAGTGAAATTCTTTGAAAATGAATACAGGAACAACCCAAGGCTCAGTAGTTGACCTGCTTATTTCTTAGTTTACAGAAATAATTAAAGATATATTTGTTCTAATGGATGTTTTCTGGTTTATGCTAAATGATGGAATTTGGCATAGAGAGTGCTGTTTGAAAGTAGTTCAAAGCTCACAGATGTCCAAAGGTTTCTTGCTGCTAAATTTAAACGCTTCAGCTCATGAATAAATTTTAATATCACATGATGATTTTATTTATTGAGAGAAAACAGCCTGTTAATGTTTACAATACCTTCTGATGAGTTTGTTAAGTTGCAGTGGAGGTATTCTGATCTGTCCAACTTTTTTTTTTTCCTGAATTATTTAAATTCAGGATGGACGAATGTGTGATTTTGAACTTGAAGTCTGTTTAAGGTCACACCATCAGCAGCTCAACCAGATTTCCACTGAATCTCAAAGGTGCAGATGTCTGTGAAGAGCTTACTGTGCTTTGGTGTTCATTAGAACCATAAACCGGACTGCTCTCATTACACAAAGCACTCTGCAAACAAAGGCAGCGCAGGCTGCAGCTGCTGAGGGAGAATGGGTTGGCTGAGGAGGCCCAGGCGACGCCTGCTACTGACTGATGAACAGCAACGCAGGACATGAGACATGAAGCAAGGACACTGTGATCTACGACTGCCTGTTGAAAACAGATGTCTGATTTAAATCCACAAAGAATGTTGATTTTACAAAGTCCACTTAGAAGCAAATGATTAAAAAAAATAAACTGAGTAAGAGCTTTTTCTGTCCTGTGGCATGATTTGAAGCCAGACTGATTTTCAGTTCAGTTTTCAGTTAATTCCATTTTAGTTCCCATCTTGGTGCTCTGTGTCTGAGGTGACATTTGTTCAGAACAAAGCCAAATGCTACTGTTGGGTTATTTATCCCAACAACATAGATTCTAATTCGTTAGAGGACCATTCAATGCGTCCATGTTTAATGTCAGCCGGTGATTGCTGGCCTCGTTCTCCTGCAGAGCAGAAGCTCAGTTTGTTCAGTCAATCTTGAACTTCGGAGCCACTTTCACACACACTCAGAGTTTAACAAGTCAATATTTGACATGGCGTGGCTTCTGCAGCCCGACCTTTGAGACGAGAGCTGTGTGAAGATGGAATGGTTCTTATTACAGATGATCATGTTCAGGCTAAATTCTTTTTCATTACACTAAGATAACCTACTCTGATAAATATAGAAACCTGAAGCCCCAGCTTGGTGTTTTTTCTTTAAATAATGTTCCCCTCTTGTTCCAGAGCGTTCTGTCAGTTTGTGTTGGAGGTGATGTAAGCAGATTTCATTTTAATAAACTAATAAACATGTCAAACATCTTATACAGTCGTTACAGCAAATGGGTCAAAAATAACTATTCTATTAGATAATTAAATGTAACCTTTGAGCAGGTATTAAACACACTGTTCATTAAGCTCATGTTTCTGTTTTTAACAATTTGGTTTTTATTGGTCTGATGTAATATTCTATTTTTAAATATCCTGTTTTATAAGTGTAATGGAAAATCATCATAATTAACAGAAATAAAAGCTTTTATTCCATCTGTGCAATTCATCTATACAATGTGTTTCACTTCATGATAAAGTTCCTAAATTAAATGGACTTTTTAATAATATTCTAATTTATTGACTGTGTCCACATGTGCAACTAGCAGCATTCTATAGAGAAAAATGTACTTTTTTTTCTTTTGGAAAAAGTGTTTTTTCTTTATGATAAAACCTAAAAAAAAGGGGGAAAAATAGTTTCTCGTTAATAATTCCAGCAGATTTTTTATGGATATAAAGCAAAAAACATAAGAGGGCGTCATTTTTTTTTTCAAAAGGCTCTAAACCTGTTTTTATTTACCTGGACAGAGAGCAAAAGCTTCTCTTTGGATTGTAAAAGTTGAAGATCTCTGGTCCAGATCACATGTTGTCAACATGCTTTCAGAACAACATGTCAGCTGTACATTTTAACTGCAGAACCACATTTTGAACTCCACAATCAAAACCCCATAATTCTCCTGTCATGAAGCTGAACTTCAGTTTAGTGGGCAAATGTCTCCCAACTAGAGGTGAGTGCTGCTAAACAAGCAAAGACAGGAGAAGCTCCATGCTGACCGTCCTGTGTGCTTCATTTTATCTGAGCAGACTTTGGACCAGGCCCTCTTCTTGGTTTCGTCGTTTTGTTGCTGTCCAGACGTCAGCAGCTTCCCCTCTCTCCTCAACCCTCCACCCGTTCCTAAGTGCGTCAGCGCTCCTTCCTCTCACCCCCACCCGTCTCTTCTCTTTATCCCAGCCCTCTCCCTGTAACACCTCAGCCCGGCTCCCGCAGCTCGCCGTGTCCTTGAGGACTCTAACTACAGGCTCCCCTCCCCCCACATGCTCTCTCTCCCTCTTCACTCTGCTCTCTGTTTTTACATCTTAGCTACTAACAGCTGCTGGTTACCGTCTTCCATAAAACACCTAAATAGCAGAGTTCCCTGTGGAATATTTGAACAAATTTTCTCATATTGTGGCTCATTATCGTTTCTTACAACAGAGATCAGTAACTTCATTTGTAAATTTATCAAACATGATTCTTGTAATTCGATTGCTTTCTTATTTATTTTGTTTTTGTTAGATTTTAAGGTACGTTGACCAGACTACAGAGTTCCAGCAAAATGGAACTGGTGTTCCAGCAATTAGTCTGTGTTCTCTAAACCGTAACACAACGTCACACTGTGGATCGAAGTACCGATCCAGGTACTCTGATCAGTCCCTTTCTGTCTTTTTAGCGTAATGAGATTTTAAAGATCATCTGAAGGTCAGTGGACAACAGATTGAGCCTTTCAGCTCCTTATTGACTGTTTTGTTCAGGACTGTTTGTGTCAATTCCATCCTGTGTTTCTACTGACATGGACACATTAGGGACAAATGAACGAGGCAATATTATCTGTTTTCCAGGCACATTTTATAGAACAGAGAAGAGACTGTGTTACCTTTAGTTGTCATAAAAATACTGAACATAAGAAGCTGGACTTAAAAGTAACTTTGCAATTTGATGTCCATGACTTCATCATTTGGGTTCTGTCAGCTTGTAATGTTGTGTTGAAACAGAGAGCAAGGCGGGCTAAGACCCTCCTCCTGGCTCTGATTGGTTGTTTCTGACTGAGTTTTGTATTTCTGCACTTGGTACTGGGAACACTGGGACAAGGCAGAGGAACTCAAGTTTAGAATATGGTTTTAAAGGAACAATTCTTTTAAAAATAAGAGTTAGAGTGCAGCTTTAAGGTCCGACTGTGGAAATAAAGAGGTTCTGCTGCCTGAATGTCAACATGAAAATGAACGCTCTCAGTTCTGGATTTAAAGATTCACTGATGTTTTTGTGTCTTAATAAATTGTTCCAGGTCATTTACTCCACTGTGGAGCGTCGTTACAGAGCCAAATTATTAGAGCTAAAAAACTGTCGGAGTTCTGTAAACACTTTTGCTTTTTGTTTATTTGAAGCGTTGGAAAGCTTTTCAGCATTTTGTTTTTCTTTGTAGAAAAGAACAGCAATCAGCGGGAGAGGAAAAAAAAAAATCTTCATTCAACTTGGAGAGCAAAAGTTCCTCAAACACCTCAGAGTCTTGATTTCACTGAATGATTCAAGTTCTCTTCCCAGAGTCCTGGGTGCAAAGAAAGGCTCTTCTGTTGACATGTTCAAAAAGACAAAAACAAAACAAGTTCCCTCAGACAAGATGGCCTGACTGCCTCCTGAGCTCTGCTTTGTAAACAGACGATGTGCTGCAGAGCAGAGAGAAAATCAGAATTAAGGGGGGGGGGGGGGCGGCTGGGAAAAAAAAGAGCTTCCCTGGGAGAATGACAGGCTAAAAATACATCCTGTGTGCCTCTCCGAGGTCACTCTGTCATTTTGATTTGATTGGAACACGGCCGTCACAGCCATCTTCCTCCTGAGCCTCGCTAACAAGCCTGGCCTCGCTCCGCCAGAGACCGCTCCAGCATCGTCCATATCTCAAGCACTTATTATCCTCTTACCTCCATCCTGATTCCCTCACTTAGACAATCTACATGTCATTTGGAAACCAGAGAACAATTCAACAAGAGGGTTTTTTTTTGTCTGTAATGAACACTTTATTTTGCCATAAAAAAGAGAGAAATATCTACTGAAAGTTTCAGACTTTGAAAACCTCCATGTTGGTTTCCTCTGGTGACTGATGCTGATCAGCTGGAGGTCAGAGTCCCTCCACAGCTTTACAGAAACCTTCATCTTGTAAATATGTGACAGGTCTGCTTAGCTGAGTCATTATTGCTAGAGGACTTCCATAACAAGCTGAGTAAACATTAACCGCCAAATCTTCAGAGAGCAAAGGAACAAAAAAACAAACAGTTTAGGATGTTTAAATGGATGACTTCGGCTGGTGGCTCATGAGCAACATGGTGGGGGACATCAGTGGGACCCATATGGTCACTACGTTGCACTGCACCCTGTGAGTCACACACACACATGGAACATGGAACATTTACACTACAGGTCTACAGAACCAAGTACAGCTTTTATTCATTACTTTTAAATCATTTTCCTGGGTAAAACGTCCTGCAGAAAGTATTCACACCATTTGAAATTTTATGTCAACAAAGTTGTTACTTTGGAGGGAAATACAGATGAGAATGATGAGGAAAGGAGCATAGCATGGAAACCAACGAGAATTGAGCCACAGATGTGATTATGATGATAAATAGAGAAAAAATATTAAAAGGAATGGAAATTATTATTTTTGACTAGAATAAGAATGTGACATCTGCGGTTAATATCATATTAACGATGTTAAGTACTGTTACTTCCTTATTACATCCTCAATAGTTTCTCTCTCTCTTTCTGTGCATTCATAATAGTCTGAAGAAGTCTGACATTTGAATTGGTGAAACATGTAGAAACCGTTGTGTAAAGCACAGTGGTGGTGGTGTCATGCTGTGCTTTTCCTTAGCAAAGAGCAAGAGGAACTAAATGTTGAACCAGTTAGAGGCTGCAGAACCTGAGACTGGGCTGAGCAGGACATCCACCTTGAACCACACAACGCTTCATTTGTTTATTTATGAAACATCATGAAAGCCATAAGAAAGAATATCTTCTTTGTATTGTACAGTTCTGCTGAACCACCCTGCTCTACTTTGTGTTCAGTCTGTCACATCAAATCTGAATCAAAACATTTAAGTTTGAGGACGTTCGGTTTCTAAGTTAGGAATTAAATCCACGGGAAAATGAACTGCAGCCGTCTTCTTTATTTTCCACAGACGATCTCTTGTGTTATGAAAGACTCTTTCAGCAAGTCTGTCATTAATTAACCTTGTACAGGTGGCAACTGTGAGGAAGATCTTTTACAGTCAATGTTATTTATCATCAATCTTTCAGCATTTAACATTAACACTGTCTTGTATGAACCAGGACAAGGATATGTTTCACACTTTCTGCCATTGAACGGCTTGGTGAAGCTAATAAACCCCCTTTAATAAATGTTGACTGACACACGAGCACACACACACACCCACACACGCGCACATTTGTGACGGCTCCTTTCTGACGACACCGGCATGAAAACAACAAAACACAACGTGACTGTGTGTGTGTGGGCAAGAGGGGAGGGAGGAGAAGTTTCTGCATGGTAAGAAAAATTAGTCAGCCGCCCCCATCAACCCGGCAGGCTGACTGACACCGAGCCACAGCTGCTGCTGCACACGGCTGGACTTCAGCTCAGCCAGCCACACTACAGAGCATCAGACAACATAAAGAGCAAAAACAATAATAACCCCTCACAGATGTTTGTCACATGGCCGGACAAAGAACTGAGCTGCTAATGCGACACTCTAAGCTCACCAACCTCTGAGGTTATTTAATATATCATCCAAACAGGCTCATTAGCAAATCCTGGTCTATACTCTGCTCATGTCAAAAAAACAAACAAAACAACAACAACAAAAAAACACTTTCACACCTGTTGTGTTTCCATTAAACAGGAAGAAATTGGAATCACACGTGAATATGCTTGTTAATAATGAATACATTTTGTCATTAAAAGTCATAACAGCAATGGATGTAAACAGGTACATGAGATACATTCATAACTCATCATGGTGCTGGAGCTCATCATCTATCAGCCAATCAGAGGAGAAGTTGGAGTCTTATTCAGGCACAACAACAGTCTGGCTACATATGCAGCGTTTTGGGTCAACTACTGTTGGTGATTTTAGAGAAGAGTTATGATTTCAACATGTTGGAATGACACACAAGTTTTTATGATGTGTGTTTCTGTGAGAGCTCTGGTGGAGCCCGGTGCACGTTGTCTGAAACAACAAAACAAACCATCTTCCTCATACTACTTCTTGTCATCTTCTTCATTGTTTCCACCAGTAGTAGCATCCAGTTGTTGATCATGTGACTCGTGTGTTGTAGTTTTGCAAAATCTATCTATCTATCTATCTATCTATCTATCTATCTATCTATCTATCTATCTATCTATCTATCTATCTATCTATCTATCTATCTATCTATCTATCTATCTATCTATCTATCTATCTATCTATCTATCTATCTATCTATCTATCTATCTATCTATCTATCTATCTATCTATCTATCTATCTATCTATCTATCTATCTATCTATCTATCTATCTATCTATCTCTATCTATCTATCTATCTATCTATCTATCTATCTATCTATCTATCTATCTATCTATCTATCTATCTATCTATCTATCTATCTATCTATCTATCTATCTATCTATCTATCTATCTATCTATCTATCTATCTATCTATCTATCTATCTTAGCCTAATGCATTAAGTTTTGAATGAATTTGAAGGATTTGACCCCTGCCCTACATCTGCAGCCTTCCTGTGTGTTGTAGATAAACTGACCCTGGAAGTTGAGTCCAGAGCACATTCATGGTCAGACAGCAGAAATCTGTCAGCCTCCTGGCAATGTGAGTGGACACCTGAAGGTAAAGCAAGCAGCCCTCCCCAACCCGACCCGTCTAACCCCTTCCCCTCTTTATCACCCCCCCATTCGCTCCCCGTGACTCAGAACAAGCCTTAATAAACCAATGAGTGGGCCCAGTTTACACCGAGAGGCTAGACGCTGTGCTGAAACACTGTTGCCCCCTGCTGACTGTGGTGTGGCACAGCAACCAGCGCCATCTACAGTTGAAACCAGAAGTTTACATACACCCAACAAAAAGAGTTTTTTTTTGTTTCTCCCAGTCTGAAGTTAAATCAAACTTTAATTAGCTAAATGCCATAGCAATAAAAGAAAAACTATGTCAGTTATTTATTAATTTGTGAAAAAAGAATTAGTATCTCTTAAACAATGAGAAAAAGTCCAGATGATGACATGTTGGAGATTCTGCTAGGTTAACGAGACCATCTATGAATGTATTTATATATTTATCAGGAGTTTGTTGCTCCAACACCTGAATGAGATGCTGACGTCTCCTCTGATTGGCTGATAGATGATGAGTGCTACAACTATGACTGACTTATGAATATATCTGATGTAACTGTTTACATCTGTACCTGCCATGAATTTAATGGCTTATAATGTAAACAAGCAAATTTGTAATTTAATTTCTTTTTTTAATTTAAACACAGCAATTGTGGAATTGTGTTTTTTTCCGACATTAGCAGAACATAGACAAAGATTTGTGCGCATCTGCAATGAAAACTCATTCAGCCCACTGCTTCATCCAAAGGTTCATTCCTCCATGCTTCACACGTTGCTCACTAGTAACATTTGCTCTTGCACTGAAACTGTGACAGCGTTGTCACTCAAATAAACTATTACGACATACCAGTCATTACATGCAATTTTGTCCTGATAAAGTTTTTGTCCAGTAACAGTAGTGTCTATTAAACCCTATTTAACTGTCATCCCTTCAGTTGCAGTTCTGCTTTTTTTTCTATACACACCGTGTTTGAAATTATTATGCAAATTGGATTTAAGTGTCATAAAGATTACATTTTTTTGTTGTGCTATTAAATTTATAGACGATATTGTGTGTCAGGGCTCTTTGAATCTCTATAATTAATTTCAGAGAGCTGGTTGATTAGTTTGTCTGGTGAGCTCAATTAAAGGAAATCTACTTAAGAAGGATGTTCCACATTATTAAGCAGGCCACAGGTTTCAAGCAATATTGGAAAGAGAAAGGATCTCTGTTGACAAAAATCATCAGATGGTGTAGTGCCATATGACAAGGTATGAAAACATTAAATATTTAACAAAAATCTTATTGTGAAGAGATTTGTGGCTGATTCAGAACAAAGATGGGTTTGTACAGATAAAGACACAATGAGGAAGGTTTCTGTTAGACAAATTCATCGCATTAAGAGAGCAGCTGTTAAAATGTCCTTACAAAGCAGCAAACAGTTAATTGAAGCATCTGGTGTCTCTGGAGCCTCAAGGTGGAGGATCCTCCAGAGGCTTACGGTGCATGAACCTACTATTGGGCCCCTAACCAGTGGCCACAAGCAGAAACAGTGGCAGTGGGCCCAGCCGTACATGAAGATTAATTTTCAAACAGATGAGCGCAGTAGTAGATTGGTGGTGAATGGCCACCACGACCCAACACAGCTGTGATGTCAGCAAGCGTCTTCACAGGTCTGTCCAACAAATCCATCAAACAGCTGCAGCTGATCCAAAATGTTGCTGCTCGAGTTCTCACTAAAACCAGGAAGATAGAGCACATAACACCAGTTTTAAAGTCCCTCCATTGGCTACCTGAAGCTCAAAGAATAGACTTTAAAATACTGTTGTTAATTTATAAATCACTGAATGGTTTAGCACCACAATACATTAAAGATTTGCTGCTGTTGTATCAACCTTCCAGACCTCTTAGGTCTTCTGGTTCTGGTCTGCTCTGCATCCCCAGAACCAGAACCAAACGAGGAGAAGCAGCATTCAGCATCTACGCACCACAAATCTGGAACAAACTTCCAGAAAACTGTAAAACAGCTGAAACACTGACTTCCTTTAAATCTCAACTAAAAACCCACTTGTTTAGAGTTGCATTTGACACGTAATCAATTGCAAATTTATTGAAGGAACTTGACTTAATGTTGTGTTTTTATTGTTGCTTCTATGTTGCATTGTGTTTCTGTGTTTGATTTGCTGTAAAACATTTTGAAATGCCTTGCTGCTGAAATATGCTGTACAAATAAAATTTGATTTGATTTTGATTTGAAAACCCTTCGTGGACTAATGTAGAATAAACATGATTTTGGAGTTGCTGTGTTTCCATTAAATAATATCAGGCAATAAATCATTAAAAAATATGCTGAGCCATCATCACCCAACTACTTTCTGTCATCTTCATCGTTTCCAGCAGTAGTAATAACAGTTGATCATGTGACTTGTGTGAGGGGAAAAACTATTTCCATTGCAGTCTTGTGAAATACAGTAATATGGCTGAAAAACCACCTCATCCTAGCAACAATGATTTTTTTTTTTTTTTATCATAAACATGTTTTTTTGTTGTTGTTTTAATTGCTGTGTTTCCATCCATCCATCCATTTTCTATACACCCTTCGTCCCTAATGGAGTCAGGAAGGTTGCTGGTTCATCCCCAGCTAACGTTCCGGGCGAGAGGCGGGGTTCACCCTGGACAGGTCGCCAGTCTGTCGCAGGGTGCTGTGTTTCCATTAAGCAATTTTATTTTTGTAAGTACAATTTGCACAATTATTTTAACCAATGGTGGTGCAGCTACTGGGCTTCCAGGTTCCAGGTGATTTCAGTAGGTATTTGATTATCAGGTCTTTGCTGAAAATGGTTGTGATTGAAGGGGAGTTTTCCTCTCCACTGTCCAACACCACCACACAACATATATTGGTGTTATAGAAATAAACTGATCTGAGTTATGAGCTCTGATGACCTACTTTAAACTGTGATAATATAACAATTTAGCAGCAGCGATAATAATTAATGTTGCATTTTAAGGGCACATGGTGTCATTTTGTAGCACAGTAACGTTACTGTGTTACCTCCAGTTAAAAAAATTATGTACATATCAAATATGACTTAAAAGAAATTGGGAGGCAGTTTGTGAGAGCAAGCGTTTTGCCAGCCTGAATGGTTGCCATGGGAGATTTAAGGATTCCCCAAACATGCATGAAAGACTCAAGGCAATACTCCATAAACAAGGGACTGTAAAAAAGATTTACATCCTTTTTTTTTTTTATTTAAATCTAAAAAAAATATAAATTTTACATAACACTGCCCCTTTAAATATAACCTGCTAGATTAAAAAAATTATTATTATTATTATTATTATTATTATTATTATTATTATTATTATTATTATTATTATTATTATTATTATTATTATTATTATTATTATTATTATTATTTTATTTATTTTTTTTAGGTTGGCCTGGTGGACTCAGACCAGACCAATCAAGACATTTTGACAAATCAAAACAACATCATAAAAGAATTGTTGTTTGTTCACAAAAGCAGTTCAGCTTAATTCAATAAAGGTCATTTCTTTCTCTGCCATTTCCTGACTGAATTACTGTATGAACTCAAACAGTTTCTCACAAACAGATCAAATGTGTGCGAAGAGACGCCAGCTCCAACATTTTAATCAATATGTCGCCTCAATTAGCACTGGAATGCTTCATAAAAGTATGAGCGCTCATAAAATGTGGCTAACATCATCGGGCCGTTGCAGACAGAATGTCAGAGTGCTGACAATGTGTGATATGACCACTTGGGGTCGCTGTTGTCCTGATTAAGAAGTTGCGCGTTCTCCGTGATGTCCTCAATGTGAGGTCAACACAGCCAGCCCTTTCGCTGACCTCTACAGAGACAGCCCATATGTTGCTTAGCAAAGCGAGACTCCCATTGATCACTGAAGACGTGATGCATCCATAAAACACAGCATGGGTATTTGACACGGTAAAATCAGAGTTTGTTCAATTAACTGCCATATTTCTTACAAGTCATCTCTAAAGTTAAAGGAGCATGTGATATATTCATCACACACAGAGTGAAATATTTTGTTTCATTTTTTTTTTCCATTTTAATGATTATGGTTTACATGTAAAGAAATCCCCAAAATTCAGTGTCTCATATTAGAATATCACATTAGACCAAATCAAAAACAGATTTTTTTTCAAGCACAAATGTCAGGCTTCTGAAAAGTATGTACAAATCTATGCACTCAATGATTTACTCCAATTACTGCATCAATGCAGCGTGGCATGGCGGAGATTCTGATGAGATTCTGATGAGGTTCTGGAAGCCCAGATTCCTCTGACAGCTGCCTTCAGGTCAGGGGAGTCTGCTGGCCACTCAGGAACAGGAACTCCATGGTCACTGAACCAGATGTTGGTACCTTAGGCAGTCTGGGACGGTACCAAGTTCTGCTAGGGAATCAAACCAGCATCAGCATCCAGCTTGTTGACAGAGGAAAGCAGGAAGAGCTCTAGAACTTCCTGGTGGACTGGACTTCAGAAAACCCAGTGGGCCAGAACCAGCAGATGACATGAAGACCCAAACCATCACTGACTGTGGAATCATCACTCTGAACTCTAAGCAACATGGATTCTAAGCAGCATTGTCTGATATTTGTTCATGTCTGATATTTGTTTGCATGTCTGGAATTTGCTTGACAATCCTCTCAAGACTCTGGTCCTCTCTCTTACTGGTGCAGCTTTTTTTAACACCGTTCTTCCTTCCACTCAGTTTTCTGTTGAAATGCTTTGATACACAACTCTGTGGCCATGGAGCTTCTTCAGCATAATGAAAGGAGTCCATGTCTGTCTTCTGGATGACCGTGAGTGAGTGAGCTTTCAAAAGTTCATGGAAACCTTTGCAGGTGTTGGGAGTAAATGAGCTGATTGGGGTTTGGCACTAGAAGTTTTTCTAGATGACCTTTTTCATAGTATTCTAATTTTCTGAGGCTCTGAAATTCTGAAGCAACTTACCCGTTAAAAGGGAAAAACTAAATGTAAGAGATTGAGATTTGAAACATATTTTCTATAAGTAAAATCAAAGCCGATCTCTCCAGTTTCCAAGTATTCTTTGTTGCAAAAATGAGCTTTGTTCAAATTTCTTGGCATTCGTCCAATTTGATTAGATTCTGATTTTTAAGGGTCAAAATTTGATCCAAGCAATTTCATTTCAAACACATTTTTCTATTTAAATGGCCCAGAGATGCTGATTAAATTATGTGACTAAGAAGAGAAAACAAATAAAACATTTATATAAAACAATTCTATAAAAGGTTCCATGTTGTTCCAAATTCCATCAGTTTTTATTTAAACAAGATTGTGCATAAAGCTCTGTTACTTAAATGACAGATTAGCTTGACTGTCTGGCTTTCCTTTAATAAAAAAGGGCAAAATATATGAGGGAGACAGCCTCCTATAAAGGCTGAGTGGACATGTAATGCAAGACATGTCGCAATACTTGCAAATATGAAAGGCAAACTCCTGCCATCAAAGAGTGAAGTCAAAAACAAACAGGCTAAAAAACCCAAGAGCTGCTGTTGCCCTGAACAGTTAATTTATCTAAAACCTGGTCATCAATTATTTATTTATTTTTCCTTAACACGTTTCTACTACATTCATGTGTTTCTATTACATTTTTATACTTATTGAGATATGTTTATTATTATTTCACTCAATCGTTTGAGAGCTGCTATTTTTTTTAAATCTTGCTGTGCTTTCTTTGTAAATAAAAGGAATTCTGATTCAAAGATGTTTGAATCTTTGAAATTCATCTTCAATTATTTTCAAAGATTATTTTAAAATGGAATCTTTAAGCATTTTGAATCAATTCAGAATACCCAGTACTAGAAATTGTGATTCTTTATAGAATCCTTTTATTTTTTATTTTTTCCTGCACCTCAAATACTTTTTCTCCAGGTCTTTGGACAAGAGGCGGGCTCCACCCTTGACAGGTCACCTGTCCATCACAGGACAACAGAAACACACAACCATACACACACATTCATACATAAGGGTAATCTAGCATAACCACAGGTTGTTGGAGCATGCAGGGTCATGTTCTTAGACTTTGGGAGGAACCCAGGGAGAACATGCAAATGCAGAAAGACCTCAGATTCCTACCCAGGATCTTTTGCTGCAAGCAAACAGAGCTACCAGCCACAGCACCATGCAGCCCAGATGGAAGGAAGCACTGTTCAAAAAATGACATCCCAATCACTCCTCTTGTCTTCTGAAGCCGTCAGGTTAGTGGGCTAGTTGACTTAACCCACCATGAGGAAGATGAGTAGCTGAGTCACTCCATCATCCCTGAAGACTGAGTTATAGACACACTTTTGAAAGTCATAGATGGTTTATATAAATGTCATTGCAAAGAGAGTTTGTGTGAACGGTTGGGCGTTCGATCTGCGCTGAGCTACAAAACTTTAGAGGTGGACGACCAGGCACTGGTCAACATGTCAACTATGAACACAGCCCAAGTTTTCTCCCATCATTCCCTGTTTCTTTTAAGTTTCTACAAATATTATTCCCACTCCCGTTTTTAATCATCTATCTCCATCTCCTGCCTCATGCTTCCATCGCATTCCACTGAAAAACCTGGAGGACTGCCAACAGTCTTGCTGTGGCACTGTGTGAATGTGGCAAGTGCATTTTAGTCATGCGTGAGAAAGTGTGTATGTGCAGGTGCCAAATGAGTCTCGCTAGTGTGTTTAGTGATTCTGAAGGCGCGCTGGTTTCATTCTGCCGCTTCTTTGCAAAAGTAAATTTAATTGAAGGTTGAAATCACAGAGAAGAACGTGGGTGTGTGTGTGTGTGTGTGTGTGTGTGCGTGTATATGTGTGTGGCCTTGTTTTTGAGCCATAGCAAGGATCATTTTCCTAACACATATTAAACTGTAGGGACCAACTGCTCCTTGTGGGGATGCAAGCTTGCTGGGGAAATGCTGTTTAAGGGTTAGGATTAGAAATGAATTGAAGTCAATGGAAAGTCCCTACAAAAATAGAGAAACAAACGTGTATGTGTATTTGTATATACAGGTTGGAGAGGACGACTTTCTTCAGTTTTACCCACAATGGTGAAAACTTTATGAATGTGGGAACTGTTCCCTGGTTCTCACGTTTTGCAATTCTACTGCTCTACTAGTTAAACGGTTTAGAGTTTCATTGTGAATAAAGTTGTGGTTAAGGTTAAGGTTAAGAATAGACTAGTAATGTTTAGGGTTAGGGAAAATGTCTAGGCTAGGCAAAAATGCAGTTACTAAACTCAATTGAAGTCAATTCAACGTCCTCAGTTGGATAGACGTATCTGGATGTGGTGTGTGTGTGTGTGTGTGTGTCTGGACAAATGGATGAATGGGTGCCCAGGTTCTCTGCTTTATAGGGGTGTTGTTGTCAGTCTGGGTGTCAATAAGTGAGAGTAAATGTGTTGAAAAGAGAAAGAATACGAGGAATAGAAGCAGTGGAGGGTGTTGTCTTAAAAGCGACAACAGCACATAGCAGAAAAAGGCATTTTCAACCAGTTTATTAATCCTTTAAGGCAATGTTCCCTTTTCAGAAATGCAAATTGAATCAATCTGAGTCTGACTTTTAAGACTTTCAAGTGGGATTTAATTAGAAGCTGAGGCGCACAGTTTTAATGAGAGAGGGGGTGGAGAGAAGGAGAGGCAGAGAAGGAGAGAAAGGGGAAGAATGGAGGGAGGGATGGGAGAACGTGTTTTAATGCGATTCCTACAGGAAGGGGTGAAGGACACGCAGATCCAGCGCTGACGGGTTTTCTTCACAGAAGATGTTCTGTCGTTCCATCTGTCCATCTGTCCTTGGTGTCCTTCACCTTTGACTCAGCTGTTTATGCCCAGGGAAGGTTGGAGCTCAGAGTCTG
Source organism: Gambusia affinis (assembly GCF_019740435.1). Classification (NCBI taxonomy): domain Eukaryota; kingdom Metazoa; phylum Chordata; class Actinopteri; order Cyprinodontiformes; family Poeciliidae; genus Gambusia; species Gambusia affinis. Next base: position 24,239,998 of record NC_057881.1, read on the forward strand.
CTTTGTGACTCTAAACAACACCCAGTCCACCGAAAGCATACACACACACAATCACACACCGCCAAGAGCCGTGGAATCATCACACTTCCACTTCCGGAATACTGATGCAATCTCCCCGTCTGAGTCCTTTGTCTTTCGGTGTTGCTGTTATTTGCTCTGATATTTTTCTCTCTTTTTTTCATTTTTCCTCCTCTCTCACTGAGATTTCTTACCCTCCCTATCATCTTCCCATCATTTTCCAGGCCTTAAGCTGACTGAGCCTCCCAAAGCCGTCAGGTCTGATTGTCTGATCCTGAAGCGTCGGGTCCACCGGCTCAAATGAAAAATCTGAATTCCCCTCAGCCTCCCGTTTGATTCTCTTTCATTCAGCTTTCCTCTGCCTCCCACTTTTTCTCTCTTCCCACCTCTGTTGTCACACTGTATCTCGCTTTCTCCAAACACAGTCACACATGCTCCTGTAGTGATATTTGTGGCCTTTCCTGCACCTGCCAATCTCACTCCATTCCTGGTTTTTAGGTTTTTAAACATGTCATGATGCACACTTGTGTGTTTGGTTCTCAGTTGGCTTCTTTCTCATTTTTGGTGGGTTTTTTTCCCCCTCGGTTTGTAAATCATTTAACAGTTTGGTTCCTCTGTGTTTTTATCTCTTTAAAAGTCACCTTCACTCAGGTCTCTGCTCAGTATTCTCTCTCAGTTCTGTTCTGCATTCCCTGGTTTCCATGCCACTAAGCAATCCTTCACCAGAGATACGTTGAGAGCCTCCAGAGCCACTTGGCTTCTTGGTTTTATCATCCAGTGGTGAATTCTTCTCTTGTCTCCTCGTCTGGGTCTCTTCAGGTCTGATTCTTAGTGTTTTTGATCATTAAATTCCACCGTGCTCCTCCTGATGTCAGTCCTGTGTGTAGGTTTATCTCAACCACACATTTTGACAATATGAAGTGTTAGCTGCAAATTTACCGGTAGCCTACGTGTTTTCTGCTCATTAGTTGTGTGGAAGACCTGATGTGCAGGTTTTGGTAAGACGTACGTCTGGGAGGTCTCAGGCTAATTCAAAAAGCAACTCTTCATTCGACCCAATTATTCCTTTCTGCTTCTGTCCAGTTATGGTTTTCCTCTCGCCCTCATAGAGTCATCAGGGCCAACAGGGAAACGCAAACATTTCTTTAATCACTGATACTCTCCAGGTCATTCATCACGGGCAAACGTCAACGATTGGGTAAAATTTTTACCAAAATCCTAACTCTTTAAAATTCAGATTCAGATCCTGTAAAGATAACCAGAGAAGCTGGATCTGGATTCTGTTACACCTCTAAGTATTCTCTTGGATCATCTAACAGTTAAGTTGCTAAAAACAAGGAGTTGACTCATATTTATTATCTATCAGCTGCAGTAGAGTTGTGGTGTTCAACTCTAATGATAAAAAAAAATACATTAGAGGGCCAAACAAATGGATATGGTACTTCATGGATGTCATGATGGGACCCAAATATGTATATTTGAACTTTAATTCAGAAATAATCATAAATGGTTAACTAAACTAATTTATATAGTGCTTATAGTCGTAGTTATACAGACCACTCAAAGTGCTTTCACTAAAGCCACTTTTGCTCTCCTACATAAAAAACTTCCTTGGTAAATTGGGGTTGAGTGCCTTGCCCAGGGGCAGGAGGAAGCTGGAATTAAACCTTCAACATTGTGATAGTAGGACGACAATCCGCTGAGAATAATCGGGGGACTTTTGCATGCTGGAGCAGAGAACTTAGATCATAGCATTCAAATGTTGAATTAAAAGCATGAACTAATTAATTTTAACCAAAATGTACTGAGTTTAGTTCTTGTGCATGATAAAACTGGAAACAGAACAAGAATCAAAAGCAGCACAGCAAGTTCAAATCCAAATGCTATTTATTTATGGAAGCAAGTTGGCTGAAAGTGTGGACTGTGAAGAAGTGGCCCTGTCAAAGTCCATTCTTAAATTCAAAAGCAGTGTTACCACAATCCATGTTTGGTGAGTTCTGTGGATTTTCCATTTCAAAATGAAATGACATAAAAAATAAAAAGACAATTTTTCTGTTTGGTTTTACAATTAAATTATAAAAACAACAACTCCAAAAAAAAAACACCAAAAGGTTACATTTAATTTTTTCTTCATTTGATAGATTATAACCATCAGAAAAAAATCTATCTATCTATCTATCTATCTATCTATCTATCTATCTATCTATCTATCTATCTATCTATCTATCTATCTATCTATCTATCTATCTATCTATCTATCTATCTATCTATCTATCTATCTATCTATCTATCTATCTATCTATCTATCTATCTATCTATCTATCTATCTATCTATCTATCTATCTATCTATCTATCTATCTATCTATCTATCTATCTATCTATCTATCTATCTATCTATCTATCTTTCTATCTGTCTGTCTGTCTGTCTGTCTGTCTGTCTAAATATCTATAGATATCTATCTGTAGATATATCTCTAGATAGATAGATATATCTATAGATCTATCTAGATCGATAGATATAAATTGTCCATAAGCTCTTGGAGTCTGAGGTCTAAGGACTACAGGAGGAACTAGATGAAGCTCTTCCCCTTTGGTTGAAGGTAAACCTCGGAGGTTCAGTCTTGGCTGGAGTTGAGTCATTGTTCTTGCCCTCACCATAGAGCTCAGAGTGGTTTCTGCCCCGCAGCTCAAAGGCATCAAAGACCATTCACTCACCAGGCAACGCACCCTGTTGTCATCTGCTGTCAGAATAAGTTGAATCCGTTCACACCTGAAAGCAAACAAGTTAAAAAGGATAGCTAATAATGACATGATTTGCCTCTAACACACTTGTTTTCTCTACTTCAACAGAAAACCGGCACATTAATTATTGTGGCCAATCAAAAATACTTTAACTCATATTGTTAAACAGAATAATTTGAATTACTTGGAATACTAAAGGAATTCCGTTCACTGTAAGGTCTGTCCACTCTCAGTGAGGTCTGTTGACTCCCTCTAAATAAAACAAACATGTCCATGATGAGACTTTGGCCGATTCTGAAGTATTCAGTGAGCTGCAGCCAGAGCTCAGGCTGTGAGTTCTGGTTCCACCTAGAGTTACCAAATGGTGCATTCACAACTGTAAACCTTCTCTTTTCTCTAAGCTGTACTATTGTGCATCTAAGTTGGTGTTTTGTTCACCCTTATGAATGTCTTTGTAACAGAGGTAATTGATGGGCCCTCAGGACACAAAAACCATCAGTGCTACATTTTCTATGTTTGAGTCATCAGTGGCCAGTTTTAAAGCCAGAGTGGTTGATGCTCTTGGACAGGACGAGTCTCTCCTCATAGACCGTCACCATAATCAATTGTAGACTTTGGAGGAACAAGAGGTAACTTCGCTGTATTTTTCAAAAGCTTAATGCTGCAAACTGATTTCACCTTAATGCTTCATGAAACAACATAGATTCTCTAGAACAAGATTTAATGGTTTCAGTCGACAAGGGGACACTGGACCATCTAGAGGCGGTTGTTCTTACAGCAAATGTAAAGTTTGAGCTATTGTTGACTTTATGGTGTTTTCTTTGTAACTTTGTGATTTTGTGTTTCAGATATAAAACACAAAACTGTCGTTCACAAAACAGTTAAAAGTTTTGCTGAAGCAGCTGCATCGCCTGATGAATACATTTTAACACATAAGCACAGTTTTGGAAATTTCAGAGATCATAATAATGTTGATGAAGGCAGCATGTCTTCCGAGTCTTTATGAAGGTCAGAGGTCAAGAAATACAGAATTCAGAAAGTTTGCAACTTTTGTCATAAGAGACGGTGAAGTTTCAGAAAGACCAGGAGTTTTTAAAGAGACAGAGGCCCAATTGCAAGGTGATATATTTCTTTTAAATACTATTTGATATATTCAGCCTTATTATAACAACTGAAGGTAACATATTTGCTATAAAATGACTCTCTGTGTCTGGAAAACACATAATATTGCTATCCTAATAGAAATGTAAACATGAAACTGTATGTTATTGATATTTTTAGAATTATATTTGGTTGTTACATGCACCAGAAACGTGATCTCATCAAAGAATTTAATCTAAAAAAAAAAAAAAAGCTTCAGAAGGCATTGCTCCAGGAACAAGATGTTTATTAGGTGGTTGGTGGGAATTTGTGCTTGGCTCAGGGGGTGGAGTGTAAGGTGTCAGTGTGGTGGATGAGCTGGTAATGTGTGAGCCACAGGGTGATGGAATGTGTGAGGTACAACCCATCCCCGTCATTAATAACCCAGACAGTTCCGGCAGCACCTCAGAGGCTCCCACACAGAACCCTTAGAGGAGCCACCAGGGGCCCCGAAACTGGACTGGGACCTGACCACATGCATGGCCACACGTTGGCCAAAATACTGATCAATCAGCCAATCAAGTTTACTTGTATCGCACAGTTCAGCAACAAATCAGTTCAAAGTGCTTTACATCATAAAAACATGATGTCACAAAACGTCATACAGTCACCAACCAGAGAACAGACAAGACATTTTGCTAAATCTCATCACCAAAAATCTTCAATACACATCAACTATGTTGGTCAATGTTCCATTTGTTATGTTCAAAAGCAGGTGGGACCTCAGCCTTCATTCAAAAGAACTCAGTGTTTCAACTGTTATGCAGTTTTCTGGAAGTTTGTTCCAGATTAGAGGAGCATGCTGTGTCTCTTCTGTATGTATATGAACTAGATATATACACACTGTAGATAACATATTTAATAGATGTGTCGGCATCAACAGCAACTAAATCAAATCTCTGGTTCAGGTTTTATTGTAAATCAAATGTTAAATCTTTTTTAAATGTTTTTTTTTGTTGTTTTTTTTCTTGTTGTTTCTCCTGCTCTGGTTCAGTCTGATGGGTCTGTGTGTTCTGGCTGATGGGCAGCCAGCCTGCCTCTGTCTGGGCCTTGGCCATGCTGAACATGTCATCTGGACAACAACATTTGCCCTCTTGGCCACCCGCAGCGTTTGGAAGCCCGAGTCTCGTTTGCATGCGCGGAGGTGGCTCGGTCTCGCCATCACCCAAGGTCACCTGAGACTGAAGGCGGTCCGAGCGGGGCCGCCGCGAGCCGCCAGAGGAGGTTCCACGGTATCGGACAAGCTGGCCCGCTTCTATTAGCATTCACAACCTCCTCGTGTATCGCTAAATTTTTCAGTAACCTCCAGCTGCTTGAAGTTGGAGCAAATCACCAGAGGTTTGCCATGTGCCAATCCCCCCTTCCAGACCCCAGCCCGCCCCACCCTCCGTCTCCTTCCCCTCTGGAGTGCCGTCTTATCCAGGCCTCTTCACTTATTCATGTGTTTATTTATTATTTCATCGGCCGCGTCTGAGCCGAAGAGAGGAGGCATCTAGTTGTGAGAACAGTCATTAATTCATTAAAGCCTCTCTGCCTCTTTTCCTCTCTCCCCTCCAATCCATCTCTCGCTTTATCTCCCCCTCTCCATCTGAGAGGATGCACAAACCACCGGCTTTCATTCCTCCGCTGCCCTCTCTCTCTCTCTCTCTCTCTCTCTGTCTCTCTCTCTCTCTCTCTCTTTCTCTCTGTCTCTCCCAACCTCCACACCCATCTCCTTCTGCCTCCCTTTTGTGTTTGCCATCAACCCATTTCTTCCACTGTTTTCATTCACCCTTCACCTTCTGATACGTGTGAAGAATTAGCAATGTTCAGACAATGACTCTGGAGAAGAAGGAGCTGTCGAACCACATTTTTAAAAAGTCAGGTTTTGGTCCAATTGTTGATCTGTGGGAGCGAGAAATCCTCCTTCCACTTTTCCCAGGGATTTATTTGTTTTTCTTTGCAATCTCTTACCTTTTCTTTCTAAACAAGGAATCTCACGTCTCGGATGCCTAAATCATGGAGGTTTGATCAGACCTGAATGTCCATAGAGAATTTGATTCAGTAAAAATTTTACAGTTTAGAGTTTTGACAAATGGAATATGTGAAAATATCTGATTGATAAAAAAGAAAGAGCTTTTTGTCTACCAGGTTTACAGGTTTTATTTTTGTTTTGGGTCAGGAGATGCGAGTTAGAAACTTACATATTGATGATTCGTGTAGTAAACTGTATTTACTGGTACATATATTTTCCATTGAAGTGTAGAAATAAAGTTTAAAAGTTTAATTAAAGTTTAATTACTCCATTAGTACAGTAAATATATATATTTAAAGGTGTGAAGTGATGTGGAATAACTATCCTCAGTCCATCTGTCCAGAACAAATGTGGATCAGATTTGTCTGTTGGGGAACAGAATGAACAGAACATGCAGCTGCAGCGGACAGACACTGGATGTGCTCACAACTAATCATTTAACTGGGATCATAGATTTATAGAAATAAAAGGTTTCATTACACACAGCGAGCCTAAGAAAGTTCAGACAGGACAAGTAAGAGTGTGAGAGTGTGTTTAAAACCTCTGTAACACCTGCAGCTGTAAACGGTGTTTGCTGAAAGTAAAACTTAAAATGTTAAAAGCAACATTAAGTCATTGGTGCATCACATCCCATCCAAACACTTCTGGACATTCATCAGCTGATTTCAATTCTCAGCTGTTTTATGACTTTAGTTGCGTTTCCGTGGACCTTATAATTATGAAATTTGACATCTTGAAAATAAATTTACCGTTTAAAAAAACCAACTCATTTATCAATTAAGTTTTGGTGCTAGGTTTTTTTGGGGGGGTGTATTAAAATTGTTTTGTTTTGCAAAACTGCAATGGAAACTTTTTTCCTATCACACAAGTCACATGATCAACAACCAGATGTTGCTGATGGTGCAAACCACGAAGAAGAAGAAGACAGGTTTGAGGCTGATGGTGCAGCATGTTATGAAGTGACATATTGTGTGAACAAACTTGTTTGCATGTGATTTTAATTACATTTCTTATTTAATGGAGACACTGAAATTGGGAAATTGTGTTTTTTTTGACATCAGTAAAAATATTGACAACATTTTGAGTACATTTGTAACAGAAACACACCTGGTGATGAGCACTGGGGCATTGAGTGCTGCTTTTTTATTTTCCATATGCAACAGATCATACACTTAGTTGCGAGTTGTGTTGTTTGAAGGTGATATTTGTTTCTGTTTAATATATTAAATGTGTTGCCACGGTTACAGACTAATACAAACAAAGTCCCTTTGACCAACAGTGCTGTTCAGGTCTGTGTGCTAATGTTTGAAAAATGATGAGTTTGAGTTGAAAGCTGGACGACGACACTCAGTAAAAACTGAATTAAAAGAGAAAGCTACACGAGCCACAGGAAAGACTCAGTCTGCTGGTTTTGCTCAGGCACAAACTTGATGTGCTGTTTAATAACCGAAATGGATGATATTTACTCTGAAGCCGTTTGTACAATTGGAATGAATTGACTTTATATTTCTGTACGTAGTCTCCTTTTTGCAAAGGGCCTCGAGGCGACATTTCTTGTGAATTGGAGTCACATAAATAAACTCCAGTGAAACTGAATTAAGTCCTCGGTCATCTTTGATCCCGATCTCAGCCCCGACTCCCTCGGGCCCTCGGGCATGAAGGGCCCCTGGTTCCCAGTCCTCCAGCCGCGATGCTGACAGACGGGATGGAAGGCTCCGGGCGCCACCGAGGACCAGACAAGTCCGTGATTTACGGGCAGTGCTGCCGGGGTTGCCAGGCGACGTCTCGCTGCGGTCCCCGGCCACTATAATCGCAGCTCCATGTTCGGCTCCAAGCAGTCTGCTCCATCTCAGATCAAGTCCTTCCCTCCCCTCCCCTGCCGACCTCAGCTGTGCGGCGCTCTCTCCTCCTCCAGCCGCTCACCACTGAGACATTGTACAGCGCGGATCGTAACAATAGAAGCTGCGTGATGACGGCTACTTGTTTGAGGTAAAGACATGTAGATGCACATGCAAGCACACAGAGAGAAGCATACATTCACTCTTCCATGTGCACAGACACCCAGACATGCATGGAAAAGACGAAACAAAGAGCTAGAGCAGCACAATGGCTCTGTGTTGTTGGCGCTTCGCTGCGGTGTGGATTTACTGGCTTCTATAGCTGCTGATCCGTCCCCCTTATAGAGGAAGAGCATTGTGCTGGATGTCTGGAGCAGCAGCTCCAGCTCTCTGTCTGAACCTCAGCACCTCCACCTCTCCTCTATAATCTGCGGAGAGCTCTGAGAGAGACATGGAGCCTCGCTGGCTGGCTCTGCTCATTCCTGAGTGCTGGCTGAGAGCGAGGTCATCTGTCCGGAGGAGCGAGTCTCCAGGGCAGCAGAGGCCGAGGGACGCAAAGGAGCTATTTGTGGAGCGAGACAGGATGAGGAGATCCGTCTGCCCGCTTCCTGTAGTATCCCCATTGATCTCTCACAATCACATCTGTCTATAGCATCTCACACAGTACATGTTATTTCTTTACATGTGAGGATTTGCAATTCCTTTTCAGCCTGACCTTCAAATGAATTCACTACAAAGTCGAGATATTTGAAATTCAACTCAAAAATACTTTATTGATCTCAAAGAGAAAGCAAAGGGGCAGCATTATGTGTCTTACATGGTGCCACTTTATAGCATTATCAAGTAACTATGCTAACATCAGTTGTTCTAAAAATTCTACATATGTCAAATATGTCTTAAAAAGAATTGGACTTTGTTATTTAATGCCTTGAAATTGAGGAAGTCATCAAAACATTATAACGTGATGTGATAGTCGATTTTACATGATTGAATGTTGTAACTTGTTTAGTTAAAGAGTTATTGTAGGTGGTGATAGATGTGGGCAGAATACATTATAGCAGTGTGTATTGCATCAAATTTGAAGAAGCCTCTGACTGAAGACACAGTTTTTTGGACTGACAGACAGACAGATCAGAGCTAGAACAGAATTAGCAGATGTGCTATTCTACCAATTGTATGCTAATTGCTTCTGGCTAGTCTGAAGGAGCTGAGTGGGGGGAGGGAGAGGTCGTGAGACAGAAGCTTGGAAACTGCAGCTCAGAGGAGGAGCTTCATCTCCTCCTCTGAGGAGGAGATGAAGCCATTTTGCACAGCTGGATGGTTGCCATGGAGATTAAAAGATTTCTCAAACATGCATGAAAGAATCACAACAAAACTCCAGGTATAATTTTGATGAGGGAATAACCTTATAGCATGATGTAAAGCTCAAAAGTATTGACTGTACATAATACTGCCCCTTTAAGAAAGCAAAGGTTTGACCCTGAATGAAACACCCGCCGGTAGCCGACAGGCACATTTACAGAAAGTTTTGGGGGTTGTTAGTAAAATGGAAGGCAAATGGAATAAGAAACTGTCATGAAAGAAACTGCAAAAGTAAAGAAAGAGCGACACCGAGCTGACTGGCCTTGTGTGTGTGAGGCTGTGAGAGAAAAGCTGAAGATCTCTTTACAGTTTTGATTGTCTTTGTCACCAGAGTCTGTTATTGAGTTTATAAGGACAGTAGTCATTAGACCCACATTTTTTTAAGTTCTGCTGAAACCCTCAACTTACCCCTTCGCCCAGTACCTCACCATCAATCATCTTTTATTTTTTGCTCACACATTGTTAAAGAGTTGGAAGCTCAAAGTGTAGAGGTAATGACTTACACATGTCCCTATTAAGAATCTGGCACACAGCAGGGAACTTTCCCACTTGTACATAATTGATATTAATCTCTGCTCTTTGGAGTCGCTCTGGAGAACAAATGAAGGAGACTTGTACACTGTGGCACACGGATTTCCTCATTGGAAACAAACCAATAGGAACATATGGACCGGTCAGACCTCTGATTTATGATAACAATGATTATTAAGAGTTTTATATGAGAGAAAGAGAATCTCAAACTTTATTCTGTATTTAACAGGGAGCCAGTGAAGGGAAGTCAAACTCCTTCCACCTCTTCTATAAAAGTCCAGTTCTACCACTGGATCTACCGTCATAACGCTGAATGAATTCATGTTGCTGATTCAGTATGTAACTGAACCACGTAACTGAATCACTTATTACTGGAGAAACAGAGGGAGTGCAGAAGTGCAACTCTTTAGTCGCTAAAGGTCTGGCTGTAGAAAGTTAAGAGAAGTTTCCTCTGACATGGGTGCGAGTTGATAACGACCAGATTTTTCTGTTTTTATTAGCTCACTGTTTCCGTCAGACTTAGAGGTTTTCATCATTCCATTCTGTTTCATGGTCTGGCCTTGAAGATAGATGCACTGCTGGGAGCCCCGCTGTTTCTCACCATGCTGATTGGACTCATGCAACGAAGCCATGGCTGCTCAGTGGCCCACTGGCATCCAAGAATTATGTCTCCAAACTCAAACACGCACATTAAACCACCCACACTTGCTTCTTTACCCCGCTGACAAGCAGAAAAGTATCCAAATGAGGGACAGGGAGGAAGCCATTCAAATCCGCGTGTTGGTGTGGATCTGAGGGAGCGTATGTCCGGGGTGGTTGTTAAATATAAAACGCGTGTTTGTGTGCAAGTCAACGAAGCAACGCTTAATTTATTTATTTTCAGATTTGACCATAAAATTTTTAGGGGAAGTTTGGAAATTTGATCAGTGATGTAACGAGAGGTAAACCAACCTAATTAGCCTAGCGACGTTTTCTGGCTGATGTAAATGTTAATTATGTATACTCTGTGTTGAACATGTGAGGGAGTACAACACTGATGTAAGTTTCATGAAATAAATATCTTTTTTTTTTTCTTTTTTTTTTTTTTAAAAGGGAAATAAATGAAGGAAGGAATTAGAGGAGGATTGAAAACATCTCTTTTATGGAATATGTTTTACTGCTGACAGAAGTACAGTACAGAAGCTAAACCACATAATGGTGCAAAGCTATATCTTGCCTTCCTTGATAATTAGTCTGCTTGATATTATTGTTTTTCTTTTTTAATTTTTATCTTAGACAATTTTTGCTCATTTGCAGCAACCTTTTCAACGGGCAGTATGTTGTTTTCCAGCCACATACTGTCAATTTATTGCACAATAAATTAATTATGTTACCTTCAGTTGTTATAAAAATGCTGTACATGTCAAATAAGACTTAAAAGAAAGCCGACTTCCTAATTTAATGCCTTCAAAATTGGGCCTCTGTCTCTTTAAAAACTCCTTGTTCTTTCTGAAACTCCACCTTCAGGAAGTCATGACAACATGGCTCCTCTATTTGTACCAGCATTGCTCAGAAAAGTAGCTCTTATAATGAGCTCAGCAGAGTTACAGTTCCATCAGGTGTTGCTAAATGCTCCTGGCTAGTCTGAAGGAGTTTCAGGGGAGAGCTGCTCTGTTAGAAGAAGAGGAGCTGCATCTTGAAGGCAGGCCTAGGTACACCCAGACGTTTGAACAGCTAGAATGGTTGCCATGGAGATTAAAGGATTTCTCAAATATGCACAAAAGAATCGAGGTAAACTCCAGGTTCATGTTTGTAGAGGGAATAACATTATAACATGATGGAAAATAAAAAAAACCTTGAGTTTACAGAACACTGGCCCTTTGAATAAACGCAACATTTTCTGCAAAAACTCAGAAGGATCAAGTCTCCCTGATTGGAACAACAGAATCCAGCGTGGCTTTGCTTCCCCTAAAGTCCACATTCATCTCCTCTGTGAAGATGAGCTGCCTGATTCCACAGAACGTCACAAACCTCTTTAAACACTGCTTCTTTCCTAGTTGTGTGCGGTGGCTTGTAAAGATATTTATTCTTCTTGAACTTGTCAACATTTTTTACATTCCACTGTAATAATTGGATTATTTTATTTCATTAGGTTTTATTGGCTCTTCTGTCCTTTATTGGAGAGAGGTCAGGCAGGACAGAGGGTAAGGGGAGAAGAGGAAGACATGCGCTAAAGGTCATCAGGGCTGGATTTGAAGCTGTGATGGTCACATCCAAAACCAAGGCCTCTATATGTGGGTTGTGCTTCACCGCGTTGCCACCACAGCACACATTAATGTTGGATTTTGTTTGGGTTTTAGACAGTAAACCAAACCAAAGTGGCACATGCTAATAAAGAAGGGTGTTTGCAAATCGAATAAAACAAAAAAACAACAAAAATGTAAAATTACGTCTTAACCTAAGTCTATCCCTAATAATGACTGACTTTTTAATTTTGTTAATTAAAGTGAAAGATTCACACTGGTTCTTTGTTCTAAGGAGCTTCACAGCTCCAATCTGTACATAAAGTATGCATTAGTTAGCAGCAGACTTTCCACCCACCACCCACTCCCACTGGCAGTTTTCATTTTGCCACCTTTTTGTCTATAAGTACCTTGGCTCACATCTCTGTGTGCTTCACCAAGGCTAGTGGCTGGAAGGCCAATCAGAGCTCACAACCCGGCTAATCTGCAGTTAACCTTTCAGCTCCTGGGAGATGCAGCTTCCACATCGTCTGCACATGACTGTTGCTGGATTTTGGGCCGCAGCCAGGATGCCCCCGTTTTGCACTCTGGTTCACCCGCCAAATGCTGGCTCTATTCTGAGTCACAAAGACATTTGCATGCCAGTCATGTTCCAAAGGGGGCCACTGGCACTTTAAGAGTGTGGGAAAGGGGGCATTCCTCCAGCGAAGCGGCTCGTTTTCACACATTCCTCAGAAGGGCACATTGAGCTCATTATCACAGCTAACTACAATAGCGCTTTGTGCAGGATGCAAAGTTTGGAAAGGTGCCAGATATCCTCGGGTGCACGCAGAGATGCACATGTGTGCATCTTTTTATGGTCCACTCTGTAAACGGAAACATAATGGACAAAATATATTATTATTATTATTATTATTATTATTATTATTATTATTATTATTATTATTATTATTATTATTATTATTATTATTATTATTATTATTATTATTATTGACCTTTGACCCAGGGCAGGTGATTGCACACAAAATAACTCTGATTAAAATAGCATCGCTGTTGGACAATGCATGAGGCTGGACAGTGACAGACTGCTGTGTTACCATAGATCCTTCCTCCTCTATACTCATCACTGCTCCCAACACTGATTACAGTAAATGTTTACATCCCAGCTAATATTTGCACAGTTTTTGTTTTTTTTTATTCTTGCAGTTGTCTCTTGCTGCTTTCTGTGCACAAATATACACATATTGTACATGATTTAAATGTAAATATCCCTACTCAGTTGATGATTTCTGGGGATCTAAATATGCAATTTTTTTTTTACAACTGTACAGTATGATTTCACCATCTTACTGTGCAGTTTCTTAGGTTGCATTCACACAGAGGAGGGTAGAGTACCCAAACATTACACTCACACTATTCTTACTCAAGTTAGAATAGCACTACCTGCAATTCGTTGCCGATGGCAACGGGTTTTACTCATGTAAAAGTGAAAAGTATCCATCCAAGAATTTACTCATGTAAGAGTAAAAACATATTTAGTGAAAAGTCAAGCACTGAGTATCTCATCAAAGGATCAATCATTTTAAAATTTTAAAATTACATCAGATGGAGCACAATTAAAGTTATGTGGAAATTTTGGTTATTTAAGGACCAAATGATGATAATTAATGCAAGTAACAAAAATATAACAAAATCAGGCAAAATAACATTTTAACAAGTCAGTTTTTTCATATTTATAAAACTTATGAAACTTCAACAAAAACTGAAGGTGTGTGTCTGTGTCTGGGGAATTTTTGGTTAAATCATTTTTGTTCTTCATTCAGTGGGTAGAAAATTCAGAAATACTGAATTATGAAATACTTCATAATAAAATTACTCAAATAAAGGTAAAAAGTGAAGCTTAATGAAAACACTTCTAAAAGTAATTTTTTTCTTCAAAATGTTACCCAAGTAACAGTAACTAAGTAAATGTAACTAGTTACTACCCAACTCTGAATTCACACCAGCCATGTTTAGTTGGGTTCATTTAGGGTGACGATGTTAAAATTCAGTATGCTGCATAAAAACAGGCATGTGGAACAACATGCTGGGCTGGTTTCTGTGTAGTGTGTGTGTTTATGTGTGTGTGGGTGCGTGTGTGTGTGGGCGTGTGTGTGGACATAAAGCCAGAACACACGACAATCTCACTATTGGAATCTTTAGCCAGAGTGTAAAAATACTTCTCTAACAGTCACTTCCGTGAAAAAATTAGGTGCCTGCCCACAGGAACTTGCTATTTCATGTGATTCATCCACTGGTCATCTTCCTCATCCAAGCCCAGTCCATACCCAGGCTCCTGATACTGCAGCCTCCCTCCCACAAGCAGCTCCGGGAGGCCAGTCCAGGACTTCCAAGTCTCGACAAACACATTCCTTTCCAGCCACCAGACTCTCCACCCTGTGGGCAGAAGGCTTCAACCCATCCTGGGTTCTTCCTTTCTAGTTCTGCTAACTCTACTGAATGAGGCTGAAAGGTGCAGCAGATCTGCCGTGACTCACACAAACAGCTGGTAGGGACACAAGGCATTCGTGTGGCAGACCAGCAGAGTATAACTGTGAAGTGGTTATAAGAAAAATGAATGAAAGTTCTGTAGTTGGAACTACAGGGTGTGTCTCTACCAGTTTGGTACAGAGAGAGAAATTATTCCTCATTCTTTATAAAACTGCTCAAGCTCAGTTGGGAATGGACGGAGATCATCTGTGAACCTTAGTTTTCAGGTTTTGTCACAAATTCTCAGTTTCATTTAGGTCTAGACTTTGACTGGACCACTCTGGAACTTTCCAAACATTGTATCTCTGGCAGGATATTTCTCCAAACTTCTCCTTCCAGTCATGTCTGTCCACAGCTTCCATCTGTCAGATACACCAGCTTCAAGACTCCATTTTTGGAGCTGAAATTGGATCTGGAATTTGTCTGTGAGTCTGGACCAATAACAAAAGACTTTATCATTCTTATTGATTCAATTTCAGTTTTACCCAGTGTGTACAGGAGCCGTCTCAAGTCAAAGAAATCTCCGGACCTGTTTCTGACTTGTTGGCTGATGTTCACATTGCAGAGAATAAAAAGCTGTTTTCCTGTCTTGTTTGATGTTGCGGTGCACATCGCTGGGTTTAACACTGAGAACCTTTGCCCACCATGATCTCACTGACAGCTGGCCTCTCTTCTTCCACATTCTCTGGCTCTGGATTTAATTTTAACATCTGTGCTGATCTAAGTGTTGAAGGGTAGGCTGATCTTTTTCACTCAATATGTTCTGACATTCTGGACTTCCCTGATGCCAAGGCAAGACAAACCACCCAATCAGCCTGGGTTGAATAAATCCACTTACTTGCTCTCTCAGTCGGGACTGCTGCTGCACAGAGAGAGCCTGAAAGAAGGACAAAGTTAGCGAAGCTTATCCACAGTGAAGGCTACTGAATCTGCTGTCTTATCCTACAGGAACTCCATTAACAGTCACAAACTTTGAGTTCTTTTTAATATTTTTAACTCTATTTATCTGAGAGACACTGTCTCTACACAGGCTTCCCATAAATGCTGCAACACCTTGTTGAAATGCTTTGCTGAGAAAGTCTCAGCTCTGAGTTGGTCTCTGTCTCGGCCTGCGTTGGAGCAGCCTGTACTCTCTGATTGCTCTGCGGTTTTTCCATCAGCTTGAGCTTTTGTCTTTTTCAGTTTTAAAGGAAACCATTTTTTTTATTTGAGACCTTCTAGTTCCCAGCGTGACATCCTCCCCTCACATCTTTTCAAAGAGATTCTTCACATCCCCAGCTTCAGCATTTTACACATTTTAAACACTTCCTTGTTATCTGGCTGCGTACCAACTGCATTCAAGCGTGCTGTGGTGCAGCCGATCATCAAAAAGACGAATCTTGATTTTAATGTTCCTTCTAACTACAGGCCTGTTTCCAAATGACCATTTCTGTCCAAGATTTTTGGAAAGGCCTGTTTTTAATCAGCAGCATTAAATGCTCATGGTGTTGGTGAAGAGTTTCACTCTGGTTTTAAATCTCGTCATAGCACAAAGACAGGACTTTCAAGAGTTTTTAATGATCTTTTCTGAACTGCTGGCTCCGGACGCTCGGTTGTTGTAGTTCTTTGCGACCTAACCGCTGCTTTTGATGCCGTCCATGAAGATTGGAGCTCACTGCTGGTCTCTAGGGCTCAGTCTTATCGTGCTTTAAAATTTCAACTGGCTGTCAGGACTTCTTCCTCTTCCTCCTCTTCCTCCTCCTCCTCACTGCACCTATTCATTGTGGAGAACCTTAAGGGTTGCATTTTGGGTCCTATTTTGTTTATTTCATTCTTCTGTTGGTTTATTTCCATTGCTTTGCAGTAAGGAGCAGTATTCAGCATTTTCCAGTCACACAGTACAATCAACTGTTACTTTCAGTTGTTAGAAAAATGCTGTGAACTTTTATTAAAAGAAATTTGACATTGCAGTTTGTCTCCTTGAAAAGGGTCCCTGTCTCTTTAAGACGTTCCTTCTCTTTCTAACTCTTTGCCTTCAGCACATCATCACAACAGTGTTCCTCCATGACGCTGTTTGCAACATTTCTTAGGGGTGTTGCACTGAATAGCAATTGTCATGACAAGCTCAGCAGAGACAGAGTGCCACCAGGTGCTAATGGATGCTACTGCTAGTCTGCAGGAGTGGGGGAGGGGACTGCAACTGCAAGGAGGAGCTTTGTGGAAAAAGATGGAGCTTTGTGGTTGCCATGGGAGATTCAAGGAGTCCTCAAACATGTATGAGAGAATCAAAGTTTTACTCCACAAATGCTTTAGATGAAAGAATATGGTTATAGTATGACTTGAAAAAAAGACAACGTTACATAATACCCACATTTAAGGACATCCTGTCTGCCGCATCTCTTCCCCCTACAGCAGCATAAAGACAAATAAACTGAAAAACAGTTAGCAATGCTAATGGAGCTACACACTAAGTAAAATGTCTCCTCTTCTGTTTAGTCTCATGTTTATTGACTGTTTGCAAAAACAATAAGACAAGTTGCACTGTTCATACAGCTGTACTGCTAAAAACACTGTGCAACGACAATAAATCTAATCCATCCTAATCTAGAAGGATAACACTATCCATAGGATTACTCTACAATGCTGCCTTTTTTCTTTTTTTTTATTTGTTTGCTCCTGTGAAAGGTAGCCATCAGCAACGAATTGCAGAAACTTCAGAGGAAAGTGAGACTGAAAGGAGATAAAGAGTGAACAGGCCTTTGAGTAACAGCTCATCTCTTATTTGGCATCACTTCAAGTGTAACCCTTTTACCACGTCTAGACGAGACAGCTTTCAAAAGCCAGGGTAGGATACTCATATTTTTTTTAACCAAAGTATATAAAAAAGATATTTTACTGGAACAGTAGATGACAGACATCTCTTTTAGTTTTCCGACCGCAAACACTTTGCTTTTCTTCGACGCTGCAGATGAGTTTGTCAGATGCCTCTGTCCACCTCGCTGTCTGCGTCTAACACCCGCTCCTTTCTCCTCTAGGCTGTTTGAAGCTGGAAAAGTGTCACACCATCTCACTGCGTTTGATAAATCCACGGGATGTTTCTCTTCCCGGGCCAGGATTTCAAGAGGAAGGGTGCTTTCTTTTTACTGCCTCGTTGTCACTGCGCTGAAATGCTTTCTGGAAAATGTACAGAAGCCGAAAGCTTCTTACCTGGCTCAGAGAAAAGGAGGAGAATGTTTTCTGTCTCCGGTAGGTTTGAAAAACTACAGCAGGTGACTCTGTTCAGGAAGGTCCAAATGTTCCAATGAAAACAGTCCAACACAAAACCAGGCAGGTTTTAACATTTAAGAACTTCACTTTGTGTTATTTTTGTGTTGTCTTTGACTAATATATCAACTGGTTTGATAGATAGAATGAATGAATAGATATAGATGAATGAATAGATAGATAGATGGGTAGATGAAGATAGATGAATGAATGAATGAATAGATAGATAGATAGATAGATAGATAGATAGATAGATATAGATAGATAGATAGATAGATAGATAGATAGATAGATAGATAGATAGATAGATAGATAGATAGATAGATAGATAGATAGATGGATAGATAGATAGATAGATAGATAGATAGATAGATAGATAGATAGATAGATAGATAGATAGATAGATAGATAGATAGATAGATAGATAGATAGATAGATAGATAGATAGATAGATAGATAGATAGATAGATAGATAGATAGATAGATAGATAGATAGATAGATAGATAGATAGATAGATAGATAGATAGATAGATAGATAGATAGATAGATAGATAGATAGATAGATAGATAGATAGATAGATAGATAGATAGATAGATAGATAGATAGATAGATAGATAGATAGATAGATAGATAGATAGATAGATAGATAGATAGATGATGGTTGGTATAAACGGCATAAGACATTTTATTCTGTAAAAACTATCATCCTTCTCTTGGTTTTAGATTTCCTGCTGCTTGTTTTTGTCCTTATTTTATCCTGGCCAACCTTTTTTTTGTGTGACATGTCCTACAACTGCTGTGTGACTGGCCAGGAATTTGAAGAGGAAACAGTGATTATACTAAATTAAGCTGCAGTGGGAGGTCTGTTGAGGACTTCCCAGAAGTCTAGGGTTGAGTTGAGTGTGAAGAATGAAATTCATTCTTGCCACCAAGGGTAAAAGAACAAGTTTTTCAGTATTTACAGAACAAGTTTACTGTTGACAGGAAGCGTAAGGAGGAAGAGGAGGAGCTGGAGAGGATCCTGCAGCTGTCTCTCACTGAGAAGTGATGCTGCAGGTCCACACTTAATTTATTCCGTTTTAATTTTTAAACCCAAGACATTAATTTATTATTGCAAGATATTTTATTTATTTTTCCACACTTAGGAGTAATCCAACATACTGTACAGTACGTATTTACTGGTCTTCAGTGTTCTTTATTTTTTTAAAGGTTTGGTAAAATGCAGGTCAGACTCATTAAAAACAGTTAAATCGCCTTCATGTCCTGTTTACAATAAAATCTACTCACCTTTCAGAAATCCATGAAGCTGTAAGGATATTAGAGGTCCATCATGACTTTTCTAAATATTTGACACAGTAGACCACCGCTTGATCTCTAACTGCAACTGATTTCGTGACATGACAAACATCAGAAAATTAGGCCAAACTGAGAAATGAGCTCAAAGATAGCAGCAAGTGAACGAAATCATCAGAGAAAGAAAAGAATCAGGCTGTTTTGAAGCTCAAGAAGAAAACGTGGAGGGACCTTTAGAACGTTGCTGAGAAAATAAACCAGTTTAACTACTCAACTTAAGCAACTGTGGTGAGAGAGTTCCTTCATAACAACGTGACAAACTGAGTCATACAAAAAACAAAAAACAGCTACTGCGAGTCATCGTTACATGAAACACTATAATCATATTTTGGTGAGGCCTGGCCCAAGTGTAGACAGGAAAATGGAGCACTGATGTAGTGAAAATACAATTCATGAAAATTGGATAAAATAAAAAGGATTGTATGGCAAACAACAGACAAAGCAGCGCAGTAGACTTCACAAGAGAAAGGTGGAGTCTGGTGAGCAGGTGAGGAAACCAACAGAAAACTGACTGGGAGGGTTGATGAGTGAAAATGTAAACCAGGTTTGACTAATCAGTGGAACTGACAGCAGTTATGGAAGAACTTCAGTCAGAAACTTAGGAAACTAAACAAGATTTAACGAAACTGAAGGAACACAAGAAATCCAAACCAAATACACAAAGATTAAATCACAAGAGCAAGAAACACAAAGACATGACCTCAGTACTGAACATGCTTAATGACAATAACACAAGAAAAATTTATCAAGATTCAAACCAAGTGAGAACCAAAACCCAAAGACACAGAGTTCATGGCAGACAAGTAAAATCCTGGGATTGGAAGAGGATGACTGTACATTACTACTGACATCAAACATCAAGAGGAAGTTCCACAGATTAAGAACATCAACAAATAATTCAGAGCTAACTAAATGACCATCACAACAAAATGTTCTTCCAGAGGCTTCTTTTCAACCAGAGTTGCCGTTTAGATAATGTATTTCTCCAAGCTACAGGGGTTCCTCTACAGCTCATCGTCTGGGATCCTCTAATGATGGGGTGTGACTTTGGCTTCAGAGGATTTTCTGAAATGGGTGCCATCTCTCTGCGGTGCTCCACAGAGGAACTGATGGTGGGAAGAGAGGGGGGACGTGTCCCCAGTCGGAACCGGCCATTGGCTGACAAAGGAGGATGAGAAAGAGAAGAAGAAGGAAAGTGGGAGGTGTAGTGAAGATGGTGACTGCATAGGAATGGCTCATTCTCTCTACTGCCCAGCAGCTCTGGCAAATCACCAACGTTATGGTGCTAATTGATTCTCTCTGTGCCATTAGTCTCTCAGACAAAGACGCGCCAATGAGGGGGTTGCTGTTGTTCAGGGGTTGGCACGGTGCCCAGCCCCACAGTATCACCATTTCAACACACAGATACATGCAGACTGCAGTCTTCTCACAGGTGCGCACACGTTTCATTGTTCATACGAATGCAAAGTGGAATTTGTAAAACATCAGCCATCAAGGTCTTTTGAGACTCGAACATTGCTCAGTTCAGACCATCCAAACGAGGATGACGTCGAGCACAAACACACTGAACGGAGAGCTCTGCTCAGACAAATCAGAGGAATACAAATGTTGGCTGATCAGGATTGATATTCTCTGTTTATACGTGACGTTATTCTGGCTGTGCTGTTTTACCGAGGCTGCGGTGTTCGCAGACACACACACTCACACCAACTCGCACACTTGAATATGAAAAGAGAATCCCCAGACAAAGAGCGGGGCATGTCTTTATCTCATTAAAGTTAACGAGAGGCTGCTGTGTTCAGCCTGCAGACCAGTGCTAATGTGATCCCGAGGCCTGCGATGTGGGCATCGGGCCTCAGAGCCATCACTAAGAACGCCACCGCCATCCGAACACTCATCACCAGACCGACGGCTGCTGCTGCAATCATCACAGCCATGATGCTAATTCAGCGGCCATTACAGAAGCGTTCCCCATCGGCTTGTCACCGATTCCTCCTTGCTGCCGACACGTGAATCCAAAATACTATACCATCACCATGGCAATTGTCTTTTGTCATCCTCTGTGCTGGTGTTTCCTGTCGCCATGGTCACTGTAACCATCGCTTTACCAAACAGAGAATGAGAGAGATGGGAGACGAGCAGGTGCAACCAAACAGACGCACACGCCCAAAATCGACTGAATGTCAATTAGCCAAATGACAGATAAGCTGTCGTCTACAATGGCTTCTCAAAGTAAGTTATGAGCCAATTAAAGAACATATAGCAGACAATCTGAGATCACTCAGATCAGCATGCCTGGAGGTGCTTCAAGCGGCTGCTTAGCTTCTCCTCATCTCTTGCTGAATTGAGCTCTCAGTGTCTGCAACAGGAGGGCTGCAGAGTGATGGCATCCTTCTGTCATTCCAGCAGAGTCAAAGCAGCCCTGGCTGACTTCATTCCTCCTGCTTCTCCAGACCCGCTAAGACTTGGTTGCTCATTTAGAGACTGTAATTAATTGGAGCCCATGCCGCAACCCCAACCCCCCCAGACCTCCCCACCCCCTTCTATTTTTGTTTGGCTGTTGACCGACGTGTGGTCCTCTCATGCACGCATCTTCAGGTCGACGTGGCTCCCTAATTAAGACTCCAGAGGATGGCTAATTGCTGCTCCATGCCTCTCGGCGGAGCAAGGGAGCCTTCTCCCGGTGCTGGCTGGAAAGAGCGCCTGCACACCGAATTAAAAGAGGGGGGCGGAGGGTGAGGGGGGGGGGGGCTTATAAAAGTTTGCGGTAAAACTATTAAACACCAAGCAACTTTTCCTTGTGAGGAGCTGCCACTTCATTTAATGGGCCTCATTAAAAGTATACATCACAGAGATCCAAACCACTTGTTTCAACTTCACACGACAATGGGATAATGGTTCCTCCTTCATGATGTCTAACACTGGACCTAAATGTAGAGCAGACCTATTCCTTCTGCAGAACATGAGGGATTGCAGTGTTCTTAAAGGGAAGGATCCATGTCATTTGTCTTTTTGACAAGGGGCAGAGAGGAAGGAACAGACTGACTGAGCAACACCGTGTTGTTTATGAGAGCAGGTAAACGGAAACGTCTTTAGCTGATCGAAAATAGATTCAACATCCAGCTGAAATATTGGTTTAGTGGCATTCATTAAAAGTTTGAATGAGATTTCCTTTCATCACACGAGATAAAGCACATATGTTGTTGTTTATTGGGTGACTCGATCTGAATTACGGTCATCCGGTTACTGTTAGCATCTATCAATAAGCCTGTAGGTACATCAGTTTATTATATTTACACAGGCTCCTCAATAAAGTAGAAAGTTAAAAGGCATTTGAAAATATCTATTGAGAGGTTCCCTCCCAGCAGCATGTTGGAGTCAATGTTCAGGCATCCATCTTGTCATGTTGTTCAGCATCCCACAGTCAAGTTTAATTCTATAGAATATTTTCAGCAACAGGGCAGATCAAAGTGATTTGTATCATAAAGACTTCAGGCTGTAATTAGTTATGAAACAAAAAATAAACATTGCATTTTGTCAAATGCCATCATCAAAATCATCAAGAATATTCATCATTACATATACATAAAATATATTAATCAGTGCTCCAAATTGTAACTCTAAGCAGCTGGATTTTCAGTCGAGATTTAAAGGAACTCAGTGTTTCAGCTGGTTTGCACTTTTATAGAAGTTCGTTCCAGATTTGTGGTGCCTAGAAGCTGAATGTTGCTTCTCCATGTTTGGTTCTGGTTCTGGTTCTGATGCAGAGCAGAACCAGAACCAGAACCAGAACCAGAACCAGAACCAGAACCAGAACCAGAACCAGAACCAGAACCAGAACCAGAACCAGAAAACCTTTAGTGTAGTGCAGATCTTTAGTGTATTTTAGTGCTAAGCTGTTCAGTGACTTACATAAATCTATAAGGTTTTACCATTTACCCAGAAAGATTATATTTTTTTATATTAATGTCTGTAATTTAAGGCATTTAAGGCTCTCAAATAAATTTGACACAACACATTATAGTATCATGTATGTTTAGTTACAGTCACATCACAGAACAAGGTAACAAAATGCATGTTTATCAGAATCAACATCTATCCACACTACATCTTTCACCTCTTCAAGATAGATGACAGAAATAATGGGTCTAGGAGGAAACCCCAGAAATCCTTCTCCCCAGTGACACACTCTGTATGCAGTTCTGGATGTGCTCTGGCTCATGCAACGTAAATGTTTAATGGAGGCACCCTGGGGGGGCGTCCTCATCAGGGCCCGTATTCACAAAACCCTAAGACTAAAAGTGTTTGTAGGAGAATTCTGGAATTCTTAAATTTCCTGTTTCCAGGTCTTAGTTTGTACCGCGTTGCTCTCCTCGTCAGCCATTAAAATGGCTGTTGCAGTATTATAAAAGTTTTGCCTGGTCATTAAAGACACACATGCATACATGTTATAGCAACACCAACTGAGCTGAAGCCTCCTCTGGAGTCTGTGGTATTTGTCTGGGTTTCCCACAGTCCAGCAACAGGTGCAGGTTGTAAACTGTCTGAGTTCTGGTGTGAATGCTTGTTTGTACGGGAAAATAGCTGACTTTAAAAAAAACAACAACAAAAAAAAAACAATAATGAAGCCTTTAAATTGTCTTCTAAAATCACCTTCATAAAATATGTGGAATAGAAAACATATGAGTATATAAAAGTATTACATTTGCAGATCAACGTCATACATACCTGAAATGAATTTTCTTTCACATCTCATTAACATCACTTTTTGTCTCATCCGGGTTAATGGCCAATTCTCTGAAAGACACTTTATGACATCACTTTTCCCACTGTTGCCCTCTGCCTTTCAAATGACCTCCACAGAGTGTGTTCATGCAGCCTCCAGAAAGATATTAGTTTGTCAGGAAGCTATAGTTTCTGCCGAGGAAACGCAGTAACTTAAGCGATATAATTAAGGCATGAGCACCACAAAGACTACAACCGCAGTAGCCACTTCTGTAGATACCCTTGAAACATTCCTTCACTTCAAACAAAACTTCTGCTTCTCAGTAGGAAAAAAAAAAACTGACTCTGAAAGAAGAAAGAGATGGTAAGAGGAAAAAAACAAAAACAAATCAGGAAGAAGTTGGAAATGAGTGCAATTCATGCATAACTTCAAACAGTCTATCTTCAAAGTTGCATAACATTAAAACCCAAGCCCACTCTGAGTTCTCAACATCAAATAGCAGGCAGCATCGAGGGGACACTGCAGAGCCTGCTGAGCCGTGGCCCCACTCAGAGGCGCAGCGTGCACCCACCCTCCTCTTCATCCTCCTGCTTTGTCGTCCTTTCCTCTCCTCCTCAGGGTATTTGTTGTGGCAGAGCAACAGAGCATTGTGGGTAAGAGGAGGACCAGGTGGTAACACACATAATGACCCAAGAGCAAGTCAACCGAACACTGAAGTTCTTTGAATCCTTTTCAAACTATGGGGATATATTTTTCAATATATATATGGAGAGCCTCTAAAGCAGACGGTATGGGAGGCATTTTTTTTTTTTTTTATCTTTATATGCACCTCATCTACATGCTCACCTAAAGTTCAGATGAGTTGAAGGTCACGGTATGCAAACGTTTCGCTGAAGATCAGCCTTGGCTGCAGGTGTGCAGAGCCGCTGAGCAGACCTGGAGTCTCACCTGCTGGGAGGAAATGAACAGAGAGAGAAACACACAGAGAGGGAGAGAAAAGGTGGAGTAGAAGGGGGAAGGCCCCCAAAGCACACAGATGCTAACAGTAGCTCCATTTCCATTACAAATGTGCTCAAATCTTTGTCTATATTCTGCTAGTGTGAAAAAAACAGGATTTCACAATTGTGATATTTCCATTCAATTAAAATCACACATGAATAAGCTAGTTCACGTCATCAGTCAATAAAAATCATGACAGTGACAGTTACATGTTATATATTCATAAATCAGCCATGGTATTAGAGGCCATCATGCATTAGCCAATCAGAGGAGTCGTCGGCATCTTTTTCACGTGCTGGAGCAACAAGCCCCGCCTACTTAGAAGCAGCGTGTTGGGTAAATTGTTGTTCGGTGATTTTACAGAAGAGTTATGGATTCAGCATGTTGGAATGACACATTTGAACTTTTTTTATGATCTGTGTTGCTGTGAGAGTTCTGAAACAATCATCCTGCTACCACTTCCTGTCGTCTTCTTCATCATTTCCACCAGAAGTATCATCCGGTTGTTGATCATGTGACTCGTGTGCCCAAAAAAAAGGATTTCAGTTGCAGTTTTGCGAAATACATCTATTTTGGTATGGCTTTAAAATAAAACCCAAGTGCAAAAACTTTACCTGAAAAACTTTAATCTTTTCTAAATTGCCTTGTTGCCTTTAAGTAAATTTCTTTTCATAATTTCAATTTGTGTAATTTTGTGGTTAATGGAAATGTGTCTCATGTGTCGGGATTGCTGCAAAGCCACTGCTATGAGCCTTAGATTGATTAGATAGAAATGACTGTATTACGACTTGTTTTGAAAGATAATCTAATCTGTAAATGTGAGTTTGATTTGCATTGATTTGACTCAACAGGATGTGACTTAGACTTGTTTGTATGGCAAAGTGGCTTGAAATGACATTGGTTGCAACTTGATGACATATAAATAATGTCTCCCTCCATTGGTGCATCATCTCCCACTTATGAGATGGGGTCAGGGTGGTAACAGGTCATTCCTTCCAGCTCATTCAGGAGAATCCCGAGGCATTCCCAGGCCAGGAGGGACGTAAAGCTCTGGGTCTGCAGCAGAGCGTCCTCACTGTGGGATGTGCCAAGAGTATCTCCAAAGGAGACTTCATCCTGGTAACATCTGATAAATTCTGAACACCAAGGATAAAAATCTTCAAAATCAACCCTGTAATTAACAGCAGGCCAGTGGAAAGAGTCCAGCACTGGAGCAACGTTCCTTCTTCCTGTTAGCGCTCACTGTAGCATTCTGACCTATAGCTACAGGAAATACAGGGGATCTGACTTCCTTGTGGGTTGGCATTTGTAAAGTTGGCTAAATATTTAGTTTACAACTAAATGTATACAAAAGTCTCCAAATTAGATTTTTATTTTGCTGAACTAAATATTTAATTTTCAAACTAAGCATTTATCTTATCACAAAATCTTTAAGTCCAGGCTAAATATTGAGCTGAAATGCAAATTGACTTGCCGATAAGTGAAAGAGGAATATCAAAATGAAAGCTGAGTTATGTTCACCTCCATATAACAAATATTTAGTTAAATATTTAGTTCCGAAACTAAACATTTATCTCATGAATTAAATAATATAATATGGTGAAAATATGACTTTGAAAAATGAACCCCAGCATTTCTTCTCTATGACAAACTAAATAAACCAAATGTTTGCTGTTAATTCTTCACTGTGTAACTTTACAAACGGCGCCTCAGCCTTTTGACAGGAAACAGGACTTTACCACAGGAAGCAATATTGGCACCTGAAATGATCTACGATACTCAGTGAGGTTTGTAAACTTGAGCCATAAAGTGTGGTTAATAAATGCAGGTAAATCAATCTAAAATATTGATCATGAAGTGGCATCAGTATCGGATACATACTGACATAATAAATCAATATTTTAATGTCAGATTCTGTCTGAGGGTTTTATTTTTGTATTGTAGGTTCTTAACTCTACCATAGAACATGTTGCTTTGATTTGCTCTTCAATGACTATTTTTGTTTGCACTTTTCAGAAAATAATGCGCACAAATTTGCTATATAATGTAATATGCTGCTAACATATTTTGCAGACACCTATAAATTTTTTTTAAATTATGTTCTATATTTTAACAAAGCAATTCAAAAGAAAAATTTAAAAAACACCTAAATGTCAGAAGTGTGATTATTTATTATACTTAGATAACAAATACTGGTATTAGAGATCCTGGCCCTTTATTCACTTTGTATTGTCTTAATACCAAAACCTGCAGCATGGCACACCTCTGATAATCCCAGGTATCTGATATTTTACCAACGGGGAGATTACTTTTTTATGCTGCTTTGTTTTAGTAAGATGAAATAATCTGTCTGAACTCAACATCTTTGGACAGTATCAGGAAACAGATCATTATCATCAGCTGCAAAGAGTCCTTCCACACAGAGCAGCAGTACAGAAGAGAAAAAAAATATGGCTACCTTTAACTTGGCTTTTCCCCTTCTTTGTCACTTTCAAACACTCGTGACAAATTCTGCAAATATCCTGATAAACACGCACAAAATCCCGCCCACGACATTAAACCGATAAAGCTCTTCAGAAGCACACCTTCCCACCCACATATGTTGACACATGTTCACGAACAACTGGTAATGTTCCATCAAAGCTTATGGCGGCCATTAAAAACGCAGAGACACGCGCTCGTAGTTAACACCCACACACTCTTGAATGGCGGCGTGCCTTTCCATCACCGGAATCGCTGCTGATAATCATGTACCTTACTCAATTACACTTGGCTAATTGTTGAGAAGCCACATCACCATAGCGAGGGACATGAAGGCGAGTCGCACAGCCTCTGTAGATCCGGCTGGTCCTCTGATATTCCTCTGATTAAACAGTTTTGCATAAAGTCATCAGGTGAAGGAAGGTATAGAAACCAGCGACAGAGACTGTTGATTCCGTCTTTTTTCATTCAAAGAGCCACACAAACACTTATCCAGCACCGACACATACTTTGCCTGAAGGATTTTAATTTGAGATGCAGACTCCAGTGTCACAGTGAATGATATTAAAAGTTGCATCATGAATAAATCAGGAGACACAGGACTCACTTCAACAATGTGACAGATAAGAGGAACAGCGCACAGGAGGAGATGGAGGGAAATGGAAGACAGAGGAAGAGGCTCAGGATGATGGAGGAAACGGCAATAAATAAAGACACTTGCATTCTAACAACACAGCCAGCAGGACTGGCTTTACCCAACAGGACTGGATTTGCTTTACTGCTAAACCTACAACGTTCCGTCATCTGTCATCCCATCACAAAAAAGAAATGTTTTCTGTGTTAAGAAATACTGGACATGTTCATAATTACACCTTCAGTTCATCGCAGTCACTCAGTCGGAACATTGACGAAAAAAATTGACAATTTGTCAATTTGTCATGTAGTTATGGAACAGCACAGGAAGGGATGTCAGAGCAGGAGAGTACTACCAGCAGGAATTTTTAGGAGGCTGTCAAGAAAGCAAATAAAGGGAAACACAGATGATTAAGTGATGTTTTGACTAAAGTGCAGCCAACATGGAAGACCTTGAAGGCTTCACTGCACACCGGCAGCGCTTCATGTCGCTGTTTGTTCTTAGCTTTACCTGCACCAGAAATCCACAGCTCAAAGCAAAAAGACCAAACCAGCATCTACGATCTGTTCACCACTGAAGCAAAACAATATGACTAGTGGATGAGTTTTTATTACAAACGTGCACAAAGCGTTGTCTATATTCTGCTAATACTGAAAAAACACAATTTCGCAAATGCAGCATCTCCATTAATCTCTGGCGAGCAGAAACATTAAATACATTCGACCAAATTGGACCAAACTGTGACTGGTTTAGAGGATCTCCATTCTTGATGGATTTTTCTGGTCTGCAGAGGTCAGGATCTCAAGGTCAAGGTATCTTTAATATTCTCAGGGCAGCATTAGAATTGCAGCCAGAAGAAGAAAAAAGCAATCACAGTATAAACATAAAATCATAACTACTGACAGACACACACAACACATGTGGGCACAGGATGAGTAGCCATTGTTACGGCTATGGCTACTGGGGATCCAGATAAACAAACAAACTGAGCAAGAAGTATGCAAAATGAATTCTTAAATCTGTTGTTTTTGCAGCTTTTTGAAACCACTCTGTCTTCTGAAGGTAAAAGAGAAAACTCTGTAAACAGGAGCCGCTTTGTTCCAACTAAAATTGCCCGAGCTTCCTTGATGGATTTGCTTTTGTGGCGAGTGTAGTCGTTGCTTAGGGGGGCATTGGCAAGTTAGTGGCAAAGACTGACTGACTTTTGTTTGGGTTGTTTGAGTATTAATAACCCATACCTGCAAGAAATAGAAAAAGAACAGATTCAGTAAAACAGACATTCTGATAAAACTACTGTCCATGTTAAAATGTCTTAATTCCCAATAGAATGGTGGACATTGGTGATCTTTCTTGCATGCACCGCCTGAATGATTGTTGTAAATTGTGACATCCAGATATTTATATTCTTCCATTTCAGCTGTTTAGTGTAAAGACGTCTCTG
Source organism: Gambusia affinis (assembly GCF_019740435.1). NCBI lineage: Eukaryota > Metazoa > Chordata > Actinopteri > Cyprinodontiformes > Poeciliidae > Gambusia > Gambusia affinis. Next base: position 24,269,274 of record NC_057881.1, read on the forward strand.
GGCATCACATGATGACTTGTCTGATGCAGTTAGGAAAATAATTTATGAGACACCATAAACATTTCTGCTGGGGATTGACTGAAAGTCCTGCAATCAAAGTGGAAGACACTGAGCTTAGTAGCTTTCTTTGGACATTCCAATAGTCTCAAGCAATAAACTGTGTTCCACCTGAGGCCTTGAAATAGGCCAATTAGCTGTGTCTCCTAAATGTGTTTCTGAACCTATCAAACCTACCAAAGCCATGACGCCGTCCTCTGGGCATTCTCTTTTTGTTTAAAGAAGCAGTAATCATTCTACCTGTGAATTTCTGATATGGAAAACATCAATAAATAAATCTGTGACACAATTCTTTCTGTCATCATTTTGGTGATTTTTCATTTTTCATTTTCCTTTATTTAACCAGGTAAACCCCGTTGAGATCTCGATCTCATTTTCAAGAGGGACCTGGGCAAAAAAAATTTGCAACACAAAACAACCTGGTTACAAAAAAAAACAAGTAATACACAGACACAAGTGTAAAACCATAAAAACAATTTAAAAACAATGACACTTCAGAGATGTCAACTGAGCTAAAACAGGAGAAGTTCGGTTTGATTATACCTGAATAATGTTTTATGACAGCAATCTTGACCACACTGCTGTAGGATGTATGACCCCAGAAGGAATGCTAGATTTTCCATAAGGGGTCTGAATGTCCACCCGTGTGACAGACCCACCAAGAAGGACTCATATGGGGTCAGAAGACAAATGTAGTGAACGAAAGCCATGATTAGAAGTGCAGGTGGGAGGCTGCGCACCGTGTGTGGCTCTTAGCAGCCAAGAGGAAGGTCCTCTGTGTCAACTGGTGTCTGATGTGTGCATACGTGGGCATGAATATGCATTTGTATATGTGCGTCTGCGTTGCAGTTACCTCAAAGGAGGAGCCGGTGGTGCTGTTGGCAGGTTAATCCAGCCCCGCGGCTAAGCATCAAACTTTCAGATCAGACGATCAATAATTCAGACTGCGGCTTGTCAAGATCTATCACAGACCACAGGCTGAGAGGCAGGCTGCGGCACGGCAACAGGCGCCAAGGTGATTTACAGCTTCATACAATTTGTGCACATACAAAGAAAATATCAGACTACCTTCATAACTGTTTTAAAAAACATTGCCCTGAACCCCAGATGGGGATATGAAACCATAAACAACCAGGAGACACAAAAATGCATAGAACTGTGGAAACAAGATGTGCCTCTGCCGCATTTCATGAAGATGACTTCAGTGAAAGTGTTTTAAAGAATCTGACGGGAAGTCTCAAACTCTTTTGTTTCCCTAAACCTCCAAATCTAAAGTAGTTCTTAGCAACAGACATACATAAGAACCACCGGCTAGTCCTTGAAGCGTTCACCATCATATTAATGTAGCCGTGGCGAAGCTTGAAATCCTCTGCAAATCACAGGAACATGGCAACAAACATGTCTGTTTAGTCTGCATTGTGGGGGAGTGAGCTGGTAGGGGGTTGGAGAAATTGAGGGATATTTCTGTGTGTGGGTGTATAATGGCTATCAGAGGTGACTTTCAGTGGGATCAACTCAAAACACACAAGCACACAAACAGCCCCCACCGCCAGCACCCCCACAGTCACAGACACAGTGCATTAACTCATAACTACAGCCAGTGATCGCGCAGCAACAGCCGAATAACTGATAACCTGAAAGCGCTGACACTCAATCTAAGTGAGACCTGGCAGGGAAGCCAACCTGGACTTCTGTGTGTGAACTGAAAGCTGCACAGTGACTGTGGCAATCTGCATAAGTAAACTAAAATGGTTGCACAACCAATCAGCTGTAGAAGTGTCCTGGCAGGTTCACTATGTGGAATGGACCACTTAATGCTTCTTCATGTTTGTGTAGCAGTGGAGGAGGATCTGCAGTGAAGGCCACTAAACCTTAAGTGTGACTGATTGGCTTTTAGCTGGAGTGGAGAGATGATGGAGGTTTCTGACATCTGTGCCAGGAACCTGTCCTGTAAATGTAAAACGTTTATGATGAGATTCACTTGTTTCAAAGCAAAATAAATAAATAAATAACACTGAGTCATTTTCACTTTCTAACCACCAGTTTAGAGAATTAATGTTAAATAATCCCACCAGTGAAAAACTTTCCCGGATGTTACCCTGTTATGGTGTAGATGTTCTTTTTTCAAAGCTATATTTTCACCATCTTATTCATACATTTATTTATGTTACTGCTCCAAATAACCGAAGTTAGCTTTACCAAACAAGTGAGAGTAGCTCAGTATAGCCACATAAAATAGATTTTCGTACACAAACACAAAACTACAATACAATGTTTTCTAAAAAGTACTTACCCGGTGAAAGTCATTGTTGGCCCCGCCCTCTAGCTCGCTTCCAGCCAGTAAATATCCCACAATGCAACTGTACGTCAAAAATTTACTGCTAATTCACAAGCTTAATAAACAATTAGCTTGTAAACTAACTATTTAACTCAGACTTAAACATTTAGTTTTGAACTACATACTAGATTGTAGCAGATGCTACAACTTTCCCCCAAGATCTTCATTTGCGCTGCTTCCTACAGGATGAAGGTTCTCAAGAAAAAGGGCAGATTTTTATTTCATACAGTAAGTCATTAAATTATTAGACAACAAAATGTACCATAAATTACTGAGATCAAGCTTCTCTGTTATCTATCTATCTATCTATCTATCTATCTATCTATCTATCTATCTATCTATCTATCTATCTATCTATCTATCTATCTATCTATCTATCTATCTATCTATCTATCTATCTATCTATCTATCTATCTATCTATCTATCTATCTATCTATCTATCTATCTATCTATCTATCTATCTATCTATCTATCTATCTATCTATCTATCTATCTATCTTGTGTCCAATGTTACCATCACCGTGGATATTTCTGTTAGTGGCTCCTCTTTGTTGACGTCCTCAAATTTTCTCGCAGTAACTCTTCCTCTTCCTGTTGAACTACATCACTAGTGACAATGATAGAGGATGTGATTCTTTATGAATGTGGGTTATTGGTATCCAGCTTGGTGTACTGTATGTTATGTTGCTGTAAGGTGTTTTCAACTCTTCTTCTTTGTGCCCTTTTTGAACTTTTGGTACATTGTACATACTGCATCTTATACATTAAACCCTTTTCAAATCTTTCCTTGTGTGTTGCTTCAGATCAGATCTGCTGCAGCTGATCTGAAGAAGCCTCTGACTGAAAAGGATGCCTTTGGATTGTCGGTCATGTTTTTATGATGTGAGCCATTTTTCTTTGCACTGTAAGCTGTGGAGGCTCCTGAACACAGCCAGGCTTTCCTGTCAGCATGTTCAACACTGACTGTGATGCTGCTGCCCCAGCAGACGGTGGCAGAAGACATTTCACTCTCCACTGCAGACTCATAGCAGATAAGCTTCATCTTACTGCAAACTCTGAGGGCGCAAGTTTTCTCCAGAAGGTGTGGTGTAGTGAGGTAGTGAGGTGTATGCACCACAGAAGTTTGACTTCAGCTGAATGTCCTCCCGTTTTCCTCCCTCCCATCATCCTCCTACTACTTCTTGTCATCTTCTTCTTGTTTTTACCAGTAGAAACATCCAGCTGTTGATCGCATGATGTAAAAAGGAGCAGTAAAATGCAGTTTTGCGAGATACATGTATTTTGATACGACTGGAAAAATGCCTCTTCCTACTGCTAAATCTTTTTCTCGAAAAGCACAAGTTTTTTTTTTTTTTATTGGTGTCTTTCCATTAAAAAAAAAATAAAATCACGTCTGTAATTTCAATTTGCACAATTTCTTGGTTAATGGAAACGCAGCTGGTGATGTCTCCGATCCAGTCCGCTGTTCGTGTGGAAATGGAGAACCTTACACACATTCACCAATGTGGAAGAGAACAATCACCTTTTCATTTTCAGAAGGAACACGACTTTCCCCTGTCCTGCCGAGATTAGAAAGGATCTTTCAGAGGATGTGTGTGGAGCCGTGCAGCGTCAGTGTGATGCTTAGTGTTAGGCTGAATGGCAGGTAGATTGCATCGATCAAAAAGGAATCATCCCCCCCAGGACCCCTCCCCTCTCCAACTCTCTTCTCTCAATTCTTTGCTGCCATCATGTCTGAGTGTTACCATCAAGCTCTGGCCAGCATGAAACAGAAGAGATGATGTTGGGCTGCGTGATAGACATCTCATTCCACTTTCCTATGCTGTTGAGTGCTGCAGTTTGAGGGGGATGGAGGTCAGAGACCTGGACACAGCTTCAGTGATTCAGACAACTGCTCAGCTCCACACACCCAGAGGCAGGAGCTTCACTCCTCTTTTCACCTTAATTAATTTCCTGATGGTTCGCTCTTCCCCTCTCCCTGCAGATCCAGTCGGTCTGCTCCTCTTTGTTCTGTGGATAGGGCTTAAAAAAATAAAAATCCTGGAATGAAATCATTACATATTGCTGCACGTTTAATAAAAACGGTCTGTGAAAAGTGCAAGCAGCACAACACATAAAACCTCCAGAAGCAATGACCTCACTGAGGCTCCTCTGTGTTCGAACTACAGGAGCAAATGTAAAATATCTGTGACCCTGCAGAATTAGAAATGAAAAAAAAAAACACAGAAAGACTCAACAGCAGAGAGTCAATTGATTTGCAAGATATTTCTATAAGTCGATATCAAAACCTAAAGTTCTCTAATCATTTTAATCAGATAAATGTGTGGATGAGCCAAACCTTTCTCCACGTCCATGCAGGATGGGAGGAGGAATTAGGAACGGAGAAAAGGGATGATATCTGGAAGGAGAATATTAACAAGTGTTCTGCCAATTCTAGACACTGTCTTGTTTAAAATCATTCACAGGCTTCGTTAGGTGAAGTTACATAAAAGTTTCCCTAACACATCCCCACCTTATGACAAATACCATACTGAAGAAGCCACACTTCTCCATTCTTATTCTTTGTGTAAAAAATTAACCCCATTTTGGTCTGGCATAATCAAAATTTTATCAAATATGCTTCATACAGAGTTGCAGCTGGACCCACTTCTGATTGTACTTGGAGTTTCTGTTCAGCTTTTTCAATTTAATGAATACCACCAACAATTAGTATCGTATGCCTTTATCATAGGAAAAAAGCGAGTGTTGATGTTCTGCAAAACATCAGAGGTTCCATCGGTTAAATTTTGCCTGGAGGAACTGGTGAGGCTCTCTCATCTGGAAAGAATAAATCAAAAAGAGGACAAATTTATATTGCTGATGTTTCAATTTTCATGTCTGATTCCTCAATAAAATTGTTTGACAACAAAACTTTCTCCAGATGAACAGAAACAAAAATGAAGTTTTTATCTTTGAACCCAAAGAGGAACGACAGAGTCAACACTCAGTTTTACAGATAGAAACTAGAGATCAGATGAATTCTGACCTGAACCTTCAGAGACACATAAAGACAGTTACAAAGCTGGCCTTCTATCACTTGAAGAACATTTCTAGAATTAATGTCCCATCAAGATCTAGAGAAACTCATCCATGATGTGTTTATCTTTGGTCGCATTGTTTACTGCAACGTCTTTACAGGTCTGTCTAAAAAATCAATCCTTCAGCTGCAGCTGATCCAGAACGCTGCAGGTCTGAGGTCTTCTGGTTCTGCTCTGCATCAGAACCAGAACCAAACATGGACAAGCAGCTTTCAGCTCCAACACACCACAAATCTGGAACAAACTTCTATAAAAGTAAAAAACAGACAAAACACCGAGTTCCTTTAAATCTAGACTATAAATTAAGTAAGTAAGTAAAGTTTATTTATAAAGTGCTTTTCATAGACATAAAATCACAAAGCGCTGTACAATAGAAAACCTTAAAAACCATACAAAACATAAAACCAACATAAGAAACACAATAAAATCAAGAGATGAAAGCCTGGGAGAATAAAAATGTTTTAAGTTGCTTTTTAAAAACTTCCACAGAGTCAGCAACACGGAGCTGAAAGGGCCAGCTGTTCCATAGCCTCGGGGCCACCGACTGAAAGGCCCGGTCCCCTTCAGGTTTAACAGTGTCCGTGGAACAACCAGGAGATTTAGAGTTTGAGAACGAAGAGCAAGAGCAGCAGAATATTTAGTAACAAGCTGACAAAGATAATCAGGAGCCTGGCCATGTAATGCTCTGAATGTCAGCACAAGAACTTTCAATTGGGAGCCAGTGAGTATAGAACAGGAGTGATCTGACAGAATTTCCTGGATTTGGAGAGAAGTCTGTCTGTATTGACTGCAAATGTGAAATTGAGGATTAATCCAGGCAGTTAAAAAGGGCGTTGCAGCAGACCAGACCAGATGACACGAAACAATGAATGATTTTCTCTAAGTCAACTCTGGAAACCATTTGTCTAATCTTAGAAATGTTTCTTAAATTAAAGAAACAGGAACGGCAAACAGCCTTAATGTGTTTGCCGTTCATGATGAATCAAAGTGATATCTAGATTTGTTACCTTTGATTTCACTAGCAGGCAGAAGGATGAATCTGGCTGATATCTTGATGAAAGTGACTGGGAGCAATAAGAAGAGTTTCTGTCTTGCTGCTGTTTAGAACCAGAATGTTGCTGGTTCTGCACACCAGTTTAGAGTTGCTATAGAACCATAATAACTGAAACATTGATGATATATTTGATATCAAACAATGGCATTTGATTAAAACATCATGTTTACTGGTTTTCTCAATTCTTGACTGCATGGTGTCTTTAATAACTTTGTATTTTTTGTGTTTTAATGATTTAAAACACTTTGAATTTTGCTGCTGAAATGTGCTATACTAATAGACTTGACTGATTTTAGTTTTGTTTTTTGTTTTTTCTTGCAGCTTTTCTGCACCACACTTGTTCTTTTGTGGTTTTCCCGTTGCCACAGACTTCTCTCCAACTCCGTTCAGCTCAAATGACAAAATCTAAAAACTCAAAGGAGGATGAAGGTGCGGCCCAAGGAGCGCTGAAAGATTTATTTGGATTGTCCTACAGGAAAATTAACTAATGGGTTGTGGTGGTGGGCAGAAATTATTTATAATATACTGTTCTTGCTGAGTTGTGACAGCCTCAGGCCGGCCCATAGATGCACGCCACCCAGATAGCCGGTCTAGCTCTGCTTCCTCCAGTGTGACAAACTCCATCTGTTACACTGCATTTGATTAGACCGCAAAACCCGACACTTTTTTTAGTTCCTACCAGCCGGATTACTGTTATTGATTAGTCAGGAGAATGAAGTCTCTCTTCTGTTTGCCAGTCGTCTGTCTATTGAGTTCGGTTGAGGCGGACTAACAAGCTGCCTCTCTCTACAGCCAGAACGTCGGTCCTGGCCCCGGAGTGCTTTGAGCACTTCCTGTGGCTCCACTTTAATCACTGACATCATAACGGGTTACTTTGGTGCTGAAGGGGTCTGGCCTGAGACCCTGGACTCCATGACCCGGGTCTGACCTCGCCTGGCGTCTGCCGGACTGTCAGCCTAAGATGACCTCGCCTCTCTGTCTCAGACGGTGGACAGTGGACTCATTCTTTGCCTTCATCCTTTAGCCTTGCAGCAGACCCGGGCCCTGGATGACCTTTAGGGCCCGGGGACGTGCTGTGGGTTGAGGCCCCGCCTGAAAAGGCTCCGACTCTGGAGCAGAAACAGGTTGTGCTAGAGAACAAGCTGCAGGACATGGTGACTTCTGAAGCACTCTGGGATCCCTCCAATCATTCCCACCTGCTCACATTAAACCTCAGTGGTTTCTAACAGTGTCTACAAATAAAGTAAGGAGTTGGGATGATTCAAAGAGTTCTGGCCACAGTGTTTGGGGAACTGGAATCTTATGGTCAAGTTTTTGGATTTACGGAAGAGGAGAGACTCCCTAGGTGAGGTGATGGATGCTGGTCTGGAATGAAGGCAGAGATATTGGCTCATCAGTGCTGAGAAAAGAGTCAGTGTGAAAAAGAATAAGAGGAAGAGAGATTTCTAACTGGTTGGTTTTCCATCTGCAGAGTGAAAGAGGCAGTAGGATGGAGACAAATGAAAGACGTCGCTGAATGGAGGGATTGGACCTGGATGAGGGCAAACAGAAACACGGATTCACGAATAATCAATTCATCCTGGTTAATTGATTCAGCCCTAAACTGATTAGAATAAATGATTGTTAAAGCAGATCAGCTACACACACATTTCCATACATTTTGTGTTCAGTGTATTTCCATCTGCTTCCAACTTCCACGTATTTCTGTAAAGTTAAAGGAAAAACCTCCTTCTGCACACGTTACAAAAGCATGGCTAAAGAAAAAGACTGCAGAGCCAGAACTCTGCTCTGAGGTCAGTTAAATAAGACATTTTTAGAAAACTAACATATGATGACCCCCGTGCTCTGCAAGCTTAGAGGTGTACCTTTAAAGACGGGGACAGCATAACACCTCAAGCACTCTGTTCTGTTTAGTCCTCAATGCCAAAACATCTTTTCAACACTGAAGAACGAAAAAAAAAAAGAAATAGCAATTATATATAGCAATAGCAAAAATAGCTCCCTCCTTTTAATCCAGTTTAATGCAGGCCTGGAAGAAATTATAGAAGCTCTACGTTTGAGTGTCAAGCTAAAGTTCAAACAGCAAAAGAAACACAATCTAGCAGATAGTTTTTGCAATCTGTTGCAGAGTCAATAAAAACCACAGGACATGTTTCAGGTTGAATCGTGTGGAAATGAACAAACATGAGATGCACTCACCTACAAACAACTAAAATTGATATAAGTTCCCATTTCGGCAAAATCTTTCTCTTGATCTTTCTCCTCATAGTGATGTGCAAATAAAATAAAGATCATCCACTGATTAGATTCCAATCACATCTGGAGGAAGAGTCAAAGGAAAGACCGATAGTTTCTGCGCAACGAGGCAGAAACGCATACAGTTAAAAAATAAAAAACGTAAGAACACATGGAAACTAGAAAATTCCTGAAGAAATTTAACTGGGGCCTGCCAAAGTGTGCCCGTCGGTTTGGACCCAGCGTTCTGATGCTAAGAATTTGCATCAATGCTAAAGAAAGCTGCAATGTAATCAATAGCATGTGGAGAATCACAAGAATGTTAAGTAAGCTGGACATGCAATATTCAGTATGATAAAGCAAGTGTATTAGCTAAAATGAGCAAATATGCTAATGTAAGCATGAATACTTTCAGTAGCATGTGGGGTATCATTAGAATGTTTACTGTCATTTACTTACTCCATTAAGTATACTAAACATGGCTAATAATTCTGAAAAATAGAAAATAGCTTATTTAAGCTAAAATGCTAATGCTAATGAACTGCCTTGCTGCGCAAGGCAGTTCCCTAACCTCGGATAAACAGATAATGCAGAATGATATCATTATGTCCAGAGGGGCATATTGAGGCTTTTATTTTGAAATTTGCAGTAAGCTTCATATTAAATGCCCACACTAATCCAATGTGTAAGAGTGCTTTGGATAAACCAATCACGTCAAGCAAAAATGAGCAATTACATTATGTAAAAATTCCCAAGGCTTTTATTTTGAAATTTTTAAGCTTCATTTGAAAGGGTCAAAGTCATCCCATGTGTAACAGTCATTGGATTAAATCAGTCATATAACGCTCAAAAAAGCAATGACCTGATGTAAAAATTTTCAAGGGCTTTTATTTTGAAATTTTCAGTAAGCTTCATTTCAAAGGGCCAAACTCATCCCATGTGTAACAGTGACAGGGTTAAATGAGTTATATACAGCCCATAGCAGCAAGTTGTTCTAAAGGCCAGCTCAGTCCTCCTCTGTTTTAACTGAACTAGTAGTTCGAACTACAGTGATGCGTATTTGTAGTCCTTAGCAGCTCTCCCTGCTCTGGGTTCCGCCCAGCTGGTGAGACATCCAACAATCTCTGTTTGAGCCAGCCAGTTTGACTAAAAAGCATTGAAAAACTGTTTCCGTTGGGAACCGTATACATATTGGAAAACCGTTTGAAGCATATGAGAGGCGGCTATTTGTCGCTCACATAGTCCCGCCATTCATATCTCTACCTCACTCACAGTATTAACAGCGATGAGATAAAAAAGTGTGTGCCAAGGTCTGAAATTTATCAGAAATACATGGAAGTGAATCAGTGAGATCCGTCTGCTACCCTGGCGCATGACTTTGCTCTGAAGCACCTGGAGAGAAAACTGTAAGCGCTAGATAATTTTTGAAAACATTTGACCGGAGCAGGCACGCAGATCAATGTCATGACCAAGTTTGATACCAATCATGCAATATTTGTGAGCGTGAGGGAGTTAAAAATGATTTGGGGTCAAAATGTCGCCTGACTCACTCTAGCGGAGCGGCTTTCACACTCTGATTTTCCAAAATCAAAACTTTGGGTCGCTTAGAAAGAAGTTGTGGACAAACCATAATACATATTGACGTGCTGTCTTCACTTTAAAAGAGATCACGGACGATCTACAAAATGAAGTTTGAATGGCGTTTCTACATAAAGTTATGATTTACACAGAAAATCCTCAAAAATAGGGTATTTTCAGGATTTACTGGTTGCCTCTTTACTAATGACGAGACTTGCACCTGGTGAGCTGTTAGTGAGTTTTGGGGTCGTTTTTTGCTTTTTACGTTGCCATGGTAACTCCAAATCCCACCAAAAGTAATAGCTCCAATGCCGGGTTCGAGCCGCACGTTTTGATACCACTTTTGTGGATGGGCTCGCAGCGGTACGAGCCGCATTAACGGTCACGGAAGAAAAATAAATAATTATAATACTTAAAGAGACATTCTATTGGGTGTAGAACAATAGGTGAGTGACTGACTTGCTTCGCAAGTCAGTCACTGCTCTCCTTATGCATTGCTATGGGCAGGCCCCAATAAAGACTTTTAGGACAAAAACTAAAAAAAAAAACCCAGTAAATAAAAAAGATGAGTAAAATAAATAAATGGGTAAAAATAATATTCATACGATGTCATTTGTTGGAACTAAACTGAAAAAGTAAAGGTCAACTCAATTATAAAAATGGAGGAAAATTTCTCCTTTCTGTAATTCATCCATCTTAAACAAACAAAATGATTTATTTAAGGGACCGTTTATATATTTCTGCTTTTATTATGTCAGTTTGGGTTCTATCTGTTGATTTTAAAGACATACAGCTGCTGACTGCGCCATCCTCCACTGCTCCTTACAGCTTTACATTCTACCTTCAGCTGAGTCCAGCATGTTCTCCTGATGAACTCCGCTTTTCTTCATTTGTCTTGTTTTCTCTGACTGTTGTCAGTAACGCTCTTATAAGACCCAGTGGTGAGAAAAGCAAGTGGGGTTTTTTTGTTGTTGTTTGTTTTTTCCTTCTTTTTTTTCCAATTTCGTTCTTTCCACACCGAAGTAACAAATCGACGGATGGATGAATTAGCATTCAGCATCAAATCTCACACAGAGTGTACTGAGCTCAAGCCGCATATTGTTGAGGGGATAATTGCTGCCTTGCGGAGGTTTGAAGTTGCTTGCTGACTGACTCAACGACATTGATACATACACATACATGAACGGCAATTACTATCAAACACATAAAGACACATAAAGAATGACTGACACTGATAATTAACACACATGCGGCACATGCACTCGGCTTTCTTGTGCTTCTGAAAGGAGCCGCAGTCAGAATAATCCATCTCCATCATGTCAACACAGAGCGCTGTCACACTCGCTAATTACTCTTTAAGATAATCGGCCTGTGTGGCTGGAGATGCAGCTCCCCGTCTTTGGCTCCCGTATTCTCGAGGAAGGAGAGTTTTAATCGGAGGCGAGATCAGAGCTACTGGGAGCAGGATGGGAGGCGGATGGAAATGAGAAGGAATTTGGGCATCTTAGCAAACTCTTAATTATGTTTTCTATCCTCTGCTGGTGGCGGGCGTAAATGGAGGTCCCCGGGGAGCCTCTGATCCACTTTCTGATCTGCACAATTCACAGCCGTGCTGCTGATCAAAAAGATGGAGCGGCCTAGATGCTTCAAACACATGGGACTTTTTTTTTTTTTTTTTTTTTCCCAACGTGGGACTCAGAGCTTGTCATTGAGCGGAAGTTTGAATTGTCAAAATTCACGCTTAAAAAGAAAAAAAAAAAAAAAAACAAGCTCTCTTTAAAGACGGTGGGGGGGAAAAAAAAGAAAAGAAAGAATTCACAGAGAGACTGCGGGTCTTCAAATGCTCCATGAATTGATAATGAGCATCCAAGCAACGTGCTGAAGGCGTTTGTCCCACATATGAGGCGGAATTCATGGGAGATGACCTCCACCCACATCCTTGCTGTTCTAATATGGCAGGCGAAGCTTTGATGTTTGTCACCAGTTGAATCCCCGGGGAGGTTCTGCTGTAATAAACCGCAGCAGCCAGCGCGCTGACACACACTCACCAGCAGGAAGTCAGCAGCTCTCTGAGCGGCCTGGACACAGACGGACACTGGCTGCGCTTCCACTGGTGTTGAAAAAAAAAACCACAACAATTGCGATGTTTCCATGAAATAAGAAGTTAATCACACATGGCTAAGTTTGTTCATGTAATAAGTCATTAAAAATTTTGAGAGCAGGTTGCTGTGATGGCTCAGGGGTTAAGCACAGCCCACATAAAGAGACCTCAGTCCTCGGCGCTGAGGTTGCAGGTTCCATTCCTGGTCTGGTGACAATTGCCGCATGTCTTCTCTCTAACTCATTACCCTACTTTCCTGTCAAATACAGGCCACTAGAGTAAAAAAAAATGAAACAAAATAATAAATCTCATTTAGATGAGATATATTCATTATTTATCAGTCAATCAGCGTCTAATTCATGCATTGGAGCAACAAGCCCCGCCTACTTGGAAGTGGCTCCATGCAGCTGCGTCTCTGGTGGAGCCGGCTGCACACGGAAAGAAATAAATCATCATCTTCCTACCAGTGCCGGTCGTCTTCCTCATCATTTCAGCCAATAGTAACATCCGGTTGTTGATCACGTGACTAGTGTGATGCGAATAAAGACTTTCAGTTACAGTTTTGTGAAATACATCTATTTCAAACCACTTCAACCCAGGGAGCAAACTTTTAATTAAAAAAAAAAATGCTTTTTTTAAAAAAATTGGCATGTTTCCATTGATCAAAATTATTTTAACAATTTTTAATGTGTGCAATTTTATGGCTAATGGAATCGCAGCTAGTGGATCAGGACACATGACTTCCCACCCATCTGTTGTCTTTAAATATCATGAAGCAACATAAACTTCTGAACTCTATTAGTTGAACTGATTTTATTTAGGGGAAAAGATAAAAGAGACTTAATTTAAAATCCTGACTACTATTTGAACATTTCTATTTCATCCATTCCTCTGCACCTGCTTGTTGTTACAAAGTCATGGGAAAGACGCTCTGGACAAACCGCCAGTCTATTGCAGAGTCACAAAGTTTTATTTTCAAACAAAATGTAAAACCATGTACAGCTATTATTAGAAATGAACACTAGACCATTACCAGACTATCATTTTTCAATTATAGGAGTTTGTTTCAGACCGAAAATATAACAGACAGATATGAAGATAATAAAAAATAAATAAAATGAGGATCTATTTTTTTTAAAAATTAATTCTGTTTTATTTGTATTTTAATATATTATGGGCTTAAACTTATCATTTTTCATCACACTTGCACACTATTTTGTGATAATCTGAAATAAAAGAAAACTCTCATAATATCCAGAAAAGGTTTCAGGATGTCACATGACAGAACTCTGACTTTAATTGTAAAGATTCTCTTGATTATTTTGTAATATACTAACCAATATTAAAGCCATGGTGGATTGGTAGAGTGTTGATATTATTATTATTATTTTATTTTTTTTTTGCCTGAATGTGTACATACTGCTGAGTAAGAGGCAGAGTCGTTCTTTTCGTTTCTCCCAGTAATTTCTGCAGTTCATGCAGACATAACACACGACACAAAGCTCACATATCAGCCGACATCACAAACCGCCACATCCTGTGAAATATGCGTCCGTCTCTGAACTAGCACAGGAACATGAGAGATTAGGGAGGAAAAGTGCATTAATATACCCTGGTTGTAAATATATACAAGGAGGGAGAGAGGCTGAGGGGGTGGAGGGTGTGCAGGTTTTTAAGTTGCTGTCACCCGCCTGTCACTGTGTCTGTCAGAACAAATCCATCAAGCCTCTGACATGCCAGGCTTCCCATTTGCATGAAGTACAGCAGCAGCCGTCCTTATTATGCATTCCGTCTCACACTAACTTACCTCTCCCTTGCAGATCAACTAACTAGCATATTTTAAAGAATGGAAAATGCTGGAGATGATGGAGAGCTGTTTCTGCCTCTTTTAGTGTGTGTGTGAGTGGGTGTGTGGGTGTGGATGGGCGTGTGCGTGTGTGTGTGTGTGTGTGGGCTTGTGTGTGTGTGTGCGTGTGCATGTGTGTGTCAGGATGGAGGGGTGGTGCCATGTGCTGTCATCCTCTAGTGGGCTATCTATGGAGGATTTTTCTTTACTGTCTCTGTAGGTTCACTCTCAGGAACAACGGTGGGGCACAATAGGACCCTAGAACCCTGTGAGTGTGTGTGGGCGGGCATGTTGTGTGTGTGTGTGTGTGTGTTGTCTTGTATCTGATGCAGTGTAAGGACCATTTTTCTGACATATCCTATCTTGCCAGGACTGACTGCTCCAGAAGAAGAATGGATGTTTTTGGGTCATGGGTTAGATTTAGAACTCAGTATGAACTGAGTTCAGGTCAGGTTTGGGGTAAAGGTCAGGGTTAGGCTATAGAAATGAATGAAAAATGAATTGAAGTCAATGCAAAGTCCATGTGAAGACAGAAACAGATCTACTATAGGTGTGTGTGTGGGGGGGTGGGGTGTGCATGTGTGTGTGTGTGCGTGGGTGGGTGTGCGTGCGTGTGTGTGTGTGTGTGTGTGGGTGTGTGTGTGTGTGTGTGTTCGTGTACGGTATGGCGGTGCAGATGCAGATGCAGTCATTCCCCCAGTGAGGAGGCCTCCACTGGGACAGGCACAGCTGTGACACAGTATCGGGTTGCTAACGAGGCTTATAACACAGGCGATGGACTGGAAACACACCAAACATCAGCATACACACCCACACACACACGCACACACACACATCTGAACATGCAAAAAGAAGTGAGAGTACACCAAAAAAAAATTGATATGAGTTGATATAGCCAACTATATCAATTCAGATTGATATAGTTCCATGTTTTCTTAAAGTCTTTTTTAAAGTAATTTTGGTGATTTGCATGATTATAATTCTTTTGTTTCAAATGTATTTTCTATCACTTTTACTGACATATATGGAGGAAATTGTTGGTATCCATTTGTTATGACCAAAAGCAACAGAACTGTGACAGAAATAACTTGAAACTGACAAAACTAATAATGAATAAATAAATGAAAAGACAGTATTTCTTTTGATTTCTGGTTCAACAGAATCATTTTAAAAGGAAACTGATCAAACAGCCCTGGTACTGCCAGACGTGACTTAATATTTTGTTGCTCAACCTTTTAGACAAACACTGCAATAAAAATAATTTCTGTAACTGTCAATGACATTTCTGCTCCTGTCCACAGGTATTTTTGGCCCAAACTTTGTGGGTAAGCTGCTCCAGTTGCCTCCAGATTCTCCTCTTCATTCCTGTCACTCTGTTCATTTCTGTCCATGTTTCCTTGCTTGTGAGTTTATTCATTTTTATTGAATATTCAAACTTTCCTTTCTCCAACTCCGCCTACATTTTGGGTTCAACCGCTACACTCACACGACATTTCCATCATAATTTTGAATCTTTTATTGAACATTAATAGGTTCAAATTTTGGATTAAATTTTATTTGTTTAGTTTTGCTTTTGGAAGGACATTAAGTTCTTGGGTTTGATGTATCAGAATATACTAAAATGATCTTATTATTTGTTCACTGGTGTACAGAAATACACAACTGATTTCACTCTGTCATATTTTAGAGTTTAACAGAGTCCCTTACTGTGATTCAAAAATTTAGCAGCAATATCATTTTGATTGCAGGTATTATAGATATGCTCATTTTATTGAGATGTGCAGATATTTTCTCTTGTCTTATCATATATTGTGTATTCTCTACCATACTTTTGTCACTCCAGCTTTTCAACCAGTCTGAGCTCAGACTGGAATTTTCCAGTTTTTCTTTTCTCTTGTCAAGTTCTTGTTGTAGGTTTGTTGCTGTGTTTGGGATCGTTGGGTTGTTGACAGACAGCCTCACTTTTCACTGCTGTTTACTTTGGTAAGCAGAGGTTACGTGATCAACTAAACGTAACCTCTGCAGCAACTCCAAGTAATCATCATGTTTCACTGTTAACTATGGACATTGTTTCAGAATTTGTGGATTCAGGTAAAACTTTGTTCAACTGCTGTTTTGTTTTCAGAGATAAAAGAAAGCCACATTTTTTTCTATTTGTACTGTCAAATGTTTACATTTCTGGTTGTGAGATGCAGAGGCAATTGTTTCTGATCATTTCACTGGTTTTAAAGTGGATTTTTACAGTTTATAGTTTTTCACTATAAAATGATGAACTCAAAGTTATTTAGAAACATTAAGGCCTCCTAGATTGACGGAGCAGTGAGAACACACGGTGCCAAAACTCCTGATTTATAGAAGAGGACATGCTGGAAGAGGGATCAGCTAATGATGGGCACAGAGAGCTGATGGAGAGAAAAATGAGCAAAAGTTTTCTTATTGTAGATGCAATAATATTATAGATGCATAAATAAATAAATAAATAAATAAATAAATAAATAAATAAATAAATAAATAAATAAAGATAACAGGTGGGTAAAGACATGTAGGTGTTTCCATGGTTACTAAAGGACTTGCAAAGCGCCAGACCGCAGAGTCCACTGAACAGCAGATGGTTCCGTTTCTTCATGAGGAATCAAAGATCCACCATCTACACTATAAGGAATAAGTCACCACTGTGAATTGTGTTGATTTAATCTACAAATGCAAATTTGTAGACTTTAAATAACAGAAACACAACACTGAGTTCAGATTAATGGAGTGTAACTTTCAGATGTAAGGCAAGCTGCTAGACGCCCTTTCTTTCCTTTACTAAAGTTTGGTGGGTTGAATTCTAACTTAACTCACCATTGTAACAATCTCTCCAAATACAGTTTTAATTTTAAAAAACAAAGAAACTGCTTTTTTAAATTCAAAGTTTTCCACATCAAAGAATAAAAAATGTAAAGTCTTGAAATGATTTAAATATTGCATCGAATGTACAGAGAAACTCACAGTCATTTTTAAAACCGTTACTAACGACAACGTCACCTAACCTCACTTGGAGGAATCCAACCTGGCCTGTGAACGGTGTCTGGGTGAATAACTGAGACACGAGAGGAATCTGTATTCATTTATGTTTTATTTGACGGTCACCAGATGAGCAGATACACAATTTTAGAAAAAAAACAAAAAACAAAACATATTTGCAAAAACAAACAAAAAAATAGAATACAATTTTGTAAATATAGATTATGTACAGGATGAAATGCAGTCAAACTGAAATGCATTCTGTGTCTGTCAACAAGAAGACAAAGCAGTGAGGGGTCTTTCTTTAGAACCAGCTTCACAAACAATAAATAGAAACTGTATATATAATGTATGCTGCACTCAGCCACGCATGGAAAACACCAGGGCCGGGAACTTCTCAACAATTTCCCCCTTAATCAGTTCTTGTACGTCACTTCTACACACACACGCACACCCACACGCACACACACACACACACACACACTCATGCCCTTGAGAAGCTTGACTTGATACACAGGTGTACACGGGCAGGAGAACAAATACAGCTGGTTTACAACAATGGCCAATTTTAACACATACTAAAAGAAGAAGTAGAAGAAAAGAAAAGTGTATGGAAATACCAGTCATTGTCCCTGATCAGGAGGGAGAAGTGGTTGCCTGGTCGAAGCTCACTGGAGCCGGTTGAGCAGCACTTGACATTTGGCCTGATTACAACAGGCAGTTTTATAGATAGAAAACCTCTTAAAGCTAAACAGATCTGGTCTAACGCTGTTCACTTTATCCTCCCTGTTCTGTGTCTCACTGTCGATCTATTGTTCCCTTCTCCCATGGTGTTGTTCTCTCTGTCCTCAGAAGGTCGGAAGCCCAAAAGCCCCCCCACCCCTTTGGCCCCTTCTCAAACTGCAAACATTGTAAATGAAATGCTGGAGAGCGCTCCAATCCACACGACATCGGACAGACAACTGCACAATCATTGAACGAGCACGAGAAAAGACAACAGCAACATAAAGACGTGGCCTGGATGGAGTGGGGATGATCGTACGGAAGACGGCTGAAAGACGTGAAGGACACTAGAAACAGACACTTTACCTTGTGGCCCGATGCGGCTTCTTAAAAAAATCACCTTCCTTGTGCTTGGCAGGGGGAAGAATTATGACTTTGGGCAAATGAGCGACTACATCCACTTCCATAAATCATCCATCTTGTTTGGCGGTTAATTACTCTTGTTTACCCTCCGAGTAACCTCAGGATTGGGTGGTGCGATATGAGGGAGTCTGGGTACAGGAGATAGCACAAAATAGTAATCGGCTGATGCTGCTCATCAGCGAGGAATTCTCTGGAGTAAAAACACATAGAGGGCTTTAACCTGGCTGTTACTGACTGAGTTGAGGGCAGCGTCCCAGCTGACTCATGGCCACTTGCTAAGCTGCTCTGGAGTGGGCCAGTGAATGTACCAAGCTGAGGAAAGCCAGCACTGGACAATCATGTAGTTCCTCAGGATTTACAGCAAGCTCTGATCATTGCTTATTACATTGTACGAAAGCTACATAAATCTGTAAAATGGAGAGAAAGAGGCACAAAGGGAATATTTGCATTTCTCTTCTCATATCATCTCCTCTCCATAACGGCCTCCCCACCACTACCACCACCTCTTTTAACACCTTCCCCCATTTCCAATCCCTATCCCTATTTAGTGTTGAGTGACTTTTATCATCGCTTTCACCAAAACACATTAAGCCCGTGTGTCCGGAGCTGAAAAGGGAGGGGAGGAGGTTGAAAAAACAGAGGAGCACATTAGATTAGCAATCATGATGCATCAATCTGGCATTACTTTGGAGATTAAAGAAAGGACGTTGCATTTCAATGGAGAGGCGCTGATGGTTGTGTGATGGATGATTGTCCTCCACTCTGGAACAGAGCAGGAACCACCACTGTTCACCAGGGAGAGGACAAATCCCCCTTTCTCTCTGTTTCACCTCCCTTCCCTTGTGCCTCAGTCTTTCAAAAAAATATCAGCCTTATTCTTAAACCTGGCAGCCACAAAGCTCCACCCCCTGCCCTTTACTTTCCAATCTATGAGCACCTGGGCACTGAGGAAATGTATGCAGCTGTTTGATCATGTTCTTATGTCAGGAACAACAAATTCTTTGTAGGTGGAGATAATACTAAGTGGATTGCATACATTAAAAATGAACATACAACATGACTTTGTCTGGTGTTAGAGTTACTGCATCTGTATGAAAAGATGGCTGTAAAGTGCTTGAGAGCCAAGGACAAACAGGATGATTAGGAGGAGAAGAGAGAGAAAAAAACTGTAGGGCATAAACTGGGAAAGGGTCAGATTTTACCACTGGGCTCATTGGAAGCAAGTTCTACATGGAGACAGAATGCTTCATAAACAGGGAGGAAGAGGGAGGAAAAAAAATAGTGTGAGAGTCCCCAGGAAATAAAATGACAATATGCCTGAAAAAAAACAACAAAAAAACAGAATCACAGCTAATCAGTCCAAGGGCACAGCTGACCCAGAGCCCTGCCCAGCGGGTGACTTTTATGGTCTATTCAAACGCCTCAGCTCCGAGTTCACCCAGGCACCCAACTCTGGTGGCTATGAGCTGGTGGAGGACAAGAAAAAGCCCCTAAAGTCATGCCCATCCCCATGCCCACCCCTTGAGAAAGAGAACCATCAAAGTTGAAGTCCACATTATCTGTGTCCATAAAATCACTAAGCAGGATCGGGTCCACATTACAGTCTAGGCTGTTGGGGGCATTTTCCATTTCCAATTGGGCAGCCATTCTGTTGTGCGAGCTGTGCAGTTGTCCCTGATATGCCGAATTCCCTGGTTGGTGATTGTGGTTGTTGTGATAATAGGCTTGCCAGGATTCAGCCATGGCCTGATGGTGAGCTCTGGGGTAGGTCTGGTGTCGGGGGTGAGGGGCAGAAGCAAGACGACAGGGGTCCTGAGGAACATCCAGGATGCCTGCAGGGTTTGGGGGCAGAGAAGGAGATGTTGGGAGGTGGGGGCGTGGTCCATAGTGGTTAGAGTTCTTAAGACTGTAGGGCTGCAGGACGTCAGTGCTCACCCGAGGAGACAGAGCCTGATGGTGAGGCCCACTATGCATTGGGTTATGAGGGTTTGGGGGTGTGTGGTTGTGCAGGTGACTTTGACTAGAATGAGGGTTGTGGTCGTGGTTGGAATTCACTTTGCTTCTGTGACCATGCTCATGACTCTGACCATACTCATGGGCAATGTGGGGCTTGTGACTGTGGCTGTAGTCAAGGCTGGCTTGGTGTTTATGACCCTGATTGTGGTTTTGATGGTGAGCTGTGTTCTGGTCATGGACTGAGCCGTGGCCGTTACGTAGACTGGGGTTGTGAGCATGCTCTTGGCTGTTGCTATGGTTTTGATTGTGACTGGGATTCTGATTGCGGTTGTGCTGGCTGTGAACACTAGTCCCCTGTGTCAACAGTGCATGCGTTTCACGTCCCTGACCCAGCACAGTGTCTTTGTTGCAGTAAGGACCTCCCGTAAGAAGACTTTGCAAAGCATTGTTCTCTGAATAGCTCCTTATTGGGTGCTGGAAGTTAACTGGCTTGTTCTCCTGAATAGTCTCCATTGGAGTGTGGTGCCGTAACATACACATGGAAGACTGCCCATAAATTGGTCCACAATAGGATCCTTCAGGTTTTGGCCCAGGCACAAAGGGATAACCATTGCACTTGATTTGCTGTTGCTGGGAGTAGCTTCTCTCATCTAGACTAATAGCTCCAGTCAGGTCAGTCAGCTGAGGCAGTTCCACATTGGGGCAGTGGCTCCCAGTGCCCAACGCTGGTGAGCGGGTGCTTGTTGGACTAGGGTATATCCGAGGGGAAGCTGAGCAAGATAGTCCACCCTCCTCAGGTTCATCAGCTTCCTCTTCTGCAAGGATTGGGGAGAGGCAGCCACTCAGCGTAGAGGCAGAAGATGAGGTGCGGGAATGCAGGTCTGTCCAAGTGTCATACTCTTCACCACTGATCATGACGCCCCCTTTCCCCGCTGGACTGCCATGCTCTGGGGAGCTCTGTATTATTGGACCAGCTCCCTGAACTTGTCCCCGTCCCAGGCCTATAGCCCCTGCTCTTTTTCGACTCGTGCGACCTTTTGTCTTCAAGTGGCGTGTCCCGTTGTCTATGGACGATGCTCGTCGCCTGGGTCCCTTACCCATTTTCCCTCCTTCTGGGTTTAGCATCCACCACGAGCTCTTTCCCGTCCCTTCATTTTGCACTCGGATGAAACGACTGTGCAGTGATAGGTTGTGTCTGATTGAATTCTGCAACGACAGAAAAAAATGGACAGACAGTGAGACCAAGGAAATAAGGGACAGAAGGTGAGATAAATAGGATTGCCTAAGGAAATATTTATAGCTAAATAATCAGTTCTTGAGACCACAGTCATTTCAATTATGGCTGAGCTATCACGCCTTCGTGGCAAGTGAGACAAAAGATGGATAAAGAAAAACTAGGAGATAGTGGGGAGAGCCGAGAGGGCAGCGAGTGTGAAGGACCAATCGATACCTCCCTTGACCAACCTCTCCTCTCTACACACGCTCACTGAGTCATAATATGGACATGGGTGTAGCCTCCACATCAAACTATCACCAAGGTTACAGAAATGAATCACATGAGGCAACCCAATCACAGACAGCCCATATCGATTGCAAGGCTTCCAAATATGAAAACCTCAGATTCAGCCAGAGCTGAGGAGGGAGGGATGAAGAGAGGGGGTGTGATTTGGCACGAGAGATTGCGGACGAGCATCAGAATGAAAGGAAGAAACAGAAACACAGAGGGTCAGAAGAAGAAAGATAGGAGGCAAACAGGGTAAGTGACATGCTCATTTAACCTCCTTTTTAAATTCACGGCACAATTACCACGACCTTAGGCAACTACAGTGGACTGCATTTTGATAATGAAGTCTCTCTGTGAGGCAGAATGGAGGGGGGCGGCTGTGGATGATGGGAGGCTGAAGAATAGGCCTCTTTAGAACCATGTTTAAGAGTCTGAATGATGGCTGTAAAGCTAATCCCTAGCTCTGCAGCAGCATTTGAAGGCAATGCCAACCTGGAGCGAGTTGATGAGATCTAAGCTTGCCTAAAGGAGAGCTTACTAGGCTTACACATTATCTGTGTTGGCCAAGTTAGTTTAAATGCTGCTTGTTCATCCAGATTTTTCCCTCTTGTGTCATTATTCACACTCTCTCCAGTTTCTACCCCTACACCTCCATTGCCTTTCCTCTCTTTGCTTTCCCAACTCTTTTTGCTTTTCTTTTCTCCTTTGGGATGTTTTGGCAAGAGCAAACTTTTTAAGCCCAGCCCTAATGTGAAATCACACACCTTTTTCTTTTTCCTCTCTGGAGATATCTATCTATTCTGCCTTGTTTATTACCTGCACATAACTCACAATCTCTGTCTGCAGATATCTTGAGCTATTCTCTATCTTCATTCACTCTCTGCCTCCTGTCCAATTTTCCTCCTCTCAGGCCCATTCATCTCCCTCTCGGTGTCCCAGCCTCTTTTGATCACAACATTGCTCATTCTCTCCCTCTCTTGCCAGATCCGCGCTCTCAGAAACCTCCCTGCAGCCTCAAACAGAGCAAATATGAAAAACAAACATCAGGAGATGCAAATCTGTGTTTAACGGGAGAAAGACCTTCTAATGGTCCCAAGAACCTTGTTAGAATGTTAGAAATGACAAACTCTTTGAAACACCAGGGGATTTGAATAAAAATCCAGTGGACTCTGCTCGTCGATGGGACACTTGAACAAAAAGTAACTCAAAACCTGACCAAGAGATCAAGAGAGAAAGCTTGGCCAGCCTGGTGAAATGTTAGAGCAGTTAGTTAGAAGAAGAAGGCTAAGTGGCTTCCTACTGGGATAGTTCAAAGCACTGCCAACAAGAAAACCATCAAACCACATGACTGCAATGAGGACAGGCAGCTTAAAGAGAGAATTCACTTTGTTTTCGTTGAATCTTATAGAAAGCACAGCATAGAGAACAGCATGTAATTGGTTTGTCGGTGAGAGTTTACAGAAAGAATCCAGCTCTAAGTGGGTTTCGTATCACTGCTGTCCTGCCTACTCCAATTTTCATTCATGTAGAAAAGCAGCCATCCCCGTAGCGTGACTTCTAACAGGTAATTTCATCCCATCCTCCACTCAAATCACACAGCTCTGACTAGACGTGGAAATTGGATTTTGAGATTCGCATTTATGTTTTCCCCCTTGAATCCCCCCCCCACACACACACACACATACACTCTTTAAAATATTGTGTGCACAAAACTGCACATGGTCCATTCAAAAACACACTCAGTCTCCATCGTGGCTGAACTGAACGGCGTCGTAGTGCGAAAGAGGCCGCCGGTGAAGGCGACCCGCATCAGGTGATCTGAGAGTGGAGCCCTGACAGGCGACGGCTCTGGCTGTGGGTGTAGTCATGGCAACAGAGTAAACCAAAGCAGGGAGAAGAGTGAGGAAGAGGGGAGGTGATGTTGCGGAGGGAATAAACAGGGGGAGGAGGAGGCAGCTGATGCTGTTTGATGCTGCAGGCAACTCCAAACAGCCTTTTATCTGAGTCTGTCAGATTCCTGCTTCCAATCCACCAGGGAGGCTCAATCACCAGCAGTCCCAACGCCTCACTACCTGTACCAAGCTGTGATTAGCTGCTGTGTGTGTGTGGGGGTGTATGTGTGTGTGTAAGGAGAAACCACTACAGTAGACTGCTCCTCAGTGTGCTCACTGTTACATGGCAGCTTATTCTCTTCTTTAGACATATTTAAAGTGAGGTTTTTTCAATCATTCAGATTAATCATAAAGCTTTGGTTCTCTTGTGATTGTCAGAACCAGAGAACAACAAAGAGCCCATAATTCAGTAAACTGGACAAATGTACAAAATATCGATATTCATGTAGGGAAACTGATCGAGATGAATCGGTTTAACACGTCAAATGAAACAAATCATAAGGATGAAGGTGAATAAGGAGCATTTCAAACTAAGTTAAACCTTTCAGAATGGAGTTGACAAAAACAAGTTGAGGTAACTAATAAACTATTTAGTTTATTAGTTTATTAAACTAATAAACTCTTCAGTAACTAATAAAGTTTCATGTTTGTAACAAAGCTTCCAGATGCCAGTTTATTAAATACTCTAAATGTTAATTATTGGATTTGTGTCACAGCTTGTCTTGTCTTGTCATGTTTGTTTTTGTTAGATATGAAAAGTTTTTTGCCAGTTTTTTTAAAATCACTTTTCTGACATTATTAAATGTAAAGTGTTTAATAACTCTGCGACAGACTGGCGACCTGTCCAGGGTGAACCCCGCCTCTCGCCCGGAACGTTAGCTGGGGATAAGCACCAGCAACCCTCCCGACCCCATTATGGACGAAGGGTGAATAGAAAATGGATGGATGGATGGAAGTTTAATATCTAAACTTTAATGCTAACCATGACATAACACAGAATGAATCAATCAGAAAAAAATAATTAGAGTGGTGTCGGATATGAGCGGTTGGAGGATTTTTCTTTTGTCATTTCTCTTGCTACCATTTGACTCATGGGTTGTTTACCCAGAATGCCCTGCGGCTTAGTCCACTTCCTGCTGTTGGAGGGCTCTTTGGATCGCTTGCCGTTCATATATGACTTCAAACTGCGCCACAGTTCACTTTTTGGTCCACATAAGAATTCAATTAGGAATTTCCACCTTCCCAAATGAGCCGGACCTTCTATGACCCAGATGTCCAACTCCAGTCCTGGAGGGCCACTGTCCTGCAACTTTTAGAACTTTTAGCAGGACTCTGCTAATGACTCAATAAGGAGGCAAGTAAGCCATTTGATTCCAGTGTTTTGTACCTGTGGCACATCTAAACACTGCAGGACAGCGGCCCTTGAGGACTGGAGTTTGAGACCCCTCTTCTGGGGAAATCAAACAGAGTTTGATTAAAGCGGACTGAATGGGACTGGTGGCCATGAACCCGTTATCTGCCACCAGGAGGTTAGATACTGTATCTAATCTGTCATGTTATATTAGAGGTTTGTTCCCCAAACATAAGAACTAAGATAAATGAAAACAGAGTGTGACACAAAGACTTTACAAATTCATACAAATGAAATCCATCCATCCATTTTCTGAACACCCTTCGTCCCTAACGGGGTCGGGAGGGTCGCTGTGCCTATCCCCAGCTGCGTCCCAGGCAAGAGGCGGGGTACACCCCGGACAGGTCGCCAGTCTGCCGCAGGGCTACAAATGAAATAACATATGAAATTATAGCACTGTCATAGTTTTCTGTTTCCACAATTCATGAATATATGTGACTACAGCAAAAAGCTCTCTGATATGCCATTGTGTGAAAGTCCATGAATCTGGACTAGTTAAGGTCAGAAAACAGAGGTCATCTTGGTAACCGACCTGGAGCCTGGACAGAGCTAACGTCTCCATCATTATGAACCCACTGTTTATTCAAATAAAACTACATCAACAGTCCTTTATCTGATATTAATCTGAGAAAAGTTACATTTTCTGTCCTCGTCCATCAAAGGCACTTGGGTTCTCCGTGTTCAGGATCACATTACGCATCAGCTCAGTGGGTGTTGTTGTGCTAAAGAAGTTTTATAATAATAATGAGGTAGTGAATCCGGGTCTCTTTGACTGTTGCCTGTTTCTATGGAGATCCACTGGATGCTCACAGCTTCAGACTTCACACATACTGTCCCACCAAGCAGTTGTACGAACACTGCATTCATCTGATGTAGAGTGTCTTACAAGTTTATGTAGGCTTGGCTTTATATTATTGTGCATGACACTCCGATCAATCAGTCAATCAATCAATTAGATGTTGTCAAGGAAGTATTAAGGATATTAATTGGTTTATGAGATTAGATGAATTATTGTTTGTGTACGTTTACTTTGGCTTCCAGCTACAAGTGAACCAAACTTAAATTTGTTTCTCTTTGATCACCTGCTGGTCTGTGGAAGGAGTTGAAATAATGTGTACTTGTTCTCTGTTATATTTCATGTGGGAATTGTAATAATTATTTGTTTTAAAAATAAACAAATCTGTCTTTAACTGCTGACACTTGGCCATCTACAGGTCCTCAGGGCCCTCCGACCTGCAGGTCTTGGATGTTTTCCCTCTGCAGCACCACTGATTCAGATGATTGCGTTTCCTCCATAGCTTGCCTCCAGTTTCTGCAGGATCCTGGAAGTGGCCCATTCCTTTCAGACCGGTGAACAGGAGCAGGGAGTCATCAAAAACATGCACAGCATCAGCCCCTGAGGGCCAGTGACTTACTGGACTCCTCTGATGACAGCTGATTTATTTATTTTTTATCTAAAGAAACTATTTATGTCTTACAAATTTGCATGTGGAATAAAAATAAATAAATACAAAAAAAATCTGAGTGTACTGTATAATTAGTGACTTAGCTTTCCTATACAAAATCACAGCAGACAATCCATCACCTGTTCACTTGTGGTCCGTTATAAAGCAGCGTACGTACGTTCAGGTGGTTGAGCTGGACTCAGACTCTGAGTTGACATTCTGTTGACCACATCATGCATCTGAGACTGTGGCTGGATGCCACCTCTACAGCGGTCAGACTCCTTCAGTGGGCAGCTGAATGCCCACA
Organism: Gambusia affinis; assembly: GCF_019740435.1. Taxonomy (NCBI): domain Eukaryota; kingdom Metazoa; phylum Chordata; class Actinopteri; order Cyprinodontiformes; family Poeciliidae; genus Gambusia; species Gambusia affinis. Next base: position 24,296,228 of record NC_057881.1, read on the forward strand.
TCCTCCATTTCAAACAAGCACTCACAGGCTAATTTTCTAGATTATTATTATTTTCAGCCCCTTGTCCCTTTTTATTCTGGGTAACCCAGCTAACGTTAATTATATCTATTGCAAATTATCTAGCTCGTGTCGCATAGCAACAAGGATGATGTAAGCAATACAGCCCTTTTCCTCTTGCAAGTAATTCTCTCAATGGAGGTTCGTGTGTGAGTGGAAGAGACATCAGTGGACAGAAGAGTACTTCAACATTCCTGCATGTTTGTGGATGGGCGACTGTTCCAGGACAGATGGGTAAGGCTGATGATGTATTAACCACAGATAACTTTCCAAGTAGACACCTGACTCATTTTTACGAAGCACAAACATTGAAGAACACGACCTAGAGCGGGAACTCCAAAGAGGAGTACAAGAGGTTCCTGTTACACCCGTGTGTTCTCCAGGTGGGTCACCATCCTGTGGGCTCGCAGCAGGAATCTGGGTTCTGTTCTCAAGCTATCCCATATATCTGTAGCCTGCAAGCACAAATGGTTCTCTAGACGTTCCACTGTGGTTCTTAATAATTTGTTTAAAAAAAATGTGCAGAACCTACACATTCTTTAACGTGGTTAAAATATAGATATAGCAAATGCAGATTTTTGGGGGGGATGGTATCCTGGCTTAAATTTTTCACAACATGATACATGACTCTTTACAGTTCTATGTTTAAGTAAAATGAACTATGTTCTTTTGTTCTATGTACTACTGACAATATGTCTCTAAAATTCCAAGCCAACATTTAGTGTTTATGTGCAGAAAATGAGAAATGGTCACAAAATGAAAAAGATGCAGCCCATTCAGACCTCAAATAATGCACAGGAAACAAGTTCATATTCATTTAGAAACAGCAATACTAATGTCTGAACTCAGGAAGAGTTCAGAAATCAATATGTGGCTGAATTACTGTTTGTTTTAAAAATGACCTTAAATATTCTGTTGTACAGTGCATTGCAGCTATTTATTTTTAAAAAATGTGATCATATTCAGTCAGGTGTATTTGTCTTGCAGCAGTGTTCTGTGTCTTGTGATCAGAACATGTGGTGAAAGCTCTTCATGTAAAACAAAGTGCTGTATAAGTTGACATTAGTCAAAGCACTGATATCACACATGCAAACAAATACCAGCATATGTATTTCACACACACATACACACACATCAACACCACCCTCCCACCCCACCCCCCAAACTGGCAATCATACTTAATCCCCCTCCAGCCTGAGTAATCCCCGACAATCCAAGGCTAATCCTGGTTAATGCTGGGCACTCCTCAGCTGGGTTTCACCCTGAAACCACGGCGACAGGGTGGGGATTGGTCGGATCATGGCGTCCGAGGGTGGGCGTGTTGGCTGATGGACGTAATTGGTCGGTCAGTTATCGGGAGTCAAGAAAAACAAGCAGAGGCTTTGACCATCTTCAAGCTTCATCCGGATTGACCCCGAGCTATTCGACACACACCCTGGTCTCTCTGTTGTCACGGCGCTGGTGACAAAACATGTTTTTCACCCAACCCGTTGTTGTCCCATTCACACTAACACAAGACTGTGTTGAGATCTCGAGGCAACAGAGACAGGAGGGCACTGCAGAACATATTCCTACTGATTTACAAATGAATATAAAAATTCTAAGTAGATAAAACGTGAAGAGGTTCAAGTTTCAGCCTGTCTTTTATTACCAGGAGCTCCTGAGAAGTCATTAGACTTTATTCAATCAGCTGTGCCTTCCGAAGCTCCTGGTTCAATTTCTCTTAGTGGGTATTGATCCTGATTTCAAATGCAGAACTGAAGGCACCTTCATCCAGCTGCTGCTTAATCTGTCGCTACGGAGACGGAGTGCTTCACCAGACAGGCTGCGGTACGCCACCACTGTTACAGCCCTGCTTTGAACTTCAGTAGCTGCGTTTCCATTACGAATGTGCTCAAAAGTCTTTAACAATGTTCTGCGAATGTCGAAAAAATGCAATTTTGCAGTCGCTGTGTTTCCATTAAATAAGAGACACAATTAAAATCACACGAGAATGACTTTGTTCAGGCGAAAAACGTGCCTACTACTTCTTCTCTTCTTCTTTGTGGTTTGCACAAATGGCATCATCCGGGTTGTTGATCATGTGACTCGTGTGATGCAGAAAAAAGTGTTTCCATTGCAGTTTTGCAAAATAAACCAGTTTCAATACGGTCAGAATCCCAGGAGCACCTCATCCTAGCGCTAAAAGTTTTTATTGAAGTTTACTGAGTGATTTAGGCTTTGTGCGTTTCCTGGCCTTTTCCTGCGAACCACAGACATTATAGTGGATTATTAGTTGTTGGGTTTTTTATTTGTTTTTAATAATAGACATAATTTTATGAGAATTCCACACCAAACTGTGTTAAAATGAGAAAAACTGAGCATCTTGTGAAATTACAGCTGGTATTGGTTTTACATATAATGAAAAAATGTTCCTCTCTTAACACGTCAACATGAAGTTATTATCAGCTGCAGGACTTTAAAATGATCGTTTGAGCAAATGTACATCTGGAAGCAAGAACTACAGACTTATTGAGCCAGTCACGTCTGATGTTAATAACTGTCTAAGCTCTTTTTTTTCTCATTAAATAAACTTTATTTTCATAGTTTTATGACTTTCTTCTGGACAACATTGCATCATTTTTCTGCCAATAGCCTAAAAGTTTAAAATACCAAGAAGACAGTAAAACAGAAAGTAGAACTTAAAACTAATAGGACAAACTTATCTTTAATTTAAAACATCTTTAAAACATCCACAGAACCTGATGTTGGTTGTTCCACATCCTCTTTTCATTTATTGTGCTTTCTACTTCATATTTTAAGGATCCCTCTCTACTCTCTAACTCATCCCACAACACGTTCAAATTTTTATTTTTATTTTTGTTTTGAACTTCCATGCAGCTCCTGATTAGATGTGGCTCAGCACAATCCGGCTGCGTGTTGTCAGGATCGCTCCGCTCTGCCTTGTCGAGAAGTAGCGGGACGAGGCGAAGCCCTTTTCTTCCTCTTGCTCAACCATTATTTATTAATCCATTTCACACAGCCAGGAGTCATTATGCACGGTCCTGTCAATGGATATCTCTCTATGCCGCGCATTTATTTGATAATAAGCAGGAGTGGGGAAGAAGATAAAAGCGCTGACTGCGTTCATTGTGGAGCGCTTTCTGCAGGCGGGGAGACTTAAATGAGAGCATCCAGCCTCTGTGTGGGAATGGCTCTCGTCTGCAAAGCCTGTCTGGAGGCAATCGATGGAAATTAGTCAACGTTAAAGATTCACTTCCTGTGACTGATGTCACGGCTAGTGCTTGTCTCTTTGAAGAGAAAGGAAGAAGTGGGAGGCTGAGGGATTAATGGGGTTGAGGAAGGTGTGAGCATGGGGAGTTTGGGTGGGGGCTGTAAGCTGGGAAAAAGGATTTCATTCTTATGGTGGATTGCAGGGAAATAATAACCTAAAACATCCAGAGGAATACAAGTGTAGCTCGGAACTTCAGAGGGACGCAGTAACTTAGCTTTGTATGAGGACAGAGCACCAAGTCAGTGTGAAGAAACGTGCTGCAGCTGCTGTCCACTCACAGACATTACTCACTGTTCACTGGGCAGAGCAATAACGAACCTCACAAATCACAATATTCAAATTCAAATACTATACAAATATAAATCTGAAAAGTGTGGTGTGCCTGTGTATTTAGACCAGCGGTAGGCAACTCCTGGTCCTGGAGGGCCGGTCTCCTGCAACTGATAGATGCATCTCTACTTCAACACACCTGAGTCAAATAATGAGGTCATCAGCAGGACTCTGAAGACCCTGACTGCACTTGGGAGGTGATTCAGCTGTTGGATTCAGGTGTGTTGGACCAGGGAGACTCTAAGAGTTGCAGAACACTGACCATCCAAGACCAGGATTGCCCACCCCTGATTTAGACCGTCCGAATTGCGGGGTTGTAGTAGTTCTGGGTTTTCCATTGTAGTTTAGTTTTTTTCTGATGTCTCCCTGTCTGTTCATAAAACAGACTCTAATATAAAATGTTCTTTCACAGACAGCGCAGCAGAAACCTTTAACCTCGCCTCTATGCTGTAACCTTCTAGATAACTTGGTAGATAAATTCCATCCTAAGTTTCAAGTGAAGGTAACAAGTCTTGAGTAGAGATATGAGCAAATAGACCTTCGAGAAACCTCTGTTATGGAGACGTAGTTGGACGAAAATGGCCTGAAACTCAACTTCACGTTTAATATGAAATCGACAAAGAAAAACTCTGTAGCTATTACTCAACACTAAAACAAGCAAGGGAAGCATTCATTGTGGAAATCATAAACAGAAACATTAACGATGCTCAAGTTTTATTTGCAACAGCTGACAGGATCACAAACCGTCCAGTGACTGTAGCTCCTGGACTGCAATGTAACGACGCCTGCAATGAATTTGCCAACTTCTTTGCAGAGAAAAATTCAAAATATTAGAGCATTTATCTGCATATCCACACTAAATCCAATATCAATGCTACACTATAAAGCTATAAAAGCTTTAGAAGAGATTATAAATCAATTAAGCTGAAGTTCCTGCTGTCTGGATGTTATGTCCACAACTTTCCATAAAGTACTGCCTGTCATTGCATCTGATCTGATTGAAATAATAAACTCATCGCTCTCATCAGGTTTTCTCCCAGGTTTTAAAAACAGCAGTAACCAAATCACTGATAAAAAACAAAAATCTGGTTCTGCCCTGCATCAGAACCAGAACCAAACACAGAGAAGCAGCATTCAGTTATGCACCACAAGTCTGGAATAAATTTCTATAACACTGAAAAACAGCCGAAACACTGATCTCCTTTAGATTAAGGCTAAAAACCCACCTGGTTAGAGTTGCTTTTGAACCATAATAAATGAAACATTGACCAACATATTTAACCTCTTACACCCTAAGCGAGCCAAGGTCACATGGCAGCTGGACCCACCGGTGGGTCCGTCGGGTTCTAGAGGTTAACATGTATTAATGATCTTGGTGATGGCACTTGGCACTAATAAAATGTGAAAACATTGAATGGTGTGAATATTTTGGTGAAGCTTGATAAAAAAAAAGGTCCTTTAGAACCAAGCATTTCCCCTTGAACTTGCCAGTCTGGTAGAGCTTAGATCTCTGCACTGTGTTTATGGTACAAGCAGAACTTTCTCTGGTTCACCTGCAGGAGCTGTGACAACCGGATCAGAGCCGGAACCTCCAGCAGCCTCCTAAAAACGGCAGCAGTTACCTTCTCCTCAAAGAACAGCCGAGGGACTACAGCCAGCCCCGAGGCGACAGAAGGCCTTTCATTCCCCCGAACTCCCTGTGGAGCCGTGGACCGGGCGGGGTTGAGGGGCTGCAGGCTGGGAAACAAGCTAGTCAGGGAGCGAAAAGACAAGTGAGGAGAGGAAGAAAGAAAAGCTCTGTCTGGGGTTAACCTGAGAAAAGGTAGCTGAGAAAAGAGCCTGAGGGACGAGGGATAGATGGCAAGTCCAATTCCCAGCGAAGACGTCTCTAATTGGAGCTGCGAGCCGGCTGAGGCTGGCTCCCCCGCCCGCGTGCAGGGCGAGCCGGACCCGGAGAGCCAAAGAGCCGGAGAGCCCGGGGCAGGAGGAGAGGGCAAATAAAAATAGAGCGGGGAGATTAATGAGCATCTGAGAGAGGGACAGGAGATTGGAAAATCCTCACTGCGTGTCCAGAGGCTCCAGCTGGTTCTGGAGGCCCGATGGACCCACGGCGGACACACACAAAACTTCTGTCATCTGCATGAAGGACGCCACAAAATGAAAGAACTCTGGAGGCTCTGATCAGAGTTTAACAAGGTTTATATTTTTAAATAAAAGCCATCATCTTCATTTGTAGTGTGATCTAAATATGATTAATGCAACTTCAAATATTATACAGATTTAAAAAAATTTGATCTGTTTTAGTTATGGTAAACTGAGGCCAAAATATAAAATGTGATATAAGCGTGTCACTGGATGCTAGCAATGTTCCAGAATAGACACATCTGTTCAGTGAGCTCTGCATTTGGAGGTTTCTTGGTATTACATTATGACACAATCATTTATTTTTGGCTCTGCTGAACTTTTACATATATTCATTTTTCATCACTCTCTCCCATTCTGTTCTTAAAATGGACCAGCCTTTCATTTTGATGTGATAAACATGTAATATTAGAAAAGTTTTAGACCAGACAGTTTTGCTTGGTTTAACCCTACACTAGGCCAGAGCGATGGCTATGAACAGACTTATCACTCGCGTAACATATTTCTTAACTAGCTTGTGCTTGCAGACATTAGTTGATCCAAGAACAAGAAAAGTGTAAAGTTCTTCAGCCTGCAGTTCAAATACTAAAAGTTTTTATCAATCTATCTAAGAGTCCAGGCATCATATCTAACTGTGATTACTAATTTAAGAGAGAGAATATGGACATACACAGTGAGCTAGCCTGGTAAAAACCAGCTGGGAAACAATTACTTCCTGGAGGCGTGGCCTCAGTTGGAGATTTCAATTTTACCCAGTCGCTAACGTTTGACCATGATGTATGTAATGCTCAAGTTTGATGCTAAGGAGCTTCCCAGAAATTGATCTGTAAACAACCATCTGTAAACGAGGTTAACGTAAAGTCAATATTTAGAAGGGTGGCTAACACACTGAATTCCTCCGTTCACTTCCTCCGCTGACATCACTGAAACTACAAGCAGACTATAATTCTAAAACAGAGCATTAAATCAACATCATCGTTCACAACTTATCTTTCTGTTTGTTCATTGGCCCATGTTGAAAGTCTAAAGAAATCCTCTCTGATGGGAGAAAACCCAGACGGAGCATTGAGGGGAGATGAGAATCGAATGAAACTGTGTAGGATGGTGATGGCCAGTGATTTCTTTAGATGAAAATACCTTCACTCATGTGTCTAAACGGATCATAGACATCTAGGGTGAATTTGGAAGATATCTTATTCAGAAGGGAAATTTAGAATCAGTTTTAGAGTTTATTAGAGATTGAATAAAAGAACAAGATGAGTGACAGCATCCAGTCTCCAACATGCAACTTTTTCACTTTCTTGACTAAAATATCAAACATGTCAAGAAACATGTTTGATAGTCCAGGTCTTTTTCACACTATTAGTTTTGTTGTGGTATTATTACTATACTTCAAATGAAACTCATTTAATCAGCTTAGGTGACTTTCTGTCAGCCTTTCTGTATGCAGTTCAGCTTGAAAATTATGATTTCTGTTCTACAGTCGACATTTTTCATATGGCAACAAACTTCTATGTATTTCCCCACATGGATATTATTACTGCAACACAAATACAAAGATGATTTTATTAGATTAGAATGCTCGATTGTCTATAAGCTGTCTCAGAGTTTCATTTTTCTTCTTTCAGACATTTTTTCATCGCTTAAACTTGTTTTGATTTTTGATCTAAGATCAGAGAAGACTGAACAGTCTTGCTTGGTAGAAATATAGACTAAACGAGATTATTTTGTCTCCATCCCCTGACTGATACTTCTCAATAATCTTTTCTCTGACTTTGTTGGAGTGTTCTGTAGTCTTTATGCTGTAATGGTAGCAAGGAATACTGAGTACATTTCTTTGTCAAGAAGATTTATTGATTTGTAAAAGCAATAAAAAGGGTAAAACATTCAAGTAAGTGAACATTTTTATAAGTGCAGCATGTCACCTTATTAACTGACATCATCATACATTCTGATAACCTGAGTGTAAAGGTCACAGCTGATGAGGTTGGCTCTGCACCCTGATCACCATGGCGATCTCCTGTTGCTCTTTGAATCTCATCATCCTCCTGCTCCCTGCTGCTCCACCAAACTGGATCACCACCCCACCACATTTATTACTACCCAGAGAGAAACAAACCTGATTTCACTACCAAAGTTATACATACACTTCATCTAGAATCTAGATACAAGTCAATAATAATTAGTTCATAGATATGATTTCATTGTATACATTTAGACAAAGGCAAACATTTCTTTAAGCTTAGAACTAAAGTCAAAAATTCTTAAGGTTCCCAAAAAAAGTCTGTAAATAAGAAAATGTCAGAAAACTGAAACATAGAGACGTTCAATATGTTATACAATGAATACTTTATTCTATTAGTATTTGATTTCTTCCTTTTTCTCTTGGTAGTATTATCAATGTTTTTTTTTTTTTTATTTATGCTCTGGATCTCATCAGAGACGAAGTCCCGTTTGGTGCCCCAATAAAACGGCAGTTTAACACCAGATCTCATGATTTCTGAGCAAAACTGTTCCAGAGGAGGAACAGAGGTTAACCCAGATAAAAATATATTTATATACAGTGAACCCTCGCTATAACGCGGTTCAACTTTCACAGCCTCGCTGCTTCACGGAGTATTTTGTGCAGTTTTTTTCACAGTGCATTGTGTTCTGCATCCTGATTGGCTAAACAGTCTCTGTGCTTTTTCTCTTCCTGTGTGCCAATAAGGTTGTGGTATTTAAATATATGTAATACAGCTTGGCAAATTTTGGCAAATATTTTTGCCCAGAAGAAAAAAGAGCGACAACAACTATGTTCTTCTCTCGAAAAACACACCTGCACCACAGGCTTCAGAAGAAAAAGACACTAGAGAGCAGAGTGAGGCCACAGTGTTACAGTCAGAGGAACAGTGAAATACTCAAGTCACGATTTGTCACAATTTGTCCTACTGTACTTTGTATTGATGACTAAAATTAGTATTTTACTGTAATTATTTGTAAGAAAGCGTTCTATTTGCTAAAAAAAAACAAAAAAACTTAGGCCTGAAAACAGTTTTTGTTCTTTGGGTTCAATGTAGAGTATTTAATTATGCTGGATAATATTTGTAAAAAATAAAGATAACTACTTCATGGATTTCGCCTCCCGGGTTCTTTTTGGAACCTAACCCCCGCGAAAAACGAGGGTTCACTGTATGTACAACATGTCGTCACAACAATATCAGTTCCCCTCAACCACAAGCCCTACCAGCTCAACCTTTCCTTTTAATTTAGTGATCAATAAAATAAGCATTAAATTACTTATTTTATTTTTATTTTTTTACTTTTTTATATAAAATATCTGAAAGTTCACTAAATACTTTGTCAGTTATTGTAACTGAAGGTCACTTTTCTACAAGTTCAACAAAACCATTATTGTTTCAAATTCACACAAATTGTCTTTGTAAATAGTGACTTCAATACTGACTAAATGAATCCTAAGTAGAATTGTGTGTCTCTTTGTTGTTGTTTTTACATGAACCTGATCATTAATTCATGTATCTCTTCTTAATCCATAATTACTTCACTTCATAACAATCTGCATTGTGGATTACGATGTAGATGTACATTTCTACCAGTAATGTAAGAAGATCCCAGTCCTCCAGTTCTTGCTAGCTGTAGCTTGCTCACTTTCTTCTTGTAACCATAACAGATATCCAGGCTCTAATGACTTCAAGACGTTTTTTAGGTTTTTTTTTCTGACATAGAAACATGCTTATAGGGCTGATCAATAAATCAATACACCAATCCTGGAGGATGCATGGGAGTTCGCCCAACCGGTCTACATGTGTTTTATGGACTTAGAGAAGGAGTTCGACCGTGTCCCTCGGGGAGCCCTGTGGGGGATTCTCCGGGAGTATGGGGTACCGGGCTCCTATTATTAACCAATAATTATTGATATCAACTAATATTAAACTCTTATATCATAATGTGTTTTTCAGAAATATCACCAAGATCTCAGATATGTGTGAATATGAAAAAAAATGACATTTCAGTCCAGATACTAAAGCCTTCAGTTTACAGTAAAGTTAACTTGTGCTGTGTGTTGAAAGACTAACGGTGGGAGTTCTCCATCTTGTTGCATGGAGAACAAGATGGTCTCAGTCAGAGTGGTGTAAGAGCAGAACCTGAAGAGGTCCAGGTTGGCTGGACCTCAGTGGTTTCTGTGTCTCAGCTGCAGGACAGATGCAGTATCTGTAAAGCAAAATGAACCTGACGTATTCTACCTTCCATGTTATTACTCAGATTTCATGCCATGATGCAACGTTTCCAACAAAACCTCACGAGTGCTAAAAAGCCACTTAATTATAGTAACAGGAGTAAATGGGTCCATTTGCCTCCACCTTGGACTGATAAAGAGAGCTGCCTCCTCAGCTGTGGTTTCTTTCCCCCACCCAGGGCCCTCCGGGGGTTTTCACACACCAGGTGTGGCATCGTGACACCTCTGGGAGCCAAACGAGAAGCCGATAAACAGGCCTGATCACACCTGCTATCAGGTCTCAAGAGAGCCCCTCCTACCTCAGCAGTCAGCTGTCGCATTCGCCGCGTTCACCGGGGGCCCGCCGGGGGCCAACCGGAGGCCCACGCTCACCGGGGTCCGCACTGCAACACCAACAACTGGGATCCACAGTGAAAACCCAATCACTGCTGGAAGCAAGGTCACCCAAATGGCTCTCTGGATAAGTTTTTATTTGATTTTATTTATTTATTTATTTCAAGTTTTGTCAAACTTTATGCAGACTGCTGAAAGTTAGTGACCTTTTTATATTTTTATGTGCCAACGATACATTTGTTATCTTTTATTTTAATGCAATAGTTTTGCAATATGTTTTTGGGGTTTTTAACCCAATTTTCTGTGTTATATTTATTCTAAATGTCAAGTTTAAGTATTGTATTTTTTTTTTATTTACTAATTATTATATATGAAATAATGTAACAAAAAATACACCTTTTTCTGTTATTTGTGTCCAAGAAATTTATTTGTATAATATGCAAAGAAAAAACAAAACTAATTGAATAAAACCAATGCTTTTTTGATACTCCCAGATTCAAAAGATACATTCAATATGCCAAAATAATTATGTGTTTTGTGTTAAAAGAATTGAAGTTCATATTCATGAAAGCAGTTTAGAAAATGGATTGATACATTATTTGAAAAGCTTTTCAGACTTTAAAAAAAGAGAACTTGTTTCATGTTTGACGGTTTAAATTCAGGGAGGTTTAGGAAACTGGGAGAATAGAGTAAAAACCAGATTTTCATACAAAATATGTAAACATCTTGTTTGTTTTTCTGTTGTTTTTCCAAACAGAGCACTGCAGCTCTTCCCTGTGGAAACGGTGGACAACATAGCATGTACCTCAGTTTCAGAATCCAGTTTTTGTCAGCAATAAGTGGTCCTGGATAGGCACTTTATTGTGACCATAGTTATTCCAGACTTTTCACTGAATATTCATAATTAAATTAAGGTACTGTTGAATATTCATTGCTTGGGCACCTTTGCTCCTTAGCTGCTTCATGAAGACAGTATGAAAGTAGCTCAAGATCTAATGCTCTCATGGTAAACGTCACGCTGAGAGTCTGATTAAATATATTTGTTGCATTTCTTTCCTTATGGAAAAGTATGTAAATTAACCTGTTTTGTTTGTGAAAAGTAACAGTTGTGGAGCACTAAATATGTCGCTTACAGTTCAGCACTTCCAAATGTTTCATTTTTTGAATAGGATAGACTGGAATAAAACAGAATTATCCTTTATTGTCCCCCAGTTTGGAAACATGGTATTATATGTCTTTAGGGATATTGGCACCAACAGACGTTCAGGTTGTGTTAATTAGCATCACATCTGTTCATGGTGATCATAATGAGATTCACAGAATGAGCATCTATACTCTGAGAGGCCAAAGACAGGAAGTCCCCTAAATGACAGGAGCAGTTTGGGGAAACACTGGCCTCCCAATTAATAAGAACTACTTAGTGCTACCAACTAGTTTGCATCACTGCACAAAATGTTACTGAAAAAAAATCTTACACTTTTGCGTATTTTGCTACATTACACACCGGAGACTAAAGAAAGAGATTCACCCTCCAAAAGAACAATTCTGCTAGTGTGCTAGCTGATCTTAGCACTGCACTCTTCTGGACAGAGAACTCAAAGGTTGTTCCTGGAATCTGCTGGAGCCACTCACCTAGTTTCAGGGGTTACTACTGGCACTACTTCAGCCTCCCACATACTTCATGGGAAGGGCTGAAATCAGCTCTCATTGGCGTGGATTCATTGACAGGTGTTTCATGCCATTGTATGACAGGTGTGTGTGAAAACGAACGGTCCGCAACCATCTGACTGCGAATCGACTGTTCTGCTTCAGATGAAGCATGTGTGAGCCTTAAGCCACTGACTCTAATCCGCCTCTTTATTTCCTTTTTCAGTTCTTGGGAACTACTGCATTATTTTCTGCTTTGTCCATCTCCACTATGTCTGTTCAGTTACCCTTCGTCAGTTTGTAAGTCTGGATCTGGAAGTCCCACAAGATCTTTACCCCATCATCTCCAACACTGTCACCTCTAGCCTCTACCTGGCACAGATCTTCCTGTACACTCTTCCCACCACCTGGTGGCGTTCCATGTCCACTTCACCCATCAGCATCTTATGGGTGTTGTGTGCCAAGCTGTTTCTGGGGCATCTGTGCACAGCTTGCATCTCGGATCCTCTCTAGTATGGTAGACTATGGTCTCTACTGATCATGTGTCAAGTGGCTCATGATGGCCTGTGCTGCCATCACGAGTGCCTTCGTACTGTCCTGCAGTCCAGCCCACTCTGGTCAATGACATTATTTCTTGACATCAGTCAAGTCTTCCATCTGTCAGCTGTAGGTGTATGACATGGAATGAGCATCACTTTGCATTCAACCATTATTTACACAGAAGTAGACCATCATCATCAACATCCTCATCAACAAATAAGGCAAAAAAAAATTTTATTGATGTGAAACAAAATCTAACTATGGCTGCTGTGCCACTGAATGCCTCGACTCTCTTCTCATCAGCAGTTTCAAAGTGTGTGGAGTGTTTGTCCTGATGCAGGTATTCGGCTCCTCCGCTTTAAAATGAACTGAAACATCAAACGTGTCTGTAATTTACCTGAAACCATGCGTTTTAAAGTACACATGTGCTTTTGTGATGTATCCCTGTGTGGAGAAAGGATTGAGATGTTCTGGTTCTGGTTAGTTTTATTCCAGAACACTGTCACATATTAACTTGAAACCCAATGAAAAACATTCAGGTCAAGAACATGTCTGTGCACTCGGCTTAGCAAAAGTTTGGAGTCTGATATAAAAGTTGACTTCACCACACATTGACAGTGTGCTTAGCCATCACACATCTCCAGCTTCCCCGGCATGGCATGCTGGGACGGCTCATTACTACAATGCCAAGCAACTAGTTGCTAAGGAGACCTGAGGGAGAGGGAGGGTTGTAGTTGCCATGGCAGCAACTCTGCATCCTTCCAACTGTCTTTCCCCATGAGACTTGACCATCGTAGACGGAGGGAATGCGAGACAGGGAGGAGAAGAGGGGGCAGCGTAGAAGGAGAAAGGCTACAGGGTGTTACGGTGGTGAGGATGCTGAGGGAGGGGCACCTGTAAAGATGCTGCCGAGGTAGCCAGCTAGCGGGAAAACCACAGACACTCACAATACTGCAAAAGGAGAATTGATGGGGCGAAACAGAGAAGAGTGGGACCTTGAGAAATAACCCCCATCTTTCCTGTAAATCTGTCTATGTGCATGCAGCAGGTTTCCTACAGCTAACAATAAAAGCTGCTGGGCAAACTGTATCACATCCAACCGACACCCAAACCCTGAGAGACTAACTCATGTCCCATTCTAAACAACCACGCATGGCCAAAAGTTAACTGCCTCCTCCCCAGGTCTGACTAAACACTCGAACGCCCTTTGGAGGACTGACCCGGAAGCCCATCCATCATACGAAGAAATCTGCTTTGTGAAAGTTAGCAGTAATGAACAGAGAGAGAGAGGGAGGGAGCGCATCGGTGAGGGATGAACACAGAGAGATTAAACTGATTGGGACGCAAAGAAGAAGGGCGAGGAAGAGGTCAAACAAAGCGAGAGAGGGAAGAAGGAGTCCTCAGTCTAAAATTTAAATGAGCCTTATTGGTTTTCAAGGACGTGGAGTTGTTTCCATGCTGCTTTTCTGTCTGTGTCACCGGCCCCGCCCCCAGCTTGTCTCCCTTCCATGACTCTTTTCTTTTTTCTGTTTCCCTTTTTCTGCCGATGAATCTATGAACCTTACTAAATTATTCTTTTCATTAACTCAGAGCTGTCCAAGATCAGAGCTACACCAACTCTCACTGTTCACAGCCCTTTATCCAGACTGGACTTCATTCACTAGGCTGTGTGAATGAACATTGACTGATATCATTGTTTTTGGACAAAGCTTCAAACTCAGGGTGCTTACAGCTGAACCCTCAGATGACATCCACTGATCATAAATCACTACATGGTCCTGCAGTCAGTGTTTGCTTCTCTGTCCTGTCAAGCTTCTCCATGTCCTTTTCCTGAAAGATTCTCCATTATTGAGGATCCAATTTTTTATTTATTTATTCATTTTTATCTAACTAGCAGTTGACAAAAAAAAAAAAAAAAAAAAAAAAACGGAACAAGAAATAATTCAAGAAGGTTTTGGTTGTAGGCCTGCCATTGGTTTCAAAACAATCACTTCAACTCATCAAATTCTAAACATTTATCATTTTAAAATGTTGCTCTGGTGTTTCAAAATGTCTTAATGGTCAACACACATCGATTGAAGAAGACCTAGTCTCTGTGATGGGCTGGTGACCTGTCCAAGGTGTATCCCACCTGTCACCCAATGACTGCTGGAGATAGACAACAGGTCCCTCCTTCACACTGCAAGGAGAAACAGACGATGGATGGATGGATGGACGGACAGATGGATGGCATTGGTATCCAGTAATCTGTTTTGGCTTCACTTCAGCAAGCTGCGTCCGCATAATGACGTACACACAGTGCTGTGCCACCGCACAGGTCTCCAAACGTACATTCTCTTTAACATTACCTTTAACAAGTTTGTTATTGTATCAAATAAAATACTACTAACACATATATGTATTAATACTTTGGCCCAGTGATTGGGGTAAGGCTTGGCATTAAGCGGGTGTTTGAAGGACTGAAAGAGCAGAACCCACATCTTCTCTGATTTGGTCTCTCTGGTTTTTTAATCACTCTATTTATCTCTCACTCTCTTTCTGAATGAGTCTCTCACTCGCCCAGTGTTCCCCTCACACAGAGTGAGTTTCTCTCACTCTCTGTCGTTTTGTCAGTGTAAGAGAATGTGGTATCTGTCTCTTTGTCACAGATGCAGGAACTCATCACCCTTGTGTAATTCTCTTCTTTTTCTTCCCTTTGCTCTCTCTCTCACACACACACACACATCCTCACGCACACACACACACACACACACCCTCTCTCACACAGAGAGAGAGGTTTATTGACTTATTCATGCATGGGTTTGTTTTGGGGGCAGAACTCCTGTCTGCCAGTCTGACAGACACCCTGTGAACCCTTGAGACCCCCCCCACCCATCTTTGTCTGCACACGCTCACACACATCACCCATCCTCCACCTTCTGACCTCCTGAGTCCCTCCTAGCCTCGGCATGGCACACAGGATCCTCTTTGAGCAGCAGGAGTAGAACCAGAGTTCTCCCTTCATCTTCTCCTTTGTTGCTCCTCTTTTCCTTCTCCTTCTCTTTCCCTCCTGCTCTTTCTGACTCCAATAGAAAGATGGGGAAGGTATGCCCACATTTTCCAGAACAAAGACAGCCCAATTAAGTCAGTCTGAGTTAGGGTCTGTGTGACAGAGAGGGATCGGAAGCAGGGAAGCTGAGGAGAAAAAGCAGTGGCAGAGGAGCAAACTGAGGAGAGGGGAAGAGAACGGCATCGCAACAAACAGGGAGGAGAGAGGGTGAGAAAGAAGAGGAGGAGGAGGGGGAAAACAGAAGAGCGCGAGTCACTTTGTAGCGGAAGCGAGTTGACTTCGTTTTTAGCTCCTCAATGGGGGACTATGAAATATTAATAACTGCTCCAGCCATATACTTCAGAGGCCTATGGTAAAACTTAAAGTCTAATGAGACGCCGCTCATGAATTGCAAATTGGAATGTTGGAACGTGTGTGTCTGTGTGTGTGTGTGTTTTTCCCCTGTTGTGTTTGAATACATGCATGTTTGCATGTGCATGAATGTGTGTGTGTGTGTGCGTGTGCCGGTGTGAGCGTGAGTGAATGTGGGAGCGGGTCAGGCTGATAATGAAGAGGTGGAGTAAAGCAGAGCTTTTCTCAATGAAAGACTTCATTCGAAGTTTCTCCACTGCTCTGAACGTTCCAACATCCTGTTTTATCGTTATTGTCAATCAACTGAAAAAGGAAAGAAACCAAAGATTTCTTTCTGCAATATTCCTCCTGAGAGGTCTGACACCAGATTCATCACGATGGAAACAAAACAATATTTAGTTAGGAGAAAAAAAGTCTGCATTCGGGCTGTTCCTGCTGTAGCACCTCTGGGCAATGGATACAAATTGGCACAAAATTTTAATGATGTTTACTTAAATTGCACCGAAAATCTTCACGGCTTTTAAGGAAGATTCTGTATTTATTTTTCACAAAAATACGTTTTAAATGAACTTCTCTTTCATTGGTCACTATTAGATATTTGTAAAAAATATTTGTGATATTCTTTCTTCCAAGAATTTGGCATGCTAAGGTGAGTAACCCTCATCTCTGCAGGATGAGCATGCACACTGCATGTGCACAAGATTAAGAAAGGTTCATATATATTCATACTGTCAATATGTGTGAACTGTCAGGGAGATAGTCCACAGTCTGACAGACACAGAGAAATCTGCAGTATCGTCCGAGTTTTTAATCTTTACTAAATTTTATACCGAGATCAGATAATTACTGTGGTGTAACCTTTAAGACGTTAAATGTAAGTAAATTAATAATAATAAATTCACCAGATCAGTCATAATTATTCTGGCGTGGCTTAGCTGTTAAATATTCAACAGTTTACTAGCAGCTGGAGTGAGTCAATGCTGCTGCTTTACAATTAAAAAAAAAAAAAGCTCACAGTCATTGGTGTATATTATCAAGAATAAAATATAATGCAAAAATAAGAAATAAGCAGAGGCTCATCCACAGTAATTAAAAGTGTCGATAAAAGCCGACTCCCCAGAGTCTTTGATTCATCTGGACCTCGGTCCTGCTGGTCTCTAGCCCAGCACCTGACCACATCTCCCGGTTTAAGCTGCCAGAGCCGGCAGGGCCTTCCTGGACCTTGTGTAACCCGCCTGATTGAGCGTAATGGCTGGGGGGCCCAGGGGGATGCCCTGCATCACAATGTTGCTTACTGACCTCATTTCCCACCGAACTCCACCAACACACAGTAATCTAAAAGATTACTATTATTATTATTATTATTATTATTATTATTATTATTACAGAACCCCTTTATGATACAATACTAGGTGATGCATGCAATGTGCTGTACACAGGTATACAGTGGATTGATTGCAGTGTTGATTTGTCTACAGAAGCATGTTACCCTGAACTACTTTTGATCACATTTCCATATGCATGCTTGTTTATTATTAGTAAGGGCCAATTAGCAATTAGGAGAAGGCTCAGCAGGAGAATACTCAGTAAGTGCTTGAGTGTGCACTAATGAAAGAGCCGAAAGTTGTTATTTTATAGAGAAAGTAGGCTATGTCTTCAAGCTGCAGTCTGAAGGTGATACTGAGCATATGAAGTGGCAGCCGTTTGCCCATGGGCACTATGGAAGGGCTTTCTGCCACATCCTAGGTATTCGATGTGTGCCTAAATAGATTTGATGATGGTGGAAATTTCTTCGAGAAACGGCAGTGGGGCAGGAAAACCTTCCAACAACGAATCAGTGCTGAGATGTAGAAGGCACTGCAGCAATGGAGGAAAACTGAGTTTGCAGCATGAAGTTTATATTTTAATTAAGAAAAATGTTTTCATGATCAATATTCATTTTACTCGGCGTACCTAAACTTCAGTAAGCATCAGTGATATATGAAGGATCTGCCATGCACCACATCTGTCTACAAGCCTTTCAGTTCCTGAACAGTGAATCCAAAATGGAATTACTAGAAAATGAACAGCAAATGTTTTTCAAAGAGAGTCTTTATACAACTGCTGTTAAATTGGAAATGTGAATTTACTCATCTTAATAGGAATTAGTGTAGAAAAACTCATTTGATTGTTAATATGATGATTCTGACATAAAAGTTGTTTTACACTAGTAAGGTTAAAGTTCCTCCAAGAGGATTGAAGTACCTTATGGTAAACAGTGTACATAAAGCTGCTCACTGTTCAGCATTTTACTCATATGCCATGAAACAATTGTGTTCGTTTTCCGCATACTCAGAGTAAAAATGTGCTGGACTGATGTAAACTTCCCAGCTTTATTTTTGGCACCAGTCACCAGCAGTTCTCCTTCTGAACCTTAGGGGGCGCAGCTGAGAAAATAACACCGGGATGAACGGAGAAGACGACAAAGTTCAAGGCTTTTGAATTTAGCCAGCACTACAATATTATCATATTTCTAAAACAATGGCCCAAGTAATTTTTTGACAAAAGATTATTTAGACATTTAAAAAAACGTGGGCCATTATTTTAGAAAGATGACGATATGCAACACATTTTACCGGTACTAAAAACACCGTTTATGATTTGAGAAATTGAAGAATTAAAAACCTCAACTTTAGCAAAACAGGAACAAAGAAAAACAAGCAGGTAAAACTGAACACATAAAAAATCTGCTTCAAGTCAGAGGAAACCTAAACCTAAAACCCAAATGAACCCTTCCCACCAGATCCAGTTAAACTTTATCTCAGCCACTAAGAGTATTTATGGACTGGAACCAAATTGCTAACTCTTGGTTAGCTTGGCTTCTGATGGAAATCTTATGACTCCATAAACTGAGAGCCAGAGGAAATTTCCCCTCTTGTACGTACATGTGAACTCAATGAACACTAAGTCAGTGGGGCTTACTGATTCTACATACATACGTGTGTAAACACTTCATGTTTAATATTCTTCATATTTAAAATCCGTCAGTCAATATGATCATTCAGATATTCCTCTTTGTACTGTTTACAGTGATATAAAAAATATTGAGTCAAGTCATAAATGTCATCAGCATGTTTTTCATCCCATAAAACTTTAACAGAGCTCATTAAGAAGAACCAGAATATTTACAGGCCTAATGGACATTTTCTCTAAAAGTAAGCTAATAAAAAAGCATTTTTTGCGACGCTGTGGAACTTTGACAGAAATGCGCCTCTTTCCACTCACCACTAATTCAAACGCTGTCATTTGCATAACAATGCATGGACGGTGAGTCAGCTGCCAAACAGTCACGCTATGCGACGGAAGGAGGGGCTCTCTGTACATGTGTGGTCTGTTTGTGTGTTTGTCATCTGCTCTGTATATTTATGTCTGCTGACATGTGACTGAACAAATGGGTGTGATTAGTTAACGTAGAGCTAGCTCACCGCGAGCGCTTATGCAAGCTGGCGCGCGCGCTGCATGTGTGTCACACATGCATAGTAAGTACGCAGCACCGTGATGGAGGAGAGTTCATTACGTTCTCTCTGTATATGTGTGCTTATGGAAGGCTGGGTGGGGAGGAAGGGGGGCGCGATTTCCACTTGAGTGGGGCTGTCAGTGGGTATCAGTCAGCCAAGCAACGGCAGGCGGAGCAGATCATTAGTAGAGACGAAGAGGGGAAGGAGAGGGAACGGAAGGGGAGAAAGCGGAGGGAAAAGTCTTGGTGTCGCGTCTTTCATATCCATCTCCGGAGAGTTACACGAGCAAACCTACGCGCCGTTCAGTCACGCAACCGCTCTGCCATGGTGTCCTCCTTCCGGCCTCCCATCAGCTTCAGTATGGCAGCCCCCAACGGACATCACATCTGTCAGTAGACGCCGCGATGTGGCTGCTTTTCACGTTGTTTCAAACTGTTTTCTTAATCCTAATCTTTTTGTGTGTGCGTGTGTATATTTTATTTAGGTCTCAACTGAGGCACCCTATGCCATTTTGAATAATCCTAATTTAGCTAAGCCATCTGTAGAAAGTTAGATGTCCATTCAGGCCCGATTGAAGTTTTCCCACTTTCACTGCGTTTCTACTGCAACTACGAGAAATAAATCACTGGAAGGCCAACTCAGACCTCAGATCCTAAAGTTAGGAAGGAATATTTTAGCCTAGTAGCTACATACACTACTAAAGTAATATTTTCTAAAACTGTCATGTTGTCATGGTTTGTCATGAGGCAGACAGTATAAACAGATCTCCTCCACCTGCTCCCTGAGCTATTATTGATGTCTGAAGAAATGAACCGCCCCCAACCAAAAACGACCAATCAGAGCCAGAAGGAGGGCCTTAGCGCTGTCAGCCAACCTCATGCAGTCGCTACTAAATGTGCTAATGATAGAGAAACAATTTAGTGTTGCAATAAAACCATCCATCTGCCATCTTGCCGGCCATGGTAGCTAGTCTGAGAATTGACAACAGTGTATACTAGCTAGCAGAGCAGAGAACAAGCAGGGTTTTAAAGGGGTGATTGACAGCATTAAGACCCTCCTCCTGGCTCTGATTGGTTATTAGTTGGCACTGGAAAAAGCAGAGAATCTTGGTTTTTTCACAGATTATCTATCTCATATAACATACTGTAAACACACAGTTTTAACAAATAGCTAAAAGAAAAAAAACAGCATTATTTTATAAATATTATCTATTGTTGCCTTAAGAGTTTGCTTTGTTATGACATGAGGTCAGTTAGTGGTACCAAGGTTGCAGCTTCAAAACCAACAGGATTTCCTACCAAACGTCCAAAGAGGTTTGAACAAGAAACAGGACTGGCTTAATCTGGTTAACGCTACACCTTGTCCACCTGCTGCTGCAGACTAGTATGCTGAAATGAGGTTGTCTGCCGTTGAAAAACACAGATTTTCATGACGTGTAAACTAGAGTTCTCCTAGTAAAGGTCTTTTGTTGAATCCTCTCATTAAAACTGACTGTGAGGCCTTCTCCGTCTTTTATGGTCCTCAGAGCAGCTGCTGATGTTTTAAAGGCTAATTTAAAACCGAACGTTTCAACCTACGTGGTTTTTATGTCCGCTACAGTGCGTCTGCTTTATATTAGTCACATTTTATTTCCTTTATCTGTTCGTCATATGCTACTCAAATTTGTTTGAGTAGCATACAAACAAACTTGAGTGCTGTTACATCTTTTATTTGAGCTCAGTGTTATTATTTCATAAAAGGTTGTGTGTCATTCCAACCTCTGGAATCCATAACTCTTCTGTAAAATCACCAACAATAGTTCACCCAAAACGTTGCATATGTAGCCGTTCCCAAGTAGGCGGGGCTTGTTGCTCCAACGCCTGAATAAAACGCCGACATCTCCTCTGATTGGCTGATGGATGATGAGCGATAGCATCATGATGAATTATTGATACATCTGATGTAACAGTTTACATGGTTTTAATGACTTATTACGTGAAGAAGTTTATTCACATGTGAGTTTAATTTAACTTCTTATCCAATGGAAACACCACAATTGTGAAATTGTATTTTTTTTTTTCCAACATTAGCAAAATATTGAGAAAGATTTGTGCACATTTGTGATGGAAACACAGCAAGTGACTGAGGTTAAAGCAGTTTCACGTCGTTTCTCACCTATCTACACACATTCATGGATTAAAATGTTGTCATCTGAAAGTCCCTAGACTCATGGAGCTCATTTAGGATCAACAAAGACAAACGTGTTGACACGCGGTGGGCTTTCAGAGCCACTGAGCTGAACTTTATCTCAGCCCAAACACTGACATTTAGCTTCCTGCTACAAGATGAGGTTAGCATTTTTCTACACTGAAGTCACATTGTTAAACAACTTTGTTTTGGTTTGTTTTGTTTGAAGAGATGGGAATTTGAAAAATTTGGAAGAGTGTCAAATTTGGTGTGGTGACAGTAAAATGTCTAGCTATGTTGCATGAATAGAATGCTAATATCCTGAGATGAAGACAGAATAACAGGCAGGGAACACATGCCCTAAACCCTGCGTCTTTTATTCACATGTTGATGATTAAAAAAGTAGCACTATGTTCTCTCTTACTCAGAAAATAACAACACGCCACAAAGTGACACCTCTGGTATACATGTGGAGGGCTATAAAAGTTGTTTGACAATTAGTCTAAACATGTTTGACTATGCTAATTAGGTGAAACGGAACATTGAGTTATCCTCAGGACATATTACTGAAATTATCTAGCAGCGCAGACAAATAAAACGTCACTTTGGGCATGTTCGCACGCTGACATTGCTGTCTCATATATCTGAAAGGGACACCATGGAGTATTGCTATTCTTCTCTGCCCCGTCTGAAAAAAGGCTCTTTGGAAATCCTCAGCTCTCCTCCAGAACTTCACTGCTTTTCATTTTGCTCCTCCATCACTGGCCATGAGAGGCCATAGCTCATCTTTTAGTGCCGCGTCTTTCAGTGACCACCTCCCGCTCAACAACACCGTTAAACAGGCAGATTAATGCAGCTATTAAAAGCTCACATTGACTGGGGTGCCCAGTATATATATATATATATATATATATATGAGTGTCAGCATCATAGATTTGATGAAGTCAGACTTTCAGGGAGCTAATAAATCAGTTATGGAGACGGTCTACTTCACAAAGTGGAGGATGATGAAGGAGGAAGATGATACTGGAAGCCAGTATACATCTGACTGATTTAACATTTAGCCACTAGAGTCTCAACTGTCACTGATTTTATAAAATATGCCTTAAATACTATTTGGTATACATGTCTTCTGTTATGATCAAGCAACAGTTTGCATGTGCTAAAAAACATACAGTACAACATGTTTCCATATTTGCATTTTAGCAGTTAAACATTTAATCAAATACTGCATATATAATGTACTGTGTTTGCTACTTGACAAAAGAACAATTAATAATAATTATACTGTATCCCACTAAACCTGGAAAAAAAAAACTACACTCCAGGTTTGGGCACTTTACATACGAGAAGCCTGTTGAAAAGGTTTGACATTTTAAAAGACAGTTATCCCTGATACTGACCAAAATGTATGCAAACCTTTAAATTCAAGGAAAGTAAAAAAAAAAATAAAAAAAAAATGTGCTCGCTAAGTTTTCTGGCATTTAAGAAATAGAAATAATTTTAGTAAATCTAACTAAGCGAAAACAAGGAACGTTTGATCAGATTTAACTGACAAGGGGAAAGAAAATATGTATGTCCTTTTATTCTTTGTATGCAATAATCTGGTTTCAACTGTATAACGATGCTAAATTAGCATTTGGCTAATCAGCAGCTAAAGTCCTTTCTGGCATCTGAACAGTTTTCTTAAGGTAATAAAACTATTTATTTTTCTTTTTTGGTGATCTGTCAGAAAAAATCTGTCTTATCTTTTCTACATTGCTGTTAAATTAAGTTTTGCACAATTTTATTGTTTATATCAGAGGCAAACATGGGAGAGATTGTCACAGATGTGGACAAACACTGCACCAGCTTGTCTGAATGAACAGGTCTGCCTTGAATCTTTTTACATTTTTATGGTACAGCTGTCATGAGGGATGGAATATAATTAACCAAGCCATACATATATAATAATGACCAAACAAATATACCATAGGCTGCATGCTAAAATAGGGCACTGCGGCGACGGCTGAAGTATCATCCAGATAAAATATCTATTTTCTCTCCCTGAACCAGAGCTACAATATTCAAAAGTATATCTAAATCAAATAAATTCCACAAGGCCAAGTCTCTTTTGGAATTGAGTGCAAATCCTGCAGGAGAGCAGGCTTTTTAATCTGCAGCCTTCAGATTAAAATTTCTTTAGTTGATTTTTGAAGCCAGTGGAGCCATGGCACTGAGACAGAGGATGAAAGGACAGAGTTCACATCGCCCTGGATTGGCCTGGTGGTGGGGCGAGGGTGGAGGTGGGTTATGGGGGAGCCTGGGGTTCATACGAGGTCGTCGTCAGTGCAGCGTCCAAGTCACGTGATCACAATGCTAAACGTCATGCCCTCAATCCTGACCTATTTTCATCAAACTGACACAGAATTCCAGAGTCTGTCTTACACTGCTGCCATCACACACACACACACACACACACATTTTATCTGATCTTTACATACCATAATATAAATCTCTTTAGCTATGATCTAAAGCATTAAGTGATGTTTGATTAATCGTCCCTAAAATGACAAGGTTGTAATTCATTCCTACTCAACATGAAAGGCTTTTATAGTAATTTGTATAAATATGTGGTGGTCTGATGAATATTCATTGGAGAGAATACTCTTTAGTGACAATATACCCTCTGGGCTCGGCTTGACATTGTTAAGAGACGTCCTCACAGTGTAGCCGGTGTTTTAACAGACGTTTGACAAAGGAAGCAGGCAAATAACTCTGGTTAAAACAGTAAATGATCCCACTCGTCACACGCTAATGGTTTCTACTTTCAAGTGGCTTTTATCAGCCACAGTTAAAGTGCAGAAGCAGCCTTCTTTAATGAAAATGGATTCAACTGTCAGCAAGTGAATGTGACTCGACTGATGCTGAGCATCACCTCTGCATGACTGAGTCACACCGAGAACAAAACACACTCCACGGCTCCACCGCACTTCACCGGAAGCCCAACGCGCCGTCGCATGTTTGCGGGACGTTCGTGTTCGCATACACAGCTCAGGTCACCTGGTAACAGCCCTCCTTCATCACGCCACAACGCACACAGGTAACAACATGGTCACACAGAGCTACACTTTACTGCAGACAGCCTCCACCGTGGAAAACAACTTTGCAATTTCCATCCAAGCGTTTTTAATGTGATATTAATATCTGTATCGGCCCCAATATTGAAAATTATTCTAGATTGGGTGTCGGTGGCAATGTGTCCAATCCATAAGAGTAGATCTATTCAATGTAATTTTATTATTTGTGCTTTGAGGAACATCATGCTTTCTTATTTATTCTGCATCATATTTAGAATTCTTAAATGGACTTTCTGAACCATTTGAAAGAATCTCTGTTTCTGTTTACCTTTACATGTCAACCTATTGTTTTAGGTTGACGACTTTCTTTATTATTATTTTACATTGGCTGTTTGACTCCTTATTTCACTCACTGAACAAATGTTCAAGTTAATGTTTTTACATGTTTGACCAAACTGGTGCATTTAAGTGTGCTGAACTGGTTATCAAATCAATTCAGTACATTTATGTTTGTGTTTACAAAAGAAACATTTAAAGTTAATCAAATTGTTTTTCTGTATCGGATCGATATCGGCTGATCCTAAGTCTAGGATATCGGTATCAGAAATTATAAAAGGGAATCAGTGCATCTCAAGTATTTAGCCACTTGACAATTTTTCACATAATTGTCGCTCCTCATACTATTCATGTTGAAAAACCACAGTGGAAACGAATTAGTTGAAGCAAAATATCAAAATTGCTTTCTCCATTAAACACAGCAGCAAACTTCTGACCAACCACATGAGAGAATCACAATAGTTCAGCCCGGGCCTGGTGTTGAGAAGGGCAGGTGGACGAGATTTCAATGCTTTGGTGTCGGAGAGCATTAAAGGTGACTAATTGTACTGCAACAAGGTCCCTATTAATGCAGCCTAGTCAAAGTCCACACCTAAATCCAAATCTGTGTTGGGACTTAAAAACTCACAGATGTTCTCTATCCACTCTGACCGAGGTCGAGCTGTTTTACAAGCAAAAATGGACAAAATATTCCATCTGTAGATGTTCAAAGCTGGTAGAGACATGAACTAAAACACCTGGACATGAAATCCATTGAACAATTCTCCTTCAGTTATGAGCTGCGATGTGATGACGTATCTTATAAAATGCTAATAAAATGAACCAGAGTTTGTGGGTGGAACATGACAAACGTCTTCAAATCTCCGGTCACATTTCAGCTCCTCTCTGGTTTCTCCTCATTTGGGCCTCAAAGGCCCCGATCCCAGACGGCCAGCGCCACTCTGCAGCAGCATTAATCACCAGGCAGCTGTCGTCTGAGTGATTACCCACAATCAATCTTAGTTTGCTGAATCCTGTGAAAGGAGGAAACCCTCATAAAGATCTAATTAAAAATGTAAGTGACTCATAATCGGAGCACATGCCTGACCTCTGAGTCAATGCTCTCTGAAAGCTCCGAGATCATCTCCAAACGTCCGTTTACGTGAACCTGGCCGGACCAGAGGCAGAGGGCCCGCTGTGGGGCCGGCGGGGCCAAAGCGGAGCAGTGTGTGATCTTTCTGCTGAACGTTCACAGCAGACTGGAGAAGGAGAGACTCAGAGCATCTGAGAGGCACATCCTGCCTGTAATTAAGGTGGAATCAGAGGGAGATCTGCGCTGCCTTAATAATGAGCCTCAACTGAATTATTAACCAGAGCCATGCCCGGTGGACTCTGACTCCCATCAGGCCTCAACTACACAACACACGCATATGCACAGCACATTTTCAGATCTGTGCAAGACATCCGTTAGCATGAGCGCGTTCTCCAAACTTAATCCTGTCTGCACCGACAGTCAGGACTACACTCTCAGTCCAAATGCTCCTCACAAGACACTGTAAAGTCTCACAAAGCCCAAAATAAACACACCACAAGAGCACGATGATTTATTCAAACCGTGGTGTTTCATAATGAGCACAATATGTGGAAAGTTATGGGGGGGGAGTGAATACGTTATGAAGCAGCTCAGTTGTCGACAGCATGATTGCGTTCCAGAGGGATCAGGCTGGGTTTTGATGCCACCTTGCGCTGATGGAGGGGGAACGTGAGGATGAGTGACTGCAGAGGAACTCCCCCTGTGCTGCTTCACTTTTCAGCTGTCAGTCTCAAACCGGGGAATCAAACAAATATTTGGCGTGCAGTCTTTCTGTGGACTCGGTTTTCTTCAAATCAGACGTTGAAGAAGTGTGAAAACACTGTGATTTCCCAAAACCGTTGAAAGCCACCGCTGTGTCACTAAGAGGGTGGCAGTAACTACTGGCAGGTGGCAGCAATGGCAGCTATTTATCAGCATTACCTTCATAGAATGTAACTTTCCCTTTAAGCTTGAGGAGAAGAGTTTCTAAAGCGAATAAATAAAAATAAATACATTTAAAAAATCTGACAATATGATTGGGATTGTTACTTTTGCTACTTTGTCTACTGTTTCTTCCATGACCGCGTCAATAAATATCAGTGAGTTTGACTAACATTAAAAGCAGATACTCTGATATAGATCAGATTTTTTTAAAGAAAGAGGCGTCCTGAAGAAGCCTGTTTGAAATGGGAATGGTTTTCAAGAACAGGTAGTCACAAACAGTTACATGAAAAATGAGTAATAAATAGTTTTATCATAATCTTTGTCATTATCGCTATACTACCACAGAATATAAAGTATAAAATTCTATGTCCGTATCATCCCAGTCCCTCTGGAATGAATCAAATCTGGTTGGCAAGAAAAACTAAAATCAGTTCTAATTTATTCACCAAGCTCCTGCATTAAACTCAAATAAATAAATTAAATGTGGCCTTAGTGCTTTCATCTTGATGGGTTTGGGCCTCATGGTCGGAAGTCTAAATGTTGGGTTTCATGTTGAGGTGAGCTCCAGCGTACTGAAGCCCTGGTGCCTGGCTCAAAGGCTTCTTGTTTACGGATCATCATGTGCCGGTCCAGTCATGCTTCACTGAGACTGAGGAAACAGGCATTGTATTTTTAGTTTGGGTCTTTTGACTTGAGCCAAACACCAGAATATTTTTTAACCCTCCCCCCCATTCTGTTAGACAACACAGAAAGAACGCGATCTGGGCCGACATTTTACAAGACGCAACGAGGCATGATTCCCGAGTTCCGACTGCTCCGTGTCTGGATTTAGTTTTCTCTCTGGAATTTCCGTCTGTGGAGTGTTTCTCAGCGCTTTGTTCCAGCTGATTTATTCCAGCTGATTGAAGTGTGAGGTCTGATGGTGAGAATATTATGTTCTCTTCCAACCGCGGATGACTCACTTCATGCCACGAACATCCCGCCTCCATTGACGGTCCGTCCCTTGTTTACATCCTGGGCTGCAGCTATGTCAGATCAGAAACTTCTCTGTCATCTAACCGGGCAACCAGTTCTCTCTTTGAGCCGTTTCCCATTTCATTTTCAGGACTGATCGGATGGGTTTTAGTCAAGTCTCGCGTTTAACAACTAACCCTGCTCGCCTTCCAAATTCCTTTCCTTGTCTCCACCTACAATAAAGCCAGCGCCAAGCCCGCCAACTCAAGAGCTGCCTCCCCTTCTGCTGCCTCTTTGTGATAATAACAATAACTGTGTAGCAGTTCAGAGGGCTCTGTGTTGACGCGCTGCCAGGCCGGCTGGCACAGGGAACCCTCCAAGCTTGTTCCACCATCTCCAACCAATTCCCCTCTGTCTGGGCTGGCGCTGGAGCATCACAGGCGCTATCAATGTGCTCAGCAGCAGGGGCCACAGCCACCACTCACACACCCGCTCTTAGTTTTTGTCTCGCCACCTCTCTCTCTCTCTCTCTCTCTCTTTCTCTTCCTCTCCCACTCAATTTTGAATCCAATTGGGAAAAAAGAAAGGTTTAGTTGGCAGAACAAATAATACCTTTTTTCCATGGTATTGCGTTGTCTCTTTTTTTTTTCTTCCTGCTTATCTCTGTCTCCCTCAGTATTCGATGCATCTCGTTTTCCTTCTCTGCTTCCAGCATTCTCAGTGTAACAAGGTGATGACTCTTTACATGCAGGACATGGAGAAGCACTGGGAGAAGTTTGGCACCTTTTTCCAAGTATAGATTTCAATTTTTCAAGGGTTGCAACTAAATGTGTTTTTAGTAATTGGGTCATTCTGACGATTAGCCAATTAATCAGATAAAAGATTAATTTTATCCACATTTTATCCACTGACACATTCTGCAGATTTTTCATCTAACCACTTGAGGTTTTTTGTACAATATTAGGAATACATAAAACAATGCAAGTAAACAAATTAATTAATTTCTTTTTTGAATAATAAAATAAAACATTTTGTTACATAGATTGCAATAACAGCATTCCTTTAGTGTAGCAAAGGATGCATCTAAAGAAATCAATCCAATCACACAACCAGATCCAATAGATCAAACATTGCAATCAAGTTCAGCTCAGTAGTTACATGCACTGAGTCACTGACTTGCTCTGCGATTCGTTGTATTTAACATCGAGTCACTCATGCTCAGTTTTCCACACTTTGTGGAAAACTGAGCATGAGTATTGGTATTTAAGAGAATACTTAAATACCAATTTAAGTATTCTCTCCTTAAATTGGTAAAAAAAATAAATAAATAAAAATAAAAAAGATGACTGCTGATATAAATTTTTCTCACGCTTTTAGTAGTTTTGTATTTTGTTTTTAGCATAGAAATATTTTTGCTCCACATCATCCAGCTCATAAGACAAGACAAGACAAACTTTGATTTAGTGTGAGAAGCAGCTCCACGGTGTCCATCCAGGTCTGCTCTGATTGGCTCAAACACAAAGCGTAAGCATGTTTCTGTGACAATATTTGATCATGCGTGTGTGTGTGTGTGTGTGTGTGCGTGTGTGTGCGTGTGTGTGTGTGTGTGTGCATGAGTGAATGCGTTTGTTTGTAATACCTTGTGGGGACCTGACACATACTATGTTGTGGGGACCCACTGTTCCTTGTGGGGACTGAATCTGGTCCTCACTAGAGGAAACGCTGTTTTTGGGTCAGGGTCAGATTTAGGACCAAGGTGTGAATTGAGTTTTGGGTTAGGGTGTGGATAAGGGTAAAATTTAGGCTGTAGAAATGAATGGAAGTCAATGGAAAGTCCCCACAAAGATAGCCATGTAATCATATGTGTGTGTGTGTGTGTGGGGGGGAGTGCACGTGGGTGGGGGTGTGTATGTCAGCATGCTTACAGCTGCCATACACCCACAGTGTACCTTCATCAGGCTGCATTATGGAGCCTTCAGGTGCAGTCAGAGCTCCTACCTGCTGCACAGCCTGCAGACAGGCCACAGCACCACTCAGCCAGCCACACACACAGCCACATAAAATGAACGAAATAGAGAGAGAGAAAGTGTGTGTGTGTGTGTGTGTGTAAGAGAGAGAGTTCTTACCACCTGCCCCCGCCACCACCATCATGACTGTGACCACCTACAGGAGTGAACTCACTTCATCTGACCAAACAAAGCCTCCCACCTCAGCTACAACAACAAACACTTGACTGCAATTACTGAGACCCACTCAGAGAATCCATACATAGTCAGGACCAAACTCACTCCGCTCCAGCGCACAGTCCAGCTCCGTTCATATTTTGACGATTTGTGGCTCTGCTTAAAGCTCAGGTGTCAAAGTCCAGTCCTCCAGTCGCTGTCCCGCAGTTTTTAGATGTGCCACAGGTACAAAACATGAAATGGCTTAATGACCTCCTCCTTGTGTAGATCATAATGACCTAATTATTCTATTCAGGTGTGGTGCAGCAGAGACACATCTAAAAGTTGCAGGGCAGTGGCCCTTGAGGACTGGAGTTTGACACCCCTGGCTTAAAGGAATCAATCAACTGTCACTGATAACAAGAAGTGTGCTAATGTGTGAATCCAAAGCTGCAGACTGATGCCTCAACAGAAAGTGGACACCTGGAGACAGAGAGCAGAACCAGATTATTTGAACTATGACCTCTACCAACGGCTGGGTCAAAGGCCAAATTAATCTGATTGCATTTATCCATCCATCCATCCATCCATCCATCCATCCATCCATCCATCCATCATAACCCAGTGTTCCAGTCCAAACTGTGTGTGTTCCTTAAATCTTTTGTATTCTTTTGTTTTTGCAGCTGTTATTGTTGTTAAAGTCTGTCATATAGGAGTGTTTTTGTGTTATGTTGTTTTGTCCCAAGACAAGTCGCTGACACACACACCAATCAGCTTCCTCTCCTGAACAGCCAATCAGAATGTCCCCAGCCCCACACAGTTAAACTCCTGCTTTAAATCCATTGTTTAGGATAGAGATTATTTTCAACTAACTGTTGTTCAACTGAACGTCCAAAACAGCCAATAGTCAACGTGTTTTCAGACTAAAATGGAAATCTAGTTCATCCAGTGAAATTTGAGTCTCTCATGGTATCTATCTTCTTCAAGTGGAAGAGTCCGGAAACCTCTGAAAGGAACCATCCAGCTCCAATACTTGAACCTCTTCAGCCACATTCTTTCAGCATGCAGGTCCTAACCAGCCTCCTCCATCTGAACTCATTACCTTATAGGTCAACCTGTGGAAGCTCAGTCCAGCTGCTTGTGTCCTTGATCTCAGTGGATGGATGGATCTGACCATAAATGAGAGTTGAAATAAGATAAATATTTGTTTTCACCACAAAGCACCAAAGCAGTGCCTGCTTTCCTGCAGATGAAATCCCAATCTGTCTCTCCATCCCCTGCACCATCAGGGTTCATCATTTGGTAGCTGACCTCTGACCCAGAAGGAGCAACCCAGCTTTGTTCTAGGTGAGAACCATTACCATGGAATCATTTTTCTCTTTAAGTCACAACTCATGAGTGAAGGTGAGTCAACTGAGAGTTTCATCATTCAGCCCAGCTTCTCCATCACTACAGTTGAATGTAGTGATGCTGTTCTTACTGCAGATAAAGTCCTAAATCTGTCCATCTTCTTCTTCATTCCACCTACGCCAGACCAGGACAACTTGATGTAGAGACTGATTCCAAATCTCAGAGTATCTCTCAGTTGAACATCAACACAAAGCAAAGACATGTCCAATGCCAATAAAGACTTTTTTTAACTTCTAGAAGGCAGCAGTGGGCATTTACTGAAAAAAAGTCTAACTTTTCCAAGTTTACTTTTACTTTTCCTACTTACTTTCCTCCTTCACCAACCAGACTTCCCAGTTCTTATAGCCCATGTTATATCAGGACACTGAGTAATACTCATAGCCTTGCTTTGAAGTGCAAAAAGCCCAGAGAGAGAACTTTGGAAAACAAAAATAAAGATGAGAATGAAGGGAAGCTGCCGTTTGTGCCTTGAAAACAAAACTGCTAATCCCAACACCGAATGGCGGGTAAATCTAAGCAGATTAGAGCAACCAATCAATTAGATTAACCTCATATTAATTTGAATGTGAGAGATAATCCGAGGTTACATCTGTTTACTATAACAACCGGCGTCATCATCTCTTGTTATTGTGCTTTCAAACCACTTGGCTTGTGCCATGCTTTTCCAACAGCCTGTGCGTAATTTGAAGGGCGCAACGGATGGACAAAAGGGTCTGGTGGAGACTAGTGGTGGGAGGGGAGGGGGGGCCTGAGCATTAAACCCTAAACTGGTGTGCAGCTTAAGGTTGAGCAGCCCGAGGCACTCGCTGTCCCTGGCGTGACCCGACAGCAGGCCGGATAGATGCGCCACCGCGAGTCTCTCCAGCAGCGAAAGAAAGTATGAGAATCTGTCTCCTTGCGGTGCCTCCTACATGCACGGGATGCGAACTCTCAACACACGCACCCAGTGAACCCTGAAACGGGCGAGCTCACGCCCATTTCCACACACCGTGTCATGTGGAGAGACAGCGAGACACGCTACAGACATAAATCACGGGAGCCAAGGGTCAATTATGTGGCTCTAAAATATGCACACGCAGGATCACTAAATATAGTCAGCATCCCCCTGTGGTGTCAGGAGGATTGTTTTCATGTGGCCTACCTTCCATCCAGCCGAGCTGTTGCTGTCGCCTTTATCCTTAAAATAAGGAACAAAGCGAACCATCCAGTCGTAGATCTGGGACAGAGTGAGCCTCTTCTCCGGTGCGCTCTCGATGGCGCGGGTGATGAGGTCCGCATACGACAGGTTCCCCCACGCGTTCCTGCGTGACGACTTGGCTTTGCGCAGCTGGCCGGCCACGTCGAGGGCAGCCCCGGACATGCAAGCGGGAGCGGCCACGACCGGAGCCGGGGCGCCGGCCGGGTGCTTAATCTCCGCCGGCGCGCCGCCTTTCCTGTCGGCCCGGCACGCTGGGACGTCGTAGCGCTCCGCTTTGACGGTCGCCAGAGCCAGACACGCGCGGCTCGCCTCCTCTGCCCCGGGGAAGCCCTCGGGACACGGCGGGAGCGGCCAGGTGCATGACCGCGACCGAGCATGCGGCTCGAAGTCCGAATCGATATCAACCTGATGCGCGTCCATGCCGCTGGTCTCCATCATCATCAGCATGATGATACCCTCCGCCCGACCCGGCAAGGTCACTTTAACGCGAGGCTTGTCAGCTTTTGCGCCTTCTTTTGAGGATCAGAGTGTCCAAAAGCGCTCCCTGGAGAGGGCAGATTATGGTGTGTCACACACAGAGAGGATGAAGCGTGGAAAGCAGCCGGCCGCGGTGTGGGATGTTCTCAGTCCCCTCAGTGCAACAATGTGGCATCACATCAGGACAGATAGAGGTGTATCCGGCGCATCAAGAGCAAAATCCGCCTCTGTTCCATCCCAGCTGCGCTGACCAGGACCAGGCGGCGGTCAGACATCCGCGCGGAGCAACTGTTGATCTCCTGATCAAACTCTCCCAGATGAACTGACTCTCTCCGAGATTCTGGCCCTGCCTTCCCGCAGGTTGCCTGGCTTCAGCTGACACTCACTATTACTCTCTCAGAAACAGAAGCGTGCTCTCATGAATCATTTATGTTGAGCCGAGGATTTTCCAGACGAGGGAAAGAAAAAAAGAATAGAAAAAAAAACAAGAAAAACCCAGAGAGCTCCTCGTGGATTTGATTTGGAGCATCCTCTGTCTCCGCATCACTCGGCGTGCGGAGAGACTTCTACCTTTGTCTGCAGCTTTCCCTGCACATGTCACATGGGGAGCGTCTCTCTGCCTGCTGCTCCGCTTTATACCGCACGCCTGTGCGTCTCTGAAGGCTTCAAGCCACTTAACTGTAGCGTGGAATAAAGTGGAATAAGTGCTGTTTCCATATAATTGGACGCCGCCTGGATCAAGTCACTCCCTCCAGAACAGGTTTCCAGGCTGGGAGGAGGGACCGGCTCTTTGTGCATGCTTCCATGTGTGTGTGGGTGTGTGCGTGTGCGTGCGTGTGTTGTGTGTGTGGTGGAGCTGATATTCCCAGTCCCATTTCCAAAGACAGTCAGGTTGTCATCTTTTCATTCTCTCTTTCTGTCCCAACGTGACAATTAATCTGTTTGAATTCAGTTTTTTTTCTCATTAAAGATAAACCAGACTAAAATTTCCAGTTTTGTTTTGTTTTGGTTATTAGTTAACTTGTTTTAGTTTTGCTTATTAATAGTGATTTAGAGGATGAGCTTATTTTGGTTTTATCTATATCCTTCTTAGTTTATCAAATGTATCATGGCACATTACTGAATGTGCCATTCATTGATAGGACACGTTGAACTTATTTTCTGTATTTTTGTTTATTCTAGGAAACCACACACTCACACAGACACACTGAAACACACATTTATGGCCATCCATGTTCAGTTGGACCAAGATCTGTAATACAGTTTGGAATACAAAACAGTTAAAAGGATCCTGCCTCGTGTCTTCATTATTCCATCTGCCGCACCTCATCCTAACATCTGGTCCTGAGCTGAATCCTGGCCTAAGTGGTGTTCTGGCCGACACTCCAGGTTGAGAGCGGTGATAAACACGAACAGTGTCTTACAATCCTTCAACCCTACAGCAAACTCATCTACAGTTAGAGTCTTGTCTTTTTTGTAAAGGTTATGTGCAGCAATTTAAACTTATTTTTGTAAGACCATGTTATGGCAAAAATAAAGGTTAAAAACAAATTACAACTCTGCAACTTTTTGAAAGGGGTGCCATAAAATTAGTGAGTTTAGGCCGCAGCAATCACAGAAACAACATTGCCGTGTCGTGGAGGGACTGGTAGGTGAATGAATTTAAAGCCAAATTTCCTCCACTGACATTCGAAGCTAAGGAAGGATGTAGCTTTTTTTAAAAATATTCCAAACATGGCTACACCATTGAAGACTTACAGACATTAAATTGCCCAATCAGATCATCACACAGTTTAGCCCAGTTGTTTGACAGAAATTGGGTCACTTTTGTGCAAGAAAACCTAAATCATGAACCCTCCTCCATCATGCTTAACAGAGAGCAGTGAACCGTAGCACTGTGGCTTTTGGACAAATATCCTCACTTAGGATCCTGACAAGCTATTAGCATTTTCATTTCCAACATGTACAATACTAACTGGCGTCTCTACTCAAGTTTTACAGAAATGCACTGCATTGTTTAATCAGGTGTGTATTGACTAGAATCCATCTGGATGATTGGACTGGATTGCTTTTTTTTTTAAAAGTGCCTTAAGATGACGTGTTGTGAGTTGCAGCAACATAAATGAACTAAACCGTCTCAGTTCAGAGCTGTTTTATATACAATAATAAGAAGTTAATTGTTAACACAAAGAAGTCCCTGTTCTTTAGGCCAGATTCATACAAGTTAGGTATCAGAGTCGGTCACATCTTCACACACTTCATGACCTGTTGGTTCACTATGACATTATGTTAACCTGAAAGCTGTGTTTTTAGTGACAATCGGTTAATCAATGAGTTTGATCAGTAGTGCCTGGCAGCTAATTAGCCCCATTATTCCCATTGGTTCAGTTTGGTCTTCAGCATTTTTGACGTCTTAGCCGACACAGAGGGATGTTTTGTCAATCTTTGTCAGATTGCAGACTTTTCAGGGGCTGAAGGTTTTTATTCCAGTCTTAAAAGGAGCTCGCAGTTTGATCCTGATTTGATGTTTATTGGATGAGACTGATTCTTCTGTTCTCCAAATACAAATCATCAAACCATGTGATTTAATATGGTCAGGTCAAAGAAGTAAGCTCCCTCCGCTGTCTTTGTCACACCCCATTGCCTTTGGTGGCTCTGAGTCCACAAAGCAGGCTCCATCAATGGCTGCTCTGTGTTGTATCGCTCTCCGGAAAGCCCCAACGCAAGATAGAGCGCTCTCTGACAGCCGGTTGTCAGTGACAACCATAACCTCAAATGCACCTAAATGGAATGCTTTCACAAGGACTAAATGGGTCTATCAACAAGAAGAGGAGAGAGGTGTGTGTGTGCGTGTGTGTGTCTGTGGGAGGGAGAGACAGATCAGAAGAAAAGAGACAGAGATGCTGTAAATGGGAACAAACAGAGGGAAAATTCAAAACACATGGCCCTGCGGTTTTTCACAGAAGAGTTTTATGTGCTGCAGAGGAGTTGTAAGAGGAATGTGGTGTGACTCCTACAATATGGAATGAAAACAGAGATGCTGTGCCAGCAGGGTGGATATTGGGTGTTCAGCTGCGGCTTACAGCAAAGCCCTCGTCATCACGAGTAGGTGATGCACAGCCGCAGCGCAAACACGACCGACGTGAGTCACACACACACACACGAACACGCAAACAAGGCCGGACGCAAACCAGGGACTTATGGAGAGGAGTAAACACGAGAGTGGAAGTGTGGGGAATACCGTGTCCCCTTGAGCAGGAATGTGTCCTTTTCTTCCCAAATTATTGAGGTTTTCACTCCATGAACTCTTTCATATTTTCTCATGATACGTCTACAAACATCTGCAAGAGGTTTTATTGAGATTTTGTGTGACAGGCCTACAAAGAGTGGCGCTTCAAAAAAACAGAAGAAAAATGGAAAAAAAATATATATTTTTTTATTAGAAAGAAACGTGTGTACTCACTCTGATACCCCTAAATCAGAGGTCTGCAACCTTTACAAACCAGAGCCGTTTCGCCCTCAGTCCAGCCGAATAAAACTTGTTCAGAGCTGAAAATGTTACTCTTTTCTGAAAAGACAACTTTTTTTAAATTAATATGTTTAATAGAAGATTAGTTTGGTCATGTTTAAAAAAAGTAAGTGCTGCTAAAAGAGACTCAACAAAGTACCATTCCAGGAAAACAGTTAATCCACTGTCGTCAGCAGCCATGCTAATTAGCTGAAAGCAAGGGGTAAGGACTAACCAGCAAGTAAACAAGTGTGATTGACGGCGCTATGACCTTCCTCCTGGCTCTTTCTGGCAAAAGCATTGTTTATAAACTTTACACACTTACAATTTCAAGACAATAGAAATCCATTTCCACTCAGAAAGCCATCCACTGGAAGTAAAACACTGACTGCTCATACACTCCTCACAAAACCACAAAAACTCCCAAATGTTCACAGAGCTAGCAGGTTCTGAAAAGATTTGCGTGGGTTTGTCGGAGTAACATGACCTACTTTGCCGTTTAGGAACAGAGACTTGTTGTGACACAAACCGCGGCGTCTTGTTTTGACATCGTTTCCACACAGCGTGACACGGCAACTTGTTATAGGGCACAACTCCTTCTGCAGCCGAGTTAGGCAAGCTTCTCCCACCTGCAGCTTTCACCTTCCAGGTGATGCCTCGCTGGGTCAGGGCAGGAAAATGAAGTAAGTGGAGCTTCAGGCTTCAATAAATAAAGTTGTCCTTAAATTTTCAAAATAGAATCTCAAATGAATCACTTATAATAAAGTAGAACAGCTAAATATGTACTCTTTTTTTGCCTCATTGCACTGACTTCAGTTTGTAAGATCACCAACAGTGGCTCAATCATATTGCTGAATATTCCAAGACGGAATGTGAGCACTAATTGCCTCTTCTCCACAGGTTCTCCCTTCCTTCGTTTTCATGGCTTTTCCACTGAGCCAGTCAGTCAACCTGCAGAATTATTGATGTGTTTACCAGAGGAATGGGTTCCCCACTCTCTACCTGGGGAAACCCTGAGGCTTTCAATTGTTGAGTAAGACGGTTCTGCTGCCAGAGCCGGCTCCGAGCGGAACGCTGGGATGTGCTCATAATGAGGCGAAGCTGCACCCACACTTTGGCTCACCTGTGTCACTCGATTCAATCAAAAACCCGAGAATCGGCCTTCTCCTGGTGTTTCCACGCTGCCCTGAAAAAATGAGGCTGAACATGAGAAGACCTTTAAAGTGCTGCAACCAGGAGGCACATGAAGCTGAACCTCCTGGTTTTCTGCATGATCCCTGCCAATTACCCCAGTTACTGTAAATACTGTAAATATTCTGCCATGAACATGAAGCAACCTTTAGTCAGGCTCATCAAAAATAAACCAATCAGAGGAACTTTCATCCCGCAAAGATGGAGATGGACCAGCAGCAGTAGCTGTATCCAATAGAAATGAACTACATAGATAGTCTGCTAATGTGGAAAAAGCACAATTTTGCCATTGCAGTGGTTCTGTTTTTCATCACGGATGAATAAATTTGGTCATGTGATAATTGCACCACTACGTAAAATTTCCCTGTCGTCCAAGAATCCTCCAGTCATCAGACTGAACCCAACAGAGACGTTTTGGGATGTGGAGGAGCAGGAGATTCTCATCATGGGTGTTCATCACAACGGTGTTGTTGTCATCTCAAAATGATCTAAAGTCTCAGCTGTACATCTCCGAAACATTGTGGAATCTTTGCCAGGATGAATTAACTCAGAGGAGGTTCCAGGTGGAACAAACTGGTAGATGACTTGAATTTTTTATGGGTTGGAATCTATATGGTGTGTACATTATACTCAGTCCCCTTTGTATTCAGTCTCCCAAAAATTGCATTGCTCTAAAAACAATCACCTTAGTTGTAAACGAAACCCGCCTGTCTGTAATTGAATGTGAGTCTAACTCAGGGGTGGGCAATCCTGGTCCTGGAGGGTCAGTGTCCTGCAACTCTTAGACACCTGAATCCAACAGCTGAAACACCTCCTAAGAGCAGTCAGGTTCTCCAGAGTCCTGCTAATGACCTCATTATTTGACTCCGGAGTGTTGAAGTAGAGATACATCTAAAGGTTGCAGGGGACCGGCCCTCCAGGCCTGGAGTTGCCCACCCCTGGTCTAACTGCTCATCATGAGGACCAAGGAACACAGCAGACCGATCAGGAGAAATTCATCATCTGAACATAGAGAAAGAATAAACCATCTGCAGGCCTACCGAGCCATGGGTGTCCAGCTAAACCAGCAAGGAGAGCATTAATCAGAGAAGCAGACAAAAGCCTCAAAGGTACTGAAGGCGTTGCAGAGATCCAGTTCAGGTGGACAAGTCTCTGGACAGGACTGCTCTTAAATCTCCCACATACTCGGGGATGCTGTGTGTATCAAGACTACACATACAGTCTGCCTAGCGCTACTTTTCTCCACCAGGTCAGCCACCACACACCTGTTAGTGCGGAACAGAGTGGCAGTCTGACTCATGGGTTACGTTTGACTGTC
The DNA here is from genome assembly GCF_019740435.1 of Gambusia affinis. Classification (NCBI taxonomy): domain Eukaryota; kingdom Metazoa; phylum Chordata; class Actinopteri; order Cyprinodontiformes; family Poeciliidae; genus Gambusia; species Gambusia affinis. The sequence goes on from NC_057881.1 coordinate 24,335,460, forward strand.
AACCTTAGCAGCTCTGTCTCATCCAAAACAGTTTGATGAGAACACTGCTCCCCCTGCCTAGTTTCCAGTTCGACATTGAATATGTGCAAACCTCTGCGAAGTGAAGGACGCCTGAGTATGAGGGGGCACTTTTAAAAAAACGGGTCATTATGAAAGAAGAACAGTCATTGTTGGTAAAAATCAGAAAAGGTCCAGTGTAAAGTTTGCAGTGAGCCACACAGGAGACACAGAAACACGTGAAAGACGGCGCTCTGGTCAGATCAGATTACATTTGAACTGAACAACACTACGTCCCATCACCTGGACACAACATCCACACAAGGAGACAAGGACTGGAAGGATCATGCTATGGGAACGCCTTCGTACTGCAGCAACATGGAAGCTGATCAAGGTGATTAGAAGACGTTTGAGTGGAATGCTTACAGTGACTAGGCTTCAGTTTTTACTTTGTAAATGTTTGGCTTTTTACTAACTTAAACAATGAGTGTATCTACTTGCAGGAGAGACTCTGTACTTTGGATGAGGCTATAAACTAGTACTGGAAAGTCACTTATCAAATACAAACTTTGTTTCATGAGAAACTTGATTTTTTCCATTCATTGTCCCTTTGGCCCTGCCAAGTATTTCCAACCAACTCACTTACATAAAAAATGAAATTTTTTCATGTAACACGCAGACATTGAGTTCTGCACACACAGAACTCAATGTCTGGCTGTGGAAGCTCTGGAAACAATCGGTCAGGCATATCAACCCCATACCGTGCTCATGGTCACCGTAGGAACTCATTCTCCTGGGCGCTCCCAGCATCAGTCAGACACAAAACTACCTAAATATTCTGGGAAGATTCATTTATCTCAGGAAGACAAAAGGTTTGGATTTTGTTCACATTCTGGCAGTGTGTGTTAAGGCTCTCTGATACTGCAGCACACACACACAGACATTTTTAATTCCTTTAATAAGTATAAACCACACCATTGTGTTGTTCCTGCCTTGCAGGCTTTAGATGAATACAAATACAGTTTCAGTAATATTTAAAGATTTCCCCTCCAGCGATGTTCAGTGGTGAAAGGGTTCATCCAGACGCAGTGACAGATTTCTCTCCGCCACACCTGACATAAAGAGGTTTAGCTAGCACTACCTGACACCTACTGTTAATCCTATTTCAAGCTCCACTCTCAACCATGAAATCCACTCACAAGAGGGAAAATACACAGTGATGCAGTGCAGAGGTGGTACACAGATAATCTTTCCCCTGACACTTTTCTTCGCTGCCTTCAAAGCAACAAAAGCTCTGACAATTAAAACAAGGGTGCGACTCCTCTCTGGAAAAGAGCCGTACATGGAGAGGTACGACTTTTCGTGAGAGATTACGTTAGGAGTCTCTCCTAAAAGAAAGGGAGGAACTGCATGGCACAGTTTCAGCAGGAGGTTCCAGACATATGGCAGACATTGGCTGTAACTAATGGGACGTTTCTTGCCAGCACTTGATTTGACCCAGTCCTTTAAAACTTCCTGATGGTGGTTGCAGAGAGTTGATCCAACAAACTCTTCCAGGCCTTGTGGTCTGCTGACCCGGCTCTGATCCCACAGCTCAGGCTGGAGGGAAGCGTCTCAGTCATGCAGAGAGTTCAACGAGACAAACACAACCGACCGCCTGGAATTCAGTACAGGTCTGAATCTGTGGCCAGAGGATGAAGCTGAAATGATCCACCTATTTGTTTTTTTGTTTGTTTTTTTTTTACCCCAAACATGATAGCAGTATAAAATAACAGACATGAACAAGGAATGCAAGAGACACATATATTTGTAATACAATAATCTTAACATGCTTGATAAGGAGTAACGTAGGTACAAGTAAGAAAAAAAAAACCGTATGAACTTCAACCTCCATAAACCCAAGCCATGTTTTCAGGTGGTGATTAAATTATGATTAAATAAATAAAAAAAAGTAAAAAATGAAAAATCTTGACAGGTTAATTCATTTTCCTTTTTATGTTTTTTCTCTTTTTTGCTATGGACTCACCAAACACACTCATTCATCCACACACACTCATATGCAACAGCCTCATTTTATATAAACACCTTTGTGTTATCTCACCCATATTTCTATACCTTTTGAAAATGACCTCCTTATAATTCCTTTTGAATTGTATTAAATTTTGACTTTGTTTTAACTCCTCATTTAACTTGTTCCATAAGTTTACACCATAAATCAAAATATTTAAAAAAAAGCTCTTTCTTGTGTGTATGCTACGAATCCAATAAAAGAGAAATTCTGGAAACACGATGCCGGGTTTGGGTCACCATCTGTAGAGTTATGCGGTAATAAAACTTAACAGTAATATTTTTGGTTTATTTAGACTGTCATAAAAATATAGACATTCATTTTCCAAAGTTATTTTTTCACCATGTTATTGATACATTTATAAATGTTAGAGTTCCAACCTAAATATTTAGTTAGAAAGTCAATATTTAGTTGGCTTTCTAACTGAATATTTAGTTAGCTTTCTAACTAAAACTAAATCTCAGTTTAGTTACACCATTTTCTTTCTAACTAGAGAAAACATTCAGTTTGCTCTATCAGGTCCTCTAGACTTGATAAAACATTACACAGGAGGAATGGACCAGAACTCCAGCAAAGTATTATGAGGAGCCCAAGTCAAATCGTTCACAGGTAATGCTACTAAATATTGAGGAAATGCATGGACGCTTGTGATTTTGAAGAATTGAATAAATATGTCTCTCATTATTGTGACCTTTAGCTAAAAGAAATAAATGTAGTAATCCTTACTGAGACAGTTTGGTCTGATTTAACTTCAGAGAGTGAGAAAAAAAAGGTGTATGTCTTTTATTAAGTATATGTACGCTTCTGGTTTCAACTGTATATCTGAAATAAGTGTGCTGTATGCAGTTTGAATAAATACTATCAACAAGTGGTGGCTTCACGTTAACTCATTAGGAGAGCTCTTAAATCTCGAACATTTTTAGAAGCTAACTGCAGACAGAGAAGCCATCTTGGCAAATTGCACAAGTAAAGATAGAAATGCAGGAATCAGGCACGACGTTTATGAGAGCCCTTCTATAATGACCATATATTCCCCTAAAAACATGTCAGACATAAAGAGAAAAACAATAACCAAACTGTATCATCTTAGCTCTTGTGGACGCCGAGAACATGAGGATATTTTTGGGCACAAAGGTCCAAATCTGAACACCGGCCTTCTCTCTATCTCAGCTACAAAGTATGACAAGTGAACGAAGACAAACTTGGACCGGTGTGGACACGACATGGCGAAGGCGCTGCCAGCTGACAGGAGGCTGCTCACCGGAGCCAGCTGTGACAGAAGACGGCAGGGTGGGTGTCACCAGGTACCCCTCCCCTGTCTCCGCCGCGTCTCGGATAGTCTCGCCTGGCTGATCAGGGACGACAGGGACGCTGCTCCCAACCTTCAGTCAGCTGTCACGCGAGGTCACGGCGAAAGACGGCGCGTGCGAGTCACACATGATGCCGTACAGGCCCAGACACACGCCGAGGCACACCGAGTTTGGCATTCACAGCAGCTCACCGGTTCGGTTCCAGCTCCGGGAAGGCGAAGAGAACAGGCGTGGGCCGACAGGAAACGATGTGGTGCTGAATTTAATTTCAGAGTTGCCTCTATTATGTCGGTGCTCACGGGTTAACGGGTTAACGCCGCGGAGAGAAACTGGGAGAATAAAAACACAACAACTTGGATTAGAAGGGGGTGGGGGGGACGATGGAGTTCAGAGGGTCGTATATCATTAAGCAATTGAGAAAGTTAATTAGGCAGCTCTGATAATTATTGCCATGGCAACCTGAGCGCACTCATGCAGATTTGATTAACGAGGTGCCATTTAATAGTACTGGCTACACAGCAGGGTCTGGAAAGAGCTCGACAGACCCCTAAAGGTAGAACACGTGTAATGTTTCCTTCATTACACGTGCATGAATACACACACGCACAAACACACACACACACACGCCCACACACACACACACACACACACACACACACACACACACACACACACACACACACACACAGCATGAATGGAAAAGATCCCAGCCTCTATAGTTGACTTGTAACTAGAGGAATCAGTTAAAAAGCAGCTGAACTCTCTATGCATTGTAGAAATAAAAGTATTTCCAAACAGATAAGCTGCTTGGTTTCACTGCACACAGACTCGTAGTGACATATTCCTACAGTTAAAAACAGATTAACACAAATTGAAAGAAAGGATGTGGTGTGCGTGCGCGCGTTGAGGGAGTCATGGAAGGACAGTTTATGGATTCCAGTTCACATGTTGCCCCCTGGTGGATAAACAACATTACTTGCAACACATTCAATTCCTCTGCACTTTTCAGTTTGAGATGCAGCCTTATCAGGCACTCATTGTGCTGCAGGACAGCTTCACATACAACACCCATCATGGCCATGGTACAAAACGGGTCCATGGCTCTGTCTCCTCCAGACTGGACAACTGCAGCACACTTCTCATAGCAGTAGCTATGAGAAGTGCTCTTGCTATGAGAGCACTTGCAGAGGCTCCAAAACTGTGCAGCTCGGATCCTGATCAGAGTGAGCAAAGGTGACCACATCACTTCCATCCTCCACTCTCTCCACTGGCTTCCCATTTCCACCAGGACTGAATTCAAGATTTCCCGCCTCAATGCATCTACAGAAATGTCCCTAATCATCTCAAAGAACAGCTTAACCCACAAAGCGCAACTCAATCACTCACCCCCTCAAGCCTTCTCCAAACTGAGGACCGTGGGGGATGGGGTCTTCTCCGCTGTCGCTCCACAGCTATGGAATCCCCTACCTGACACTCTGAGGGAACCACAACCCACTGACTGTTTTTAAAAAAGGCCTTAAGACATTTCTTTTTACCAAAATGTTTGGTACATTTTCTTAGATATTGGTTTTAATCTCTTTTTATATATTTATTCATTTACTTAATCATTTTTATCCATTATAATTGTTTATTTTGTTCCTGTTTCCTGCCCTGTGATATCTAAAGATATAAAGGAAATTATAAATAAAATCTATTATTAATTCTGGACCTTTAATGATAGATTTGAATTGTATTTTTTCCCAGGTTGTAATGATGATTTATTAATCTCAGAAACATGATTTTGGTGAACCAGTTTAAACGTACCATGGGACGGACACACACACACACACACACACACACACACACACACAAATATACGCAAACATTCCCACTAATATTTGGTTATAAATCTGGAAGAAAAACTCCTATCAGTTTTATTTGCATCACCAGATTCTGACATAATTCTGTCTGAACTCAGTTTATTTAAACGAGCAAGAATAAAAACCTTCAGCAAAGTTTTGGTTTAGGGAAAATCATTACAGCCTGGTATTCAGTGTAAGTTTGTTTTCACACCTGACAGCCTAGTAGACTTCGGTCAGTTGGGAACCAACATTTGTTCCATTTTCAGCTGCCACGGTTCACTTTCACACTGCACTGGGTCAATGTTCTTAAATGACCCCTCCGGTGCAAATAAAGTTATTTGAATTGAAACAGAACAAATCCTTCACCATCTCTCTATGTATGATTTTGAGCATTTTGAAGAATCTTTAAAAGCCCAAAGTTGACATGATCAATATAAATAGCCATGTTGGGTGTATGTAAACATTTGAACACACCGAATGGCAGGCGGAGGAAAATCTAGCAGTGAAATGCTGCAGATGAGCTGAGATCTTTCAAACAGTGGAGCTGTCACAAACCAGGACAGGAAGTAGATCTTCACAGGACAGTTTCATCAACATGGGGGAGAAAAAAGAAAAGAAAAAAAACCACATTTAGCATGTGCCATCAAAATCAGTTTGCTTAGAAATAAAGTAAAGTTTATTAATTAACACTCTTAAGGGCTTTTCGTGGCATAGACAGCAGCATTGTCAGCATTCAGACTAGAGTTGAAACATAAAAGGAAGGTAAACTCAGCAGGAGATTTCTCCAGGGACCGACTAAACCGCCTCCTCGTCGTTTCACACACAGCCAACAGAGAGCTATAGATTATACTTTAATATACAAATATCAAGCACAGATGAATCCCAATAACAGTCATATCCATTTTGGTCTTGTCACTCTGTGTTTCTTGGATATTTGATGACGGCGCCGGCTGTGAGAGAAGAACGGGTTTAAAAATAGAAAATAGTAAAAGGAGACATTGATTCCACTGACACAATTCTCTTTGTAAGTTCTTTTGAAGTCAGTCTTCACCTGCAGTTCACAGCCCTGTCATTGTCTATTACAGGTAGAGTCACTGTTCCGCTCCACAGTCGAGACTATTTCCTCCAATTTTAATCAGACATTTTCACAAAGGAGCAAAAATAGTTCCAACAAAGAAAAAGATGGTCAAGACACAAAGGGGTGGCTCAGATAAAGACTCGTGGTTAAATGAGGCAGAAAGAAAATATTAAAGCAGGTAGATCCTGATTGCTTCTTTATTAAGTTGCTCAATCAACAAAATTGACATTTCAAAATAAGACACATTTGTGGCCAAACGAGTTGGAGGATATGTTGATCCTGACAGCTCTCACAAGGTGCTCTCAGTTTGATTTGATGTATACATACATAATACAAGAAGAAGAAAAAAAAAACACTTCAATCTAGAAGTAATTCACAAGAAAAATGATTGCAATTCAGTTTAACAAAATAAATAAATCAAGCTTGGTCCCACATGTGGTCCAGGACTAGTTTTTATGTTTTGTTTTGTTTTTTTCCAGAGGCAGCTGAAGTTATGCTGCCTTGAAATGATGCTCGTCAATGGTGGAAAAGATGTGACCTTCACTTGCAAGGAAAGCCAAGGAGGATCTGAACGAGAAACGAGATGATCAGCATCAGCTCAGGTAAAACCCCCAGTTAGAACATATAGTTCTGGATTTAGCAGATTTCAGTGATAAGACCTAAGAATTGTAATAAGAGTAACAGTCTGCACGGCTGTTCTAAAAAGGAAAAAACACTCGTGATTTCATAACCACATCGGATTTAAACATCCCAAGAAATCATGCTAAAATGCCCTGACTTTACAGTCATTGTTGAGGTCCCCGTCTCTGCTTGGCCTGCGTCTCTCACAAGAGAGGAAGTCTAATCTAACTTGCTCTAATTTGCTCCAGAAAGTGACTGGAAAATCAGAGATGGTGTTACCAAGGATTTGTTGCAGGTAAAATTTGCCTGCAGTCACATGAAAGACTTTTCCCACTCAAGTAAACAAAAAAAAAATCATGGCAATGTCTTGTCATTTACATGCTGGCAGAGTAAAAATTCTCTCCACATCAAACTCTGCTATGGTGTCCAGGTTTTTCCAAACTATCCATTTATTTAAGGCAAGATTCAATCATTTCCTACAATTTTTGTCATTTGGAACATTGAATGTCTAAATGGCCATTAATGTCAGGTTACAGTAATGATGACGATAGAAAAACAATGTTTTAGACAAAAGGGGTCGGGAGTGTAGATGCAGTTACCTAATATCTCGTATGCTAATGTTGTCCAGGTTTCTTGTCAGGTCGTGGAAACTGATGCCATCATTATGGACAGAGAACACTTGGATTTGATGCAACACCTGAGAGAGAGAGAGAGAGAGAAAGAGCTGACAAACCTGAATGATAGTTTTACTTTTTCAGTGTATAATATGGTCACCGATGCCCAGAATCAATGCAGTGATGTGCAACTCGCTGGATCATTAGCCAAAACAACAAAGCGTGGCCGATTTAATGTCTTGCTCAGCTAAATGCACAAAATACCACCTGCGTGGAAACACCGGCAGCTCAGTTACCAGACACCAAGTCAGTCATCGTTTTCTGTAAACCAATTGGTCAAACTTGCAGCGAACCAGAGTTCACTATTGTGGTCTACTTCAGATTTTAGTTACTCATTCACACCTCCACAAATGAATCAGACTTTCTAAGCAAATGGGCTAGAGTTCGATTAAGTGAACTAAATAGGGCTGCTGTGAATGCACCCATGACCTTATATTTTCAAACAGCATAATAAAAGTACATTGGACCTGCCTCGGTATGCCAACTACTCAATGTAAAAAAAAAAAAAATACAAAAAAACCCCCTAAATGTCAAAGTGTAAGCACACACAGTACAACATAAACAGAAACTAATCAGGATGAACTTGCTCTTTGCAGTCTCTGACCTGGCCCTGGACTGTAGACAAACCATTTGGTAAAACGCCTTGAGGACGCGTCCCACTGCTCCAGTCAGGTTTTGGCACCACAGTTAGGTTCATGTTCACGTCAAAGACCTAGTGGAAACACAGAGATTACAGGTATTGGCCTGGTTCAAATGAAACCATGATGGCTGCCATCAGCAGTAGACATCTGAGTGTCAGTTTCACCAAACAAAGAACTTCCTAAAGGGGTTTGTGATGCAAGCTTGTATGGCTTGTATGTTCAGTCTAAATTTTATGAAATGGTTTTTAACAGTCTTTTTTTTTTTTTATCTAGGTAGGAAACAAGCATGTTAGGACACATTATCAAAGTAACCTTTGGTTGCATTGCCAAGAGCAACCGTATCTCCAACCATCTCCAGGTGCTTAAAATCAAACACCTGGAAAATCAATGTGCACAGAGCAACAACAGACAAAAGCATTAAATTGCACATTTTCAGACTTCCTGCAGTAGCTAGCTGTGCTGCAGTGCAGTCCTACCCGGTTCACATTCAGGACATGGAGAGCTGGTCATAGGCTGGCATTTTTATTTCCATCCTCTTTAAACCTTAAGACATACAATGTTATTTTGCTCCTGGAATTAAATTGCCAAGTCCTCCACCAAGGGGCAGCCATCATAGCTCCTTATTTCCCCAGCTGCTGTACAAAACCACATGATTACAATTTTTCTAACATCTAAGCTAACGTATGTTTGAATCACTTTGGGGGGAGTCTGTAATTTCACATTTCTTTAATTATGCAATTTAGGTTCCCATTTGCCAAAGTTGATGTTCCCAATGAAGCAGAAATGCACAAGAGTATACCTTTCTGAAAACCTGCATATGAGCTTGTACCACCTCCAACATGTGGGAGCTGATCTCATTCAGGTCCTTTACACGTCGGACATTCATTGCCAGTAGCGACCTCTGTCCCTGTTGAATCAGGAGAAGAAATGCCAGTGTGGTATTTTTTTTTTCCAGTGCTTACAGCCGGTTTCTCTAGAATGTTTGCTTACATTGTAGCTGCGCAGGCTTCCAATCACCTTCACATACATTCCTGGAGAAGCTACAGTCATCAGTGCAGAATCCTGTAAAGATTGGAGTTTAGATCCAATCTTATCGCCATGCCCATCTTACTTCTCCCCAAATGTTCTTTAACACCACTGACCTCCATGTTAACCCACAGCTTCACATTCAGAGGTGGACCGGTCATGTCATCCACGGCATACTGGACGTTGGTCACAAACGGAGCGAATCCTCTGATGATCCCAACAATAGAAACCTGAGATAGAAGGTAGCACTTGGCTTAGGCCAAGTATACTGCTTAGCCTAAGAATTATTGGAAATGTACCAAGGCTGTGATGAAAAGCGACAAAGAATTGTAAAAATATTTCTTAAGATGTCAAGATGCTGTTGAGAACAAATGAAAATCTTATCATTAAAATTTGCCCTTGTGATTTCTAATAGCACATAGAGTCTTATATTCAATATCTCAGGAACATGTCTAAGATTAGAGCCTTCATGTTTGGAGTGACCCAGAAGGAAAGGGATGAATGCCAAATGTGGTCATGGATAGTCAGACCGCCATAAAAATGCACCAGTAAAAATCACTGCTTGAATACTTAACATACATAAGTGATGGTTAAACAACACCAAATATGGAAAGCTGTCTGTAACCTATAAAAGACACTGGGACCATACTGTTTTGAGGGAAACTCTTTAATTAGCGTTGCTTTCCCTCAGATTATGTGTGCTGGTCTGTAATACAAATCTTATTCATTTATGGGTGTTTTCACAGCTGATAGTCTGGTATACTCGGTTAAATTGAGGAGTAAAATTGCAGCATTTGCTAGATTTTCAGCTGGTGTAGTTTGCTTTCACACTGCATCTACAACTAGAACCACTGAAGGGGGTGACACAAAAAACTCTGAAGAAGACACAGAGAGTAAAATTCCTGCTTCTCAAAATGTGGACTAAAACATGGAGTTGTTGTGGATTCTGTCATTTCCTCCATCACTTTTATCCTATGCTATCTGCTTACCCACACAAGCTGCAGCTTACATAACGATGTTTGTGTATGACTGCCACCAGTCATATGTAATATGTAGTCTGATCAGTTTCATTAGTCTGAAACTGATCAGACCATCCTTTGGGAGCAGAGGGTACAAATCGCAGAAAATAAAAAGCTAAATTGGCGCTACAGTCTTTGCCTCACTTGGTTCCATCCATTAGGTGAGCTCAGTGTGGCCCAGTGTGGCCCAGTGCTGGACGGTGAATGCAACTCTGCATCTGCTCCATTTGGATGACATGTATGGCTTGTAACATTTGATCATGTTTTGGCATTTAAGCCTGTTTTTATATATAACCAAATCTCATTATTTCTCAAGGTAATTTACACTGAGGGGTTCTGGTCGGGTCCTGAAACTGGTTAACGGACCTGATGGAGCACAGAGACAAAATGAATGAACTCCAACTGAGTGGAATCTTATTTTTTGTGGCTGTATGATTTCTCTTTGGCAAAACACCGTGAGCCATTTCTCCCGCCAGCGTTAGACAGTCCGTTTGTTTTGGTTGCATTTACCCAGAATGCCCTGCGCTCTAGTCCGGCTCCTGGAAGCTGTTGGGGGCCCGTCTGCTGTCCGCTTGGCATTCGCATAATCATTCGTACCGCACGCAAGTTCACTCCAACTGAACCGAGACCATTTGTAGGCGGAAGTAATCTGCTGAATTTCCACAGAAACTTTTTAAACTATGTTGAATAATTTATTGAACTGACTATACTGTTTGATCACCAGTCCAGCAATTAGAACGTATGCATGATGGAATTGAAAAACCTTTTTCGTAAAGTGCCTCTAGACAACATTTGGTGTGAATTGGCACTATATAAATAAAACTGAACTGAGCTTCAAAGTGAAGAACTATTAAAAAAGAGGTGAACATTTACAAGTAGATGTTCACTTCCTCTGTAATGGACTGCAGAAACTACCCACAGTGTACGTTTGCAAAGAGGGATTTTAACAGGTGGCTAAATCCTGTGGCTAGTAACTCTCTGAAGTTCACTGTTCAACAGCTTCTCTCTCAAACCTGACCTCTGAAAATAACCGGCTCACCTGTCTGAGCTCATAGTCACAGATAGTGAAGCAGTCGTTGGAGAGTTGAGGAGCAGTCAGCAGCTGAGAGACGGTGCAGGGGAAAATCTCAAGGTGTGCTTTCTGTGGCAGAGACAGTGAGGGAGCAGATTATGAACCCAACAAATAATCTGCTGCTCTTGGCTATTAAAACTCTTTTCACTTAAGCCAACAGAAGTGCACCTTTGATGATGTAGCTTTGTGGCTCAAGGTTTCACCACTGGACTGACTGCAGCCTGTGTCAGAGCGGCGAGAGTTTCAACTCATGTGAAGGACATTCAACAGACAATTTCATAAACGTGCCACTCACCTTGATTCCACATGTTAGAGGTCAAACAAAGTCATTAAGCTGATCTGAACTGGCAGCAGCATGCTTTCATCAGCAAAGGTTCAACACCAAACAGAAGAGCTCTCTGGGTTTCTTCAGCAGCTGAGCTGAGTTACACCAATCACCTGTGAGTCAGTACAGCTTTAAAGAGCCAGTCAGATTCACTAGCCATTCCTTATATATTCAGAATTCAGATTATGAACTCGTTTTTAGTCATTAATTATCAGTGGATTTTAAACTATTTAATCTCTTCAAAATGCCATAGAAGGTAGTGATCAGAACTGAGGACAGTTGACAGATTTGGCTGGATCTGGGACAGGATAATCACATAACCCCCATCCAGACCAGTCAGTCTGTAGCCACTAGAAAATTCATTTAAATTTACCATTTAAAGACATGATTGATGCTGCATTGTGTCTCCTTCCCTCTTCTCCCTAATTCTTCTCTGCCTCCCTCCCCCCTCCAACTTACTCCATACTTTTGATTACTTTAATATAATAAAATAAAAGTTTTATTATATTAAATAAATGAGTACTTATTACAATATATATATATATATATATATATATATATATATATATATATATATATATATATATATATATATATATATATATATATATATTACTTATTCACTCACTGTATTGCTTAATAAAGTAATTAAATTGACAATTTTAATTAAAACTGGAATCAAATCTAGGAAACTGAGTCCAATCTAGGCTAATTTTGTTCTCTTATCGAAGAACACCAATTATAAATGTATTAATTTTAACATGTCATTGTACTTAACCACACAGAAACGGTACATAATGAAACTAGCCTCTAACCCATACTGTATACATTTTGCTTATCTATTGCTGTAGGAACCTTATTGCACACTGGGAAACAAAATGCTGCTCATGGCTGAACTGAACGTTTCTGGGGTTCCTTTAAGAAGCCGGACCTTAATGACACCACCAGTAGACTCTTTCTGAATTATCCATTAAAGCGCTGAGAAAAAATTTTCCCATATAAAAAATGTTCAGTCTTGTGTGTGACATACAAACTGTAAGAATTAAAAATAAACAGGTTTTTTCATACAGCAGTCATCACATTAGGGGACGTTCCAGACTTGTTTTTAAAGTTAGACCATCAGACTTCCAAGTACAAACTGAACACATTTGCTCAATCCAGCAGAAAATTTATTATTATTATTATTATTATTATTATTATTATTATTATTATTATTATTATTATTATTATTATTATTATTATTATTATTATTATTATTATTATTATTATTATTATTAGTTCCCTAAACAAACAGTTAAAGGAGAGGCCGTTATGCTTTAAAATGATTAGAACCAGTGTCACAGAACGTCAACTTTTAAGGAGCAGGACAGTGTAGAGCGGCCACCAGGGGGCATAAGTGATCCACAGGAAGACCAGATGCTCCTGTTACTGTGTGATCAGTCTGGATGTTCTGAAGGGAGGTTCTAGGTTCTTCACCGGTCGGCATTTGGACCCAAGACGTGAAATTCAAAGTACACAACCCAACAGATCACACGAATAACTAAGTTGGGACAATACTGCGAACTATAACCTTTTTTATTTTACTGCGAACTATAACCTTTTTTATTTTATAAAATATGCCCTGGTTATGTTCCACAATTCATCCAAAGGAATCAGAGAATACAAACAACGGCAGGTTTTCACCACTTAGGAAGAAAACTGCTGTTGGTAAAACTTTCTATTATGATGCCTCTGACACCTGGAATACAACTTCAAGTAATATACAGGAACTCCCACTTTATTTAGAAAACGTCAAAATCAGACTCCTGGAAAGCCAAAAATATCAAATTGACCATATTTAAATATTTACCATTAGATTATATGGCCCATTATACACATTTCATTTGGTATTTGCTTTTTAAAACTCCAAGTGGGATTACAGATGGGCTGCACAGTGATGCGGCTGGTACCTTTTAATAAAGGCAAGAAGGTCACATTTTGTCTGCTTACATTTTTCTTTCTTTACAATAATTTACTGACACCCAAGGTTCCAAGAACTTGTGAGAAAGTGAAAATGGTTTGAAAATTAGAAGTTAAACAAAACATCCTTTATCTATGTTTCATTCATAACTGCTAATCAGTTATGATTAGCAGTTATTAGCATAATTAACTAATAAGTTAGTTATGTTTAACTAATAACTAATAAGACTAGTTATGCTAGCACAACTAATCAATTTATTGCATTATTTCTAATGCAATAAAGAATTAGCTTTATTGTCACTGTTTTTGGACTCAGTTTCTGGCTTTTGAATTTCAATTCAGTTAAAAAATGCATTATGTATCTCAAAGAGAAATTAAATATTGGGCAGGAAGGATTTCCTGTAGCGGTCAGTCTTGCAGCAAATCTGAAGGGGCCTCTGACTGAAGACTGTTGCTGTATTATAATCTTGTTAATGTCATGTGTTGCTGGGGCAACAACACAGTGTCGGTGGCTCTTCAATCGGTGGACTGCCAGTTGGATTCCCGCTCCACTCACTTTTGTTGTTTGTCTCCTTTCCCTGGTCAGAAGTACCTGTAACAATCATACTTGTGGTGTCTCTTTAAGAGAGCCCACGTTATCACTAGTGATGTCATAAGTCTGTGCCACTGCACCTCTGTCAAGAGTGCGGGAGAAACATGCTGACAGGACAGCTGTGGCTCTGACCCAGCAGCTAGCCATCACCACTGTGTGAATGAGCCCTTTGAGATCTAAATTTGACACATAAAAAAAAAAAACATAAATTCTGAAGAGACAGTGAAATTACCAGGATTTGTGGTCAAAGATCAGTTATTTATTTATTTATCTATTTATTGTTTGTTTGTTTGTTTTTTAGCTTGTGAGATTCTAATCAATAACTCCCAGCTGTAAATAAATAAAAATAAAAAATACCTTGTTGCCACGGTTATGCATCATAACAAAAGTTCGAAATTAAAAATAAAGTAAGAGCATCCGTCGTTTTGGATGTTGTGCAGGTGCACAGCATCCAAAACGAAATAACAAATAAACAATATGATAGCACCTGGATTATATTATGCAGGTGTGCATGTTGTATTCTATCTGAGTGACAGTTAGGTCTGGGGAGGAGTCTGTAGGGAGGAAGGTGCTAAATAAAGCTAACTGCACTGACCAAAAGTCAAGCTGCAGAAAATAAAACTTTCGCACCACCATAACACTGAGTTGTTGAATTGCAATTGAGAAATACATCCTTTTATCAAAATACATTTTAACAAAATATCTATAAATACATACATTTGAATGCCATACAGCGTGAGCAACGTAAGATTAAAATTAAACATAGAACTGTGAATTTGTTTTACTTTGAAAGGAACAGGAAGCTGTTCAAGCTGCTCACACGGTGAGCTGTACGGCACCTAGCAGCACAGCAGCTGCACGCTCTGACGTCCAGTGTTTGACACAACCTCGTCGGCTTGACTGAGCGAGCGGAGTGTGTGCAGCTGTAATGGCTGCCAGAGGGAGTGAGGAAGACCACCAATGAACCCCCGAGAAGCGACTCTAAGGTGAGCCTCATAACCTGATATCATGCGGTCAAATTTTAACCTCTTCTGTCCCCGCTGTACATCCACCATTGTCTTGTCTGCTGTGCGTACCTGGCAAACCAGCTTGCAGGTGTGTTCGCTGCTTGATAGCAAGCGCACGTACACAGGACAATAAACTGTCAACACCTTGTGGTTAGCATGGATAGCTCCTCTGTTCCCCACTGTTGGGTCAGTGTAAGGGGAATGAGCATGTTTGGGTTTAAATGAGGCGACGCCAACGCAGAGCCAGATTTGTGAACGAACTGGAGCAAGCTGGACCCTTTGTTAGCTGCTGTTAACATGATTAGCTCGCGTTAGCAGCCAGGGGCCAGGCCACATAGCTGTTAGCCTGATAGCCAATCACCGAGGTGAGTGTCTCATTAGCCCGTTCACTTAGCTGTCTGTCAGGGGAACAACTGCCTGCAGCACTACATCATCTTCTGGTTAAATGTTGTTCATATCTATCAGCGAAAGGTGTGAATACACTCTCCTTGTTCTGTGTTTTTCAGTTAAGGAGGAAACACAGTTAGCTAACTTTTATGTTTTGTTTCAAACTGAAATTTGTATTTTAAATTTTGGCACTTTTAATCTCTTTTACAGATTTAACAGTCCTAAGCAGTGGTGGAAATGTTGGTTATACTTGGTAAAAATGTATTTTTTTTTCATTGCAAGACCAATATTTTATGAATTAGTAATGTAACATTTATGTTGTATTAAAATAACATTATTGAGCAATCTCCCCCATCTCATATAAAACGTATAACTAATACAGAAAGTGTAAATGATGACGTTCAAATCAGTAGCCTTGGATTAAAAAGAGTGACTTTTCCTTTGAGTGTGTGACCTTTGATTAGGGAAGTTAGAACCTGAAAGATTATTTTTATTCCCATGCACCAAAGCTTGTTTTGATTTGTTTTCCACAGTGTTCCAGAAAGGTCAATAAAATACAGTAAATAAATTATATAGCCTAAAAACGGTGTAATTGTGGAGTGAAAGAACACAATTTGATAAATCCTTATCATTACAAGCAATGTAATTATTTAAAAAAAAACTTATTGTTTTGAAACCATTTTCAAGTAATAATGAAAATGGCATAATGGCAAGAACACATTCTCAAAGATCAATAAACTTTAAATTCCAAGGAACAGATAGATAGATAGATAGATAGATAGAAAGAAATGTTTAAAATTGGAATACATTTGAACATCGCAACCAAAATTAATAAACAGAAACAACAAAAAAACTGAAATATGAAGTTTCTGTAAGCAAAATTATCTTTCAAAAAACGGTAATTGAGACCGAAGCATCAGACTGACGACTTTTATCACTCGGTTTTTGGTAACGAGAAAGGAAAGCGATAAATCAAGCGAATGAACATTTTTGAGTTTCTTTTAATTCATCAGGCAATGAATTGATTTATCGTTTATTGTGACAGGCCTAGATTTGTATCCTAAAAACCTGCAAGCAATCTGGTGCACACTTCGATCAGGACGTTGGTTCTTTTTTCTTTCTTTGGTCTGTCCCACACGTCTCTATTAAAGTACACGACTGTCAGCAGTTTGTTGTTTGGCTGTCATGTTCCTGCTCCTGCTCACCCCTCCATCCGCCCCCTCGGCTTCTTTTCATTGTGAGAACGAGGTTTTGACAGGTTCTCCTCTTTGACATTGTGATGGTTGTGCATACAGAGCACACAGAGATAAACCTGTTGTGATTAACGGTGTCTTTATAACAGTGTGGTGATTGCTGCACTGTTTGTGTGTGCTATCATGTAACGGTCACATTGTTCTGCTGAGGATTGGTATTGATGGCCACAGTGACTGACCAGGCACTCTGTCTGCCTGCAGGGCTTTTAACCTGCACATGTAAACATTGTGTCACTGTGTTCAAGATCTTGTTCCTTGGTCGCTTTGTTATACATATTATCTTAAGCGGAGCCTTTACTCTTGAGCCATTCACCAAGGTAGACTCTGTAGAAAATGCAGGAGAGAGCAGAAGAACAAAGAGCCACCCTGGTTCATTCTGGTTCAGTTAGCCACATGCAAAGTCAATTAGCCACATTCTGATTTAGTGCCTGGTGGGAAAAGGAATGTTTTTCAACTGAACTTCATTATAATTTGTTGAAAGCTCAGATTAAGAAGCAGTTCTTCAGACTAACGTAGGTGGTAGTTTAACCTCTCATTTTGCTTGGCTCTCACTAGTAGTGGGTCAGTGCAGTCTATTACATCTCAATAGCCACGTTTCCATCAATGGGGTTTTTATGAGCATTTTAAAATGTTAGAAAAGGTTGATAGAAATGGCACAATTTGAAATAATCTCCTCAATATCACAGTGTCAAAAAACACCTCTCTGGAGGTGTTTTTTGGCTTTTCTGGAAGTGATAATGTGCTAAGGAGGGAATGGAAACACATTTACTGACTTAGTTCCAAACTTCAAGCACAGATTGGAGGACTGTCAACCTGGAATGGCATGTCCAATTTTCAATTTCCTTTTGTTTTTGTTTTGTTTTGGTTTTTTTGCAACATTTCAAAAGTTTGCTAAAAATTCCCATGACGATTAGATGGAAATACTGTTGATGATTGTTGACTCTCAATAGTTGCAGATTCTTTGCAGTTGTAACTGGAGAGAACTTTGTAACTAGCTTAGTGTTTTTTGAATTAATGTCTAATATTCAGCACCACTAGCTGGATGTGCTGAGGGTCCACAGTGTTGCTTCATTCTATCCAACAGACCTGTTGTTTCTTCTATTTCAAAAGATTTCTTTTAAATGTAACATATCATGGGTGTCATTTTCTCTTTGCATGTGATAGTCACCATATTATCCAGATTTCAATTTATCACAAAGTTGTTTATTTTATGTTTATATTGCCCCCTCACCCTCTCATTACTTATTTATATCTAAATTGATACAAGATGTCCCATTTTCAATTTCCTTCATGGGATCACAACTTCACACTTCAAACGCATAGAAAGGTTAAATTCTATCTTATTTTTAGCTTTGTAGGAATACTCTTGCTAGCTAGCTGTAGTTTAGTTAGCATTAGCTTTTGACTTGCATTTAAGTTTCTGGATTAATCCGAGATGAGGAAAAAATGACTGACAAAAAACAATAGAAGCAAAAATAAACATACTGGTTTTAAAATACTAGCAATCATAACTTTTAGGAAATGGCTGCACTGGACGTGAATGGCTGCCATGTTTTAAGCATCTTGCTTGTGTCTAGCTCACCCGGCAAGATTTTTGTCCCAAATTTCCCCTTCGGACAAACTTAAGGATGTCCCAGTTATCATGATGGCTCTTGAGATAATCTTCAGAAATATTTCTGTAGTGTGTTGGTCTTTCTATGCAGCTGGACACCACACACAGTGCAACCAAACCTTTTATCCCTAAGATTTTTTATTGTTGTCTGTGTGTGGTCTCAGGTTTGGAAAATCGGCCGACGATTTTAGAATCTTGCCATGTGAACCAGGCTATGCTGATTAGCTACATGCGGGGTGTGATTAAAGGGTAAAGTGAGCTAGCAGAAATAAACAGTTGTTTAAAAGGTCACCTAAATTATGGTAGAACATTCTCATATAATGTTATGTCTAGTTCTGGTACCACCTGGTGTAAACAGGAACTTGCCAAGCAAAATAAAGGTGAGGCACTCAAGAAATTAGTCCTATAAAGTTCCAAATTTTCAATCAGAAATCAAAGAAAATTTTTTTCTATACAACAGAATGTAATGTTCTTCACAATTACAATAAAGACCAATATAAATGTGGCACTGCTTGTTCAAGCTGCTCCAATCACTAAAAGACTTCTCACCTGCAGCGCCACTAGTTGAAATCACATGGTGGGGTCTAATGCAAGCTCATGGAACTGGACAGTTTACAACCAATTGAAATGGGCCTTATTAAACCGACACCATGCAGTTTTATCTACAAAGAATCATTTTAACCCTCATGGTGGAGCATGTCTGTCTGCAGTCTGTTCTATGGTATTCAGTACATGGTGGATCCCAAAGCTGGGATCCACCATGGGATCAACACATCAGAAAATGGGAGGACAGCCATGTTTGAATCGTATATTAGCGGGTCAAGTAGGCATTAATTCCAACAGCCATGCTGTAGAGCTGTCATGGTTCTGTGTTGGAAGTTACTGCTAGTGATTGTTGGCTTTGTGTGTGTGTAGTCAAATATGGCCGCAGCAAACTGCAGAGACTCCAAAGCTCTGTAAAACCTGTTAGCCTATTAGGGAAAACTTGGCTGTTGATGATTTCTGGTTTCTGGGTGTTTTCTTCAGGCTTTGGTTAATTAGCCAATGCCGCAGAAAGCATAAGGTCCAGCTAAGTCACAACAAGCACTTAATCAATTAAGTGCATGTTAATTAAATTGAGCTTGATAATTTCCTTTTTTTTCCTTTTAGCAAAGGTCTACAAATCAACCAGTGTCTTCTTCTGCTTTTCCTGTCATAGAGGTTTGACTGACAGGCCGGCTCACCAGGCCATGCCTGCACGTTTGCAGTTAACAATAATCACTGTACTGTTGCCAACTCGGTGACTGTTTAGCTATAATTAGCAACATTTCAGACAATAAAAAATTTCTGTCAGCCAAAATCGGAACTGGCAGGTCAGGATTTTTAAAGATCGGTGATTGGAGATCGGCTAAAAAAACTTCAATCAGTGCACCCCTAGTACTTGTGGTTTGGTGGAGAGCAGTGTAGCAGGCTGCTTTATAATTTACTATGATGTGTAAGATGAGTTCTTTATCACTGGAATAATGTGTGTAGTTGAGATTCAGACTCTGTGCTTCCTTCCAGCAGCTTGATGAAAACAAAGCTTCAGTTATCTCCCACACAATCCAACAGTAGAGGTAATTTATAATCAGCTACACTATCTGTTAATAAACCAACTGATGATCAATTGTTTGGGAAAAAATACTCAAAATTCTGGCTGCTGACCAGAGAACTAAAAAGAAAACCGGGTGATAGAAAGTACACTCACAAGCATCAGACCAGTGTTCAACCAGCGCTGATTAGCAATACTACCTTTAAAATACGTCACATTTCCTTACAGGAAACATATTACTGGTTACTGTTTTCAGTTTCCACTGGCTGGATTTGTCAGCCAGTGTTTAACATAATAAGACTGTGATAAAGGCAGAGGTCAGGATATAAACTCTTCTACAATGCAAAACAGCAAAGTGAAATGACTTGCTTTGCCCTTTGTCAACATCATAAATAATCAGGCATTCAACCAGTTTGTCTGGTAATATTTTGTTCCTTATGAAACTGAAGACCAGCTCTGCTTCTCATTTATTGACTGCTCATTTACAGTTTACTCTGTGGGCGGCTGTAATGAGTTTCACCTGTACAGCTGCCACATTCTCATGGGTTAAAGCTTCTCTTTGTCCTTTGGTATCATTATCAGACAAACTGTAGCTTTCAGAACCCAAGCATGAGCTGCTGTCTGTAAGCAAACATAGTTCTGTTTGCATATAGATTTTTTTTTTTCTTTTGCGAACACATTTTTCATATATTCATGTAAAATCTCAAGAACTCCCTGCTGTGGATCATGGCTAAGTCAAACGTCCAACTCCATCAAGCCATGTTCATTAGATAGGTTCTCTTACCCTCCAAATGTTTCAGTTTAACTCCGGCAGTGAAGCTAGTTTCAGTTTGCATAATCTCTCCGTCATTCTGTACAAGAGATGATGGCTTGTTTTACTGTGTGCTGCCACTGTGAGACGGGATTAGTCAGCAAGCAACCCAGACGATTAAAACACATTGAACACCCAACTTAAATGTATCATCTTCACACTTTCTTCACCTTTCATAACTGTATTTGGGTTTTTCTGATGCATGTAGCTGCCCAATGTTCTTCCTTTGGTCTCCAATCCTGGGAGCAATTTTTTTACTCCATAGAACTAACAGGAGCCACATAGCAATTTGTAAGGCAAATTTAGTAAATGTTTTTTAAATGAATTCAAATTTTAAACAAGAAAAAAGAAACTAAATAAAAGTATGGAAAGACACCAACCCAAACTTGGTTGGGTTAAGAGTGACAGCTCTTAACCTTAAGAGATGTAAAAAAATAAAAATAAAAAAGTGTATGGAAAATTTATATCATTGCAAAAATAAAACAGCTGTTTCAATTATGGATTTGAATGTGGAATTCTATATTCATTTTAATCTAAGTATACATCAAAGTTTAGCTCTCGGTTGTAACTAAAGTAATGAATATTTGTATGGATGCATACTTTGTTTACAATTTATAAATGTAAATTAGTGAGCTGGCTCCTGGTGCTTCAGTGTGAGATCACCTCATTACTAAAAGCCCATAGAGAGCAGCTAACACCCCCCACTGCCATAGGAAGTCCTGTTTCCTTTCAGACCTTTCACTTTGTGTCTGACTTCAGTTTGTCTTCTGATCTGTGAATCAGATTGCTTCCAGAGATTTAGTGACATTGAGACCAAACTAAGGAACAAATTCCCAAAGTTCACTTTACCTTCCAAGTAAAGATTTGTGTTTTGAAGATCTTTTGAGTTTTCCTCACCATCTTCTTTATTCTGCTGATTTTACATACCATGGTTGGCCTTTCCTTCATGTCAAACCATGTAAATCAGCTGGACAGTTTTTCCAATATTGTATCACACTGTATCTGAGTCTTGCTAAGTGTTCTCGTAATGAGATGAAGACCTGTCTTGTTTCTCCACAGTGAGGATGGAAGGATGGTAAGCAGCCAGCCCAAGTACGACCTAATCCAGGAGGTGGGGCGCGGCAGTTACGGTGTGGTCTATGAAGCAGTAGTGAAGCGCTCGGGGGCCCGGGTGGCAGTGAAGAAGATCCGCTGCCACTCTCCGGAGAATGTGGAACTGGCCCTGAGGGAGTTCTGGGCGCTGAGCAGCATTCAGAGCCAGCACCCCAACGTCATCCACCTGGAGGAGTGTATCCTGCAGCGGGACCAGCTGGCCCAGAGGATGAACCACGGCTCCAGCTCGCCACTCTACCTTGAAGTAAGAATACAGAGTTCACCCGACTGGACTAATGCAGCTGTCCAGGTTTCAAGTATAACATTGAAACTTATACGATGTTGTTTGCCAGTTATCCATCCATTATCCAACATGTTGATCCCTAGTAGGGTTGTGAGAGCTGCATCAAGAACCACTGAATGAAACAATATGAAAATCTTTGAAAAAGACACTAATCCCAACTTTCTCCTTCACAAAATGTTTCATTTGTGTCAAATTGTAGCAATTGTAGGATTTCTAAATTGTTTTTAGTAAAAGACAATGAGCCATTTCTTGCGCAAGGATTGTTTGTTTATTTTGGTTGTATTTGTCCAGAATGTTGTGTTCATATATGCTTTTTGTGTCCATATCAGTTATTTTACACATTCACACAACCCCCAACAAACCAGACATTCTAGGAAAACAAACTGGAGTTTGATTAAGCGAACTAAACAGGGCTGGTGTGAATGTACCCTTGAATAAAAAAAAAAAATCTTATTTCCAACATTATACTTACCGTAGTGTCATACAGTATTCACTAAGCTGGTTGAGCTGGTTTTAAACTAGTTTGTGCTGTAGGTTGCAACATTTCATGGACCAGTCTGCAAGGTGCAGCTGCTAGTGTGTGTTTTTCAGATGATTGGTTTGCTGCACAGCTTTAATGTACCAGTATCACTTTATTATATGTGTAGTTTGTTGCCTCAGATCAATGGGCTGTTGAGGGCTGGGGGTGCTTCTCTGTCTGGTCGACTTGTCTGCAGCCTGTCATGTTGCCGTGGCTCCCCGCTGCGTGACAGCAGCCTCAATCGCCTGATTCCAGCCTTTCAGCAGCTCAGTGGTCTATTGTCAGAGCAGTCATTTAGTTTTCTGCAGTGCCAGCATTGGATGTTTTCCCAGAATTCCTTTATTCCCTCTCGTTTACCACACTGTGATGTTCCAGGACTTGCATTCAGAAGAGCAAATGATAAAGGAGTGGAGTTCTGCGACTGCTATAATCGTGGGATAACAGCCATCTATTCTCTTTGGACACTCATGGATTATGGCAACAACTGGCAGCCATTTGTTTTCCACCATGAGCAGCCTCTTACATACATTGAGCAGATTAGTTTTGTAGTGCACATCATTGACAACAATAAATTACACTGTATTCATTCCCTTGGGAGTTTTTATTTTATTTCATTATGTTACAGCTATAAACTTTAGTGCATTTTATCTGGATTTTATGTAATAAAAGTAACACAAAGCAATGCATACCTGAGATGGAAGCTGAATGGCAGTTTTCCAGATTTTTGTGGCTTATGCATTTAGTTTCTACCCCCTTTTATTCTGATATCCCTAAAGATGTCCAGTGTAAATCAGCTGCACACAAGTGTGTCACAGAATCTCGGTATAAATGCAGCAATTCTGTTTCTGGCCTCAGAGGTTCTTTGTAGAATAAGCAGCATCATGAAGACTAAGGAAGCCAGCAACATGTCAGGGAGAAACCTGTGGAGAAGTGTAAACCAGAGTTAGATTCAACAACAACAAACCTCCCAGACCTCTGTCAGAGGAGAGGGGAAAGATGGGCCAAGGAAGATTAAGAGATTTCATTGTATTAGCTACTGTCTTGCAAGAAAATCAACCAATGAGCCATCAAGATTGATAAAAATTATTTGTATTTATGACAGCCCCGTGGAGATCCAGCAAAACAGACTGGCTGGACAAGGAGAACATTAATCAAAGAAGCCAAGAGAACCAGGACTAGAGATACACTAGAGTGGTTTAGATCAAAGCGTGTGTATACCTTACATAGGACTAATCAAAGTCCTGACATACATTAAACTGGGCATTAGTAGCAGGTCTGGAATATTGAAGTTCACAGACCCTCTCCCTCCAAAGTTAGCCAACATGTTTTAATGCTCCTGTAATTTGGACAAAGGTGGTGACTGTGGTAGGAGTTTGTTCCCCAATCGATGGGTTGCTGGTTTGATCCCTGCTCCATTCACCTCTGTTGTTGTGCTCTTGGGCAATACGGATCACGGTGGTCAGAGTGCCTGGTGGTGTTGGTGCATAGCAGCCATGCCTCTGTCAGACTGCCCCAGGGGAGGGCAGCTGTGGCTACTGTCCAGTAACTTGCCACAGTCAGTGTGTGAATGACTGAAAGTAGTTTGAAGCGCTTTGGGATCCTGTGGACTTGTTACAAGTACAGGTCATTTACCATTTTACCATAAAACTTATGATTCTAACTTGGTAAAAGGTTTAACAATGAAGGGGGCGTGAATAGTTTTTAGCTGAACTCGTACTTTACTAACCAGGTAAACTACTAGAGTCAAAGGGTGTATCCTCCTGACACATTTGCTCAGTTTTAAATGGACCAGAGTTCATTTCCCCTGTTGGTCTGTACATTGTGCAGTTGTGAATAGACTCAAGCAAACCCTGGAGTAGACCAAACATCCAGACCCACGCCCACTTTTTGAGGTGGTCTCCATCAGCTTCTAAATGAACTCTGGTACAGTTACCTCGGGTGTAGATGTCTTTTTAGACTTTACGAGCCACTGTTGCAGGGCGCTGTGTAATAATGAGCCGTTTATTGTTGCTAATACTACTGCTGTATGTACTGATTGGACTAAAATCGACTAACAGCACAAATATGCACAACAAAAACACAGCAAGCAGGATATACAAAGTTTGCTCTTTCTAGGTATGTGCTCTGTCCTGCCATCGTCTGTTCAGTAAGAACTAGGATGATTACCCACATGATTTGAACCTTCTACTAGTTATTGTATGGTCACAGTGAACTTGGAGGATATTGAACCCATGTGCAGATGGAGTTCTGCTCCATCTAGACCACCTGTAACGGGGGCCTGACTCGGGTGCTTCCTCCTCTTTGTTCAGTTTGCTGCATGTAACCTGCTGTTTTCTTGTCGTCTTGTACTGTAGCTGGTGGAGACATCTCTGAAGGGGGAGATCACCTTTGACCCATGCTGTGCCTACTACCTGTGGTTCGTCATGGACTTCTGCGATGGAGGGGACATGAATGCCTACCTGCTGTCCCGTAAGCCCAGCCGCAAGACCAACACCAGCTTTATGCTGCAGCTGGGCAGCGCTTTGGCCTTCCTGCACCGCAACCAGATCATACACCGCGACCTCAAACCAGACAACATCCTCATCTCGCAGGCGTGCACACCCACCGGCTCCTCTGAGCCCACCCTCAAAGTGGCAGACTTCGGCCTCAGCAAAGTCTGCTCCGCCTCAGGGCTCAACCCTGAGGAGCCGGCCAGCGTCAACAAATGCTTCCTGTCCACGGCGTGCGGGACGGACTTCTACATGGCCCCGGAGGTCTGGGAAGGCCACTACACAGCCAAGGCTGACATCTTTGCTCTAGGAGTAATCTTCTGGGCCATGGTAGAGCGCATCACGTTTGTGGATGTGGAGACCCAGAAGGAGCTGCTGGGAAGCTACGTGCAGCAGGGCTCAGAGATCGTACCGCTGGGCGAGGCCCTGCTGGAGAACCCAAAGATGGAGCTGCTGATCCCGGCCAGGAAGAAAAGCATGAACAGCCACATGAAGCAGTTGATCCGGGAGATGCTGTCAGCCAACCCCCAGGAGCGGCCCGACGCCTTTGAACTGGAGCTCAGACTGGTCCGGATTGCCTGCAGAGAGCTGGACTGGGACACGTGATAAACGTGTGTATGTGTGTATGGCGTTATAAACTCCTTCCATCGAGCACATGTACACATCTCTTCATTCGCTCTTAACCCATCCTTCTTTCCATGAAAATAAATGACTGTAACAAGGGAATGATGAGAATACGCATGGGCTGCAGCTTGGTCAGACCTTCAGTCTGTGTCCAAGTGCATCCAGTCTTCTACTAGCTGTGTCTTTATATTGAAAGAGAGAGGTGCGACACCCACAGCTGCTGCTGCTGCTCCAGAACGCAGCTTCGTCTCAGGCCATCCAGAACACTACAGCCACTGCTTCCTCTCACACACCACTAGTACACAATCACCCAGAATGTCAGAAGAGAACGGCCAAGACTTCACAACTTGTCTTCAAATACCACCATGACCCCGGTGCTGATTACTACAAAATGCAATATGAGACGGTGTCCTGTGATTTTTACTCTGTAGGTTCTGCCTCAGCTTGTTTCATTCAAATCAAGATTTGAGTCAGTTTTGGTGTCAGATTCAGTTCTGCTTCGAAAGCTCAGGTAATAACATTCATCATGGTGGTATTTGTGGACAGATATCCGGTGTTGATATCAGGGTTTTTCTGTGCTCTTAGAAGCAGGGAGAAAACCAAATGCTGGTGCTTGAACATGACTTGTTTTTCCTCTGTTAGCTGCTTGGTTTGCCTGAGTGGGTGGAGATCATTTTTATCAGCTGACATCCAGCCACAAAGAGCTCATCTTTGGTATGATTCTTTCTTTGCTTCTGAACTGCAAACTTGAAGATAAGTTGACTGGCTCCAGATGCACCCATAACCAGTTGACCAGAATGTATAAAGCTCCTGAACAGTCAGTTTTCTTTCCACCCAGCCTTAAAAACATCACTCAACCTGTCAGATTAAACCAGATCATTCAGGTTTATTGCGGTCATGTAGCCTAAACGTTGTGCTCACTGAAGCTCGTGTTTTTATAGTTTTTTCAGAACACACGAGTAAAACTGTTTGGCTTTCTGTATACCTACCTTTCACTTGTTCCTTATGCCTTGTTTCCATGGAGTGGTATGGCACAGATTGATGTAGTTTGGTATGCTATTTTGTCCATTTCCATTGTAAAAGCAACCAATACAGCTGACACATACAATTGGATGTATCCATCCTGACATCCAATGTCAGGATGGAGCTACTGGTTCACACAACCTTTTGATTGGAGGACAGAAAACGTCACCAAGAGCGCTAGACACACTTGTGACGTTTGTCATAGCAGTACGACGCTACGTTTGGGTTTAACCCCGTCGGCCCACTGAGTCCAATTACTGGTCAAAACTCCTAAATACAGCAGACCATAAAATATTGAACCGTGCTCTAGCACCCTGTAGAAAGGAGAACATAGATCACAGGGTACCTCAAACCTTTTCATTCTGATGGTTAAGAACAAGCCAACCAACCATTGATTCCCCATAGATCTGCTTTGCCAGGCATTTGGGTTTGCTTTGGTGTGAAGAGCTTTAGAAATGCAGATGGATCATCAAGTGAAGGTGAAGGTTTATCCATCCATCCATCCATTTTCTGTTCACCCTTGTCCCTAATGGGGTCGGGAGTTTTGCTGGTGTCTATCTCCAGCTACATTCCGGGCGAGAGGAGGGGTCACTCTGGACAGGTCACCAGTCTGTCGCAGAGGTGAAGGTTCAGGAAATACTAAACCTTTTGATTCTCATGAAGGTTTAGTATGAAAAGATTTTCTGACAACCTCATAAGAGTTTAGAATGTTTTTGTACTTCAATATGATTTTGGCGCTTTGTAGTCTTGGGTGTTATAAAATTGACTTAAAACTTTCCATATTCAGCAGTTACATCTGCTGTGCACCCTAAGTTAGCGGCAGAATACATCATTAGTTTACATGGAATATAGCATTCCTGAGTGTTGAACCTTTAAGGTCCTCACCATAAAGTCATTACATCTGGGATGAATGGAAAGAACCTTGACATGTTGGTTATCCTGGTATGTAATCGGACAAGGCACATTTCTTTACTGCACAACCTACCTACTGATATGTTGGCCATCCAATCATGAAAAAGTTCAGTCTCTTTGCTCATAAGCTACTTGGTTCTGAGGATAAATCTACCTCTTCCTGATTTTATTTGAAATGAAAGGGCTAGTGTTCCACCAACCAAAGATTTGACTTATTTCAACTCCCATGTCTCTAAGAATTATTACATTTTCAAAACCTTCCTGCTGTGATTAGTCAATCATTAATATTAGAAACGGAGACCAAATGATTTGGATTTAAATGAGCATGGTTAGCATTAGCAAGTGTAAGCAGTCCTTGTAGACTAAGTAGTCTGACTTTCCTAAGAGATTTCCAAAAGCCCAACTAGAACTGTTGTCAAAGAATATTTTAGTAATCAAGTAGTTTATCGATTTTTAAAAAAAAAAAATATTTTTTTTTTTTTGGAGTAATTGGATCTCTCTCTTTCTTTCCCTCTGTCGTACTCCAAGCATCGTGGCAGTCAATTTAAAAATGCTTATTTGTCCCCCCAAAAAACGACAAAAACCCAGAGACTTTGACATTATGCTGCCAGCACACGGCAACAACTCGTAGACAGAAGTGAACGCACTGCCCAACACAAATATTGATCCTGCCGGAACACGGTGCGCTAAATAATGAAACATAATTTTAGGAGCCTTCGAGACTTGAATCATTACAGTCCTAAGCCCAACATTCCCAAATGC
This sequence comes from Gambusia affinis, assembly GCF_019740435.1. Lineage (NCBI taxonomy): Eukaryota > Metazoa > Chordata > Actinopteri > Cyprinodontiformes > Poeciliidae > Gambusia > Gambusia affinis. The sequence goes on from NC_057881.1 coordinate 24,364,049, forward strand.
ATCTTCTGCCACACCAGAACAAGGCTAAAGGCTCCAGAGGGTAAAACGGCTAATTTCAGTCTTCCTATGACCTCCTGACCTCTTGCCATCACCAAGTGTCTTCTGTGTCAGTTTGTTACCTCATCAGTTTGACGAATCTCCCCCAAGGTCAATGTGAGCAACAGATTTTAAAACTGACCCAGAAGAGTTTGAGTCATCTTGTGGTAATAACTAACATAATCCTCACCGCCTGGGTATCTGATGCTGAGTTCAATGATCAGGACAAAACAATTGTGAGAAACAGTCACCAGCCAGTTTCTTGGTGCATCTCTAGAAGAGAGTTTCCTCTCCTAGTGAAGAGGTTTAAGCTGCTGGTTCTTTTAGCCTCAGGTTGAAGAGTCCAAGTTGCTTTGCTGAGCACAACGTTGGAGCCTGTAAGTAGCTGCAGTAGGTCTGAATGATCCATGAAGGTTAAAAAGAAAGTGACTCTCCAACTCCAGTGTTTCTTCAGAAGCTGCTTGATAATGTGAAGTAGAAGCTGCCTGTACTGTCGCGGCAGCGACATCAATAGTCCCGTCTGAGCCCGTTCCAGACCGAGTGTGTTCAACATGCCGTGACGCAGTGAAAGCACTTTTATTTAGCTGTCTGTATTTGTCCTTGCTGCGTGATGTGGAGGACTGCGAGGCAGGATGGGCTGATGGAGTTTGTATTGCTGCAGCAGCCCTAACCATGAGGGGTGGGGGCTCCTCCATGAGCCAGAGGAACTCTCCTTCCAAAAAGCTGCTGTTTGACTCGATCTCGTCTCCCTGTCACCGTGCAGACCCTCCTTTGGCTCTGAATTTTCCAGTAATCCATTTGGTCATGCTCTTTAGCAGCTAATCCAAAGCCTGTTGGGTTGTTGCAGAACTTGGCGGAGGATCATGCTGGAGGCTCTTTTTTTTATTGTTCTATTAAATGTAATACTTCAACATGTTTCTACAGGAAGCCAGAAAGGTCAGCCAGTGTTGGCAGTTCCTTTGCTGTGTTAGAAAAATGAATTTCCTTCCATTCATCTCCAAGTTGGCCTTTTATTCCTTCTCCCCTCATTCAGCTACACGTTTCCATGCAGGACATCTGGTGCTTCGGACAATGCAAAGTTTACTTCGGCTTTCAGTACAAGCAGCACAGATTGAAGTAAAGCAGACCACCCATCATCCTCAGCTCCACACAGAGCAGAGGATGATGGGTAGAGATGTTTCTGCTGCTACCCTTCTGGAGAAGACATGACTTCCTGTCAGGTCTGGGTTATTAGACGCCCCTTTCCTTATGACTTGCTGTATTTTGTTGTTTTGCACATGTGTAAATACTGTAAAGGATCAACGAGACTGATGAGACTGTATATATGAGGTGATGTGCTCTGTTTTTAGAGCCTGATTGTCTGTAAATTGTTACAATGACTTCAGTTGGGACGTGAGGATGGTGAAAAGTGTTTCATTGGCCGGTTTGTGGTCTTGTGGGAAAAAACAAATGTACAACATGGATGATGTCTCCTGTCCTCTGTGTGCGATTGGGGCATTCTGGAAATAAAATGGGAGTTTGTTTTTATTTATTTATTTTTAAACCATCATTCAATGTTCCTATTCCAGAGAGCGCTGACCCAGGATCACCATAAACCATACTGGCTCTGCCCCTCCGCTCCCCACCCACCTGCTGGACATTGTAGACACCAAATGGTGTTCAGATTCACGGTTTAAGTTTGAATCAAATAAACCTGTTACTGTGGACCCTTTACAAATGTGTGTGACTCTTGGTGAGATGTCTGTGCAGCCATGGACACACTGTTGTCCAGTACTGCTGTCTGAATTCACGAAGAACTAAAGAACGGGTGCAAAATTTGGTTTTCTGGCCGATTACTGATCTGAAAAAAGTCTGACCAGTCCATTCTGATTTTGGCCGATACTAATTTATTTATTTATTTATTTTTTTGTCTAATGTTGCTGAATATATCAAGAAAGTCGCTGAGTTGGGTAATTATTGTTAAACTAAATATGCAGACATGACGTGATATGGGACAGTGGCTACCAAGATAAATAAGATCAGCTTCACATCTAAGCATCAGCCAATCAAGACCTTCCAAAATTCCATTATTGCTCACATAGCTTTGTTTCACTAACTTAAAGCAAGAAGTTGCACCAGAACACAAGTTGCTCCATTTTTTTTATTTTTTTGCTATAAGATTTCAGAACAGGTAATCCTAGCTTAAAATATGGTTAGATTGTTAAATCAGTCATTGTTTTATTGTAACTACAGGAACCTTCCAGTTGTGATTTCTGTTTTGTTTTTTTAGAATCGATGAGTATAAAGAGAGCAGTAAATGCTACACAGCTCTGAAGTTAAACAAAATCCCCACATTACCTCTGAACTGCAGTTGATGTCTTATTTAGTGATACATCTGTGTCTTTGTGTGATCCCAGTTGATGTTTAACTGGAAGATTTCCAGCAGATTCCCTATCAGGAATGAACCAGATCTGTCGGTGTGTGATGCATTCAGCTGACACGCCTCCGTAGGAATTAGATTCCAAAATACTTTATTGATCACAAAAGAAAAGAAAATAAGGAACTAATACAGTTTGTAAATAGAAGATTACATACGCATTAAATAAAAAGGCATTGAACTTTTTCTCACTGTTTGAAGTGAAGTAAACTTTCTCTTCTTTTTAATCAGATTTATCTAAATTACTTCTAAATGCCACAACAATAAAAAAAAAAAGAAAGAAAGAGTTCAACGATTTATTTATCAATCTCATTGAAAACAAGTTTATGGTTTCAACAATTCAATCGTGTAATTATTTTGTATTTAGTTTTATGTATAATGTGTGTAGGCCTACTTCTGTTAGCTTGGTACCAAGCTGCTAATACATTTTCCCAAGATGGATAAACAATGGATTATTCTATTAAAGAACGTTTTTTTATACTGGCATCACTTCATTTTTACTGATCTTTTTAAGTTGCTCCCAAACAGTAGTTTGGGTTGTTAGCATTAGCACTGCTAGCATCCCAGGGCATTTCAGAATGTTCTGGTTCTCTGCCTCTCGGGTCCAAAATACCTCAACGACACTTTTCCCTTTGCGTCGTCGACTTAAGACTTTTCTCTTGAAGTGTTCCCATGTTAGCAGTTTTAAACTTTCAAGCAGCGGCTCATCGTTTTAGTCATTGGCGGGGTTTGTAGCGAACCCAGCAAGGAACAATGTTAAAAACCAGAAGCTTAACACTGAAACAGCCAGATCTATTAAAAAGTGTTTGTGTTTAATTTTTCCAAATGTTCCTAAATGCATAATTTCTCCTACTCCAGCTCTGTTTTGGGGAATGAGCCAGAATCCCTGCAAACCACTGAGGAATGGCTAAAATGTTTCATCCAACTGAATGTCTTTTACTGCGTGGTTTAATTAATTTCTTTAATAATTTGTTTGTCCTGATGTGTTTCTTTCTCTTTGCTGCCAGACATTTTCCTACCAATAGTCTAAGGAATCATTATAATGTCCTCCTCCGATTGATAAAGCCAGTCACCAGTTATCACAATACAATAATTATATGTAAAGCCCATTAAATTTGATGAGCTTTGGTTATTTTAATCAGACCGTAAGGTGAAGTTGCTGCATCCTACCACCAGGAGGCGAAAAAGTTCCGTTTTTGTTTTCCACAATTCTGCCAGCCTGGATGCTGACAGTGGTAGGTTTTTTTAAACGTCAGTTCTCCAAGGCCGAGGGGGGAAATTTAGGTTGGCAGCTTCCCCATACATTAAGAACATCTTTAAATTACACGAGAGCAAAAAATACAGCTATTTAAGGAAACTTCCCATTAAAATATCATCAAATCTCAGCTCTGCGTTTGGTCGACTTTGTAAGAGTTCTATCAACTTCAGCACTGATAACCCTAAAATCTATAAGCTGACTGTATTGAATCACAGTCACATCAGGGAATAAATCAATTCAACACGTGTGTTGTTGTAATTCAGAAAAGATTACCAAGAGATTTCAAAGTAAAAAGCTGCTTCTTTTTTCCTCAAATGAAGAAAATGAATCCCTCAAACACATTTAGATGCAAACAGGCTGTGTGAGAGGTGATTAGAGCCACTCTTGCAGGAATATTTTTATTAGTGTGAAAACTCAGTTTGTTTATTTATTTATTTTAATGACATCATGTACAAAATGGTGAACATTTGGCTTCAGTCCCTCCTTCTGGTGAGAGAAAGTCATATGTTCTCGCAGTTCTTCAGTTACCTGAAGGAAAAATGTGGTCAGTTTGTACATTCAATGAAATCAAATCCCATTCTGTCCACATTCCTTCAGCTCTGACAAGTTCAGTTATATTGCTAGTTGATTATTTCAAGTTATAAGACAGTGCTCAGTTTTAAAACACAAGAAATCTCCAGATTCAGGTTTGATTTTGTTGCTGATTTTTTACAGGACTTGTTTCTTTAAAATGAGTGTTTAACAATCCAGTTTCTCAATAAAATGGACGAGTTAGAGCCCAGGATAGAGAAAAGGAAGGTTTGAAGCTTCTAAAGTAATTCAAAATTAGGGTGATGGCAAAGATGTCATCCAAGCTTAAAGACTTGGAGCAGCTTAGTGGGCGCTAAACAGGGGCAACAAAACAATGGCAGAAAAATGATTTCTAGTCCACATTCTCTGTTTAACAGTTGTTGTGATGGTAGGGGAGACCAGGGCAGGTTAAATTTCACCCTTTGATAGAGGGCTGTTACAAAATGCTTGTGTATGAATTTCCAAAATACTCACCAGAGACTAGATTTAGGAGTTCTGACAGCGAGGTGAAAGAGGCTTAATGTGATTTTTCACATTATAACGTACCTTTTGATGCTGTCTTCCCTTTCAGTTGATTTTAATGCTGGATTTAGAAAACAACACTTTAAAAGAACAAAGGTGGAAGTATAGATTACAGAAACACAAACTCTTACCAGGTATTTTCGGTCTAGTTTTTAGTGCAAATATCTTATAAGATATAAGACAAAACTAACTTTCAGCAAGATATAGGATCATTTCAATTATGGGAACATTTCTTGTTATAAGTGAATTTATCTGCCAATGGAGCAAATAGTTTTCATCAATATTAAGGAATTACGAGAAACTAGAGCAAAAATACTTGGGAAGATTTATTTATCTATTTATTTATTTGCAGAGAATTTGGAATAATTCTTCCTTTGCTAGGTTATTTGCGAGCAGAAATACAGGACAGGATGTGGATGGTTGTTACATCTGACAATGGAAAACAAAAGACAGCTACTCAGATGATAATGAAAAAAAATATTTTATTGCAGTTAAAAAGAAGAAAAACATTTTTTTTAAAAACAAACAAAAAAAAAACTGAATCATGAGGAGAAAGTGAGAGGCAATGGAGTCATGGTTCCATGTACATAATGTCTACGCTTGGTGTGTGTGAAGCTTTTTCAAACAGCCGTCCAAACCAGACATGGAAGAACTGGACACCAGAACAACCTCAGTATGTCTGTCAGAGAGAAAATAAAATAACAGGGATTTTGTTCTGTTTATTTAAGGGTTTTTTACAAGCTGGATAGCCTGTATGTTCTGTCAGCTTATTAAATTATCAAGGTTGGGTTGAACGTTTTGTTGTTTTTCAAAGGCCTCCTTTCTAAATTAGTTCTCATTGAAATGTAACTGAGACAACCGACCCCACAGTGGAGCTGGCGGTCATGTCGAATCTATTGAACAAAAAAAACTCTGACTCTATTTAAACTCTGACTCTATTTTTATTTATTTATCTATCAGGACTGTTTGTGGTTCCATTACATTGAAATGGGAGCGACCTGCAGCGGGTTTCTTTGGAATGTATATGAACGTATAAAGTGGGACCACCAGCCCCGTCCTCCTCTAACACAGTGGTCCCCAACCACCGGGCCGCGGACCGGTACCGGTCCGTGGACCAATTGGTACCGGGCCGCGCAAGAAATAATTAAATATGTCCGTTCTATGTATTGAGTATGGAGGAGCTTTTATTTTGAAAATCGTACACCGGATGCCGAGGTTTGAGTCATGCGCCAGCTCACAACGCGCGTTCGATCTTCACAACGCACGCACGAACACCCCCCCCACCGGTCCGCAGGAAATTTACGAAGGCTTGGCCCGGTCCGCTGTACTAAAAAGGTTGGAGACCACTGCTCTAACACACTGTCTCAGAGATAGATGCCATGAAGCTCCTCCTCTTCCTCCATTAACCGACCCTAACAGGCTGACTGTTTCCGGTCGGCCTTAATCCGCCCTGCCGCTTCCGTCACACAAACAAATGCAGCCTCCCTGACAGAAAGACGGACCGCAGCAGCTCGATGGGGGACTGGCCAGCGGGGGCTCGGCTGGTCGCTGTTTCCGGGACGGACACGGGAGGCGATCTGCTGAGGCTCGCGCCGCTGATGTGGGGGGAACGGTGAGGGCAGCGCGAGGCGAAGCGGCGGACTGCGCTGTGTTCTCCTGCGGCAGCACCACGGACAGCGGCCATGACGCGAATGCGCAGGAAGGCCATCGTCGCCCTCTTCCTCTTCACACTCTTCATCTTCGGGACCATGATGGGGCTCAGGACGCTGAAACCCAGCGACGGCTTCTCGGACCTGGCGCCCGGGATGGACTTCGCCGGGGAGAGGTCCGACAGGAAGCGGCCGGACGGGAGAGACGCGTTGGCGTCGCCGGGCCAGTTCCGCTCCGGCGGCAGCGACACCAAGGTGGTGTTCACCAAATCCGACCGAGACTCCAGCATCTTCTACGACGTCCACATCTTCTACTACCTGTGGTACGGCTCCCCCAGCATGGACAACCAGTACATCCACTGGGATCACCCGCTGGTGCCCCACTGGGACCCGAAGATCGCCGCCAGCCACGCTCAGGGCAGACACACACCTCCGGAGGACATCGCTTCCAGTTTCTACCCTGAGCTGGGGCCCTACAGCTCCAGGGACCCAAAGGTGCTGGAGTCCCACATGGCGCAGATCGAAGCGGCTGCATCAGGTAAACACTGCATGGGTTCTTGAGAGGTTCGGTTCGGTTTCTGGCTGAACCCACAGTTCTGCTAAATTCATCAGCAGTTGAATATGTAAGCAATATAAATATATATATATATATATATATATATATATATATATATATATATATATATATATATAAATATATATATATGTTCTACCATCCACTGAACAAGTTAACAGGGACAATTCATTTGTTCCATGGATTTTATTTTCTAGAGCTCCCAGTTCTTTGCTATATTCTACCAATACAAATATTAAAATTCCCTTTGGATTTATAGCAAATATTTCTACGGATGGATGGAGGTGGGATTTTTTTTTCAACAATTTAATCTTAAAAATAAAGTTTTAAGATAAAATATATTTCATATCTATTCAGATCTGGAAAACATTTCAACTAAACGCCCCATTTGTCCAGACTGAGCTGGTCCAGGACCAGAATCCTGCAGTCTGGAAACTCAGAACCATCATTCAATTACTGGCTATAAAGCAACATTTTCCAGATAGCTAAGGTAGCCAGATGTCAGATATGAGTTATATCTTACTTATATTCCCCCTATTTTTTTTTTTTTTTTTTTTTTTTGAGGTCAGGTCACTATGGAAACCATAATGTTCCCCTCCATTGGAACAGTCTCCAGGTATTTCTGGAATCTCAGGGCATTCCCAGGACTGCAGGGATTTAAACGTCCCTCCAGTGAGTTCCAGGTGCCCACTGCACTGGGAACAGCTCATGCTTTAGCCATAAAGGACCAGCTGAAAAGCTACCAAGGTACTACCTAGTAACGCACGACAAAATACCTTAGACACCTGGTCATAATTCCTCTCTACATCCAAACTCCTGTGATCCTTTGAGCAGCTCCTTCTGCTCCATCATTCCAGAATCCTGGAAGAGATTTTCCCAGAGAGGCTTTTGATGTTTCTAACGCTTTTTGGTTCACTTTCCTAATGATTTGGGCCACCACTCCACCCTTTCTTACTCATTGATTGGACTTCTAGAACTTCCTTTATCCCAACCACCACTGCCTCAACAAGTTTCTCCCATTCTTGAGTTTTTAGGTCTGCAGCCAGTGAACTTGCAGGCCTTCTGGGCCCCGGAGCCCCTCAGCTGCCTCAGGAGTCTCCAGAGTTAAGCAAATCCTGAGGGGTTCCGTCTACTCTGGTGTCCACCGGTGGGTCCTCTTGCTGCAGCAGCAATGGACTCTCGTAACCTTCACACAGCTGGAAACCACGTCCACAAGTGGCGCAGGGTGATTAGCTGACAGCTGAGCTCCCTCTTGTCACCTGAGTTTTCAATATGGAGGCTGCTGATGGCAGGATTACAAAATCAGTCATCAACTTTTGCTGAAAGTGTCCTCGTAGAGTAGACAGCCTGGTTTAGCTGGTTTTAAGTCAACTCTGGTCCGTCTACAAACGTCGGTCTGGGTTCGGTTGCAGTGAACTCTGATGCGGTTCAAATGCATATGTGAACGCCAAGCGGACCGGAGACCGCTCCGACCAACAGCAGGAAGCCAGTGAGTGTGGTGCGATACAGCGTCCGCAGGAGGAATATGGTGTGCTATTTAAACTGGGTGGCTGGTGAGGACGAAGGCCTTGTGATGCTCATATGACAGAGAGAGAAAACTTTCCAGCTGATTTTACTGCACATTACTGAGGTTTGCGCTGATGTTCTTCATATTTATTCCACTCTGGTGCGGTTCTGACAGTCCTCTTGTCTCCACGCTGTGGGTTTGTAGGAGTGCTGGTGTTGTCATGGTACCCACCTGGGGTGGCAGATGACCATGGGGAGCCCACTGAGGACCTGGTTCCTGCTGTCATGGATGCTGCCCAAAGACACAGCATCAAGGTAACTGGTGAGACAACCGGTATGTTTTTTAACCTTATGACTACTTACTGAATGAATGAAACTCTGTGATGGTTTCCTTCCCTGTAATCATTTGGCCTCAATTTCACTAAAATAAATGAGGCCCATTATTTGTTCATCCAAATGTCAGCAGTTTCCAGATTTGGAACCGTGAGGTTCAATTTAGAAAATCTTCCTTTTTGGAGAAAACCTTTTATTGGTCATAGGAGATGAAATACGTTGATTGTTACCAGTAGAGAGAGCGCCACCTATCGCCCTTTTAACCTCTAGAACCCGACGGACCCACTGGTGGGTCCGTCGGGTTCCCACTGATTTGGAGTGCTCTGATTTGCACTCCAAATCAGAGCAGGGCCTCAAAGGGTTAAGTGGCAGCTTAAAGCGTGGTAGGTCAATAATCAGCACTTTGAAATGTATTTTTTGTAAAGACAAGTAGGCCTGTCACAATAATCAATAAATCAAATTAATTGCATAATAAATTAAAACAAACTCAATAATTTGCATTGGCATGATTTATCGTTTATCTCTTTTTTCCCCTCTTTCTACCAAAAACTGTATGATAAAAGTCTTCAGTTTGGTGCTTCAACTAGACTTTATTTGAAGGAACATTTTGTTTACTAAGACTTCAAAATTAATTTTATTTCTTGTTTTGTTTATTTATTTTGGATATTTCAAATGTCTTCCAGTGTTAAACGTTCTTTGGAATTTAAAGTTTTCTGATCTTTTACAATGTGCTCTTGCTTTATTATTTTGCCATTACCATTATGTTACTTATGAATGGTCTCAAAACAACAATATTATCGTTTATCGCAATAACTTCTGGAACAATTTATCGCCCTGCAAAATTTGTTATTATGACAGGCCTAGAGACAACATTTGTTTTTGAATTGGTGCTATATAAATAAACTGAACTGAAATTAATTCATCATTGCTACATTTTTAAAAGCTCCCTGTTACAGTTGCTATTTTTATGACAAACAGTTTTTGTCATTTAAAACACAGCAGCAATTTGACATATGCGTCTAAAATTAGTTTTCTTCTGATAATGCATTAATGTTGTTTTAGTGTGCTGTTTGTTTTATGGACCAAGGGATGGAAATTAGCATTTTGCTTACTCTGGTGTACTTGTAGCAGTATGGTACGTTCAATAATATCATGCATTGTTGAATGCAATTCAGTTAGGAAGAAACATGTCAGAACACAAAGCGTATCACAGTGAGTTCTGTATGGGACTGCATAGCAACACTACTGTTGGAATTCCCCTCCTGCTCATAATGTGTGTGAAACAGCTGTCACTGCGATCCAGCGTTTAACTCATTTAACCCTCCTGTTGTCCTAAAATAACATTTAGTGGATCTTTGGGGAGTTTTAACACAGTGGCGGGTCATTTTGACCCGAGGACAACAGGAAAATAAAGACAAAAAGTTTTTTTTCCTCCAGTAACAACTTCCACTCCTAAGAGTGTGTAAAATAGTGCATGAAAACCTCTGAAGACACAGAGTAGAGCTCAACCAGGCCAGCCTGCAGCGTTTCTACGGCTCTAACATTGACCAGTGACGTAATAAAGTGACTGGACGGCTACAGGATCCAGATGGACGTCCCTGAGAGCTGGACCTGTTCGTCCAACCAAACAGGAGCAGGATCATGATCTCATGATCTCATGATCTCACACCAGGTAAAGCAGCTGCCAGGCCTGGGCACCAGCTCTAAACACTGCTGCGTTACCATAGAAACTGTTTATGAGGACCTTGCAACCTCCGAGGTGGGCGTTGAATGCTCTCTGTTTGCAGCTGCAGCAGAACTTAGTGGCTCCTGGCATCTGAAGCCAACAGGCTGAGGTAACACAATCATTATTACTCATATTTTATATATGTAAAGGTAATTTTATTTATATAGCACATTTTCAGCAACAAGGCAATACAAAGTGCAGTGTTGCAAATGTGTGTGTATGTGTGTGTGTGTGTATACACGACTAGTAATTCAAGAACAACCGGTAATTCCAGAAGAACCAGTTGAGCAAGGCACCAGTTTTACCAGACCAACCAGAGGAAGTAAAAAAATCCATGATGGTATCCAGTATCTGAGTGTTCCTGTCTGGTACATTGTATTGAAAACTGTACCTACCCTCTTGCTGAATCTTCTCAGCACTGATCTTGGTTTCTGGTCCTCCTGTTCTGGTTCCCCCAGCCTTTGCCTAACCAGATCTTTTTCAGTCCTCAAAACCAAGTTGTGCCTGCTCATGTCTTAGATCTCTAGACAATCTGCCTCATACTTGCTACATAGATTGTCCAGTTCATTGCAAAGACTGTCCAGCTCTCCAGATTGCTCATCCATTGTCAGCTGTGCCTTTTTCAAGTCCATGAGAAACTCCCGCAGTCTTCTTCTTCTCAGAGACTGTCGGACCATCTCCAAACTATGCACTGCAGCTCTCATCTCCGTGTACTCATGCTCTGTCTCCTCCTACGCTGCACGTAGAGAATCGAGCTGTGCCTGCTGTGCATTGTTCTCACTTGCCAGCATGTCACATCGTGCTTGCAGGTCTGGTCACCTGCAAGCGCTTCCACAAGACTTGGAGCGCTCAAACTTTCTATGGAGACTTTCAATAATCTGGCGGAGTTCTAGATTTTCTTTCTCCAGTCTGTCGCGCATCCTGTCATCACAAAGCTTTTCCACAATGCTGGCAAGCTCATCGGGCACATGGCGTCCACTGCTGTCTTCAGGCATTTTAAAAATTCAATTAACAGTACCTTTGAAGTGCCTGAATAAAATTAATTGTACTTATCCGTACTTGTGTTGCTGGACAGTCCAAGAGTGTTGGGATATGAAATGCAGTTTTGTTCTTGTGTCTCAATGCAGTCTGACATTCAGAACAAATGGGATTAAAGGGAGATGGATCACAGTCATCAGTGATGTCATATAGCATGAGACCATTTTCTTGGCATATATTACATTGTGGGGACTCACTGCTCTCAAAGAATAAAATATGCTGTTTTAGTATTAGTAGTAAGGTTTAGGACCAAGGTGTGAATTGAGTTTTGGTTGGGATTCGACAGTAGAAAAGAATGTAAGTCAATGGAAAGTCTCCGCAAAGACTGCGAGGCAAACGTGTGTGTGTGTGTGTGTGTGTGGGCGTGTGTGTGTGTGCGGCTGACCCTGTACCACCTGAATGATGGGATGTCTGTGGGATGGAGGCTCTCTGTTCTGTTCCTCAGAAATGTTCATCCTCAGCTAAACTCTGGTTCTGTTCAGCTTGTGACTGATGCTGAATATAATACATGGAGTCCTGTAAAAGTATTCACACCCCTTACACTTTTCTAACATCTGGTCTCATTAACACTTAATGAGACCAGATGTTTGTATTTTATTAGGGTTTTATGTAATAAACCAACACACAGTAGACCAGACCTGTGAAGTGCAAAGAAAGAAATGTACAACTCCACTTTGTAGAACCATTTATAGCTGCAGGTTGGCTGCTTAATGTCTCCATTCATCCTTGTCACATTCACTTCTGCCTTAAAACATAAAATTTTTTATGTGCATTTCTTTTATTTTTACTGTGTATCTTCTATTGCTGCTGGTGTGTTTGTTCCCTCACTATTGACCTTGTGGGAGTTGGATGGTCCGGTTGGCTGTGATACCAGCAGGTCCAGTTGTTCAGAGCGAGAGCCTCGGACTTTCAACCAGTGGTTCGGAACATCTGGCCTCCAGCGTTGGTTACACTTAAATCAACATCGATTTAGAATCAAAAAGAACAAGGTGGTGGAATTTTAGAAAAGGTTTTGTTTCATTCTTGTTGCCTTTTTATCTCTTGTTGTGAGACGTGATGAACAAAAGAAGAATGAACTGATGTCCATAGAGAAGACTCCAGATGTGTATAACAGTTTGCTACAGTATGTTGTGAATACAGTAAACTGACCCCAGGATGGGGGTCATTTGGTACGTATGTTCTGTTATTCCTTGGAAAAAAAATGAGGAATTCTGAGTTTTGCTTACACACTGGTGTGTATTTTTTCCTCTGCAGAGATCTTAAAAAACAATCAAACAATCAAGGCAGCATATTTTTATTGTTTTTCATATTGCAGTAGAATAGAAATAGTTTTTCTTTTCCCACAAAGAGAAATTCGGGTGTAACAGCAGCATCAGATATTCCAGTTCAGACAAAAGGGCCTTAAATTGTTAAAACTATATGTACAAAAGAAGATAAACAACAACCAGAATAATAAAAATACTGTGCAGCTATTAGAGGAATTTTTGACTCATGGTCAGGAATGTGCATCTTAGCTGGATTACTTTTTCAAAAATGTACTTAATGTTCATTTCTGTTGGAGTTAGAAAGATTATTTACAATACAGTTGGGGCGTGCTGTGGTGGCGTAGGGGATAGCGCAACCCACACTTGGAGGCCATTAGTCCTCGACGCGGCCGTCGCAGATTCGATTCCCGGACCCGGCTGACATTTGCTGCATGTCTTCCCCCCTTTCCTGTCATCCTACTGTCATATAAGGGACACTAGAGCCCACAAAAGACCCCCTGGTGGGGAAACAACAACAACAACAAAAAAACAATACAGTATATCAGTACAGAAAATAGTGTATAGCAGCTTTTAGCTAGCTTTTTGCTAACTAAAAGGTGCTCTGATAACAACAATTTTAAAAAGATTTCACCAAGATAATCAATTTCCAAATTTGAAACATTCCATCTTCTGCAGGTTCTTTTGTTTTCACTTGGTGCTTTTACTGAAAATCCCTCCTCCTGTCTCTGTGCACAGGTGGCCTTTCACATTCAGCCGTACAAGGGACGGACGGACCAGAGCATGCATGACAACATCAAATACATTATTGACAAGTAAGCTCCTTCCCAGTGGGGTTTGGGTAGTCCTGAATGCTAGTCCTAGATTCAGGACTAGCACATCAGTCCTTTAATGTAGTTCTGCATTAAAGGAGTGAAGGTGAAGGCCAGAGGGTTGATGATGAGGAGTAGCTGGTTGAATATTGATGGTTCCTCTTTTCTATCACTGAGTTGACAGAGTAATAATGGAGGTTTTTGGAAGTGTGACTCTGGTAGGACGTCATGACTATGGTAGATGTTTTGTGTCGTAAACCACGACTAAGAACTACCGAGGAGTCAGAGCAGGTTCTAGAGGGAAGTACATTTGTACCGCAGAAAGAAGAGCCGACAGTTATTCATCCATTAGGTTCTTATTTCATTCCAACCTCAGAGGTACGAAAACACATAACAGATATCGCCACAGCATTGCTGACCAGATTTCTGGTCTGTCCGTCAGACCAGAAATCGTCACCATCACCTCCTTCAACCAATGGCAGGAAGGTACTCAGATAGAGAGGGCTGTACCCAAGAAGACAATGGCGCGTTTATATTTGGACTACTTACCAAGGTGTTAAAGGATGCCACAATAGAAGAGTTGGTGAAAAGTTACATTATTATTATTAGTACTATCATTATTATCATTATCTGTGTAGTAGGAGAGGTAGTACTACCAGAGTAGTTGTCTTGTGATCAAAAGGTTGTAGGTTCAATTCCTGCTTCCTCCTGCCTCATGCTGATGTTCCCCTGGGCACTGCAAGGTACTTAACCCCAACTGGCTTGTATATAGGCATATAAATGTGAGTGTGAATGGTAATGTAATGCGCTTTGAATGGTCAAAATGATTGGAAAATGTACCATTTAACTTCAAGCTACATTGATATGAAATTCTTAGGATTATCCATTTGTCTCGCTCTGTTTTTCTCAGATATGGAAACCATGGCGCCTTCTACAGATTCAGGACTAGCACAGGGCAAGTCCTGCCACTGTTCTATGTCTATGACTCCTACCTTACCCCACCCGAATCCTGGACGGAGCTCCTGACAGCCAAAGGCTCCCAGAGTATCAGAGGGACGCCTTACGATGGCGTTTTCGTTGCCCTGGTTGTGGAGGAGCGCCACAAACATGACATCCTGGCCAGCGGCTTTGACGGCATGTACACTTACTTTGCCTCTAACGGTTTCTCCTTCGGCTCCTCTCACCAGAACTGGAAAGCCATCAAGGAGTTCTGTGATGCAAACAACCTGCTGTTTATCCCCAGCGTCGGTCCAGGCTACGTGGATACCGCCGTGCGACCGTGGAACAACCACAACACCAGAAACCGGGTCAACGGGCGTTACTATGAGACGTCCCTGCAGGCGGCTCTGTCCGTCAGACCAGAAATCGTCACCATCACCTCCTTCAACCAATGGCATGAAGGTACTCAGATAGAGAGGGCTGTACCCAAGAAGACAATGGCGCGTTTATATTTGGACTACTTACCAAACCAAGCAGACTATTACTTACAGCTTACTCGTCAGTGGGCCGAGACCTTCAACAAGGAGAAAGACAAGTGGCTGATGTGAACAAGGCTTCAGCTGCCTGGTGGAGGCTTTGAGGATCACTGTGAGTCTCAGTATATGAGCTCCTTCTGACTGTTGACCCTAGTGATTTATCTCGCCAACATTTTCTGCTCAGTATTTCTTTGTAAACGTAAAAAAAAGTACAGTTACAAAGACAAGCTGTTTTTTTCCTTCCCTATTTTACTAAAATAAAGACTGTTATTTCTTGTACTTTCTTTATGACCAATTAAAATGTCTGTTTACTGTTGGAGGACTTGTATTTATTGTCACCTGAAAGAGTCAAGTGTTGGAGGTTAGAAAGCCACAGTTTGAGAGAGTCAGAGGTATGCAGGTTAAATTCTGCTTCTGCTTCAGTTCCTTCTGTCTTCCAACTGATAGAGATCAACCCTAAACACAGCGACGCATTTAAAGAACCATGTAACTTTGCTTAGTTTACTCATCACTCATGACCACACAATACAGCTGATTGAAAACAGATACATACACTGTATAAAATAACTTAACTTTTACTTCTCATTAAATCAGAGCAAACTTTTCTCTTTTACCTCAGTGAGGATTATCCACATTTTTCCTGTTTGCTAAATGTCAGAATAGTTTCTTCAAAGCCAGAAGTTCCGATCCATTTCCTCCGGGTTCAGTAGAACTATAACATATCTTAAAGTATACAGACATTTTGGTTTCGAGCCATTCTTCCAGACAGAACCAGCATTACTCTGACAGAGGTCTCACACACACACACACACCTCCTCAGCTGTCTTCTTTAGTACATGGATGAGGATTGGCTACTATCACACACTCAAAGCTCATCTTAACTTTCCTTACACTTCTGGCTGCACCTCAAAGGCTGTGCATCATGGCAATGCACACGGCTCCCCAATCAGTCTCCTATGTGAGCAGCAGCTGCTTCACTAATGGTTCTCCAAGTACCTAAATCTGCCTTCCCACTTCTTTGGATGTAAAGTGAGTGAGGTATCTGTCAAAAATATTGAACTTCAGTTCATGCAGTTATTATCCATCCTAACCATCAGATACTTAGGAGGAGGACTGCTACTGTTTCTGTCAGAGGAGACAATGTAGAAATAGAGGACAGGCAAAGAGGGAAGTACAGACAAGGTAGAGGATGAAAGAAGAATCTAGTTTATAATTACCTTTGGTGTTAAAGCTAACACCAAAGGTAGATGCTATGAGTTGGAGATGTTCTCTGTTCTTGAAAATAGACAGGGAAGCCTCTGTTCTGGTAACACTCGCTAGATCATTCCACTATCGTAGAACGACACAGTGGCTTCCTCCTCACTCACGGTTCACTCTGGGTAGTGAATCTGTCTTAACTAGTTTCACCAACATCTTCTTAAGGTCTTTGGCTTTTGTTCTTGGGTTGACTTGGACATTTCGGAACAGAACCCGTCTCCTTCCTGAGCGCCATGATGGTTAGACATCCCCATCATGTCAGTTGAACAGATGAACATGATGCTGTCAAGCACCCGGAGGTCACTCCAAAGGAAGAACCAGACTGGATCAGCTCCTGTTTCTCTTCCTGGTATCTGGGCTGATATCTGCTGACTTCCCCATCATATCAAACCAGAAGGAAATGAGCTCCAGGTGAGACCTTCTAAATACTTCCACAGGTATGCCTCCTATTAATTCTAATGTGTCCTTCAACGTATCAGAGGTTTCCAAAACCAGGACATCATCATCATCATCAGGGCTTTCCCTCATCACTTAAAAAGACAGTAATCATTCTGTATGTAAACCTCTGATCTTGAAGACATCTATAAATAAATCGGACATTTTTCTTTGGTGTTTGCAAATAGAAATAATTCTGGTCAGTCTAACCAAACTGAAATAACTGATTTAATTTAATTTCAGACAATAAAACACAAGATGCCTCTTTCCATGCCGTGTCTGTAAACTGCCTTAAACTGTAGAACAGCATCACATGATAGCTTCTCTTGTTGTCTGCAGTAACAGTAATGCAAGAGCCCCACCTTGTGGAGGCCACATGGAAACAGCAGAGGAACGTTTTGCTCCTTTGGTTGCGTTGATGTCTTCAGAGACATTGTTCATTTAGAGCCAATGAAACATTAAAAGCTGTTTAAATGTTTCTAATCTTAGCTTATATTTGGTTACGCAAGAAAGACATAAGTGAAAAACAGTTGACTCAAATTTTGCCTGTTTTTGAGACACATAATCAGAATCCTGGGGTTGAACCCAGGATAAAACGACATTTAGGAATGACAGGGACTCAAAGTCCTCGGTTTATTGAAATCATCAGAGGTTGACATGTTACAAACTGGAGATACGTTATCTGGGAAATAACAGCACTACTTAAGACATAAAACAACAAGAGTAAATATGAGATTAAAAAAAAGAAAAAAAAGAAAAGGGAAGCAGCTCAGAGTCACGCTGTCCGTCTACAGCAGACCCTGTCTCTTCA
This sequence comes from Gambusia affinis, assembly GCF_019740435.1. NCBI lineage: Eukaryota > Metazoa > Chordata > Actinopteri > Cyprinodontiformes > Poeciliidae > Gambusia > Gambusia affinis. Next base: position 24,381,729 of record NC_057881.1, read on the forward strand.
GGTCCTCGTACGTTTTCTTGTTGACCACATTTCCAATGGAGTCCTCGTACTCCTCCTGAGGGGGACACAACGGAGGAGACGAGTGAAGGAGTCAGACTCCATCACATTCTGTCCAGGAGGCTTTGTGCTTACCTCTGTGTCCGGCTGCCATCGCTCCGACGCCTTCTGCGACTTTAGCTTCGCCCACACTGAACACAAACACATCACCAGTTAACGCCGGCCTCAGACAGACGGACACGACACCGACTGAAGGAACGGACTTACAGGAGACGGCGTCCTCTATCTGTGTGACGTTGGCGAAATGAGCCGTGTTGGGGATTCCTAGACAGCGCATTCCATGTGCATGCCGCCACTCCTACACAGGCAAACAAATATTACTGAAAAAGTAAAACCTTGATCTTATTGTAATCATTTATAAGAGTTCTTTTCACAGAAGGAAGCGCGTACTGCAAAGTGCCTCTGGAAGGCCTTGGGTCCTCTATAGGTGTAGTTTCCACAGATCTCACAGTTGTAGTTGATGTTCAGACCGTGCAATTTGTAGAGCCAGTAAGGGATCGGCTGTAAAAAACAAAAAAACAAAAAACACACACACTGACTTCAGTCTGGGCCACAAAACACAACCCTTAAACTAGTTTACATGTAGACACGCTACATGAGAAAAGAGAATCAAATAACTGATGTGGAAGGTAAACCATACACGACTTTCTAATATTTCTACAACTAGAAATCTGAAAATGCCGTTTGTATTCTGACAGTGGCAAATAAAGTGTCTTTCCATCCCAACAACACAGACATAAAGAAGCAGCATTTAGTTTCTATGTACCCTAAATCTGGAATAAACTTCCAGATAACTGCAAAACAGCTGAAACACTGAGTTCCTTTAAATCAGAGAGACATAGCAACATTGATTAAATATAGTCTGATTCTTTATAGTCTGTTATTTCTTTATTTTGCTCCTGAGAAAAAATGTTTTTGTTCATTACAAAATGTAATGCATGTTTAGATTTTTATCATGTAAAGAACTATCAACTGCATTAAAGCTGAAATGTGTTATTCTAGTAAACTTGAGTGTGGTAGGGAAGACTGTTATTGAACATAGTGGTGGCAGCATCATGCTGTGGAGATGAAGGACAATCTTGGAAGAAAACCAGTTGGACCTGAGAGCTGAGTGGAGGTTCTCCTTCACCCTGAACCTCCACCCAGAGCTGGAATGGTTTATATTCAAGCATATTCATGCGTTAGAATGGCCTAGTCAAAGTTCAGACGTAAATCCAACTGAGAATTGATCACAGAAAGACTCAAACCAGGACTCTGAACCATTCCCAGGTGCTGAAGCGGTCTGACTCAGAGTGTTTGGGCCTCACCTTGCCGTCCCAGCCCAGCGGCAGGTTTTTGGGGTTGTAGATGATCTCGTTGTCTTCATCTTCGCTCTCGCTCTCGCTCAGCTGCTCTTCCTCTTCCTCTTCGCGCTCCTCTCCTGTCCTCGCCTGCTTCCGCTGCACGTTCTCATGGGTGAGCTGCCTCTGCTCCTGCACAGAACCCAGAGAGCCCAGCGGGTCAGGGCGGGCCTCAGACCGGCCCTGAAGCTGATGAGGAAGACTCACCCCCAGGATCTCCACGTACTCGTAGACCTGAGCTTCCAGGAAGGCCGATTCCCTGTTCCGCTCCGTGTCTCTGAAGGCGTGATGCATGGAGACGGTTACATTCTGCCCCGTCACACAACAGGATCGACAGTCATTTTAATATGCTCACGTACTTCTTAGGCCCTTTGGCTTTGGGGTTCTTGGCGAACAGAGACGGGTCCAGAGATTCTAGGGATTTGCCTTTGGTGCTGAACAGCCTCTGAGCTCTCTCCTCCAGAGTCCTGATCACACACACACACACACACACACACAAACACACACACAGTGTCATAGTGATAGGACAAGGAGGGATCACCTTCAAGATTCTGAACTAATTTAAATCTGACAAGTATGCTGTGCATCTGTTCTCTGGTGCTTCAGAATAAAATCCAGTGAAACTATTTATGTGCAGCATCTCTAAAGGTTCTGCCAGTCAAATTTAAAACATTTAAGGAAATAAATTTGGGAGAATTATCTTGAGAAACCTTTCAGTTGTAACAAGATAGAAAACATGTTAAAAACCAAGAAACCTTTTTGCTTTAGGGAGATAAAATTTTGTTTCATTTTTTTTTAAATGAAACATTTTTTTTTTCATATTATACCACTGAGAAAATGTCACATTATCAGAAGAAGCTGCTCCTGAATTTATTGTGTTGTGGCGAAAGCAAAGGTCATCCTGCAAACTGGAGACAAATTTCAACACCTTTCTATTTTCTGCAGTGAGGCGGAGACAGAAAATGGCGCCCCCTTCAGTTCCAGGGTGCAACATGTTATGGGTCTGACACCTGACCCAATGCCACTCATTTTCTGCAGCCAGGTTCTTCTCTTAAATTTGCACTTTCCCAAATTTAAAGTGCAAATTTAAGAGAAGTTAGACATAAGTTAGTTTTGTGTCTAACTTGTGTCTAAGTCCCAAGTTAGACACAAAAATCTAACTAGCTAGTAAGCAAGAGTATATTAGCAGCTGGTTACTGTTAGCCTTAAACGGATCGAGTCAAAACTTACTAAAGATGTCAGGCATGACTAACTGTCCCATCATCAAAAACCTACAGGTACAAGATCAAATAGTGCTGCCACAACAAAATGTAAGATTTGTGATTACTGTAATTAGAGCCAACTTACAGTAAAATATAACTGTAACATTTTAAGGCCTTAATTTTACATTTCAGGGTGCACAGACACCATGGTGTATGTGTAAATTGATTAATCATACGAGGAAAAAAGATTTGAAGATGTAATGGGACAAAGTGCAGAAAAGTGAAATGAATCTGAGCTTCCTCTCCTTCTTACCCTCCACACTTCAGGCCCAAAGCCATGAGAGCAGACTTCAGCCTGTCCAGACCCAGAGAGGCCAGCTCCTGCAGGATGAAGCAGACCCATGAGTTCAGTTAGCCAACAGCAGCCCTTCTGGTTAAAGTTCGATTTTACCTCCCAGGAGGAAAACGCAGAGAGGTCCAGATGAGCTCCGGCGTGCGTCAGAGCACTACTCGTCTCTTTCTGCAGTCAGATCAGAAACATGGAGGAGAAACGTGAGCTACGACGCCTCAGTGAATCACCGTGTTCTCCGTGGGCCAAAGGCAGCACTCACAGGCCAGCCCGGAAACGTCCCGTTCTCCCACTTTTTCTCAAAGTCGATCAGGACTTTCCCGTAGAGCTCGTTCTGGTCCAGCAGAGGCTTGACCCGGTCCGTGTAGTCCTGCAGGTACTCCAGCAGCATCTCCAGGTACCTGCACAAGCCACATGGTTTCCCCAGGTCACGCAGTTCAGGCCCACCGGGTCAGACGCAACACAAACAGGATCGTGGACCTACTTTTTGTATTCGGCGTTCTTCCTGTCTTTGGGGATGTCGAACAGTTGGTCGAATGAGGACAGGTAGGTGATGTAGTCCAGTTTCTGTAGGGATGCAGGAAGCAGTTTGAGAACATGGCTCCTTTTTGTCTGGAAGCTGATGATTACGGCAGAAACAGAGCGCCGTTACCTCAGCTCCCTTCAAGTTGATGTACTTCAGGTAGCAGTCGTGGAGATCCAGATAGCGGCCGTATCCCTCCTCATCAGTGAAGTCCACCATGTCTGGAGGGAGAGCAGCTGTTAGGCTGAGTGTTTACAGGCTAATGCTGCTGAGCTAAACAACCACTCTGACTTAAGATGGCTCATTTAAACAAGCAGAATCAGCAGAAGCACAGCTCAGGAATCCACCGGCTGCTCCAGCCTCATGCGTCTCCCTGAGCAGAGAGCAGCTAATTAAATGTAATAGACGTGTTTTGTATAGGACACAGCTTGTTCAAGGAAGCATAATAGTGGACCTTTAAGACTCAAATCACTAGATTAACTATTTAATTCATCATCAGTAAACACTGTCTCATCCAGCCCTGTAGAGTTCCCTGACTATTCAGTTCAGAAAACCTAAATAATGAGTCTTACTCTGAGCCTCTTCACTGGGGTTGTCTCTGGCCTTCATCAGCTCTTCAAACTCTGCCGACATGGGAATGGAAATCTACAGAGGAAGGAAGGCACAAAGCAGCCCAGAGACTCTGCGTTACTGCTGCCGTTGACACAACGTGACCCGACGGCGTGGCGGCAGCTCTCCTACCTCGTTGGGATGCTTTCGGTGGAACTCCTTTATGTGTTTCAGTCTGTTGTAGAACTCAGCAAACTCGTTTGGTCCAGAGATGGCAGCGAGCTCGTCTCTCCTCATCCTGCCAAACAGAATGGTTTCAAAGTGTTTAAACGTCCGCCAGCAGAACCAGCTGCCTGGAATCAGGCCTGCTTTTCCTCCTCTAGAACATCATCCAGGTAGGGGGAGTCCAAACATTTGGTCACATATTCCAAAGTCATGTAGTCAAAACGCATGAGCCAACAATGTGTTTATTTACCTTCTCAGCAATAAACTAAGCCACAGTACTTTAATCAAACACGTAAAGTAGTAAAAGTATGTAAATTACTGTAAATCTAACAAGCTAAAAAGGCTAAATGTGACACAAATCCCTCAAATAAATGTTTAATTTCAGGGTTTTTTATGTCATCAAAAGAAACAACCTCAGATATAAACATAGTGCTAAAAAGATTTTAAGTAAACGTACCCGTCTTTGTCTTCGTAGGAGTCTCTCAGGTTTGCGCTCACGTCCATGTACCTCTGTCAGGAGACACGCAGCAGTCAGGCTTCACATCAGTCCCATTACGTGTTCACACCTCCCCCAAACCAACCAGGCATACTGGGTAGGCGAACTGGGGTTCAGTTAAAGCTGATTAAACGGAGCCGGTGGGAATGAGCCCTCACAGTAAATCCTCCTGATCCGTCAATCTTCCACTTACCTGAGCTGCAGGAGGAAAACCATGGGCATCATGCACCCCAGCAGCATCTGTTCCCTTTGGAGAACCACGGGCTCAAAACGCAACCAGAATCAGATATCGGCTAGATCGCCTTCATAACTGGGTTCACTCAGAGAAATCTCCATGATCACTGCCATCAGTGAAGAGCAGCTACAGCAAACAACCCAGAGACAACTTGATGAGGATTTTTGTGTATTTTTCCTCACAGTGGATGTCATTAGGCAAAAGTGAGAAGGATCCCAATTTCAAGACCCAGCATCAATTAAGTATTCCATTGCCTCTCTGCCCGGCTTTCTGATTAGAGCAGCAAAAGCAAATGGGGTGGATTAGCAGAGCTGCCAACAACGGGTGGTGTCATCCAGGACATGTCACTGTGGAACAGAAGCCCTCAAATCCAAGCCAAGAGGACCGGCGTTATATCAGTTACAATGTTTCATTTTATAATAAATTAAGAATTTCTGAATTTGAACTGAACCATCAGTGAAGATGTGAGGCAGAAGCTGTTGTACAACATGTCAGAGAGAAGTAAAGACATTATGAAAGATCAACATCGTCCATATAGACTCCTTACGGCTTACACAGATTCAGTCTATTTACCCATTAAAAGGTCGCACTCCGTTTCTCTGAGAACACACTAAATTAAAATCGGAACTTTTCCGTTCCACTAGACAATCAAGAAACACTCATATGGGTCATCCATCCATCCAAAACAAACTTTATACTTACATCCAGCATAGCTCTTATGCGATGATCGGAGTTAATTTGTTCTCGAAGCTGAAACAAGAAGGAAAACAGTGACTTATTCTTGAGTGTTGTTCTGGTTTCTATCCAGTAAGGATTAGCCTCATGCTAACGCTAGCTTATAGCGCCAGAGCTTACCGTTGACTTTTTGTGCAACATTTCCTTCGTTTTGGCGTCCATCAGTCGCTCTTCCTCTTCGTGGTAGCGACGCTGTTGTTCTAAAATCGTTTCCATGGTTCGCAAACACAGAGTGTGTCTATTAAAGGCTGGGTCAGGGAGCTCCGAGTTAGCAGAAAGCGCGAGCCACCGTAGCCGCTGCGTTTGTTTTCAATGGCGCATGTTACGGACCTGCCATCCGTCGCTTTTATCGTTAGGTGAGAAACACCAACCGACGGAGAGTTCCGCTGTAATGACGTAGTCAACATAAATAATAAAAACAACAACAACAAAAAAGATAACGTCACCATTACGCTATATTAGTCAAAACACTAAAGATTTTTCTATTTTTAATTTACTGTCAGCTTTTTTCTCCTGAATACTTAAGAGTTATTGTTCTGTTCTGCTGCTGTGTTTCAGTGAATCTAGAATTAGAAGACTTTAATAGACATCAGCCAGTACATGTAGTATACTGCAAGAATATTTAATCAGGCAAGATGGGCTTAGAACCCAGTGGGTTCTCCTCTTTCTTTGTAGTCTGCAAAAACATTACAGCCTGCTACATCACAGGTGTGCACGCGCGCGTGCTCGTGGGGAATCGCTCTGTTTGTCAAGTTTTTCTGTCAAGAAATAGACCGGAAGTGTTGATTGTTTTCCGCTGAAAATAAAAAAACTAAACGACAATGAAACACATTAACAGTTAAGTCCAAAATTTACTTGTACACATATTACACACAAATTATTTTGATCCTACCAAGAAATTAGTTTATGAGACATACTTGTATCTGCGATCTTGTTCCTAAAGTCACTATCCAGAGCTGGTGACCATAGTTGAGGGTAGGAAAATAGATAGACTTTTAAATTGTGAGCTTTGCCTTTTGGCTCAGCTCTCTCTTCACCACAGTAAACTGGTACAACACCTGCAGCACTGCAGACGCAGCACCAATCTGTCTATTGCCCTCCTGCTCAATTTTTTCCTAATTTGTACACAAGACCCTAAAATATTTAAGCTCTTTCACTTGGGACAGGACCTCTTCCCAAACCCAGAGAAGGTGATCTATCTTTTTCTAGCTCAAGACCCCGGTCTTGGATTTGGAGGCACTGATTTTCATCCTGTCCACTTGCAGTCAACTCTGAACCACTCCATCTAATGAATCCAACAGAATCACAGCATCTGCAGGAAACATAGGTCCACTTCAGCCAGCAAACACTAATGCTATTAAACAGAATAAACACCTCTTTCAGTCACAACAAACAATGGCTGCAGGATGAGGAGCTTCTCTAGGAACATGGAAACAGACCAACGTCCATTTTCAATTACCAAAACATGCAAATGAAATTCAGTCAAGGGCCTAATCTTAATGCAGCCTTGGGCTGTCCCTGGAAAAAATGAAACTGCTCCAAACAGGTACATTAAGAAAACTATATTTAATACTTACGCTGATTGATTGAGCTCTATAATTATTGTTTGTACCTATTCCTCATCCATCCATCCATCCATCCATCCATCCATCCATCCATCCATCCATCCATCCATCCATCCATCCATCCATCCATCCATCCATCCATCCATCCATCCATCCATCCATCCATCCATCCATCCATCCATCCATCCATCCATCCATCCATCCATCCATCCATCCATCCATCCATCCATCCATCCATCCATTCATTCATTCATTCATTCATTTTCTGTACACCCTTGTCCCTTAGAAGGGTCGGGAGGAGTGCTGGTGCCTATTCCAGCTAACCTTCCGGGCGAGAGGGGAAGTACACCCTGGACAGGTCGCCAGTCTGTCGCATTCCTTTCAGATGTTGAACCTAATAATAGAGAGGAAAAAAACAACAAAGCGGAAGGAAACCCGGGCTTTTATTTTAGTGGGTCAAAGAGGAACCCTTCTCTCTAAGGCTCTCCGCCATGACAGACGCATTTTAGCACATTCTCCAGCAGCAGTCAGTCAAAGCAAAGTGACGCGGAGCAGCGGACGGTGAGTGTTTTGGATTTACGGAAGATAAAGTGGGCACTGGGAACCGTTTTCACGGCCGCTGTGCTTCCAGCCTGCTTGAAAAGGTGAGGAGTTCGTTTCCTCTCTGGCATGAGCCCTCTCTTCAGAATATTGGGGGTGTATTATTGTGGAAGGGGGCGGCGGCGGCGGTGTTGGCGGTTGTCGTTGTGGAGAACACGGAGGGTGGGGTGGGATGAGGTATTCGGGAGGGGGGTCTTTTGTGTTGGGGCATCTATCTGGCAGAGGTCAGCGCGAGCCCCGCTTCTGGAAGTGCTCGCTTATTGTGCGCGTGCATTCTGGAACTTAATCCTTTGAAATTTAATTGCAAGGCTGCCTCGCGGCCAACTCTTGATCTGCGGCTAACAAAAGCAGAGCTGAGGACTCGGGGCTGCAGGAGCTCGTGGGGCTCGTACCCCACCACCACGCGACCTGTTTGCTGTAACTACACCAGACCATTCAACAGAACAATGTGATGCATTTTAAACATCCTGCACTTAAACTGCTTTGTTGATACGCGGCTAGCTTCTTTTCAGAGTCAACAATTTCAATCACAATTGAACTTACCGCACCGAGCAGTGTTCAAGCTTCACTGGTTCTGACACGGAGCTACATTAAACAACTCCTTGCTGGTGGCAGCATTTAGCTAGAAGTTGGCTTTAAAGGGACTTTTCCCCCGAGACGTTAGGAGAGAGCAGGACTGTTTTCAGTGTGGCTTGGACCTCAGCTGGCAGCTGGATACACTTCCACACCTTGAACATCCTTCCCCGAGAAGGTTGTTGTCAGAGAAGAAAAAGTTTCAGATGAAGAAATTCAGTTTAGTGTCACTTTAACCCCGATAATCCCCCACAGCCTACTGCAGCTAAGGTTGGTGTGGCTGCTTGGCAGAGGTCAGGTTGGAGGCTTTGTCCATGCGGGTCAATTATTTCAGGCAGCAGCAAAGTTGGCAGAACCTCTTCTCTCCTCCACCTGACTGCCTCCTACATTTATCACACAGGATCTGAGAATGTAAATAGAGGCATTCACCTTGACTTACTATTATATGAGCTCATTGAATTTAGTGAATGTCACCTTGTACGTGTTTTACATACTAGAGTTTCAGCTTGACTAGCTCTGCGCACCTGAATGGAAATTTTCATAGTTTTGGCTTCAAATCAACTTCCTTTGATTTGAGTTTTAACACATGTACTGTTGAACTAAAGAAGTGGCAGAGGTAGCAGGTCAGTGATTATTAAAAAGATGCCAGGTGAGGTCGAAGCCACGCTGAAAACAGCTCTGCTCTCTCCTATAGCCTCTGAAAAAAGTCCCTTTAAAGCCAACGTCTGGCTAAATGCTGCCATCAGCTAGTAGAGAATTAGGCTGAAAAGAAGAAAAAAATTCCGGAAAGGAAAGTCTTTCCTTTCAGCTAGGAAAGGCAAATCTCTCTAAATCTCATTTTACTTTTGTTAGGGTTCAGATTAAAATTCAGCTGAGAATCTCCAGCAGGACCAGAAAGGCTTGAGCTGGCCAACAACACAGTAATAAACTCAGTTGTCTTATGGAAACGATGGTTGTCATATGACTGTATTGGAGGTGTAATTAACAGCAGGATTTCTGTTGACAATCAGCTGGAATAACGTTTAAATAAGAGCAGAGCGACAGAATGAGTACTTACAGGGTTTATTTCTACTGTGTTGGATAATTGCAATTTAGGGCTGAAACGATTAATCAATTACTAAAATAATCGTCAACTAATTTCGTTATTGATTGTTGTTAACTGGAGCATACAGACTCCTATAAGGGCTATTTGCTGAAGGAGCAACACAGTCAGTGCAGTAATAAAGCCAAAACTGTGTTAAATATATCTACAATTTGCTTTTAAGATGGGGAGAAAACAACCTGGAACTCTGTTCTACCAGAACTCCTCTAGTCACAGTTTCAGCTTCACCTCTTTCAAATTCTGTCAAGGGAATCTTCTGTTTAGCACCTTTTGCAGTCCAACTATTAATAAATGAAAAAAAAACATGAATCACCAGATCAGTCCAGCAGAAAGGCCTGGGTTTTTCACATGTTGATGTTAGGATTGTTTTATCCTTTGCTACAAATGATCAAGTGTTCTCTAAAGGAATGCTGTTATTGTTATTGTCTTCTTATTGGGAAAAACATGAATCAAGTTTACTATTTGGATTTTCTTATGGATTTCTAATTTTGCTTAAAATAAGCTTAAATGAATAAATGAAAAATCTGCAGAATGAGCCAATTGTTTTTATCTGATTAGTCGTCATAATAATAATAACAAGCAACATTGTTTGCAGCCCTAATTGCAATAAAAAATAAAACACAACGTGAGATCTGAAATTAGTGTAAAGTACTATTGAATGAGTTTATTGGATTCTATAGCTACAGTAAAATCTTAAACCGGTTTGATTAAATATCTGCAAAATCAATAGTGGTGCCGTCCTTCTGATCTAATTATAGATCAGTCAGTCATTCTGGAATCATCCAGCTTTCCCTTGACGTGCTGTGATCAGAATAATCCTACAATCCTGATACTTTCTACTAGATTCCAAACCGCTCCGTCCACCGTGGATCCTGCAGGACGGTTCTGATCGCTGAGGGTCGATGGATCAGTGAGCGGTGCTGGAGAACAATCTGAGCGCTGCGTCGTGGTTCTTTTCCTGATAGTTGACTCTGAACAAATAACAGGAAATGAGGCGGGAGAGAGAGAGAGACGTAATGGTCCTCAGCGGGAGTCAAAGCAAGGCATGGACAGCAGTGCACTCCTCCTCCCCCCCCCCCAATTATTGTAGACTATATTTTAGGAGTCGAGGGACTCCGACCTAGAAAGTTGTGTGTTTTGTTTTCAGCGTCAGTCTTTCAATGTTCACAGATCTGTTGTGTTTCCTCCTCACTGTGTGCGCTCCGCAGAGTCAGCATGTCCAGCGAGGTGCAGCCGAGGCCGGACGACAGCCCCAACACCAGCGGGGGCAGCTCCGACGCCGAGCAGAGGGAGGCGGCCCCTCCGGAGCAGCCCGGCCCCGAGCAGAGGGACCAGTCCCAGCCCAAGAAGAAGGAGGCCAAAATCTCCAGCAAGACCGCTGCCAAGCTCTCCACCAGCGCCAAGAGGTAGATCCGCCGCTCTCCGCTGTGCTTTGTGTCCTCTGCTGGCTGCTGGCCGGCTCTGCCCCGGCGGTTGCGTTCAGCCTCTGCGCCGGTCAGCTGTCACCCACTTGTTGTGCAGTTTTCTCCAAGCCGCTGCTGAAAAACGCCTGAAGACTTCAGCTGAAAGAGCCGCTGGGGCTTGAAGCCTTTTAAAGATGCTGCCTGACAGAAGAGAAGGGAAGGGAAGTGCTGTCCAAGCTGCTGCCGTTCCAACAGGGAGAGAGTCGATAAGAGGCTGATTGAAAAGACATTATTGTGAAACATCAGCCGAGTCATCTGTCAAATCTTCACAGAGCTTTAAATTGCAAAGCAATTCAGAGAACATTTCAGATACAGCCTGGCAGTGGAAACATCATCTTTTGACATACGGTTTACTGCAAAAGTAATCACACCCCTTAAGGTTTTCCATATTTTGTGCTGTTGCAGCCACAAACTTCAATGACAAATAGGAATCTGAAAGTGGGCTGCACATGTATTGCATAAAATGTGTCTAGATAAACCTTTCTCTGACCTCAGTCTCACCTATTTCAGCCTCTATCTGGAGGCTTGTTCTGCTGCAGTTTGGATTTGGGAGCAGTCCCAGCCCTAAACACGCTGTGAGATGGATAGAAAAATGATCCCTGCACATTGCCTTAAGCCTCCAATGCTTTTCTTACTCCTCTGTATCTCACACAACTAGTTAGATCTGAAAGATTGCTGTAAAATCTTCACCACACAATCCAGAGAGGGGGAAAAATAGTTGACCCTGTTAGCTCAGCCCAAGTGCCCTGTTTCCCTTATGTAACAAAGAACTGCCTCTTTAGATGACTTCATGGGAGATTGGAAGCATTTCTCTGTGATGACACAGAGCAGCAGCTGCCGTTATGTGACCAGGCAATAAGCAGGCCACAAGGCAGAGCCCACGTGTTGATTGGGAGCTGCTCAAAGACGTGTTATCATTTTCCACACTGTGCTCCATTCGCAGACAGCAGCTGTGCCTTTTGGTGTTTTCTGTAAAGATCTACTCTAAGCACCATCATCAAAATAAAGAGCGAATCAACAGCCTCTTTAGCACTGGACAGCCCGACTCGTGCTGACCCGTCCTGCATGGCTTCAGACCCGACTCTGGCGGTCTTGCATCGGTACCTCCAGCCCGGTCACACCACGCTCCCTGGAAACCTGAGGACTATGGTTCCAGTCGGGCCGGCCAATCCGACTTGTGCTTGTCTGTGGTGTACAGAGTGAAAACGAATAGTGAGAGTACAGTGTCCTGTGGTGCTTCTGATCACCTGGGTAATCATTGATCCAAGTGATTGCTCCTCCTTTCTCTTGTGGAGTTTGAGGGTTCATTCCAGTTGATGTCTCCAGATCCACAGCTGTAAGCACTTACTCATCAGAGTGTGTTTACTGAGCACTGATGGGCAGGTTTTCCTTTGCCTTGAAAAGAGGATGATGAGCTTGTTCCTGAACTGACTCTGTTCCGACCTTGAATCTGATCCTTCTGCTGCTCTAAGCATGTGATCTTCTTCACCCTGATCACACATTTTTGATATTGTTCTGCTGTTACTTGCTCTTCAGTGGCGTCCTTACACTCCTCAAGAATTCTCTGTCTCCATTCCTTCAGGCTCTTTTTCTTGTTCAGCAGGTCCTCCAGGTCACTGGTTTATCAGGCTTTGTTGTTGATGAAGCATCGCAGTGTTTTAGAGGGGCTGGTATTTTCCACACAGAAGCTGCACAGTCAGTTTCTCACTCAGTCTGAGCTTTGATGTCTTCTCCATGTGGCTGGAACAGAGCATCCCAGTCTGTACACCCAAAAGAACGCTGAAGGACTTCTTCAGCTTCCCGTTACTATCTGTTCACTTCTTTTTGTCTCAAGGTGCCTCTGAACAAAAGCTTTATATTAAACAAGGCTGCGATCTGATTGGCCAAGAGCAGGACTTGCCTTGGTGATGTATGAGTCCTTGACATTTTGGTAAAAGTAAATTCAACATTTTGTTTTCTCTAGTAGAGCAACTGAGAAACTGTTGATACTTTGGAACTGTGGTAGAGCGTGAAGTGGGTTGTAAAAAAGAAAAAAAAGCGTCTCATTGTAATACCCAAAGCTATCTTTGAGTCATAAATGCAGGAATTATATATACATATATTTAAAAAGAACAACTCAGAATTAATGTAACAGACAACATGCTGCCACTTTGAGCAGCAGAACTGACTTCAAGGATGTTCTGGGATTCCTAACTCAGAAGGAATTCATATCTGCTCTTCCAGCTCGCTGCAGTTTGCCAGCCTTTTTAGAAACACGCAGGTTGCCTGCACTTTGTGACAGTATAGTTCTCAGATTTGGAAGTAGAACTTCCATCTTGTGATGAGCCGGGCGTCCTGCGTAGGTGACCCAGCTGCAACCATCCAGTGTGCTTTGTTTAACACACAGGAGCTGCGTCAGGATAAAGAAGAGCGTGCTGCTGGAAGTGCAGGTCTCAGAGGGGCCATTAGGCTCATTACATGCTCATGGAAATGATTGTCTTTGTGTTCAGAGAGGCGAAGGCCAACAGAAACGGTGTGAGGAACCAACTGTTATCAACAGGAACAGTAACTCACCCGGGGAGGCGTGGAGGGCAGCACAACAACTGATCACACCACAAATCTGGCCGTCCTTGGAGTGTGGAAAGTTCATTTGCAGTTTGCCACAAGCCACAGCAAACATGGAGGGATGTGACGAAACCAAAGTTGAACTGAAGCATGGCGGTGGCAGCATCATGCTTGGAAGATGGGTGGTGTTAAAGCTGAATATTCTAATAATGACATATTATAATGACATAAACCTAATCTTTCTCTCTCTTCTTACTTGTTGACATTGTCACAGTTATCCCATCATTCACCCTGAGCTTTGTGGTCATTAAGCTCAATGCTTAATAACCACAATAAAAGTCCACCCAGTTAGACTCATTATTTTTATTATTATTAGACTCTTATATTATTAACAACCAGAGTTTCAAGGCCTGGCATATGACATTTTGCATCCAACCAGTTCTTTCTGTAATAAGGTACACATTTAAACAAAAATTTAAAAACTGTGACGCAATGTATTAAATCTAACTCGGATACTTAATACAGATACTTAATCACTTTTGTTCAAAATATTAAAGACAAGGAATCATTTTAATTCCAGTGACTAATTTTGAACTGCTTTGGTTTGTCTCTCATCCTAATACAAACCCTCAAAGTTGTCCTTTGAGGTGTGTGGATACTTTAGCAATGCACAGAATATCCTGGTGGATTGCTTTACACAAAGCATTTTTCTCTGATCTGTTCTTTGCCAAACTGTTTCCATTGACAAAAAGCCTCTGGCGTAAAAGCCCAGATGTTGTCATGGCGTCTCCAGCAGCAGGCAGTAAATCCTCCTTATCACCAGTAATGGCTGCATAATAAAAAGAGAACCTGGAAGGTTCCTGCTTTATTGGAAGGTTAACCAGCTCAGTGATATTTAGTTGCATTTTGGAGCCACTTGCAGTAATAAATCATCAGCTGCGGCATCCACTCGCAGCAGCTTGTGTTTCACGTTATAAAGCGTCTGCATGCAGAGACCTGCAGCTTGCAGTGCTGTAGCGTGTGCTGTTTGCCTAGATTATCATGTAGAACATCAGAAAAATACGGTGTTTGTTAAAGGAGGCTGTGTTAAAGCTGGAGGATCTCACTTTCACCTCTTTGGCTCACTGTTTCCCTAATGATCCCTTTGTTTCCGTTATGTAAATGATCAGGAAATAGAGCTGAAATGTGTTGGTATTCACACCAGCTGTGGAGATAGTGTTACACACTGCTTTCAAATATGTCTACTTTTCATCTCTATGTGCTGTGACTTCTCTGGTCTATGTTACATGTTTATGAGACTCTAGCTGACCTCTTTGTTCCCATTATTTCTCTTATTTATTTATTTATTTATTTATTTATTTATTTCTGTAGTTTTTTGTTCATTCTAGTCTCAGTTTCCTGTTCTGAGCTGACAGGACTGGTGCCCGGTGAGGTGTTCTGCTGCTGCTTCAAGGTTCCACATGTTACGGGTTCAGACGCTGTTCTGCAGCCGTTGGTTGGAACCAGTGGATATTGGACAACCCATTGTCCTGACATTTGCGTCCCATTTTTGTCCACACAGCTAAGTGCTCTCAGACCACTCTTTGTAAACTTGAGAGATGGTTGTGGGTTAAAATCCCAGAAGATCAGTAGGTGCTGAAATACTCAGACCATCCTGTCTGGCACCAACAGTGCTGTGTTCAAAGACACTTAAATTGTCATTTTATTCCTATTCTGATGCCCAGTTAAAACTTCATACAGTCTATCTACACATTTTAAGTTGCTGCCATGCGAATGGCACATTTCTTGTGTGTTTTATTTCCAAAGCAACAATTGTATTTCCCTTTAGGGTTGATGGATCTTTCCTGAATTTGGTTGTTCCTTGGTTTAATGTGTAAAAAAGAAAACCAAACAGTCTTAAAGTGCTTCAGGGAAGAACTTTGACTGAATGTGTGAAGCTGGTGAGTTTTCACAGCATGAAGAAAAGAACATCAAACTGCCTCACGGTCAAGGTGAAAGTCTGCTCTTCCCTTCTCTCTGATTAGCTGCTTTCTTAGTTTGGTTGGTCTGAAATTCCTCTTGTTTCCAAGAATGTTGACCTGCTTGTATGCTGTTTATAATGTTTTCAACAAAGAAGAAAACTGATACAAATGAAGTACTCAGCTTTTTCTCTTGTGCTTGACGTGCGTCGATGTGTTTCTCCTCCTCACTCGGAGTCGAGATGTGGAGACGTTGGCCTCATCAGCTACAGATCAAATATCAGATGGTGAAGTTTAGGGAGAAGATGTAAATGAAATTTTATCTCTTGTAGCTCTGCAGCTAATTATTATTATGGTAATTATTATGATGATCAAATCGGGAAACGGATTTAAAAAAAGTCTATTCTAAATTATTTTTATTTAACCTCTTAAATGCAAATGAGCATGTAATTCAGTTCAAGTTCATTTGTACAGTACATTTCAGCAGCAACCCAGTTCAAAGTGCTTTACGTCATAAAATTGTCACCATTTGTGAACCAACAAATAAACGTTACATTTTGTCAAATGTCATCTTCTAAATCATTAATACACATCAAATATATTGATTAGTGTTTCATTTATTACAAATCAAAGACTGCTCAATAGGTGGTTTGTTAGCCTTGATTTGAAAGAACATTTCCAACAGCGATCAACATTTCAACAGTTCTGCAGTTTTCTGGAAGTTTGGTGCAGAATCTGAATGCTTCTTAACCTTCGCTGTAAGACAAACGGTTACAGAAAATTCTTTCTGCCGTCTTAAAAATTCTTAGAAAAATGTTGGATAAAATGAATGAAGTGGTTTTGAATTAGTATGTTTGGAATTGACTGCTTTTACAAGAGAGAGGAGTAGCTGTTCTAGCTGATGGAGTGATTGTAGAACAGCTCCTTTCTTCTCCATGCATGCAGACAAATCACTGGCATGGAATGAAAACTTAATCAGGGAGAAATGTGCATCCGTTAAACTTTCTTCATGTGTTCATGCTGTACAGACGTGACTGTATTCATCAGCGTTGTTTCAGCGTTATGAGACCAGGATCAGTTACCACACACATGCTTTACAAGGTGACTAACGTGCAGCTGTGCACGCCTGTGTTGATCTTGCATGACATGACTTATTCCTGTGCTCAGGAGCTCATTGGAAAATCGATGAAGTGTTTATTGTGCTCACTTCCAGCTTGATTTCACAGACTGCCTTTGTCTGTTTGTTTGTTTGCGTGTGTGTGTGTTTGTCTGTAGGAGTGTTATCATAACCCAGATCCTCGTCTCGTTTCAGGATCCAGAAGGAGTTGGCAGAGATTACTCTGGACCCGCCACCAAACTGCAGGTAGGAGGCTGTTGATGGTTGTTTAGTTTTTTTTGTTTAGTTTTTTTGTCAAGGCTCATCTTCGCCTGTCACAATAACTCATTTCTCTGGGTGATGCATTGTCCTTGAAGTTTTTACAATAAAGGATCATATTTTCGTTTTGAGACCACTTTCAAATAATTGAACGGCAGTGGTATAATAATGCAAGAACATATTCTTAAAGACCAATAAACCTTAAATTCTAATAAACATTTAACACTAAAACCAGAAGACGTTTTAAATATCCAAAATAAACAAAAGAACAAAAAAATGAATCATGAAGTCTCTGTAAACAACATTATGCTTCAAGAAGAGAGCTTGCAGAGGCCAAAGCAGCAGACTGAAGACTTTTATCATCTAGTTTTTGGTAGAAAAAGAGGAAAACCATAAATCATAGATCTCAGTGGACATTATCGAGTTCGTCTTAATTTATCATGCGATTAATGGAGTTATTGCTTATTGTGACAAGCCTCGTCTTGCTGGGAGATGTGTTTCTGTGCTTGTGTGGGTGTGTGTGTGTGTGTTTGAATGATTGAGATGGTTAATCCAGAGTGGAGTTTGATTCTGTTTGTTCTGGATGAAACTGAGTGGAACTGAAGGTTTAACCTGACATGAGGTAAAAATGGGAATAATAAGGAGGTTTACGTTGTTGTCTGTCTGTCCCTGCTGTAGTGACAGCAGTGCAACCCGCTGCAGCTTGATAGGTCTGCATAATGAGTCACTCTGAAGACCTGAACACCAGCCTTCATGTTGCTGGTGAAGTTGAGGGCTGCGGTGAGGGGAAAGGTGGACATGCTTGATTTGGTTATTTATCATTTCAAGGCTGCATTCACACCAATCCAGTTTAGTCCACTTTAATCCAACTCCAGTTGGTTTCCCTAGAGAGTCTGGTTGTTTGTGGAGGTGTGAATGCTAATAGAACTCTGATGTGGACCAAAAGAGTGAACTGTGGTCTGTCTAAAACCCAGGTCTGGGTTTGGTTTCGGTTGAAATCCCAGCCATTCCGCTTCAACAGTTGATTCTTGTGTTCCTGGTTCTGTTCAAGCCTAAGCTCATAATTACACTCCTCCACACTGAGCAGCTCAAGAAAAAACTTGAAAATGTTCATTATTCATCTCCTGTGCACTGTATCTCTGCCTCTTCCTTTATTTCCATGCCTATCTTTGTATCAGTCTCTATTTTTGGCTCTCTCTACCTCATTTTCTAAGTGTTTCTATCTCTCTGCACCTTTCAATATCGGTCAAGCTCAGAACCAGGGGGAGTATTTCCCCTCCAACAGCCAAGCCAGGTGAAAACCTTTGAACTTGTGGTGATTGATCTCTGCTGCAGGTCAGGAGCAGGCCATGAAGCTCTTGGACTATTTAGTTTACCCTGGGCTGAGGATGAATGCCTGCTGATGTTGTGGCAAGATGTGTTCACTGTGGATAGGAATGCGTGTTACGGTATTTGATGTTTAAACGGTTTTAGAGGCCTTGGGCTCCTGTAGTGGACAGCTGTGGTCTCTAGATCCTGCAGATACTCGGGGTTCACAGTATGTATGGGTCTGCTTTGTCAAAAATAATCCCAAAAAAACATGCGTCCCTTTGTTTCCGAAGCAGTACATTTTTTGTTTGATACTGGATTAGTAGTTTTTGGAACCAAATCAAATCTGCCAAAATGTTTGAAACTTATTGTGGTTTTCAAAATGTCTGGCTGGCTGGCCATTTATCAGTTCCACTTCTTTATTGTTTTTCTTTGTTATCAAGCTTTCCAGTGAACACACCTCGGCTGTCCTGTCAGTCACTGCCACAGTGTGTGTGTTGACTCACAGGTTATATTGACTGAAGTCTCCTATTCTGTCTCCTGTCAGATGAGCAATCAGCAGAGCAGGAAAACGAAATTTCACAGACAAACATTGGTATCAAAATCTGACAAGGCTTTGAAAGGAGAGGAGAGGGGAAACCATTTGAAGAACGTCAATGCTGAGAGCAGCACTTGTGACGAATGGACTGAGCTGGGCATGTCAATGGCAGTCGGATGTAATCCGGCTGAGGCGTGGCACTTCTTCAAACGTAGATTTCAGCGTTCATCAGGCCCCCGGGGTGTCTGACTCGCTTTTACCAGCTCCCTGTTCCATACAAGGTCGCAGAATCCCCAATTGTTTGATTTCCATAACTGGTTCCACCCCAATATTATCTCGTCCCTTTGTGCTACAAGAGATGGACAGTCTCACAATGTGAACGTTTAACCCATTCCACTGAGATGAATTCCTGTTCATCCTCCCACATGGTGTCCTCCTTCACGCACTAATCAATCTGACGCTGTTAAATCAGCTGCTCTCCATATAAAACATACCGTGTAAAAGTGCTACGGACAGATGATGGGACACAGGCCTGCAGGTTTCATTACTGCTACTTCTTCTTCCTCTAGAACAAAGCTTTGTCACAGACGTCCTGTCCGCCTCAAGAGCTGAGTTTCCATTACAGATGTCTGCAAATCTTTGTTTATATTCTGCTAATGTTGGAAAAAACACAATTTTGCAATTGCTGTGTTTCCTTTAAATAAGAAATGAAATGAAAATCACATGTGAATAAGCTTGTTCATGCAATTAGTCATTAAAACCGTGGCAGCAACAGATATAAACAGTTAAATGAGATATATTCATAATTCAGTCATGGTGCTAGCGCTCGTCATCTATTAGCCAATCAGAGGAGATGTCAGCATTGTATTCAGGCGTGGGAGCAACAAGATCCATCTACTTGGGTAAATTGTAGTTGGTGATTTTACAGAAGAACTATGGATTCGACAACTTTTTATGGACTGTGACGCTGTGATGCTCTGGAGGACACTGTCCTGAGCTCTCACAGCTCTGGACCACTAGTTTCTATTGACACTAGTGCTGTTTCTATTGACACCATCTTCATCGTATCTCTTGTCTGGCTGAGAAGGGAGCCGATCCCCTGTGGGAGCAAGAGAAAAATCTCATATTTAACTTCCACCCATGCAGCACGCCTGTTTCATGGATCATCTGCTGCCTCCTCAGAAAGTGTGTGGAAATATTTTTAATCATTTTTGTCACCCCTCCACAGAGTAATTAATTGAATGTGACAGGCGCTCTGGAAGGGTATGTAAATAGCCCCACACCCGACACTCTGTATTAGCGTACTGCTTGGTTGGCCTTCCTTGTTCTGTTTGGGTGTGTGGCGTTTTTTTCAGGGTAATTATCATATTCTTTCATGATATTCTGTGTAAAATAAAAATAAAAATCCAACCCCCATCAGTGAAGGGGAAACAATGTGTGGATTGAAACAGGGAGACGCTTCTCCACCCATCTCCTGTTTGACTCCAACAAGGCGATATGCTTTTCAATTGAAAACCTTTTGAATGTGAGCCAAGATCTTTAGAAATGAAAGCAAAAGGAGGAAGAAAGATATGAGAGAGATGTATACCCCCTCACAGATCTGTTGTTTTTGCTTTCTATCAAACTTAAATGCTTTAGATTATCAAATAAATGCTGGTATCACAAAATATAACCCGAGTACATAAACATTGGAGATTGGAGATTGTTTGTTTTTACACTCTCATATCAATATATAGGTAAAGGAATTATCAGTTGTTGTTTTTTTTTGTTTTTTTCATTTAAAAGGTCACCTCTATGAAAAGTTAACGTCTTTCCAGTAGGATTCCTGAAAGAAGAGCCAGATCAACTGATGCACAGCTCTGTAATGAAAGCTAGCAGTCTTTGGCGTATAAAACAAAATATTTCAGAGCTACAGGAGAGAGCGCAGTCTGGAATTATCATCACATCACTTAGTCTATTTACCTAACGCGGAGGTCGGCAACCCGCAGCTCTCTTTAGTGCTGCCTTAGCGGCTCCCTGGAGCTTTATCAAAAATGTTTGAAAATGGAAAAAGATGGGGGTGGGAAATCTATTTTTTGCTTTAATATGGTTTCTGTAGGCAGACAAAAATGACACAAACATTCTTAACATTTGCAAATGCTATAAAAATGTGTAGAATAAATATAAAATTTCAACTTTTCTGACAACAAAGATTTGCGTCATAGCCAGTGACACGTTTCTTTCAGCTGGGCGCGGTGCCAGGCTGGTGGCTGTCAACAAACTGACCGGTGTGTGGCCGCACCCGGCTATCATGGATGCTCATGAATGTACACACTTAGTCGTTTTGACAATAGGCTAAACTAGCTAATACAAACACTTAAGGCTTATATTTAGTAATATAAGCCTTATTTAAGGCTTTTAATTTTTTTGTGGCTCCAGATAGATTTGTTTTTTTTGTTTTTTTGGTTCAATATGGCTCTTTCAACATTTTGTGTTGCTGACCCCTGCTGACTGATTCTAAGAGCCAATGACAATCTACCACATAGTAAATTTACTATGATCACAAGTGGAAGTGCTCTATTTGTCATCATACAGTGGAATCCCTGGTATTTTCAGAGATCAGGGTCCACTACCTCCTGTGAATACCTGAAATCTGCAAATACTTGAGACCTCCTCTAAAAACTGCCTATTTTAGTAGTTCCAGCTCAAAATATGCTGTAAACGGCACTGTAATTCATAATGGACACCATATTAGCACAGAAGCTGAGGTCAAGGGTTTTCCATATATCCACTCTTATGGCTTCAGCCAATTGGCAGCAAGGAAAATGAAATAACAGCCAATAGGTGTCAAGTAGCAGTAGATATGTCAGCATCCCTAAACTGCATTTATGAGGAATTTGTGTGAAAAAAATAGACAAATTTTAAGCAAATTATTTTAGCTGCGTTTTACAGAAAAATACATGAATACTGAACCACAAAAGCATAAGTTTGAATTACTATTTATTCATGTACTGTGTTTAACCGTTAAGTTTTAATTTAGTCATTTTTAAAAGATGAATGTGACAATGCTTGAATATTAAAATTTAAATGAAGTACCTCCATAAGACTGCTGAGCAGGGGCAGGTCCAGGAGGTTCTTTAAGAACTCTAAATGGGGGCCCATGTTGATCTTGTGGTGTCACATCTGAATAAAATCCCAGGCAGGTAGCAGGGCTGTAATAAACTATAAAAGCCAGCGACTCACAACATGAAGGTCAGGAGCTTTATTGACTTTTTATTTAGTAGTTCTCAAACAGCAGAGTTTAGGTCATTAGCAGTAACTCTACGAACATCTAAGTCTACTTTTTTACATCAGTTTTTCTCTCATGGGTCAAACCTCCTAACAAATTCTGCTGTTTGGCTCTTCAGCTGAAGAGATTTCTCTGGCTGTAGTTTAAATGTTAGCAGAGTTTTAAACTTCAAACAGCAGCTCACCGTTTTCTTCTCAGCCACGAAGTCTCAGGTGAGTCTCTGCAGGGAAGACGGGGTGTTATTGGAAGAGAGGGAAATTGGTTTGTTTACATGGACCAACTGTAGCATGACGACATGCAAAAAGCTGCTTGATGACTATCATTGGTTTTAGCTGTTAAGTTGTCAACATAATGCACTAAATGTCAACACTCTGACAACTAGATGACAAGGTCAGAAAAAAATTTAATTTAAGAAAAACATTGAAAGAGAGGGAAGTAGTTATGCTAGTTTGCCTTTGACAACCTTAACATTGGAGTTTGGGTTCAGTTAAAAAAAAGCGACCCTCACACCAACTCTGACAGATCATCAGTAGAGTAGTGTTTAAATGACCTAATCAAACACCCCAGTGTTTGCTAATCTACCACACCGATGACTTCTTAATAATAGCAAAATAAACATCAAGTATAAAAATGTTCTGTCCTTTGTGTGGGAAATGTTTGATTGCTTTTTTTGGTGTTGAATCCTGATGCATATTGTGATGGTGTTGTCAGTTGCTATGGCAACAAGTCTGCTTGTAATATAGCTGACAGAGAGCGAGAAAAAAGTGTTTTTTGAGTTATTCTTTAACGGTTTTTCTGCGCTATTTCCCCCCTTGCTTTGGCACATTGCACTAAAACATCTCCATGTTTCATTTAGTTAAAGGAATTACTCTACCGCGGCACTGTGAACTTAATTCATTGTTATATTTCCTTTATCCAAGGGAATGCCTCACCTTCCCAAGAAAGATTGTGGCATGTAGTTAATGGTGTTCACAGTCAATGTTGTTAATTTTACTAGCCTAAGTACCGCGAGACCCTGTCATAAGCCATTTCTATCCCTACGTTTGGTATTTAAGCAGCCATGTACTTAAATTTACTTTACATCTACAGCTGTTCTGATTTAATACACATGTAGGAATCATTTTTATAATTTCTTCCTTTTTGTTGGATTCAAAGCAGCACACATTTCTTCTTTTATTTGCTAGAGTCCTTAGAAAATAAATTGGAACCAGCAGGTCAGGCCTCAGAATAAGTATAAAGCTTATTGGTACATTTCTACTAAATCCACTTCAGCTTCCATATACAGGACCTGAGGAGATGAAGGTTTAGAACTGGCTTTTTTTTTTTTTTTTTTTTTTTACTTTGATGCAACAAAACAAAACAAAACAAAAAACCACGAGTAGATAATAACACAGTTTGATCCTTGTATCTGCTCTGCTGCTGCATTTCTTTCTGTTCAGAATGGAGCCTAACAGGCTGTGTTTGTATTCCAGGCAGTGGCTCCCCTCAGGACATATCTCCCATAAGTCTGTGCTTTGTGAGAGTTACAAGGCTCTTAGTAGATCCCTCACTTCAAATAGCCCTTTATCAGCATCATCAAAGCATACAGTTCTGCTCAGTGTTTGAATGTTTCCACCAAACAAGATTTAAGGACAGTGGTAAAATGTGGTAGCACTTAATCTGCAGTAGTTTCTCAGAGATTGGTGAAGTAGAAGTTAGTGTAGGAATTTATAAACTTTATTTTATGGATTTACAATGCTTGTCTACTACTGTAAACTAATAAAGACAGCTGGTAAATCCTTAAGGCAACATGAGGGGCTGCTAAAGTGAGAACGTTTAGATTTAAACAGTCTAGCACTCTGCAATTTGTTAGCTATTGGGATTTAGTTTAAATGGACAGCAGCGGCTTTGCCGGCTCATTGGTTCCTAAAAACATTTTCTAGTTCCAATCATTATAAAAGCAAACAGCAGTTTACATTGCAGTGTACAGTGTAATATTCCAGTTGTGGAATAGGACCAGACATGGCAAATTAGCATAAGCTATTAATGCCATGATGTAGAAAGAATGGAACTGGAGATGAACAGAATGCAGGAGTTTCTCCAGTGATATGGGTCAAAAAACTCTGTCTATAGTAGTTATGTTTTTGTATTTTGGTAGCATTAAAGCCACAGGATGTAACTTTTCTAAATAATATTTTTTATGTATTTGTTGAAACTGTCACCATGTTTTGACAGTAGGATAATTAGACAGATGACATATAAAAAATGTACCTCATTTGCCTTCTACCACTGCCAACTAGAAACCAGGAGGAGGGTCTTGATGCTGTCAATTACACTTGTAAGCCTGCTGCTTATACTCCGTTCCCTTCCACTGTTTAGCTCCTTTTCTACACTTCATCTTCCTTTTGATAGCAGAACCTGTCGTGAATGCTAAAGCTAGTTAGCATGGCCTCAGATGACGGCGGGTAAATAATTTTTCTTTAATGGTGAGTTGTTTCTCTGCCATCAGCACATTGAGCAGCGTGTACACGAGGCTGTGAAGAGGTGTGTTCTGCTCTGATGTTTTGGTACTGTTTCTCCCTGGAACGTGTTGTATCTGCATTCATGCTTTTGAGCATTCAGGCTAGAGGATGGCTAGTTTTTTTTTTTTTTATCTGCAAACATTCTGCAGTGAAACAGCTGGCATGTGGGTGGACTAGCTGTTCAACTGCAACATCCCATCCCATGTTAGAAATGCATTTTATCTTGAGACAGTATTCGCTCTATAAGGGATAGTCAAAGAAAGTGAAGTGGTGGATTGAGTCTGGATCAGTGTTAGGGGTCAGCTGCTGAGGGCGTTCATCTCAACAGTTCCCTGTGAATAAGGTGGAGCTGCAGGGGGATCCTGGACGACTGTAGCAGGATAGAGTGATGACACTTTACACACATGTCTCACTCGGGTTACATCTAATGCCTTCCATCTCTCATGGCCCTTGGAATTGCAGGGAGTAAGTTCAAACATTTACACAAAATCCTTATTTTTACATCTACCTTTTCTGAGTTATCTTCCTATCCATGTATATTTTTTTTCTCAAAGTTTTCCACACATTTCCTCCGGCCATATTTTCAGTAAATGTGATCCATAAAGCCTGTTTTTTTTTATTTTTATGGGTCTGGCCTTGAAAGCCTGGTACTTGAGGGGAGAAGAGAACAGAAATGGAGTGAGAAATTAAGCTGAGAGTGGCAGAAACAGGCGTGCCCATCTGCTGCATAAGGGATCTGAGTGGAGGGAGTTAAAGATTTCTGCAGCCCCCCTGCAGGGAGAAAACGCCGTGGAGCAGCTAATTATTCACCATGCCTTTACCCAGGCATGCTGCTGGGAAGTGTGTTGCGGTTTCTGCTTCTTCTACATGTTGAAATCAGCTTTCACTCATTTTCAAATCTGTCAGAACAAATGGGACTTTAGAACTTTTATGTTTAATTTTAAATATTTATCTGAAATTTACTGCAGGTACTGCACATTAAAAAAAACAGATTCTTGGTTTGTCGGATTATGGGAAGTTTCCACATACAATTACAGTTTTTTTTGTTTTTTTACTGTGAAATTACTTTTTATCAGAGCCTTAAGCTAAAACAGAGCCCTTCTAGCGCTCTACTCTTCTCTCTTTTCAGAAAGTTCAATTTAAGATCTTTTAAGACTGTCGTTAATCAAATTTAGGACCAAGACAACACATTACCAGAAACATTTAGATTGACATTTTTTTTTAAAAGAAATATTTTAACCCTATCAATTTAGTTGTCAAAGAAGATTCAGGTTTATCAATTAAAAATATTCAATCATTTCAGTTTTAAAAGCTATTTTTTTAACCTGAGTCATCTTCCCAACACATTATTTTATGTCTGCACATACAATCTCACCCATTTAGTCTGATCTCATCCCCAGCAGCACTTTTCTCAGTTTGAAGGGCTTTTACTTTGGCAAGTCTTTCTTGCCAAAGTGACAGAGGATGGAGAAGAAAAGGAGGGCAACAATTTAGACTAGGAGAGAACAAGGAAGGCGCTACAGCTTTCCTTGCAGGAACATTACTCCATTTCTGTAAATTCCATTTTAATGGGGCTTGGATCATGTGTGATGTATACAAAGCTTATGCCTCTGAATGTTTTAGCATGTCCAACAATCTATAGCAGCTTAGTTTAGCTGGATATCACAGTATCTGGAGTGTAGAAGGCTGACGCCGGAGCATTATGTATTTAAAATTGTGAATGCTCATATGCTGTTAAAATACCAGTCAGTTGTTTGGTGGTTTTCTGTTTAACAGATCAACTAACAGATGTAAGGGACATGGCTGAAAAACGAGCCCAAATTCTCACCGACCTGACACATTAAACATCTTCTTTCTAGGTTAGGAACAGGCAGAGTCTTTATTTGTCATTTTGTTCTATCATGAAGTGAAATTGTTTTCTCTTATCTGGAGAACACCTGTCACACTGTTTGATAGCTAAATGGCAGAAAGACTTTAAAAAGAAAGCTTGACTCCTTTATCAACTATGTCTGTCCAACAGCTGTGATCAGTTGCTGTGGTAACTAACAGTTGTACTGGTCAATGGGCGTTGCTAATCTCTCCTGAGATCCTTCAGGTTTTCGCTCAGATAAGCACACACTGCTGTGGATCTGGGAAGATCATTGCCACGCTGTAAGGAGCAGCTTGTTTCCCTCTGACAATGAAACTTGGTTCATTTAATGGAGAATCCCCCTGAGAGTGGGTTCAGTGATGTTACAGAGCAGAGCAATGCTGGTTCAGTATGTATTTTTTTCCAAAATGGACCCTGCTGATGTGTAGCATTCAGGTAGATAAAGATTATAAGTGTGTCCTGTAGCATTTGTGTTCCCTAAGCTCAGCTTCAGACTAGTTTTAAGGAATCAAAGTAAAGATGTTTGATGCATTATTATAAGAATCATGTGATTCCAGTTTCTGCACGTTTTCCTCCTCTGTCCTCTCTCATCTGCAGTTAGCCGCAGCTTACTGGGGTGTTTCTGCCATGGAGCCCGGATGTGTGAATAAAGTCATTAGTGTGCATTAATTATCTCTGCACACTGTCTGTGTAGGATGAATAATTAGGCTCTTAACACACGTTTCCCCTGCAGAGAGGCTGCTGCTCAGAACTCCCAGCCAGTCATGTCTTCTGTCCATAAGCCAAAGAGTTTCATTTGAGTCAAATAACTTTATCTTAAAGTTAAACTATTGGGGTAAGGTAAGGTTATGACACCGACTGTAGAAACAGGTTTACCTGCCGGAGGTCATGCAAGGATGCTGTTTAAACACAACCACTCTCACTTCCTTCCAGTGTGAGTATCACTTCCTCCTGCACTTATACGTAGAGATTCATTCAGGTTGAACACACACTGGAAGGCACATGTCTAACTTCCAGACTTGATAGTTATCCATGCTGAAGCGTTTCAGTGTTACCTAATGATGTTAGTGAAACAACAAGACAGTAATTTATTTAACCCTGGGACTGTTGTGGTAAACTAAACCAGCCAGGGTTTATAGAGTTATAAACCTCAAAGTTTAGTTTGTGGTATTTTTAGTGCCACTAAAATGACCTGTTTGACCTGTTTATGAAGTGTGATGAAGTCTTGGCTTTTTGTTTACACAGAAACATTGTTGTGGTTGGACAAAAACAGCAAAGCTTTGACGACATGTAAATGCAAACCAAAAAGATTTAGAAATTGTCAGTCATGCCATTTTGCTCTTGTGCTCTCAGACCCGATTTTCACCTGCGCACAGCACAATGGAGGACCTCCATGTCCTGTCTGTGCTGCTGCACCTCTTCAGGTTATTTGGGGTGTTAAAGTACAATCTGCTCGCTGTGGAACATTTATGCCATTAGGGATGCCACAGGGATTAGAGGCATCAGATGATGTGTTCTTGAAGGTGCACATCTACAAGCAAAGGGTTATAAAATACACCGATTTAGAAAGTTCACCAAGTTTCTCCACCTTCTGGCATTTACACTACATCGTTTCTACTGCTATTTCCACCGTCATTCCACTGTTGTGTAAGCTTTTTCTGGATGCACAATGGGAAACACTGTTGGAAACGTTACCGTGTAAACAGCACCATATCCCTGAGGAAGCAGAGCTACTGCAGCTACCATTAGATTACATGCAGACAAATACTGTTATTGAGGTGTTAAAAGGTGCAGCTACACCTGCGATATTTAGGACCAGCCCTTGGTGTAGTATAGAGGTGACCACTGTGCTTTGTGGGTTATCTTGAACTATGAAATTGTGACGAACCAATTCAGGATGATCTGAGTATATTCTGAAAGGTGACAGATGGGAAATCAGAAGCTACACTATATAAAACTTTTATATAGTGTAGCTCTGTTGGTCAGATCCAGTGGATAGAGCTGTGGGGAACAAATGCAACTGACGGCATCAGCAAATAATTAAACACAATACAAAAAACTTACATAAAATGATAAAGTGGAGTATAAATCGTCTTTGTCGCAAAACAATATGGCAGCCATTTTGAAAATATGAAGAAACATGACAATAAATCTTGTTTTATCTTTTTTTAAAATATTGAGTAAATAAAGTGCTGATACCATATGAAATACAGACAGTAAAAATGTAAAACATGTGACCCTGCAACCTCCTGCTAAACGGCTAGAGACATCCTGAGAGAAATATCATCTGGACTGGTAAACCTGTCTGCTGCTGAGAGCCGTACACAGCTGTACACGCCCGTTAACAGCTGCTTTTTCTCCTGCACGGCATCCGGGAGAAAAGATTTCTGTCCTGCAGCATGATGGAAGTCAGATGTGTGCTGGCTTAGTTCATACATCTGAACTAAGGCAGATGTATGAACTGGGCCAGCAGCCTCAGCCTCACACACCATGGAAAACTTGTCATCTTTGGCAATAGACTGTGTAATATTTCAATCAGAATAGAAAAATGATGCTGAGAAGAAAATGTCAAATGAATATCCGCAGTATAAATCCTTTCATTGATAAAGAAGTGAAGCATATCTGTGTGGCTAACCAGAACCAAATCTGGATGCGCTCTGTCCACTCGTCTCTGAAGGAGAGGCTGAAAGACGTTGTTGGTTTACAGTGCAGAGACAAAATACTCCTGATTATGTGATTGTGTAGATCAAGCGTACCTCAGATTATGGGTTAGAAAAGAGGAGCCTCAGATAATCAGTTCTGGAACTAACTGACCATGCTCAGGCCTAGTTAGCACAGCCACTGATAACGGCGGATAAATGAAAGCTTTCCAAATCACAATAACTACTGCCTTCAGGGTAGGTGTTGTTACTAAGAGAAGAGAACTTCATTTATTTCCAGTATCAGTTAGATTTTCCAAATGGAACCAGAAAAACCAGACAAGTGGAACTTAAGTGTGGAAGGAATCTTATCCACGAGGGAATGATGTTCTTACAGTGCTGTGAAAAGGTATTTGTCCAGTTAAATTAGAATTTTGTTTCTTGTCACTTCAACGTTTCAAAAGATCTCAATTTTACAATTTAACATCTCACTGACTAGTTATCAGACACTCGATGGCAGATGTTCCTGCAAAGGGTGAAACAACCAGTCATTAATTTTATGGGGCAAAAAGTATTTCACACATAGACAAGTTGGCTCAAACTCTTTTCCTCAAATAAAGAGAAATGAGTTAAATGATGTCATTTAGATGATTTTCTCAGAATTGATCAAACACACTCTTAAGGTGCAGAGGTCAAAGTACATCACACTGGTAGCAGGGAGTAAATGAATGAGTACAGAAACTGGAGAGACTTGATTCTGTTGGTCAGATCCAGTGGATAGATGTCGTTTGATCAAGAACCTCCAGTGAAAAAGTATCAGACTGTCCAAACTGTTCAGTGGTTCTCCTGTTCATAAAGCAGACTAAACCTGGGAGTCTGTATTCTGGGGCTGATTCAGAGTGTTTTCCCACTATGCCTTCTCTGTTTATCTCTCCGTACCTCTCATCCGGCCAGTGTCTCTCCAAACTACAGTGCTACCGAATCGATAGTGCAGTGAGATGCCGGAACTGAGCAGCCCATCATAAAATCAAAGCAGGATACGTTTGATCCAGCAGGCCTTGCAGCTCATGCCTTGTTTTTATCCACGGAAGGATTGTGTTCCCACTCACTCCTCCTATTTACATCCTGGACTCTGATGTTTTACTGCTGCCTGTTTTGAAGCAGTCTGAAGGCTGATTGACCAGAGTAACTTTGTCCATTTAGTCTCCTTGGTTTTCCTCATCTTGATCAGATGAATTACCCGTTTGGTGCAGTGACAGTTTAGAAGCAGCTACTCTGTGGTCAGCCAGCTGTAGGTCACCTGTTCCCCATATGGAGCTTGAAGGATCCATTCACTCACCTGGCGCCCCTACCCTGACATTGCTTTGTCTGCTGGTAGGACCCTGAGCTCCCATTTATTAAACGGGGTGCTTCATAAGACCCAATAAGGGAAAGTGACAGATTCCCTCAGGATTGTCTGGACCGCTGTTCAGCTCTGCTTAATTGTCTGCATGCGTCAGTAGATTTTCCATCTGATGTAGCTGCCACGGCTGTTAAATTCTTAATGTTTCCTTTTGTGGTCTGCTTTCAGCAGCCATCACCTTCAAGCTTGGGTCCCTGGTGGGGGCGGGGGGTCGTGGGAGTTCTGAAGGGACGGAGGCTGTTGAAAGGACTAATGGACCCCCGGAAATCATCCCTAGATGGATGCTTTGATAGAGTGTCTGCAGAGTTGGAAGGAGGGAAGATGGGGTTAAGGAACTGCCCAAACACACACGTACAGTGAAAATGTTGGCACCAGGTCTAATGGGTCCAAAGCTTGGATTGGGTTTCTTGAAGTTTCCATTTCAGTTTTGGCAGGAAGATTTTCACAGCCCCCCCATCCCTCTGCTCCTCTCCTCCCTCTGCAGCCGCTTCACACAGAGAGGATTACACCCTCATGGCAAGGCTTTGATTTCACTCAGGTGATGAATGACTAGCAGCAGCTGAAACAGAAGCTAGGCAGGGTTTAGCTTGGAGAAAGAAGTGAAGTAATAAAATACCAAATGAGGTCTCCTGCTTGTTGTTTTGACCCATGTCTACTGAGGCATTGGCTGTTGGACCTCTGGAAGTGTTGTGTCTTCTGCCACGTGTCTTTAGTTCATCCATTTGCTCTCTCTAGGGCTCTGGTACCGTCTTTGTTGTTCCTTTGTCTTTGCATGGCTCCCTGTTGGTACAAGTGTTCTTCATTGCTGTTTGTACAAGTATTTGCTTCACTTTTTCTCACTTATTTGAAGTTGAACACATGTACATCTTCATGATGTGTTCCCACTGTTGTCTTCATTTTATTTGTACTTTGAAATTATAGGATTATATAAATGTCCACAAAGGATTGTGATGTGGAGCTGTTTTTCAGGTGTTTGGCTCGGCCCTTTAGTTCCAGTTAAAGGAACTCTTCAGGCTGCAGCATTCTAAGACATTTTGGACAAATTTATTCTGCTGTCTTTGTGGGAACAGGTTCTGAATAGTCCCTTCCTATTTCAAATATGCTGTTTGATGCATGGCTCCAGGCAACCAGCATTAACCAGATTATCAGACACTGTACTGAGTTTTCCTTTGTCTGAAACTCAGAGCCATGAAGCCTCGAGGCCATAAAGACAATGTAATCATTGGGTGGCCTATTAGGTGTCAAACAAAGATGATTCACACTGGAAGGAGATGCGATGGTTTCTAAGAATAGATTGCTCAGGGTGGCTGGTTTTCAACCGGACCACAATGTCTTGGGTCTTTTTCTCAACACAGGTTTCCTGAAACTGCAAAAGCAATTTATTTGTGGTGAGACGAAAAGCTCTCCCAGAATCACTGACACGATTATTAATAAAAGCCGAGGTGTTTAATTTCCAACCCATTACTGACTAAATATGGCTGAAAGACTGAGTAAGATTTTAAACCTCCTGAGCCAACAGCCCAACAGCTCAACACACATAAATGTCACAGTCAGCCTTTACTAAAACATGATCATATTTAGGCACTTAAAAAACTCTGAAAACATTGTTGGTCAGCAAATTTCCTCTGACAGTACTGGTAGGATATACCTCAGTTCAAAACATCTCCAGGTTTGTAATAAAGTGGTTCTCATAAACAGTTAATCCTCCTCTACACCTTGAAATGATGAGTAGGAGAGCAAGAGTTCAGGAAAAACCTTAGACTTGCCAACTCTCATCCACGTCCCGGCCACTTAGAGGAACTCCAATCACATGGAACATAAGAAATTATGTGGAATGAACCTTTTGTTTCGTAAGGCCCGCACATTTACAAGAGCCATCCTTGCAGGAGGCGTCTGTGAAGATTCTACATCAGAGCGGTTGGAAACAACTTTTTCAATAACTTTGAATGAAAGGTTGGAACTGGCCTGTGATTCAGTAATAATGACTTGTCCAGATCGAGAAGTCGTCTTGGCCAATTTGATTTCTATTGAGTTAGAACCAGTCCTACTTACAAATATTTTATCGACAGCTTATAAAAAGGTTTACTTGAGTTTTATAAAGTGATGCGTCTCAGTCAGATAAATGTTTCAAAATGTAGGAAAAGTATCAGAAGAGTCCTTTTGACCTAAATGTTACTCCTACAGAGATTGGTGTTTTTATTAAAAGAAATGGAAGGATGAAAATGTGCCATCTTGCGAACACTCAAAGCAAGCTAAACATTATCATCTTGTTAGACACGGCTCATTTGGAGTTCTCTTCTACTATATTCAGAAACTATTTCTGACGAGGTTCAGGTCTTAAATGATGTTATGTTGGCTGAAGGGTAAGAATTAGAGTAGCATTAATTTAACCTAAAATGAATGCATTCATCCATTAATCATCCATAATTGTTCACAAACAATAGTGAACAGGTTGAAAGAATATCTAGTTCACTCCATAATTCATCGCTCTAAAAAAATAGTAATTATTTTTAAAACTTGCAGCTCCTTTATTAGCCAACCACAAACATGTTTTATCTTTATCTGGAAACAGATATCAGCCCTGTGGAGATCTGCCTGTGTGTTTCACCTCTTGAAAGGAGACGACTCCTCTACTCTAAGTAGTCGCCTGCTGCCAAATGTGTGTCCTGGCTGACTGTCAATTAAATGAGATTTTAATTATGACCACGTTTATGTCAGATTTACAATCTGGTTTTAGAAATAAACATTACACAAGAATTTAATCGCAGGATTTAAAGTCATTAACATTTTTATTAATTGTGTTGACACTAATCCTAAAATAAGTTTGTTTCATTTCTATTGCATCGTTAATCCTGAGCAGATCTGTCCCATAAAACCCTCTGCTGCTTCAAAAATGAATGGCAGAAAATTGTTATTGTAAGGTAATATCTCTAAATACACCTTATGAGCCAATAAAGGAGTGTCAGGGATCAATACTAGGACCCATTCATCCATTCATTCATGGATGGATGAAACAGACCTTATCTACCTCCATTCAGGTCTGAAAGTCATCCACTGTCCCCTTTTCGTCTGCCAGGAGAGAGGACTGACCAACCAGCGGACCCCCTCCAGGTCACGACCTCATGCCTGCAGTTAACGACAGTCACCCCACCATTGCCAACTCAGTGACTTTGTTGCTATATTTAGAAACTTTTCAGACAAAAAAAACGGTGAGTCAGAATCAGCAGGTCAGGGTTTATAAAGATCAGTGATCAGGCAGAAATCTGCAATCGGTCCACTCCTGGTTTTACCAGATTTTCAAAACTAAATTTCATATATTTTAGTTTGAATGTTTGTGTTGTGTTAGTAATATTTAAATATCATGCTGTAATCTTGGCCTGGACACTCTAAATTAAGCTTGACCTGGTTAAATAAAAGTCAAATAAAAATCAAAGAATGGTCTGTGCAGCTTGGAGTCTGGTCACAAACATGAAGGTAGAGTAAATTACACACACACACACACACGCACACCCGCACACACACACACACACACACACACACACACACACACACACACACACACACACACACACACACACAGAATGTTTCTGGCTCTGACTGATTGTTGTTTATTGGAGCCCATCTGGATAGAAGAGTGACATTAAATCAATGCTCAACCTAATCAATGGTGCTGTGATGACTGTGGGGACAGCCGAGATAGATCATTATGTGATCGTCTGGAAGGTCACACCGTGTTTCCTTTGATTTGCCAACACCCTTTCTACAACATGACCCGGTGGAACTGAGGTCTTTGTGCTCTGCCTCTGACCAAATGTTTCTTTTGATGCTTTTCCTCCAATCATTGAGCTGTAAACAGCTGAGGTCGTGAAAGCGCTCTGCCATCATGCCTGTGTGTCTGGAGGGTACCAGCCAGCTGAATGAGCATGTTTCTGTGACCTTCAGGAATGCATGGGTCTGCATTTGTTTTCTGTGGACATCCTGATCACCATGTAATGTCAAGGCTAAAGCCCTTTTTGCAGACATCAGTTAGTAATCATGATAAACCATCATATAATCAGAGTTTGTTATTCATCTGTTGTTTTGAAGCTGCTTTTCATAAAATCACCAGCAGTATGATTATTGGTAAAGCTTTATAGAATCACTGAGTCTGTTTTAGGGCTCTGCAGTGTCAGAAAGATATTCACATGTAATTAGCAATTGGTTATTTGTGTATTTTTAGTGTGTTTTAATGAATTATGGAGATAAGTGATCATATTTATATTAGCAATATTTAATAATATTACTCTATTTTCTTTGACTGTGGTTCAGATCCTAGACATTTTACAGGTCCAACTGTAAAATACAATCAATTAGAATCAACTTTAAATCATAATTTGTGAAAGCGTATATAAAACATTTCTTAGGTTGAATTAACAGTTAGGACTAATGAAATGAGCTCAGTCCTTTATATCTACTGTGGTTGTCATTAAAAAAATCATTTCATAATGGAGGCTGTACGTATAGCTGTATTTGGAGGTTCATTGCTGCTGAGATCGGACATGTTTGTTTCGTTTAAGAAAAGCCATCTTTCTCCTTGACTGGGCATAGAGAAAAGCTCTGGAGAGGCTTCTAAATGCACATCAAACAGTAAATCAGATCTTAGTGAAGATACTGTGTTTTTATGAAGCTAAAGATGAAAGACAAGCTGTAGATGAGAGCATTTCTCTGGGGAAGAGACACCATACTGGCATAGGATCTAAATTCCTCTTTAGAACAAAACATCTGACATTATTAAAGCTGAAATAAAACAGATTTCCTATCAACCTTCTACTTTTGAAGATTTCAGTTCACGTTAGGTTATATCAGAAATGTGTAAAGTAGGGATGTACTAATCTCAAAATTTATACTGATATTGATATCCAATATTAATATTGCTGTTATGGCCGATAACTAATATTTACAGATATTGTATATATTATACATATTTCTCAACCTTTTCAACACCTTGATAGAATCCATCACACTGCTAACTTCACCACTGCTTCTCTGATTAAGTTACTAACCAACTGACCATCTTCCTCTGTTCCGACTCTAGAAACAAATGGCAACAAAATGGAAATGAATATTGTTACTAATATTTCCCCAGTTTGATTTATCAGACAGATTTATTAAAAATGACTAATAATGGCCAATACCGATATTAGTACCGATATATAATGCACTCCTAATGCAAAGAGCTAATCCTGCCAAATGACTTTGGATTAATCATGATGACTTGATTATTGATGTAATCGTCAACTAAATTAGTAATGGGATGCAGATTTTAAGGTAAACCTTTATTCAGGGGTGGGCACTGCTGGTCCTGGATGGTTCAGTGTTCTGTAACTCTTAGACGTCTCCCTGGTCCAATACACCTGAATCCAACAGCTGATTCACCTCCCAAGTGCAGTCAGGTTCTCCAGAGTCCTGCTAATGACCTCATTATTTGACTCAGGTGTGTTGAAGTAGAGAAACATCTAAGAGTTGCAGGAGACCGGCCCTCCAGGACCAGGAGTGCCCAGCCCTGCTTTAGCTGAAAAAGCAACACACTGAGATCAATAATGAAGCCAAAACTGTACAAAAAAAAAAAAAATCAGCATTTTGCATTTAAGATCAAAAAATATTTCTGATTGTAGGTTTGTCTTTATAAGAAATGTGAGAAGGTTTAAGATGAATATTCTGTGGGGTAATTTCTACATTCAGCCTATGTAAATCGCTTAGTAGAGAAAAAGCCTTTTTTGTTTGTTAGTACTGGCCTCCAGGATGTTGTGACAGCTCTGAGTCGACCCTGCTGATTTGATAGTATTTTTTGGCCCCAACACTCCAAACGACAGCCTTTGCACCATCCAGGTTTCACTATCCTGCAGCTCTGCTAAATGTCACATAAATGGCTAAGCTGTCTACTCAGCACTGCTTGTTCACCCCGGGGCCTTCTATAATGTAATGTGGAAATATTTTAAGCGATTACTTTTGATGGTGTTTTTTTATTAGCACCAGTAAACAGTAAGGTGCATACATAATACTGCCCCTTTAAAATTGAGTGGGAAAGGCAGGTCTTTAATCCACACCTGCACTGTGGGGACGTTGGTGTTGGTGTCGGGTGCATAAACACCCGACACCAACATCTTAACTCTAGGAAAATAGTCTTGACTGTTTTTCTGGTTTAAGAATCAAAGATTTGTTCTTGATTCTCATTAGTTCCTAAATGTAATGGAAAATCTTGAATATGCTCATTTAAACACCTTCATGCAGAGTTGGTATTCAATATGGACATGACCACTCAAGTTAAATTTTACCATTCATATCTACAGATTGGGTTGTAAATAGCCGATGAGATTTGGTTTGTTTTTATTGGTTTTAAAAAATGATGTTTGAGCTAATGTCACTTCAAAGCTAGGACTTCTGCAACTGAAACATCAGATTGTTTCTGCTTCTCATTCATATTTCTTTCATTCCTTTGTGCTTTCTGCTCTAAGGCTTTACTGCTTGGACCTCTTGCTATCAAGTAGGTGACAGTTCAGGAAAAACTCTTTCTGTTTGATAGCAGCAGCACTGTTGGAAATGTTCTTTCTTCAGAAGCAAAGGGCAGTGAGTCACCTCTGACTATTATCTGCAGGATTTATCCCAGGAGATGAATGAAGTGCTTTGGGCTGCAGAGATGATACCCTGTATGTGATACAGTTATTGAGAAACCTAATAATAGATAAATGTGATTAAAGGAAAATCTAAGGATTATTTTAGTTCTGTCTAATCCGCAGTATTGTGTACTGCAATCACCAGTATTTCTTGTTTAATTGGTATTTCCTTTAGAGCAACTTCAGGATTTTTGTAGAATCTGGTCTTAGAATCTAGAATCTGGTTCCTACTGTTTGCAGCACAATGATGCATAAAGCTTAAATTTTTGATTTAGGTACTTATGTCACCTGCTTTTACAAGAGACGGCCTATCATTAGAATTTGAAGGGCGGGGACGTCCCATTATGTGAGAAAAGCTCCCACAGTGGTACCAGTTTTTCAGTTAGTTTTAGTCGTTTGACACAGTGCAGTGTGAATGCGAAGTAGAGTTCTTAAAATTTAACAAATGTTGCAGTTTTAGTCCCCCAGTCGAACCGAGTCTACCAGACTATCCGGTCTGAATGCAATTTTAAATCCACCAATAGCTTCACAAGCTTGGTCAAACATGTTATTTGGGATTTGGGATCTTTAATTTGTTCATTCAATTAAATTAGGACGATAACAACCAATGTGAAATAAATAATAAAGAAAGTCACTAGCTTGTTGGATTAGCAGTGAGTGTGATCAGTCATTTCTGTATAGCTGTAACATGAGGAGGCTGAGTCCTCATGTCAGCGCTGTTCAGTTGGGACAAAGTATCAGTGTCTGATCTCAGTCAGGAGGTCTCACCTTGCAAAGCAAAGCTACTACACATTGAAGTCGATGTGAAGCTTTAGAAAACGTTAAAGACTGAACTTATATAGCACTTTTTCAATCATTTTTGACCACTCAAAATGCCTTACACTATAGACACGTTCACCCATTCACACTCATAAACGCTCACACATTTATACAGTGATCGGTAGGCAACTTGGGGTTAAATGTCAGAGGCACATCAACATGACAGGAACCTGAAATTGAACCTACAACCTTCCGATCTCATGATGACCCATCTAATTTAGACACAACCAGGAGACAAAGTCTAAACGTTCAGATATGAAGGATGTTGTTGGCTCTCTTTTGCTTAGAAGAGCGACATTAAATTCTATTTTCTAGTTCTGGCAACACTGGATTAGACTGGCTCAATGCTTGTGTTGTCTCCTGTAGTTTAACTGTTGAAGCTTCAATATATAACTTTTACAAAAAAGTATTTTCCATATTAAAACTGTAACCATGTCAGGACAGTATGTTATGAGACAGATAATCTGTGAAAAAATTGATCTCACCCACCACCTCCATGTGCTACTATTGCGATCTACAAAAATATGCTGCTCCCGATCAACAGCCAATCAAAGCCAGGAGGCGGGTCTTAGCACTGTCAGTCAACCTTGTGTATACTATTAAATGTGCTAATGGTGGAAAAACAACTTACCGGTTCAAGAAAACTATTTATCCACCCACGTTGGTTCCTATGTTAACTAGTCTTAAGATATGTTTAGGGCTATGTTGTGGTGAACCAGTTGTATTGTAGTGGAGAAGAGAGAGCTTTAGGATAAGAATGATTGACAGCACTAGGATCCTCCTCCTGGCTCTGATTGGTTGTTTCTGACTGAATGGTGTATTTCTGTAGTTTGCACTGGGAGAAGGCAATAGAGTTAAATTTTTTCACAGATTGTCTGTCTTACATCATTCTGTGACAACATAATGATAATTTTAACAAATATATAAAAAAACATTGAAAGTTACATTCAGTGTGTTGTGGAAAGCCAAGTTGCCATACACAGAATACATTGTACCTAAGCAAATCTTTGTCACATTCACAAGGTCATGCTGAGTTGGATCTCTTGGCTCTACATGTGTTTTATGGATCTGGAGAAAGCTTATGACTTTGTAAGGCATTTTGTGTGAAGCCCAATGGGAATGGTTTTAAGGAATGTTGGTCTTTGTCCAACCAAAGCCAGAGTGATGTCTATTTTTTTCAAGTCTGGCATGTTCCCAGTAAAAGGCTGGGTTTTACCAGGGCTGTCCCTTGTCTCTCTGTTTATGGTGTGCATGCACTTTATCTGGATTTGGTACCTCAGGGTCTTGTCTTTGCAGATGATGTGGTTCTTTTGGTGTCTTCAAGATGTAACTTTTAGCACACACTAGAACATTTTACAGCTGAGTGTGAAGTGACCACAATCAGAATCCTTCTCCTCTAAGCCTGATTCCATGATTGTAAACCCCAAAAAAAGGTGTTTAAGGGGTGTGTAGGTTTGCTTCTGGCTTTAAGCAGTCCAACATCAAGGATCTTCCTGCTTGAGTGTTTACTGCAGAATCGGCTAATTATTACTTAGCTTTCTTAAACATATCAGGTCCTGGACGCGGCAGTGGAGCAGGACCATAGAGCATGCAACCCATATACGGAGGCTTCAGACCTCGATGCAGCCGTCACCAGTCCACTGACCTTTGCCACATGCCTGCCCCCTCTCTCAGAGCTCTCTTTCCTGTCTGACCACTGTCAAATAAAGGCCACGACAGCCAGAAAAAAAAACACAAAAAAAGCTTTACACACTATCAGCCAAACCCTATATGATAGAGACGTCAGCAGGCCATCGTGTCATACATTGTGATATCATGGAGCCAGAGCTGCTGGCTGCTGACTGCACTGTAACCATCAGAGGAGATCAACCACAAAACCTGAACAGTCCATTTCATTTCATTGGCTCCATGTTAATAGATGTCTACGGTCCTGTAGGCACCATGACAACAAGCATCCAGGAAGCTTTTAGACTTGATGCCTGCCTATGAGCTGTCATTAACAGTTTACAAGTTATGTGTGCCATGAGTCCTTTTGCGGGATCTTGTTGACTAAGTTCATTGCTCTATGTTTATTAATCAGTTGCTAAAGGAGCAGTACAGACATTATGAACCATAAAGATTCATATCCGAGTGTTGCTGATGTTGACTTGTTGCGCTGTCAACTCCAGGGAAATGTTGTACATAGATGTGCACAGGGATGCAGTGTCGCTAGGCGTCATGCTCAAGACGAGGAGAGAGATGCAGTAGGTTTAGTGCTGAATGGAAGTTTGAAAGGTGTTGGACCAAAACTGAAGCAAATGAAGAGATAGCAGGTGAACATAAGAAGTTGCAACACTTGTCTAAAGCAGTGTTTCCCAATTCCAGTCCTTGGGGGGCCCCCTGCCTGCATGTTTTAGGTGTTTCCCTTCTGCCACACACCTGGATTGAATCTTTGGGTGATTAACTGGCTCCTGCAGTACTTGGTGGCTGCAGAAGACATCATGCAATCAGTTGAATCAGCTGTTCTGGTATAGAGGCACATCTAAAACATGCAGAGCAGGGAGCCCCGAGGACTGGAATTGGGAAACACTGGACTAAAGGAACTTAAGGAAGTCAATTCAGTCCAATCAAATAGAGAATCTGAGTCAATTATATATAAACATCATTTCAGTCAGTAGATGTGCAAAGCTGATTCAAACCTTTTGAGGTTCACATCAGAGTACTTTTCAGATTTTTATTTGAAGAAAGACTTTGAAAACCTTGTATGATTTCCCCTTTTTATTTATCACCCCTTTGAACCTATACGCTGCTTCATCACTTTAAATCCCAGTAATGTACACCAACAGTGACTAATAGGGAAAGAGTTCAACACCTTTAAAAAGTAGAAAAATGTTGGGCAAGAATTAATTAATGTTGGCCTTCCTTTGCAATTGAGGAGCAGGTTGTTCTGTAACCGGTGAGCTACCGGTTAACACTCCCATTTTTCCCACCTTTTCCTGAGACACCATTTGAAGTGGTTGTTTTGGTTTGCTGTGGAGCAGAAGTGAAATTCTAAAGACTACTTGCCCACATTTGAACGTAGCAGACAGGTTTCCTTGGAGGAATAATGGCAGACACCCCTGGGTGAGTTGTAAGATCTGGTTCGTCCATCAGCCTGACAGACCTGGTGGCTGATAAAAATGTCTCTCTGCCAGCACTTGATCCCAGATCTTCCTGTCAAAGGTAGGAGGAACAAGCTACACTGGGTGAAATGAGGCAGTCTGTCAGAGCTCTAAATATTTCCAGATGCTAGAAGGCAAACTGTGGGAACATAGTTGAGAGAAAAATGAGCGTTGAGCTAGCCGTGGGACCCCTAAAAGACTATTTTTAAAGTCTACTTTGCTATACCGCTTGAATAATTAATGCTTTTAGGGCAGTAATTGTAATTTCTGAGCTGGGCCTGCAAACAGTGGTTCTTTAGTGTCAGTTTTTATGAAGGTTTTGCAGAAAAATAACAGGAAGTTGGTATTTTCAGGTTATGTATTTCATCAAATAATTTATGCTCTCTGTAGTTTTTGTGGGTCACTGGAAGAACTAGTGTCATTCAGTCATAAATATGAACTGATGGACAGGTATTAAGTTAAAATCATGCAGCAAACCTTAGATATAGACACACACTAAATGTTCAGTTCTTTCAAAGTATAGGTTCACTCATTGATGTCTAGTTTTATTCATATTTATCCTCACGAAAATAAACTAATTCATTCCAAGTACACAAGGAACATGATTCTCAAGGAAAAGTTAGAACACCCTGCCACTCATAACTACTTTGCCCCCCTCAGGCTAAAACAACCTGAGAGAGACTCTGTCAGGTTGTCGCTCTCATTAGTCCCAGTCCTTACTTTCAGCTGGAAGATATTTAAAGAGTTTTTTTTACATCTCATGCCAGTTTCAAGTCGCCCCACAGCATCTCAGTGAATCTCAGGTCTGGACTTTAAACCGGCCCACAGCCTTCCATTGACCTCTCAGCCAGTCTTTGATGTATTTTCTGGTTTGTTTTGGATCATTGTCATGTAGCAGGGTCTGATTCTGCTTCAGCTTTTATTTCCTTAAGAAAGCTCTCAGATTTTCTTCAGGCTGCCGCTCTCTGATAAATGGTAGACTTTGAGCTGACCAGGTCCTGCTGCAGCAAATCATCCCCAAACCATGACACTGCCAGCTCTGTGCTTCACAGACGCCAGTTCTTTCTCTGGAATACTGGATCTGGTTCCTGTCCAACATGTCCTCTGTTCTGGTGTCAGATCAGTTTTAGACTCATCTGTCCAAAGAACATTTTTTCAGAAGTCCCGGTCTTTGTCCTTCTGAAAAACTTTACTCTGATCTTCATGCTTCTTTTCCTCCTTTCACTCCTTCCATTAAAGTAGAACTTGTTCAGTCTCTTTCTGATTTTATTTTTAGACAGTAGTTACTATGAAGGGAAATGTAGGTGAGAAGTAGGAGAAACGAAAAACTGAAAAGGAGTAGAGCATGGAAACAAACACGAATATTTCTATATGTCATCCATATGATGACGTATAGATTAAAAGGAAAGAAAATGAATGTCTTCAAATAATCTGACAATGTTTATAGGTAACATGATCTCACAATGAACGCAATATAGTCTT
The DNA here is from genome assembly GCF_019740435.1 of Gambusia affinis. Classification (NCBI taxonomy): domain Eukaryota; kingdom Metazoa; phylum Chordata; class Actinopteri; order Cyprinodontiformes; family Poeciliidae; genus Gambusia; species Gambusia affinis. The sequence continues at coordinate 24,424,240 of NC_057881.1, forward strand.
ACTAATATATACAAAAATAAAAATGATCAGGAAGGTGTTCCTGCTGTGAAGCATGAAGCTGAATCACTGAGTGTTAACTGAATCAAGTCTGGATCTTGTGAGGGTTGAACTTCAACAAAGCTGGTTCCATCTGTCTGCTGTGTGAAGTAAAGCTGTTAGTCAGCCACATATCATCAGACGTCATCTGAACTGAAGCCAGCAGCGCTTTAATAAAACCACTGGTACACTTTGAAATCACACCAGTGAGTTTTTGACCAACCCCCGGGCCCCGGCACCGGCCCCGGCCCCAGCCCCGGCACCTGGCCCTTGTAGGCTATCAGAGGAACATGGCTGTTGTTTCTACAGTAATTCCTCTAGGGCCAAACACACACTGAGAGGGGCCAGCTCTGCAGCGGCCCCATGCTTTACTACCGCTGTTCAACATGAGCAACCACACTCAGGCTCTTATCTCACTGTATCGTGTCTCATGCACACACACTCACACATACACACATTTTGTTTTTGTATCTTTACAAGGACTTTCATTGATTTCTATTAATTTCTACAGCCTTACCTTTACCATTACCAGGACATACCTAACGTAAACTCAGTTCACACCTTAGTCCTAAACCTAACCCATAACCCAAAAACAGCATTTGCTCTGGTGGGGACCAGGTGTTGGTCTCCACAAAGAACAGTTGGTCCCCTCAACGTAATATGTGTTAGGAAAATGGTTCCTGTATCAAGTACAAGGACACACAAGCACACACACACACACACACACACCCCCACGCACACACACACGCACGCACACACACGCACACACACACACAAGCTCTTCTTCCTCTCTGATTCTCTCAGATTGTGTAAATGATGAAAGTTAAAGTAATACTTGGAACCAACGGGGGCATCTGGCCTAATTCCAGTGCAGAATGGGATTTGATTAGTTCCTCTCTTCTTCCAGCTGTGTGTTCGTTCATGTGTGCATGTCTGCATCTCAGTGTGTGTACGTGAGTGTGTGTGTGTGTGTGTAGAGGGGAAGGAGGACTAACAGTGAAGCTTGGTAACCTCTAGCTGTCCGGCAGTTAAATGCTGACCAATAGTGAGGACACAGAGTAGCTGCTGCTCAACACCTGTCTGTCTGTTCATGTGTACAGGTATGTGTGTGTCTGTGTGTGTCTCACATTCAGAGACAGTTGTTGTTCTCCTCCTGATGCTCTTTCTCTGTCTTTAACAACCCGTTGTTTTCTGTGTGTGTCCACAGTGCCGGCCCTAAAGGAGACAACATCTATGAGTGGAGGTCCACCATCCTGGGGCCCCCGGGCTCCGTGTATGAGGGAGGAGTGTTCTTCCTGGACATCGCCTTCACACCAGACTACCCCTTCAAGCCCCCCAAGGTAGGTGGTTCCCTGCTGCTCAGCAGAGCGCCCCCTGTGTTTAAGCTGCTGCTTTGAACAAAGACACCTTTGGTTTTTTACCACATACCTGGGTCAAACTTTACTGGACTATAAACTGTCAAAGTAAATCATTACAATAAATAATAATATTGTTTTCTTGAAACCATTTTAAGTAATATCTTGACCATTTCAAAACAATGTTTGTTTGCACTCTTAAAGAGCAATAAAGTTTAATTTTGAAAAGAACACTGGAAGATATGTTAAATATCTAAAACCTCAGAAACCTTTTACAGCCAAAACATGAATAAAATGGATTATGATGTCCCTGTAAACAAAATTGGCCTTCAAAAAAATATTAATCATCACAATGGAAATTAACATTTTAACTTGTGATTCATTGATTCATTGGTTAATGCAACAGGCTCACATATATATACACTTATACATCTCGAAAAGTTATAATTTTGCATAAAAGTGCAATATTTCTTACACGTCATTTCAGTAAGTAAAACGATCCATTTGCAGAGATGTATTACACATGAAGTAAAATATTTGAAGTGATTGTTTTTTGCTATTTTAATAATGCAGTTTTTAAGTACTGTAGGAAAATATGGCACACACCTCGGCTGACTAATGATCATGAAGTTGGTATATAATTTACTGATTCCTGTTTGCTGTTCAAATCATTGAAATTATTGGCCAAAGAAGAACTAAGTTATTGCCAACTAATTGCAGAGTCTCTATTATATTTTGTAGAATATACAAACCAGGTCAGTTTGAATGTGTTACTGACCTTGAGAATGTTGGCCTCATTTAAGGGCTCTTTCACCGTTTATCAAAGACTATATATGATCACCTCTAGTTCTGTACTTTTCCATATTCGGATTGATCAAACCTGAGCTGAGCATATCCAAACTAAACAGAGATACTTTAAAGCACCCTGTGATTTGTGAAATGTTTACTTCAATTTCAGAAAACACAAAAAGGCCATCTTTTTCAGTATCAGGCAGCTCAGATATTGTCCTGCTTGAATGAAACCGTAACTAAATAACTCTGCACTGATTACTGTGTCTTCAAAACTCAGCCTTGTTTTAGAAAACCTTTATAGGGGAAGGGGAATGATTATTCTGATCTAATATATTGTCTTGTCTTTTGACCTAATCACATCATTACACCTCTAGTCTCTCTAGACCTCTAAAACTGCTCAGCTTCATGATGTACCACAACACTTGCTGCTCTAGTTCAGATTTTCGGAGCTTTTGCTGCCAGTTCCCACTGGCGCTGCCATGGAGAAGTGACATCCGGAAAGAATTTTCCTTCTGCTCATGCAGGGAAAAGCTGGCAACTGATTTCATAAAAATTTGAAGACATTTTCCTGGGAGCCTTATGTGGGTATCTAAAAAAAGATTAATTTAGCATTAATGCTGCTGAATTGGCAGCAGTGGCTTTTACAGGCGAACCATTCCAGAACACCACAGAGCATTTCTGCAATGTTTACGCTTCACTTCCTGAAAGGAAAGGAAGTGATTTCACATTCTTGTACAGCAAGTATGAAACAGTAACAGTAAAGTTTCTGCTAGCTTCGTTCAAGATTAAAGTATCTACAAAATACACCCATTGGCCTCTTTATTAGGTACACGCTTTCACTTGTTTGTAAACACAAGAAACACACTGGCCAATCACATGGCAGCTTTTCATTTTTAGAAATCTAGGCGTGGTGGAAACGACTTTCTACTGAGCATCAGGATAGGAATCGAAGAGGATGTAAGGGACTTTGAACGCAGCATGGTTGTTGGTGCCTGACAGGCTGGTTTTAGGATTTAGCCAGGAATAGTAATGAACCAGTGAAAGGAAAGGAAGTGATTTCATTCTTGTACAGCAAGTATGAAACAGTAACAGTAAAGTTTCTGCTAGCTTCTGTTCAAGATTAAAGTATCTACAAAATACACCCATTGGCCTCTTTATTAGGTACACGCTTTCACTTGTTTGTAAAACACAAGAAACACACTGGCCAATCACATGGTAGCTTTTTATTTTTAGAAATCTAGGAACGACTTTCTACTGAGCATCAGGATAGGAATCGAAGAGGATGTAAGGGACTTTGAACGCAGCATGGTTGTTGGTGCCTGACAGGCTGGTTTTAGGATTTAGCCAGGAATAGTAATGAACCAGTGAATGGACCTTCCAGAACCAGAACCAGCTGTGTTTACACTACAATCACTGGAGACACTCACTGCACTCAGAGGATCTCTATTCCCCTCAATAGCTGTGTTTCCACTCACCATGTAATTGCGTAAATTGAAACTGAAAAAATCTATTTGATTAATGGAAACACCCCAAATTTTTAAAAAACTAACAATAAAAAAAAAGCCTAATGTTTTTTGATCAAACGTTTTTGCACCAGGATGAGATGGTTTTCCAGCCGTATGGAAATAGATGTATTTCAACACTGAAATGGACACACTCTCTCTTCCATCACAGTCAGGTGATCAGCAGTCAGATTCTACTACAACTGCTACTACTACTAAATGACAACAGGAAATAGTAGGAGGCTGAAGTTGTTTTCTTTTTCAGAAAATGTGCAGCTGGCTCCACCAGAGATCTCACAGAATCTCAGTTTTCACTTTGACATGAAAAGATTTTTTTTTTGTTGTTGTAAATTTATTTGTCAAATAAAACCAATTGTTGATCATAAATGATTTGTAAAAACAATAAAAAGGGAAAACATTCACAGGGGTGAATAATTTTCAGGAGTACTGCATGTTGCCTGAAGAGTGGATTCCGGACAGTTTTTCTTCTTGGTAAACCAATTCCTCACATGAGCTGGAGTTTTTGGGCCAGTCAAAGACATTACTGACACTTCTTGTTGGGTTGCCTCCCCCTGTTCCACTGGCTGCAGCATTCAGCAGCCTTTGATTTCCTTCCAGTCAGCCTGTGGGTTTCATGTCTGTCTTTTGCTGATGCAATTGTGTGTTAGTATTTACACACTGGGCTGTCTGACAGCGGTTGCCACATCCCCTTTTTTCAAGTTCTGCTTCTTTTGTTGTTCAAAGTTTTGGTTTTATGCTATCAGACATTCTTAATTACATCTGTCGGTTAAACTGAGACATTTTAAAATAAAGGACTAGGGACATCTGGCCATGCAGCAGACCAGGGCGGTGTCCTTGGGGGTTTAGGGTATTTAGCTTTTTCAAACTGCTGTTCATTTCTGTTTTTATGCTTGAAATGGCGAGCAAACTGAGAAGCAGGAATATTTTTCCTGTAGATCTCTTCAGATAGGGGTCTTCTCATATTGACCCCATATGAACTGACGGATCCATGTAATGCTTAATTTTTTTTTTCTTTTATAAATCAACATGTACAGATGCAGACAAATGTGCTTGGTTTCTTACATCCTTTTGAAATGATTCATTTCTTTTGAAGTCAGTTAAAAGCAGCTTTATAAACCAACCCTGCCTGTGTTTAAGATGTGAACAAAATTAAGAAAGTGATTTTACCTTATAAACATACTAATATGGAGTAAACAGATTTATTATTGGTTCCCCTAAAACGGATCCTTGCATCATTGTCATATTTAACCTTAATTAGTATCACAGATAAATTCAAGCTTTTGATCAGAGATCTATCATACTTAAAAGGAAAGCCCAGGAACTCAGAATGAAATTCATACATGTTTATGTTCAAAGTGAAGACTTCAAGATCCTCTCCAAGCAGCCTCATGGTCCTGTGTTTACTGTTGCTAATACCATTGGAAAGGCTAAGGTTTCTAGTTCTGCAGCCGACCAGCAAGGAAGTGGAAACAAGAAGAAATATAACCTAAGACAGACGGTGTGGATGGTGAAATGGAATCAAGAAAACCATCCAAAATTATACAGAGTGAACTCCAAGAGCAAGTTATGTAACTTTCTGATAGCACCGTCCATCACGTTATAAACCATAATAGATTCTGGTTTCATTCACTCATTCACTTTCTTTTGATTCTATGGAAAAATACCCCAAAGAAACCCCAAAAAGCCAAACTGGAATTCACCATGTCTGATACACAACTCCAACAACTGTAGAGACATCAGAGTAGTTCTGTAGGTCACAGGAGTTGTACGTGTACTGGAAGTCTGAAGTGAACAGAGTGAAAAGGAATGGTGAGGGTACAGTGCCCTGTGGTGCTCCTGTACTTCTAACCACCTGGTTAGACACACAGTCCTTCAGTCTCACAAACTGTAGTCTGTTTGTCAACTTCAGTTTGTGAGACTGTGAGACAGTCTGCACAGGTCTTCAGGACTCTGCTAACCAAAGTTTACAGTTAAAACACTTTTACTGAGTTTTGGTCTAAAACGATGTACATCCCTGTGAATCATTTGCCCACAAAATGAAGAGTCTTGATTCAATATTAAAAACCAAGTTAATAAACAGAACTTGGAAATAAGTTGAAAAAATTAGTAGCTCATTTTTTGATAATCAGGTGAAGGGATGCAGAATTCTGGTGCTAGAAACTCATACAAAAGTTTGTACAGATGAATAATAACATTTATCTGGGACTCAATAATACATTAAATTCCTTGTGTGGGGGTAAGAGGAGCTTCTTAGGTGAAGAATAGTATAAAATAATTGAGAACTACTAGTTTACAGTGACCTTAGACCTGGGAAGTTAAGAGATGAACAACGGGGCATATTTGAGGGAAAAATGTGTTGAGGGAAAGTATTATTTCTTGCGAGAGCGCAACCTGATGATTCACCAGGAGCTAATTGTACCGTATTGTGCAATGGAGGGAACTTCTGACAGCTTTAACTTGTGGAGGCTGTGGTGAACTCTCTGTCACACTGGACCTCCTGTCGCTGATGGTGTAAACCCACATGTAGGTGGTTAGCACAAATCAGCCATTATGGTCTCCTTTTTGAAATCACTATACCTTAATTGCAGTCATTCCTGTTTGTGGTTAATGTTGGTTTCTGACCAATCAGTAAGATGACTCATTCACTTTCTTTTGAGCCCTTCTCTGCTATGTATGCTGTCATGTATTACTGCTTTGCCTTGCTGTGTCTCAGCAGCACAGTTGGACAGTGTAAACTAGGATCAGTGTTAACAAGCCAAGTAACCCAAGCTTTTGGTATATAAAGAAAAACCTAAGTCCTTTCTCTAGACTCGTGAGTTTGTTTTGGTTTTATTTACCCAGGATGTAGTCCACTTCCTGTTTTTGGAGCAGCCTCCAGTTCACTTGGCATTCATATATCCTTTCAAACCACACCAGAGTTCACTTAAACCAAAGTCAGACTGAGTTGTCTTCTTTGGTCTGCATGAGTGTTCGACTAATTCATACCTCCCCAAACCAACCGGACTATCTAGGCAAACGAAATGGAGTTGGATTAAAGTAGACTAAACAAGGCTGAGGTGAATGCATCCTTACACAGGTGTATTAAGAGAAAGTTTGATGTGTGTTATATTCCTGTCTGTAGCCCAGTGGATTTGACCTGCAGTCGTAAGCCCACCCAGAGGAGCCTGTCTTCTGCTCCAGAAGCCACTTTCCTGGCTGCCTGTGCAGAGGGGAAGCTGAGCTCATCGAAGCTTTTGGCCTCCTGCTGTCTTGTTTTTCCAGTGAGGCTGTGAGATCTGCCGTCCAGCAACTTGGGGGCCAATCAGACAGAAGCAGCTGCTCCCTTCATTGGCTCACTCACTGAAGGAAACGGTTAAGATTGACACCAATACACTTAGGTGGAGGCTGAGGACAAACAGGACATTACCTACACAGGTTTCCTTCAGACCCTCAGTGGCTGAGGGATTATCCTCCTCTAACATTACATCCCTCCGCTAATTTCATTTGTCACGCCTTTGACCTAAAGCACAGTTTTCACATGGTTTCCTTCTGTGAGAGATGCATTTTGTTTTCAAATGAGGTTGTTTAACACTTCATGGAATGCAATGAAGCAAGCGTGGCTCAATCTGTTACCTCCGTTTAAACTAAACTGTTTTCATCTGTTTTATTGTTACAGTTATCAGCTGTGATTCTGTTTGGTTCATTTTTATTATTTGTCCAGATGACTGCGGAGTGTGTGTATCGGGTAGGAAGAGGACTGAGAGAGCGCCTAACGTAGATTTGTGGTTGATCCCTGAGCTGAAACCAGACACGTGAAAAGATTATTAAATATGTTTCTGACATAATTATCTTAATCTAAACTCATATTTTACACAGCTGTTCATTTTATTTGTTTGATGAAAATGTGATAGAAAAAATTGTAAATGATAGTTGGAATAAAAAGCTAGTTTTAATACATTTTACTGTGATTTTATTTTCTTAGAGCTGCACAGTGTATAGATTTGCAGAATCACTCTTTACTTAAACAAGCACTTGGTTGAAATTAAGGGTGTATTTGCTGCAGCCCTGTTTAGTCAAACCCCAGTTGGTTTGGTAGAAAGTCCGCTTGGTCTGGTTTGTTTGACACAGAGCAGTAAAAGTGCACTGCTGTGGGTGGAAATGAAAAAAAAAAATGTTGCAACCGAGTCTAGCAGACTGTGAAGTGTGAAAACACCCTGACTATAGAACAGTCACTATTATGAAATGTTTACCACTGTTCTTAAAAGTCTCAGTTTTAAAGTGACTAGGGTATTTTTCTGGTGTAGCTCCAGTAGTTCCAAGTCCTTCCAATGAAATGTATTGATGACGTCACTGTGATGATCTCTTTGGTTTACTGTGTGGTTCCTCCAGGAACACGGCGTAGATCTCAGGATGGCGCAGCACCGCCATGGTTAACACCAACAAACTCATGTTGAAATCAAACGTCTGGTCGTTCCACTAGACACTACTACTGACTCAGCAGATTGAACGATTTAAGATATTTTCTAGTCAACGCCAAAGACGATGTCGAGGTGACTAGTCTTTGTGACGCCATAGCAACGCAAGACGCAAAGCTTTGGAGTAACGACAGGCTTTATTACTTTCACGGAAAAATACGGCATTTACACAGAACAGCAACAAGTGAAACAACAAAACATCGGGATAGTTTATGATAAATAAGCTGGAAACCAACATTCAAAAGGAAACGCACATCTTTTAGATGGCATTACCACAGATCTTTATTTAATCAGCAACATAACATCATAATGTATTAGTTAGATCGTCGTGACAAAGACACTCGTGGCTAAGTGACATCCTTAGCGGGAAGGGGGCGAGTTTTAGACGGCTCGTGTTTTGTAGTTGACTGCAGCTGCAACTCCATCTCCTTTTAAAAACACTGTAAAACCACAAATATGCATCCATCTACATATCATTTAAACTAATGTATTAACTTATTTTTCTTGTGTCTTGTGACGTATACTGTGCTGTCAGATCAGCACAGGCTGTCACCACCGGCAATCACATGACTGCGACTAGTCGACATGAAATGTAAAAACTCGCGAGACGTCCGAGAGTCGACTAGTCGACTAGTCCACTAATTGGTTCAACCCCTATTCACTGTCCTGTTCACTGTCCTGTACTCTGTCCTGTACACTGTCCTGTTCACTGTCCTGTACTCTGTCCTGTTCACTGTCCTGTTCACTGTCCTGTACTCTGTCCTGTACTCTGTCCTGTTCACTGTCCTGTACTCTGTCCTGTTCACTGTCCTGTACTCTGTCCTGTACTGTGTCCTGTTCACTGTCCTGTACTCTGTCCTGTTCACTGTCCTGTTCACTGTCCTGTACTCTGTCCTGTTCACTGTCCTGTTCACTGTCCTGTACTCTGACCTGTTCACTGTCCTGTTCACTGTCCTGTACTCTGTCCTGTTCACTGTCCTGTTCACTGTCCTGTACTCTGTCCTGTTCACTGTCCTGTACTCTGTCCTGTTCACTGTCCTGTACTCTGTCCTGTTCACTGTCCTGTACTCTGTCCTGTTCACTGTCCTGTACTCTGTCCTGTACTCTGTCCTGTTCACTGTCCTGTACTCTGTCCTGTTCACTGTCCTGTACTCTGTCCTGTTCACTGTCCTGTACTCTGTCCTGTTCACTGTCCTGTACTCTGTCCTGTTCACTGTCCTGTACTCTGTCCTGTTCACTGTCCTGTACTCTGTCCTGTTCACTGTCCTGTACTCTGTCCTGTTCACTGTCCTGTACTCTGTCCTGTTCACTGTCCTGTACTCTGTCCTGTTCACTGTCCTGTACTCTGTCCTGTACTCTGTCCTGTTCACTGTCCTGTACTCTGTCCTGTACTCTGTCCTGTTCACTGTCCTGTACTCTGTCCTGTTCACTGTCCTGTACTCTGTCCTGTACTCTGTCCTGTACTCTCTCCCAGCTGCCTATCATCAGTTTCCTACCAGGGAGGGTTTTGAACAGCAGGTTGATTAGCTTCTTCTGAGGAGAAGATGTGAAGGAAGGAATGGAGGAGGAGCTAGCCTGTCCAAATTAGCAGAGGTCAAAGGTGACTCTTTAACGATGCGGTGCTCTGCATGCTGATGTCAGGATCTGCTGTGCTCTGTTTACTTCAGCGCTGATTACAACAGATCCCCAGGGACCATTAGCTTCACCTTCACACTGCGGAGTGCGAGGTGTGTGTCATTGACTCGGAGGCAGCAGCCTTTCCTGTCCACAGGGGGCCTTTACTTCATCTGGCTTTAACTGTGCAGGTTTTTCTCGGAAACATGTAGTCTTGAGTTATTTGGACAGATTGGACCTTTTGTGACCAAGTGTCTTCTTCCTGTTTCCATCTAAAGTAACGTGCTGCAGGTTTTGCACTAAGAAGACTCCTTCCTCTAATCATGGACTCTGTGTGTCATCAGGTGACGTTCCGCACCAGGATCTACCACTGCAACATCAACAGCCAGGGGGTGATCTGCCTGGACATCCTGAAGGACAACTGGAGTCCTGCCCTCACCATCTCCAAGGTCCTGCTGTCCATCTGCTCCCTGCTCACCGACTGCAACCCTGGTGAGATCCTCAGCTCCCTCTGACCAGCCTGACTCACATGTTTTCTGTGTTGATTATGTTTTTACTGATGCTGCAGCTTAAAAGTACTCATTTTTCAGCACCGTTTTATTTATTTATTTTTTATTTTTTGAAAAAAAGGTGCTATTTTTTTAAGCTGTATTCTTTGCACAAAAGAAATTTAAATTTCTGCACACAATCTTCCCAAAACATACATTTTAACATAGCTAATATTTAAAGTGCAAATAACATTTTTTGTAAGGTGCTTTATGACCTTAAGGCAAATCAGATCATGTCCTGTGAGGTCAAAGTGCAAAAGAAAAAATCCTTATTGGTCATTCAAGTTAACATGAACTAAACATTTTTGAAAAAAAGAAAAGGCAAATGTTAGTGTTTAGTGTCACACATGATTTCATCTTGCAGGTTCAGTTGTGAGCACATTGTAAAACAGGAAGTTAAATTAGAAGGAGGCTGAGAGGATTGGTCAGAGTTTAGCAGAGTAGCAGTGATTGGTCAGACAGGGAGTAAACTGAAAACATGATTTGTGGAAATGTTGTAATGACTTGATAATAACCAGTCTGTGGAAAATTTGTGAATGTTGAGTGTGTTTGCATTAGTAGTTGTGATCACAACTTCCTGTAGTGACTGATATTTTCTCTTCAGTCTGGCTCTGTCCAGACGGAGCTCCGCTGCACTGTAACTGTAACTGTAACCTGGCATCAGAGGAGACGGTAAACCTCCTGTTGGCCTCTTTGACTCCCTTACCTCCATTTACACATTGATCTTCTGACAATGTGACCTCTGACCCCTCCCAGTGAGTTCTAAGCAGCTGAACTGGAAACGGCCGTCTGTTTAATGAGCCTGCATGAGAGGCAGTGAAATGATACACCAACAGGCCTGAGATCCTGACCAGAGCCATGAAGGCCTGAGATCCTGACCAGAGCCATGAAGGCCTCAGGTCCAAGCAGCAGCAGCAGCAGCAGCCTGCAGTGAGGAGAGGACTTGATTAAAAATCACCCAGAGCTGCTCAGGGGTTCTCAGTCTGGAAACACTTTGGGTATGATTTCTAGATTTTCTAGGACTAAACAAAAATAAAGTTTAAAAATCTGGACAACAGACTTCCACAATGCCCTGCTTAGTATCTGAAAATTTTTTTCCATTCTCTTCTCTGTTATGTGCTTCCTTTGTGTATTCCTTTCTTCCTCCTTTTACTTCTAGTTTGTTCTTATGTTCTTTCCTTCCTTATGGCTTTCTTGATTTCCTGATGTCCATCCATCCTTCTGTCTTTTCTTCCTTGTGTCTTTCCTTAATTCCTTGTGTCCTTTCTTTATTTTACTGTCTCCCTTCCCATGTTTCAAACTGACTTATTGTCAGTAGGCCAATTTTGCTGGATGATAAAATGTCCTAAATTACAATATTATTGTAATTTTGAGATAATTTTCATATAGCATTATTAGTATTAGTAATAATAATAATTAAAGTACACCCTGTCAAAGTCCAAAAGACTTGAATTTCTAAAGAACATTTAACACTGGAACTGCAAAACATTATAAATATCAAGTGGTGTTAAATGGGAGCATCTCTTTAGTGAATTGTCCAAATGAAAATGATCAACCTCATTTAATTTTTCATATGATTAGTTAATTAGTTTATCATATCAGGGTTAGCATGTGTTTCGCTGCAGAATGTTGGTTCTTACCTTGCTTATCAGCTGTAATGTTGGTGCTCTGTTCAGCCTTGTTGTCATGGGGAACAGTTTTCTTCCCTGTGTTCCCTCGGTTTAAACAGCTCCTGATATTGAGCTTAACTAAGTTTGATCCACCCAGAGCTGGCTGGGCTTCCTGAACACCACCCAGAGGACTGTTACCAGCCTGCCTCAGCAGGACTGGTCAGAACCAATGAACATGATGAGTTCAGTTGTGTACAGATAAGTCCAGATGCACAACTTCTCTTTGCATCTTAACTTATTTTCCTCTAGGAAGAAGCCGACGGTCCAGTAACGTTCTATAAAGCGTTAACTTTGTGTCCCTGCACCTGAATCAGTATTTAACTGGGACCTACTGGATAAACACACTCCAGTAAGAGGCTAGCAGCGTTCACTGGGCACACATTAACATTTAGAAAGTTATGGCTGGCTTCTGGAAGAGTTGGACGTTATTATGGAGCAGGTAGCATCACCGCTAGCCTGGTGCTGAGCTGCCCATCCACCTTCTGTCTGCTGCTCTAAAGTCATGCACTGAGTGGAAGGGGAGGTAAGAGCTGAGGCAGGGGGGCGACCTGAAGTGATGCCTGATTGGAACGGGAACTCTGAGTTCTTTTTGTCCTCTCTGTGACAAACTAGGCAGCTAAATGAGAACTGGGTTTTCTCTCCTCCTTAATGAGTTCAGATCCTGTTCATATCCACTTGGATCATTTCCTAACACTCAATAAACTGAAGGCCTCTAACCAGTGGAAACAACAAGAACTGTGCTGTTTTTAAACTTGAAGGAATTATTTTTTTTTACTAAAAGCATAAAACAACTTAGTAAATAACTTTCTGTTTAGCTGCTGACAAATAATTTACACATTAAATATTGTAATGAACTGCAATACTAATTAAAATTAAATATTAAACATGATCAGTGTGAAAAGATGCTCTATTTCTAACAAAATATTCTGTATTTTCAGATAGTTACGCTCATGTATGACAAGAAATGTGACTTTTGTTACTTGATCACAGATTATAACTTTATCAAGTAAGGTTGAGTCAGCAGTGAGAGCTACTGCCACCTGTAGGTTGGAGTTAGCATCACTTAAACCCAATGTTTTTGACCATTTTTGCTGAAAATTTGGAATAAAGTCACAATTATGCATTAACACAAAAAAGTGGAGGGACTGATTGATGTACTATATAGATATAATCTGCTTTAATGTGACTGATAAAATTATATTTATGTACACTGCTGTTCCAGAGTCTAGTGGGCCACACAGAAAGCTACGGCGGGCCGGACTTAACCCCCGAGCCTCGAGTTTGACACGTGGAGAAAGCAGATTCAGGTGATAAACTGTGAAAGCAGCTGTTGCCATGGTGACCCTGGTGTTTGTTTTGCAGCGGACCCCCTGGTGGGAAGCATCGCCACACAGTACCTGACCAACAGAGCAGAGCACGACAGGATAGCCAAACAGTGGACCAAACGCTACGCCACATAGAGCCACGCTCACCCAACGTCATGTCCAACAATTCTCTACGGAATCATCCACCCCTACACCCCACCTACACCCCCACCCCGCTGACATATGAACTGTTCTTTGTTCCATGCTGACTTGAAAAGCTTCTTTTTATACAAAGAGTCTATTGGGATTGTATTTTCCAATACACTGAATGTTGATATGGTCATGAAAAGCTTTAATACCGTTATTGTTCTTGTTGATGTTGCTGTTCTTAATGCATTGTTTATACCATGGTTGCCACTCTGGCCATGTCCTTTATTGTGTGTGTGTGCGCGTGAGTACTATCCATGGGTCATGTGATGTAAAAATGTTCATACTGAGTGAGAGTGTGTGTGTGCGCGTGTGTGTGTGTGAGAGTGGTTTTCTGTTTCCGGTCAGTAATAGTGCATGGCGTCTGGATGTGTGTTCATACAGTGTCGTCATGGTATCCGTTGTGTTCCTGCAGACTTGTGGCATGGACTGAGCTCATCATCATGTATGACATTAGGTGTTAGTTTGCTGTACATTTATTGCCTTGTGGGAATACATAGTGAATTAAACACTGGCTGTAATGTGACAGTTTGTCTCCGTCTGCTGTTTTTCTTCCGATTGGCTCGTCTCCGAGCCCACTTCCTGTCTGAGATGAGCCTTCGCCAGCTCATCTCAGAGGAGAGACTGATTTAGTGGCGAAACCTTTCACTTTACTTGGATTATTTGCCACTGCTTCATATTTATGTTCTGCTGAATCGACTTGGTGCTGCCGAGTCTCGCAGCAGCTGAAGCTGTCCTGGACTTCAGTCCCACGGTTACGTAACGGGTTTTCCCACGTCCTGTCCGCTCCGTCTGGTGCGCCTCAGGAAAAACCGATTTCTCTCATTCCATTCAAAAAGTCAAACCCATGTAGAGGTTTTTTAATACACTGTGACTTTGTTTAATTCGCTTCTGCTGAGGATTATGGCTTAAAGCTGAAATTCAGTTACTGTGAGAATTACATATGACCAATTTTATACTAACTTAATATAGAAATACATTGCTGTCACCTAAAGCACCATGGGAGACCTGACAGATGGCATTATGGGTTACAATCTGACTGTTCAGAGTTCTTTAGCTAAAAATTTCTATGGAAAGTTGAGTTTAAAAAAACTTGCACAAGTAACAATAATTGCAACAGTGAGACGATTGCCAGAATTGAAAGAAACCCTTTTAAAACTGCAGTATGTGACTGTTATTAAAACAAAGTTGTTGTATTTTTGCAGTTATGAAAACTGTTTATATCCTGACTGTATAGAATGAGTGAGACAGATAACTTGGAAAAAATTTAGTTCCTCTGCTTCCTCCTTGGTAAGTTAGTTTTCTGCCGTTAGCACGCTGAGCAGCATAGATAAGCATGATTGACAGCGCCAGTGAAGCTGTAGACGAGTATTTACTTATCTCTAGTTAAGAGAGAGCTACTGTTGACCCTTTCATTTGTCGTCTGTAATAAACAGAAAAAGTCATCTAGAAGATTTTATCTGCTGTTTCTTTATTCAAAATGTCAAAATTTTCCCGTAAGGCAGCAAGAAAGAAAGTGTTGAAAAGAATTGAATTGAATTGAATAAAGCAACTGTTGAGCAAGGATTTACACACTGGGGTTTAATGCGGACCGTGTGTGTGTGTTGCACTAAGCAAACTCACACTTGCTGTTGACCCTCTTCACAGCAGCCACACTCACCTTGTTGTGAGCAAGAGGCGCCGCTTTGCTGTGGTTTCACTCTCTAACCGCCTTGCAGAATCAGCAGAGTGGAGCAACAGTGGCAGAGTTAATTATGGTTGACACATCAGGAGGAGGGGGGCAGAGTGAACCTCCCTGCCCCCTCCTCATCCTCCCTGTGCTGCAGCAGAAAGACTGAAGCAGAAAGGAGAAGTCAGTCATGCTTGGATGATAGCGTAACATTTGCAGAGAGGTTGCAGACCGATGCTTGTGGAAAGGCCAGAGAATGAACTGGAGACACGTCTGCATGAGGAGCCATGATGTGTTCCACATGAACGAGTCACTCACTCAAGTTTCCACAAAGGAAGTTTTTTGGCGGTGCTGTAAAAAAAGTATTTCCATCCCCTGCCTTTTCCAGATTTCTTTGGGTTTTGCTCATCAAACACAAGTGTTTTAGGTCATCAAACAAAGAAAACCTGAATGAATACTAGCTATGCTTTATAGAATTGTTTCAGTTCAGGCATCTCAGGTTGTTTACGTCCAGACCGTGACGAGACTTTCTGTTCTTCTCTTTTATTAGACAGCCCTGCTGCTAACACACTGCTGTCAGAACTACATGTCAGGAGTTTCAGTCAAAATGCAATTTCATCTCTTCACCACTTTGGGTTATTATTTATATTGCTCTTGTTAATGATGGCATTTGTCAGGCTTTGATGGTCTTTTAGTTATTTTGTTGAGATTTGATGTGATAAACTTTAAAGAGTTGTGAGTATGAAGCTGTAATTACACTCAGCTCCTCTGAGTCCATGATCTGCTTGTCTACAGATGAACATTTTCCCTCCATTCCTCTTCATGAAGCGGCTCAATCTGATTGGATAGAGAACATCAGTCGACATCAGTTTTCAGTTCTAGCCACACATTCTCAGTTAAAATTAGGTCTGAATTTTTACTGGGCCATCCTAACATAAGAATATGTTTTGCTGATATTGGATTCTTCTGTTATTTAGAATCTCACAGTGAGATGACGTTGCAGTAGAATGTGTGGGGTTAAAGGTGAAAGCAGCTCCTGCCTGCAGGCTGAGTCTCTGCTCAGATCTCGTTCTCATCACAGAATCTCATCACCGAGTCCTAATGACATCCTGTGATTAGGACTCAGTGCTGCTGGACCGGCACTTCCGGTGAGAGCGGGCACGCTGCCATCCAGCGGTGGCGTTAAGTTCTCTCTCCAGCATTGTTAAACCAAAACACCGGAAACAATACGCACCCCACTCAACAAAATAAAAGCAGACAACTAGCACTCGGTTCAGTTATCAACCACAAACAGGAAACGATTTTAATCGTTTTAGAAAATAAATAAATAAATTGCAGGCATTTTTCAATACCGCCAAAGTCACAATATTTTTTATTCGATTATGTGTGAATTCTGCAGATAAGTGAAGTGTTTTCTTCTAGAAAAAAATATTTCTATAGCAGAGAAACTAAATATATAGGTTTTCAGATTTCATATCTTTATTACCTTACGTCTTTCAGTCCAGAGCCGGACAGAGGCATAAGTAAACTATGGCGATGACCAAAGTTGCAGATCCTGCTGACTTGGGTCTCAGCACAACTAAGGGCCAAATGGATAGGCTGACAAATTAATTTATTGTTTGAAAGCTTCACTAATGCCAAACACTTTTGCTTATTAATCTTCACATATATATCAACTTGAGTTTCATCCTAATCTTCATCTATAGGCTTTAATTTGATGCCAGTCAACCCCCTTTGCAGTTCTAACAGCTTCAGCTCCTCTGAGAAGGTTCTCCACAAAGTTTAGGAGGTTCTTTATTTAAAAAAAAATACAAAAAAAACTAACAACCCATTCAACAATGTAACAGTGAGGTCAGATAGTGATGTTGGACAAGACAGCCTTGCTTGAAGTCTCATGTAGTTTGGAGGACTGTAACTAATGTATCTGCAGATCAGTGTGTGCAGTGCACATCCGCATCCTTCCTCCAGGATTTTACATGGGCTAGTGGGGCTTCCACACTGTGGAGCTAAACTGAAGGCGCAGCAGAGTACAGCACAAATAAGGAGTTTACAGAACAAGTTTAATCTGTAAGTATTTTATTCAATATACCAACATTAGAAATAAACTGTGTGCTGAGAAAAAGAGCGGAGCAGAAAATGATGAAGATCCAGTGATTCAGAGAGCAGTGTGGTGTTTCTGCTCAGCCTGGAGTGATTTGATAGATATCCTGTCTCTTTGACTGAATCTGTCACAGCTCCAATGCTCAGCAGTTTGGTTGAACTTTGACCTTGGCAAGGGCAGCAACCCATGGAGCTTTGGGCAGCCAGACTTCACACAACACAGAGCTTTTTCACAGCAAAAAAAGCTCTGTGTATTATAATGTATTATTGTACACTACTCAGTGTACAATAATACATAAATAAATCCTGAAGATTTTTTTCATAGTAGCTGTAACAGAGTAGAAGCATTTAAAAATATGTAAAGATAAAATGCTCTTGATGTATTTATTTCCAGTTTTATGTAAATTATCAGCAGTGTTTAGTAAGTGTTTAATTGTGACTTATTTCTTGGATTGTGGCCCTTTTGGCCTTCCGTAGAGAAAACACTGTAGCACACCGCGCTTCTGTTACTGAGGGAAAGTAGGCAGAACCATCCATCTTTTAGTTTTTAAGAAAACTCTTTTCCTTTCTGTTGCTGTTCTATGCAAAGTGCCGCAGATATTCGGTGTTGTTTCTGGACCCTCACTGTGATTCTGAATCAGATCCACAGAAGATTGGCTCATGGGTCATGCTTTTATTTGTCAGAAGTTGACCGGAAGTTTCCCGTCTTCTCATTAAAGTATTCTGACAGTGGTGCGTCCAGGCGGCGGAGGCACACACAAAGAAAGGTATCTAAAGCCATATATTAATATTGCTGGTGTTGTGAGATGCTGGACCTTTTGACCATGTTCAGACTGTAAACATGTCCGTGTTCGCGGCGGCGGACGGTTCGGAACCGGTCCATCCTGTGGCTGGTTGCCTGCACTCAGATCAGCTGCAAGTCGACGGCTGTAGCCGTTCAAACGTATTTATTTTCGCACGGTTTGTTTGGTTTGTGTGTCGTAGTGAGAGTCGGATATGTTAAAGGCTGTCTAATTGGACCGGAACGACTTCTCGAACCACCACAGGTGAGAGTTTAAAGGCGACGTCGCCCTGTCGGGCTCTCCTTTCCTCCGCCTCGACCTGCTCCTCTCAGCAGGCAGCGGAGGGCTGATGTGCGGCCGTGTATCCCTCCGTGGTGTCGACCAGAACCACCAGGCCCAAACACCGAACCGCTCCACCGAATGGTCCCCTTTGTCGCAACCCGTCAAGGCTGAAAATACCAGCGCCGGGCTGCGAGCGTTAGCTGGGGTTCATGTGGAAGGAGAACGTGCGAGAAGGCGTTCAGGACGTGGGAACCGGTGGGTCCAGTTGGCTGTTCCCGTCCGGTCCGTTCCTGGCTGTGGAAGCGGCCCAGTCAGGTTCCCAGCTGACCTCCCGCAACAATAATATAAACCGCCTGTGCAGGAGAACCAGGCTGGACCGGCTACACTCAAACCAGAGCAGCTGGTCTGCGCAGCGGAGCCAGAACTGACTGGGAACTTAAAGCCCCCACAGAGACCTTATGGTGCATTCAATGACCAAAACCCAACTGAAGGACGACGTGAAGTGTGAGGTTTCTCAACAACCCAGACCTTGAAATCCAACATGGCTGCCGAGCTTATAAGTCTACTGATGGCCACAGTGATGATGAGACTTAACTTCAATTTACTTACTGTCACACACTCCGTACTGTACAACCTGTTGATATCCACCTTATTCCTACAACCCATGATGCTTTGCATGAATTGTGCACATCGCTTCTGGCTGGCTCTCTAAGTCTGAGTGAAAATAAGGATTTAAATGTGGGAATATCCGTGTTTAGCATTTAAAAGCTGCAGTATGTAACTTTTAGAAAAAACATGAGTTTGCATTTTTGTTAAAACTGTCACTATGTTGTGACAATATAATATGAGAAGAGATTGAGTTCCTCCCTGTGGTCCTACTGCCGTCTGCACAAATATGGCATTCAGTCAGAGCAGCCAATCAGAGACAGGAGGAGGGTCTTAGCGCTGTCAATTAAGCTGCTGTACACACTGCTAAATGGAAAAATGTGCTAATGGTGGAGAAACAACTTACCGTTCCAGGCAAACTGTTCATCTGCCATCCTTGGTGACCATGCTGTGGGGAACTAGCTGTAGTGTAGCAGAGCAAGGAGGAGGGTGTGAGCAACGTGTACACTGGGGTGATTGACATTGCTAAGACCCTCCTCCTGGCTGTAATTGGTTGATTTTGTATTTCTGCAGATGACGGCACAAAGAGAAGGCAGAGGAGCTCAATCATTTCACATATTTTCTATCTTATCACTGTCACAACTTTGTGACAGTTTTAAATAACATGCAAAAATCATATTGCTAATAAAGTTACATACTGCAGTTCTAAGGGCCCAACACACGGAGGTGACGTCGCCGCCCTCTTTCATTCCTTTCCTGTAGAACTTGTGCAGTGAGGCGACAGTCATCTGCCCTCCTCCAGCCAAGCAACCTGTGAAATTTGGAACCCAACTCCCTGCATTTTTCCAGTTCTCAGATTTTTGGAATGCAACTCCAAATTATTCATGGAAACCTGTGTATCTGTATCATAAAGCAATCTGAAATATTTAAAGAAAAAAAAAGCTTGGGAAGCTAAGCTACCTCTGTGTAATTCTACTTATTGGCCGGTGTTGGCAAAGCAGCCAACCTGGTAGCGTTTATTTTTCTCAGTTATGATTGGCCATACTCTTCGGAATGTGGCTCATGGCCTCTTCAGTAGGTGCTAATACAATTACCACTGTCTGTACTGATACATATTGAGGTATATTTGTTGTGTGAACTATTACAGAAGGGAGCTCTAAATGTATAAACGGGGCTCCAGTCCGTTTGTTCCTTTGATTTGTGTTCAGATGGTATAAACCGTCTGGAAACATGAAAGCTTTACTCTGTGTTCCTGCTGGCCCCCAAGGCTCGGTATGTCGGATGAAGATTCCCGTGCCAGCACAAGCTCTTCCTCCTCTTCATCTTCCATTCATCATCATCAGCAGCAGCAGGAAGTAAACCCCTCAAAGAAGCGAGATAGCAAAGTCAGCATGAGCAAGACCTCCAAGCTTCTGTCTACCAGCGCTAAAAGGTGAACCCTCTCCTTCAGTCCTGCCTTGTCTCGTCACAGAACAAGGCAGCGGTTTTCCTCCAGCTTTAGATGATTAGACTTTGTACTCTGGCTCCATTAGTTTTAATTCAGAGTGACGGTTTGATTTTTTTTTTCTTTATTGTTCTTTGCAGAATTCAAAAGGAACTGGCTGACATTACACTGGATCCTCCTCCGAACTGCAGGTGAGAGAGAGAGTATTTCAGTCTCATCTGTTTGGAGTTGGTAAACATTGTTAACAGGAATCACCTCTACATGTGTAATAAGAAGGTGTTAAATATTAAAGGTGTGAGATAGGAAGCTCTCTGAAGCTCTTCCTTCCTACTAGCTTTATACCATCAACTGGTTTTGTTAGTTTTGCAGATTGTCAGTTGATTTGAATTGACCAAATCTACAGTATATGATTGGATCAGAACTGGATCTGTGTGTTGTGACATGGTGCTGTATGAATAATCTGGATTAGGGGTCCACTGATAAACGGATCCTGATTTCCTGAACTTTGGGTGATGCTAGCATGTGAAACTGATGTTCTCGACCTCTGCAAAGGTCTGAAGACCATGAATTCGTTAAAGAACCAGCATTCGATCACTAACCGCCTTCATAGGAACAGCGTGGATCTAGATAGGTTCTGCATGCTTCAGTGTGTATTCTCTTTGAGGCTGACCCATTGCTTCAGCACACACAACCAGCAGACGGAGAGTGGATGTCAGGTGGTGAGGGCAGAGTCTCATCCTGCAAAGACCAGTTCCTCCCAAACAGCTTTTCACACCTGAAAATAAAAGCAGTAATCAGTCTGTTCTACTCATGAATCTGCTCCTCTCTACGATCTGTTCATCTCCAGGTCTAGGGCACAGAGATGGGTCATGTTCTGTTCATGCCTTTTATTTCCCGGTCGGATGTAATGACAGGTCTGTCGGTGACTGTCGGCTCTAAATAACCGGTGTGTGAACTTGAGGTTGTCCCTGACAGCTTAAACACCAGCAGTTAGCTCTCTGAGAGCCTTCAGATGCTTTTAGAAGACACTGAGTGGATTTAGGTATCACTGTAACAACCCTGACTCACATCCTGACGTATAGACAGCTGAATGTACACTTAACAACTATAAACCTCCTGCACCAAGAACCACTGAAGGAAACGACACAAAAACCTCTGAAGAAGACTCCAACTTCCTTCATGCAGCGTAAACAAAAATAGAGTCAGGTTTTAGGATTTCATTTTTGTTTTTGATAAAGACTAAGGCTCATTTCTGCCGCTAATGCTAGACTCGCGTATCTTTTGGCTGTAATTACCCAGAATACCCTGCGCTGCAGTCCGCTTCCTGCTTTTGGAGCGGTCTCCGGTCCACTTGGTGTTCACCTTTGCATTCAGACCGCACCAGAGTTCACTTCCACCAAACCCAGACCGAGGTTTGTAGATGGACTGGACTGGACTGGACTGGACTTTTTTAGTCTGTGTCAGAGTTCAATTACACATTCACAGCTCCCCAAACCAACTGGACTTTCTAGGCAAACAAACTGGATTACAGCAGACTGAACCGGGCTGGTGTGAACACTCGGCCCTGATCCTTCTAGTTTTCCCATGTTGTTCTAATGCAGTCTCCCCTTTTTTACCATTCTCCTTACTGTCCCCCAAACATCCTGGGATCTGCCTGAATTTGGTCTTAAACTGTGGAAAACATGAATTAACCCCTAAATCAATAAAGCCAGAACTGGCATATATAACAGTTTGACATCATCATTGCACAGTGCAGCAGGCCAGTAGCTGATGAGCATGGTGGTGTGCTACAGGCTGTGTAGTCGGAGCCCTGAGACTTCTGAAAAGCTTCCTCTCTGTAGAGGAAGTGGCTGGCCCTGTTACCTCAACAAGCAGCTGAGCTCTGAGCTGCTGCACACACACACGCACACACACACACGTACACATGCGCCTTCTCACCATTTAAAAGGTGAAAGTTCCCGTCACTAGGTTGAGGTGTATCTAGTGCTGCAGCAGCGCTGCTAGTGTCTGCTGTGTGTCTGTGTCTTGGTGGGGTAACGTGGTTCTGGAGACACCTGCTGCAGCAGAACCTGCGCCACTCGGCCCAGCTGGCTCAGCACGTTGGCAGCTGCCTGTTGAAAGACTGAGTCAGTGTAGCAGCAGCAGCAGCAGCTGGGTCAGACATGAAGGGAACATGTTACAGGTGTGTGGTTGGTGTGTTGAACTGATGGCTGTTGAAAACATGAATATGTGAGTGTATTTACAGGAGGATTCTAGTTGTTACACTTCCTTACAAATCTAATCATAGACCTGAACATTTTTCACAACTTATGTAGTTTTTTTTTATTTGGAGTTTGGAGGAAAAGAATAGTTGAAACTTCATTTTTCACAATAAAAATCTGCAAAAGTGACTTCAGTGTGGCCAACATTACACTCAGTGTAGAACCAGGTTCTGTTCAGCACAGCTGGTTGGCTTCAAAGCAGGGCTGGGCATTTATCATATCATGTATCATTTATTGCAATGCATTTCTTAAAAGATTTTGATTTAAACTTGTCACAATAAGTTGCAATTCCAATTGTTACAGACTAGTTGCACACAATATCATAACAAAATTTAAGTTCATATCGCCCACTTCCAGTTCAAAGCTCATCTGTTTGAGTTTTGATCAGTGTTTTTATTTCATTGTTCATCAGCAGGATGTAGCTGAGCTCTACAGCAGCAGAAAACCACATGTTGAGAACCCCAAACAGGTTTCCAGCTGATTCTCCAACAAAAACACATGGAGGCAGATCATAGATCAGAGTGTACAACTACCAACTGTAATAATAATAATAATTAATAATAATAATAATATAACATGGCTGCCAAACTGCTTTCAGTTGAACGTGTAGAAATCAGTCAAAAAGCATCAGGGTAGGGCTACAGATAATGATTATTTTAGTAATCAATGTATCAGTTATTCTGACAATCAAATATTTGTATAAAATAAATTGGCACATTCTTAAGATATTTTGTTGAACCGTCTAATCTTATATTATACAATATTAGAAATGCATAAGACAATGCAAATAAAAAATAATTCAATTCCTTTTTTAAATAAGGAAGTATTTCCTAAAATGCAATAACAGCATTTCTTTAGTGAATGATTGATCATTGGTAGTGAAGAACACAACTGCATCTACAATCTCCTAACATCAAGCTCAGCGCTTTCAGCTTGTGTAGAACTGATGTGGAGAAATGTGAATCTACAGACCGGTCCAGTCTCAAATCTGCCCACCTGGAAGGTGAACTTTGACCCCAGTCCTTGGACTCCTGTTGCCTCTGACAGGGTTTCCTCCAACCCTAAACTTCAGCCCATCCTGACCTTTAACCTGGTTAAGGTTCAGGCTGTGGATACACTGCTCTGTGAGGCAGAAGCTCAGAAGTTTAGAAGCTTAGAAGCTGCAGCTCAGAAGAAGAGCTGTGTCATGAAGGCGGGGCTAGGTCCACCCAGGCGTTTTGTACAGCTGAATGGTTGCCATGGAGACTTAAAGAGTCCTCAAACATGCATGAAAGAATCAAGGCAACACTCCAGGTCTGGTTTTGATGAAGGAGTAACATCATAAGATGACGTGAAGCTCAAAAAAAGATATTTTAAAATATCTGTATGTCAGACGGACTCTCCTTGTGCATCCACAAAATCAGTCATACTGACAGGAGATAACATACACTGGATATCAATATTTTGAGAAGTGAACGCTGCAGACATGCAAGTAGTTCCTGCCTGCAGGCCCAGTAACAACAGCAGGTTTGGGGTGTGAAGAGGAGCTGGAGCACATGCAGCAACTTTAACCTGGTTTATGCTGACGTGGCTGCAAATCTGACCAAAACTATTACAGACTTCATGCTCCTTCCTAATGTTACTCTGCTGACCTTCTACTGCAGCCAGCATTTCCTTCAGGAGACAAATGTCCTTCCATCATGTCATCTTCCTCCTAATAAGCTGCAGGGTTGGAGGGGGTCAGGGGGCCAGAGCCCCAGGCTGTTTCTGACCTGTAGCCAGGGGGCGCTGATGACTCGATCTGATCTGGAGATGAAGAAGCTGATTGCTGCAGTGTGTTCAGGTGTGTCCGCTCAGTGTGAGGCACTCAGGAACCAAATGTCAGGGTGTGTGTGGGAGCACATGAGTGAATGAAGTTATGCAAAACCTGCACTAAGCTTTAAACAATGACCTCCTGTGTGTTCATTCACAGGTTCAAAGGTTAAACCCTAGGGAGAGTTGCTTCTCCTTTAAGCATTCAGTTTTTTGTGACTGATCCTGCAGCAGCCTGTGCACTAAGAGGCGGTGGGAGAATGTCCCTCTGACGGCAGCGATAGTGACAGTGTTTCCTCACAGCGACGTGCTGCTGAACGGAGCAGCTCAGATCAGACTGATGGAAATTATAACACTGAGCTCTGATTGGGTCAAAGATTCTGTCAACTTGATTTGGCTGGTTCAATTAATTTATCTTTGAAACTATGCAAATATCATCCAAAAATGTAGTAATTTTTTTTAAAGTTTAGTTTTTCTTTATCTTAAAATCTTAAAATGGAAAAATTGAAGTTGTAGTTTAAAAATTCCAACAGATTTTCTTTCCTGTAGTAAATATTTGTCAAAAATTAGAGGATGTTTCTTTTTTTTTTTTTTCCAAAGGTTTGTGGCTCTAGACACATTTGATTTAGCCTTTAGGGAAGCTTTAGGAAATTCTAATGCCAACAGATCATATCAGAATGACAATCAGTTCAGATATCGATCAATACTGCAGCTTCCATTCCAGAAACTTCCAATAAACCCAGTTGAAGTACAGAAACATGGCTTCAGTCACATTTCCAGGTTGCTGGACTCTGATGGAAGGTTTGGCCTCTGACCTTGTGTGAACTGAACCCACTCAGGACCGGTTTTGTGTGTGTGTGTTTGTGTGTGTCCACAGTGCCGGCCCTAAAGGAGACAACATCTATGAGTGGAGATCCACCATCCTGGGCCCCCCGGGCTCCGTGTATGAGGGAGGAGTGTTCTTCCTGGACATCGCCTTCACACCAGACTACCCCTTCAAGCCCCCCAAGGTAAGGATTCTACACAATACACACACATTCACCAGATCAGAATATTATTGAAAGGCCTGTTTAGTTCACAAATTTCACAAAGGGAAACATTATAAAGATTACAAATTGATTTCTATTAGTTATGAAGATTAGCCCTTATAGCTAGTGAAAACATAAAATTTTTAATTACTAGATTACAGCAGACCAATTTTAAAAACTTATTTTTAAAACCAGAAAAATGAATGGAGGCCTGTCAAAACATTGTCCTGAGCCGTATGCAACGAAATTTTGTTATGTATACACCCCTGTGCATACAAAATGACAATAAAGTCTGTCTAAGTCTAAGTCATGTTGACATATTTTGCTGGACAATAAATTCTCCAAAAAGAAATTCTTGTAAATGTTCAACTTTTAATTTTTTTGGGCTGAATTTTTATTTTTTTTCTATTTACATTGCCCCTAATATGCCATAGTAGGTAGAAGAATTTCATAGAGCCCATAAGATGCATTTATTTTAGATGTGTAATGTTCGGGTTTCCCACCAGAGGGCACACTTAAAGAAAAACAACTTTCAAAGTGTGAAATTGTGGCAGTTGCCTTGTAGGACTTGGCCATGACAGTCCAGTCTGTCGGATCTGGTTCTGAGATGGAACGGAACCAAGCAGGTGGTTTGTTTCTGTGGGGTTTCACAGATTCTCACGGGGGCGTTGTGTGTGTGTGTGTCATCAGGTGACGTTCCGCACCAGGATCTACCACTGCAACATCAACAGCCAGGGGGTGATCTGTCTGGACATCCTGAAGGACAACTGGAGTCCTGCCCTCACCATCTCCAAGGTCCTGCTGTCCATCTGCTCCCTGCTCACCGACTGCAACCCTGGTGAGAGATCTGTAGCACCCAAGACTTTCTCTGATGACATTCAGTGGTTCCCCCCACCCCTGGTCCACGCTGATGTTGTGCTTGTGTTTTGACAGCGGACCCCCTGGTGGGAAGCATCGCCACACAGTACACCACAAACAGACCAGAACATGACAGGATAGCCAAACAGTGGACCAAACGCTACGCCACATAATCAGCAGACCAGCCGCTGCCGGGACAACTGGGGGGGTTGATGGGGAGGGGGGTTGATTTGTAGCAAAAGTGTGTGTGTGTATGTGTGGGTGTGTGTATGTGTGTGTGTGTGTGTGTGTTTGGGGCAGGAGGATTTTTACCTTGCAGCTGAAGTCTTAATTTGTTTATTGTATTTTAAATTGTCTGCAGCCCAACTGTAACCCCATGTTGTAGCTTGAGCTCCAGGATGGCTGCTTCCTGGAGTCGCCATGACTACAAGTCAGATGTTTGGTGTTTGCTTCTCCTCCAGAACGTGAAGTTGATTCACTCATGTAGACATGTTTAGGTGTGGACGGATGTTGGTTGTGATTTGTGTTTGGACTGTTTCTGTTTCTCCCTTTGAAAGAATTAAACAAAACCAAGAAGTCCGGTACGATCGTCTCTTTATTGTGATCCGGTACAGACAGCATCATTAGCTTACTCTGTGCTCTAGCAGCACGTTCAATGCTAACACGCTAACACGGCTCATTCACCCCGACGCCATCCTCACATCAGGGAGTGTGGCTCATTAAAGTGACAAATATAAATTAGTTAAAAAATAAATATTTCATCTAAACAATGATTATTTCTACATTGAAGTCTAACAGAAGTAAGAAGCCTGGTCAAAACACACACACACAGCAACCATTCATAGAGTAAAGGGAGTAGCAGGAAGGTTATTGCTGCAAGGCTGTGATTGGTGGACATGAACCGGACTGAGCTGAGTCCTACCAGAGGACCAGGAGGAATGCCGCTTTAGTTATCAATGCTGAACTTTCTGCAGCTCATCTACTCAATCTAAATCAGATTCTTTCTTCCACTGATGAGTCTATTAAACTCCTTGCCTTCCCATGAAACATGTCTCTGATAACAGGGCTCTTGTAGGGTCTGGTTCCCCGTATCAAAGGTATAAAACCTCTAAAATCTGCCCTCCATCTGTCCCTGAACCAGTTTTTCTTCATTATTTCCTTTATTTAAGAGAATAACAGAGCAGAGCAGGACCGGCTCACCCCACATGAGGCAGCAGGTTGCTGACTAGTTAGCTAACAGCAGCTAGCTAAAAAGAAACACACAAGTTTTGCAAATAGCAGAACCTGTCATAGAGGATTAGAGCCAGGCTAAGAAAAAATAAATACGTTTACAAGAATAAAGTTGTACATCAACGAAGTCTAAATAATGCAAGAATAAAGTGCGACAAAGTCATGAGAATAAAGTCAAAGATATGGAAAAAAATCTAATACGAGAATAAAGTTGTAATATTCGGAGACGGTTGTGATTTTATGAGAACACTAACACAAAAAATGAATTAAAGAATGCTAAGCATCTTGTGAAGTTATACTTTGATCTCCGTTTTCCAAATGGGACATCCTTCATCTTTTAACACATCAGTATCCAAATATCATCAGGAGCAGGACTTGTGCAAACTGACTATTTTGAAGAAAATCCTCAGACTAGACGAGTTGCTAGCATGAGGTCTTGATAATCTTATCAAAGCTTTCTCTTATAAAAACAACCTTTTCCAGTTATTTTACCACTTTCTTCTGGCAATAATCCATCATAAAATGACTTTATTTTTGTAATTTTAAAAAATTACAATTTTTTACTCTGGTACTAATACTCTGTCGTACCTGTCCCTCCTTAAGTCATTGAAGTGTCATCACACCAGCCCAGGCTGGATTGGGATTGGCCTCCAGTTGTGTGTCGCCTGGTTCATCAATATTCTGATCAAAACCTTTCAAACACGCCGCCATGCAAGCAGCCGCTCACACGCCTAAACCCGGGTCAGGCCTCTGACTCCAGCCATCTCCACGGTTACCAGCTCTACTGATAGCAGCAACTCTGGATCATCCAGCAGGGGGCAGCAGAGTCCCTTTTAGGGATTTGGATGCTCAAAGCTCAAACTGGATCAGTCTCAACCTCAGCCTCACGCCATCAACAGCAGGAGGAAATTAATTAGCTGCAGACATAAATATTAATCAGAAATCTACTCACTAATATCAGTTCACATATTGCACTATGATTTCTATTACAGCAACCTGAGTGGGACAGGAAGCTGCTCCAGCTGACCAACCACATGCTGCCATGTTTAAGAATCAAAGAATCAAGTCTGTATGCAAGATGGTTAACACTGCAGAGGAGTGTAAACTGCTTGAGTTGGGGGTCCGGGTGGGCGGGGCCTCTCAGATGTCATTAGAGGCTGTGCCTTTGCTTTTGCGTCCAGGCAGAGGAAAGGCCGACTTGCTCTGCGGCTGCGTCAGCCGGCTGGTTAGCTGGATGAAGGGCTCAATGAGCGAGCCGCGCTCCGTCACGCTCACCTCCCACAGCTTCACCTTCTCCCCCCGCGCCCACTGCTGCGCCGCCTCCTGCTCCACCTGGCGGAGCTCACTCAGGTCGCTTTTGTTCCCCAGGACGATGACGGTCACCTGGCAACACAACACATGTTCAGTAAGCTAACGTGGAACACTGCTCACAGAAAGCTCAGCAGCTTAGCAAACAGCACATGCAACTCTCTGATCAGGTGGGATAGCACATGTGTGATGTTCCTATGGCTTCAAGAGCACGGGGTAGGACTCTCTGTGGCCATTTTAACATTTAGTCAAAGTGTAACCAGAGATAATGCAAATACGCATTTTATTTGGTCAAAATATAATTCGATTAAAGACTCACTGTTATATAGAAACAACTTTTTTAACCTTTACATCAATGTTATAATTTTCTTCACTCATCAAAAACACACCTGGTGTGTTGCCTTGATTCTTTCATACGTTTCCTGTGAAAAACGCCTGGGTGGACCTAGCCACGCCTTTGAGACGCAGCTCCTCCTCAGAACAGCAGTTTTCAAACTTCTGCCTCACAAAGCAGCTCTCCTCACCACTCCACTGGATGAAGAGTATCTGTTAGCAACAACAGATACAGTCTTGCCACAGATTCCCTGGTTTAGGTCTGAACTTTAAGTAGGCCATTCTAACAAATAAATACGCTTTAATCTAAATGATTCCATTGTAACTGTTTTTAGCTCCATCCATGTTTCTGTTAATTCTAAGCAGCTTCCCTCTCCCTGCAGAAGAAAAGCATCCCCATGCATGACGCTGTCACTACTATTCAGATGGTGCACTCAGGGTAATGTGCAATGTTATGCCTTTCCTCTTGCTGGCGTACACAACTAATGAGCAATAGCTTTCTGCAGCTCCTCCAGAGTTATCTCTGCAGGTCATCCTCTCTCTGGTCAGATGATGGATTGATCAAAACTCTGGGAAATGTTCAAAGCTTGGGATGTTGTTGTAGAACCTAATCCTGCTTTAAACTCCTACACACTTTTCTTTCTGACCTGTTGGCTGTGGTTTGACCCCGTATCAGAAGTATTTTTTAGGTGAGGTGCAAGTGCAGCGAACAAGCATCACCTCTTTCTTGTCTCTGGACTTGTCAATTTCCTTCTTCAGGAAGTCAATTTTTTTGAAGGACTCCAGGCTGTCGACACTGTAAACCAGCACGAAGCCATCGGCCACAGAGTAGTAGTGCTTCGGGAGGTCTTGAGTATCTTGAAGTCCTTTGGTGTCGTAAAGCCTCAGCTGCTCCTTCACACCTCGATCGGTCTCCACTGAGGCCACGTACACGTCCTCCTGCGTCTCACTGGACTCAGAGCCTGGACACCAACAGAAGACACAGCCAGTTTCATCAGCAATAACAACACTGTCCCACAGCAATGCTGTGACATTAGGGCATATTAGGGCCACTGCTGATAAAAAAGTTATATATATATATATATATATATATATATATATATATATATATATAGATATATATATATATATATATATATATATATATATATATATACATACGTGTGTGTAATCGCTGAAATTTTCTTGAAAAAAACATGGAAACGGAGTTTAAAAATTTTTTTTTTAATGTTCAATTTTTCAAAATAGAAATTTTCACGTTTTATAGAAAATTTCTAAGATTATTCTCAAAATTTTCGTGTTTCTGGCGGATTAAAAAAAAATAATAATAATAAAAAAAAAATCTACAAAGGTCCTAATACGCCGTCATACTTGCCCACCAGCTGCGTCGCACCTGGTGGGCGACGCAGGTGGTGCGTCATACTGAATATTTCTATTTTATTCAGTATGAGATTTTTAACCTGTATAAACACAGGCTGTGCTCAGTTAAAATGTCAGTTACTTTATTCTCAAGTAGGTCAGTGAAGTTGAACCCAATATTTCATGTGGAAAAAAGGGTCAGTCGCTGTAATTAGTGTTTGTTGCCTGGGAGTCAGAACCCTGCTTACCCACAGAGTGGTTTCCATACAGCAGCTGCTCCAGAATGGCTGTTTTCCCAACCGCTGCCTGGCCACACACCACCACTTTACAACCTTTTCCCATTTCGAGCCTGGGTTGGGGGAGGATAAAGCGGGTCCTTACTGACGGTCACGGCTGGTTGGCATGTTCCACTTTTATTCACACGAGAAAAACTTCCTTTTAAAGAAGCAGAAAAGCTCCCATCTAGCAGCAAGTATTCTGTTTCCAGCTAGCAACTTAGCATTAGCGTCTCGTGCTGCGTGATATAAACACACTAATAAAAGTCGAGCTGCGAAAAAACTTTTTGATCACAATATCTACACATAAAATAAATTTGTCAAGGTGAACGAACCCGGAAACTGTCTGTAAAAGCACAATAAAAAGCCGGTGTATCCATTCTGCAGCTACATTGGCTGTTTGCGCACAGCGCATGCGCGTGCTGTCAAGTAGATATTTTTGCCCGTACATTATGAAGACGTAATTTGATTTAATAAAACGAAACAGTAAAAGTAGTTCATAAGTAGAAAAGAAAAAAAGAATAATTAAAAAAATATATATACATAAAGTGAACAATTGAAAAACCACATTTCCCATGAACACCGGAAAGGAAACGTTCTGCCATAAAGCATGCTGGGTAAAACCCCTCTTTCTTTCCGGCTGGTACGCCATCAAGTAAGCTAGAAATCCCTTACTTCTGAAGCAAACACAATCCACAAAAATTATTATTTATATAGAGTCATCTGCTGGTCCAACTTAGGGGATGGATTCGGATGTTCGTTATTGTCTTTACAATTTGGATATTTTTGATAAATATTGTGAATTCTGTGATTAAAGTCTTAGTTGGACATGCACACTGGTAGCCATTAGCATTCTTGTTGCTGAAGCGCTAGGTGCAGGATTTATTTAAATACAGAACATTTGAGTTGTACCCTGACTCCGTTGTCTTTTTATGGGGTATAGTTTGTGGCGCAGTGCCCTAAATGTTAACTTCGAGATAGGTAGTGGCGCTAAGCTAAGCGGCTAACACTACGGTTTTATTTGTAGCATGTAGTTGAACGTGGATAAGTTATCCATCGGTGGTAGAACACATTGATTCAGTGATTGATGTTTGTTAGGTATTTCATCATATTTGAAGTACCTTACGAGCACAAAGCCATGTTTGTATAGCTTTGGGCATTAAGGTATGTGTAAAAACAGTGAGCCATGTTGTGAGGAATCTGACATCAGATTGTATGAAGCCATGTGTAGTCCCAGGCTTCAGATTACAGCCAGTCTGACTCCTTTGGAACTGATTAACCTGCCATGTGGAACACAGCAAAGTTCTGAGTTGACATTGTCTGAAATATTTCTCTCTTTCAGGTAAGTCAACATGGGAGCCTACAGGTATATGCAGGAGTTGTGGCGCAAGAAGCAGTCCGATGTGATGCGCTTCCTGCTCCGTGTTCGCTGCTGGCAGTACCGTCAGCTGTCCAACCTCCATCGGGCCCCCAGACCCACCAGGCCTGACAAGGCTCGCAGGCTGGGCTACAAAGCCAAGCAGGGTGGGTACTTCTCCATGGACTTAATGTTGACCGCTTGTCATCGGTGCTAGCTTTAATTATGCTCCGTTTTCATTCAGGCTACGTCATTTACCGCATCAGAGTGCGCCGTGGTGGCCGCAAACGCCCCGTCCCAAAGGGAGCGACCTACGGCAAGCCGGTGCATCATGGTGTGAACCAGCTCAAATTTGCCCGCAGTTTGCAGTCCACTGCTGAGGTATGAGAATAAGCTGCATTTCACCAACCTGGTCCAACTGTTAGTCCAGCGTCGTGTTGAAACAACACAGTGACATGGAATAGATGTCTAGTTCTGTAATTACCATTTGATAAAACAAGTTTTAGAGCTCAGGGTTAACCAGAGAGAAAAACAGAGCTCTTATTCTTCACAACTACTCCAGGCTCAACACTTTCTAGCTATTTGACCTTAAACCCTGAAAGACCCTGACAAAAAAATATATTTCAGCAAGCTAGGTGGTTTTGTTGAATAGTAGAGGTGAAAATGTGTTCAGATATTTTTTTCTTTTGAAAAGGTAATATTAAATATAGTACAAAATTATTTGGGCATTTTGTACAAATATTGCTCAGAAATAAGAACTACACACATAAATTCGCCCTAATTTTCTTAACTTTGGACAATTCTTGCATGTGAAATGAATCTTGTCTACATATTGTGAGGACTCACTGGGACATGTCTGCTCATAAACGGTTAATAATAGTTATCCCACTGGTCCAACTTAATCACTTTTTCAATATATTTAATAACTTTTTGAGACCAAAAAAAATTGAATCGGCAGGTCAGGCTTTCTAATAATTTGTCATCGACCAGAATTGGTGCACATGTTGGAAAAACATTGTAATGATCCTCCGATGATAAACTGGGAATACATTTAGCTCCCCTGTGGTTCAGTGAACATCCTGCTCAGTCCATGTGATTCAGGGTGTGGGATACTGTGACCTGGCAGTGGGACTTATCTGTAGATTCCCCATCTGTATAATTGAAAACTGAACAGTAGGGGGTTAAGTTGTCTAAGTTTCAGTTAGAAAAACAAAACAGAAGAAAAGTCAACTTTTGTAAATAAATCATCTTTAGTTTGAATTGGGAATATTGTAATATTGCAGCAGTGGTTCTTACAGGATTAAACCTCATCTGTTGGTGTATTACAAAGCAGTCTATTGTTGTTCAAAGTATTTATAGTGGGCCATGTACACCACATGACCTAACCATTGAAACAAGCTGCAGAATGGAATTTGTTCAATTTATCCAACAAGAACAACCGATGGGAAGTAGAGACATGACTGATCATCTAAACTGTCCTGGAGAAACACGTTAAATCTGCTGTTTTTTAAACAGTTCAATATATAACAATGAAGATATTTACTGGTTATAAAAGATGACTGAAGTAGTTGTGTAGGTTTAAAACCTGACTGGACGTCCTGCTCACTTCGGCCTGGAAGATCTCCAGTTGGTTTGTGTAGCTGAAATTTTTAACAGCAAAAAAAGATTCTCCATAACAATTAGATCTAAATTCACAGGTTAGTTACTGATGTACAGATCCAACAATAGAGCGGCAGTGGCTCTTTGTATATTTGGCGTTGTTGTAGTTTCATTCTATGCACCATGTCTGTGTCACTGCCTCTGTTTCTCTACATCTTACATGTATTCACATTTATTTGAAGCTTGTTAATGTAACAACATTTTAGACGGTAAAGATGTGATAAGGACATTAGACTGTTAAAACTCAATGAACCAATAAGATGAACATCAAGTCACATTTAAAAGACTTTAGACTAATAGAATTACTTCAACTGTAAAATCAGATACAGGCCTCTTTCTAATTCTACTATAAAACCTTGTTGCTGAAATGGAAACCATTTTTTAGTAGAATGATTTTGTGTGTGTGTGTGGTCGGTCACGGGTAGGCAACAGCAATAATGGTATTTATAAAGCTCCTTCATGTCAAACTGAGATCTCAAAGGCCACATTCACATGCCACTGATGGCTAGATACTGTATAGAACACAGGTCTCAGACTCCGGTCCTGGAGGCCACTGCTCTGAAACTTTTAGATGTGTCTGCTGCATCACACCTGAATAGAATAATTAGGTCATTAAGACTCTGGAGGACTGATCTACACAAGGAGGAGGTCATTAAGCCATTTCATTCCAGTGTTTTGTGCCTGTGACAGATCTAAAAACTGCAGGACAGCGACTGGACTTTGACAACCCTGGTATAGTAGCTACAGCTGCCCTGGCAGGCTGACAGAAGCAGCCTGGGAATCGAACCAACGACCCACAGATTGTTTTCTTAATTTTATGCAGATCTTCCTAAGTGATTTCACGTTTCATAACTGATTAGGCTGGGTGATATAGACTACAGTATTTTGTGGTACTGTTGTGATAAGTGACAATAAGAACTATTTGATACTGCTTTGGCGCTGTGTCTTCAGTTTCAGCAACCACACACACACACACACTGCTGCTGAAAAACATTCCCATCTGTAATGTTCTTCGTTAGGACACCAGTCACATGAAGAAGTCTGATTTGTCACTAAAGCTGAACAGTAACTACATTTATTTACATTTTTGAAATCTATTTTGATTTATTGATACTTTACTGATCAATTGGAGAAAACAGTAAAGCTGGCAGTTTTCTTCTTGTTAAACATTAATTAGAATTTATTGTGACAGAATAAAATCAGAGTTCTTATAATAAATTCATCCCAAAAAAAGATAAACAATGTGACTTATCAACCACTACTCTGAGGAAACATTTTAGGTTAAGTTGAGCCACATTTCTACAACTGAGCAAAATATGTTTTTATTTTTTTTTATTTTTGTATCTGATGCAGGTTGACATGTAATGACCTCTAAACACTTATTCCTGATACAGTGACTAAAAGCAGCACAACTGTCATGGTCCTTGTAGAACTTCACTCTGGTGTAAAGATTTCCTCCCTGCTGGAAGAA
The DNA here is from genome assembly GCF_019740435.1 of Gambusia affinis. Taxonomy (NCBI): domain Eukaryota; kingdom Metazoa; phylum Chordata; class Actinopteri; order Cyprinodontiformes; family Poeciliidae; genus Gambusia; species Gambusia affinis. Next base: position 24,459,556 of record NC_057881.1, read on the forward strand.
GCAGAGTTTGATTCTGACATGTTGGACCCAAAATGTTTTGGGTTCTCCAAGCTTCTCAGTTTGTGTTGACAGTATTAGATGATCGTCAGGTTAACTGTTACTGACTTGAGTCCGTAACAGTAGGATGTTCTCTGGAATCTCTAAAGCAGTGGGCCCTGAAGGGCCAGCATCCTGCATGTTTTAATTCTCTCCCTGGTGGTTATAACAACCTTCTCAGCATGTAAATGTTCTTCTTAGATCTTCTAACAAGCCATCATTGGATCCAGGTGCATTAAACCAGGGAGAGAACTAAAACATGCAGGATGCTGTCCCTCTAAGACCCACTCTGGGGACCACTGATTTAAAGCATTCTTTCATCCTTTTAATATAAAGTTAATCTGCAGCAGGTTGGTCGTTTATCGGCCACAAAGCAGGAGCATGTCAGGGTCTGGGCTTTAACTATACTCTTTCTGCATCTGAGTTTCCTGTGTTGGTAACTGTTTCCTGTGCTTGTCCCTTCAGGAGCGTGCTGGTCGTCACTGTGGAGCGCTGCGAGTTCTCAACTCCTACTGGGTGGGCGAAGACTCCACCTACAAGTTCTTTGAGGTGATTCTGATCGACCCCTTCCACAAGGCCGTCAGACGCAACCCGGACACCCAGTGGATCACAAAGGCCGTGCACAAGCACAGGGAGATGCGCGGCCTGACCTCTGCAGGAAAGAAGAGCCGCGGCCTGGGCAAGGGCCACAAGTTCCATCAGACCATCGGAGGCTCCCGCCGTGCCGCCTGGAAGAGGCGCAACACCCTGCAGCTGCACCGCTACCGCTAGGCCATGTGACACATGTCTGTACATTAACCCGAATAAAAACAGTCCTTTTTATGGTCACTACTGTCGTCTTTGACTTGACTCTGAAACATTCAGCCTGGTCGGTGGGTGGGAGGAACAACATTATGGAATAAAACAAAAAGATAATTTGAAAACCACTGAGGTGTAAGTGGGCATTATTAGTAAAATGAATGGAACTAATTTTAATTTAATAAAACATTATTTGTAACTTTTGTGGCATCCTAAAATATGCCAAGACTAAAGTTTTTATGGGGCACCACTGCAGGTAGGAGGTTCTTGCACTGGATAACAACCAGTAAAATTATTTTACATGTACAACTATAACCTATATGCAAAAATTCTACATATTTCTAGTAAATGTGTAGAAAGTTAAATGCCTATGAATTTTAGCCACTGGTTGCTAGGCCATATGATGATTCTCATTTATATTGTCACAGCAAAGAGTGACATCATCAGGTGTTCATAGAAACCATTAGGTGTACCTGCATGCTAACAGGTTGTTCAGGAGTGGTGATAGTAAACATGGAGTTGGTTTAAAACTGAACTTTGATCAGAAGGAGGAGAGAAAAATTTAACACCAAAACAGTTGAGGAAATCTGGAAAAGTATGGTGGAGGATCAGTAATGCTGTGGGACTGCTTCCATTCCAAATTTATGGATAATTTTCAGCTCTGATACATGGAAGTTGCTGTATAATAAAAAGGTTATTTGTCCTTATTCTCATGAGGAGCAGCTGAGGTAATGAAGCTTACATTAACAGACATTACATCTGCCTGTAAATCCACTGTTGCCATGTGAACAGTAAACACTTAGCATGCTTCTTACTCATTTCCTGTTATTTTCCTTTAAAAGAAAATTACAAAGTTCTCAATACCACAAAAGAAAAAAAGTTGATCACAAATTGATGTTCTGGTTCATAGTGTTATTAGAACAAGTTGGACCTGCAGTGGAGTAGATGAGAAGACCAAGCTTGAATTCAGTTGAGAATGTGTTCAGATGCTCTCCATCAAATCTGCTGTTTAGTGAAGAAGAATGAGCAACAAGATCTGCAGAAATGCAAAGCAGCTGGAGGAACAGACCTGCAGCTGGATCAGCACTGAAGGTTGATTCTACAAAGTACTGACTGACCGGGTGCACATCACATTGTTTTAGAATTTTACTTAAAAAAATTAAAACAGGCATGGTACCATTTTCTTTGTCTTAAATATTATGCCCTACTTCATGTTGTTCTGTGAAACATCATTCCTAAAAAATGTTTTATTAAATTTAAATTCCAGAAAAAACATGGATGTCTGCTATAGCACAACTAAATTTGAAAAGGTTGAAAGAGTTTAAATACTTTGACCAGTTTTGGTAAATCCCAGTTTGTGTGTGTACGCATGTGTGTGTGTGCGTGTGTGTGAGTGTGTGTGTTCACCAGTCATTCCATGGATTTCCTCTCCTGCAGATCCCATTCCAGAGGGGACTTTTCACACTATTTTTATTTTAACCACAAATAACTGAAATGTTTTAGGTCATGATGACAAGACATTCCATGTCACAGCTAGAACAGCGCAGCCTTGAGGCCAACAGACTGAATGGCTGGGAATAAAAACAGGATGAAAATAATGGGAACTCCCTCCTCATTGTCTGCTCTTTACCGGATCTCCTGGGTCACGCTGACCGCTATTCTGTCCTGTGTATAAGCCCAAGCCGTTGAACTTGAACTGACGAGCCCAGCATGTCACACTGACCCGACAGGAATGACAGGAAGACAGGCTTCCATCTGGAAGACGACCATACGACAACATGAGCATTAGATTAGAAGTCAAGTTTTATTTGTATGGCAGCACATTTCATCGTCAAGGAAGTTCAGAATGCTTTACACCATAAAAACATCGTACAGTAACCGATTATGAAACAAGGAATAGACAATACATTTAGTCAATTACCAACATCAAAACCATCAAGTAAATATACATCAAATAAATGAATTTAATGTATACTGTATTAATTTACAATACAGTAAAGTTTTTACCATCACTTTATCCTATTGGTTTCCATAGCAACACATAAGAAATATAAGTTCTTTCACAGTTAGCGACGCTGGAGAAATGATTTGAGTTGGATGGGAGTTGGAACATTTCTGCACAATATCAAGACATAAAATCGTCTAACTGGTCTTTATCAGGTCCTAAATACACCACAGTTTAATGGGTAGTCGGTGATTTTACAGTAGAGATATGGATTCAAAACGTTTGAATGACACACAACTTTTTCTGTATTGTGATGCTGTGAGAGCTCTGGAGGAGCCAACAAAAACAAACACCATCATCCTACTACTACCTCCTTTCGTCTTCTTTGTGGCTTCTGCCAGTAGTAACATCCGGTTTTTGATCACGTGACTTGTGTGATGTGAATCACCTACCGGGATAAATCCATTCTCCTGTCTCTTCTCTGGCCCTTTTCCCCTTCACAAAGAAACTTTTCAAAGACAATCTGATCTGTTTCTTACTCATTTTGTTGTTTGTGGGCTCAGTGTTGGCACTCAAGACCTAACCGAGAGAATCTGGTTAAGGGATTTTCAACATAAAAGATCCTGCAGACTCAAATAATACATAAAATGGAAATATTTAGTTATTTCTTATGCTGCCCGGTACCAACTGGTCCATGGACTGGTACCAGACCACGGCCTGCGGGTAGGGGACCGCTGATCTAGAGCCACTTTACAAAAAAAGGTCAATGCATTGTTCGACGTAAACAGGTGTGTTTGTGTATTTTATACAGGATATGCAAAAATCTGGCCTTGCTCTGATCTTTGGTGATGGAAGGCTTATTGGAAGACCTCATGACCGTCAGCTTTATTTCCCTCCATATAGTGTTTGTCACTTTCACTGTGGTTGGACCACTCTAAAACAAGAATACTGTTTCAAGTCAGAAGAATTATTAAAATATTACTTTAAATGTTAATCTGCCAGGAGTGTGAATAATCTGGGGTTTAACTAGATTCCAGGGAAACTCTCCTGCCTGGATCAGTCCTGGTGTTGGTGTTGGATATGATAATGATGCATTTAAGTCCACTCTCAGCTCTTCACACCCGTAGCATAAACTCTGATGCACTCATGCAACAATGTAAACAGTCCACTCTGAGTGTTTCCAGTCTGTCCAAACAGGACATGTTTTTCTTTACAGAGAAGCACATCCAGCCCAGGAATATTTTTTTCTGTGACCTAAATATGATGAATTAGAGATGAGAGGACACAGCTGACTAAAACCTACCTCTATTTTACCACACACACATCTTCAGGAGTTAGATAATAATTCTGTCTTCCATTTTTCTTTACCTGAACAATTTCCTTGGCAGTTTATATTCAAATAAATTCAAGAATACTTCCCCAATGGAAATTTGATGTTGTTGTAACTCCTATTATCCAAGTTTCTTCAAAGTTTTTGCAGCTGATGCATGTTGTAGCCAGGAAGGATCTCCTATAACTGAACAAGAGATAGTAGGGATGTGGATTAGTAAATATACCTTTCCTCTGATGTTAGTTAGAAAAAAGAATGGGAGTTGGAAAACTGGCACAGACATCACATGGCTTAACACAAGGACCTTAGAAATTGTGCACTTGTTACTACATCAGTCAAATTTCTTAAAGGGGAAACACCTTTAGCATGATGGAGCTCAATGTAGCATAGCATCCCTCTGTCAGCAGAAGACAAGACATGCACATAATGGACAGCTCCTGTGGACTTGTATGAATCCAACAGAAAGGCTCAGGCTTATGTGGGAACGCTTGATGTTAAAATGCCAAAATATTTCCAGTCAAACTGACTAGTAATGTTTTCACCAAAGCTGTACTCATACTGTAATCATACCAGAGTTATGATTACAGTTCATGATCACAATAAACCTGAATGAACACAACAGCTTGAATCTGAGTATTTGTAAGAATAAGCTTTAGAAAGTTAGCTGACAAACAGAACAGGTTTCAGACCAGTCTGGATCCGATGGTCCAGACTGGTCCATGGAATGAAAGCCACATCAATCTATCACCACAGTCTGTCAAAAACAAACGCATCAACAGTGAAATCTTTGTGTAAAATTACGTGGTTCCCTTTTTGAAGTGTTAAAAGAGAGAAAAAAAATGCGCCACTTTCTGTAAATGAGCAACTTTTCGTTGTTTTTTCCGGACGTCGAACCCGCTTGCCAGGAGCCTTTGTTCGCTCCAGTGAAAGTATGTCAGTGGGTTACATTGACACCATTGCAGGCTGCAGAGGGAGGAGCCGGTGAACTGGGTCACATGGTTGCTCATTGCTCGCTTCCAGAGCCAGTCCTCCTCACCTGGAGCTGCGCATGTATTGAACCTGTTTTCCGTGTAGGAAGCGCTACAGAAGACGCTGTTTCGGTTACAGGAGCAGAGTGAAAGCAGGACGGAACCTTCCGGCTGAGATAAACCCGGATTTCGCTGGGGTGTTTTTGTTGCGTCATTGAAAGTCGCTTTTTAAAACTTGGTTGTTTTTTTTTTTAATTATTATTATTCCTGTAAGACTCTAACTTGGTTGGGCTGTCTCCTCTGGGCTTCCATTCTGTTTGAATGTCCGTGATTTGAATGTTTTAGCCCAACACGCAGTTTTTTGCCCCCCGAACATTATCTACCAGCGACTTTGTAGTTGCTGAGAACCAAATCAAACACGGCTTCAGCAACGAGGTAGCAGAGGGGCAACTCGCAGGATATGGACATAGACTCGAGCAAAGCTGGTGAGTGTCATTTAAACGCCAAGAGATAGCAGCTTGTTGCTGTCAGTTCTGTCAGACTAAAACCGTCTTGTTTTGCCACTAATTTATTCACTGTCGTGTAATAATAATTTAGATTTTGGTCCGTGTTTACGTCCGTGTTAATGGTCGTACCTTAATGCGGTGTGGTAATATTAAACTGGGTTAGGACTGCCGGGTGGGGTGGGGGGTTGCTGTTTCTTGGCCGTCCACTTTGCTTTGGCAGCACTGCAGTCTACTCTTCTCACATGGACCCGTCAGTCTAGCCATGTGCACATGTGTTTACGCTTCCCTTACGTCTCCGCTCATTGGTCGAGCTGGGCGGTGACGAAGGCATTACATAATTCACCCCGCCGTGAAGCGTGGGTTTTTGCTGCGGATACACGTGAGGCGGCGCGAGGTGACCTAGTTTTCCAGTGGAAGAGCATGCTGTTGCTCCACGTGGGGTACGGCGAGAGACTTCTGAGTGGTGCATTCAGGGCACATCGGAAATGCTAGATTGAAAATATTAATCAAAGATTTCCAGAATCTTAATCAAAGATTTCCAGTGAAAATATTGTTTTGACGTGCTATTTATTCAAATTCTGTGGTGAAAATGGTTTTCTCTGTAGTTTTATACACCAGCACAGTTTTAAACGTTATATTTGATTGAACTTTAAAACTGTACTTTTAAATCCATCTTTAAGAAGTAGACTGTGCTAACGACAAATTTATTTAGAACAATGTTTTATTTTTTATTTTTATAAAACATTAAATCATTCTGTTTAGACTTTAGATCATTTAGAATCTATTTTTACACACTAGCGTTACATAAACCATTTTTTCCCGAGCAGACTTTAAATGGAGCATCGTTTTACAGAATTCAGTGTTCCAGTTTTCTTTGTCGTTTTTCTTTGGATGGAGTTACCTAGAATGCATCATAAAATTTTTACTTTGTCATTTTGCATTTGCTCTTTCATGTATGTGCCTGATCGTTGCCTGGTGGAATAAACGTGGACGTGCATTTCTTTTCCTGGCACTTTGTCAGCAGTGAACCTCTTTATGTGAGTTTGACCAGCTGACATTAATACGAGACATTTGCTGAAACAAATGGATTTATATCCGGCCTCCTGTTGCATCTTAATTGCTGTGCAACGGTGGTAACTCAAAATGAAATCCACCATAAATAAATCCCTTAAATTCCTCAGAGCACTATTGTTGCTCTTTTGAGGCTTTCCAGTTGGGCTGGTTGCAGTGAAGGTCCAGCCTGCCTGCCCCATGCATACACACACACACACACACACACACACACACACACACACACACACACACACACACACACACACACACACACACACACGCCCATGTGAAGCTGACATTATGTAACAGTTGTTATCTAATCATCAAGATGGGCAGGGTAAGAAATTAGGTCAGCCTGTCATGACTGCCTGGAGTTGGGAGTGAAGGGGTGTGGGGAGACGAGCAACAATGTGACCTTTTTGTGAGCTCTGATCTGACTTCTTTACTTTAAGTGGGTTAGTTCCAGAGGACAAAGGCTGGGTGCTGTAGCGCCACCTGGTGTCTACCAACATGTACTTGCTGAGATGGATTTCTTTGTAATTTGGTCCCATAGAAACTTAAAGAAACTTAATAGGATTGAAAAGGACTTGGCCTTGTTGCTTCTTTAGTTTCCACATAATGAATCTTTCCCGGCAGTTAAATTACTGTTTTTTTGTGTGGAGTAAAGTGACAAAAGCAGTCACATTCTTTCAGCCTGCTGACTGGCAGTGTGGAGCAGCAAATGAGAGGAACAATGTCTGGTCGCTCCTCTTTATCAGGACTCTCATATTTTTTTTAAGGTTTTTATTGGCTGTAGAGGCATTTATTTGAGAGAGGTCAGACAGGAAGTGGGTAATGAGAGTGGGGGAAGACATGTGACAAAGATCACCAGGCCGGGACTCGAACCCGTGACAGCCGCATCGAGGACTAAGGTCTCCACACATGGACGTGCTTTACCCCTGCGCCACCGCAGCGCCTGAATCAGGGCTGCTAAAAAAGGATTTTAAACCTGAGCAGCGGAGCAAGGGAAAGTTTTAATCCCTCAGCGTAGCTGGATGCTGGCACAGAGACTCATGGTGATAAATTAGAGGGTTTGGGTTTATTACTTTCCAAGGAGCCACTCTGTCTGGTGGTCTTTTAAAGGGGCCTTGAGCTGCTGTTTGTCGTGTTTTCAGTCCATGTCATCTCACAGCGCCCACCTCTTCCCTCTGCATCACCAGGAGGCGTGATCGCCTACATCAGCTCCTCCAGCTCCGCCTCCAGCCCAGACTCCTGCCACAGCGACTCCTCCAACGGCAGCTACCAGTCGTCCTCGCCTCGGCGTGGCTCCTCACCCAGCCGAGGGCGGCCGGGCCAGCTGATGGACCCGCCGCTCGCCGTCGGTCGCCAGAACCTTTCGGGATCTCAGGGAGGCGGCCGCTCTTCATCCTCGGGAAAATGTGGGATCACAAGTAAGCAGCCCACTCCTCCATGCTCTGTGTGGAGCTGCTGCAGGGTTCCCTGCGAGGTCCACGGCTCGGTTCTGCTTGATGCAGTTTAGGTTTTTTGAAATAAAATGAAGCATAAAAATATCCTGAAGCAGCGACTTGCAAAGTATTGTAGGTATTTTTTAAATTTAATATTAAGTCAGTTACATTTTTCTTATTACATTGTTATATCACTTTAAATATAATTTTAAACCATATTGTTATATTGTAGCAACAAAGTATTTTTTTAAAATTACTTTTAAACTGGTTATAGAAAATATTTGATTTATTTTGCCCTTTTCAGTTTATTTCATTCACTTAGTTAAACTTAATGTAGATCATATAAATTCACAAACAAATCATTTATTTCTTCATGTCCTCATTTATGTTCTCATCTAAATGATAATCTAAATGATAACCACCTCCTCCTGCAGATTTTCTGCCCCAGTATTCCCAGTGATTTTATAGTCCAGATGTTCTGGTGAAATTGTCATGAAACGTGTGTGTGTGTGTGTGTGTGGCTGTTCTGGTGACATGCCTCTCAGAGCCTTTGTGTGTGTGAAAGCAGCAGAGTGACTCCTGTGTGTTTTTGTGCCGATCAGAAATCAACGGCCTGGTGCTGCTGTGTAAGGTGTGTGGCGACGTGGCCTCTGGTTTCCACTATGGCGTCCACGCCTGCGAGGGCTGCAAGGTGAGGATGCCCCGCCCCCCTACACTCCCCCCTCAGTCTGGCTCTGCTGCAGCTGAACTGGGTCACTGCAGGCGCAGCTTCCTCTGCAGCTGTGAGCAAACACTCTGTGAAACTAGTTCATGTGAGCCAACCACCAGGCCTGATCAGGACGTCCATGCATCAAAAAGTCTTAAATTCATGATTCTAAATTAAAGCCTTAAAATGTCTTAAATTTTAAGGCCCTAAGATGTGAGCTGGCCTTGAATATGTTGATACAGGTTCTTGTGGTGGCAGGACTATTTAATCTCGTATATGAAGCTCTTTTTTTTCCTTCTGACTTTCCTGTCAGGGAAAAGTTTGAGCCGCACTCATACAGTGTGGTTGATCACTCAAGGTGGTTGAGGCTACTGCTAACTAGCTGTTAATATACTTGTGTTAGCTAGCTAGGTGGCCAATTAGCTTTTTTGGAACTATTATGAGTAAGTGCAAATTCCTTGGCAGTTGGCTGGACAACATTTTGTTTTTCCACCGTCTCACTCATGTTACCAGTCTGCCATAGCTCCACACTCTGGCTAAGGCAGAGTTTGTAGAGGGGACCAGAGAAGGATTGGGGTTTTATGTAAATTTTTTTTTTTTTACTTTTTTGAGTTTTATATCATGTTCTAATGTTATTTCCTCATCATAAACATGTAATGACGTGCTGAGAGCTTCTTAAAGACACATAGGCCCAATTTCAAGTCATCAAAGTGCGAAGTTAAATTTTTAAGTTGTTTTTTTTTTAAACCCCTCCAGGATTTTTTGTGTGGCTCTAGTGTCCCTTAAATGAAAGTAGGCTGACAGGAAAGGGGGGGGAAGACATGCAGCAAACATCGCCGGGTTCTGGGAGTTGAACAAGGTCTCCAAACATGGGTGCCGCTGTCCCCTACGCCACCACGGCACGCCCCATCTCGTTTTTGATAATATAGAACATTTTGTAACTAAAAGTAATACAACCTTAGTTCCTTGATTGTGCTATAAAATTGTCTCTATGTACCTGGAAAAGACTGTTCTGTCTGTTTACATTTTGTTGAAGGCGCCATTAAAAAGGTTTTAAAAAGTCTTAAATTTGACTTGCTGAAACCTGTAGACACACACACCGTCAGAAAGCTGCTGTATGTTCAGTTCTGTAGAAGATAAAAATGCTCAGAGGTATTGTGAGGAGCAGCTCGTTTATAAAGCAGCTCTTTAAACTCTTCATGAAGCATGTGAAGCAGACAGTGAGTCAGGTCTATCATGATTTAACAACTGAATAATGATTCCTGTGGAATTCCCACCGAGTCCCACCATGAGCTTTCTTCCACAACCCAGAAAATGGAGCACTCACCATGCTGTTTGGATGTGTGTGTGTGTGTGTGTGTTCAGGGCTTCTTCAGGAGGAGCATCCAGCAGAACATCCAGTATAAGAAGTGCCTTAAGAGCGAGAGCTGCCCCATCATGAGGATGAACAGGAACCGCTGCCAGCAGTGCCGCTTCAAGAAATGCCTGATGGTGGGGATGTCCCGAGACTGTAAGTGTGTGAGGACACCAGCTCAGCCTGAGGTGGCAAACTGGATAAGATGCAAATAATAGACATAAACTGGTTGGTCTTGTTCATCACGTCCAACCAAACGTATTTACACCTGCAAACATTTACCAGGCTATTAAATATTTTATAAAGAATTATCTGTAAAACTTAGACCAAGGTAGAACTTCATAAGATGTTCAACAAACCTTTGGTGTTGGAGTTCTTATAAAAGTACATCTTTATTCTGTTATTATTCTGACTCTATGATGACTAATGATATGACCTTCTTGTTGTTAAAAAGAAAACAAACAAAAAAACTGACCTGAATTCAAAGTCCAAGTAATCAGAAGCTGTAAAACACGCTTGTCAAACAAGATGGCGGCCCTGGATGTGCTGACATCACTCTGGACTATGGAAACACGAGGAGGACATTGGTGGAAAACAAACATCCAGATTTCCAAAAATGAAATCTTCAAAAACATTTTATGAAGTTCAATTAGTTCATAAAATCAACTTATCTTCCAGTGTGCCTTCTGAGTGCAAACTCAGAATGCACATTATTATTATTGTTATTATTGTTTTATCCCTTGGGGTTGGTCTGACTGGATGTTTGTGTAACAAAATGTGTGAAGGGTGTAAATACTTTAGCGTGGTTCAGTGAGTTTGTCTGTTTCCTTGTTTTATTGCTCTAACGTCCAGAATGCTAACGTCAAAGCAAATGACCCTCTTCCCACTGTTCAGCTGTGCGCTTCGGTCGGATCCCCAAGCGGGAGAAGCAGCGCATGCTGCTGGAGATGCAGAGCGCCATGAACAGCATGATGAGCGGCGACCATCTGCAGAGCGAGCTGAGTCAGCCGCACGCCGCCGGCCAGGCCGCACCGCTAACCACCGCCGCCGAGGAGGCCGGCCCCGCCCCTTCCCCTTCAGGGTCCAGCCAGTCGGACTCCGGCTCCGACTCTGCCGTTCCCATGGATACCGGCTCCAGCTCGCCGTCCCCCAGTGTGTCGGACAGCGGTGAGGACGAGGTGATCGGCTCGGTGACCAGGGCCCATCAGGAGACGTTCATGTACAACCAGGAGCAAGGCAGCCGGGCCCCCGAGGGCCCCCCCCGGCCCCCTGGCGGGGACTTTAACCAAGCCTCCCCCGTCCAGCTCTCAGAGCAGGGCCGGGATGTCTGGAACCGCCGCAACAACTCTGTCAACATGGCGGGACACAACCTCCTGTCCATCCTGGGACAGCCTCACAGCCAGCTGGACAACCAATGTCCAATCAGAGCGTCCCGCAGCGTCGGCGCCAGCCACAGTCCCGCCTACATACATGGAGCCGTCAGAGCTCCGCCCACTGAGCCCTGCCCCGGTGGCATCTACAGCGGGGGCGCCTGGAGAGGAGGCAGCAGAATGTACCTGGTAAGACGGGTGCAGCACGGCGCTGGGACAGAGCGCTGCTGTCCCTCATGTGTTTGTCTCACTGCAGCTCATTTAGGTGTGTGGAGACACAGTGGAGGACACTTAGGGTTTCTGGTTGTCCCAGTCCTGTTGAGTCCTAATTGGTTGTCTGTCTGCAGGTCTGTCCAATGAACATGTCCCCTCAAGTGGACCCACACAAGTCAGGCCAGGATGTGTGGGAGGAGTTCTCTCACAGCTTCACCCCCGCCGTCAGGGAGGTTGTGGAGTTCGCCAAGAAGATCCCCGGCTTCAGGGAGCTGTCCCAGCATGACCAGGTCAGCCTGCTGAAGGCTGGCACCTTCGAGGTACGCCCCGTCCGCTTTACCCCCTGTCCTCCTGTCCCTCAGGGTTAGAAACACAATAGAAACAGCCTTTCTTGTCCTGCAGGTGCTGGTGGTCCGCTTCGCCTCGCTGTTCCATGTGAAGGAGCGCTCAGTCACCTTCCTGGGGGGACAGAAGTACAGCGTGGACGCTCTGAGGACCATGGGCTCCGGGGACCTGCTCAGCTCCATGTTTGACTTCTGTGAGAAGCTGATGAACCTGGGGCTGAGTGAGGAGGAGATGAGCCTGTTCATGGCCGTGGTCCTGGTGTCAGCCGGTGGGTCCCTTCACTCTGCTGCTCCTTTTAGTTGCATTTTAAAGGTTCAAAGCGACAGAATAGTCTGATAATATTTAGATTATTTCACACAATGTTTTTATTTGTAAAGTAAAAGGTCTAAGTTATTTTGTTATTCTAAAGGTCAGGCAGCATATCTGGCTCTAAACTCTTTTGATTTAGCAGAAATGGCTCCTTGAATTTTAAAGGTTTCTGTGCTGAACTGATGAAATGATCAGGTGTGACTAGTCGTGTTTCAGCCAGTCGATGTGTCTGAACGTCTCTGCACCCCGTCTCCCTGCAGACCGCTCCGGCATCGAGAATGTCAACTCTGTGGAGGCGCTGCAGGAGACGCTGATCCGCGCGCTGCGGAGCCTCATCACCAGGAACCACCCCAATGAGTCGGCCATCTTCACCAAGCTGCTGCTGAAGCTGCCTGACCTGCGCTCCCTCAACAACATGCACTCTGAGCAGCTGCTGGCCTTCAAGGTCCATTCCTGAACTCTGGCACAGCCTGAACGGGCCCCGAGTCTGGCCCCGGCCCCGGCAGCTGTGCGTCCCCATGCCGTACTGTAGGCTGACGCCGCCACACCGCGCCACCTCCATGTGTTGTGTTTGTGTGTAGCAGCTGTACAGCGCTTAGAAGCACTTTCCTGTCTTGTGACTGAGGTTTCTGCATTCATAGTGCAATATGTGACTGCTTTGTTTGACATGGGCAGTGTAGCAGTGGTTTCCAGTGGCTTACACCACTCTGAATGTCATGGAGGCTCTGACGCTTTCCAGGGGGCCATCGCAGAAGAGAGATTGTAGCTAAAACTGAATGACGTCTTATTTGACCCTCGTGTTGTTGTTGTTGTTCATGTTCTGTTGTGTTCTGATCTAAGTGACTAATCTGATGTCTGATGGATGGCACACTGACTCTCTGGACTCAGCTACTGAGAAGTTACTGCAGACACCAGTGGCTCCCCAGTGGCTGACTGGGCTCCGACCAGTTGGGTAGAACCTGACTGTAGTATTAGTGAAGTGACTGAGTTGTCAGAGCCGCTGGTGTTCACATCATTTAGTTTAGTTTTTAATATCCAGAGCTTCTGTCAGAGTGTGGAACGAGTCGCAGGAAACCTATTTCTATAGAAAGTATATGTGGAATCTAAATATGTACTGTTATACATGACCATATAGATGACTATCTATAAAAATAAATTTTATAAGTGAGGTGACGTGTTTCTGTGTCGAGTATCAATAACTAATGACTTTTTTCTCATATAAGAACATCAGACTGTGTGCCGCCAGAGGTAGTTTTCTAATCTGCCAGCAGAGGGCGTCAGTGCTGCTCTGACTCCAAGTCAAAGAGCCAACCAGGGGCAGTTGGGTTTTCACAGCCTTCTTGTAAGCAATTTAGTAAGTTAATTTGGAACTAAAATCCAAACATTGAACCAGACTGCAGAGAGCCTGTGAAAATCTCTGCGAAAAATGTTTAAAGCTAAGAATGTGAAGAGATTCCACATGATCTGGGCTTTTTATGTCTGCTTTTTCTAATGCAATGGTGCATTTGAAAATAGTGTTGTTACTATTGCATCAACACATTATCAGTAGGGTAAAACTAACCTGTTTAAACCAGCTCATGTTCCCAATTAGTGGGTGAACAATCCAACACTTGGTGAATTCTGCTTCACAATGATGGGAAGAGCCGACATCAAAGGATAGAGCGATTAGCAAGTCTAGAAATTCAGGAAATATTCAATAAAGTATGAAATGATGTTCAATAACATAAGTTAATATATCACTGAGGCAGTTGCACAAATACAAAAGCATCGTCATCACATGCAGGGGTCATCACCCTGTTCCATTCAACAAGCCTCTTTAGCCAGTGCTGCAAAATAAAACTCATCTCAAGCTGCAACAAATCTTGCACTAACAAATCTTCTCATGAAAAATCATAACTCTAGTAATCAAAATTTAAAGTGGTATGTAAACCATGGTAATATAAGAAGCACCTAAGTAACATTTGCTGGAGGAGCGAGATGAATCTGCCCTCTCCTGCTCCGTGGTGAGCAGCTGTCAGCGCCGCTGAGAAGGAGAAAAACAAGAGTCTGTTACTGTTGTAGACAAAATAAAAGTGTACCAAAGCATCATTTAATTTTTCATTTTACAGTTATTCCCCAAATCTGCAGGATCAAAACACTGTAGCTGATGTTTGATACGCTACATTACAGACAACTAAACTATAAAACTTCACTACTTCTGTAACACCAGCTGATCGTTCTGAGGAGGACTGACCCGTCTGTAGGTCCACAAAACCTGACCAGGGGATTCTGAAGAGATTCTCCAGAACCGGCTGCATCTTCTGGTTTAAGGCTGGCAGGATGACACCTGGGCATCACTACGACTACTGTAAGAAGGAAGGAGTCAGATCTGGTGACATGGTGTCATCACAGGATCTCGGAGTGGATCGGGCCAAGCAGATGATCCTGAACACGTCCGGAGGACCAGAACGTCCAGTGGTGAGTCACTGACCTTAAGGTCCACCAGAACCAGAACCAGAACACACTGGGTTCATGTCCAGGGTCGATGAGCTCTGAAAGCACGACCAGATGTCAGATTGTTGTTCAGGTCCAGAAGTTCCTATGACCAGGGGCCAATTCAGAAGGATGTGGCCCCTGGAGATGGAGGCAAAAAAGAGAGATCTTCCTAATATGAATGACACATTAGGTCAACATTAGTCCTAAGCATCAGCAGGTGTGAAGTGATGCATGGCAGGTTTATTATATCTCCATTAATGTAGCTGTTATTACAAATGAAATGGACTATTACTTCATAATTTTCAAAAACTTGAATACTGATTACATACATAAAAGAAGTAAAACTTTTGCAAAACATGCATTATTATATGTGTGTATATTAATATACGTGTGTATAAATGGATTTTGAAGCGGATCAGGAACTAAATTCAGAGTTTCTACATGCAGTTCTGCTCAAGAACTAAATGAAGTGTGAAAAGTAACTTGAAGGAGCTCAATAACTAAATGTCTGATGTCTAACTATTCTTATGTTAACAAATTTCATTAACCTAAGTTGTTGTTTCTCTACTCTGGCATGTGGTCCAGGGCTCTTATCCACATGATCAAACTTTATTACCCTTACAAGGCCAACATCAGGCTGGGAGCAGACTGGACCCTCCACTGGACTTCAGCTTTAAATAGGTTGCTGGCTGAGTGGTGGATGGAGCACAGAGGAATGTTTTCTGAGCCCTCAGTTTGAAAAACATCCTTATTAATTACCTAGTTTGGCATGACAACAACAATGAACTGATTTTATACATTGTTAAATGTAATTTGAATCAAATATGGATTACCTGGATGTATTTAATACCGAAGGTCTGACATTAAGATTATTCGTTTCATGTAGAAAAAGACAATAGATGAAAAAAAACCCATGCAAAGACAAAACTCTTAAAACCATGTTTATTCTCAAGAGCCAGTTCACATTACTTGCAACCATCATCCATTGTGTGCATTTCAAAACCTTCCCCAGGTCCTCTGTGTTCATGTACGACCGCTGGGGAGCCGATTACCAGAGGACGGTTCCAGTAAAACCAATTCATTCGCACTATCACTGCCTTTCTCTTCCAGTCAGTGTCAGAACGGGTCATACAAGGAACGGCACTCAATGTACAAAGGAGGGACGTCTGGGCTGACAGTGGCTGCACCAGCATCCAGAGATTTCTCCTACACTTGTGTGCAAGTGTAGCTGCTGCATTTTGTACTGACAGTGAAGTCCAGCTACAGTCCTGTAATATGGATTTTACTGAACAACTGATGCTGCACTAACATTTTATGATTTTAGCTGCTTTGCTCGGTTCCTCTGCCATGATGTTGGGTCAGCACGAGAGCAATTAATACTATGCAAAAACAATACCATGTTCATCTTATGCCAACATTAAAAAAAAATCTGCATTCTGAAAATATACATCCTATTTCAACTTTACTGCAAAAAAGAAAAAAAAAGCTTTTCTATGGTGCAAGTCTTGTGATTGGTTTGTGACTGAGTAACCTTGAGAAGAACAAGTGGGGAGAGAGAACAGTGAACAGGCGCCGGTTCCGTCAGCACTGACAACGTTTCTGTGCACCGACAATGAGAACATGATGAAAAGGAAAACGGACTCAGGGTCTGAAACCAGAACTGAGTTTGCGTTTGGAGGAAATCGTCAGTTTTGGTTTGTTCATCTGGAGTTCTGCCTTCACAAACACAACATGAAGTTTTCCTAGAGATTCATTTGGAAACAGAAAGCTGGACTTTGAGCTGCTTCCGTCCTCCTGACAGGACAAGACAGCAGAGCAGGAGTGTGATATTAGGAGAAGATCAGTTGAACTGTTTTGTTGTTTATGGACCCTTTGATCATTCTCAATAGACAAAAACAAAAGAGAGAGAGGAGACTCATCATGGTTTTAACTGAACTGTTAAAATCAACTTTACTTAAGATTTACTGAAATAAAAAGTTTGCGAACTGAACAAAAACACAGGTTCAGTGTTGGTCCAAAGCATCCTGGAGTCATTTATCTCAGAATCCCAACTGGGAATTATCCAAGGTGTTTTCCAGCTTTGGTTCAGGAAACCAATAACAAAGCTAAATGCGGCTAGCAATATGAGCTCAAAAAATATTTCCCCTCCTCTTTCCACAGAGTTAAACACTTAAGGAACATTTTAATAAATTGAGGCCGTCCAGCAGGGCTTCTGCTTTAAGACAAAAGTCAGCAGAAGTGTAAAAAAAAAAAAAAGTCCAGTTGATTCCTGTGACATTTATGTTTGATTTGAACTTCAACCACACTGAGTTTGACCTCAGGAACCTGCAAATGTCCAAACCAGGCTGAGAAGGAACTAACTACACACATCCTTAAGAGTGTTTAGTCAGGACTGCACCAGCAGCCTTCCGTTGCTCTTAACATATTTGGTGAAGTGAAGTAACATTTAAACCTTACTGTTGATAGATGGAATATTAACATCTGAAGGCATTTTTGTTTTTTCACAGCTAAATTAAGATGTGGTCATTATACATTTGATTTTGGTTGAGCTTTGACTGAACTTTGACTAGGTCTTAGTAACTTCATCATGTATGTCTCAAAAAAGACTTTCTGCAAAGAACTATTCCAAACAAGTCCTACTTTAACAGAGAACATGCTGACTGTTGCCTGTAGACGTTGTTAGTTTCTGATTTGTCCAACAGAACAAAGCAGATCCTGAGGTGGTTCTGCCTGAACGCTCATGGTAAAATCTGTTCCAATGGTTTCAACTTTAACATCAATTTGTGACAATTCCTTGTTACTCTACAATGATGACATAGTTTGGAAATGACTTTCTAAACACGTAAGAACATGTTCTGATCTATGGCACAGTTGCTACTTCAGGATCATTGATGGTGTTCTTTATTAGCATTGAGCTAACACAAACCTCGAAGGACCAGAGTATCAAACTGAGTAAAGTTCTGCTTCCTAGATGTTCCCACCCACTGATGATCAGATAACCATTAGCATTATATCATAGCATCATGGCTGCTGCTCATGTGCTTAAACCCAGGAAGAAACTTTTTTAAACATAATGTTTATGCATTACAGTGATATTAGTGTCCATCTGACATCTGGACATTTAGCATGTGTTAACATGACGAAGACCAGATCTCTGACTTATTTCTATATTAATTGATATTGATTGATAAAAAGTGTGTATTTTGTTCCCATTTGATTGATACAATAACTAGATAAGACCAGACTGGAAGACACAGAGGAAGCTAACAGCTAACATCCCAAGACGTTTCAAAGTGCTTCATGAGTCTCATAATCTCTTGTAACTTGAAAAAACATGAACTCCTGGTTTCTATGGTTACTCATTTATACACCCTTCCCTTCTGCCTCCAACATCATAATTCAAACCGGGAAAGACAAAGCTCACCAACAGACCAGTTTTGTATCCAATATGGCCGCTCACCAGCCATATTGGATACAAACAGAAGTATTGAAAACTGCAGCTGATTTAATTATCAGCTCTTCTTATGGTTAATGTTATATTCTTTTATTTGTAAAATATATATTTTAAAAACATGTTCCTTTTGTGTTTGAACACTTAAAATGAAGGGACATATATTATGGACTTGTATTGCTAATAGTATTTAACACCAAATGCTACATCCATTGGTTTTGCATTATAACCAGACAGTATAATATGTATTTACTCTGAAATCAAGTTTATTCTCTTTCATAAGACAATTTTGAATCCACTTTGGATCTGGCAATTCATCAGTAGAACATGTTAGTGTTATCTGTCTATTTTTTTTAGTGAACTTTTATTGTTTAATAAATAAATATAGAAAAGGGATCAGAAATAATAAAAGTGAGGGGAGACATGGGGCCTTGTTTAGTTCCCTGAGTTTACTTCCTGGACGTTTTTGGTTGAAGAGGGCCACACGACATAGAATCTGTTTGTAACAAGAGGTCAGACCACAGATAGACCCTCTACCTACAAAGTCATTATGTGACAGTAAGCGTGTGCACGTAAAGGTGGTCAGTGCTGCTTCCCCAAATGGCCTGACCCTGCATTTCAGGTTGGGCTACCTGAGTTTGGGCACCTTTGCGTCCTCCTCCATCTGATTGTCTGTGCATTTTGTTTCAACCTGTACAGTTTGCGAGGTGTGTGTGTGTGTTGGTGTGAGGTCCAGGTCATCCTAACACTGTAGCAAGTCTATTGCTTTGATAAAAAGGCATCACTTCACAGAAATGAGAGAAAAAGTACAAAATAAAACCACAAGCTGTTTTCAGGTGGAGAGGGAAGCTTTGTGAAAACCAGACAGACGAATAAAACTCTTTCCACTGGAATAAAACCCTGATAATCTCTAAACATCAACAAAAACACAACATGCTGATTAAAACAATGACATGAAAGTGAGATGTTGTTTTTTTTCTTTTCACAATTTTACCAGCTTCTTTGCTGGATGACGGCCAGCTGATGAGATCAAGTTTGTTTTGGACAAGTTAACATTCATTCAGCCTTCAGATCCTGAGCATGTCACTCAATCAGCCATAACATTATGACCACTGGCTAGTGGGGGTGAACCACTGACGTCCTGTTCAGTCCCACCATGTCATGTTTATCCAGAGACTTTTACTGAAAACTTCGCTGCACCCAAACTGATGACACAAAACTGATTGAACTCGGCTGAACGTGGCAAACATTTAGAAAGAAAGTGATGCAAAACGTGTTTTTATTCTGAGAATAAATTTGTTCAATCAAGCCCCAAACAATGCGAGAACTAGACGTATTTTGTCAATAACTTTGCCGTATTGTTGATAATACAGCAAATTCAACACCATTCCTTTCCTATAGGAAATACAATTGGCCTATTTCATTTGCTTTTAGTTTTTTTCCATGGAGTCAGACTCCTGGTTGACATGTGAAGACCCCAAAGCATGAGGACGCTTCTGACATTCCCAGGTGTCTCATAAGGGAATCCTGATAGGGCTGTGATTGTTTCTGACTCATAATGTAGACAATTTGAAACCCTAACATATTACTGCATACTTAAGGATTTGCTTCCTCTATCACCATGGAGATTCATAATTTAAACATTACACCACATAAGGTCTCCCTCCTTTGCCTTTTTCATCTCTTTGTTAGCAGAAACCCGGCCTGGTTGCTCAGCTGCAGCTCAAAGTGCTGATTCAGGTGGAAAGGTGTCAGAACTCTGTGCGGTGCTGTTCGCTGGGCTCGCCGCCGTCTGCGCTCAGAGCACTCAGCTCAGTCATGCTCCTCTGTGTGGCTCAGCAGAATGGGAGGAGCCTGTTGGTCTGATCTGGTTTTACATTACATGGACGGCTGGGACTGAGTTCTGCTAAACTGGACCAGAACCTGAAGCCTCCATATGTACCTCTAACTGTCATGGTTGAGTTCAGACCTTCATACTAATACTAATACTAGTAATAATAATAATAAACTGACCAACACTGAAAAAACACAAAATAATACCATGTATTTGGTTTAGAGTCCAGTACTGATATCTTGGCACACTTGAAATTAGACAAAAATAACTTTCAAGTGACTTTTCTCCAAGTCATAGCAGCTCGTTTTGAGTCATTAATTGTTAAAGCATAATTTCCACAAGTGGATTTTTTCACTTAAATCAGGAAAATGTCTCAGGTGGTTCTGGACACATAAAGTCTTTATCATGATAACACATTTTGCTAACTGATAAGTTGCCCCAGAAATGATTATGATAAATGATACAACTGGTTTTATGAGACCATTTTTAAGTCATGCATTGATAATGGCATAACAACACTAAAGACCAATAAACTTTAATTTCGTAAAGAACACTTAATACTGGAACTGGAAGATATTTGAAATATGTAAAATCAACCAAAAACAATAAATAAAACAGAAATGGAAACCACAGACAGTCGACCCATGAGAAAAATGAATTATTATGTGTCTGTAAACAAAACTGGCCTTCCAAAAATATGGAAATGATCAAGCTCATTTTAAATTTTCATGCAACTGATTGATTCATTGTGGATCCCAGGAAGAGCAGCTATCGTTATGGCGATGGCTGAAGGGACCCAAATAAATAAACAAATAAACAAACATTGCTTAGTTGTGAAGAAAATCTGCCAGTGGAACTATAACTTTTTAAATCTATATGTAAGAAACTCCTTTATCTGGCTAAAAACTAACTTAAAAGTAACTTCTGTCTTACTTCAAGTGTGCTGTGGAGATATTTGCACTGAAAACAAGACAAAACTTCTTGGTAAGATTTTGTGTTTTCCTTTCCCTCTCAGAGGTTCTGGCCCGGTTCCAGTCCAACTGAACATCTGATGATGTTAGAGATCATCTAGAGCGAAACGATGAGCCACTGACGGCGGCGTCACTGTTAACGGGTTTGGAAGGAACGGCGTGCCGACACAGTCATGATGTTATGGCTGATTGGTGGAGCTGTCAGGTCTACTGTACATGACATTATGTTTGGGTTATAGTCTACATTTGTGTCGCTGAATGCCAGGCTGCGATTCAGACATGTAAATGAGAACTCAGTTCATTTCACCATCATAGCACCATGACATCACTGCTTCAGCTTACAGTGTTGTGATTACAGAGAGCTGGAAACGGAGAGAAAACAATACTGACATGATTGGATGAGAGCGCCGATCACCATGGCTGAGATCTTCACTGAAACATGACTCACTCTCTGACCGCGTCACGTTTTACAAGATATTAAATATGATAATATTCACCATCTTAACATCTAAGAAATGATTTCAATGGGTGTGATGAGGGTAGGGGGGTGGAGGTCACGCACTTTATTTTGGCACAAAATCAGATTTCTTATGATGTGCAGTGATTGAGGTTCTGGCCAGCAGTGAAGTTGTGTTAGTTATTCCTGAGCAGTTTGTGGGGATGAGGAGCAGTTTAACACAGCATCTAGATGCTACTGCTGCTGCAGCATCTGCTGCTGCAGCATCTTCTGCTGGAGCATCTACTCCTGCAGCATCTACTGCTGCAGCTACAGCTGCGTTCCCTCAGCTGTCGGCTCAGTCTGAATCTCCCATTTGATCAGCTTGTTTCAGTTTAGTCGGACTTCCGTGGCGATTCAAATTTTTGCAACAAAATTTTAAAATTCTAATTTTGCATTTCTTGCTGTGGGGATCTGCTAAGAAGATATTAGTATTCAGAATCTTCCCTGAAACAGAGAGCTAGCACCTTAGTTTGATTCGTTTTCCCAGCTGTTATAGATTGCCACAAAGTGTTTTAAGCATCTAGTTAGAGTATTTCTGTGTTACGAAAATATAGCTCTGCAAAACTCTAACCAAATAAAAAACAAAACAAATCATGCTTTATACATTCCGTTCTAAATGATGCTGCACATTGTTTAGCTTTTCTCCCAGCATGGAGCGTCATCTGAGGATAGGTGTGATGTTCCTCCAGTAAGATCGGCCGGAGAAACATTTCAGGCTATTAAGACGAACAAAAAAGCTATTTTCATTTAAAACATTGTAGCAAAAATATTTTCTAAAAAAAGTAATCTGGTATATTACGATGATGTTGTTTGTTTTTTATTTAGATTGTGACAATAAATAAGAACTAGACGAAATGTACGAGTTGCTAATTGTGTAGAAGAGAACATTTGATTCTGCTTACTATAGAATAACAGCTACTTTATTGTGTATTTTCTGGTAAGAGTGAGAAAAGTGCAGCAGGCTTCTTTCAGCCAGCTGCCTAGCAGTGTGCAGCAGAACAGTGGGGGTTGTGCAGCTCAGTCACAGTGACGCAGCAGCCGCCTGCTTCCAAAATTCCGATTTTTTTCGAGAGCTTCTGAACGCAGCTTTATTTGATACGAGCAGCTGGCTTTGGGAGTGAGTCAGGAGACAGTGGGATTCCTCAGGACAGAGTGAATGAACCAGAAACCAAAGACAGAACCATCAGAGCTGCTCTGATTCTCTGCATCGGGTCAACTTTCACTGAGTTTCTGTAAAACATAAAGAAAAAAACCCCCAAAACAATAACGTTCAAAGAGCTGTGAATAAAATCACCGTTATACCAACTGTACAATTGTCAAGAAAGAAAAACAAAAACAAAACTAGAGTCAAATTGGAGGTGAGAGGTTATATGCACAAAAATAACGACAAACCAGGAAAAGAAATAAAGGCTATTCACATGTACCCGCAATGTGAGGAATGGTTTCATCCAAAACTAGACCAGGGAGCTAGTCCTAAACTATGGAATGAAGTGACACTCAGTAGTGCTATCAGAGAGTTCGGGGAGACGGGCCTCCGGCTGGTACCGCCCCCGAGACCACCAGGGCGCCCAGGCTTTGGGCGACACATGTACACACAGTCCAAACACACTCATACA
Source organism: Gambusia affinis (assembly GCF_019740435.1). Taxonomy (NCBI): domain Eukaryota; kingdom Metazoa; phylum Chordata; class Actinopteri; order Cyprinodontiformes; family Poeciliidae; genus Gambusia; species Gambusia affinis. The sequence goes on from NC_057881.1 coordinate 24,482,780, forward strand.
CTGCCGTCCGTTGGTCAGTCCTCGAAGACCTCCAGGAAGAGTGGAGGGAACAGCTCAGTGGGACACTCCACTTTCATGTGGAGGAAGCGGCTGGCGTGGCAGGCGCCGATCATACGCAGGTCCGTCACCTTCATCAGCAGCTTGGGCCAGAAGTGCGCCACCTTGTGCTTGCGGTAGTTGATGTAATGTTCAAAGGCCAGCAGGAACTCTTCTTGGCAACGCTCGATCCGCTCCACGCTGGTCAGGCCTGGACGATCTGGGCACACAACCACAGTTACTATGACAACCAGGAGGCGGCAGAAAATCCTAAATGAGTTTGCTGCATTTAAAGGAGAAGCTAATTTTCTTTTTATGTGAACCGGAGGCAGATATCATAAGTTAATACTTCTTTCTGCTCCTTTTCAGTCATCATTTATTTTAGTTGTTACATGAACTGTTTATATTTATTATTGAGTGGATAAAGCAAAAAATAATAATAAAAAAGAAGAAATGAAAATAAAAGGTGATCATAAAGTAGGGGTGGGCGATACACACTGAAAGTTTTTCCCAATATTTTTCTGGTGATGTTGTGATCATTTTAAAATTTTTAATTTTATGGGTCTCAACATATGATTAATTAAAATTTCTTATGACCATAAATCAAAATCTAATCAGGTAAACACATTTAACACAATAAACAGCCACCCCCAGCAGAAAGTAACTTTTAAACTGGTATAAACATTGGCAGGAGTTTTGTTCATGTTCTGATGTCTGGATGTTGTGAATTGTTCAACTGAACTCATTTATTCTCTTCAGGTTGTGTCTCTCTGTCTCACACACTCTAACCAGGCTTCTAACTTAACTTCCTGTTCCACGACGTCTCTTATAAGCTGAACCGGAGATGAAAGATGTGTGATGCTAAGAGCTAACAATTGCCTTTTCTTATTTATATTTTTACAAAACTATTTACAGATGTTTTGTATGATTTGGTCCTATTCTGTAAACAGTTCATGTTAACTTGAATGACCAACATGGAATTCTTCTTTTGCACTTTGACCTCTCCTCAGCACATGATTTGATTTGTATTAAGAGTTTTGAGAAGGTACTTGAAAATGTTATTTGCACATTTTCAAATAGCATTGAAAATGTGCAAACTAGAAATGTTCCCACTGAGCAGAACAGAAGGGTAGCTTGGCCCCGCCTCCGTTCTGCATGAGCAGTATTGATCTTCACTGAGGAGCACACAGACCCAAGCTAGCTGGACAAAGCTCCTCACATTGATTATGTTAATTAATTGATTGTTTAATATGGATTTCATGTCAAAGCCAAGTATTCACTCAATCTGTGCCGGCAACAGAAGATGGAGTAAAGCCAGTGTTGGTGGATGGAGCACGCACCAAACAATCTGCTGGTTTAAAGTTTAACGATTAATATAAAAACATCTATAAATATAAAGTAAACAGGAGAGGAGCAGAGCGGTGGGTTTTCATCCGGCTTACCGGATGACAGAAGGATTACAGCCTGCAGGAGAGCCACCTCAGAGTCATCCAGGTTGAAGGAGGCCAACGACACGCCCAGATCAAAGATGGCGTCCGACACCACGCCCAGTCCTCCGTTTTTCAGCTGACCTCGAGTCACGGCCATTTCCCCGTTGAGCGTGAGGGTTTCGCTGTCCGGGTCGTAGCGTACGGCCGCTCGCAGCGACATGATCTCCATGCAGCAACCTTTCAGCAGGATGATCTGGTCTTCACAAGGCAGCTGGGAACGTCGGGACACACAGAGATGACCGTCAGTTGATGACCGTCAGTTGATGACCGTCAGTTGATGACCGTCAGAGAGTGGAATCACACAGAGGAAGAAAACTCAACACTAGCAATGCTAATGGTGGCATGATGCTAACAGCATTAGCATTAGTGTTATCTACTAAGCGTGGAATAACTTAAAACAGCCAAAGTCGAAGGTTTTATAATTTGATTCATAATGCAAATTACAACGAAAATTGCTGTCATATTAAATATGACATTTAATTTAAGCTTTCAAGGTTACAAGACTTCTTTCCAATAACTTCAACAATATTTACTTATTATTGTTATGCCATATTATCTGTAGTATCCCTTTTATTCCTTGTTTATTCATATACTTTGAAATATATTTTATTATCTATAGAGAAAATTATGTAAAAAAAAATCCTATTTGACAAGACAAAATATTTCTTCTTATTTTAATAAACAATGCAAACAGAATAATTTCAATAATTTAAATGAACTTGAACAAATAGAGAAATGTATTTTCCTTATTTATACAGATTTTTTTCAAACTGTTGGTCTAATTCCATTTGGTTAAACCGTTTCAGAATTTGTGTATAGTTTTGTTTCATAATTATAGAAACATAAATAATACACCTTTTCATGCTTAACTAGAAAAAACACAACAGATTTGCAGGTAAACCTAAAATAATACTCTTTAGTTACACAACTTTGACACTGAGAAAAGGGTCCAAACTCTCTTGGATCAGTTTTTTGCCGTGTTGACCGGCAGCAGAGCTCTCGCCTCTGACACTCACCTCACAGAACATTGGCAGTTTTTTGGCAAAGTCCACCACTCGGGTTATGGCAGGGGTGATAATTTTTGTAAACTGACTGAAGGCTTCAATATCCACTTTGTTTTCCTCAGCTGCATTAACCATGGAGGCTTGACCACAATCCTCAGGCTGGAGGACAGAGAACAGGGAAAAGTATCCAGTTTACATATTTTATGATTTTTGTTTTATTAAAATAACATTCATGTGTCGATCTTGGGAAACTAGTTTGGGGACCTGTTATGATTTTACTGGTTATAGCTGCAGGTTCTTACCTTAGTGTCCTTCACCCCTGCTGCACTCTGGTCAGAAGTATAGAATAAATTACATGTTATTTCATTAAGAAGCATTGCTTCCTCGACCTGTTGGATGATCAATAGGAATCGTGAAGTTTCAATGAAGAACCCGTGTCAAGTCAACTAAGAAGAAAACAAGTTAAACTGAGGACAGGTGAAAGGTGAGCAGACAGAAAACAGGCGCAGAGATGAAGGACATCCAGCTGAGTTTCTGTGGCGGGATTAAAACACGGAAGTTTCCTTTAAACAGTAGCTTTCCAATTTTAACAAGAGTCACTAATATGACTGTTACTGCGATAATTTTACACAAACATGGTTTTAACCATGACAGACATGAGAATATTCAGATAAGAATACTCAAATCGAGAACAAAAACATAACGGGGCCGAATATATAAATGCCACAAAAATGTAGTTGGAATCCTGCCACAGAAACTCAAGATGAAATTCCCAGCAGACAAACTTAATCTGAACAGAATTATTAGATTAAACAGAAAAAAAAGCTAATTTGTTAAAGAAACAAAACAACAAAAAACAGCTCTGAAGCATAAAATCAGAAGCCGCTGAAGAGAGGGAAAAAAACGACAACAAAAGAGAACTTTGAAAGTAAAATTGAGTGATTAGTGGCAGCAGTTAAAGGTTGTTGCTTAGAGAGAGAAAACATGACAAAAGTAAGATGCTCCATTTTAAATAAGTGCTGCTGCGTTCAGGAACACTGTTCTCCTTCGTCCAGCTAACTCTCCTCACCTCCTCTACAAGGAGATACAAAAACAACACATGGACATATTAACATAGGGAGCAGTGGAACAGTGGCTGTGGAGGCAGAGGGGGAACAGGGCTGTGATGGGCTGGGGGCTCGGATGAGGCAGAGTAAATCAATGCAATGACGGCTGTGGTGAGGAAGAGGAGGGGGGCGGGCGGGATGGGGGGGGGACGTCTCACCAGGAATTTCCTCTTCTGCTTCCAGTGGCTGCCCTGAGCGTTGGTGGACATGTGGGCCTCCGTCACCAGGCGGATGAGCTCCCACTCCTCCTGGGTGGGCTCCAGTCGGTCCCACGCCGTCTTCTGCAGCTCCTCCCTCCGCCGGCGCTCCCGGTTCTCCTCGATCAGCTTCCGCTTGGCCAGCCTCTTGCTGTCGTCCAGAACCACTGGAGCAGAGAGCAGCGGCGGAGAGCGGGGATGATGAGAGCAGACAGGAACACAAACCAGGGGTCAGAGGGGAGAGACTCAGCCTAAAGCTGACACACACTCTGCATTCACAACCAGCAAACCTTTTATTATTACAGATGTATTATGAGACTTGTTAGTTTGTCTCTGAAATGAATAAATATTATGGACAGACATATTTTAAGCCGAATTTTCTATGTTTGTTTTCAATCTAATGAAAAGCAGAGAACTGGAAATACAATTTCATAAAGATGTATTTCCTTTTACTAATAATTAATAATTTTATTTTTTTCAGTTTTTCTTACTGCACAGATTATAAGTAGGTTTCATGTTGAGGGTTGTGTTTGTTAGTTACATTGTGTTGTGAATTAGAGCTCTGTAATTCTTAGGTTTTTTTTTTTAAATTAAATAATCAATAGTTTAGAATAATTCTAAATGAGCTAATATTTTGTTAAAAAGTTTTTATTTTGTAATTTATTCTAATCCTAAATTTTGAATTTTTTTTTTACTTTGAATTGTGAATTTTTTTTTCTTAAATATTTAAATATAAAATTTTAAAATTTTAATTTTTTTTTATTTTTTATTAAATATTTAACAGAAATATTTGGATGGCTGGTATGAATAAAGTGAACGTACTAATTTAAATGTTGTTTCTTAAAAGTTTTTTTTTGCATTCAGGAGGAAAATATCCACCATGCTGAAAAGCTTTGTTTTATTTGTATGGAAAATGGATCACAAATACCCAGTGTTGATTGCAGTTTTGGTTTATAATAACATTATGATGCAGTGAAACATTTATTTTTATTAAAATCATCCAGTCTGTGTAAATGACGTCACACATCCAGTTTGTGGAGATTATTTGAAACAAAGGTTTTAGTGTACAGATTATCAGACATCCCCCGTGTTTTAAAAGAATTTAAGATGAATAGGGTAAGAAACTATTAACACACACACACACACACACACATTAAGACAAACAAAAACAATAGGAGTTAATGTACTCACAGTCTGTTGCCATTCCTACCGCTATGCACTTCTTGAAGCGACATTCTTGGCACTGGTTCCTCGTCACCTTGTCGATGACACACTTCCCCTCGTACTTGCAGGCGTAGGTCGGGTTCAGGTTCTTCTGAATGGTTCTCCTGAAGAACCCCTGCAGAGGAAGCGGCTGCATGATCAGGGCTGATCAGCAGTAGCTACGGATGCGTGACACAACCAGAAGGCCCGTCACCATACCTTGCAGCCTTCGCATGTGATGCAGCGGTAGTGGTAGCCTGTGGCTTTGTCCCCGCACACTACACACAGCTCATCCTTGTCCAGGTAGCTCGGTATGTAACCTGCAGGCAGAAACACAGAACAGGGACACACTTTATTTTGGTTCTATTTAAAGCACGGAATATCTAACAGTCACTCATGAAGCTCCTGTTTTCCAGATCCAGTAGAGCTGATCTGCTGCTGAGCACAACAAGTGATGCTAAAGAAATCAAGGAATGGTTTAAACATCTACATCTATTCACTTACAGTAGATCTTTGTCAGGAATGCAGAATGAAATGCTTAGACAATTTGATTAAGGCAGTAACAAGTCCTTTATTACTGCCTTGATAATTTGATAAAGGCAGTGAAATGCAAAAGTTTCTCTATTCTTAAACAGAATCCAGATTGGTGTAGAAAACTGGATTTTGTTTGACTTTTTAACTGATTTGCTGTTGTCTGACTTATAATTACAAAAATGGAAAAAATGTAAAGACATCAAGATGAAACTACTTTAAATCACACACACACACACACACTATTGTCAGTTTCTACTATGTGTGAGTAACATATCATGTTAAATGTGTTGTTATGTAGAATCCCAGCCCTGATTAGTCTTTTTTCTTCTAAAGTAATCTTCCAGCTAACTTCGTTAACATCTTGCTCTGGCCCTAATGAGATCAGAGCTTGGAGCCGGTCAGTCCTCAGGATCGGAGGTGCACAAACTGATCAATATCTATTTAGGGCTTTATTAAAAGACAAAAAAAAAGAAAAAAAAGAAGAAATAATTAATCGAACATCAGCCTTCTGTTGCCTCGGCATCAATCAATACAGAACCTAAACTCGCCTCAGTCAAACCCTCTGGATCTGCCTTCCACTGCGGGATGCCAGGAGTTGTGGCTTCATGCTAATCACACTTAATTTAAAAAAGCCGCACAGCATCGATTCATAAATCACTACAGAGTCATCACTAATAATCACATAGATCTAATCAAACCAGCTCCTGGAGCCTGGATTAATCAATGCAACCTATGGATTTGGACACGCAGCAGTCGACTCCACTCATACAAAGCATTTTGACCCAGAGGTCCAGAAGCCATACCTTTTCTGTGGGCCCCTTGCATCCACTGCAGATGTGAATAATCAGGTTTAATCTCAGGAAAATACTCAGGCTGATGATGGAAGTGGCTGAGAGGGACCTCCACGTTGCAGAACTCGTTCTTAAAGGAGGAAGGGCCGGCAGCGTAGGAGCAGGAGTAGTGCTGACCGGGGGGCCAGGCTTGCTCCATGCAGGGCGGGTGATGCAGGGGCTGGGGCTCATAGTGTCCGTATCCGGCCCCATCCCCGGGGTACATGCAGTGCTCCCCGCCACCCTGAACGGCGTAGCCCCCGACCCCAGCGTGGGGCATCTCATACATGTCCGGTATGCAGTAGTTCATCATGAAGAGCCACAGAGCAGCATAAACTATCTGTTCTCTGGAGTTACAAATCAGGAAGGATCAACCAATCAGGCTAAATATATCAAATATCCATCCTCAACCTCCCGAAAAAAAAAAAAAAAAAAAAAAAAACAAGAAAAAAAAATCAACCTCATCAAGTTGCACCAAAGAAGAACAAACGTTTGATCCAGCAAATCCACGGAGCGCAGACTACACCTAGCAACTGCCCCACCCGCCACCACCCGGCCAAATTGGGAAGCAGAGATTTATGACGACGTAGGGCACTAATCTCACACTCCGCAAATCCTTGATGTGCCACTTCCACTGGCAATGTCACAGATTAGGATCTTTGTGTGCTGCACCTACAATAAGCACTGAGACAGAAGATTCAGGGTGGAAAGAAGCTCCAGACACACAAGACGACCTGATGAAGAGGAAGAAGCATCTTCACCCAAACAGGACTTTACAGACCTCTCACTTCTGTTACCTCCAAGACGCCCCAACTCCCTCAATGTGGTTCTGACAGCTTAGATATATTCACTGAGAGAGCACAACCAATTAAAGTGTACAATCAGTGTACAATATCATTTCATTTTTGACTGAGAAACAAACTACACAAATAAACTCACCCACTCTGTCCATACAACAATACATACAGTAAAAAATATATTTAGCATTTCACTTGACAGAGACTTAGAAGGTCAAATTATGAGACAAAATGACTATAATAAAATCATTAAAAGATTTGAAATAAGGCAGCTAATTTTGATCACTTTCATATCTATCTATCTATCTATCTATCTATCTATCTATCTATCTATCTATCTATCTATCTATCTATCTATCTATCTATCTATCTATCTATCTATCTATCTATCTATCTATCTATCTATCTATCTATCTATCTATCTATCTATCTATCTATCTATCTATCTATCTATCTATCTATCTATCTATCTATCTATCTATCTATTATTAATTAGGAGCACATGAGTAACATGATGAGGTCATGGTCCATTTCAGATAATATGCTTAGTGTGAACTTGGCCATATTGATCAGGCTCCCTGTTCAATAATCAGGGGATGAGCTTTAATACGATCAAGTCTTTTTATTGATATTCTGAGTTTGCTGGAAGCAGAACACACTGAGCAACACACACTGATCTGTCATCTTTACTTCATCTACTTCAGCACCTGATATTCAGATGATTGAAATAACCTCAGTGATTCCAAAGCTGAGCACAAGAAAAGATTTGAGCTAAGAATGACAACCAGAACCAGACTGGGAGTCCCAGTCTGGATCCTCCAGCAGCTGCTGGTTCTGATGAAGCAGTTGAGATGCGTTCAAGTACCATTCTGTATCAGACAGAGATGGAGTGAGCTGACTGTATATGGGCAGAAAGCGTTTCCCATATGGGCTGCTGCTTTAAAATGACCACAGTAGCAAAAACATTTTCTCATAAAAATCACAGAATGTTCTGTGAAGAGGTTTTTAGCACAATGAGTCTGTGAGGTTTGGACTGTTTCTAATTGCAGCAATTATGTGACAAACTTCATGAAATGTATCTTTAGATCACTGCCAATAGAGACTTGTTTAACTGTTCCTAACTCAGACAGGTTATAGCACAGTAAACATGAACCTGCTCCAGTTTGTTAAAAAAAATGTTCTGATTACTAAAGTTTGAAATAGTTACAGTTCCAAACCTGCTGGTGTTTCCTCTGCCTCTAACAGACCGACACAAAACTTCCTCTCTTTAACTAGTGATTCTCTATGTTTTTCAGTTTCTTACCACTCTTATTAAGCTAACACTGTTTGAAAACTCCAGTTGAGAGACTGTTAGCAGCTGGTTGCATCCGGAGTACCTGAGCAGGTAGCCTGACTAACCAGGAACTGCTAGTTGTGCTCCTACTAATGAAAGGTCAAATATTCTAACAACCACAATCGTTAGAATAACAATTGTGCTATTTCTTTAATATTTCTTTGCTGAAGAAGACTTGTCAAAATCAACATGAAACAAAATTTTATTGGGAGTTTTGTTACCAATATGGTAAATGAATTTCTGCAGCAGCGATAATAGCAACATTTGTTTCCTTTCCCACAAAAATACTGGACAATTATGACATTTTCCTTCAGGTTTTCCTGCTGAGAGAATCTCCCCTCAGCTGCTGTCCAGCAATAATTTTTTTAAAGCAACCTGAAGATAAAGCTCTGATCAGAAAACTATTTATTTCAGTCCAGTTAAATAAAGTCCTGAATTCTTTTTGCTGGTTAGAGATAAGACGGTTTAGTTTAAAGAAACAAGCCTCCTGTAATTTTGTGTCTTAGAGAATCAAGGGAAATAAAATAAACAATATTCATTAGAGAAATACAATATAAATGCCATTTATAGTGCCACTCAGTTAAAATTCAGGTTGATTATTGATTAAAGTTTAATATTAAGACCAGGTTGTTGTATGCTTGCTCACGTCTCTCTTGAAAACGAGACCTACATCTCACTGTGGCTTCACCTGATCAAATGAAGAAAATAATAAAAGCTGACTAACACAACCACTCAGTGTTAACCTGGGAATCTGAGGCAGGACGACCTAAAAACTGTTTTATGTATAGAACAGCACAGATCTCTGTAAAGGTGCCACATCTAACAAGAAAAGCACTAATAATTCTTGCTCCAATAAACAAACCCTAACTATTATACTTTGAGACACACTTTAATTCCCAGCTAGATCATGATCAGCACAGGCGCTGATAATCCAGTAATGCAGCTTAAACCTTGAGACAAAAAGCCTGACAAAGTGATTATGGGTCCAGATATAATATAACGCTTAAAGTGTCTTAAATACGTTGACTTGTGTTGAAGCGACAAGCAGCAGTGCAGAGTGGTGGCTTTTTAATCTCATTAGCTGCACAGTGCAAAAGTACTTGCATTATTAGGATGAATTGTTGTTTGGCAGTTTACGCATATGCTGCATCATTAAGCCTCACAGGAGCCTGACGTTAGCGATGTGTGATGGTTTACCAGCTTCAAACCGTTGTGAGCTGTTAAATAGTTTACACAGTAAGCAGCTGCTGTCTTAAAGCAGCGAGCTCAGAGAGTCCTTTAATTAGTCGACTCAGAAAAATGTAAATGAACGTAGTTAAATGAGCAACAACTATTCTAATCTAGCAGCTAAGTGGATTCATGGATACAGATTGTTTCATTCAAAAATACTTTATTGATCCCAAAAGAAAATGAAATGTTGTTGTAACTCATTGATTCAAATTTCTTCAGTTATTATGAGAGGTATAATTTTGACAAAGTAATACGCAAGATGCTAATAATTCAATCCCACTCATGTTCAGTCCTCACCAAGCGGTGTCTACAACAACGTTAAACACAACTCTGGTTAGGAGGTTTTAGCACAAGCTGTTACGTACTTTGCAGCAATGCTACTACTGAACTGAAATCCTACATTAGACGTTATTAATTTAACCGTTTTATTGCTTTTACAAGTCAGTCATGAGCAACAACACAAAAATGCAAATCTTGTGATGTAAACTAAATCCTACGAAACAATTAAAAAAAAAAGTGTAAAATAAAATAAGTGATTGCATAAATATTCTCTCCTTCCAGTCAGTGTTTAGTATTTGCCCCTCTGGCTCCGTCCCAGCAGGGAGTCTGTGTGGATCGCTCTCAGTCATTCTGCTCATCTGGACGCTGCACTTTTCCTCCATTCTTCCTGCCGAACTCCTCCAGCTCTGTCAGGTCAGCTGTGAACAGGTCTAGACTTTGACTGGGCCACTCCAGAACCTCCCACTTGTTGTCCATCTCGGTATCTTTAGCTGGAAGCTTCAGTTCCTTGTCTTGCTGGATGATGAATGTTCTCTGAAGCCATATTTCTCTGGCAGATGGAAACTAACTGTCCTCCAGGATGTTTCTACATTTCCCTCAGTTGGTCTCCATTCCATTCATTGTGTTGTAGCACCAACTGACTGGACCTCTGCTAGGTTAAGTCAATCACCTTAAAAACTGCGAATATTCATGCAATCACTTTTTTTAAATATTAATATCATTTATTTTTTATAGAAATCAGTTTTCACTGTAACAGAATTTTTTTGGTCAAAAAAGGCAGTTTTAGTTGATTGTGATTAATTTGCTAAAGCAATAAAACGGGTAAAACATGGCTGGGTTGAATACTGTGTGTTGGCACTATTTATGAATTTATGTTTTGAGATGTTTTTGTTTTTTTCAGGTAAAACAGGAACGTTTATCAGGATCAAATAAAGTTGTTCATTTTAAGATGAATTGTATTTTAAAACCAAAATACCTTAGCTAGTTAGTTTTAAGTCATAATTCTAGTTACTGCAGTTAACGTTAATGCAGGACAAACAAAATGACCAACAGGATGATTCTGTATGAAACAGAGGAAGAGTAGCAGCCTTGTTTGGGTAAAAATGATCTGATCTCTTTGTTCTTGACAATAATTGATCCTTTTGTCTGAAAAGATTATTTTTAGCTGAACAGCTCACAGTCTCCAAACAGAATGGTTTGGATCAGTAAACCAAAAACTGAACCCGGCTTAAAGAACCTCTGAGTCCCACGGTGGGGAAACAGCTGCTTCTTTTCTACTGGAGCAGGAGCTCCGGGATATTTTAATACAACATCATGCTAAGACACACAAAAGCAACAAGCCACAGACAGATAATGCAACTCCCCCGTTGCTATTCCATCCCCTCCGTGTTCCACTTTATACTCATAGACAAACTATTTGTACCCTTTGAAAACCAATTTATTGTGGCTGATATTCAAGTATTTTGATGAATTATGGACACATTCATAGGAAAGAAAAAATGTGGATCACACTGCAGTGGAAGACTGATTATAAAAAAATAAATCTGAAAAAGCATGAGATGGTGAAGGAGTCGACTAACTGACATGCTTCCACCATGATGCTGTTCCCAATCGTTTTGATTTTAGACGGCCTGCTGGGACTCTGATGTCAAACTCTCCCATCCTCACTAACATCAGTTTATTTTTCATGTTATTACCTGTATATTAACATCAAAATGAATTAAAAGTATTGCAACACAACACAGAGCAGTAATCTGCACTCAGTCACAGTCCTCATCGCTTGAATAGAATATCTGACAGGGAATTATGTTTCAGATGCAACGTGTTCATGTTCTGTGTTCCGGTTCGGACGTTCAGAACGACTTCCTGGCCTTTACATCCACAACTGATGTACTGTGGAAATTTGTGACCAACACCATTTCTGGTCAGCGTGAGGAAAATCATAATTCATACTGGCATCACAGCTGCTCTAGTGCTTTTAGCAGCTCAACAATCTGTAGTTGTTCTCTGGCTAAATACTTCCATGGAGTCAAAGGACATTAAAACCAGAGGACATGTCCACCATGTCCATCTGATATGGACATTTCCAATACATTTCCAATAGATAACTTGTGTGTCTCAAAATGTTCTACTTGTTTAAATTCAACAAAGCCGGTCATTTAATGACAAAGTGACATAAAAGATCAGCTGAATTAACACATTTAATCTTTTTATGTTGAAAGCACACCCAACATTCTGAAAACGTGTTATGTATTAGTGTTGCTGCAGTTTTCGGTCATGTATGTTGAGCTGTTTGACATATGATGATCCAGATTCTAATCATAGAGAAATGTAACTAAAAAAACTAAAACACAGACAGTAGAGCTTCTACAGAAATCATAGCAGAATTCAGTATTGAAATATTATAATTTCAATATTAACTACAAACTCCCTTAAGAAGAGAAAAATCTTGAATTTATTAAAGATTATTAATTAGAGTTAATTGGAGTAGCTGTATATCATTACTTTGTTAATCTCACAGTATCATCGGCCCTATGGAGGTTTAGACAAAGCATTAAAATAACCTAAATGACATTCATGGCAAAATGAATGTTTTAATGTAAGTAAGGCGCCAACATGAATATGTTAGAGAGGCTTAGCATGGGGTTAAGCCTGGGCTAATTCAACAAGTGTCACTGTGTCACATTTGGATTCAATCAACATGCAGCAGCTTTTCAGAGACAGGTCCTATGAGGCAAATCTGCTTGCAAAGAGGGCTTGATACCAGTTTAACTTTTTGATGAGGTGATGTCCTTGACTGGGCCTAATCTTGTTTGCAGTTTCCTTAACAACTGTCGGCAAACTGTTAAGCATCCATCAGACAGTTTAGGGCAAGTCAATACTGAAACAATCTGTTGTCTGATCTGGCTGCACCTTACGGCTGGTTTCAGGTCTGCCTATGCTCAAACTATTCCCCGTATGGTTTTATTTAGCTGAATGTTGGTCAGACTGATGATTATATCTTTTGTATAGCTGCAGAAAAAACAAAATCTAACAAGTAATTTTAACATATGGTTCAGCTTGTCTTTTATGTACCTCAGTCATTAAAAGCTGTTGTACAACTGGTAATGTGTGCATAAAATCAGAATTTATTCAGAGCATCTGCATGTAAATAAATGTAGTTTTTTACATACTTGCAGAGTTATAAAAGAATTAAATTAATTAGATTATGAGATTTTTTTTCATCAGATTCTAATTGAAAGGAGGTCTTTGATTTTTTTAAAATAAATTTTAAAATGCTATTTTATTATAACAAAAGTTATTAAAAAAATGTTCAGAAATGAATGGCACCTTCTGAAGCATAGCTGTCAGTTTTAAACAAATGAAGGTAAAATGTGATGGACTCACCTTACCGGTCAGAGAAATCTGCATCACTTCGTTTTTCTGAACATGCTCTATTGAAAAAAAGCTGGAAATCTGTTTCCACAGGCAGAATGCATGTTACCCTGGCAGAGTAAACACCTGGAGAACCGTCTCGCGGCAGACTCCGAGTATTCCTGCCACACAGGTGGATGAAGCGCCATGGCCTCTCTGTTCCAGCTAACAAAACACGCGCTCCTTCGTGCCTCTGTTTCCTCATCATTTTTCGCCGCCGTGCCAACGGGATCATAGTTTCCCAGTCAGAGGCGTCTAGCTGCAGTGGCTCAGCAAAGGGCTTTTACACAAATATATTCCCTCCCTGATTGATCACTTTGCGACTCAGGGGTTCAAAGCCGGTCATGAACAATATTTGGATGTAAGGCATCTCTTCCACCCAGGGGCCCTCAATTAACACGGCGCCCTGTGCCAGTTGTCCCCAGCTACTCCGTGTTACCTGAGGAGGCCACATTAGATGAACCTTTCCCAGTGAAGTTCAGGGTAAGCTCAGGGGAGCAACAGAAGGCACCCAGGTTGAAAGTTGAAGTTGGAGCGGATTATCCGCAACGTCCCCATGGCTCTCTTTCCTGCTACTCTAGTGTTTTTGTTTCAGAGTCGTCGTCACAGCTCTGTTTCACAGAGAGCCTGACAGCGTGTCATACAGAAAAATACCACTGACCTCCAAATATGAAACTGCTACACAACGACCTTTTTCTATTCCTTTCACTAAACAGCCAACATTTGGTAAAGAGTCAGAAAACACACTGTTAAAAAGCTGATCGGTTTAAGTTTTAAAAACAAGTGATGCCGGCTCATTATGCAACTCTGCAGCTTTTCTTAACATCCCAGTGACTGCAACAAAAACCAAAAGTAGGAAGCACTGCTTTACCAGATAACAGCCATTTATTGTTACTGTATACATTATGTACATATTTCTCAACTCTTTTGGCACCTTGATTAAAACTACCACACCACTAACTTCACCAGATAAACTTCCCATAATCCTGTGCTGCATCACTATCATGGTCACATGACCAAACAAACACCACATTTGTCACATCATGTCAGCCTCCTCCCCTCCTCGTCCAGAAACAAACGGCAACAAGATGGTAAAAATATCGATTGTTAATATCAGTTTTATTTATTATGTTAAAAAATGACTAATACAGACCAAAACCGATGTTAGTGCTGATACATGATGGATCTCCAACATGCTGAGTTCTACTGGTCACTCTTAGACCAGAGTGGAGAAAAATTTTAAGCATGTCACCAAACATAAAGTCATTATATCTCACATACAAACTGCAATTAAAAGATATGTTTATCCTAATTTTTAAAATCTCAACTCCAGCCTTTGTTTCACACATGCAAACATTTTCTCCTATAAAACTATGCCTGTGTTTAATTGTGTGTTTTTCCAATTGGTTTTTTGATCTTACTGAACCCAGCACAACCAGGACACCAACTCTTCTTCGGCTGATTGACTAGATTTAAAAATGTCCTCTACAGTCAAACTGGGGTTTACAGGAAGAAATGTGTTTGGGTCAGCAAATGAACTTAAGGCTTCATAAATAATAATCAAATTCAAACATTTCTAAGTTGTCAAATTCCTGTTGGAACCCTAACGCAACAGTCAATTGACAAGAAAGTCATGTCACTGACAAACAATGTAAGTTTGACTTTGTTAAACTTACAGTTAACAAGTTTGTTAACTCTGTGGTTTTTTGTTAACTTAAAGAGAAATTAAAGTGTCTCTTTAATGTTAATATTAGAAAATAAAATTAACAGCAAAACAACAGAAGTTAAAATTTTCGTCCTCCTGTTTAAACTAAATTCTGAGAATATTATGAATGGATACATATAATTATTGTACTAGATTTCCACACAGATGCATTGTTTATTTATGATTGTAATTCAGTTCAGTTCAGCTTAAGTTTGTTTTTTAGTTTATGTGTTTATTTCAAACATATTTACATTCACAATTCAGATACCATAATATATTTAGATAACTATTTGTTTGAAGAGGAAGCAGGCAAACATGTAAGCCTATTTGACCTCTTTCTTTTATGTGTATTATTTTTACACATTCTTTACTTAGAGCAAAGAAAAAAAAAATCTAATGAAAAACAATAAAAGTCAACAAAACAAAATAAAAATAAAAGACACATAGCTATTTATTCTAAGAATGTAATTCAATTCAATTGATTGTTTTGTTTGGTGATTCACAACACATCAACTAAAGGCACTTGAAAAAAGAGCGTCAGTGTGTGGATGCTCTGGCTTCTCAAAGCTCATATTGGATTACAGCAGATGACCCAGGTTCTGGTTCTGGTTCTGCAGGTGGTTTCTTCCTGTTAAGTGGGAGTTTTTCCTCTCTGCTGTCGCTACATGCGTGATCAGTATGAGGGATTGCTGCAAAGTCAGTGACTCGATGAAACCTGTCAGGTTTCCTTTCCTCCGGTTTGAATAGTAAACTGAATCTGATGTATTGTTTGATTATATATTATATAAGGTTATATATATATATTTCTGCATACAAACTGCATGTTTATCTTGTGAAGTGCTTTGAGAGAACTTTTGTTGCAAATATCAGAACAAACATATTTAACTGGTTAAATTTAAATCAAAATGGCTTCCTCTCCACTAACTAATCCAATATTTCTGATGGAAATACTTTTATTACATACCAGTAAAACAAATAAAAAAAAAAATGCAGCTACAGCCAGAAACCTAGTAGTTCAGATAAAATTCAAAGAGAGGAACCAGACATCTTGTCTAATCTGTAAGTTTGTCCTTGAGGTTCTGATTTGGGAAGTTTAGTCATTTTGATTTCAGCAGTGTATGTATCCTTAGTTATAAATCAGATGAGCTGGATGTTAAGCTATTTCCAGTTCGGTCATTTCCCCTCCCTGCTATCCTCCTGGTTCTGACTGAACAGAATGAACTGATCCAACACATTCTGGAGTTTGGAGTCATAGTTTCAGTACTGTGTAAAAAGTGACTATGCTAGCATGATTAACAGAAAAATGATAATGAATTAAAAATATTGACCATGTAATAAGTGTAAATTAGCATAAATATTCTCTCCTTCCAGTCAGTGTTTAGTATTTGCCCCTCTGGCTCCGTCCCAGCAGGGAGTCTGTGTGGATCACTCTCAGTCATTCTGCTCATCTGGACGCTGCACTTTTCCTTCATTCTTCCTGTTGAACTCCTCCAGCTCTGTCAGGTCAGCTGTGAACAGGTCTAGACTTTGACTGGGCCACTCCAGAACCTCCCCCTTGACGTTTTCAGATCGTCTCTGTGTACGTTTAGCTGCAAGCTTCGGTTCGTTGACCTGCTGGATGATAAATGTTCTCTGAAGCCAAAACTCTCCAGAAGATGGAAACTAACTGTTTGATTTCCCAGCATTCATTTGACCTTTGACCTTTCCAGGCCTTCCAAGAGCTGCTAGAGAAACACCACCACAGCATGATGCTGCCACCATCATATTTCAAAAGCTGCATCTTAACAAAAAAAAATCTCATCAGACAAAAGAAGTTTCTTCCTCCTGACCATGGAGTCTCTTCCCACGTGCCTTTTGGCAAACAAACTCTAGTCCTTCCTCGATGTGAGTTTTCCTCATCGCCTCTCTCCCATAAAACTCTGATTGGTGAAGAACCAGCTGTTGTCTGCAGAGTCTCTCCATCTCAGCTGCTACAGCTTGGAGCTTCTTCAGCGTAGTCATGGTAACCTGGTGACCTGTCTCACTAGTCTCTTCATGTAGACTAGATTGTGAAGACAACCTGTTCTCTCGTGACTTGATGAACTCTGGGGGATGTTCATGATTTTTTTTAGTCTGCATCCCCTGACTTATACTTTTCACTAACCTGTCCTCTGATTTGCTTGGAGTGTTCTTTAGTGTTCATGCTGTCGTGGTAACCAGGAATGGACCTTCCAGAACCAGCTGTCTTTATACTCCAGTCGCTGCAGTCAGCTGGGCGCCATTCCATTCACTGTGAGGCTTTAAGTCAATTACTAAATATATTTGATGTATTTCAGCAACCAGCTGAACTAGAACAGTCACTTTAAAGGGGTGGAAAACACTTATTTATGTCCAAATATTTGTATTCATTTGTCATTATTGGGAAATCAGGTTTTACCTAGACATCAATGGTTTGTTTTCCAATTTCTTTTGTACAAATAGCCACATTTTGATTGATTTGTAAAAGCAATTAAAGGGTAAAACATTTATAAGCACTTCACAGAGTTTAATAGTCTGGCTTTATATTAACTATTATTTTCATCTAATGACTCCTAATTAAAGCAAAATCACTCTGAGTGACTTCCTGCTGCTTGAAATGGTTTGAAGTGAAAGCAGGAGCCACAGAGACAGGAAGCCTGCAGGAGGCTCAGCCACAACCCAACTCTGGATGAGATGGACAGCAGACAGGAATTCTGTTAGGAAAGGATTGCAATGAATCCCAGTTCTGTCCAGGTTCACCTGCACAATTTGAGTTCTTCAGAAAAACATATTCATCTGAGGATATAATAACAAGACAAACAGTTTTATGCACCTCATAGTGAAAATAGATTATCTGAATGGATCTGAAAGCATAAAAAAGTTCGGGGAACACAGCGATTCAGAATGAACCTGGGTCGTCTGCAGTGGTGGCAGACGACCCAGGTTCGTCTGCCACGAACCTCAAATTTCACTGACAGACACGGCGGAGGCGTAGTCATGATGCGACGGTGCAAAATATTTTAGAGACAGATGCTTGAGGCATCATAAAATGTTGGGTTTCATTTGGAAAATGGAAAGTTTCAGAAACCAT
The DNA here is from genome assembly GCF_019740435.1 of Gambusia affinis. Lineage (NCBI taxonomy): Eukaryota > Metazoa > Chordata > Actinopteri > Cyprinodontiformes > Poeciliidae > Gambusia > Gambusia affinis. Next base: position 24,501,026 of record NC_057881.1, read on the forward strand.
CAGCTCACATAGGAGATGTAAGACGTTTCTGGACTGGAGCAAAACAGTAAAAATTTATTTAAGTATTTGATGAAATGATTTAATCAGATATTAGCAACTGAGGCCAACCGGTGTGTCTGGGCTTGTTTTTCAGCCTGGCTTTTTTCCCCCAGTCTGATGGTAGTTGAAAGAACAAGGTCATGGATCCAAGCGGCTCAAATCAGCTTGCTTTTAAGACAGTCTGTGTTTACCCTGGGGATGCGGTAAGGAGCTCACTCTTTCAGGGGGCTCAGGGCGCACATTACCGTTTCACACTAAAAGGGATAGTGTCAAGGTGACTGGGACATCTGAGCAGTTCGTCTCCTGGAAATCATTCAGGCCAAGTGTTTGAGACAGGTTGGAGCAGGAGGAAGCTGCGGGGACACCCAGCACACGCCAGGAGGATAATGCCTCTCGATTGGCTTGGAAACGCCTTAGTGTCCTCCTGGAATAGCAAAGAGGAGGCAGCTCGGGTGACGGAGGTCGGGCCGCCTACACCCAGAGCGCCTGAACCCACACAAGTGTTGGGCAATGGAGAGCTGCATGGTAATAACTGCTCTTAATTCCTGTCTTAATTCCTATTACTGCGACATGCAAAGTTTACATAAACTCAGCCTACAGATATGAATGTTGAATGAATGGAACTGTGTGTTGTGCAATGAGATCAAACACCACTTTCTAGATTGCTCTAGAACAGGTGAGGAAGTCCACTTCAAGAGCAAAAATCAAGATTTACAGGAAAGTAAAGAGACTGAAAACAAAAGCATTTCTTCGGTTTCATGTCGACTATTTTTTTCTTTTATTTTTCTTTTTTAGCACAAATGCTCCTGAGCTCACTCAGACAGACAGGGCGGTGAAATGTTACCGTTTTGAACAGCCTCATCCTTCCAGCGGGGGGAGCATTTCTCTGCAGGCTCTAAAAACAAATGGGGAGAGGCAGTTTACCAAAGCAGGCTCAGTAAAACAGGTTAGAGACAGACAGAGCAGCTGCTCTGCTTTCATATGCAATCAAAAGCAGAGAGGATGCAGGCCTGTCAAAATGCAAGAGCTGCAGCAGCCTGCTAACCTATCAGCATCCCAGTCATTACCTCAGTGACTGAGTTGGTGTTGCTTTCAGGGTGTAACAGCAAGCGAGGGGATTGGGTTCATTTCCTCGTGCGATACACGTGAGCTTGTGTCTGTTTGGTTCGATAACATATGTGCCGGATCAGAGGTGTTTAGTGGGACGACTAAATCCACACGTGACGACCAATTTACCTCGTACATTATCTCTACTGACTAAATGCAACTAGCGGCACATACTGTACTTGCCTGTTGAATTTAAATGGACAAGCTGTTAGCACGCTGCTGCAGCCCATATGTCCTGCACGCAGCGAGCTGCAGCGCTGGCAGGTTGCTTTCTGGGTCTGTAAGGGCATTCTGCTGCAGGAGTTTCTGGTATTTTTTCTGGGGAATGAGGAAAGATATCAAAACTTTTATGTTCAGTAGGTTTTTCAAGCTTGTAGCTGTTCAAGCTCAGATTAATTGAAAGTTTAAAAATAATTCTGGAAACTTCCTTTTACAGGTTTACGGCAGGTGTTATTACTACTATAAATGATAATTAACGTTTTATGATGTGCATAATAATATATATGTAGTATTATGTATTAAATGGCGATTGCATTAAAGTAAAGACATCAAAAACGTAGATAAAGTTGAGTTCAAACTGAACTTAATCTCATGACTCTTTAGAAAAAGCGAGTTCTGACAGCAGACCTGAGTCCGGGGCAGACCGACTGATTTTCAGGCCTTAATTCAGGGCTTAAAACTCCAAAATTACTAATTCAGTCACTGTGAACAGAAACAAATCATTCAACTTCTCCTTAGAGGATTTAAAGGTCAAACTGGAAACTTTTCCAGAGGGTCACAGCAGCAGAAGACGAGCTGTGCGGCAGCATGCTGAAGGCAGCGAGGCCTCAGCCTTCAGGGAGTCAACTTCCTGGACAGACAGAAAATCAGCTGCTGTCAGGTGGATATTAACGGGTCTGAATATTTAAACTTCATCCAGGTGTGAATCTGATACATGGGAGCAGAACCGCGTGTAGGGCTGGATGCTATCCCCATTTTAACCAGGACTCTGTCCTGCATGTTTTCAGTGTTTCCCACTTACATGAGTAGCTCACTGGCATTTTTCTGCAGCACTTGTTGGCATGGCGATGTGTGAATGCAGTCATTGAGTCCTGTGAGCTGGAGCAGGGACACAGCTGCAACATGCAGGACCTGAGGTCCTGGAAAACCCAGATAGATCTGCTGCTGCAAAGCTTCTAAAAGCAACTCCTGGGTTTTCATATGAAAATAAAATGTGTCTTTATAGAATGGAATCCTTAGTTTTCTGTTTAGGATGGATTTAAAGGTTTTTCTGACATTATAAATTCTTTGTGTGTGGTTGTGGCCGGGCGCTGCTGGGAGGGCTGCAGGATCTTACCTGACATACTGGTGGGCTTCAAGGCCAGGATGACATCCTCAGAGCCTCCTCAGACATCTGGGAACCTAGCAACCAGAACACAGCCAGGAGTCAGTCTGTCCTCCACTCACCCTCCTTCACTTCCATGTCACCACGTTTTCTCCATGTCTGCCATTTTATGAACAACACTGGATTCTAAGTGGGAAAAAAAATGCAGCTAAAGTGCAATCTCATTATTTAACTTAGTACAAGGCATAACTGTTGTTTCTGTGTTTATTTCAGGCGTAATTTGTAGTAGTTTCTTAAGAAAGAATGAACGTTTTACAGGCCTTGGGACTTTTTCTGCATGGTTTTGTCAGTGCACAGCGACATCTGGTGGTTGATCCTAAAATATGTCTTACAGAGATTCAGCTCTTCTGTTTTTTGTTGTCATTTATTTCCCACATAAACTATTACAGTATTGTAAATTAGAATTAGGATTTTTTTTCTTTAAATTAACATACTAAGTCGGCCTTCTATCACCTGAAGAACATTTCCAGGATTAAAGGACTAATGTCTCAGCCAGATCTAGAGAAACTCATCCATGCATTTATCTTCAGTCGTATTGATTATTGTAACGGCGTCTTCACAGGTCTGTCCAACAAATCAATCAAACAGCTACAGCTGATCCAGAATGCTGCTGCTCGCGTACTCACTAAAACCAGGAAGATAGAGCACATAACACCAGTTTTAAAGTTCCTCCATTGGCTCCCTGCCGCTCAAAGAATAGACTTTAAAATACTGTTGTTAGTTTATAAATCACTGAATGGTTTAGCACCACAATACATTAAAGATTTGCTGTTGTTGTATCAACCTTCCAGACCTCTCTGGTCTTCTGGTTCTGGCTCTGCTCTGCATCCCCAGAACCAGAACCAAACGAGGAGAAGCAGCATTCAGCATCTATGCACCACAAATCTGGAACAAACTTCCAGAAAACTGTAAAACAGCTGACACAGACTTCCTTTAAATCTCAACTAAAAACCCACTTGTTTAGAGTTGTATTTGAAATGTAATCAATTGCAAATTTATTGACGGAATCTGACTCGATGTTGTGTTTTATTGTTGATTCCATGTTGCATTGTGTTTTTGTGTTTGATTTGATGTAAAGAACTTTGAAATGCCTTGCTGCTGAAATGTGCTATGCAAATAAAGTTTGATTTGATTTGATTTGATCTGGAAATGTTCTAATGTGTACAGACATATACCAGAAGTCACATTTCTACACTTGCAACTAATTCATCTCTGTTTGAATACAGGGTTAACCCTAACACTAACCCTTTGAGGTGGACATGCTGGTCTTTGGGTCATAAACCATGCAGTGCTTGTTTCCCCATTGACTGGAAACAATCCTCATTTACTCGTTTATTGTTGTGGTGGGCTCACCCAAAGAACCTGTGACATGGAAAAAGGCTTCTTTCTCAAATTATTGACACACTAAAGCAATGGTGCCCAAAGTCAGTCCTTGGAGGAAAGCATCCTGCATCTGATGGTAGTAACAACCTTTTCAGCAAGTCAATTTTCTTCTTAGACCTTCTAACAAGCAATCATTTGATGCAGATGTTAAACCAGGGAGAGAACTAAAACATGCAGGACGCCGGCCCTCCAAGACCGACTTTGGGCACTCCTGCACTAAAGCAAAAGAATAAACTTAATGTAGTTTCTCACATTCAGTTTAGTATATCTTATTTTAACATCTTACTTGCCAAATACTAATTTACAGTTGCTGCAGCAATAATAGAAATGCTCATACCTATCATCCCTCTGCAGGATTAACTTTACTATCCAGAATGTTCTGTGGGAACGACCAACACAACAATAAATTGGGATATTTTGTATTTTGTTTCCAGTCAATATGGTTATGAACACAGCAGAATGATAAACAGGACCCCCTACAAATGGCTCAATAAAGCCCTAAATAACAGAACTAAAGTAATTACTTTAGTAACTACAGTCATGTTCAATCTCATCCTTTCAAGCTAGTCGCCAAGTGTGCAATATTTTTTTGTCCATGTTCCCCATAATGCATCTGAGAAATGAGCAGCAGTGGGAAACCGAGCCAGCGTCTCAGTGTGCCAGACTGCACTATGCATCTCTACAGTCACTGTGTGCATCTGTCTGTAACTGAACCTGGGTAAAATGAGAAACCAGGAAGCTGAATGTCCTTGACTGGCTGTCCCGTCAGGTACACACCCACTCTTTCTGGGACACACACACACACACACACACACACACACACACACACCCCTTTTGTCTATCCGAAGCCAAAACAAGAGTCCATGTGACGGAAGCCGGGGCTGAGCTCCTCTCACTGAGATCCAGCAGCAGACGTGTCAGAGTTGTTGAGTTTGATACGGGGCTTGAAGGCATCACTACATGACTGTTCACCTTCAAATTAGAAGGCTTTTTGAAAAGTGAAAGTTACAAATGTAATACTCTTAAGTCTGAAGGGTTGAGTACACCTTATTGTATGTTTTGTTAAAGGTGCAGAATGATGGTATGTGTTTTACAGGCACATAGTGCCATTTTATAGCACAATCAAGTGACCTGACAGACCTGGAAGACTTTAACAGGAAGAATGGAGGAAAACTGCAGCATCCAGTTCCATTAATTGCCATTATTTCATAGAAATCTGTTTTCTCTTTGGTATCAAAGTTTTTTTTATGTTTTTGTTTTTTTTTCTCCAATTTTTTTGTGTTAAAAAGCCAAATTTGATTGATTCTGATTATTTGTAAACACAATAAAAAGGTTTAATACTTTTTATAGTCATGGTAAGATTTACATTTTAAGTAGCGGCACATTAAGCCACTTTACTGAGCGAGAAGCAGAGAAGCGTTTGTTTCTACTGAAACTGAGTAATTGTTGGCACTGAAAAAACTACTCTGTATGCATGCAGGCGTTCTGACTTCACTGAGGCAGGTTAAACATGACTGATCGTCACACTCCATATGTTCCTGGATGGTCCAAAAGGACAAAGCTACTTGTTGAAGTGATCTCTAAAAGTCATCCTATGATTTATCAGATGTCTACTGTCCGCTGGAAATGCTGACATTTTATGTGGGCTATGATAATCTGTTAAAACATGTTTTTATACTTCAGAAGAGTAAAAGAACAAAGCGGTAGTTGTATCTGTGAAGGTGGTGAAACGTCTACACAAATGGATAATTATTAAAGTGATTTTTCTGTTTTTTTTCTGCTGCTAAACCTAATTCCTGCTTAAATATTTACTCTCAGAAATGAAAAAATAGAACATGCTTTCAGAGTTTTGCTGCAAAAGAAAAACAGCTGGCTGGAAAAGCTAGATGGGAAAGAGTGCTGGGGTTTACTGGCTTTACCCCAGAGAGCATTTAACATCCAGACAACAGCTGGGAAAGGCCCGGAAGCTGCTGCATCTATACATCAGATAGAGGACACAGAAAGACAGGAGCCCACAGTGTCAGAGAGGAATCAACATGAAAAAACCTAAAAACAGGCTGTAACACACATACAGAGACTGAAGACATGTGGATCTCATAGTGGAAACCTGATATAATGCATCCACCAAGCTGTGAATGGGTCTTCTATCTTTAAAAATGACCTATGATGTATGATCTGATATTGACATTGGAAGTCGGTCTGATATCAAAAAATGAGTATTGGATTACATCACCCTGCCTCTAAAATCTCTGATATAAGCAGGCGGATAGAAGCACTCCATTCCAGTATTCTGCTCCTGGATTTCAATCCAGCATTGTTTGTATGTATAAAAGTAAATATAGTTCATGCTGATATCTTATCAGTATTAATATCACATTGAAAATAAACAGCCACAAATAAAATTTGATATTTCACTGGTATTTGATGTAACAATGGTAAAAATGTTTGTAAAAGGTTAATACAGACACCGAGCTGTGATGACACCTGAAGGCAGAGTTTTGGAAAGAGCAGGAGTTTCTTAAAGATACACAGGCCCAATTTCAAAGCGTTAACTATTGAGGTAAAATTTATTTTAAGACAAATTTTATATTTAGAGGATTTTTATAACAACAGAAGTTAACATAGTAACTTGATTTTGTAATATGTGCCTGGAAAACATTTTGCAGTAATAGTTACATTCATGTGAGGCTCATTGTATTTTCATCCTACTGGAACTTAGGAGAATTAAGATAAGAATGGAGCGCTCCTCTATTTTCCAGATTTCAAAGGCCTTAGTGAACATCTCAATGCTGAACCAGAACCAATGGTTCTCAGACTCCCTGGGAGAAACTTTCTGATAACTTGAACGCCCCATCTTTTCTTTCCGTCACTGTTGGATTTCTGCTGTTCCTCCCATCCGGGTTGTTCCTGTGTGTTGTCCTGAAAAAGATTTCAGGACAACAGTTTATAGAATTGATTGATGTGAAATTCTCAGCAAATGGTGTATGCCTATAAAACTACCAACTAATACCAATATTTCCAGGTTAGCACATGGATATTAGATCACAGTTATAATTGCTTGATGGGAAAACCCTGAGGGTTAGAGCTGTACCACTAGTCGCTGTAGTAACCCATCCTGACTCCACTGATCTCCATCTGCAGGCAAATCCAGATCCAAGCTCTACCTAAAACTTGGACACTTAGGTTCACCAAGGTTCATATTTGGGATTCAATAGGAAGTATATTTCTGTTTATCTGGAGGGAGTTCCTAGAGAATCATTCCTGCTGTTTACATGAATAAGGTGCAAAAAAGGAGGATTTTTCCTCAAACATAAAGAATGTGAAGTAACATCTTTCTCCACAGATGTAAGTCGTCAGTCAGCTGTGTGTTCCGACTGAAGGAAAGTATTCCCTCCTTAAAGCTGCAGGATGTAACTTTTACAAATCTATCTTTTTTCATACTTGTTAAAACTGTAACTATGTCCTGACAGTTCAATATGAAACAGATAATGTGTGAACAGATGGAGCCCCTCCACCCTGAGCTCGTCCTGGCTTCTGAAGAAATGCATCGCTCCCGGTCAAATTCAGCACAGAGCAAGAAAAACCACACAATCCTGGACTGTGGGATCCACACATTTAGAGAGATGCTGAGCAACACCTGCTCTTCGCTGCTGATATGATGAAACACTACCACAGAGTCGACTCAAGAGGTCACCAAAGTCATCAGATTTCAGATACCACAGTTTTTATCGGCAACCATCAAATCTGAGTGGTAGCAGAAACCCTTGATCAGCAGGCATGAACTGCTCCTGTTCCTGTCTGAGCTTTTAGAGCTTTGAAATGTTCTCTGGGTCTCTGGGATTCCCAGCAGCGGTTGCACTGAATTGTGGGCACCTTTAACGCTGCTGGCTGAAGACAGAGCAGCAGACTGTGAGTGAGGACTTCCTTCTCTACACGGGGACATCATTTCCCAACCACAACTGTTCCCACATCCTGTATGACGAGAAGAATGAGAACAGTACATACCGTGTAGCTCTGCAGCACACAGAACAAACTAGTTTGGCACAGACAACGAACTTCATGGGCACATCTTGACTAAACCCATATAACCTGACTTGGTTGGAGACAATTGTAGTTTAATATTCCTTTATGAATATAACAAATACAATGGCTGATCTTTTCAAAATAAAACTAAAAAACACTGAGTGGAGGTAAGAGAAGCTACGGTGAGGAGCTTTTGAGCAGCTTCTCAGCAGATGACCCAACAACAGCTTGGAAGAGCCCAGTCCCTCACCTCCCCACTGGCTGATGACCTCAGCAGCTTCTTCAGTTTCAGAACTTTTGCTCAGTTCTGGAACAGAAGACTAAAACAGATAATGAAGGAAGCTGTCTGTGTGTGAGCTCAGCTGACTTAAACCAGGAAACAGGAAACTGACCCGGTAGAGCTGATGTTGCATTTTCCTCATAGAGGTGGGAGATACATATCACAGACGACAGTATCGTAAATGTTGCTTCAAATATGTACAATTTTACAACATGGAGTGTTCACACTTTCTGAATAAGAACCAAATTCACAGTGCATGTAAGGTGAGGGAGACAATCCTCATTCAGGATGCGTACTTCAATAAGTGGCCCTCTCTCTTCGACCGTTTCATAAGAGCAAAATAGAGAATGCAGGGAGGGATTGGGAACTCTGGCAAGAAGAAAGATGTGCCCATATGATATAGAGGCATGACTTATGCTGAACCATGAGGGGTGACCCCCCCCCGGTGGTCTGCGAATCTGAACGTCCAGTGACCAACATGTCAACCGGTCGAAGAACCGGAGTCCCTTAGTTTTTCACTGACAGCTGAGCTACAGCTTTACCAAGAAAGAAAGCGCTCCAGTTCTTAACCAGCTGCACAATATGGCACTAAAGTACTGCAACTTACACCAATTCCATCGAAGCATGACTGAATATTTAAAAGTTAATAAATACAAAAAGGACTCCTTAATATCTCAGTTTGTTTTTCTGCCTTGTGAAGAAGACTGGAGTAGATCATTTAGATCCTTTGGACAACAGCAGACTGAACTACAGATCGCTTTGAATCAAAAATCGATTTGGAATCATGGCCCCAAAGGTTGTAACCAAAACATAAAATAGTGATAGATTCCCACCCCTTGTTAGTACTATCACTACTACTAATAATAATAATGGAGTATTTCTACCACATGATTTACTCCAAATACTATCTTTAATTCCTTCAAGAGGTTATATTGTTGCTATTGCTGGGATGGGGCTGGCGTTCCATCCCACTGTGAGACTTTAAGTGCGAGATCAATCACTCTCCAAAAACAACTTGGACAACTAAAGTGTTGCGTCTCACATCTATGTTTGGATAAACTCTTCTGCTAATTGTTGACTGAAATAGATTACTGATATGAAAAACGAGTACTGTCAGAGTGAAATAAAGATGCAGTGTGATTCTTGAGCAGTATCAGGAGAACATCGAAGTGACAATGTCAGTAAAACGCATCATAACTTCACATAGAACAGACTGTAGGTGCAGGACTCAACTTTGAAAAGAGTTCATCATATTTGCGACTCAGTCTTCATCTCTGACCGCTACACTTGGTGCTTTATTTCTGAGGCTACACCAGACCAGGTGAAACATGACACAGGTCTATCATCATGGCAACTGGTACCACAGAATAAGAACAGCAGATGGTGTTTTCATTAAAGAATTCAGGCTGATGGAAGAATTAACCGAGTCACTCTGTACCCGCTGCACTTATCATATTACATCAAGTTCTGTGGACGATGGAAAAACATGCAAATCTCTGAGGGGATGTCAGATACACGGCTTGTTTAGGTGTTCCTGTTCCACTGTGCACAGTCATGAGCCTGACCTGGAGACTTAGAGCTGAGCACTCCCAATTATTATAACCAATAATTCACGCAGTGCTGCAGCCTGCTTACATGAGCTGCATAATGTATAACAAAAAGACGGTTGATCCATGAGTTGCTGTTGATGCTAAAGGGTTCTTTCATAGAACCAACGCACATGTTGGACAACACAACCAGTCAACTGGTCTCTGCATTTGTGGTGACATAGGCTGCGATTCCGTAACAAATGTGCAGAAAACTTTAATATTATGCTAATGTGAAAAAACACAATTTCAATATTACAGTGTTTCCAGTAAATAAGAAACACAATTATAAGTTATAAGTTTGTTCATGCAATGAGTCATTAAAAATCATGCCAGTCCGTCACCCTCCTCTTACTTCCTGTCTTTTCCGCCAGTTGTAACATCCGGCTGGTGACTCACGATGTGAAAAAAGTGTTTCCATCGCAGTTTTGCAAAGTAAACCAATTCTGATATGGCTAGAAAATCACCTCTTCCTAGCGCCAAAACTTACCAATAAATGAGTCTTTTGAAACTGGTATGTATCCATTAAGCAAATTTATTTTCTAACTATCAATTTGGTTTTTGACTTCGTAATGATGGTCCATCTGAAACTATTGTATGAGTTCATGGGTTAGGAGTTCATAAGATTCTTACTTCTTCCTACTCCTTTTTGAGCATGCTAAGATTATTGTAGTACAAAAGATGTGTCTATTGTACTCCTTCATGTATATTATTTTCTACTACTATCATGTTTGTAATAAATAAATAAATATACAATAAATAAATAAATTGAGCCATAATATGGTCAATGGAAATGCAGCTCTGAAGCCCTTAAAGCAAATTTATGCAGAAGGTTCATCAACTAAAGAAGTTCTGATCTGATCCAAGGCGTTGACTTCATGTGAAGATGTTTGCATTTTTAAACAATCAGTACACAATCACATCTGATACTGATGACACAGTTTGCTCTGTTAGTTAATGTATTGCATGGTAGTAGTAAAAAAGGAAAGTGGGATTCTGTCAAGTGATGAGTGTGTCCTCATTAAGTGATGTGTCCCTGTCAGCGGTTACAGCCTAGCAACATTTGGCTTCAAGGGTAATCATGTGACAGTCAAAGTAGAGTTCAGAGAACAAAGCTGAACTGTACTGTTCCGTTTGGGAACATGTGAGCAGTTTACTAAAAGCTCCTCTGGCCATTTTCCTGCTGATTACAGAGAGCCATTAAGGCTTAGGCAAATATTCTGATGTGAATTTAAGATTTAGAAAGAAGAAAATATCCAATAAGCAAAAATTGTGTGGCAGTCAACTGGTGGCAGACTATGATGTCTGTGCTTACTATGCTGCAGTAAATCACACCATGACCTTACCGCTTTGCGAAAATGAATATCCGAAAACCACATGACTGTGCGTCGACAGTTTGACTTCAGTCCAACTGTGGTGGGCATATAAGATGTGGCTCTTTGCTGTCTGATGCTGACAGTTGGATATTTTTAACCTTCGTTTTCATTCTGCTCAGTTTTAGTGGTAGCAAGGCTAATGTGAGTGCTAGTTCAACCTAGTGGGCAGTGGTTAAAAAACCTGTCCTCTGTGTCACCACATATGGAAATCCCAGGAAACCAGGAAGTCATCCATTGCTAATTAAGTGTACGGGAACTGATCGACTAAAAAGATTTTAAATGAAAAAATACTTCATTTATCTTTAAATGAAGTATACTTCATTTATTTATTTATTTTTACTTCATGTTTTAAAGAAGCCACACAGAGCCCAAAACAATTATTTTATAGTTTGGGAATTTTTTTCCTATTCCATGTTATCAAGTAAGATAGCTCATAAAATATTAGCTTAGCTGCACTTTTCATTGTTGTAACTCCAGAAGACACAAGGACATGTGATTGAGTGTTTAAGTGGTCACAGCAGGGAGGCCTAGTTTAAACAGACACTGTGTAAAGGCATTCTGCAGAGTGCAGGGCTCTGGCTGTGTGGAACTGACATAAACGTAGATCTTACCAGAGGAAGGGCTGAGGGCTGAATGTGAGCTGAGCTGAGGAGCAGCTGAGCTCCCCGAGAGGTACACCTATGAAAACACACACATAAACAAAACCCGGTTAGACCATTGTATGAACAGGATCACATTTGTAGTCCAGCACTGCAAACCAACAGGTCCTGCAGCAAGAACAAAGTCCCTGAATAAAGCTGTTAGCATAGCTCTGGGAGGGTTCTGGAGCTAAATACCTCTGACAGGATATGAGACTAAACTCCCCAACACACAAAAACATGCACACCCACACACACACCCACTGTAGCTATGTTTCCATTAAATTTAAAACTGTGCAAATTGAAATGACAAAATACATTTGTTTAATGGAAACATGGCAACTTCAAAAAACATGTGAATAAGCTCAACAAGCTTATTCACATGTGATTTGTAGATTTTGCACTAGGATGAGGTGGTTTGTCAGCAGTATCGAAATAAATGTATTTCACCAAACTGCAATAGAAACACTTTTTTCACATCCCACGAATCACATGATCAACAGCTGAACTCTATGACTGATGGAAACGGCGATAGAAAGTATTAGGATGATGGTTTGTTTTTGCCTTTTTTTTGGACAATCTCCAACAGAGCACTCACAGCATCACAGTTCATAAAAAGTTGTGTGTGATTTGAAAATGTTGAATCCTATAAAATCAACTACAATTTCCCCAAAACATAGCCAGTCCCAACTATATGAGGATTGTTGCTCCAACGCCCAAATAAGACATCGACGTCTCCTCTGATTGGCTATAGATGATGAACAATAGCACCATGATGAATTATGAATATATCTGATGTAACTGTGTACGTCCATTGCATGTAATTTTAAATTCATCTCTTATTTAATGGAAACACCACAATTACAAAATTGTGTTTCTTCAACATTAGCAGAATATTGTGAAAATTTGCATGCATTTGTAATGGAATTACAGCTACTGTGAATAATCCTACTATTCCTGCCTAAACTGGTGCTTAAATGTTATTGTCAGTGGTTCTGCAGTATGTCAGTGTGAGGACAGTTCAGTACTGCACGACAGGATGCCATCAGACACCAGTTCTGACAAAAATAGACTTTAATGTTAACTTCAGATCAGATGCTCGTCATCTGGCGGTAATGAAAATACTGCAAACACTGTGGTAAGACCACAAGGAATTTCTTGTCTCTTTTAGATCAGTTATCTAGAAACATGTCAACATCAAACTAGAAACAGCTTTCTCAACTAGGAATGGGTTTGTAGTTGAGATTTGACAGAAATATTAAAACATTAGTTACTTATTATTATTATTATTATTATTATTATTATTATTATTATTTAATTACATGGACTTAAAGGTACAGCATGTAACTTTTATAAAAAGATCTATATGTTTTTCACATGTTTGTTTAAAACTGTCACCATGCTGTGACAGAATCGATCTCCTCCAACTCCTCCCTGAGCTACTGAAGAAACTCACCGCTTCTGACCAAAACCAACCAATCAGAGCCAGGAGGAGGGGCTTAGTGCTTTCAATCACTCTCATGTACTGGCTGTGCAATGTACTAATGGTGGAGAAACAATTTACTGTAAGAAGGAAAACAGTTTATCCACCATCATTAGTCTCCATGCTAACTCACCTGAGCATTCACAACAGGCTGTGCTAGCGCCAGCTTAGCAGAGAGCAAGGATGAGCATTGCCACACAGAGGGTGACTTACAGCAATAAGTCCCTCCTCTTGACTCTGATTGGCTGTTTCTAGTTAGCACTAGGAGAAGGTAGGGGAGCTCCACATTTTCACAGATCATCTGTCACAACATGGTGATAGTTTCAACAAATATGTAAACAACTGCTTTTATAAGTTATGTCCTGTAGCTTTAAAGGGTGAGTTTGGAGTTCCTAAAGTTGGATTCTGTCAAGTAACCCGGGGTACCACCATCAGTAGAGAGTAGTCAGAACATCACAGGCTTGTTGAAAATGTAAGTAAATTATTGGAGTGGGAGAAGCTAACAACCAGTCAGACTTACTCAGTTTAGAACAACTCAAACTGAAACAGACCCCAGCTTCTCATTAGAAGGACTTTAAATGACAGGACTGGTTCGATGGAGGGATTTTTTTTTTTATATTTTCAAACAAAAACTTCTCAAAATCTTTAGAAACTTTGATACCAGTAACTGACTCATGCCTATTAACAACCAATGTATGTCAAAAGAACAGTGATAAAAATGAGTGAAAAGAAGCAGAAGTTAGTACTGGAGTCTTTTAAAATCAGAAGAGAGAATATTTATGTATGTTTCATTTTAATTAAGTCGCGGTACAGGATGGATGGGAAACACTTGCAATAAACTGCAGTAGTTGCTCTAATACAAAGATTTTCCCTCTGTATTCTGTCTGTGAGGTAGGGCTGGGGGATATGAGGAAAATCTAATATCCTGATATATTTTTGCAGCATAATGTCACCCACACAAGGTCCCGCCCCCATTTCCTTGCTAACTTAAATGTCAGCTCATATAAAAAGGGATGCAGTGTTTTGCTATGAACTGTCTATACCAGGGTTATCAAACTTCAGTCCTCTGTCCTGCAGTTTTTAGATGTACAAAAACTGGAATTAAATGGCTTAATTACCTCCTTCTTGTGTAGATCAGTTCTTCAGAACCTTGCTAATAATTATTATTCTATTCAGGTGTGGTGAACATCTAAAAGTTGCAGGACACCGTCCCTCGAGGACTGGAGTTTGAGACCCCAGATAAAAAGGTAAGAAATAAGTTTTAACTAAGAAAAAAAATCGCAAGTGAGCGGTAAGTAGGTCAGTTATGCTTGACTTTGACAAACTTAACATATAGATGTGCTGTGGAATAAGGTGTGTTTTGGTTCAGCTTAAAAATAAAAAAGGCGACCTACACACAAACTGACAGATCATCAGTAAAGAAGGTGTTTAAATTATCTAATCAATCACCGCTGTGTTAGCTTGGCTAATAGCAGTGGCTGTTTACGTGTTTTTGGTTCTGAATCCTGATACATAAAGGTGCGTTGTTGTCAGTTGCTATGGCAACGAGTCTACATGTAGCGTAAAGCTGACAGAGCGTGAGAGAAAAACAAAAAAGAATGAGTATTTTTGAGTTATTTGCACTAAATGAATCATACCTATGTCTCCAGGTTTCACTTTAACGGACTTCGCCGCCTAATCAGAAATAAATTTGTGGTACAAACTTTTGTGGCAATAGTTTGATAACATGTTTTGCAAATGACCTCATTTTGTTTGACATCCTCCATATAAAATCCAAACCACTGCCAAATTATTGATCCAGCGCTGTTTCTCTTCGGAACTAGACTAGTTCATCTGATTCCTCTTCAGTTATGGTCTCATTCACGGCTCGCTGTCCCCATGTTGTTTGCTACTGGTAGAACATTTTCAGGTTGGGAGGCGGGAGGGACTAGTGATGCATTCATAGGATGTCGGATAAAGCATACTCGCAGTGAATTTGAAGGCGAAAGTTTATTATTTGAAAGATAATTTATACTCAATGGTTGCGATATAGACATTTTAACTATCGTAAATAGAATATATCGTGATACATCGAGTATACTCGATACACCGCCCAGCATTACTGTAAGGTATTTTGGTATTATGCACATTAATCCACTTCTATTTGAAAAAAAAAAAAAGTTTTATAACTTTTCCCTGAAAAACATGTTACATACATTTGAGGCATGGATACAACTGGAATTTGCCTGTTTGCTCAGCTACTACTCTTTCCTTGAATGCCTCACTCCAAGGACACAAACTAAGATAGAAAAATACAACAAGACACCCCATGATACTTTCAGTTTCCATGGTGATTTGAGTTATATTTAACAGAGTGACACAGGTTCCTCATCTTCCCCATCTCTCAAACAGTGAGCTAAACCTCTGAATAGACCAATATAAATTCAAAATGACATTCACACTTTGTGTCTGGGCCTGAAGACGAAGTAAAACAGACAAGCAGACAGCTGCAGCTTGGCTGAGCTGCAGTGATTAGAAAATGTCTTTGTGTGGTTGGGGCAGAGTTCCTACCCACCACTTCTCTGTGTTTCAACTGGTGTGTGGGAAAACGTCATGGATGCAAAGCGTCCTTGTGCCTGTAATCCCTGTTTGTGAACACCCCACTTGATGTTTCCTTCTGATCTGAACGATGTGCTTATCTTCCAATCCCACCACTTCTTTTTACCACAGTTCATATTCTGGATAGTGTTACAACATTTCTCTACTAGTAAAATGAAAACCATCTGGAAAGTTCAGTCAACAGATTTTATGCTCCCTAGATTGCTACATTCCCCTTTATATATAAAAACCCCAACAAAGATATTTGATTACTTTAAATCTGGCATGAGATTACAGCCAGTAACAAAAGACTTTCAAAAGGCAAATAAAACCTCTGTGAAAAAAATTCCAAGTAGCCAAAATTTGATTATTTCAGATGGCTGGCAGTTTAAGTTTAGCTCTGTAGCTATTTCCAGCAGCCCTCGTCAAAGTTAAAGGGGTAGAATTAAGTCAACTCAACTATTCTGAGCCTTTCTAAACATTTTTACCACATGTTATAATGTTATTCTCTCATCAAAAACATGGAGTTCTTCGTTCTCCGTGCATGTTTGAGAAATCCTGTAGTCTGTGGAAACCAGTCAGTTGTGCAAAACGTGTGGGTGAACCGATCGCCACCTTTGAGACTCAGCTCCTTCTCAGAGCTGTAGTTTCTGAGCTTCTGTCTCACAAAGTAGTCCTCCTCCAGGATTCCCTCACTGAGCTCCTTCAGACTAGCCAGCAGCAATTAGCAACACTCGGTGGAACTGTGCATCTGCTGAGCTCATTATAGGAATTACTTCTCAGTGAAATGCTGGTTAAAAACGCTGTTAAAGGCTTAATAAAGAAGCGACGCCCACCTGAAGGGGGAATTTCAGAAAGTGCAGGAGGTTTTAAAGAGACAGAGACCCAATTTCAAGGTTTTAAATGATCAAGTCAGATTTCTCTTTAGACATATTTGGTATATTATAGTGCTACTTGTGATACTTGATTGTGCTATAAAATGGCACTATGTGCCTGAAAAACAACTAATACTGCCCCTTTAAGCAATAAATCACACAGCTTTTGAAATATCGACTATACACTTACCAAAGTTTATGACTCAGGATGGATCATACAGTTTGCATTGAATGGTTGCCATGAGATTAACATATCAGGAACATGCATGAAAACATCAATGAAACACTCCAGGTGTGTTTCAATGAGAAAACATTATAAAGTGATGTAAAGATAAAAATATAGATTTTATATAACAGTGCTCCTCAAAGAAAATTGTATTTAATCATTGCGATATTCAACTCTACCATCCATCCATCCATCCATCCATTCATCCATCCATCCATCCATCCATCCATCCATCCATCCATCCATCCATCCATCCATCCATCCATCCATCCATCCATCCATCCATCCATCCATCCATCCATCCATCCATCCATCAAATATTCTTGTCTTACTAAATCAAAAATTCAATGCAGCATAAAGTAATAGTAATTAATGGACAAACATGTAAAAATAATAATAAAAAGAGTGGGTTGGTGAGGTTTCCATCATTAAGTCTGTGTATATCCATTGGTACAAGTGAATGGTTGGGAAACCACAAGGTCCACGACAACCAGCACCTCCACCTAGGAGAATATGGAGTCTGATCCAAGCCAAACTGGGCTTGCTCATGGCCTTTCTATGACTCCTGAAGTGACAACTGGTATGAACACACACCTGACAGCTGCAGCATCTGTCTGCTTCTCTGATATCAGGATGAGGTCAACGGTGCATTTTCAATAACATCCAACCCTCTCCTTCACTTCTTTTATGTTTTAGGAACAGCAGCTGAAGGAATCATTCTCACTTCCTCTGAAAGTATGCATCCATCCAATGAATTCTGGGTAACACAGGACAACTCACGACATCAGGAGGGACTTTAAGGAACAGCAGTGAGGAAGGGAGGAAAAAGAAAATAGCAATGAGAAAATACTGGTGGAAAAGTGATGATGTTTCTCTGGAAAAAATAATTTGTTGCTAATTACAATATTTTGCATAATTTAGAATCTGAAGGATCTGAGTTTGAGCCTACCTAATCCTCAACTTCTGCTTCCTCATCTGGTTTGTCGCTTGCTGAGTTTTGGTGTTACAGCAGAGCATGTTATCACACCTACATTACAGCCACTATTTCTACCAGCCTGGAAATATTGATTCTGCCCTCAATACACTGGGGATTTTTTTTACAAAAATTGTAAAACTGTTAAACTGATAACTGAAACGCAGCCAGATCCAGTGTTTCCATAGATACACTGCAAGTTTAGTGTGCAAGCTTGAAAAATATGTTTGTTCACGTGCCGTCCTTGGCTAAGATGTCCTGCTCCTGTGAAGTCCCATCTAGGTAAGTTTCACTCTCTGGACTCTTTGCCTGTTAACACAAGCAGCTGTCAAAGATGACTTTTTATAGAGTCAGGTTGTTTAGGATGGATTTACAGCAGCTAAAAAAAAAAAGTTGGAAGGACATTGTCCAGCTATCATTTGGTGACCTGCAGCTCTATCTCACTTGGGCTATGCAGCAATACAATGATCTACAGCCCAGCAGCCTGTCGACCTTTGAATGGCTTCTGCTGGCCATTAAATCTCTAACTACTTCATCAGAGATGGAGTAGCATGACATTAAGTGACCTTTCATGCAGAAAAGCTCTCTAATGTGTTTGAATTAAAACAATTTTTCAAAGAAGAGTGAGTTTAAATTCCATAACAGTGACATAAAACATTCCCTCCAGGAAGCAGTGATTGTAACTATTGATGCAAATTCCCTTAACATTTGCAAATTTTGCACAGACTTGCAGTTTTCAGTGGAACTTTATCACCAATCTGAGCAATCACCTTAACGTTTTCTATACTTCCTTCTTTTCTGACCAAACAATGCAACTCGGCTGAATATTGACCAATCCTGTTGCCCCTTCTAATTTAACTTCCTGTTTCCAAAGTCTTTTGAAAGCCGAACCTGCAATATGAATCATGTGTGATACTAAAGAGTAACAGTCACCTTTTTTTCCTTCAAAAAAACATTTAGATGCTCTGTATGACTTGCTTCTCTTGTGTAAACAGTTCATGTTAACAATATGGATTCTTCTTTTGCACTTTGACCTCTCCTCAGGACATGGTTTTATTTGCATTAAGGTTATATTTCAAGAAGGTGCTTGGAAAATATTATTTGCACTTAAACATTAACTATGCTAAAATTCTGACTTTCTTGGGAAAATTATGAGCAACTTTTTCAACTTTTCCGTAAGACCACATCATGGCAAAAATAAAACATAAAAACATGTGGAACTTTGACCACAAAATGAAGTAATATTAGGCAACAATTTTTAAAAAAATACAACCTCCTGGAGGGACTGCTAAAAGTCTCATTAGCAACTGTCAGAAACACTTAATGGCAGCTGTATCCTCCAAGGGTGGGACAACCAGTTATTAGGATCAGGGGGTTATTCAAAGGCTTGGTTTGGACAGTTCCCTTTAGATAGATAATCTGTAACATTTAAGTGAGAAAAAAAATAGACAATTCTGTAAAAACGCAAATCCGTTTTTATAGCACAGCAGGCATTGGTGATCAGACATAAAAAGCTTGTCAGGCCTCAAGAACCATGGCACAAAAAGACTATTGAACAAAATATTTGGAATGTGAGGCAGAATGTGAGTGAGGCAGAGAGTGAGGAGGTGTGTGAGGCAGTATCCCAGGCAGTGGAAGAAATATGTAAACAAAAGCAAACAAGTGAAGAACAAGTAAGTGCAATAACATTTTTATCCTCAGAAGTCTTTATCATGTATACTAACAGGCTCCACAGATCAGAGTTACCACAGAGTGTTGAACACGTCTGAATCCAGGACGGTGGGCAGAAACCCAGATATCACGGTGCTGCAGCCTTTGGTTGCATGGAGCTAATTAGCTATGGGAAACCCATAACTATAGAACATTATATGAATGAAAAAGGGCAGAACAGACAGCCAAAATGCCCCCCACTGGGCTGTTCTTCAGGACCTCCAGCATCTGAACACACTTAAACATAGGAGCCTGTAAACATGGTGATGTCAGATGAGTGTAAAACACGTGTGGATTTCCCATGTTGCTGAACCATAAAGATGTGGCTGTTGGCCAGTTTTGCTGTTCTACACTAGGCTCACTTCCACCCGGCACCATTGGCTCCTCTACACTGTAAAATCTAATTAGTTCACCTTACTTAAAAAATTATGCAAACTCATTGCCTCAAAAAACTTTACACAACATAAGCCTAACATTAGTGAGTAAAAAGAAATACTCATTTCATTTTAAGTAAGAAGTAATAACTTAAGTAGTACAATTAACAAAAAAAAAATTAGGTTTATGTAGCTTATTTGTGTTAACTTATTTTTTTATTTGTGTGGACTGCTTGATACAAATTTAACCTTACTTAGAATAGCTAAATATCTACAACTTAAACTTACGGTACTCATTTTTCAAGTTCAAACCAATTTTCTTGAATGGGTCCTTGTCCTTACTCACACTCTCTATCCCCCAAAAACCATTAAGTTAGTTGGCTGTGGGGATGTCCATAGTCATAGGTTGACACACAGTGGTAGTCCTGCCTTTGTTAGCATAGTGCTAACAGCATAGCTTAAGATAAAATGATACATTGAGACTTGTTCTGATGTTCTATGTGAATGCGCTCCTTTTCATTGAAGCACTGGGACTAGTGTCTATTCATGAGTCAGATGAGATAAATTATTGGCTCCAGAAAAGAAAAAGTAAAGCATTTGCCCTTGGATGCATGCAGTATTAAGTCAAAGTACTTTCTAACACAAAAATAAAGCACAACTATCAAAAAGTTGCATTTTCTGAATTAATCCAGCTCAAGTTGGAGAGACTTTTCAACAACAAATTCCAAGTAACTGAGTAGCAATTTGATGAAAAACGACTTGAGTGAACTTCCTTTTCTCAATTAAATGCCATGTTTGCATTTACACCGTAGCTCTGAAACACAAATCAGTGTTTTTACAATTAGTGTGCAGTGAACTGGTGCAATTCTGGATTATACTTACAGAGGCCTCTAATCCACATAATATACAAATAAATAAATAAATCTCAGGCAGGCAACTTTAAAAAGTATCAAGCTGAGGTCACAGCTTAATTCACATTGGGCAAAAACAGCCGCACAGCTCCTGAGCATTTAACTCGGGACAGAAATAGACTGAAAAACATATTCTGTGTCAGTGTTAGCAAGTCATCAGTCCTGTGAGTTTTGGGCCTGCAGCCATTTTTCCGAAAACTGTGCAGGGAAAATACCAAAATCTAAATGGGAGAGGATCTCAGCTAAGTGGTGGGATTGAAGATTTTTTAAAAAAAAGCTTATTTCTTTAGTTTGCTAAATTTAGATACAGACGTCTATCTCACTGACAGAGCAAGCAAAGTTCAGCCGAAATGATACCAGACATCTGCATATGTACCAAGGATAAAGTCCAAGTGAAATGTGGTAAAAAAGAAAGTTGGTGAACTAAATACTGTCCTTCAGTGGCAACAGACAGAAACCAATGCAAGAACTAAGATTAAATGTGCTATGTTGATTCATAGCACATATATTTCCAAAACCGACATAAAGTACTGATGGTTTTTAGAAATACTGTATTTAACAAGACAAAAAGTGTTATTTTTGTGCAGTTGGTAGTCTGAGGTCTTTCTGCATGGAGTTTACATGACTGTTTGGTTCATTGGCCTTTTGAAATCACCCTTAGGTATGAGTGTGTGTGGATGTGGATGTATGTGTGGCCTTGTATTTGATGCAGTGCATAGACCATTTTCCTAAGAAATTCTATACTATGGGGGGGCAACTGCTCCTTAGGAGGCCCGGGATTTGGGCCCCATAAGACAATGGATACAGATAATGGATCACCCATCGATTGATTAATATAATAATCTTCTGCTGATCCGGAGTTGGGAACTCTTCCCTGACCCGAAGAAGGCACCATCCTTTACCAGTTCAAGACTAGGGTCTCAGATTAAAAATGAACGGATTAAAACTATTACCTTTGCATAGGTATTTCTCTCAATACCTATGCAAATTAAATTATCTTGTAAGAATAAGTGGAAACAATCAGATAGTGGAACTGAAGAGTGAATAAAAGATCCCAATTATATTTTCACATGAAAATATAATTTATTTGGATTCCCTAAAATGGAAAGAAGTAAATAGTGAAGAAAGAGGCAAAACCTTCCAACATCATCTGCTACATGAGATTAAAACACACCATTGTACTTTGACACCCTGACAGATAGGATTTCAAAACCAAATGGAGCAAAGCCTTCTAACAGACTTTCCACCTGGTCACATTCTTGTACCGGTGCTTCTTCAGGTCCAGTTCTTCTGGACCAGTTCTTCTGGATGTGTTGGTAACACATTGATTTGTGTTACCAACGCTGGCAAACACAAATCAATGCCGTGTTAGCATCAGCTCTGTGCTGGTCCAGAGCAAAGAGCCACTTCCATCAGCTCATGGAGGCAGCCTTTGAGGGACAACAGCCAAAAAAATATTGTGATGTCACATTCACGAGTTAGCTCCATTTTTATTCTGCCTAGTTTTAGAGGAAAATAACAAAACCCAAGACAAAATGACCAGTGAGAGAGCAGTAGCTCACTGTAGCTTATGCTGTCCTTCTGCTCTTTATGGTGATATCACTGCTATGTGGCAGAGGGATGTTTTATTTGCAGTGATAGTTAGAAATACCCTTGTTATAAGAAAGTAGAACTGTACCGAGTGCTCACATTGCTGCTAATACATCTGCATGTGGACAATATGATTCACCACAGAAATGTAGCGACAACATCAGGATAAACAAGCACAGAGAACTTTCTGATAACTGGATCCTCATGGAACGTGCTAGAACTGGAAATGCTGGCAGTCCTTCAGAAATCTCTCGGGTAAGGATCCACATTCTCGGCTGTTTTAGTAAGGCGACGCTTACTGCTAATAAAACATATAGAATATCTCATCATTTGGCTTTTCTTTTAAAATGACAGTTCAACCCTGATTTACAGCGGCTTAACTCTCCCACACACACACACACACACACACACGCACACACACACACACACACACGCACGCACACACCCACGCCCACACACACACACACTCACACACACACACACATTGGTATGCCCTTCTAACATATACAGTTATTTGCAGCTTTTGGCAGGAAGGCTAGAAAACATAGAGTGGAACGCCGGTATTAGGGGGTTAGGGACCACAACCATCTGCAAAAAGCTGAAAACCATGAATACTTGAAACCCCCTCTACAAATACTTATTCTGCTACTATTACTGCCAAATTTAATAGTGTGAAATCCAAATATACTCTAATAAGGATCTGTTTGTTTGTCTGTTTATCTATCAAACCCACAATGGCCACTGAAATTACTGGAAACTGACAAAAGTAATAATAGACAAATATTTACTGAAAATTAACCAATAAAAATCAGACACTGGATTTGAATGTGGCCCAATAGAATCACTTAAAAACAAACAAACTAATGAATCAGGCCTAGACATGTTACTGATACATGATACATCTAACTTAATATTTTGTTACCCAACTTTCGATGGCATTCAAGTATTCATTAGAAGGGGGTTATTTACATCAAAATGACCTTGAGAAGTGATGTGTTGGTTCTATAACATGGAATATAAAACTTTTTTGATTGGCTATCTGTTTGTTACCTGCATAAACTAGTTTGTACAAGGTCTGGACCATGTCATATAATTCACGATAATACCGCTAAAAAAAAACTTGCCCAGGAAAGTACATTTTTATTGTTATGTGGATGGTGTAAATACATCATCCGATCACCGATACTGAAATTGTAAAGATGAAAGGAAATATGGCTGAAAGCATTACTGCTGAAGAGGAGCTATATAGAAAGGCTTCCTGTAGCTGTTTGCCAACCACTGTAAAACAAAGAAGCTGGTTAGCTGGTTTACAGTCTGAACTGAACAGCAAGACATATAAATTAGGATAAATACTTCCTGACCTGCTTGACTGGAGACGTAATGATAACACTACTATTCTAGCCTGGCCATTGTCTTCCTCTGCAATTTCGTCCAAAAAAAAATTGTGTAAAATATGTATGCTTTCTCTCCCTGACTCGGATTGTCTCCAGCCAATTTTTGACAGGGCCAATCTGTAAACAAAAAGAGAAGTTGTGAATGAATGAATTTACAACCTCAACAGAGTCCAAGCCTCCAGATAGAAATCATTTCTCAACATCTGAGAGCCCAAACCCTCTGGATGAAGCAAAGTGAACTACAAGGAGCAGGCTTTTACTATGCTACTACAACTCAGAACCAAAGAGAAGAAGCTAGTTAGCTACAGCTGGTCACGTCTGCTAACTCTAAATGAATCAGTGGAAGCTAAAGTTGAAGGTGCTTATGGTTCCGTATCACGAATCAGATATTTCTTTAGGAAAAATATGAAACAAACTTCAGTCATCGTTAGTAAAGCAAAGAAAAAGGCACTGCGGACAGGGACAGGGTGTCGTTGCAGTTGGAGTTGATGTTGCCGGAACATGAAAGTTAAAAATCAAAACACTAACAGTTAGCCCTTACTTCAGTGGAAGTGTCAGTGACAGATAGAATAAATGAAAATGAAAACTATTCCTCACTTTCAGGAAGTGTGCAGACTTTTTACCCACTTCTTATTGGTGATATTTTGGTGTTGAGATTTCCATTTATATTAAAACAAGAGTCTTAATCTTCCACATAATGTTTACATTTTAAAAAAAGCATGAGTGGGAAACACTTAACATCTTATAAAACTAATGTTCTATGTGTATATAAGTATTTGTATTTCCATCTGGTAGCTGATTTCAAACTCCTTTTGTTAGCCAAAATAGTACACATTGTGTGATTTTGTATATACTTATGTATGAGTATTTTTTAATGTAATAACTGTTTATGATGAAAAGTAGGAAAAAAAAACCTTTCCCCAAATAAAAAAAGAATAAAAATGTGGAAAACCATCTGATATTATTATGGACATGTTTAAAAAGATATATAGTGATATCATTTCTGGCAATATCGCTCACCCCTATGCTGAATATTATGAGATTTGAATAGATTTGTTGTGTCTTTAAAATAGGAAGTAGTGATTAAAATCTATTAAACTCAAAATACTTTTAATTGCATGCAGTAATTAAAAGTATACACTTATCCATAACCCTATGCTGTGGAATTTTCTCTTTTTAAACGAGCTTGGTCTTCATGGTGTTTACCTGCATTCTGAGTGGCTGCCGACACATTTCAGAATGTAAGGTAGAAGTAGAGATATCTACCTCTAAACCCCACCATCATTACCATCATTAGAAAAACATCATTAAATATTATCCTTCTTACATTAATCGAGTATTAGAATAATTACAACTTTTTTTTCTCGTTTGTGTCGTGGTCATGATTCCAAATTTTGATCAAAGCATTCCAGGTTTTAAAATGTTGTCAAAGCTGAGACTGAACAGGCATCCTTTTAAATTTATGACCTGCTCAAAAACCTCAACAACATGGAAGTGAAAAAGACAGGGCGAGGACTATACCACAGCAACATGTGGTCACAGATTGAAACCATTAAACCACAATGGAAGAAGATGTGTTGAAACCAATAGGTTCTAACATGTTATTAGAATGCTTCCTCTATGTCTCTGCCCAAAGTTTCATGTGTAGTGACTGACAGGCTCTATAACATCCTCGCTGCACAATGAAAGCATTCTTGACTTGACTGAAGCTTTATCCGCTGAGATCCTAGCATTCACTAAGATGCTTTCATAATGTGGCACTTTTCTTGAGTCCTGATGTACTCAATCCCTTCCTTGGCATGTCTGGTTCCAGTTCCACACTCCACCTTCTTCCACTGCTTGAAAGTGGTCCATCTTTCAGGAAGCACAGATATTTGGGTAGAGGGTTTTCCTCAGGATTCGTCTCACTCCCCCAAAATGAGTTCTTGCATCCAGTCTTTTGGTGGTTAGTTTAGAACAAACCTCTTGATCTTAGAAAGAGGAATACTAAAGCTTGGCAGACCTTTGAAGGTTCTTGATAGAAAGCATATCCTCTTTTAGATTAAAAGGTTTAAATTTAGAACAGAATTTCTTTCTTCAACTTAGGCAAGAACAAATCATGGAATTTCACAGCATCAGCATTTAAAAAAGAAGCTACTGCCTCATTTTCACTGAGTAGTATGGCACTGGTCAGTGTGGTTTAGTTCCACACTGTGTCATTGTCCTATGGATCAACAATAGAAGTTGGCCCAGGAATGGTGGAGCATGTTTCTTTAATAACGGAAACAGATAAAATAGCATACTGAGCCAGTAAACAGAAGATGCTGTACCGTAGCATGGACACTGTGGGCGACTGTAGCTCTATAGTAGAGTAGTTGTCTTGCGATTGGAAGGCTGTAAGTTCAATTCCAGCTTCCTCCTGCCACATGTTGTTGTGCTTCTGGGCAAGACTCTTTGGGGTTAACCCAAATTGCCTACCGATCTGTGTATCAGTGTTTAAATGTGCATGTGCATGTGTTTGTAAGTGTGACTGGGTGAATGTGACTCTAGTGTAAAGCGCTTTGAGTGGTCAAAATGACTGGAAAAGTGCTATGCAAGTTCTGTCCATTTTACACTGCAATGGCATGTATCCATCTCTTTCTTAATGCTTAGACTTTCAATTGCAGCCATTTATTCTAATATATTCTTAGTGGCAGTTGGAATAATTGAGCAAATAGACTACAAATAGACTGTAGCAGTGCTGGTCCTACGGTTGCCAGACTACAAGACCAGAAATCCTAATCATCACTCATCCAACGCCATGTTTGACAGTTGCTATGATGTGTTTGTTATACCATGCCATCCCACTTTAAAATAACAAAACGTCTACAAAGAGATGTACATATACACTTAGAAAGAGAAGAGGCCTTATGGGTGTGAAAGTAAATCTAAAAAGTCTACCACACTTTTTTGTTAAACAATTTTAAAGCCATTTGTCACTAACCTTCCTCTTAACAATTATACGGTACTTTGTGTTGGTCTATGACAGGGGTGTCAAAGTCAAATGGACGGAGGGCCAAATAAACATGTTTCAGGATGATTCTTAAACTTAGAAAGAGTGCGTCGCGTGCTTTGTGAAGATCGAAGGGGGGGGGGGTGCGTGCGCTTTGTGAAGATCGAACGGGGGTGCGAATGCGCGTTGTGAGGATCGTCAAATAAGGAAGATTTTTTTTTCAGACGGGGTGCCGGCTTGCTGCGGTCTGCGGGCCGGTTCTAATAATAAATCAAGATCATCCCAGGGGCCGTGGAAAATCTTCTCGCGGGCCGGATGTGGCCCGCGGGCCTTGACTCTGACATATGTGGTCTATGACATAATCTCAGTAAGATATGCTGCAGTTTGTGCCTCCAATGATACAAAATCTTAATAAAAACTTTTAAGGTGTGTTAATACTTTCACAACTGAAATACCAAAGCTTTTATTATCAATTGCTCAGAAATCAGGGGTCGCCAGTCTATTTATTTTCGTGTAATGTATTGAAAAACAACTCAACTAAAGAGATGTATTTGCAATCAAACAATGCAAAGTGTCCCCTTAAAGTATTTACAGCATTAAATCACAGCATATAGATGCTATCGTAGCCATTTATTCAGTAGAAACAGACACCCAGAGCATGTGTTGTGTAAAGCTTACACAGCAGATGGTGCATTTAAAACTGGACAAGCATTATTAACACACATCACGACACATGAGCAAGTTTCCTTCCAAATGCACCAACTGGAAGCTGACAGAATCAGAAGAACTTTGACAGGTGAAACCTTGACCTTAGTCCAAAGCTTCAAATCACCATGAGAAATCACTTTTAAGAGTCCTGGAGGGCTTTCTCTGCCTCCACCCACCTGCTCACACACACACTGTACAGCAGGGGTTTGATGTTTCTCTTCAACCAACTTTGGATAATAGGAAGTTCAGTTCAGCACTTAGACCAGCTGCTTTTACAATGTTCAGATTATTTTAAATCAATAAGCCCAATCTCTCAGCTCTTTGTATTCATCATATAGTTTTTGAAATTAAATATCTATACTTTGTTTCTTGGATTTATTTAGATGATGTGTTAAACTCTCTCAGCCTATTTCACGTTCTCAGGTAGGTTCTATATAGTGTGGCTAATGAAAAGGAAGCACATAAAATGTGGTCATATTTTAAAAATTCAGAATTTAACATGGGGTTGATTACTTTTCTCACATAGGTCCAGACATTTTGGGAGGCTTTTGTCTTTTAATAAATGGAAATATATTTGAGAGGGCTGTTTCGTATTTTCTTTGTCTGGTTTTTAGTGTTTGTTTTTATCAGTCTTTCCGGAAAGTTGCGATGTCTCAACTATTAATGCAAATTCACTCACCATTCCCAAACTTTGCTCAGACTTGCAATAGTCCAGTCATTGCAACTATTTCGCAAATCTGACCAATCACCTTAATGTTTTCTGTGTTTCCTTCTTTTCCGACCAATCACTGCAACTTGGCTGAATATTGACCAATCCACTTTCCCTTTCTAAATTTAATTTCCTGTTTCATGACACCTTATAAACCAAGATGAAAGTGTGTGTGAAACTGAACAATAACATATGCAGGTTTTTTTGGGGGGGGATAACCCTTTCACAGATATTCTGTAGGATTTGCTCCTACTGTGTTAACAGTTCATGTTTACTTGAACGACCAACATGGGATTCTTTTGTTGCATTGTGACTTCTCCTCAGGATATGATTTAGTATATAATGAGATATTCTTTTCAAAAAGGTACTTGCACATTAAATATTAACTATGTCAAAATCCTGATAAAGCATCTGGTGAACATGAGAAAGTTTATTTTTTACTTTTTCCTTCAATGTCCCTTTATGAGCTCCATATGTTATGACAAAAATAAAGCTTAAAAAAAATCACATTGACAGCAGGTTTTTGAAAACAAGACTACAAAATCAGTAATTTTAGGCTGCACCATTTGCAAAACGACATTGAAACATCCTAGAGGGACTGATCTGAAACATTCAAGCAGATAAACCAGGTCAATCTGGAAGAGGTCAAACACAGAGCTGTACATGACAGGACTGCAGTATTTTATCAAACAGTAAACTTGGTGAATTTTATCCAAACTAAAATTCCATAATTCCTCTACATCTACCTGCAAAGAACTCACTCTGTCAAGGTCTCACAAGTGGAACCCAGATCACTTCAAGGACACCCACAAAGAGACCATACCCCGGAAACCACCGTATTACACCCCTGGCGGAAGTCTATCTTCATCTCAAGTAAGATCAGTCTAATTCTTCCTGAATTTCCACTTTCCGACAACCTCAAACTCACCATGTCTTTCTCACTGCTCTTCAGAATACAGACAACCCTGGTTGCCAACCCCAAGGACAAAAACAAGGTGTTTTTGCATAGCTGAATGGTTGCCATGGAGATTAAGGGATTCCAAACATGAATTAAAGAATCAAAGCAAAACTCCAGGTATGCTTTTAATCAAGGAATAACATTATAATATTTTACATTCTGCCCCTTTAAGAGGTTTTAAACAGGTCTCCTCAATTTGTATCTTTCAAGACTCTTCACTTATTTATGAACATGATTCTGATAAAGTAGGCAAATGACAAAGTTAACATAAAACCCAAATCCTGAAACATCACCAGGACATATGGCTTTGGATTTTTCAGTCCATAATAATTTTACTAGATGGAGCAAGTCAGCTAAAGAGGAGGGAGGGAGGGACGGGAGAGAGACAGTCTATCAGTGAGGATGACAGATGGTGCAGGAAAGCAGAGAGGAAAGGAGAAAATAAATTGGGCAAACTACAGAGTGGAGCTAAACACTATGTAGAGTCCAGAGGGCCTTTTGAAACAGCAGGGTGATGAAACCTCCAGCGCCTGGCAGTGGGACAGAGCAAGGGCCAAGCAGCTCTGAGCAGCACAGCCAAGCCTTACATAACCGACCACATCGCTCAGCGCTCTCCATGCCGCTCCCCTTAAAGGTAAAGGCACACCGACCGCAAGTCAGGGTGGCTCCATAGCCCTTTAAGAGCTCACTAGCTGCAATGTAACTGTTACATGCTCATGCTCATTCCACAATTAGACAACAATAAAACAAGCTCTGTGGTTATAGAGCTGCTGATTTTACAAGCACCAAATAGTTTCTGTGATCCTGCTTAGAACAAAACTTACTAATGATGTTGCTTTAACTGCAGTCTGGATGAGAGAGAAGCTTTCATTTTGCTCTCTATGCTCTGTTGGACAGTAAGCAGAGAAACCAGCTGGAGAATAAGCAGAGCAAAACATAAAAAAACGATGGGTCTACACGGGCGCTATTAAAAAATATTTCTATAATAAGTTGAGCACTTTTCCATCATTCAGTTTCTGTGTCCTTTGCTTTTTGTCACAAGATGAGTTGAACAGAAAGCAGTTTTATTGTTTTGGCAAAAAAAAAAAAAAAAAAACCTACAGGAAAAAAAATCTAATTTTTCTTCAGGGAGCCATGAAGTTTTATAACAAAATTCCACGAAAAAGGAGCATGATTTCCTGTGGAATTCTGTGCAGTGGAAAACATTTGGTCCCAGGACTGTGCTGCAAGAGGCGCACAGAGGTTGTTTTAGGAACCACTCAGTACTGGCTGGGAGCAGAGCAATGCAAGCTGAAACTCAATGATCTCGAGATTGTCTCAACCATCTTTAAAAAAGTAAAAAAATTCACTTCAGAATGTTGTGTCAAAAACACTGGCAGCAGTTAAGCCTCTTTTTTAACATTCAGATTTACAACAGCTTCAAACTCACATGGTACTTTCCAGAAAGTATGTAGACCTCAGGAGACAGCTAACCGAACCCTTTATGAGGGCCTGGGTGTGTCTGCAACTGCATTCTGCTCCACTTGTGTTGGGCAGCAGAGGGTGGATTGACTGGTGCCATATAACCAGAACATAACGGGAGGGTGGGCAGAGACTGATGGAAACTAGTGACGTCATCAGGAATGGACGGAAAATGTTGACGGAAACTTGACATATCTCTACATTTACTTTGAGGAAACTTCCAGGGCAAACAGGATGGATGCGATCAATTGTAGCAGAGATTTACAGAAGATGGATTAAGGTTGATGCTGTAGAAACCGCAGCAACAAAAATATGCAGTCAGGATTGAAAATCAAAACAACTTTGGATAAAATCGCTGTGGAAAAGTCTTGAGTCATGTGTTAATGACTCAGCATGTGTGTCCAAGTAGCCAGAGTATCTCGGAATCTTTTACAAAGGTTTGGATCTAGATTTCTAAAGGTCTTTTTTGGTTTTTAAAAGCACTAATTTTTTAACATGAACCAATAAAAAATGGGATAATTTCAAAATACAACTGTATCTTAGACCTGTTGCAATAAACAATAAGTCAATGAGCTCGATAATAAAAGGAGGGCGATAATAATCGCTTGTTTTCTCTTATGTAAAGAGGATGACACCCTGGTGTCTCGAGTTATTCCTCCCCTCTCGTTTCTTTGGTAACACCTCAACACACAGGGAGCCAAACGTGTCAGTTTTTCTCCCTTGTAGCTGAACTGAATACACAGGACGCCATAGCAACAACAGCGACAAAAGTTGAACAATATCCAACTTTCTTATGTCGTTTTGCTTGCTGCGCACATTTCTGCTGGACAAGGCAAAGCAAATGTCGCCTCACCGCGCAAGCAGCTCTGTCTCCCATCACTGACATGGTCTCAAAATGACAATATTATCGTTTATCGCAATAAGTTATGGGACAATTAATTGCCCAGAAAAATTTGGTATTAGGACAGGCCTAATCTCATTGCATTAGAATATCATCAGAAAGTCTAATTTCAAGTTTTTACACCTGTTCATTTTTCTAATTCTTGTAGAGCTTGTAAGAAAAACATAGCTGAACTCTGCTTTCTAAATTGTATCTCAGATCTACGTTGTATCTAAAATACTCATCAAACCACCAAGATATACATTATTCTGAAATAATACAGTGGGTACCTCATTGGTGGCAGCAGGAGCAAATGGTAAACAGAAAATTACTTTGATTTGTTCATGTCATTTGAGCCCAAGGTGATGTTTCTGTTTCTTAGGTTTGGGTTTGATCAATTTGAGGAGCAATTGTCTCCCTGTACTCTTACGTGTGATAAACTAGAATGTTGTGAGCTGACTGAGCAACAGGATGAGCACGTTGATACTTGACACAACAACCATGGTTCGGTAGCTGTGCTGGCTTTAAAGTCACGCTGACCGCTACATCCTCTTTGAAATATAGTAAGGAGGATACACAGCACTAAGCCTGTCACAATAAGCAATAAATCAATTAACTACAGGAAAATTTAAATGAGTGCAATAATTTCCATTTGGACAACAATTGTCAAAGATATGCTCCTCTTTAATATCATTGAAAAGCCGCTATTTTGAGAGACGCTGCCAACATGTGACACCCAGTACAAAGTAGTTTTTAGTGTTGCTTTGGATGTTTAAAATGGTTTTTGGTTCCAGCGTTAAATGTTCTTTGGAAATTAGTTTGTTTGATCTTTCCGTGGGCGTACTCTCATTATTATTACTATTAGCTGAAAATTGGTTGAAAATGACAATATTATTGTTTATCACAATAATTTCTGGGCCAATTTATTGTCCAGCAAAATTTGCTATTAGGTCAGGCCTACGTTGCCCCAGTGTAAACAAGTTTTCTCCACTTGTCAGAGACAACGGGGCTTTGAGAAAAGCCTCCACTCCTCACTGGAGCACCAAAGCAGCAACATGTTTCGACTAATTCCATCTTCCTAAGGTGTGAAAATATGCTCTCAGAGTTTGTCTTCATGACATGCTAGTTATTTTCAGAATAACTAGCATGCTGATGGATTTGAAAGCTTTAGTTTGCAGTGTATCAGGCTGTTGATATGACTTCTAGCATTATGAATGTAAGAAAAATAATATACACAGGCTATAAGACCAAACGCATCCACATAAATATTTTATCAGCCTCTTTAGCACTGTATTCCTGTAAATACCCTTTACATCTGTGTGGCATCAACTCTTTCAGAGAAAATAAAATCCTTTTCCCCCTCAGCTGACCTTTACCCTCCCACATAGCAGCCCAGCCAGAGGCAGAGAAGCGAAAATGGAGTTCTTTTTACTGCTTCTTTCTCTACATCACCATGAATAATTTAATCCCATCTAATCCTAAGAGCCTTTCTCAGCTTCACCTGAAGGAGAAAAACAGAGCAAGTACCACTCTGACTGCCAGAAGGTCCATAAGCTGCTCATACCCAACCACAAACTCGGTCTGAAATAACACGATCACATTAGGCCACACAGCTAGTGGGGTAAGCCCACATACAGCTTTAGGCACACTGTATTTGCTGATTCAGCTCACCTTAATTTAGCTAGTAATAGAAAATAGAAAAAAAATAGTTTGTGAAAATTACAAGAAATGACAAAAAATATCTACAAGGTTCTTATAAAAGCAGTGATTTGTGAAAAAACCTCAGGAACACACAGGGCTTTGTGGCATAACCTTCCAAATAAATCGGCTCCAAAATGTCCTACTAATCCTCTCTGAGGTGGTCATTTTTATTTATGATTTTCATGCCACAACTATATATTATTACATTACTTGTTTTCTTTGATTTCATCAAATTCAAAGAAAATGTCAAGTTAAGTTTATCTAGAACTTTTAAAGACAGATTAAAACTGCACAATAGTGCTGCAGAAAGACGACAAACAATGCAATACAATAAATTGACATAAAGAAAATAAAACTAAAACACCACAACAGAAAAGGTACAGTGTCAGGCCTTAATTAAATGCGAATGGATAGAAATAAGTTTTAAGAAGCGATTTAAAATGATCCAGACTGTGGACAGATCTAATGTGGAAAGGTAACTTATTTCAATGAATAGAAGCAACAACAGAGAAAGCCTTTATTCTCAAATTGAGTCTGATTTAACACCTGTATGGATTATTTTTTAGCATATAAATATGGACGTCATCGACAAAGCAACTAAACAAAATGATGAATTTCCTAAAAATATGACCAAAAGGCAGTAAATACGAAATAAAACAAATAGGACCTAAAATTGAGTCTTGGGGGACTTTGTACTTTATAGGTTTGGCCCCAGACAACACTTTCTCACTCCTGACTCGTCATATATTGACGAGTTGGGATGATTTGGGAAGGTTCCCTTTGCATCAATAATTGACGATTTGGGAAGGTTTCCTCAGCATCACATGTTGATGCGTCGGGAAACCACTATGCGTTAATAATTGACGAGAAAGCTCCCTAAACGTCCAAAACCGACGATCTGGTTAGGGTTAGGGTAAAGGTGATGGTTAGGCTTAGGGCTGACCCGACGCGTCAACATGTGACACTGAGGGAACCTGCAAAAGCATCAATCTATGACAAGTAGGGAGTCAGAATGGGTTGCCCCAGAACATCAGTGGTCAAAATGGAATAAGAAAGTTCTGTTTTCTAAATTTGATTTGAACCATTCCAAACGGATTGCTCAGATCTAAATGTAATAAAACAGCAAAATTGCCTGAGTCAGCCTTTAAAAAGAGGAGCAGTATGCTCAAAGCAAAGGTGTATTAGTACTTTGAGCACCTTTAAACCCACACTTAAGTTTCTCAGTTTTGTTATAATACATTACAAAAGATTTGAGCTGAATAAAAGCTAACATGTTGACAACCTCAAAAAGAGAAAGTTTAGATAAAATGTTATAGACTTGAATCTAGATTGTTTTTTTTAAGAAGGCGTTTAACCACAGCCTGTCTGAGAATTGATGGGACACAACATGAGTGAAGTGAGACATTTATCACCATTAAGATAAAAGGACCAAAAGTGACATAAATATTTTTTATCAAACAGGTAGAAAGACAGCTTAAAGAATAATTTGATGGCTGCAGGTGTTTAATTACAGAAGTCAGTTCTGCAAGTGAAACTGCCTCAAATGATTCAGAGCAGGTACACACTGTGACATTCTATGAGGAACTAAATTTAACAAATTTGAGCCTCTAAGGAGGATCATTTTCTCTGTGAAAAACTTAGAGAAGCCTCACAAATTTCAAAAGAGGCTAAAGAACCAGATTTAGTCAAAGGATTTTCTAGTCTATCTGGGACACTAAACGACTCTACAGGTAAAGTGACTCGACTTAAAATGACTCAACTCTGAAGCTACAAGATCAATCAAGTATTTAGATTTTGTTAAATTAATAACATTCTCAGTGTCCTTCAGAATTTCTAACAAAATCTGTAATAACTTATTTTTATTTAGTTTTAAACAAGTAGATATACAAATATTAGTTAACAGGCAAAACAAGAGCTCAAGGGCAGGATTTATTAAATTGAAATATAGCTTCCACATTTCCATAACTATACATATAGCATTATGAAGACTCCATTGGCAGAATTTATAATATGTGTTGAATTTGAACCAAAATATGTGATCAGGTAAGGAACCCCATTTTCTCGCTCAGGTGGTGCAGAGTCCCACAAATCACTGTTCATCCCTGACAATAAAGCAATGACTGCAACGCCAGAGTTTCTCTCCTTTCTCCTTTTTAAGTCGTATTGCAAATGGGATAAATGTCTACTTGAAGGTGCAGAGAACGTGGGAAACAACGAAACAGAAATGTAAACAAACCAGATTAACAATCCAACAGAAGAAATGATCAAGATTCAGACCAAAAAACACCAACAAGAGAACACGGAAGCTACAGGTTCGCAAAATAAATCAACAATATACAGAGAACCATAACTAAAGGCTGAACTAAAACATAAAAACAGAAACAGTGTAGTACTACAAGAAATCTTAAAGTTAAGAAGGAACTGAAAAGAAAATGCAAAACAGACCAAAGTTCATGACAGTTTTTGTGTTTACCTTCTACATTTCCCTGCAGCTTTTATATCTGTCTCTGCTTCAACACACCTGAGTCAAATAATGAGGTTATTAACAGGACTCTGCACTGATGGGGTCATTATGTCTTTTGCTTCAGATGTGTTGGACCAGGGACACATCTAAAAGCTGCAGGAAACTGGCCCTCAGGTCTAGATGTGAGGACCCCTGATATAATCTAGACTCACAGGTTTGTTTTAGTTTCATTTACCCAGAATGCCATGGGCCGTAGTCCGCTTCCTGCTTTTGGAGCGGTCTATGGTCCGCTTGACATTTGCAAAAAAATTCAAACCGCACCACAGTTCATGAGCAAAGACCAAGTTGCAAAGGCGGACCAGAGTTAATTTCTGCACTCACACCTCCCCAAACAAATGTCGGGAAACAAACTGGAGTTTAATAAAAGTAGACTGGTGTGAATGCACCTTTAATTAAGTGGGAGTTAATGCCTTTACTACTGAATGAAAAAATATCCAATTGAAAATAAGGTGTTAGATATAAAATTATTATAACGGTACTAATATCTTGGTGACAATAGGAAAAATACTGTTGTTTTACTTATTAAACACAAGTAACTAAATCCCGTTATGCATTTGTTCATTCTGTAAGGAAAATGAATTTCTAAGCAAGGTGTACTCTCATAAAAATATTCATTTTACAGCTGAAAAAGCCTCAACCAGTGGCGTCCATTTTCACTTCTCGAGAAGAAGTGGAAAAGTCCTTCCTCCTCCTAACAGCCATGACAGCCAGGTCTGGAGGTGACTTGTTTGTGTCACTAATGTGAGCTTCCCAGCATGAAGCCCACATTAGTGGCTCATTCAGCGGAAACAGCTTAACATGTGCAAGTGAGGAGAAAAAGTTATTATTTCCTTTCTGACCCTCAACGTCTACTGACACACTTGTCGTAGATGAGTAAACGTACCGGGCTTTGAATGTTCCACAGTCATAATTTATCCAGCAGTTTCTCACTGCTACCACCAACTCCAAAACGATCCAATAAAGAACAGAAGAGAATTTTTTTCATGAAGTGGTCAACCCCAGACTGGGTGGAGTGCACCGCCCTTCAGCATCGTGTGCACTATGAACTTCAAGACCTGAAGACCTAGAGCCTGCTGCCTAGCCTGATGACACAAATGCTTTAAAAACAAAGCTTTCATTAGAAGAATCACTAAATCTGGACAGGACAACGGGTTTACAGCGTTTGGACGAGTGTGTTTACAACGTCTGCAAAGCTCAGCGAAGTGCAGTCATTCAACATCACACACACACAAATAAACATGTTTAATTCAAATCCATTTAATTGCAGCTCAAATGAATCCAATTGAGAACTGATTTAATCCACCAACAATGCAAAGCAATCCAATTAAACAAGTTCCTGATAATTAAATTCATCTCCATTTAAGCCAGTTACATTTGATGCCAATTCTGTGTCAATTTCACTCAAAGTCTATTAGAACTGTACTGAGCCAGAGCAAAACATCAAGTCGGATGGCAAACAAATAATTCATGTTCAGATGGTACCCAGGTTGCCATAGCAACCAGAGGCTTCAGGGACGACAACAAACTCTTATTGTACAATGTGTGACAACTTTGAATGTAAGCACAATTTTTTTATCAGGAAATAATAGCAAAATTAACAAAATGTCGCTTACCTGTGAAGGTGTCAGTGGGTAAATATCCCATCACATAGGAGAGAAAAAGAAAAGCACATCATTAATTTATGGCTATTAAGACATCAGAACAGTTTACATTTGACAGGACTTTTACATTTCTGTAAAAACAGGGTATTATTAGACTGGTGAGATCATTAGCGCTTTTGTATTTAAGCTCCTCACCAAACACAGTTCTTAAAAAATGCAAGACATGTTGCTTCAGCGTTGAGGAGTGTGAATAGTGAAGGGAGTGAATCAGCAGAGATGCCATGAGTTCCCTCATCAAGCTCAAAACATTTTCTATTCGCCCAGTTTAGACAAATTATGACAGACACAAGAGTCCATGTGCCCCTCCCACCCCCCCAACCCCTACCCCGCCACCCACCCCTGCCCTACTCTGGTCCAGACCCCATCAGTGACTGGGGAGAACCTCCTGGGATGAAGTGAACCTGGAAGCAGCGGTTACTGTTGCCAGTCGCTAACCTGAAAACGACTCCGGGAATGGAGTAGTTCCACATGCTGGGCAGACGTTTTTAACAATGTCCTTTTTTGGAGGGTGGCTTTAAGAAGGGAATGGATAGTAATTTACAACAACATCATATCCATCTGTTTTCATTTTTACTTGACCTGCAATGGGAACAGTGCACCATCAGGTCAGCTGGAATGAAATAAAATAAAGATAAAACAGATATAGAGTGGATCCCAGTTGAGTGTTTGCAGAATTTTCTGATTCCAAATTATTCACAGAGAACTTTGTCTATTTGAAGATTTTTCAGTAGTTAATATCTAAAACATCAAAAAGCAAATCCAGCTTGGAATGATAACATACCTAGATGCATTGCCGTCATTCTGTGAGTGCCACTTATATTAGTTGTACCCATCAGCATGGAGATAAACGTGGATGTTAGCCGTTGTGGTCGGTTTCTACTGAATGTATTAATCCATATTCATGTAAACGGTTTGGCAAAACGTTTACCTGAATGATACAGTGGTTTAATTTAATGCCAGGACTGTTTGACAAGGACCCAAGACGGCATGAGCCTGTTACTGGTATCAAAGTTTCTTCCATTGCACAGTTCTGATGGTTTGAAATTCTTTTTCATAATTTTCTTCAGCCGAAAGAAGGCTTATTAAATTTTGTCTCACTCACATACACAAATTAGATAAAGTTTAAGGAAAAATAATAAAAATATCACCTTTTTGGAAATATTAGGTTTTCTGAAAACTAATGGCTTACCATGTTGTCTAACTCTCATTAAGATAACACTGTTTTCAAAGTAGCACTGACAAGCTACAAGCAGCAAGTCTGTTAAGAGCTTAAAATACATCTTCATGTCTGTGTGTTCAGTCCCCTTGGATCTTAATGCAATCTTTGCATGATCCTCCTCATTGGATTGTTTTAAAACAAGCATCGATGATGTTCTTCTTCTGACCCCTGATTTTCTTAAACCTGCTGTGTGTTTGGCTCCACATTCTGACTGAGGTCATTACTGTTCCTGTCCACACACACAGGCAGATGCTCACAAAGCTTAATGTGGTGTATTATCAGTATTACTTCTATCTATTCATCTCTTTTCTAGGGATTCACCCATTCACATTTTTCACTTGTGATACTGATACAGATATCGGAGACCTAGTATCAGCTGATACTGATCCGATGTAGAAAAAAACTGATGAATTGACTTAAAATGTTTCTTTTTTAAACACAGACATAAATGTACTGAATCACTAACTGATTTGATAATTATGCACAACAACCATCTATTGGTGGATTACAGAACACTGAAATCCACCAATAGCTTCACAAGCTTGGTCGAATTTGTAAAAACAACATCTTTAATTTGTTCAGTAGGTGGAATTCGTAGGACAACAGCCACTGTATAATAATAAAGAAATTGGGTAACACTTTATTTGAAGGGACATGCATAAGACTGACATGACACTATTAAAAACATGACATAAGACTTATTAATCTTTATGAAGTAATCTTCATAAATGTTTATGACTGTTGTCATAAAGAGTTATTTGTTAAATAATGACACTTTTTATGCAAAGCTTTTAATGGGTTATTAATGCAAGGTTTAGTGCAACTTTGCATTAAAAGTGTCATTTACAGAATAGCACTTTATGAAAACAGTCATTGACAGCCATATTCATGACAGGTGGTATATCATGTTTATGACAATGACATGTCAGTCTTAAGCACGCCCCTTCAAATAAAGTGTTACCAGAAACCGAAAGGTTGACTACCTTGGTGTGACATGTAAAAATAAACTGCAACAAACGTTCTTTCAAATGGTTCAGAAAGTGCTTTTAGGAATTCTAAATATAATGTAAAATAAATAATTGTGGCACTCTATGCTTTGTGGCTCAGAGCACAAAGCATAGAGTTAAACTAAACAGATCTGCCTTATGATTTAGTATTATCACCAATACCCGATCCAATTTTTTTCATATTAGGACAGAAACAGATATTAATATCGGATTGGTGCATCTCTCCTTTTGTCAGATGCATTTCTGAAATATGTCAGACTTGTATGTTGTCCCCCTTGCAGACTCTGCCTCAGACTCCAGAGATGTAACAACTGGTCCTGTCCTCTCTGGCTCAGCACAGCACGGTGGGATTAAAGTTGCAGCATTAGATTCTGCTGACTAATCAATGAGGTAAGAACAGAGTTTTAGAGTATTATTATAGCAATAATAATACTCTTATTATTATATAACAATATTATTGTTATCTGATAATAATATAATATCATTATTAAAGAGTCAACATCTTAGATTATTTTAGCAGAAGTAGGTATAAATAGTTGTTGAAAATGTTAAAAATAGAATTATGTAGCAGATTTGTTTTCTTTTAAATTGCTCTGTAAATATGATAGTGTGTATTTTTTTCCTCAAGGTTATCATATCAAATCTCATACTGGCTTGTGACTCGGACGCACTGCAGGGGAATCTTTGTATGGAAACGACATAAGAATGTCTGATCAACTAATTTTATTCCAACTCTGGCTCACAATGCTGTGACAGAAGTCACTGTATTTACAAATAAGTGTTTACAAGCTTGACTTTTATAGTTCAACTAAGTAAAAGAGTTTTTATTTTGGTGTAAGTGTTTACAACAAAATAAAATAGGTTCAGCTCTTATCATTGGTTGAGTCTCTTGGGGCTAAAACAGGCTCATGTTTACACCATTCAAAGTTGAAGCAGGGAGAGAGGAGGTTTGGGGGTGAATAGTGCAAACAGATCTACTCCCGTTTTTTGAACAAATGCAGCTTTATTTTCACATCCTCTTGTTAATTCCAATAGGCAAGCCAGAGAACAGTTGGTGCCAAGAGCAACAACAGTTCTGGAAGAGTCACTTAGCTGTTTGTCTTTGTAATTACCTTGAGGGAATAGTCAAAGTGTTTTCATAACAGGCTTTCACTCACTAATTAAGTGAGTGAAGAATGATCACTCACTATCATTCTGAATAGTAAATTCCTGAATTTATCCTAAATTCTGAAATTTAGGAGAATTTTTCAGGAATTAATATTAACTACAAATAGAAGCCTTGGCTGGCACAAACAATGTATATATATATATATATATATATATATATATATATATATATATATATATATATATATATATATATATATATATATATATATATATATATATATATATGAACTGCTCTAAAAAAAACTAATCTAAGTGCCAGTCTGACTGCAAAAGAACTGTGCGAGGATTTGAAAGACTGGAGAATTGTGTAGCCAGCCATGCATGCACAAACATGACTCTTGAAATATCTTGAAAAAATCCATTTCTGTGTCTTTCCAAGTTAACCTCTGAATTACCTTAGAGCATTTTGGAGGCAATTTCGGTGAAAGAATTACAAATGGAACTTTAAAAAAATACAACTTTATGAACACGCTACTGTGTTCAACTTTATGAACACGCTGTGTTTTAGGGAAGGAAGAGGAAGAGACAGCCACTTTTCCCAAAATTCAAGTTGTTAATATCCCTGTATTAATATATTCAATAAATTAAAAGTATGTGTCCCACTAAAACCTGTTTGGCACATGCAAAGTACCTTTTAAAAATAACAACTGTTCAAACAGCATTAAATCTACTAGCACAGATTCCTGTATTAAAAATGCTTTTTATTAGCCTTATGTCATATTCTAATCCTAAATGTCATGTTTTCATTTGCCGGTGCAGAAAATCACTATGAGTAATAGAACTAAAGTCTTGAAAACATCCGTCTGGGTTTAGTTCATCTCTATAATGTTTTTCACTTAGCGATGGAATATTCTTTTTATTTAACAGCTCTCCAGCCACCATTCTGTCAACGTTCTGTCATGTACAGTCATAAGACATGACTCTACTTGAGAGTTCAGTCACATGGATCATCAGAACCCTTGTACAAGGGGGTGAAATGAGCTTCATCTGTAGGGTGGTTCCACTCCACCGGATAACCCCCCTTCCTCGTTGTCAAGGAGTGACTGAACCCTGCATACAAGAGTTTCAACGTCAACAAAAACACAAAACCTTTCTGAAAATGCCCTTAGGCGATCTGTGCCAGCTGTTTCAATCTGTTCTAGTTTTTATGCTAACCTCGCTCATGGGAAGAAATAATCACATTTAGTAACTTTTCACTTTAAGTAATGAGAGTATCTCCAATCATAACAACAAATATGAATTTTTACAACATATTGATCCTAAATATTGATCGTAAAATAAAGAAGCCTTTAGGATGGTAATAAAAAACTTTTACGCTTCTAACAGTTCCGAAACACGGAAGTCTCTGTCTCAGGAATAACACTGCGTTGTGTTTCTTTTCTTGGGATCTCGTTCCTCATGAAAACACTGTGTCTAATTTTAAAAGGTTCATTCTGGTAGATCCACACATTGTTACCAATAGTCTCCCCACTTATTGGAGCAAATCTGAGAGAGAATAAAACTGTCAGTTAGATTTATAGATGTACAGTGAACTGTTGGATCGCCTCCTACACCAACAGCTCCATTGTGGTTTGCCTTTTCCACTCTTTCTCTCTTACGCTTTGAGACACATTTTAAACAGCTTTAGTGGATCAATAGAGAAATCTTATAATTTGAGCAGCCTTTTTCAACTTAGAAACTGGATCTTTAAGGCTTTGGTATACAGTTGACACCAGATATTTACATACACTGTTGTTGATGTAAATGGATAAGAGTTAGGGTTCCAGTAGTACAATGATCGAATCTAACTTCTGTGTGCATAAGAGAAAATTGCCATTAAGTTCAAACTTGTGAAACCAATACTTTCTTGGAGTTTTTATTATATAATCATTCAACCTTGGGAAAAAAAACTTGCAACCCTTAGGGGCCTAAAATTTGTTATACGATGCTGAAAGAGAGTGTATGAAAACTTTTTTTAATACTGTATTTGATGGCTTTTATATTACTGCCTCATTTCCCAGACAGATTACATGAAGACAATGGGAACATCTCTGGGCAATGTGTGGATGTGCCACAACTTTCTCCAGCTGAAACAAAATTGAAGGTATTATCTTTGGACCTAAAGAGGAACGATAACGTCAACATTCAGCTTCAATTCTACAGATAGAAACTAGAGATCAGGTTGAAATCTGGGTGTAGTGATGAACTCTGACCTGAACATTCAAAGACACAGAAAGACAGTTACAAAGTTGGCCTTCTGGAAATGTTCTTCAACATTTCCAGAAGGCCAACTTTGGATTTAAGGACTGTCTAATCAAGATCTAGAGAAACTCATCCATGATGTGTTCACAGGTCTGACTAAAAAAATCAATCCTCCAGCTGTATCTGATCCAGAACGCTGCTGCTGGCATTCTGACTAAAATCAGGAAGCTAGAGCACATCACCTAGTTCTAAAGTCATTCCCCTGGCTCCCTGGATCTCAAACAATAGACTTGAAAATACTGTTGTTAGTTTATAAATCATTGAGCAGTTTAGCACCACAATACATTATAGAAAAATGGCATTTGACAAAATGCAATGTCTGTTATTGGTTTTCACAGTTAGCAGCATTAGCGGCTTACTGCTTTGCTGTGTGACTTGTTTTAGTGGAGAGAAGGATTACTTCATCTTAACCAGATGAAGTATTTTGGAAAATCATGATGCTGGCAGAGTGCTCCAAAAAATAGACTTTTCTCTTGATGTAAGAAAAACATGTCACAATATTCTATTATAACTTATAGAAACTAAACAACATATAGTATTATTACTGTACTGTTTTATATCTAAAATAAATATTTCTCACAAGTAACCATGGATTCCCTCAAGTAAATTCAGTTTTGAAATATCAAATAATGGTCAGTGGTAATGTAGCTACTGATACGGCTAAATGAATTATGAACAAAAGTCAACCAAAAGAACAAAACCAAAATATAACGGAGCTGCTCCAACATTCTGCCACCATGAGCGCCATAATTCACGAGCAATTGTGCATAAACTTTGTTTTTAGGGGAAGTATTGTTGGGTTC
The DNA here is from genome assembly GCF_019740435.1 of Gambusia affinis. NCBI lineage: Eukaryota > Metazoa > Chordata > Actinopteri > Cyprinodontiformes > Poeciliidae > Gambusia > Gambusia affinis. Next base: position 24,544,968 of record NC_057881.1, read on the forward strand.
TAATACTGCAAGGTCTAGAAGATCACATTACACCCTTAGTATAAACTAAAGTCAAATATAATTTAAGACAAGCTGGAACAAGAACATCAAGACAAGTAGAAGGAATAGGAATATGAGTGGGAATCAGTGAGTAATATCCAATAGATACTCAGTCATTTTTAGAACACATTTGCAAAAAGTCAAATTTAGGCTGTCATAAAGCAAAACATAAGAAGAATTTCAAATCCTTCAAACACTTGCCAACATTTCATTTCTGTGCATGTGAACAAACCAGCATAACAGTGAAAGGTTTGATGAGGGTGAGCTCACAGAAGGAAGATTAGGCATGGTTTAGGCTAATTAATGCAAAAATCTATAATCTTTTGCATTATATTCTCATTATTATATTTTGCAATATATCTTTAGGCAAAGTGAATATCGATGTCTAGTCATCAGGGTACAGGGAGCAAAGCTTTCAGAAATATATCATTGCTTTGCTCCCTGAGGTCTACAGAGAAAAGAAGAGTTCAGTGCAGGTTTTACTCCAATAGGGAAGCACATCAGGGCATAGTTTTAGAACGTTACATCCAGCTGGACAACAAATAACCGATAAGGAAAAACAGAAAGTCAGCTGGTGCAGCACAGAGCCACAGCCTATTATTACCCGTCTGTGCAGCAGCACCCTTTATTGGAAAAACACAAATTCTCCTTGACTCACTTTTATATGTGTGTTCTGGAAAAGGCTGCACAGTTTGCTCTCCCCACTGAACTTTAAATCTGTATGCTGCACTGTATCCTCTGTGGTCAGCTGCAGTGTTTTCAGTCAGCAGGAGTTCCTCCTTGAGAAATGTCAGAGAGCTTTCTTTTTCAGCAGAGTTTAGCTCTGGGCTGTTTAGACTAAGTTTTATCTAAACACCATCAACACTGGGGTCGGAGGAGGTTGATCCTCCAGATCAGACCACTTTAAAGACAAGGGAATGAAAGTACAACAATGCTGATAACATTATGATCACCCACTTTACAACATGGAGGCTCCCTGTTTTCACTACATCACTTCCTGTGGAGCCGTGACTAACTTGACCAATAAATATGTGCTCTCCTAGTTAGCACAACCAGATTGTTTAAAATGTTGAGAATTTTGACATGAGACTTCCTTCTGTCGCACTTGTTTTTCCCTATTAACACATGATTGAACTAGAAAATGGAAAACTTGAGGTCAATCTTTTAAATTTATTTTGACAAACCTACCCTCCGCCACCTCTATTAACAGTCATTTTAAAAAGACAGTCAGGAAATACTGTCTCCAGGGTTTCCCCAGTGTATTATAAGCCTGGCGGGCCACTAGGTTTACTTGCCCTACCACCGGCTTAGAGATGCACAACAATTGCATTGTCCCTGCATCAGGTGCTGTCTCCTTTAAAGGCTCAATTTGATTGCCAGCAATATTAGGTAGGGGAAGTGTGTCAAGGTAAAATTTCTATAAATCACTCCCCACAGCATGTTGCCATGTTTTTTTTGTGATTGTGTTGGTGTAAAATTACTAACACTAAGCCACCTTTTTCAAGAAGTAGCAATCAAAGTTACGACTGTTTTATTTAGTTTTGATTTGTGAAAAGTTCACTACTAAAATACAGTGATCAGTTTTACACCAAAATATTGTGAAATTCTTGCTAGATTTGCTTGCAAAGCTTGATAATTAGAGCTATTAAGCAGTTCAGGCTAAAGCAGTATCCCAACTCCCATTCTAGTTGACTAAAAATAATAAATAAAAGTTAAGACAAATAAATTAAAGAACAAAACCTCTGTTCTAACAGCGGTCTTAGATCTAAGATTTACAAATCCCTGTTGTATAAAAGTCTATTTTGTTGGTTTCTTGCACATGTAGTGATAAAATTAAAAAGGTACAATAAATTTATATGTCCACTTAAAAAAAAAACACTTTTTATGCCCCCCAAGTGCTTTCATGTTGATGATTTTGGCCCTGATCACAAAACGTTTCGACACCACTGGTCTATGGGAAACAGATATTAACATTTTAAGAGTAAGAGCAGCAAACTGACACTTTCTCACCATGTGTAAACAGATTCAACTTTTTATGGCACAAAACCCTTTGGTCTGAATACCAGTCAGTACCCGTCAGCCGGCATCTGGACAACACCTTTCAGCTCTGGGCATTAATCTGTAGCAGGAACTAGGAGTCTGTGTAGGAATGAAGGGTCTTTAAATGACGCTAAATACAGACAGATCTCAGCAGCAAACTGTGCTGCAGGGCACAACCAAAGACGGGCACGAGAGGCTGAGGCACACAGCCAATTAAAAAGCTAACAAAACGTCCCATCATGTTCTTACATCACCTACCAAAACCTCACCAAAACAAACTGTCAAATCTAGTAAAAAGAATTTTATTCCAACAAAAATATTTGGCACCTCCAATGTCAAAAAAAAGTACCTTAATGAAAAAACATGATAAAAAAAAGACACCACAATTCACCATTCAATCGCTCAGTGTGGTACTGCATGCACCAACATGCACTAATAGCTGTCAAAACTGTTATTTGTGAGAACAATTTTATTTGCACCTAAGTACATAAACACATCCACAGAGCTAGCCCAAGGCAAAGCAAACTAAGCAACATGTAAGGACATCTCCAAACCAGCAGGGGGCCACCAAGAGCGCTTGAATTCCACTCATAAAACACACCTCTAAGTCCTGTTTGTATTTCACAAATTCAAAAACTTTTTGTTTTTATTTCTTTGACTTCTTGCTATGAACAAAGCCTCTTTAATTGCTGAAAGATGAATCATTGCTGACTCACTAATAAGCTAACAAAGAGGTTATGACACCATCAAGAGTATGATCTGAGGGGCAGCCATCACTAAAAGCACCTCATGTTACCAACATGTTTCTTCTGACTGGTAGGAATGTTTGGGCTGACTCAGTCAGAGTCCTGACATGAATCGACCGAGAACCTGTCGAGGGAACTACAGATGAGGGTAATGGCAAAGACCAGGTCCAACTTCGAACAATTAAAGCTCATCACCAAGTATTACATTTTTAATGACAAGCATGCAAAAAGCTGATTAGCTATTAGAAGAAGGGTATGATTGCATTAATGTTAATAAAGATTTTTCTGGTGATTACTGAGGGCCGGGGGTAAGTCATTCTCAACATACTATTTAAAAAAGTCCCCCCATCCCCTAAAACTGCAATTCCTTTTACATTGTTGAATTTGTTTTGGAGAGATGCCCTCCCCATTTCCAAACAACTTCTTGATACAAGGGAAATCATTTGAAATCCAACTCCTCCGGTGGTATGAATAATTCATCCAGTCATTTATTGATTTATTTAGTCCTTTGAAAAACAGCCAGGTTGCTTTACAAAGATAATAGAAAAGAACTAAACAAAAACCCCCCAAAGAGAATAAATGAACATTACATCTGTTAAACGCTGTCTAACATGGGGCGCTTAGATTTAAAGCAAAGCCTTCACTCACTATTATACTCACTTTATATTCCTTAGTTAAATGGCCCTCTCTACACACTCACAGACTTTTACACTGGTATCCAACCTCCAGTTAGTTCCATGATACTTGTCATGTTAGATTTCACACAAAAAACAATACCACCACCTTTAATTTCAGGACTTTATCACATTTAGTGTTCCTTCAGTGCATACTGAGACTCTTCTGTTGCCAATGTATCATATCAATTTTAAAAAGTCTTAAGTAGATTGCATTGCTGCCTTTAAGTTATTTTTTGTGATGAATGTAACAAGTTTCTGTATTCAATGAGAGGATGAGTCTCAAGACATTTTCCTGTATAAATAAAGAATTTATTTATTTATTTGGATAAATAAAAGCTACAAATATGTAATAAAATGGCACAGTGCTCGTAAGCACATAAAGCCTTTGTGAATAAAAAAGTCTCACACTTTGATGTTTAAAGGCCCAGGTCAGTGAGTGAGATCAGACCCAGAGGAATCTGGTTCTGGGGTGTGGTTGTGGCGATGGAGGAAACCTGTTGCAGTGATGTTCCCCCCCTATATTTTATTTACCTCCTTTATTCATCTATGAAAATAATTTTTTGAGCAGATACAATGTGCTCCATTTCCACTGAAGGAATCCTTTCAACTTTCTAGGAACCTGGATGGTTTTCTTCTCGCCTCATTTGCACTCCCTCTGCCTTTTTCAGGAACCGCGGAGGCTTCTTCCTTCTCCAGGAAGGGAAAAGGTGATGGTGTTCAGGCCTTGGTGTTTCAACACCTCTTCCTGGGACAAGCCTGGGAGTCGGCTTCCGCTCTCTTTCATTCAGTTACATTATTCCAGAAAGTCTGGAGTAAGAGCATTTAACTCTTAATCATATCTACTACAAAATATCACAGAATAACACTCAACTGATCACTGGTGTCAGGACACCTCATCTACATGTACAGCCTTGTTTTGGTCCCCAGCGGAAAAATGCACACAAGAGCCATCCAGCCAAGTTCAAAACATTCCACAAAATGAGGTTCTGGTGGAAAAAAGTTCGAGAACCTACAGTCAAAGTAGAACTTTTACAAGTCCTCTGTTTCTAGAAGCAAAGCTGATACACTCACAGCTCCCTCTATAACACACACTGAGGTCTACTGAACCTCAGTGTCAATCTGTTCCTCATGAACTAAGGCACTTCTCATGACATAGCTGAATTATCCAGTTCAACATCTGTTATTAAAACTTTTCAATTAAACAGCCAATTCAAATGTCCTGCTTTACTAAGCTGCACAAACCATTAGTAAGCTGAAGTATGCTTAAACATGTCACATTTTTATGCACTTCCTGTAAATTTTTCTTTTGCTGTGCAGCATTATAATGCCCTCTACAGCAACACCGTTTGTTTAGCAGAGGTACTGCACTGTGGATGATTTTTAAGTATAAAAAATTTTAAAACCTAAGTTGTGGGACCCAGTTTTAAAATATGGGATAAGGAAACTGTCTGAAAAGAAATGAAGAGCAGTGGAGGCATGCAGAAAACACACATGCAGTGCAGGCAGGAGCACACACAGGAAGTACAAATGATCCTGACGTATGGAGTTGAGTCTTCCCTCTGTCTGTGCGGAATTGCTTGAAGCCAATCTTCAGCTGGATGTTTGCAGCCACATGACATTATTGAGACATGGGTGGCTGTGGTGGAGGGTTAAAACAGCGGAAGAGACAAACAGAATGCTGTAGAGATTCTGTCATCCATATAAATTACAGAAATATAACCCCTAAAAGCTCATCTTTGGAGCAGAAGCTGAAAAGTTTACAGGATGCCCTCTGCCCTGTGAGGTCATGATGATGGTCGAACGATTTCTAACAAAAGCATCCTTTACAGGTGATAAGGATTGTGCTGTTTCTGCTTCAGTGAAAAAAAAGTTGTTTTTCTAATCTAAGGAAGTAACATTAGAAATATAGGCAATACATTTTTACATAAAACAAAATTATGTTGGAAAACCTCAAAATACCCTTAAATGCAAAAATGCAGGCCTTCTGATGGCCTCCTGAAGCTACAGTCAGTCCCTCACAAACTCCTTTACACTTTGTTTTACATATACATATTTTTATTTGTTTGGCAACATTAGATCTAATTTTATAGTACAGATTTAGTTGACTTTTATATATGTAATGTAATTATATATGTAATTCAAACATCTCTTAATATTTGTTGTACTGTCTTGTTTTGCCGGTACTGTGAGGGGTCACCCTGGAAAATTTACCACTGCATCAACCAGCCCATGCAATCAATGTCAAGGCCTTTAACGTAAATAATAAATAATACACACACATGCAAAAGCCCTACACCTGCATATGAAAAATATGCAAACTGAACTTGCAGGGGTGTTGGGTGGGCAACGACACAGCAACACCTCTTTGCCATGATTCAGCAGTATGGGTGCTACTTCAGACTCCATCCTTCACGTCAGTTCCACTATATTGTCAACACCAATATCTAAGTGGGCAAAAATATGAAAGAGCTCCAGATAAACATTGTATTCAGAAGACCCAGAAATATCAAGGGGAGTAGCACAGAATTTAGTAAGAACAAGATTACAGAGAAAGTAATCAGTTGCTTGGCAATCTGGCTGTTGCATTCCTACTCATTTCTGCTAGATTCTCATCTCTCTTCATACTCTGAATGGGGTTTCTCCCATTGAACTCAATTTGCTCTGTGTGCAATGTAGGTAAACAGAAGAAGTTGTGAACAATGGCGTTGATTTTCTGCTCTGTTTAAGAATTTTAATCTGCCTCCACTTTTAGCAATGGCAGTGGAGGAAGTGAACGAAGCAGTTCAGTCCATGTTGATCACACTTCCAAATATAAAATATTGAATATCCTTAAATAAATGGCTAACTGATGTTATTGATGATCAATTTTAAGTCAAAAAATTGTTAATATGCTTAAATTATTATCTGCATGTTAATCTTTGACACCATGTTTGTCATTCTATTATTTAGAATCTTTTTGTATAAAACCATTAATATGAGTGTTTTGAGTTAATATGGAGTTAGTTAATATCAGTGATTTTAATTAGCTGCATAACATGCTCACATACTCACCAGTTTCTAATATGTTTAACTTTAATGCAACTTCTCTTCTAACCCGTTTGAAAAGTCTGACTTTTACTGCAGTTACTAATACAGATTGTTCCCATAAGAGATAAACAAATGAATACCTATATTATTTCAACAAAGCTACTATCTTCAAACTATTCTGTTTTCATAGCTTTCAAAGCTAATATTATCTTGCTTAAAATGGATAAGAGACTTTGAGTTCTGTGAGCATTTTATTTTTCGGGTTTTAGTACACTTTGAGGAAGGTTAAACTACAACACAGCTATTTAAAGCTGGAAATACCGCACTTTTAAACCAAACCAGCGTAGATGTTTTATATAATCCCTTTGCTGAAAAGAGGAAAAAAAAGACACTGCCAATTTGAGATTAGGTCACGCAAAGTCCAAAAAATCTAAAGGCACATGCAGGCTTACACTTTTATGATGGTGTTATTTTGTCCTTAATGAGCTTAAGAAGCCAAGACCCATTATTCGTAAGCACATGTGGGCTGACTTCACATCTCCAGCTGTATGAATACATAGTAGAGGAAAGAAAGAAACACACGCAGTCCAATCAGACTGCAAAGCATGTTCGAACTAAAATTAAAGTTTACAGCAATGTCAAAAATACAACTAATGCAGACAATACCAAGATAATGTTGCTTTTGCATGAAGCATACTGGGAGGGAATCAGGTTCCCACCAGGCACCTTATTAATAAAGATTTATTCTCTACAGAAACATGTTTAACTTGTTTCTGTAGAGAAACAAGTTAAACATGTTTAACTTGTTAAGTAACACCATTACTTAGAAATGGTGTTTCTAAGTAACACCATTATGTTACTTAGAAAACATAATGGTGTATTCACAAACCAATTTAATTTTGGACATCCTGATCAACTTGACATGAGGGAATAATAGACCTCTTTGACATTTCATTAGAACCCATGCTACCCATGAAAGTCTATCATAACATAAAGCCAAAGTGGAAATAAATACTTCAACCAAAAGAGTGCAGATTAAGAAGTCTGTATACCAAATTGCCCTTCAGTAATCATTAGACTTAAATAGAGAAGATGGGCACATTCAACTACCTGATGCAATAGTTCACACTACACAATTTTTTTGCCCCGATTTTCCCTTCAGACAATCTTAGAACGACAATCTTAGAACGGCAATCTTAGAACGTTGATCATTCTAAGATTGTCGCTTGTGATTTTGTAACCGATCATCCTGTAGTGTGTGGTCTGTTACCGTAGATCGTCATGGCCGCTCCGATCTACATTGGGGGTTTCCGACTGGGACCGTTAACCCAGCCTGTTGAATGTGACAGGTAACATTTCGTGCAAAGAATATAGAAATGACGAGGGGAGGCGTTTGATAGAAATTACTACTGCAGTTGATAAACCCGGTAACTTTTCAGCTGTTCTTCGTTAACGTGACATAAATAGGTTTAAATGATTTTCATTCAGTCAGGACATTACACTGACACTAGAGCCACATGCACTGCAGGTAGATTGTAGTAAAGCATTGATTAATGCCTGGTTTTAAAATTAGTTAACTGGACTTGTAGCCATTATTTTGTGCTCATTGTTGGACACCACACGACACGATCAAACTGATCGAACCGTTATACCTAGGATTTCTGTCGGCTAATGTGTGATCTCTCAGGTTTTGAAAATGGGCCGACAATTGGCAACAGCTCTAAGATGGTGTAGTGTGCGCTGGGCATTAAACTAAGGAAATGAGGAAGGGAGGGTCAGTGGAGAGCAGCGGAATTGAGCCTTCGTTCATTCAGTGTCATCAACAGAAAGAGAAAAATGCAATACAATACAATAAAGCCGATAATTAAAATGAGGTAGATAGTTTTCATTTATTGTGTGATTAATTGATTTATTGTTTAGCGCCACAGGCCTAATTATAATCAGAATATAGGCCGACTCTCACTCAATGCTGTAACAGTTTATTGACATTTGCAGCAGTTTTGGCTTTTGCACATCTTGACTATAGTTTGGACTTTGGAAAGTAAAAATATCTTGATTCTTTTCCTTCTTAGTGTGTGTAATTTAGATCATGGCCCTGTAAACCTAGCCTGAGCCATACTTCAGACTAATGGTCTCCATTATAAGTGTTTGTAGTTGATTCAGCTTAGTTGTAAAACAAGCTCATGTTATTTACCCTCTGCCAGCAGAATGGATGTTGGCTTTTTTTTTTAAATCGATTACAGCATAATATCTTAGCTACGATCAGGTAAACATTGTTCTATTTGTTGATAGCTCAGTAGGTTACCAGATTCAACCAGATTTCAGCTTGACCATCTTGACCATAACTGATTACTTTCCTTTGGGCTGTGAACAGACCACAGCTGAGACGGTAATTAATACCGCCTATCTATGCATTTCATGTCAAAGTAGTAGTTGTACAAGCAACCACATTTCCATTGACTTTAAAATTGTGCAATTTGTAATTATGAAAATTAATGTGCCTAATAAAAACACACCAATTTGGAAAAACCTTTTTATTGAAAACTTTTTTCAATAAAAGGTGATTTTTCAGCAATACCAAAATTAGTGTATTTCACTAAACAGAAATGGAAACACTTTCTTTGCACCACGAGTCATGTGATCAACCACTAATGACGAAAAATACAAGAAAGTCCCATTTGTCGCCGCCATGTTTTTTAGTAACTTATCACATGAACAATCTTATTCCCGGGTGATTTCAATTACATTTACCATGTAAAGGAAACAATTGCAAAATTGTGTTTTTTTGACATTTGTAATAGAAACATGACTACTGTACCATCTATAATAGGTTTACAAAAAACCAGGGAGTTAAACACCTTTCATTCATTTGGCTCAGACAATAAGGAACACAAACACCCTGCTGTAAAAACCTATATTAGATAAATCATGCAGGAGGAAGTTTGCACACTTTTGCTGTTATTTTCAACAATGAAATGTATATTATTTAGAGTTGCATAATATATGGCTGACCATCATAAAATAAGGAGACAAAAGGGGTCAGATGATAGACCTTGTCATTATTAATGTCACTGACGAAGGGCAAGTAATTTGGCAACTTTGTAAAACAGCTTTTAGCATGATCTCTAACTTTATGTAGAACAGCTGTCAAAATGTTTTGGTCATTGCGACCGAACAGTTTGACAGAGTAAGGATAACTATGGAAGAAAATCTGTTAGACTTCCAGAAGGTGGAACAACCCAATGGAAAACTTTACATCAAAGAATATTCATGTGTTAGATTGGTCCAATCAAAGTCCAGACTTAAATCCAGCTGGACTCTGTGTCAAGATTTTAAAATCGTTGTTCACAGAGATTTTGAACTTCTATTTTGTGACTATTTCAATCTGCAGATGTGCAAACCTGACGGATATCCCAAAGATTTTCAGCGGTAACTGCATTTTGACACATGAGACATGAGCTCAAAGTGTGATACCAGATACCATTTTGCTTTCACTTCACAATTATAAACTACTTGGTGATTGTAATGTAGAATCTGATCTGAAAACATTTAACTCTGTGACTGTAGAGTGACCAAATGGGAGGTTTCTGTACTCTACCAGTTCACAGCGACCTCAGCTTCCTGGCAAAACAAGTTTGATCTCATCTTTTGTCACAAATCTGACATGGTGAATATCAAACTGAAACACAACAGCAAGACTTTTAGCATTCAGTAAGTTATGATGCCATGCTGTTGTTGCTGGTTCATGTTAGCAGTTGCTTGTGACAGCTGCAGAGTACAATATGTGCTGGCAGCCAAACATCACACCACATGCAACAGTTTGTCAAGACTACAGCCTCCTTGTCACTAACTCAGATTGCCATATTGCATCATCATACATATTGCATCAGTTTACACCTGTATAAGTCTGTGTTTGAAAGCGCTTCAATTGTAGATGACAGAATATCGCTCTTTTGTGATTAGTAAAATCACTCACTGTGTATCCCTCAGAAAAATGAATCAATTTAAATTAAAGGAATCCCTCCATGGGTGATTCCACAATAAAGAGCATTTATATTATACATTTAATATCGGTGCTGAAAGTGATACGGTATAAAACGGTAGTACCACAGCACTTTCGAATTTGAATCATCAGAATACCGGGATTTTCCCCGTTGTTTTAAAAGGTTTACGTTAATCTGGTTTTCTCCATTCGATACGCTTCCCGACTGCTCTGCACCGTAGGAGGTAAAATAAATAAATAAATAAATAAATGAACAACAAACCCGTCGCACCAAACTGTGAAACAGGAGGACCAAGATGTAGAACGGAGCAACGAACTAACTAGATGTGAATCAGGATCAGAGAATCTGGCAGTTAACAATGAAAAATCACTATGAGAGGCAAATCAGGTGAAACACATGATGATTAGTCGGCGGCGGCGCAGCAGGTGATGAGTGAAGATGATTGGTGGTGAGCGACTGAGCGTCGAAACAAATGATAAAATAAAACTTTTTCGTTTTACTTTGTTATTGTTCATTGTTATGTCCTAAAGAGAGCATAACAATGAACTAATACTAATCAATTGATAATACTAATCAAAGAAAACTAAATGGAAAAGAATGAAGCACAAAATGCAAGAATAAACTAAGAAACTAAAGTAAATACAGAGGAATAGACTTTTATGGCAAGACCTTTCGAGCAATAATTAATACAGAGGACTTTATGGCAAGAACAACAGACATTGAAAAATAATATTGTTGAAGTGCCATGGGTTTGTTGAGACAACATCTAGTACTAAGAAGAAAATTGCTTTACAGACCATAACAGTAAGAAACTTATCATTTATTTATGTTTTTAATTAGTTTTGACATATTTATTTTTTCAATATTAGTTTTTATGTCAGTGTTAATCTCACGAGGTTGTTCAGTGACTCCATGACACTTTCAGTCTGACTCATTAGGATTTGATTAAGAACCAGCTTTGTTCTTTGTAATTTCTGTCCCGTAAAACTATTAATCTATAAATCAATAGACAGGTCTATATAAAGATATAATCCATGTTTCTGTCCCATATTTGTATGGCATTAAGGATCTGGAATTTTTACTTTTCCCATGAAAGCTCTGGTTTGCACAGTAAATGCCATGTGGGTGAAATTTTATGAATGATACTCTGATGTCCCATTCTCCTGAAGGCAGCACAGAGCTGCACCGCCAGAAACTCACAGAAACACTGAAGAGAAGATGATTGATATAGTTGGAGTTCTACCCAGGCTTTAATGTTGCAGAGCACTGTTGTTTTGCAAATAGATCAAAGTTTAAACTTGTATTAAACTTTCATCTGGTCATTTTGTGCAAGATTTAGCAACTAACATCAGAAAGTGGCACAGAACAACAATATTTTTTTCCACTCTGATTGGCTACTGTTCGGCCTACCGATGTTAAGTTGAATGTTCATTGCATTTTTCGTAGATGCCTGTAAAAATAATTTCTATTCCCGTGGCTTTTTTGTTCTCTGGGAAATTATTTTTGATGATATATACAGAAACAACCATAAATATCAAAACATCAACAATAGTGATAGTAATATTAATACAATAATATTAAGTGCAAAGTAGCCTACAAATTCTATGATGGGGACCTGGATAATGGACAGGGAGGCAGTGGCCCAAAAAAGGTTGAGAAACACTGATATAATGGAACCCAGAGGACTCCATTGAGTCATTGGTTTGCACTGTCCACTCCTCCTGGACTCCATGTCGCAACAGCAAACATTTGCTTGTATTGTACACTGAGCTATCATTTATCTGGAGCATGCATGCAGCAACTGTGTAGAGGAAAACTCCCCTTTAAAAGGTATAAACCTCCAGTATATATTCAATCATCAGTTACATGCTGTGTGAGGTCAACTGTTTGAGGATATTGGAGGTATTTCATCCTTCTATTGTATTTAAGGATCATGTTGCAGAAGATGCAACTGGCTGTAATATATTTAGCCTTCAAAGCGATTCTGCTGTGAGCCCAAATAAAAAGATGAAGTTTGCACAATATGTCATCATGCAAATATGTCTCGCGTTATTGGAACCACCAAGCAAAATCGTTAGGCAAACAGAGTAAACATTCCTAATAATTGAACTACTAAGAACTGATTCTCCATTTTCTTGGGCAAAATATACTTGTATTGGTATTTGTTTTAAAAATACCAAATGTCTGAGGGAGTCTTCCTCAACCTGTGCTCCAGGACCACTGATGATCCACGAGAACCCTGTACTGGTCCGCAAGATACTGCATGTAAACAACCATTTATTTGCTGTGACATAAGCTCAAAGTGTGATTCATACATAAAAATGAAAATGAATAAGTGGCCTAAAACCGGGTCACTCAAAAGAAAGGCTAAAGATAAGAAAACAATAGGATTACTTATGACTGGAGAAAGTCATGTCATACCTGCTGAGAGTTATGATGTGTTATTCATGAGCAAATTGATTCTTTTGAACGACTGTATGCTGTGAACAAGTTTCAGTTCATGAGAGCTGTTTATGTTTATAATGCTCGGCTCACACTTCAACAGCTATTGTTATTTTTATTTATTTAAAAATGATTTAAATAAATAGATGAATAGATTGTATTCATCTATTATGTAAAGGATGAATATAATTAATAACAATGCGTGCATATTTTTTACTTTAACAGCACAGAAGAGGCTTTATGATTCTGCCAAAGCAATTTGAGTCTGTTTTTCCCTTTTTGCACTTCCAAATCAAAAATAGCCCTAAAATGTTATTAATATACAACAGCTGTAGTAAAGAATGTCTCTTTTTGATTTTCATAGATTTGCTTGACATCAACTGAAAGCCTGGAATCCATACTTTCAGTACCTGTAAATAACTCAAAACGCCACAAGTTGATGAGTTGATGGTTTTGTTGTGGCCAGTCACATTTACAGAACAGCTTTTTCTTTAGAATGACCAAAGAAGACAACAAGTGAGTTAAGAGACTAATATTTTAGGCTATATATAATAAGATGTTGTGTTATTGCAATTTTGAGTTAGGTGGTGCACAAGTGTTTGTTAAATATGGTCCTCAGCCTGAAAATGTTTGAGCAACACTGGTTTAAGAAAACATAGTTTATGCTTAAGACATTTTATGTCATATTTGCACAATGAACCTCAGTAACAGAGCAAATATTTTACAAGTGGATATTGCTTATTTTATAAAATGATAATAAAAATCTCTCTAGCTCCTATTTCCAAATTGGAAGTTATTAATCAGCATATGGAAATGTAGCTTTAACAAGAGCTTTTTATTAATCAGTTGATCAATTAGGTCATTTAATTTCCCCTTGGGATTAACATAGCATTTTTGAATTGCAGTGTGATGTATATTTTACCTTCATCGTATCCTTTTAGCTCCATCAAAGCCATTCTCATTGAACACTCATAATTACGGCATAACTCCTTGCTTTACCCCTATAAGGAGCTGAGGCTTGCTGCTGCATGTAAAACTGGCAGCTGCAGTGGCAGAGGGAGAGACTCTTAAGGGGGAACAACTGAAATGTCATTTTTTCCAGCTATTTGCTCCGGTGCCACAAAGCGCTCAGCTGCAGCAATACAGAAGGATATGCTGGAGACTGCAGACACAATTACTGCTCTGTGAGTCAGTGGCTGTCCAGACCAGCCACTACAAACACGAGCAACAAAGCAGACTTTAAATACCCTCAGCTGACAACTGATGCTGCCTTCAGGAGCTCCCAGGGTGCCCACTGTAATAGAGACTCTGATTTTCTGCTGCTATGAGTCATCCATATATTACTGTGTAGACTGGAGTTGGTTGTCACATTGTTACTACCACATTATAAAATTCTGATTTCACACAACTAACGTGACATTCTATCCATTTTTACAGTGCTTTAAAAAGAGGAGGTACATTTTCATTTCCATTAGCCAACTTATTTTTCATCAATGTTCGCAGAATATTAAACATCTAAAGAGGATGCATTGGGTTTTAGTTGATGTAGCAAACTAAATCTATTTAGTAGTTTTGACAGGTTTGCTGTCAACTGTGTGAACATTACAGAAACAGTTTATAAACAGAGTCCTGGAATAAGAAATCTGCTCCTAGTTGGGTTTAGGAAACTGATACCTGCTCAAGTGCAGGACTGATATATGTATACTTCTTCAGCTATTAAGCAAAGATAGCACTTTGTTTCTACAAAGTGCTGTGTGTGAAGAAGTCCCATAGCTCAGTCTGCAGCAGTACCTGTGTGTTTGTGCTGTGTGTTACAGCTGTGTTTGCTTCTTGTCATTGGTCTGAGCTGTAGTTTCAAAATAATCATAGAGTAAGGACTCAACTTCATTGACAATTTTCAAAGGTCAAATAGTTCTACAGTTTGAGACTCTGAACGGGTTTTTGAACTCTCTGAAAGGTTTTATGTTAGCAACACCAGAATAAAAATAATAAATTAATAAGAAATAAATAAAAACTAAACCTGAAAAGAACTGAGATCCTATCTACTGTTTTCCCCAGGGCAGGGGTGGACAACTCCAGGTCTTGAGGGCCGGCGTCCCGCAAGTGTTAGATGCATCTCTACTTCAACACAACTGAGTCAAATAATGAAGTCATTAGCAGGACTCTAGAAAACTTGACTGCACTTAGGAGGTGATTCAGCTGTTTCAATGAAGTGTGTTGGACCAGAGAGACATCTAAGAGCCGGAGGACACCGGCCCTCCGGGACCAGGATTGCCCAGCCCTACCCTAGGGACTTTGTCAATTTTTTACTAAGGGTCTGGGGGGAGAGGTATTTTTAAGGGTGCACAGATTGCACATTAAACCTGACTACTACACATACTAAAACTAACATGCTAATAAACTCACTAACCCTAAATGACTAAAACTCCTAACTTACCAGTTAAATGAAAAATTAGGATAACGTCTCAAAATGGGTTTTCTTTTCATTCTTCAAATTAATTATATGAAAAGTAATTAATAGACTGGGCTTTTAATATTTTATTAAAACTAACACAAAAAATAACGTTGCAAAAGTTAACATTGGCAAAACAATGGTTTAAATGAGTATGTATTAGATTTCTGAGTGCCAGTAAATGCCTCACTCAGCTCCCCCCTCAAGTATTTGACTAATGTTGGGCCCATGAAATGGCAGAAGCATTTAATCACTCACTGGTATGTAATTAAACAGCGGATATATATACATAAGTGCTGTTTAATTACATACATGTTAGAACGTACCAAGTAATTCCAGTGACAATATCTACTATGTTACTGTATGTTCACCTAACCTCCAAACAACATAGCAGAGTCAGTAGATAGAAAATAGCAGGAGCTTGTTTACAAACCAGAAACAGACACGCAAGTCTTCTAGTGCATTTTCAGTTGAAACATGCTTGTTCTTCATTCAGTGAAGTAACTAGAGGTGGGTTGGATAACCAGAAATTGTGCACAAGTGAAAAGAGCATTTCTTCAAAGTAACATTAACCAAGTAAAATTGAAAAGTATGATGCTGTAAAAATGACAGCACCTAAAGTACAATTTCCCCCCAAAATGTTACTCAAATAAATCTAACTGAGAAAATGTAATAAGTGCTCCTTTCTGTGTTCCACACTAGTAATTTTACCATTCTAGTAATTAATCCAAGCATTAGCAAACATACTAATGCTTGGAATGACAAGCTCTGAAGTTATGTTTGGAGTTTCTGCCAAAATTACTTTTCTTGTAAATGTTTAATTAATTATGCTTTGTTTCTGAGACATAAATGCATGTTAAAAATGAAAAAGAAAATCCACTATCACTAACTACAACTAATTTCATAAAAAAACAAAATAAACTTGCATTAATCTCAAACTACAAAATAAAATGTAAGCAAAGGTTTGTAATGTATAAAACATGTAAGTAGCCACCTTCAACATGGCAGAATGAAGATTACATTTAGTCATAATTTTTATTATTATCTATGCAAAAAAATTAGTCTATTAAAAATCTTGTCAAAACATAATTTGATTAAACTAGAAATAATTGTACAATCTGCCTGTGTTCAGTCATGAGCACAACTTCAAAGGTACCTTGATTTGAAGAAAGGAAACCAGTGTTTCCCCTCGCATTCTTCTGAGGTGCCAGGGGAGCAACCAGACCACAGTAGGGTTAAATGTGCCAAATTTGTTTTTGTGGCAGCAGTTTGCTCTCCTGCAAGTATCATCAGGAGTTACTGCTATTTCTATTAATAAAAGAAAATTCAAACTCAAAATACTTCCCAAGTGAAATTAAATCAGGGGTACACTGATTGTAGTTTTCTGGTTTTCACCAATATTTTAAAAACATGACTGATTTTGGCCTTCCTATGGTAAATATAGCAAAAAAGCTGCAAAATTGGCAACAGTAGGCTGACTATAGAACAATCCAGACTTCTCTTTGAGCCTTGTGGTGGTAGAAAGATCTGTGGATAAGATGATTTTCACATGTAAGTACTGACCAATTGTCGATCACCCAAAATTAAAGAAACTGTGGCCAATCAAGCCTTTAGAAAAAGCTTTCAGAAAAATAAAGAAATCCACACACCAGTTGAAGGTAATAGTTGGCTAATTTTACCAAACTTAACATGTTTATATACAGTACAGACCAAAAGTTTGGACACACAGTTGTGTCCAAACTTTTGGTCTGTACTGTAGGTCTGGGCGATAAAACAATAATGATAGCTATTGCGATAAACACGTGATCAATATCAATAGAAAATACATCTGATACAATGTTGATAATGTCACTGGACTTTGATCCAGAATCACATGGCATTCTGGGGGATATAGGCAGAGGAAAGACTCTAGCCACTCAACCTCTAAGGTTACGTTCACACTGCAACCTGAAGAGACCCAAATCTTAATTTTTCCCCTTGTCTGTATCTGATCTTTTCATGACAGTGTGAACAACACAGATCGGATTTTTACAAATGTGACTCCACTATCACTTGGATATGTATTCCTAAGTCCGATTCCTATCTGATCTTTTCAAATGTGACCTGTGTCAGTATGGCTAGGTTGCACTCATCCGGCCTTTATGTCACTGATACTCAACAAAAGTCTCTGTTCTGCGTCCTGATACGCAGAAGCAGGAAGAAAAACAGCAACCATGAAGAGGATTAAGTTGTCAATGTGCTGGCTCCAGTTGAACAACTTTAAAATAGCAAAACATGCTTACATCCCCAAACACATGGCAGCTCGCTACACGTTTCGTTACTGCGTCCTCTTCTACACATGAAGGAAACTTTTAGCTTGTTTGCAGTTTACATGGGAGATCACAGGCATGGATGTTGTTTGAGAACAACCATGCAAAAAAATAATTGGATTTCACAAAAAAACTGGAAATGAGCATCAAGGCCTGCAGTGTGAGCTTAGCCTAAGAAAGATTTGTGAGATAATCGGACTCATGCAATCAATGGCTAGCTAGCAAACATTGATTGCTAGCATGCGCAGCAGCAGTTTCATGTTGCCTCCAATGTACTCATCAATCCTTGGCAGTCTGTGTGTACTTGAAGCAGATTCAATGCAGACGTCTGTTGGACACATCCCTGCAAAGGTATATTTTCAGAACCGCATACAGATACTCAGTGATGTACTGACTTGCATAGGAAAATGGCGTGCAGGAAACCGCAATCACATCAAACTGTTCAGTATGCAACACTAAGCTGATAATGTTGAGAGTCAGGGCAGCCGGACTCAAGGACGCGCAGTCTGCCTGCCGCTCTGTCTATGCAGCACTGACACCAGGCTGCACTGGTGGAGAAGAAACGGGGCTAGGCGCCCAACTAACTCATCATGTGGGAGCAGTTTCAAGTTTCGCCACCATGGCCCATAACTACTTAAAATAAAAAAGAACAGGGTGGAGTGAAAGGAGAAAATGAGTACAACAGCTTAAGAGAAAATTGTGTATAAAACAGGAGAGGTCACGTCACCACTTTGGCAGTATTTGGATATTTAAAGCAAGAAAATAATCTATAATTATTGATAGCCATTGATATGAAATTTTTATTTTCAGCCATATCGGTCAGTCTTATTATATCCATAGGATACAAAGTTATTAGCAGACAATAAACATACCTTTTGTTAAATTTGTTTCTGTTTTCTCTGTGTTAGTAAAGATGGTCGAGGCTCTCCACATTTTCCTCAACAGTTGGGGGCGCTAAGTCCACCAAAACGTTTGGTAGACTTCTGGACGTAGCAACAGACTGTCAGCTCTCCAATAGAATAGAAGACCATATCGTATGGCTGTTTGGATATTATTCCTGCAGGCTCTTGATCAGCCAATAAAGCAGAATGACATAAACACCCACCCTCTCCAACTTCTCCCCACTTCCCCACTAATGTAACCATATAGTACAGTAATATGAAAGCTGTGAAATTGTAGTCAGTGAACATATTTATAGTATAACATTGTGTGTCAACAATATGAGCATTTTCAGTTTGAACAATTTTAAATGGCCAAACTCAGGTCTGTCTGGCTACCAGTTAGCCTCCAACTGCTTTTCTACAAACGCCAGTGACATTACACCTTTCCAATACAGATAAGGGAATTATTATAGATAATAACTTCATAAAGTTTGCCTTCCAAAAGTTCCAACTATCCTTTTAATAGAGAAATGATTCATGAAGGAAGTTCCACCAATGAACTGAAGTAAAAAATGTGACCACCAAAGCTACTCAACATAATTATTTTGACTATTTGATCATTTGCCTGTATGCCTTTCCTAGTAAAATAAAAAACTGTAAAAAAAATAATAAAAATGTTGACCGACCTGAATGCATCACTTTGTGCTCACATGGCCACATGTTAACCTAACCCATGTAACCGTAACCCATCACACAACAAGTAATTAACGACTGGACGTAAAGTGGTGTTAAACAAACGTCACGCTTGAGAGGCAGGTCGTTCCTCAAGTTCAAACACCTCAGTGATGTGGTGCAAAGCTAGTGACACAGTGACTGCAGCGTCATGGTCAACCTTTAAAGTCACTAATGCACTGGGAGCGGGGTTTGCTTATTCCTGCACACCAGATGTTAATGGAGGGATCCAGCGAAGTTCAAGTGCCAAAAAGCGAAAGCTGCTGCTGAACGCGGAAATACACACAATATCTAACTGCAACACGATTATAAGTGAGTGAGGATATGCTGGAAGTGTTAGAGTATGAACTAGCAGGTTTACAAAGTGAACGTTTACGGGCCCAAACCCCCAACTCTATCAAGTATAAAGGAAAAAAGCTAATCCGGTTCGTTCCCCTATGGAACTCCGTGTTAAATCCATATGTTTTTAACTCTCTTTCTTCAATAGACTTGTAGCGAGTTTTACAAACAACTTTGGTTAAAATAAAGAATTTTTACGAGCAACAATATAATTCGGCGCCCTTAAAACAACATAAAGCTTGCAAAAACGTACAATTTTTTTTACAAAATCTCCCTTTACTCTGGGTATAACACAGGGATAACAACTTGCCATCTTAGCAGCGTTAACATACATTAATGTTGAAATAATCCTCCTATAACGTGCAGTTAAAAAAGAATTTCTGCTCCGAACTGTCACAGAAGATTAATGGCTGCTTATAAGAAAATAAACATACGTTTACAGATATGCACTTTTTAGTACAAGCAAGATAGGGTTAAATTTCAGACATTTTGAATGTAATTCCACAAGACATAAAGATGTTTAACCTTACTGAAAGCATTTAGCCTAGAAAACAACATTCAGTCCATGTGGCTGGTATATATATTTAAAATGTCCCTTTCAAAAGAAGCTGTCATTGGCTAAATAGTCATAAAAAGCCCCCCTCCACCTTAAAAAGCGAAACGTACCGCATATGCACCACGAAGCTTGTATCCAGAAACGAGTCGGTGTCCTACTGGCCGTGCATTCCACCTCAGCTGGATCCAGTGTTGCTCTCCGTGGGCCAAGCTTAACGGGACACAGCGCCAGGCTCTAACCTGAAATGACCCGTGCCAGTGCAAATCAGGCGAGGGGCTACACCCGCGCGCTTGTGCCTGCGCGCTGCGGAACGCGTGCGCGACTACCACGGTCCGTGACGGCCGAGAACTTGAACATGGAGCCGAAAACAAGACATGAAGAAATTACAAAAAGAGGAAGAAAAACACGACGAGACAGCACTAAGACCGAATGTTGTAGCACAAGAAGTTGGAAGCACAAGAAGCTGCGGGGAATCCGAGAGCCGGTTCAAGGGCAGGAACAAAGCCTCGCCCTAATTACAAACTCTAAAGTTCCTTCTTTTCTTTTTTTTTTAGGGGTATTTTAATGTCTTTTTTTCTCTATAACGGTTGATAGCAGTACAACTATTTGACTGGTTAGGGTCTTATGAAATAAAAATTATGTCTCAATATTGTTGGTCTTTGACCTATATACTCTCTATAGTTCTGACTTGCTTACAGATTTGTGTTGAATCATTTTTTCAAATTGTTTCAAATCATTTTTTTCTTTCAAATTGTTTTAAGGATTATTATTACACTAACAGAAGACAAGAAAATAATAAAAAAAAAATTCAAATTATTTCATTGATGAAGAAAAAAGAGATCTGAATTTGGATGCGACAATATATGAAATAGTAATTACCCCCTAATGCTTATAACTCGTTCCACCCTGGGCAGCAACAACTCCCATCAAGTGTTTATAAACGGTAATAAGTCATACCCATTACTGTGGAGAAATTTAGCAGTAATAATCTTAATTCAGATACATTGAAAGACAAATCATTTTGTAGTCCCTTCTCCACAGGCTTGGCTTTAACCAGATCTGTCACAGTCAGCAATGGCCAGATTTGTAGATCCTGCCCGCAGTTCTAACTTCCTCCTCCACGTTTTAACCATTCCTGGTGTAGTACAAGCCAGACCAAGCTGATTATGAGTACCATTCTCCTTAACACTGATTTGCTGTAGCCCCTGCAGCAGAGAAAGACTGTAGATGTTAGATTATGTGGTAGTTCACACATGTCTAAGCAAAACCTTCCTAGAAAGGTTGCAGGTTGTTCAAAGTGGTTCTGCATGGCTTCTGTCAAAACCCCGTGTCCCAAATCTTAACACGTGGCTCCAATAGCGATGCAATTGCAGTGACTTTCGATTTGTTTTAGAGAAATTTAAGATTCTTTTCTCGACCTGAAGAACTCTTCTTGGACAGGCACCACACTCTATCAAATGGGGTTTGTGCCCGTGTGTTATAATAACGATGATAATACATCTAATTTGCATTGCACCTTTCAAAACAGAATTGCAAAGTCCTTTATATTACTTTGCAAAATCAAAACACACAAAATACACAAAAATAAACATGCAGAGAATCAACAGTTAAAAGCCAACCTATATCTGAGTTTTTAAGAGAGATATAAAGCAGGGCACTGAAGAGGGTAGTCTAATACTAAGTGGCAGGGCATTCCATTGAAGAAACGATCTGACCATAAAAACTCAATAACCCTTAGTCGATTACCTCTCTCAGCACAGAGAGTGCCTAGAGGGGTCAGATGACTTAAGAAAATGACTTAAAATCATTAATTGATTTAAAATCTAACTTTAAAACCTTAAAATAAGCTCTGGACATCACAGGTAACCAGTGCAAAAAGACAAGAGTTGAAGTCCCTCGTTCTCATGCGACATCACACTTCCAGGAACTTTGGAACTAACAGCCATCTTGGCAGTCAGCCATTTTCTTTTTGTTGGTCTTGAAACCATCAATCATCTAGGATGTACGCTGCACTTGCCTCCTAAGCAGGCATGAATCACTTCTGGTTCAGATGTGTAGGAACTATGTATGGGTTCTAGTGAGGACTCTATCTGCTGTGTTCTGTCCTAATTAGAGACAACTGAAGGCTTTTGTGCAAGACCAGTGAATAGAGAATTTGTAGTAATCAAAATGACATGAGATAAAAGAATGATACAGGGTTTGAGCATCAGAGATAATCGATCTTATATTGAAAATATTCCTAATAAAAAGCAGTTCTGTTGACATTTAAGTGTAATAATGGCAAAACAACAGTGGTTTAAAAGACTAAAAATCAACATAGTATCAGAATATAAAAATGTAAAGGGATCTTTACATTTTTATATAATGTAAAGAGACAGTTTATTAGATGTCTGTTAGATATCTAATAAACTGGGAGATGACTTTATGCCGTTAGTTATATAAATCAAATCATATTGTGAGAGGATGAAGTGAATCAAAGGGTTGTTTTGTCTCTAAACAGTGCATACAAACTGAACTCTATTTTTTGGAGATTTTGCTCAAACAACGAAGCAAAATGATTCACATTTTCCAGTAGATGATGTTTCATTCATAAGAACAAAACAAAAACAATTAGAAAATTGATAGTCTTAAAAAGCAGTTTTAGATTGTAGGGAGAGGAGGCAAGAACTGGTGAAAAATACATAGAACTTTCTTGGTTTTATTGTTCAAGTAAAAACTTTTTGGAAGGTTTTGCATGATAGAATAATCAGTGTGTAACTTTTCTAAAAAAATTTTTTTTAATATTTCTCTTGAAAGTGTCACTGTCTTTGTTTATAAACTTTTATAAAAATATATTTTTATATATCTCTTGAAAGTGTCACTGAAAAAAAATCTGTGAGAAAAATTGAGCTCCTCTGCATTCTCCCAGTGCTCCCTATGCTAACTATAAACAACCAATCAGAGTCAGGAGGAGGTTCTTAGTGCTATCCATCACCCTCCTGCTCATCTCCCCTCCCAATGACGCTCTGCTATGCTGCCTCTGGCCTGTTGTGAATGCTAAAGCTAGTTAGCATTACCCCCCATGATGACAGCTAACTGATTTTCAAGTAACTTAAGTTGCAAATTGTTTCTCCACCATTTACACATTTAGCAGCATATACACAAGACTGACTGACATATGTCACGACATGGTGACAATTATAACAAACATGTGAAAAACATATTTTTTATGTAAGTTACATACTGCCTGCGACAGACTGGCGACCTGTCCAGGGTGAACCCCGCCTCTCGCCCGGAACGTTTGCTGGGGATGAACCAGCAACCCTCCCGACCCCATTAGGGACAAAGGGTGAATAGAAAATGGATGGATGGATGGAAGTTACATACTGCACCTTTAAATGAGATCAAGAAACTGTGACGCAAGTCTGTTAAACTGATCATCAATATGGATTTTAAAACTACCTAATAGCAAAATGTTTTTATAGTTTTTTGTAATAATTGAAAGAAAGTGACAAATTCTGTTAAAAAGTCACCTTTAGAATATGGATGCAGCATAACAAGCCAATAAAAACGCTATGACTGGAAGAAAAAAAGGTCTAAAGTTCAAAACAAGTTAATTACCTCCAGAAACAAGAATATATTTATGTTTTATTAAAGGTAGAATAGAAATACCCCTCAGTGGGACAAAGGTTATGAAGAGACCACTGCACGGAACCCCATTGAAAACTGCCTGGCTATTCCAAAACATTAGTAATGTTGTTTCTGGTCAGGATTTTTTCTGGACGCCTCCCTGGTGAGGTTTTTCAGGCACATCCCACTGGGAGGAGACCCTGGGGAAGACCCAGGACACGCTGGAGGGATGATGTTTCTCAGCTGGACTGGGAACGCCTTGGGATTCCCCCAGAGGAGCTGGAACAAGTGGCTGGGAAGAGGGAAGCCTGGGTCTCCCTTCTTAGGCTGCTACCCCCGCGACCTGACCCTGGGTAAGTGGAAGAAAACGGACGGATGTTTCTTAATGACTATGAACTGGTTTTCTTTGCACTATTTGAGGTCTGAAAGCACTGCATCTCTTTCATTGTTTTGACCTTTTCTCATTTTCTGCAAATAAATATTACATTTTTGCTTGGAATTTTGGAGACATGTGTCAGTAGTTCCTAGAGAAAAACAAAAATAATAATAAGAATTTTACTTAAACATGTAGCTATAAAAACATCAGTCTCATAGTATAATTGCTTAAGCGCCATTTAAAAAAATTAGAACTAAGGTAATTATGCTATTAGGCTGATGAAAAGTAAAATTAGAAAAACTGACACTTTTAAGTGGTCTCTTAATTTTTTTTCCAGACTTGTATATATTTGCAAAACATATGACATTTTGTATTAAAATATCAGGCACAATAAATCTTGTGAAAAATTATCATAATTATATCAATCATAATAAATAGGGACATATTTTTAATAAAAATATGTGAAGCATGTTGAAAGAGATCACCAATACAAAAGTAACAAAAAAATCTGTTCATCTTCTGCAGTTCCCCCTCGGTGCCTCCCACCCTCCCGACTCCCAGTGGTCTGTTCGATTATTGGTACATCAAAGTTCACCTGTATGTGAACATGGCCTTGAAATGGGATCAAGAGTTGAGGGCAGAAAAGGGGAAAAAGAAGAGACAGCAGGGTGAGGGTTGCATGTCATTTGCACTGACAAAAACTCATCATTTTACATGTGGTTATTCACAGGGGAATCAACAATTTGCATCTTTGAATGAATGAAAACCTAAAAGAATTACAAAAGCAACAAAGCGATAAGAAATGTTCCCATGTTCAGGCTGTTATATCAGTCCTGCTTCACAAATAAATAACTAGAACAACATTGTTTAGGTCTGTTAATTTGAAAATAATATGCACCTCGGAGAAGTTGAAGAAGTTCTGCAGAGTTTGAGGAGTTTTGGTTTTACAGTTTCTCTTAGTTGCTTTGCTGCATTTCTCACATCACTGTTAACATTTGCACACAACTGGTTCAATTCTCAAAGTACTGGTAGTTGGTGCAAACTTCAAACCTCCAAAAGTGGGCCACTTGCTCAAAATTGATATTTCATATCTGACACCATGTCTGAGCAGCAGAGTCAAACAGCTTTGTCATGTTTTCATTATGACAGTTTACTCTGTACGTGTTTTACAATGCAGAAAGGTCCGGTCCAAACATTTTCAAGACAGTATTACAAAGTATTAGCACAGCTATTATAAAAAGTCAGGTCAGTGAGTAGCAGACATTGAATTTAATGTTTCATTATTTTACTGCTGATGGTCTTTGTAGTTCTAATTTGGTCACAGAATTTTGCAAAAGCAAAGTTCAAACTTTGATTTTACAATAACCATAAGAGTTTTGGATATGTATTGTATCTTGGTATTCATAAGTTTCATACTACAGGTTGAAAGATTTTGGTGAAATTACAAGGTAATATTTAACATGCAAATACACATTTATTATGTATTATGTGAGATTTGAATATATATGTATTTAACATTTGCAATCATCACTTTTACAATTCCTTACATGACAAAACACTTTTGATCATTATATAAGTCCATCTAATTTGCCTCTACAATTGAAGCCATGTAGCTAACCAGAACTGGTGAGTTTGCGCAAAAATTTTTTATGCTAAAACATTCTTTTCAATATACATTTTCTTAAAACTGTATGTTCACTGCAGTACCTTAAATTTGCCAAATGTGAAATAAATTTCATAATATTCCATGGACTTTATGATTGCATAAAACAGAATGGTGAAACTGGAAGGATTTAACTGCAATAAAATGCAGACAGATCCTTTAGTTGTAAAAACAGGTTGACACCAACAGAGAGGTGTGCATCCCTTTGCTCAGGTTCCACAGGTGGGCTCACTCCAGGAGAACAGCCTGTCCTGTCCTTGCCCTGTTCCTGACTGCTGGTTAAAGATTTTTCAGTGCAGTGGACAAGATTTCTCCTGGCACGTTTTGGGTCTGTCCAGCTAACCATATTAAACAGTGTACAAAAAACATGAGGTGAACCTTATACAGACATCTTATTAAGTATATCTGTTTTATTTTTTTTATTTATATGTAATTTTTTTTCAGTGTTTTGGGTTTGGAAGAGGCATGAGGGATAAGCTGCTCGCTCTCTGTAGCTGTTGAGTACTTTCCATTGGCTTACATTCATTTTATTCACTGCATTTATGCCTAATCCTCACCATTACTACCCCATTTCTAATCGTAACCTCAACCAAAACTCAATTCACATTATACCCAGGAGAAGACAGTGGAACTGCAAAAAATAAAAATAAAATTGAGGAGTGAGAAAAGATGCTCACTTTACACAGATGACCTTGCTTTGTTAGTTAATTGTGAAAGTGGTGCTCTACATGTAGATTTCTCATATAGCACACACCCACACATTATGTCTACCTTACATTGTCTTCCATTCAGTTTTATTTTTTTCTACAGCCTAACTCTGACATTACCCTAAACCTAGCCTAACTTTATTCACACCTTAGTCGTAAACCTAGTCTATAGTCAATCAGTCAATCATACTTTCTTAATCCCAAAGGAAAATTACATTGCATTCCTGCACAGTCCGTCTGAAGAAACGCAAAGAGACACATAAGATAAGGGTAGACAGGTGGATGAGGCTGCAGCCATTGTGACAGATGCCACCCTTGAGAAAATACAATACATTAGGTGAAGGCTGACTTATTCGTGACCCCAAAACTGCCATTCTTCTTAAGAGGTCCAGTCTTTGGGCCCCTTACAGAGTAGTTGGTCTCTACCACAACTTAGCAGCAACAGATAAGACTGACAAGATGCATGGAGGTGAAAGGGTGAAGCAAGACTGTGAAAATATTTTAAAATAAACATAAGAAATGTAAAATAGACCCTAAAAGGACGGCAGTCAGTTAAGTGATGCCAGTACAGAGGTTATGTCGTTTCTCCTTTAGTTCCTGTTAAGTCATGAATGGGTATTTTGAACAAGCTGTAGGTGCAACAGCAGTGACTTTCCCAAAGTGAGTTGCAGTAATCTAGATGAGATTAAATAAAAGCATGGATCATTGTTTCAAAAACGTCTGGAAGGAAGAGATTTCTCTGTTGCCAATTGGCCTAAATGATAAAAACTGGTCGTCACCGCTCTAATTTAGAGGTCCAATTGAAAATCACTTCCCACCTTAAAACAACGATCAGCAATGATCTCTCACTATGAACAAATTCATCAAACTGTGAAAGGGTAGATATTAAACTGTTGTGCTGTTAACATAGAACAGATTCTTTAGAAGTCATTACAGCATTTTCCTGTAATGATTTGCTTCAGTGAAATATTCTTTCGGGTTTGGCATACTCTGTAAAATTAAAGTTATAAGGAAATACTGCCATTTGTTCACACTAAATGCATGTCAGCACAAACCACAGGCTATGAAGATAAGTAGGTCTGTGGATTTTTTTTCACAAAGTTGAAAATTTAGTAATGACCTTATCACTATTTAATACCACATCAGATATGAAATCTGAGAACTGATCTGAAAGTAGAGTAAGGGCCTGGGGATCTACAGAAAAAAACAATCAGAAGTTTTAGCACATAGCAGTTTGGATGTCAAAAACCAAAGGCCAGATATTTAAAATCATGAGAACTATGATTTAAGTATGTGTATGAACATAGCCTTTGGTTCTCTAGTTTTAGCCTCTTTTCTGTTTGTTTTCATTCTGTCTATTCTAGCATCTTCCTAGGTGATTTACCCAATTAATTATTTTATTATAGATTTGTCAGATTTTGGGAAACTTCTTTAATTTGTATGTATACATTGGTTTTGTTGATGCCTAATATACTGTTGACATATTTAATGATACGAGACATTTCTCCCACTAAGTGAACTTTATAAAACTGAATGATGCCTAGAATAAAGTTCAAAAATGACTGGAAAGAATAAATAATGACTATACTTGAAAAATGTCTAATTAGTAGTTTTAATTTAAAGCAAATCACAGATTTAAAAAAGCTATATTATTTAAGTTTAGTTTAGTCACAAATTACAAATATCCATTAAGAAAACGCTGTCATTGTAATTACTGGTGCTCTTTTTATTTTTCCAGATCAAGCAAACTAAAAAAAACAAACAAAATCTAATCACTTAAGTTTGAGAACAATACGAAGGAATCATGTTATAATTTCTCTAAAAAATATATGCACTAGATGAGTCTGCAGTTAGAAGAAAGAGTTTACAGACTGTAATGAACTGTTGCACCTGGAGGACAGAGAGGAATCGAACCACCCAACAAGAGGGCTTTTGGCTGGAACAATGGAAGGGAATCCAAAGCTCCTTCAAGTCAGTAAATCAAAACCCACTTTGGCAAAATATGCTGGTTGTTTCCAGTCACTGAAGTCTAAAACTTGGAACAAAAACAAAAAGCCTGTAATGCTTCCATGTATTTTTTTTTTTTTTGTATTTGTTGCAGAATTATCTAGAAGCATGTGGCGTTCTGTCCATTGGGTTTATAAGGTCCCTCTGATGAACAAAGATAATAACGATGAATCTGACCCTAATAAATCAGAAATTAAAGAGGAGAAAACAAGGAAAATATCTG
This sequence comes from Gambusia affinis, assembly GCF_019740435.1. Taxonomy (NCBI): domain Eukaryota; kingdom Metazoa; phylum Chordata; class Actinopteri; order Cyprinodontiformes; family Poeciliidae; genus Gambusia; species Gambusia affinis. Next base: position 24,573,797 of record NC_057881.1, read on the forward strand.
ATTGTAGCATTTTGTCTTGTAGTAGTGAACTTTATATTCCATGAATTTGATTGATTTAGCGTCTTTGCCTGACCAGCTTGTTTAATGCATTGTTTATTGTGTAATATAAATAACTTATATCATAGCCCACACCCTCTGAAGCAGATGTAAGATGTGACTTTAAGTGACCGCATGCTGTGTGGTGCTTAGCATTTGTTAGTCATCAGATGTATTTTGCTTCCATGCCGTCTCCCATGCTGCCTCAGTCCAGTGTTCCCCTGGTCCATCCCAGGTTTTTTGTCGTCGCCTCCTCTCTGTCCTGTTGTCTCTCTCTCCATCTGTTTAGGACAAACCTCCAACCTTAAAGGTCTGGCTTCTGCTTTCGTCAACTCCATCCTGCCCACCGGACATTTTGGATTTGGAGATGGTAGCGGAAGAGGAAACCAAGATACCAGGTAGTTTCATCTTTAAGAATTTTGAGAGATAATTCTTGTCATTACTTTTTTCTTTCTCTTGGGTCACTAGAACATAAAGACCTCTAATTTTTTCTCCTACATTCATCGTCTGAAAACAAAGATCTGCAAAGAGCCTGAAAAGCCTTTGGCTCAGTATCTGCTTCTAAAGTGAAACAACATGAAGGTTTTATATGCTAAATTTTATATTTCAAACCATCCAAACATAATCAAATCTTCCTAAGGCTAGAGTAATTGTTCCTTTCAAAATATGGCTCTGACCAAAAGTTAGCTTAATGTGTTCTGGGTCCACCAGACGTCGGATTCAGAAGGCATTCTTCCCGTTCTTGTGGTCTGACTGAAGTGCCATCCAGCCATGGTGAAAATAAACAGTGATGCTATGGCAGCTGACCTGGTGAGCCCGTCTTTCTCTGATCTCTTCCACCTATAAATAAAGCATCTGTGTGCAGCTGAGTGCCCACTCCCTCCAGCTACTGGGGCATTTAGTTCTGGCAACTGTCAAGTAATGTTACAATCAACAACAAGACACCAGTGAACACACACAAAGTGTGGGACACACACATGAACACGCCGAGTCACATGAACATGTTGGTGAACAGGGACTAAGTGAGCTGAGGAAGGTTTGAGACCAATGCTGAGTACTTTGGCTGCTGTGTCATCACTGAGCTTAAGCAAATACTGAGTCAAAAAAAATGGAAAACAGAATGTTATAAAAAAAAACAACAACAAAGGAAGAACAGAACAATACATTTAGAAGTCAAATATGTTTGGTGGTTACAGATGAAAACATCCACTAATGTCATTCCTCATTTAAAAATTAGTTTGTTCACTAATACATATCAGCAAATAATAATAAGCAATTGTCAGTGACTGTTTTTTAACCTGGGCTCCCTCTCCCAGATTTCACCAAATCTACATTTAAACTCTGTTACTGATGCTGATTTTCTACAAAGAGGAACCCTGGTAACCCCAACAGCCCCTGTAGTCCTGATAGCTCCTCATACAAACAAACTTTTCAGTGCAAAACTCTTAAGAGGGGTTGTGAATGACTTAATGGATCAGCAATGTGTCATGATGTGCTGAAGGGGGAAATAACAGGAGCTTCTTAAAGAGGTAGAGGCCCATTGCCATGGCTTGAAATTGTGAAATCAAATGACTTTTAAGTCATGTTTGACATCTGTAGCATTTATTTGGGTTTGCTTGGTGAGAATGCTAGCATTTAGATACCTCCCAATGGTTGTTGTGGGAGATTAAAGGATTTCTCAAAAATGCATGAAAGAATCAAAGCTACACTCCAGGCATGTTTTTGAAGGAATAACATTATAACATGATGTAAAGCTCAAAAAGTAGATTTTTCGAGCCTCTTTTCCAATGTCAGCAGACATTTCATTCATTCCAAACCTACTTGCACTTTAACCTTGTATGTTGAAACATCACCTGAAGAAAGTTGGGCAGCTCAGTGGCTCCACTTTTCCTCGTCGGTGAGGAGGTGAGATTATACTTAATATACTTAAGTATATACTTGTCTAGATTGGGTATTATTTGAGTTTTGTAATTCTTTAGGATACTTAAATTCTGTCAATCTCAACTGTTTATAGGTTTTGGGTAACTTATTTCATTCGAAGGCTTAAAGAGACGGCTGGATTAAAAATAGAAGTTTAGTTTTTATGAGTACGATTTTAAGGGGAGAAAATTTGGAGGGAGGAGGAGACTCAGATCTGCTGTAGGGGAGGTAGTAGCCTCTCTTTGCCCCCCTTTAGATCCACTCATGCTTTGAACTAAACCTAAGTGCTAGACAGAAGACAATGAAACTTGTCTTTATCAGAATTTCAAATATTACTTGAATCCTACAGACAATAGGGTGCAAGCATGACCATGCTAACTGTGTTTCTCTTACAAATGTGCATCAATCCTTGCCTATATTCTGCTAATGTTGACAAACTGAAGTTTGCAGTTGTGGTGTTTCCATTAAAAGAGAAATTAAATTAAAATCACACCTGAATAACCTCGTTCACACAATAGGTCATAGGTCACAAAGGTAAATCGTTACATGAGATATATTCATTATTCATTCATGGTGTTATTATCATCTATCAGCCAATCAGAAGAGACGTCAGAGGTGTTGGAGCAACAAGCCCTTCCTACGTGGGAGTGGCTACATATGCAGCGTTTTAGGGAAATTGTAGTTGGTGATTTTACAGAGGAGTTATGGATTCAACATGTTGGAACAACACACAACCTTTTATGATCTGTGATGCTGTGAGAGCTCTGGTGGAGCCAGCTGGAAAAAAAGAAAAAAACCATCATCCTACTACTACTTCCTGTTGTCTTCTGCAGTTTTACAAAAGACGTCGCTCAGCAACTTCAAGTTTTGTTTTTTTTATTAAATTGGTGTGTTTTCACGAAGCATATTTATTATTATTTTTGCAATCTCAATTTGTGCAATTTTATGGTGAATAGAAACATGGCTAATTATGCAACAAGCATGGGAAGCAGCACTGATCAAACTGCACAGCAAAACAAAGCTGCACAATGAAAACTCACATGTCCTCTCAGCTATCATCTACAAGGGAAGCTCTTTATCCGAGAAAGACCAATACGGAATACAGGACAGTAAGGTCAAGACGTTCCATTTATAGTCAAATATTAAACTAAAGGTGTTTTTCATAGGATCCGTACCATGCTTAATCAGTAACTTTTGAGACAACAAGGAGCAGCAGCTGATATTAAGAAAAGATTTGCTGAACAGTCTGAATGGTAAGATGACACACTAAGCAAGAAGAGAGCAACGCAATTCACTGGAAATGATCTGTGGAGATGAGAAGATTAGACAGAAATGATACGGTTCATGGCTTGTGTTCTTACTTTGTATTAGCAGCATGGAGGAAATGCAGAGAATTGGGATGTGGTTACAGCAGGAGGAGGACAGAACATGGGGATGAGATCTGGGGAGGAACAGGCGAGAAAGGGGCTGAGCGCACGAGGGAATCCTGTGGATGAAGGTAGACCTTCTAGGTTTTGTGGGTGTGGTGGAAACATAGATTATTGCAATGTCATATGGACCCACTTGGTGGTGCTGTAGAGATCTGCTAGTCCACTTGTACTGTTGTGGAGAACAGACACCATTTTGGATCAAGATCACAAGAATCCCTTTAATCTGTTTGAGGATTTTGCTCTTTCCAAAAATGCTTCAATAAATCTGTGGGCAAATATAACTTTACAGAGACTTGCGCTAATTTGTTGATCATATGAGCTTTTTTTTTTTTATTCTATTTTTTATTGTGAGCTTTTCACCATGAGAGTCTAGAAACACCATGTGTTGTTTTGAACCTGGGTCTGCTTATGTGGAGTTTGAGTCTCAGCCGTGGCATCTGTCCCAGTTATTTCCTTAATGGTTCCAAGTTCAAATGCAGAGGCTGTAAACATGCCTGAAACAAAAACCAGGGTGTTATCCAACATCACACTGTAGCAACTCCACAAGTTAGAGTTCTGCTTGTTAAGAATGATTTGAATCCAGGCCCTCATTTTCTCCAGGTACAATTATATTCCTGCACTCTCAAGGTTGAGCATAAGTACTGATAATAGTGACTGGTTATCATCGATATTCTTTCAGAAAACAACATTACACAATTAAAAGAAGCATTAGTTTTATGTTTTTATCACACGGATTGAAAGTTTTGTGGTCCCAATGGGTAACAGAAAAACACCCACAGCCCACTGCTACCACCAAGTGGTTGTATGTTGGAACTGAAACTCCAACATGGTTAGAAAAAAGTGAACATTATAAGAGTTTTATATTTTTTGTTGCTCATTTCCGAAAGTCAAACTGATACTTCACATATATTAATTTTACAAAATGACATATTCCAAGTGTTTGTTTCTTGTAATTTTGATGGGGAAGGCTTATAGATAATGAAAATCTAAAATTCACTGTTTCAGAAAATAGGAATACTGCGGAAAAATGAAATAGTGTAAACTCATGTTGTACAACCCAACCAGCTTATTAACTTAAATTTGCAACAAAAATTTCTTGAGCACTTTCTGTGTACCTTCTGTGGCAGTGTAATAAGATGAGATCAGAACCACTCAGAGCTATGACTGAACAATACTCAAGGAGCACATTGGAGAAAGAGACATTACATGGCACCAATTCCCCTTGACTGCTAGAGCTGAAAGCTGACCACAAGCAATCTCCCAGAGCAGGTGTTAGACTGCACCACATCCTGGCATGATCCATACGAAGCTGACAGCTCTTCCTGAATGCCTGGCAGCATGATGAACCAGCTGTTCATCGATGCAAACAACCCAGAGTGGTTGACCCCAGGCCGGGCAGTGCTCATCTGAAACGGGCCTTCTATCCAACAACCAACCAATGACATGACTCTGGGGCATGTCACTGGTCCTGTTCTGTTGGGCCTTATAGCAAAGATGAACCAGCATGTGAGTCAATACATGATCGACATGTAAAAGGAAACCAGCAGTGCTACCAGAAGAGCCAACCTACTGTTTGACAGATCGGTCAGCTAGGAATACAACACCAGATGTACTGCCAGAATTAACTACAAGAAAGCCTATGATTCTTTCACATCAGACAAGACTCACAATCCAAGCAGTGCAGAAATGCCTCTAAAATAGTCCAACACGTATTTGCAGGGTAAATGATTCTAACAGATATGTGTTCATGTGAACCGATCACCAACCGTCTAGTGAGGAGGTGGTGATTGGTTTACCCCACCGATCCAAACAAACTTCTCTTCTGAATAATTGATAAACTAAGATTCTGCCCCAGCAGCAGGGCTAGAATCCTAGTTTAAACCAAGAGAATACTAGTTTTGTTTTAAACTAGGATTCTACACCTGCTGATGGCAGAACTGCTTTGTTCATTGATCCAGAACTGTAAAAGTAACAGGCCGTTTATTTTCTCCTTATTGCTATAGTTCTTTGGTCTAGTAACTTTCTTTGTTTTTCCTCTTGAGCCTTATAAACACTTGGTTGGCAGGCATTGAGGGTTTTTATGTGAAATTTGCATTTACAATATCTCAATCTGAGGTTTCTTGACATGAGAATGTTCCATCTTTGATGGAATCGCCTCTGTTGTTTAACCACTAGAGGGAGTAGTTGTTCAAATTTCTGTAACAGGATTCCCCCCACCCAATATCCAAGCCATTTTCAGGAGACCCTGCTGTATTGTGTCGTTGTCTTTCCTGTGTTATTGTTTCCCATGCTGCCCTCAGTTTGACCTCCACAGCAAACCCAGATGGATTGTAAACCCAGTGAGCTCACACCAGCGACTGCTGACAGAGATAAGAAATCACACTCCATAGGCCCAGCCCCGACAATCATCCATCTACACAGAGAGGTGTTGTTCTCAGCAAAAAGCTTTGAACAATATCATTTACCTGGATCATTGTGGAAGGTGAGCAAGGAGCTCAGGTAAAGCTAAAATCATCTCAGAGGGGAAGGAAATGGATGATCCGCCTGAATCTGACGCTGAATGAGGAATGTGGACGGTTGAGATAAACTACCTCAGTCTTTTCAGGTTTATCTGCAGAGATTCATTCAAGGATCACAGCTTAACAGCTTTTCCCTTGACCCGTCCTGCCAGCCATCGCTCATAATAACAAAAGTTCACAATGTTTTCCACCTTGCCTCAAGATGCCATGTTCATTTCTGTATGATCAAGTTAAAAAGGGAAAAAAAGTTTTCCTCTTTTTTTGATACTGAGGACTGAATTCTCAGGAACAAAAGAGGGAGTCAGAAATCTGTTACAAGTTCTGAGGAATGGAAAATTGAACACAATCAACAACAACAGTTTAAAAGGAAGGGTGAGAGCATCTTGGTGTGTACAGGAACTGAGGTGGCTGTGTTTGTAGAAACAATCGACGTTCACATCATGGCAAGTTCAGACAAACGAGCTGTCCCAAAGACCGAGATCTCAATTCGCTTTTTCTGATGAGGTCATCCATGGCCTTCAGTATCAGATCTGAACATGATACAGATTATATGTGCTTAATTGTTTAACACTGTCAGCCCGGACATATGGGGGAAAGAACACACTAACACACATTGGACTGTCCAGTAAATATAGATGGTTTAATTTACTTCTGGTAAACTGACTCAACTTTGATAACTAGGCACAGACAAGAGTATCTGAAGATAGATTAGAGCAAACCTACTGATTAAACAGCTCCTAAAGCAATAAACCTGGAGATGTAATGAAGACCCAAATCATTGCCTAGTTGCCTTTATTAGAAGAAAAAGATCAATCTGGATACTCTTTAATCACACATTTGGTGAATGTTTTGTCTAGATTGGGTATTATTTGAGTTTTGTAATTCTTTAGGATGCTTAAATACTGTTAATCTCAACTGTTTATAGCCTGTTTTATTTCCACATTAAGGCACAAAACAAAACTGGACAGATAAGAGAGTTTTACAGATAAATAACTGATAATTAGTCACATTTGTGTATTCATTTTTGGCAAATGTGATGGAAGTTTTTTTTTCTTCTTCTTTTTTTTTTTTTACATCATCTTTGTATTTATTTCCAAATGGATGCAGCCATTTTCTTCAAGCCCTTGCTTTTCTCTTATTTCAAGAGGGTCTTTCTACAACATGTATGACTATTACTTTACAAATTATTTTTATATGTTTTTAATTAATGTTGTTATATTATAGATATTGTTATATTTTATCTAGAAAATATAACAATGCAGTAACCTATTAGGTTCTAGAATATAAAAAATAAAAAATAAAAAATTAAATATGTGAAACACTTAATTCCCCATGAACAGAGAGATGTAAAAAGATAGAGTAACATTTAAGTTAAGGATTAAGCTCTTTGTTGTCCAGCCAGTCCCAACAATCAGTGGTGAGAGCGATACGTTGTGCTTTCAGTTCAGCTACCGTCTGAGTACAGTGCCTCTAAACAGGTGGTTATATTTGCTCTCAAAAAATAAAAAGTTAAAACTTGGCCCCATGAAATCCATTAACTCCCAACAGCTTTCACTACGCTTATTAGCATCCTGTATTTCTTTAATCATGTTACAATTTTTCTGTGTTATCCCCTCCAGTTTTCTGTGTTCACATTCTCACCTTTGTAACAAATCAGTCAGGTTTGGTTGAGAAGTTGACGCTGCTAACTAGCCTGAGCCTTCATGACAGGCTCTGCTATTGGGGTAAAGCTTCACCATAGCAGAGAGCAAAGGTGGTGGAGGTTGAGAAACACATATTCAAGGATGATTGACAGCACAAAGACCCTTCTCTTGGCTCTGATTGGTTGTTTCTAGTCATCATTATGATCACTGGGAGAAGAAAGAGGAATTTGATTTTTGTCATAGATTATCTGCATCATTCTATACTTTCATGACATAGTGACACTTTTAACAAATATGTAAAAAGTAAAATAAAATTCATAAAAGTTATAAAACTCAGTTTTAAGGAGCCTGTCAAATATACTCCAAAACTGAACCACATAAAGAACATTTTGAATCCCACATCTGGATGGAGGCCAGACTAAAAGAAGATCCATCTAAGTCAGAGGTGGGCAACTCCAGGCCTCGAGGGCCGGTCTCCTGCAGCTTTTAGATGTATCTCTACTTCAACACACCTGAGTCAAATAATAAGGTCAATAGTGACAGTGACAGTGGACTGCACTTAGGAGGTGATTCAGCCATTAGATTCAAGTGTGTTGGACCAGGGATCTAAAAGGTGCAGGACACCGGCCCTCGAGGACCAGGATTGTCCTCCCTTGATCTAAGTTATTAGTCAAGTGAATGGAATACATTTTACTCCAATAAAAGCATATATCCCTAACTTAAAGGCAATTTTCAAATTATAACCTGTCTTTGTTGATCTTGATTTAATTTATGACATCTTCCTCTCTTCTAGGATTGTTTTAAATATTGCAACCAGAACTCAGAACTCCTTTCCTTCCTGATCAGTATGATGTTGGAGGTCCGGTTATTTTCCTGAGATTCTGGCTGACTCTCAGGAATCAATTTCCCAAAATCAAACAACAGGTTTGAGGTGTTGCCTTGAAATACATCCGCAGGTAAACATTCAGTTGAGACAACCACGCTGACTCCTCTGCTATTTTTAATACCAGAGAGGCTAAACTTTTGAATTTGAAGGAAAAATAGAAAAACTCATCAGTTTGACCAAATTATTTAGATCAGTGGTGCCCAAAGTGGGTCCTGGAGGGCTGGTATCCTACGTGTTTTAGTTCTCTCTCTGGTTTAACACACCTTCATCAAATGATAGCTCATTAGAAGGTCTAACAGGAATGTTGACATGCTGAAAAGATTATTACCACCAGGGAGAGAACTAAACCATGTAGGATGCCGGACCTCAACGATCCTAAATGATCTAAAACAGAAAAGATTTAATCTGGTTTGATGTTTTTATGCTACACAAGCTGTTATCTGGGGCTAAAGGCCAGAAGTGGGTTTTTCTTACAACTCTTGTGAATTTTCTGGGTCAGCTTCTCTGTGTCTCTGAGTACTGAGTGCTAACAGAGTGAGGAGGAGTGTGAGAATAATTGAGTGACTGAGCTGCAAGAATAAAGGCAGCCTGGTAATCGTCTGGCTCAGCAGCAAATAGAAGCGATAAGGAGCACTCAGTTGATATGGTGTCAAAAAGAGGAGTTTCCTTCCTCCTTACTGCCATCACTCTTCTCTTTCTCTGACTGTCTGCTGAGAAAGACACAGATAATATCTTCAGGAAGAAGAATGCCCACTCAGCCCTTAGTGCTGATAACATCATAATCTTTCTCCCACTGAATGAGAAGAGTGTGGCATGGACTACATTAGGATGTCACAAGGTAGCAGTATAATGGCTGGCCCGTCTGCTTGTCTTTCAGCACAAAGAAAACAACAGTTTGAAGTAGAGTTGAGGGAATTGATCTAAAATATCAATACCAAATCAGTATCAGTGTCAGATTGTTGTAATTTTATTTTATTTTGAATGGTAGTTTCTCAACCTTAAAACAGATATTGTTTTGATTTGCTCTCAAATGAAAAGTTTATGCACTTTGTTTATTTAGGAAAATGCACACCATACATGTTATTATTTTATGAAAGTATTTTGTAGATAGCTATAAACTTTATCTGAATTCTATCCTAGATTTGAATAAAAATAATTCTAAGAAAACAATGAACCTGGAGGTCAGGAGTTTGATGATACATCAGTCTTAGTTGAAAAGTATCAGTATCCGTATCAGTATCAGTATTGGTGTTACTGGCCTGATTTTTGTAGTGCATCAGATTGATACCAAAAAAATGCACCATTACTCACCTCTGGTTTGGCCTTTGAAACTTAGAGGGACTGATCTGAGAAAAACAGTATTACTATCACATGTTACCTCATTATTCCAATAGAAACAATGTTTAAGCTTGTTGAAGAGCATAACATTTTCATCAGAAAAAAAAAAAAAAACATTATTTGGCCACAAGTGTTTCATATAAATCAAATATCCACATCATGACTCTCTCATCCAAGACAGTTTCGACATTGTTTTGATCTATTAAATCCTGAAAAACTTTGAAATGAGACCTCCAGGGATTGGACTTGTTTGACCTGTAAACACAGTTTTTTTTTTCCTTAATATATGAACTAATTTTATAGGAGTTTTTTGTCTTATATTAAAATGGGCCTAATGGAAAATTAAAGTGTGACAAAACAGATTAGAACAGAAGTAGACTGTAAGGGGGAAAATATATTTTTACAGCACTGTATTATAACAACAAGTCATATAATTATTACCAAAGTCAAAAGATATGTCATAATGTTATCCTCCATCTGGGAGGCTAGTGACAGTAAATGATGAGTCTGGATGTATCTGATCTGGAGAGGAGGAAATATTTGTTAGACTGTAAACAGGTTGACCACGTATAAGCTCCCTGTATACCAGGAATTATATCAATGTTATTCCCCCACAATCATTTCTGAAAAGGAACATTTTCAGAAGTACTTCTGGTGGCCAATTCTACAAAAATCTCCACAGCAGTTCTGGAGAACTCCATTTTTAGAAGCATCCCAGAAGAACACAGGTTTTCTCATTGTTTGTGACTCAAAGTGTACTTTCATAACTGCACCAATCTCACTTTCTGATACTCAGGCTGACTTTGCTTGAATATCAATGTGATACTGATAAAATATTTTACCAATAAAATGTTATAAGTTGAATTTGTAAGGTTCTTGGGGTGTTCTGGACCCCAGGCAGAAACATTTTTGTTTTGGGTCTGTTAAACAATCTTTACTGACCAAAATCATGAGAATTTGTCAGCAGGAATGGGGCTGCTGCTTTCAGGTCACAATCTGGAGTTTTGACAGAGAGAGACAGAGAAGAACGTGTCAGTTTATTGGGGATTGTTTTACTCCGGCCGCCAGTTCAGCTTGTAACACTAACTGCTGCAATGATCTGACTTTACCAGTGGAATGGTGCAAACAGTCCAGGTTGAACACAGGACAGGAAGAGCAGGCAGAAACATCCAATATGCGAGGAGCAACGACCTGAATTCAAAGACTTGAAGCAGGCGTTGAAATCGAGTCAGAGAGCAGGCAAAGGCTGACGATCAGGAGGCAGAAATCATATCAGGTACACTATCACAATATCAGACATGAACCCTCAAAGGCTGTGATAGAGGTTCACAACAGAGAAGTGAGTGAGTGCAGGAGTTTGTACAGGGCAGCAGCACAGGTGACAGGAATGGAGAGGATCAAGAGTGAATTGTTTTAGCTGAAGGTACATTAAAAACAAATATCATTTATCGTCCTGCAGTGGGAGCATTTCTGTACAGCAGCAGCAAAGGCAATCAAAGCATGTAGACTCTCACAAATATAGAATATAAGAGCTGAATAAAAACACTGTACAGTAAAAGCAAGATCTTAACATGAATAGATGTGTACTCCAGTCCAATAGAATGTGCAACTTAGTTGGTTAATTTAAAAAATGTACTCAATATTCATGTCTGAGTGTAAAGACAGAGTATTTACAATTAGTGACAATATAAACTGTGCTACAGCAGAGATGGACAGATGACAGCAGAAATGTTATTCAGAATCAAATGAGTGAAGTGGTACAGATAACCGCATTGACGGTGTACAGGCCACGACACACTTCACCAGGCTGCATCCTCCTTTGTCTTTAGGGAACACGCCGCACTTCAAACAATCCAACATGGGGAGTATCTCCAGTTTGAAGTTGGAGCGGTCCTGATGTCCTTTGGAGCAGAGTAGATCAATCCTAACACACCACAGGAATGTTTCCATCAGGATAATCAGAGCATCCTTAAGATTGTTGGAAAGGGAAGGTTGGGTCAAAAATCAACATCAAAATATTATAATGTGATGCAGGCAAAAGACAAACTGGTCCATATTGTATAGGCAGAATCTTGGTCAACTGAACCAGCCAACTACTAATAAAGTCAACAGATGATAGATAACCGTCTGTCTGTCTGTCTGTCTGTCTGTCTTTTGCTCGCCCTAATCAGTCTTGCGGCGGATGAGCAGCGCGCGTGCGTGTGAGTGTGTGTATAGGCTGGTGTCATGCGGTTAACGGTGTCAGTTTAACCCGCGCTCCCATCACGCTGGGTGAGACCCTGTGTTCACCACGCTGCGGTAACGCGCCCGTTAGGAATACAATCTCCGTCTTTGAGCTGCGGCTGCGGCTCGGTCCGCCGGTAACTGAAGGACTTCACCTCTGCCTCGGCTGCCTGCATGGGAGGACCTAACAGCTGCTCTCCTGTCCTCTCCACTCGCTCTCATGCTGGGGGAAAAAAGACATTTGTCTCCCGAAAAGTAACCTCCAAAAACGACTCACGTCTCAAACACGGACGTCAGGACCAAGTCGTAGGTAAGTTTTCTGCATGCTTTCAGATGTTTATGAAATTCTGACGTCAGTTGTAGCATTATTGATGTGTGCAATTTAGGAAAAAAAAGAAGAGAGAAAACCTTCAGAAAGTTGTGTAAAATTTGCAGCATGTGAGCCTGAGATAATAAAGACTGGTTTCATACATTCTGGCGTTTTAGTTGAGTTTTGGTGGAAAAGAATCAGTGAGGATGGATCAGTGGCTCAGTGTGTCTGATGATGGTTGTTACTGTTTGTGATGACCCCTGTCAGGCTACCTGTTGCAGCCAGAGCTGACCAGTGTGCCAGCTGTTGTCAGATATTGATGCTTCTTTGATTCATGTAGAATCCGGATGAGCAGATCTGACACCATCCAGCTCAGAGCATCTCACTGTGGTGGAAACATTCTTATTCCTCACATGGAAAATAGTTTCATTTCTAAAAAAATACATTCATGTCAGCTGCAGCTGCAGCTCTGAAAGTAAAGCTGCATTATTAGTCAGTCTGCAAGCTGTAAGATGCAGAGAGAGGACAACAAAGGACAAGCACTGAGTGTTTGAGGTCTTCTTCCTCATGCTGCTGGAGGGAATCTGAAGTCTACCTGAGAGGCAGCGAGTCCTTCCTCCACCCCCACCTCCTCCTGCAGCCTCTTCCTTCTCAAAGCTCATTTCCCATGCTTTTCATGCCTGCAGTTTAAACCCCTTTGATGTTTTCTCACTCTGAACCCTTCACAGTGAAAGAGATCCCTGGTATGTAAATGTTCTCTGATTGACTCTTGAGTCTTTTTAATTAACCCACTTGTATGCACGCTGCAGCTTTGTCCTCTGTGAAATGCCATCAGGGCTGGAGGTGGAGCCGTGATGGAAGAACATTGCTGTCAGTGGGATCTTCAAAGTTAGCGGCAGGTTGTGTTTCAGATGATGCCCGGTTTGATATTTTCTGTGACTTACTTCTGCGTGAAATCCTTGGCGATGATGTTAAAAGCAACACTTTGCACAGCGGCGGTGCTGCAGCTGGCAAAAAGGACTGCAGCTACATGATTTAATATTAATGACTTCGAAGATATCAAAAAGGAAGATCTGAGACGCAATATCCTGAAGGGAACTTATATTGATAAAAAGCTTAACTCTAATTGCAATATTTCTCCAGAACCTTCATGTTGAACCTTTTGCTCAAAGTAAAGTGCTTTATTAAATCCATATTTTTCTTTTGTTTTATCAGGTGTGAAAGTTATAAGATTTGTGCTATTTTCTACTATTGTAAAAACTATTTCTGCAAAAAAAAAAAAAAAAAAACAAAGAATAACAAAACAAAACAAAACAAAAAAAAACAAACAAACAAAAAAACAACTTTCCAATCATAGAGGACTTTGTTCCACCGTACAGAAACGAGAAGCTGAGGATGGATGCGCCCAGCGACTAGCCATGTGATTTCCACTTTCTGTCAGTAGGTGGCAAAATGCTCTCAGGGATCAGGAGAGACCCTCCCACCTGCTCCTGGAGGGGCAGCTTCAGCAGACACATCGCTGCTTCTCTGCCTCACCTTGGAGATTTCTCTGTAAAATATATCAAAGTAACATTCAGCCTGACCCCAATGCTCAGATTTAAAAAAATTTTTTACCGAAAGTGACAGTTTTACTCTTTACATGGTCAGACCAATCTTCTGAAGAAGTTTTTTGGCATGGGGACCAGAGTTGGATTCCTTCACACCTCCCCAAGCAAACAAGCCAGAGTTTGATTAAAGCAGATCGAACAGGGCTGCTGTGGATCAGCCTTAAAGGACATGAGAAAAATAAAACATAAATATCTTCTCCTGAGAAGGAAGGCTGGCCTGGTGACTTCACACATATTTGTCATATTTTTAAGCTATTGTGGCAGAACGTATCAGTGCTCATAAAGCTGAGTTCTCCTGCTCTGGAGTCAGTTTGGCCCCAGAGACTCATTTACATCTTGAACATCCTTATTTCTGAACCAGATCAGCCCAACGCTGTGAGACGTTGAATAACAAGAGATGGACTGAGTGAACCTGAGCTCAACGTTGAACTCCTGAATGTCTAAGTTCTGAGTTTGGTTCGAAAGGTGAACCTGTGGCATGTTGCGTCCCGTCCTCTGGGTCGTCCTGCTTACACTGCAGACTGGTGTGACTGTCTCGCAGAAGACCTTGTGAAGCATCTCGAGAGCTGTTTGTGTTGTCAATGTTATAATTATTGTAACATTATATTCTAATGTTATGATTATTTAATGTTGGTGTCACTGAAGTCCTGTGTAGCATAGGGAATTAGTTTTCTAACAGAAACAAATTACGATTTTATAACTTGTTTTAAAAAAGAAACCATTTATTAAATTCAATATCCCACTTCAATAACTCAGACTTAAAAATTCTATTGTGTATGCTACTCAAAAAGGTTGGGGATATTTGACGTTTGGGTGAAATTTATTGGAAGTGTGAAAAGTTCATGTTTGTTCATGTTTCTAACCTTGTTACAACTCAATGTTCAGTTGTAACAACAGTGGAGCTGTCATGAAACGGTGTGGGGGAAGTGATGAGGTAAATGCTGCAGACCTAGGTTGAAGTGAAGTGGTGGTTTTTAATGGTGAGAATATCCAGAACGGTCCAAAACAGCCAGGCAGCACGGCTGAGCGGAAGCCAGGGCTCAACTGGGGAAACAAATGGACACAGTGCAACACCTAGACAGAACTGAACACAAACAAACGACAAAGACCCGACGGAGACGCTGAGACACAGGTGACATTAAATACACAGGAGGTAATCAGGGAACGAGACACACCTGGGAACAATCAAGGGGAAGACAGGACAACACAGAAACTCAAACACACAGAAAAACTCAAATCAAAACAGAGAAAAACCAGTTCCTAACAGGAGCAGGTCGTGTTGTCCTTCAACATTAATTGCAGCTTTACACAGTTACCAAGGTGACTGATAGGCTGCAAGTGTTTCTCCTTCCAGCTCTCAATCCAACATGAAGAACTGCTCTGAAGAAAAGCAACCCCTCAGCATGATTCTGCCTGCACCATGTTTCATGGAAGAGATGATGTGTACAGAAGATTAATTGCTATGGATGCACAGATATGAACATTTGTGTCTATTGCTGATATCAATACTGCTGTTATGGCAGAATTTATCAATATTTTATTTCATCAACATTTTTATGTGATTAATTGTCAGAATAATCTGTAGATTACTCAATTACTAAAATAATTACAACAGCACCATAGCCACTGCATTGTAATGAATTGTAATGACTTGAACTGAAACAGTCTGCTTTGTGAATGAATATGGATGTATATAGATTACACTACTGGTTGTGTTTTGTCGTTCTTGGTAGTCGGTGTTGTAATGGATGTCAGCAGCAGTCAGAATCATTTTTTGTTGGGCAAATACTAGAAGAATTCTTCTTCTGTTGAGGTTTTTACCCATTAAAACAACTCAAACATGGGTCAGGTATGGAGAACCTTCACCCCCGCTAATGCCCAGGACCTGCTGCAGTCCTGCTGTGTTTCACTCTGTTTTCACAGCCTGCTCCTCAGACTAACAGTTCTACATTGTAAGTTTATGTCTGCTGCAGAAATTGCTGTTAGAGCTTCTGAAACGCTGAAGCTTCTGAGCACTGAAACCCTGTTTCATAGTACGAATGCATTAAGACTGAATTAGATCTTTGTTGGTTGAAAATCTAAAATACCCAGAGGAGTCAAACCTGAACTGTTTACACTGGGCATACAGTTAGGACCAAAATTAGTCATTGCCCCAGCAGCGTTAGGTTCATAGCAATATTGACGCAATATTGACTAATTGACCAATATGTTCCTTGATGTGATATTGCCTTTTCGTTGAGGCCCAACCAGAGTTCAAACTTGGAACTGATGGAGAATCTGTAGAGAGAGTGAGAGATCGTTGTGATGGCAGAGAATCCTTCAACCTGAAGGGTTTGGAGTCAACGATGAGTCATCACAGGAACAAAGATTTATACGCTGTGAGACCATTAAAGAGTTTTCCATTGATTACTTAGATTACATTGATTAATATGACGAGAATAAAACAAAGATTACTAAAAAATGTGACAGAGCAAAAACTTGTTTATTTCATTACTGCTGATTTATCTGCTTCAGCTACACCCTCTCTTACAGCCTCACTCCTCTTAAAACACACTTTACTATTTCAGTTGCTTAATTGTGGTTTTGGGTCAGATGGAGTGAACAGTATGTCCAATGAAATCAGATGTTTTTTGTTTGTATTATTATTCAGGATAATATCGTTTTTAAGACATCCCAAAATGAAGCTGTTGATTTTTCCATGCTGCTATCAGGATACCACAATTAAACAGATACAGTGAAGGAAACAGTAAATGAGAAAGATGGAGCATGTAATGTGGAACGTTGGGGAGCGATGGGGTGAGAAAAAGAGAAGACACGATTACAGGGAAGGCTTTGAAGTGGAGTTTGGCTATGGGAATCCTAGTGTGCCTTCAGGGGAAAGCTCCTCTCACACAACATCAATAATGAATGAAAGATATCTTGTTCAGTAGAAGATTCAACCTAACTGGCATACTGATTTGTTGCCATGGACCTTATGTAAAAATTGCATCAGTGTGTTTGTTATGCCTCATTAGTTAGATTAGACTAAAGACAATGAAGGAGAATTGATGAGGTTTGAAAGCAAACCAAAGAAAAATATGGCGACATTTTCACCAAATCCATAGTATGTCTACAGAGTGGCCATGTTGTTTTATTTACAAACAGCATCTGGACTCATTTCTCCTCAAGACACTTAGAACACTCATGATGAAAAACACTTTTGTGCATAGTTAGCTTTATTCAAACAAAAACCACATTGCTGACGGTTATACATGCAGTGTCTTCATTGTGTCTGAACACAGCATGCACAATGAATGAGCATAATATGAACAAAAGCATTCATACCTGTGTGATTATTTTCAGATTTTGTTTCATTACAGTCTAAAACTTTTATGTGTTTGACTGGATTTCTGACAGACTAACCTAAAGCAGTTGCAAAACGATTTACCCTGGACTCAATGTTGACCCTAGTGACTGAGATCAACGCTTAGTTGATTTTTATTTATTTTTTAATTTCATTTTTAAAAATTTAATAAAATCTATTATTCTTTTAAATTTAATAGACTGTTTTTTTGTTTCATTTCTACAATTTCCCTGAGGGAAAATCCCAAGGTTAAATAAATAGATAGATAAGATATCTATCTATGTTAGTAAGACATAGTTTATTAATGTCTGGGCTTAAATAAGATGATGTGGTCGTCTTTCTTTTATGTGTTTGTTTAGTGTTGATGCTCTCTTGATGCTGCGATCTGTTTGAAGAAGTTGAATCTCTACTCCAGCTTCAGGTCTTCTGCAGCCTCTAACAGGTTTCCCTCCAGGATTATCCTGGATTAGCTCCATCCTTCTTCTAATCAACTCTGACCTCCTTCCCTGTTTCTGCTGAAGAAAAGCAACCCCACAGCACGATGCTATAAATAAGATGTTTCACTGAACATTAAATTCAAATAAATTCTAAAATATTTTGTTTATCCTGAGGCAAAACTAAATGTTGTTATATCTCATACTCATATCTTGTTATGGATGGTGGTGCTGTGAGCAGGAAGAACAGTTTCCCAGTTGCACCAGAACAAGTTTTTCATTTTTTTGTCTACTCATCATTTTTCCTGACCCCTGGACATGGTGTTGACCTGACCGACAGAGATCAAGGCAGAGTAAGACTTAACTTTATTGGTATCTGGGATCAAATAGGAAGTTAATTAAGACAATTATTCATCTTTCTTTTATGTGTCTGTTTAATGCTGTGAGATTTTCTTGACGTAATGCAATGCAATCTGTTTGAAGTGATTTGTGTCTAAGGCAGAGTTTGAAAAGCTCGCTAAAATCAAGCTGGGCGTTCATATCTCCGCCTCTCTCCCTCTTCTTCTCTCTATCCTTTTTCTCTTCTTTCCTCATCCACATTCCCTCCATTGCTCTCCAGAGCCCAAATTCTCGATCCTGTGTCCAGCTTAAGATCCAGCAGTGGCAAAAATGTGAATTCTTGACAATTTCCAACCCACCTTAAGATTTTGATCAGGAATTCTTATTCTTACTATGTATAGTTGGGAGTTGAACATTCTGATCCATAATCTGCTCCAATATGGTTTTTTTTTTTCTTGGTTTAGTTTTTTTTCTAGATCTACTCCTACTTTGATGACTGTCAAGTCAGAAGTCGGTTTGTTAAAGAGAATGGGCCGAACAAACTAAGTTTTAATTTAACAAATGAAAAAGCAAACATTGATTATGATGATGCAGTGATTTACAGTGACAAACTAAATGCTTCATGGGTTTGTTTGATTTTCAGTCTGTGTGGGCAGTTTTTGTTTGTTTTCTTTTGTGCTTTTGTGTCACAGGAAATTGGTAGACAAGACAGGATTGGGAATGAACCTTTGGACAGCTGCATCAAGAATGGAGTATAAAAATAATTTATTGTCCCACAATGGGACAATGAATCAAACACCAGAAGCAAATTAAAGAGAAGTGAAAGCATGCGTTTTCAACACGAATGTGAAAATAACAAATAAGAGACTGTAAATAAGATAATAATACGATGCAGTTATTAAAAATAGATTATAAACATATTCAACTAGAAGAAGGTAAAAGATGTGTATTTTTATTCATAACCTTGTTAGAGTGGAGGCTGTTTTCACACAGTAACTTAGATGAATGACAGACGTCTTTGTGAAGTGAGGCAACTAATTTCTGCATGATTTTAATCTTTTTTTGAAGCTGAATTTCTATTGGTTGGTTTCCACTTATCAAGCAACCAGAACAAAACATGTCAGCAGGTGGTAATATTTACACTCTAACAAAGATGGACATTATAACAGGTATGAGGCAACATTCAGATTTTCAGATTGTCGTGTGAAAATTGACCAGGATAGAACTGCATGCCGCGGTTTATGACCCATGACCTGTCGCTGTCTTCACTCTTTCAGAAAGTTTGCAGTGAACGATAGCGTAGCGTTACCCTGGGCTCCTTTAATGCCATACATGGGGATAGTTTTGCGTCAGGCTCATCATTTTAAATCAGTGACTTTCTGCTATTTGAGGCAGGAAAGCAGTGAATCTCTCAGGTCCATGTTCATCGTCTCCAGTCTGTTTCCCAGTTGTTTTGCTTCAGTTAGCCTAGCACCTTGATTACCAACGTCCTTACGGACCTCCTCCAGCTTCTTGTTCTCTTCACTCTTAAAGCTGCTCACACCCTGCATGATCTTGTTTTTCATTGAGATAATGTCATTTTGAATTCTGTTCATACTGTAGTTTATAAATTCTTATTCTTACTAAACATGGGGAACCAATAAGTAGTTCTATACTTCTACCTTTTTATAAACTTTTTATACTTTTCTTGCTTTTTGTTGCTGAAAATGTGCTCTATAAATAAAATGACCTTACCTTGTTGCATATATTTTGGGTAGCCTTAGCTGTCGTTAGCTCGCTCTCCTGCATCATGCTGGCTTTGTTTTTGGTGTTTGTTGGATCTTCCCTCATCTCGTTGTAACTGTTAGTACACCGGGTCTCTTTTTCAATCTGACTCCAGGGATAGTTGTCATTATGAAGACAAACTGAATCAGTTTATCGAGTTTTGTAGCGTTTTCTTGTCTCTGATCAGGACGGCTAAAAGTTTTAAACTACCATCTTGGAAATGCGCCAGGAAATAAAAAACATAAAAGCCCAAAAAGCAAATAAGCATTCTAAGTCTCTTTAAGTTAAAGACAGCCTGAATGAATAAACTTAAGCTGTCAACTGATTCAATACAATCTATTGAAAATAGACTAACTGTTCTTTGTATTTATTTACAGTCTCCAACTATCCAAGCAGTTTGAACATATGACCGTCCAGGTTCCGCCCTGCAGCTCTCCATCAGGTTCAGAAACATGCTTTTTGTTCAAAGGAATTATTTCTTTCTGTCAACTTTTCAGCCAGCAGGAGGAACAGAGTGATTTCAATTAATTAAACACGTGTTCAATTCCCCTACAAAACTCACCATGAAATAATTATGACACAGTCTGCCGCAGTCTTGGGGACACAGCTGAGATAATGTAGTCTGATGGTGATGGTAAGCATAGAGGAGCAGACTCTTTCATGTTCTCAGCATCCGGCCTTCTGACTATTTATAGGGCCAAGAACAGGGATTTCTCTGGAGAAGAAGTTACTTGAAGGGCAGCTGACTTCGATTTAATTACCATTTTAATAAGCATTGTAAATTACATTATTCTCATGTGTATAATCCTATTTCTTACCAATATTCTTGGATCCTCATGTGTCAGTCTGTTAAGGCTTTGTGACAGTTCAATAGGTGAAGCTGTTCTTCATCATACTGAACTTACAGTAAAAACTTGTGTCATTTAAAGACTTGATATGTACTAGTGTGATGCATGCCAGTCACACAGCACAGCAATTAAAAGAGTTTTTCCAGGAACTTGTGTGGTTTCCAGGGGTAGACCCCATCAGATTTGTTTTTATGCCTAGATAGCCAAAGGCCGTCGTTTTTTTTTATTTAGCGCTGAAGTTACCAACTCATCAAGGCAGAGGCCACAACACACTTAGTCACAGCAAAGCTAATCAGACCAGGTCTCTAATCGTTCTTGGTTATTAATGGGGTATTATTATGTATTTTTAGGTAGGGATGTGCGATACGACATAAAATTCATGTCCCTACATCTATGGTAATGGGTGGCAGTAACAATCTATCACAATGACTTTGGCATAAAACTAAAAATATATAAAAAATCCCATACTAATTGGAATGTATTTATTTATAGTGTTAAAAAGTTTTTTAGGTTGTTTTTGTGGATTCATTTTTTGCAATGTTTTGTTTTCTTTAAAATGACATTTTTTGAAGTGAGAAAGGCAGTGAAAGTGTCAATGGAAGGCAGGAGCATCTCAATGGTGACTACCTGGTTAAATCAAAGCTAAATAAGTAAAATAAGTGAAAAACATACCTCTATTTAGAAATCATCAGAACTCTTGCTGCAGCGTTTTGGATCAGCTGAAGGTTTTAACGGCATTCCTGGACTTTCTGATAGTAAAGAATCACAGTTGTCCAGCCTTGAAGTAACAAATGCATGGACTGGTTTTTCAGCTTCACTCATGGACAGGATAATTTCAATTTTGGTAATGTTCCAGAGATGAAAAATGAAATCTCATAAACCCATTTAATATGAGATTTAAATGACACAGATGTTCTTAACTTCATTATTGCAGGCCAATTAATGCTATGTAAATTAGATGGCTGTCTAAGCAGTATCTTTTTTTAAAGACTGGTTCAGAGACATTTATATTGTCTGAATTCAAAAGAAAATAAAAAGAAATTAATAAAAACATCTAAGTTTTCATTTAGGGTGTACTGATTTCCTTAATTTTGGGAGATTGGTGATCGGCCAATACTTACAAGTGAAGCAGATCTTATCCACTGATCTTATCTACCTTGGATAGTCACTCCACTGTTACAAACTCAGTGACTTTACCAACATTTCAGAAAAAAAATTGGTATCAACCAAAAGTGGAATCGATAGGTCAGGCTTTTTAAAGATTGGTATTATGCGACCAGCCAGAAAACTGCAATCAGTGCACCCTAGTTTTTATATCTTCAAAACATGCCTGTAACCTATCTAATTGATTTGATTCATCATCATTTTATGGATAAATACAGCTGGATATAATCAGCATAACAGTGGAAACTTATCCCATGCTGACTGATAATATGAAACATAACTAGCAAGGGGAATTGGCCCAGGAACTGAATGGAACCATTGGGTGTAAAGAAGATTTATGCATGAACAAATTCTAGAATCTGCCAGAATTGAAATCCCTTCAATTCTAGGGATATTGAAGGGATTTTTGATTGCTGTAGGAAGTAGAAGGTCTTCCAAAAGCAAATTATTCTGAACAAGTAAGATTTCAACCAGCCTAGTGCTGTTCCGCTGATACTTAAAGGATGTTGAGTTTATTGTGACTGTATTAAAAGCAAAAACAAACACAACTGAGCTTTGAAACCTGCAGGAATCTCTTCAAACATCCCTGTTTGAAGAGTCATTGCTGTTCTCACACAATTGATTAGCTTCAATTTTTCAAGAAATCTGGATAAAAAAGGTGAGATTTAGATATAGGTCTGAAATTCGCTTAGTCAGAATGGATCCAATGCAAGTTGGATGTAATGTACTTTGAGCTGTATCAAGGCAGCAGTAACTTCAAGCATGTCAATATTTCACTAAAGTGCTCGCTCTCAGTGACTTCAGCAACAGGTGACAGAAAAATATAAGTGCTTACAAGGCAGCAGATGCCTCAGCTAAAAAACTCAGAAGATGCTGTGAATGCAACATCTGCCCTTAAACCTTTTCACTGGACCTGCTGGAGTGGCTGTTTGACACCGGCACAGACCACTTCTTATCCAGCTTCATCTGATTGTAATCCTCTCAAATTTGCTTTGCAGGCTGTCCTGATTGCAAAGAACAGCCACACGCCACAGAAAAGCTGCAAGCCTTCAGAAGCCTCACTCCATTTCTGTCACATTGGGGAATGCTTAGCACTGCAAGTTAAAGTTTACCAAAGTGACAAACTTTTGTCAAGCTTGTCACTTGCTCCGTCTCAGCAAGAGGAGCACAGGGAGGGGTTCTCCTTCAACAGTCGCAAAATCACAATCAAACACCTATAATAAATAAAAGCAAACAAACTAATAACATTTTTGTTTAATCTTCTTAAAGAGGCAGCAACATGTATTTTCTTGGCATATAGTGCCAATTGTTTAGCATAAACAAGTAACTGTTAAATTCAATGAATGGAACTTAATTTTTTTTTGCATTTTCACACCTCAAAATTGGGCCTCTGTCTCTTTAAACACTTCACCTCTTTCTGAAACTCCACCTGCATTAAGTCTTCACAACATGGCTCCTCTGTTAACCCTTTAACAACATTTTTACTGAGAAGGAGCTTGTTTACTGAGCAAACCAGTGAACAAGCTACTGGTTGTTTACTGTAGCTTGTTTAGTGCTACAGTAAACCAGCTACTGCTGCTGGCTAGTCTGAAGGAGCTGAGTGGGGAGATTATGGAGGAGGGCTGCTATGTGAGTTGAAAGCTCAGAAGCTCAGAGGAGGAGCTGCGTCTGGAAGGCGGGGCTAGGTTGGGAGAGACAAACCCTAAAGACTAGCATCTGGAATTGGAGCAGAAGATGGTTCCACATAGTATTGACTCAGGGAGGCAGCAATCCAGCGTCTCATGTTTTGCACATCAAACTTTTCAGTTTTATATCAATAAAAGTTTTAGAGGCGCATAGTGTTCTTTACACTTCACAACTGTATACTGCTTTATGTTAGTTTTCCATATTAAATTCCAATAAAATATATTTATATTAGTGGTTGTGACAAAATATGTAAATGGGGTATGAATACTTTTGCTTCTGTAAAATAAAGAAAACTTGAAGGTTGCACAATATGGACTCCTGCAGCTTATAGACAAGTGCACCTTCTATGTGTATTTTTCTTCTTTTTTTTTTAAAGCTTGCTGGTGCAGCGTGTATTTCAGAGTCACTCAATAGTCTGGAAATTACAGTAACTGGTTGGGCCATCCTTCGCAACAGTAATTGCAATCCAGCGTCTTCTTTGCAACGCATTTTGTGTGTCATCATCATAAACATGGCGAGAAATGCTGATTGAGTCTCCTTCCAGCCGGCCCGCTGCAGCCCGGGGCCGATCAGTCCAGTCACGTCTGCCGGCCCTCAGAGCTGTCTTAAACACCACACAGATCAGCTTGTCTCAGCCGCTTTGATCTCTTTCAGATAGCGGGAGTTCTCAGAGGGAAAATCCATAGTAAAGCTTTTGGATTTCACAGTGCTGAAGCAATCTAGTAAAAATGATGCTGGTATATGAGGCGCCTTCTAAAAGGAGGTCTGATTTTCACCCAGTGAGACAGACTCTGCAGGGGCGTCCCAGGAGGACAGAAACAATAAAATGAGAATATCTTCGCATGGCAAACAGAATACAAATAATTCTTTTAGATTTGCTCATGAAGAATTGAACTGCTCATGTACATCAAAGCCACAGTGATTTGTGGCGTGCTACACAGAGGAGCTTTTGACTTTAGACACCAGCTTCTTGTTTGGTCAATAGCTCTTAGAATGAGTTCTAGGGATATTGAAGGGATTTTTGATTGCTGTGGGAAGTAGAAGTTCTTCTAAAAGCAAATTATTCTGAACAAGCAATTACTTAAAGGGCCAGGATTATGTGCTTTCCATGCACATTGTGCAATTTTATAGCACAACCAAGTTACTATGTCAACTTGAGTTGTTATAAAATATTTTATAAATATCAAATATGACTTAAAATCAATTTGACTTTGTAGTTTAATGCCTTGAAATTGGGCCTCTATGTCTTTAAAAGCACCTGCTCTGTCTGAAACTCCTCCTTCAGGAGCCATGTTGTGTTAATAGAGCACAGCATGGCTCTATTAACCCTTTAACAATGTTTTTACCAGTGTTGCCCTGAGAAGTAGCTCAGTGCAATACTTGTAACTGTTGATGAGCAGTTCCACGAGATGTTTGCTAATTGCTGCTGGCTAGTCTGAAGGAGTGGAGTGGAGGAGTCGACAAGAAGGGTTGCTCTGTGAGGAAGAAACTTGGAAACTGCAGCTCTGAGAAGGTTCTGCGTCATGAAGGCGTTGGTTGCCATGGGAGAATATTATAGTCATGCATGAAAGAATTAAAGGTCTAGTGTTATGCAAAGTTCACTTTTCTGTAATACCACCGACTGCTTCTAAAAAAACCACCCAGCTGTTTTTTGGGAATAAGTATTTTTTTTGTTTTTGTCTAAATGCTGAGTCAGGAGGGCGTGGCCAGTAGCAGCTCATTTGCATAATCATGACATAACCCTAACACAGTGCATTCCTTGATGAGCTCAGAACTGGTTGGGTGAAATCTCAATATCTGAAAATGATTTTATGTCTCAAATCTAATAAACATGTTTTGTATAGACCACAGACCTAACCGAGCTTGTTCAAGGAAGAAGCATAATAGTGGATCTTTAACACTTTACCTACATTCTTGATGAGGGGATAACATTATACCATTATGTCAGGCTCTACAAACTTGATTTTACTTCACACTGCCCCATTAAAAACAAATGGCTGAGGGTTTTAAAATTACTGTTATTTATAAGTTATAATTCTGACTGAACTAGGAAAGATTCCACACTTGTGAATTTTGCCACTCCTTGTTAGAGATCAGCAAGTTGTGGAAAATTACTGGAACATTGAACAGTTGGACATGTGGATTCAGATACGTAGAGAAGGTCACTTTAAGGTCATCTGTAAAGGTCATAGTGCCTTTTAGGTTCATCCTGACATGTTACCTGAAAGCTAAATATCCTTTACTTTTAGTTCCCAAAAACAAACATCTTCTCAGGACGAATACAAATGGCAAATGGTCTGGATTAATATTTCCAATTATTTTCACCACTCAAAGCGTTTTAAACTATAGTCACATTCACCCATTCACACTCACAAATGCTCACACCTTCATATACCAATACGCAGATTGGTAGGCAATTGAACCTACAACCTTCTGATCGCAAGACAACCACTCTACCCACAGAGCAACAGTCGCCTAAAAACAAGTTAACTCAATAAAGGCAGATTCATGATTATTTACATATTTGATATTTGTCATTAAACAACACATTCAAACTTAGTTTGCTTTTTCAAATTGGCTAAAACTTCTCTGTAGAAGGAAACCTGGCAGATTGCATTCAGTCACTGAGTTCCAACAACCCCTGCACTGTGCATGCATGTAGCGACAGTGGAGAGAAAAACTCCTTCAAGGTGAAGACTGAGGAACACAGCAGAGCGGTCAGACCAGCAGAGAGATTTAAATCAGGGTTAGGTTTAAAAAACATTTTCCCATCATCTGAAATATGGAAACAGGAAGATAAAACTAAACGGACCAGCTGGGCTGGGAAGCAGAGAGGACGACCATGGAGGAGATGCAGAGATCCACAGCTCAGGTGGGAACATCTGTTGACATGGAAACACACAACCACATTCAGCATACAGCTTGAGTCATGAGCATGAGCTTCAGTTTTAGTCTGTAGATGTTGTTTCTGTGCAGCTCTACAAAAATTTACCAACTTCTGGCAGTTTGAAGATAAAACTGCAGATAAGTGAGAAGCAGAGAAGAGCACTCTTGTGAACACACCCTTGTGTGTGTGAAGCACATCAGAGCGTGGAGCACTGTATGCCTTTAATTAGAGAGTAGCTGTTACAGTATGTACTTGTAAAAAGGCTGTGAAGCAGCCTGTTTTATAAAAAATACATGGAAGTGTTTGTTGTGGAGCTCTCCTGTGGAGGATCTGTCGGTGTGTATTTCACAGAGTGTGTGTGTTGTGAGAGGGAGCTCTTTTGACCTTGCTGTCGTTCCTTTCGATTTTTACCACTCACACACTGTCAGGCAAATTTAATGCAGTGCATTGATCAACTTCATATTGAAACCAACTATTTCTGCCTCCCCCATCACTCAACAGGTTTCTACCCCGCTCACACACAAGCGCTAACTAAAATTGCTGATTGATTACATGTTGCTATGGATAATAGATGGTGACCTCCAGTTTGCCTTTGCTGCTGCTGCTGCTGTTGTCTCAGCTTGAAGAATAGCCACAGGATCCCAAACCAATGATCTTTTCCCCATCCTGCCCTAAAGCCTCTAAGTCTGAATAATTCAATTTGTATCCACTAAAGCTGCATTTGTCAAACTGGGTTTGCGCTTGCAGCTCCTTTAACCAGCCTGCTGCACTCCACACATTTTGATTCACAAAATTCCAAAGACATTTGAAGTGACTGTGTATGGAGGAGGAGCAGGAGAACTTCTCCAACATCCTGAAAATTCATTATGTTCAGTTCTAGACAGCATAAATTGTGAATGCAATTTCAAGCATGTTTCCTCCAATTAAAAGGGATTTCAGTGGCATTGAACACCATTGAATGTTGCTTTGTTCCAAAGGTACCTCTGCTTTATTTGGGCTTTTTAGTACAACTATAACTCCGTATAAAATTCTTATTTATTGAAAAATTAAAAGGCTTCTTTTAAAGTGTGGCAGAAAAGTCATTATTAAAGAATTTCCTCTAAAACTCTGGGGAGCTTTAACAAAGATGAACGTCCATGACACACAGTTGAAAGCAGATGTTTACATTTACTTTATGAAAAGAAAAGGTTGATAGAAAAAGCAACATTTGAAAGAAAAACTTCCTGCGTTATACTAGAAAGTTTTTATTGTTGCTTTGGTGGTTTTTGGTTATTCAGTAGCCACTCCTCCGTTACTGTGCTACAGAAGAGATTGCTACATCAGTACTTATTCTGCATCAGCATTTATTCAGCAAATGTGTTTCAAACTCTCCCATCCACCCGTGGCTCTGTCTGTAAAACCTGGAAAATTTTCAAAGTCCAAACTTCCAGTATTGATGGGAGGACTGAGAGGCCTCAGCAGTCACATTAACCAAATATTTTCAGTCTGGTGACAGAAAAATCAGATAGCCATCCATCATTGACTTGGTGGGTTTATGATGAGTTAAATTTCACAAGGTTGCCTTGCAGTGAACGGGCCATCTGTCCGGGGTGTACCTCACCTCTCATCCCCCTCGCTCCTAGATGATAAGTGTGTTACATAATGGATGGATGGATGTAACATTGGGGCTGCACATTTGCACAGTTGGTAGCACTGTTGCCTTGCAATAAGAAGGTCCTGGGTTCGATTCCCGGCCCAAGGTCTTTCTGCTTGGAGTTTGCATGTTCTCCCTGTGCATGGTGGGTTCTCTACAGGTTCTCCAGGTTCCTCCCACAGTCCAAAAACATGACTGTCAGGTTAATTGGTCTCTCCAACGTCTCCCTAGGTGTGAGTCTGTGTGTGTGTGTGCATGGTTGTTTCTCCTGTCTGTTTTTGTGCCTGTGACAGACTGGTGACCTGTTCAGGGTGACCCCGCCTCTCGCCCGGAACGTTAGCTGGAGATAGACACCAGGACCTCCCGACCCCACTAGGGACAAGAAAATGGATGGATGTAACATTGAGGCGTACGTCTGGATATATTTTTAGACATCTCAAACACACTGCTTTCTTGTCTGATATCATGAGAGAATAAAACATCTCAGCCAATAACTGAAGAGAACTCTGGACCCCCACCAGCCTGGTTCATCAATGGGTTCACATTCAGTTGTTGAAAGAATAATATGCAAACAGCATGGGGATGTGGTGCTGCTCAGGAAGGAGACGGGAAATGCTGTAAAGACTGGCCCTAATGTCCCGTCATCATTAGGACTACACTGCCTTCGCCACATGAAATGCATCTAGACAGTTCAGCTAAACTCTTCCCTAATACAAAACTCTGAGGAAAGTTGACCTTTTGTCCACAGGTTTATTGAATCCAATGAAGTGTGAAATTAAAAGACACAAAAGAGGATACATCACTTTACATTCTTTTTTATAAACATGTACATGTAATTTTAGTGTAACATAATTAAATACTGTCCCAAATGAATTAGCGAAGTAGTGCAAACTTACAATAAACATGCAAAAATATTTAACATCACACTCAACAAACCAGAGATTCTGCAAAAAATAATGATGTACAATAATGTATTAAACATAAGTTACCCAAAAGGCTTCATCAGGACAAAGATGTATGCAGATGGGACTGGACTGACTAAATACATGGGTGATTTATACAATCTAACTCTCAGCCTGGCTTCCTGGCTGAAGCCACATGACATGCAGGTTGGCTGCACCTCTTAAAGGGAAAGCCCCCACATATGGACACACCCACAAAAATCCCCAACAACACATGGATTAGGGGTAGGAGTTGTGGTGTAAATGAAGCTTAAGTCAATGTTAAAAATATACAAGTAATTATTAAAGTTAGGAACAAGTTGAGTTTCTAAAATAAACTGAAATAGAAATATGGAGCTGGATAGAGTGTGATTTCAAAATAAAATTCTCATTTCTTTGTGTTTACATTATTGGGTTTTTTGGGGTGAGGGTTTGAACAATGGGAGCATATGTAAGCAGACAGGCAGTTGTAGAGTCGAGTACCTCCCCGGTGTGACAAGCCAATAAATATGTCACTTACATTTCAGGAAGTCTCTAAGGAGCAAAGCACACATCTGTTAACAGTACCTCTAAAATCCTCCCTGCAGACATCATCAAAACTGTGTGGGAGGAAGGGAAAGATGAGTCCTCCACAAAGTCTGCTGAAAGAAGAGCTCACAATATCCAGATCACCCAGAGAGCTCACTCTTATTTACTGTGTAAAGTGCCAGCAGTGATAGCTGTGATGTGTCCTCAGGGTGAGACTTTATGTATCATTTAGCACCTTAAAGCCAATTGTCAGTCTTATCTAGACTGAATTATTGACTCTCACAACAACTCCTGCAGCTGGCTTTTGAACTGAACTCTCGATCGTTTCCGTCACTCTTTGACTTTTATAGCACTGGCAATAACATTGAAGCAATTGTAATGTACACTTAGAGGTATAAATAGCTTGGAACTGAGTGGGGTAGTATATTCTCCAGCTTTACAAGGGCTAGATGTCTCATATCCCCAGGGGTAACTGTGTATACAGCTTGGTTAATTGAGAAAACAGCCAGTTGCTCATTGGCAGGATTTAGGAGCTCAGTTACTTAGAGCCATAACGGCGGCAAATTGGTTTGGTTTTTCTTTGAGAGAAGCTGGAAAACCTGATTGCAAGAGTTGCCAACAATTTGTGAAAAATGTTCCAGTTTTGCCTTAACCTAAATATACAGATGAATTTGAAGGTCAAATATTTTACTTGACAAGCATATTGAAAAGAAAAACAATGCTTTTTGATGAAAAAAATTGTATTTGTTGAATTTTTATTTAAAATCCAGAGAAAATATTTGTGATAGTCCCTCCAGCTGTTGGTGACCTTAACCCTCCACCTGAGTGGTTGTAGTTGCCATTCAAGATGAATTCACACCACCTCTGTTTAGTCCATTTGAATCCAACTCCGGTTCATTTGCAAGTCCTCTTTGTTTGTGTAGGTGTGAACATGTAATCGAACTCTGATGCAGATTCAAAAATTGAACTCTGGCTCACCTACATACCTTGGCCTGGGTTTGGTTGAAGTGATCCAACCAAAGTGACCAGAGCGGTCTCCGGTCACCGCTCCACAAGTAGGAAGCAGTATAGTGCAAGGCATTTTGGGTAAATACAACCAAAACAAACATGCCTATCAAGTCTAGTGCTAGCTGGAGCAATGACTTGGTCTTTTACCAACATCAAAAGAGAAATCCTTCAACTGCTAAAATCTGACATCACTCATTTTACAAAGACTTATATAAAGATAGTAACATTGCATTTTACAAAGAAGGAAGCTGTGCTCAGTGTCTTCAGAGGTTTTCATGTGATTTCCTTTAGTAGATTGTTTCTCTCTTACCATTCTGCCAATAAGCACATTGAAGTAACTTTGATAATTCCAACCAACATAAAACAGGAAGGGTTTGCTCTCATTTAGTGTTAGACAGTGAGAATAAAAAGGTTGTGTATTTTCATACCGAGCGTGTTAACTCATGTTTTCAGCTATTTATTTCCCCTCCAGCCAGGGAACATGAACCTTCTGACCCCTGGGAGAAGGTGGAGGGTGCCTGAGTTTAGTTTAAATGAACGCATCTTTTTACATTGTTTTATTATCTTTAGAGTTTAGACACTTGCCTATGTATGAATAATTTTGAGCTTAGTTACATTTTCTATAAAGAAACTCTGAGCCTCTTTATGTCTCCATCTCCAAAGATCTGCTTTATTTCTCTGTTGATTTTCTGCGAAGCTTCAACTCTTATCAGTCAGCGAGGCTCTGATGAAACGTTGGGTCTAAACAGGCCATTTCTCTTAGATGATGATTTGTGTCCCATTTAAATGAGCATTAAGGCGTGAGGTTTGCTCAGAGGCTCGGGGTGGGAGACAGATGACACCCCAGAGGGGGCAGGAACACTGCCTGGATTCATCAATGTGAGGGGAGCTGTCAAACTGAATCAATAGGGGGAGGAGGGATCGAGGTTGCAACACACTCCTAGCACCATCATTTCACATGTTCTCATTTTTCCTTCAAAATACCAGCACTAGACTTATCTTTAGGTCAGAATCCATTTTTAATTTTGCATAGTAATGATGAACAAATTACTGAATTGCATTATTCTTCAAAGTTACGTTTCACAAAAAAAAAAAAAGAAGAAAATGAATGTACTTTTAGAGCAGGCATCAGAGCTCTTAGCAGAGACTTTGTCACATACGGCAGACAGAAGAGTAAAACTGTTGATGTATGGATGTCAGTAACTAAACATAAACTTACTTAGAAATTCAAACAAACCCAGAGGTCATTTGGTTTTCTGAACTCACTGATTTCATTTGTGGTTTTACTGAGGAGAGAAAGAAGTCCAGTTAGTGAGCCCACTGGGTCTTCTGTTCCCGTCCAGAACCACAAGTGGTGCTAATGCTGCTTCACCTGCAAGCAGATACTCAAATAGATTTAGTGCTGTGACCAATAATAAGGCAGGTGGAGGTAAATCTGTGTATTTATGGAGGTTCAGTTTTAATCCAGTCCATGTTTGGGGAACCCAATGTTACTTTCGTAACATATGCTGCCTATAAAATAGTTTTTTTTCAGTTAATAAATGTTGTTTCTCTTCCCTGATGGAGGGTGAGATGCAGTTACAGCAAACACTGTATATGACTAAAACAATTTTCAACATCAGTTTATGGTTTTTGTTACTTTGAGAACATCTTAAGGTAATATGTTGATAATGACCTAATAGTGAGAGTTTATCCTCTCAAAAAAAGAGTAAAAAGGTTTTATTTTGTAAAGATTACTTAACACTGGAACTGGAAGATATCTTAAATATCCAAAAACACGACAACCCGAAAGAATGAATAAAATGGAAATAAAAACCACATTCAACAGAGACCATAAATAAAATGCATCATGATGTTTCTGGAAACGCAATAGGCCTTCAGAAAATATTAATCATAGCAATGGAAATGATCAAATTAATTTTAATTTATCATGCGATTAATTGATTCATTGCTTATTGTGACAAGCTTACTTATCGGGCCTTTCCTGAACCATTCCAACATCACCCCACCCCTCTCATCTCCTTTTTCTCTTCTTAAAGCAGGCTCTATGTTGCAGCCTAAGATTTCTTCGAGTGTGCAAAAACTGTAGAAGTACAATTTATGCTGACTCTGACTTTAAACTTATTTCCCCAACTTGGATTCAGAAGAAAAGTTTCCCAGTCGTTAAACATGGTTTATTGATGCCTGTGTTTTGATAGTGATGGCTGTGGGGGAACATTTCCCTGTCATTAGAATTGATAATAGGAGGACAAATATTTGTTGCATCAGTTAAGATGGAGAGATGTTGCAAATTTTATACAATGCTCTGCAGACTGTAAATAAAAATGCCATATGTTCTCACTCTTCCTTGTTTCTACATTTTCTCCTTCTTTTTCTGAGCCAAGTATTCTGAGACATGGTGGTACATGTTAGATAGTATTAATAAATACATTAATTTTCATGCATTGTTTGATATAATTGATTATGACCTCAAAGAAGAGTTACGATTATTCCACACAGTTGAGAATGATTTATGTGTGGATTGTAAAATGAGAAAACATTCACATTAAATAATAATAATTATGCTGCTGTTTAAGAATGAAAATTTGTAGAATCTCAGCTGCTGTTTTTCTGACTGGATGTTTCCTGCAGGTCTCCCTGCATCCATGCAAAGGTTCAGACACGTCATAAGCTCATTTTGGTTTGTGTGGTCAGAAGAGAAACAGAGAAAAGAAACACGGGAGAAAAATTACTGAAATATATTAGAATATAAAAAGCTGGAGAAAACGTGTCAACGTGTTCTGTTTGTATGTCTGGGTTTGTATGCCGTTTTTATTTCTAGGTAACATATTACTATGGCGCTCAAAATCAATCATTTTCAATAAAATATCCCAACCAAGATGTGAACGATGTAGTTCATGTTGAAAATACTCCAAAAAAACACATAAATAGCTCAAAAAAGTTTGACATGAGGAAAGTAGCATTCCCAGAGCAGGGATTGGCTTGAACTGGATTTCCTGAATTTCTAACTCTTATCAAATCAGAAAGAATTTGGGACTTAACACATAAAAACATCAGTGGAAGCAAGCAAACTGTTTATATTCAGGGATTTCTTAAAAGGTTGCATGTAGCCTCACAAGGCTGCATGCAAATATTCAGACTTCTGACTGAATAATCTCATTTGAAACAAGAGAAGTCTACAGGGGCTAAAACCTTAGAAAACCCCCAATATGCAGTTATTGTGGGTTTTAAACCTACATCTCTGTTTTGGAAATGTTTTTATGTTGCTTCAATGTAATATTCTAGTTTTACATATAATGCTTTAATTTACTGGAGCAGAAAATGATCTTCATTAGTAACAGAAATAAAGTCTTGAAAACATCAGTGGTGGGTTTACTGCAGTAACAAACTCAATGATATTCCGATGTGTTGAATCAGACTGACCTTTGATGAACAACAGATATATGCTCTGTGTTGATTGGGGTGATTTTCCTCTTCATATTATCATGATTTTTCTCTGATTTCTAATAAATGATATTACAGAGAAACAATGGGAAGGTAAAAAGTTCACTCAGAAATAGTCTATGACATTGGTTCATAGTTGTGGAAAAATATAAAAGTTTACTTTTAATCTGTGTGGAGAATTATCCTTTCTCCATTTAGGCTCTTGATTGAACAAGAGTCAGTGAGTTGAATTCATGAATTTCATTTATTAAGACTAAAATGCAGCGGTGGTCCATTTTCCATGCTAACCTTATGGGCTAACACAGCAAAATGGCCTCTAACAGTTTCTAGTTCTTTTAGCTGGCTTCTATCTAAGCCAGCGGTGGGCACTCCTGGTCCTGGAGGGCCGGTCTCCTGCAACCTTTAGATGTATCTCTACTTCAACACACCTGAGTCAAATAATGAGGTCATTAGCAGGACTCTGGAGAACCTGACTGCACTTGGGAGGTGAGTCAGCTGTTGGATTCAGGTGTGTTGGACCAGGGAGACTCTAAGAGTTGCAGGACACCGGCCCTCCAGGACCAGGAGTGCCCATCCCTGTTCTAAGTTATGCCTTAAAGGAGGCGTTCCCTAGCGTGTCATTTCCTTAGACATTAGCTTTGTGCGCGTGCTCACTGTGTGTGTGTACAAACATGCAGATAGCTAAAAGAGACAGAGGCAAACACAGAATTATTTTTCCCAACATTTGCTATTTTGTCAATTAGTATTTAGTCAGCTGCACATTTTATTGTTCATAATATTAGAATATTTTTTCTATTCCTCCAAAGAGGTCAAACCAAAACTGGTTTTATTCTGTCTAATATGGAGCATTAAACGCCCCAGACCCAAACAGCCTGGTGAATGTGAAGTCTTGACTCCTTCCTTCCCGCCTACATCCTGCTGTTAATGTGTTGACTCTGTAACACCTTGGAAGTGACACTAATGACGAACGCTGTCATCAGCCGCGCGGTTAATGACCTCAGTCATCAGAGCCGTGGATTAGGCCATGCAGTTTCATCACAGTTGAGTTGTAAATGTTGTGTATAAATATGCACTGGGAGGAATATTAGCTTCTCTCGGCACTGTCGTTCTGATTTCATAAAAAGGTAATGAATTGTTAATAGCATGATTACGCTGAAAATAGAATAAGTGGAAAATGGAGTTGGCATTGTGGCTCCCACTGGTTTCCCTCCACCTCGTGAAATGAGAGCCTGTTCATTATGTGTCAATACTTGATAGTCCTTTTGTCTAGCTGTGATCAAATGAATAATCTCATTACTAATATGAGACCCAATTGCTCCAGTTTAGGGAGACGCTCAGGTCATTTATCACTGTTCAAAAGTATTTTCTCTCCCTTTATGTCACAGATGGATTTGACTTTAAGCATCTCAGTGACACACTGTTAAACCAGTTTATTCACCTTTGTTCACGGCTTTGTTAATTAAATTCCCATAATGAAAGAGCTGCTTGTAAAATGACTTTATTTTACTTTTTAATAACATGACACATTCATATCTGTTCTTACTGTGCAGTACACGACCCAATGTAGGTTCTGAACATTATCTAGCTCTCTAATCACATCAAATATTGTGGCATTCAGAAAGCTAAATGGTAAAAGCAGAGACGTTTTAGAATAAAAAAGTTTAAATTAAACTAGTACTAAAACATTTCTCTGTGTATCATCAGTCATACAGGGAGTCATTC
This sequence comes from Gambusia affinis, assembly GCF_019740435.1. Lineage (NCBI taxonomy): Eukaryota > Metazoa > Chordata > Actinopteri > Cyprinodontiformes > Poeciliidae > Gambusia > Gambusia affinis. Next base: position 24,609,450 of record NC_057881.1, read on the forward strand.
AAAATGGTTTAAAAGAAAAACAAAAGAAAAGAGATAAAACAATTACACTGAAATTCAAAACACATGTGCACATAAAAAGAAACATCAAATGCAGGTTTAGACAAATAAAAATTTAATTAAATACAAAAATGAAAAGTCTTTAATTAAAAAATAAAGAGACAAATTAAAAGTTGAAATCCAGTCATCCCCAGAACAGAAGCAGCCTTCTTTGATTCCAGGTCTGGTTCTGATGCTGCTGCCACAACAGATGATAACAGAAGAGATGAGTCTCTTAACAGACTGATAGAAGATCTGCAGCAGCTTGCAGGTCCAAACTTTGATGGACCTTAAGCTTCCTCAGAAAGTACAGTCTGCTCTGTCTCTACTAGACGATTTATTGTTGTGAGTCGTTGCAGTGACAAACAAACTGGTTCTGATTGATCTGTCTTCCTGGTGTTGGTCAGAACTCTGGCAGCAGCATATGGGATGAGCTGCAGCTGATAATTGTGATAGAAAGTTGATTTAGTAATAGAATGCATGTGGATGTTAATACTGAGGTCTGGGTCAGTGAACACATCATAGGATGGACTGTGCTCTGTATCATCATCGTCCAGCTGAGTGCTGATGTCCTGGTCTGGGGGTGACATGCATCTGGATTATGCTGATTGATTTAGAACACAATTTGTCCCTCCAGATTTTATTCAGGAATACTGAAGTAAAAGGTCTGAATATAAAATCCCCAGGTGTTCTGATATTTAATCATAGTAACATTCGTAAAACTATGTATCATTTTATGTATGCTGCAAAGGTTTGAGCTATTCGTGTTTATGCACTTCCCATAATGCAAGTTGGAAGATTATGGTTGTTATGACAATATCCATAAACATTCAAGTGTGTAAGTACTTTTGCAACATGCTGTATGCAATGCTAGAGCAAACATCTTGGGTCTTCTCTTGTAGGAAAGAGTTTAAATATTTAGAGATAAATGATTGTCAGACGAGCAGAGAGCGAGCTGCTGATCAGAGGGATTTTATTCCACTGCTGCTACGTACGGGATGGAGGTTTGTGGAATGTGTTGAAGGTTCATTGTTGAGCATAAGGTGTGTTTGTATATCCAAAATATCTTTTTTCCCTTTCAAATTTTCTATATAGTGTTTATATATGGATTTATTTGTTTGTAAAATAGTCTATTAGGCAAAAATAAAGAGTCTAATATCAAGATGGCGCTACTTGTTTGGAAAATATTGTTATCGTCTCTTCAAAACCCCCTCTGGTTGAAACCCAGTCGAGACTCTTCAGGTTTTCCAGCAGTGTTGGGATAAACGTTCTAACAGGCAGTAATGGAAGCCAATCTGAGAGCCGACAGCAGAATGTCTCCATTTCTCTACGCATCTTAATATTTCAGCAGCTTCCCCAGCAGTTTCTGCAGGTTCCTCACTGCAGGCAGCTCCTTCCAGCATGGGCTGACTGGCTTTAATTAGAGGGGGAGGGATCTTATCACAAGAACAGCTGCAGCCGTTGCTGCAGCAGCAGCAGGAGCAGCACTGGGCTGGGAGATCCTGCTCTGAATGTTTTACCAGACCTTGGGCTGGCCGCCTGGGTAGACGCGTCAAACAGAATGTGAAAAAGTCTGGAGATGTTTCTATCAGCAATGGAAGATGTTTTTACTCCTGGATGTATTTATGCAGCCTGACATGCTTCCAGTTACACAAAATGTACATTTATCCACTGAGCTGTTCAAGGCCCATGTGTACATGTTCAAAGTTGGGTCAGTACAGAATTCTTAAAAAACTAAATTCACTTTAAGCCTCCAACTCTTTGGAACTTATTCATCTTTGGAACAGAAATGGAAACATATCTGCCTGTGTGCTGCAAGCGTAATGAGCGCTGGTGCTTAAATATGACCTGAACGTAGCCTTGAGGGGAAAAACAGTGTTTTCAGAAACAAAACTGAGTGGTGTTAAGTCTTGCGACTGCATGGATAACAGTTATTGCACATTTATCTGATTGTATTTATAATGACACAAGCTATAAGTCTGCCATCACTGGCAGAAATTTAACAGGAAACATTATGGACAAAGGAGGACTGAATCAATTATTTAGGCTAAAACTGAAATCACAAAAGGAGCCATATCACCGCCTGCAGCAAGCTGGGAAATTAGGTCAGTTTCATAATGTTGTGGTAGAAGCTCTGCAGCTGCGGCAGAGCCTGGAAACAGAAACACGTCCAGGATGGATGTCGGTGAAAATCCTGCGATTGGCAACATGAATCGTGTTTAGGAGCTCCAGAAGACTCAGTGGAGAACTTCAGCTTATTCTTAGACACATTTAAAAGGTGAGCAAAATGCATCAGAGTTAAAGACAGAGGAGTTTTAACATTTAGACTTTTCTTCATTGTGTTTTGATAATAAATTATTCAAAGGATTATAACCTGCTCAGAGCATCAAACTTTAAACATGGCCACCAGTTTTCATGTTCTAAACACATTCAACCCAAATTCAAACCTGATTTTCATTGTTTTGGACAATAATATTGTTGATGCCAAAGAAAATATGGCAGAAATGAAACCAGGGCTCATAACTGCACACTGCTACACTACATACAGTTTTATATTCATTTATCTTCATTGTCAAGAACCTACAAAAGCTTTTAGCATTTGATTTGAACTGACTGAATGTTCTAAGTGTCAGCTAATATTTTTAATATTTTCATATTTCACAAAAGAAATTGTGACAAATGCAAATGTTTGAGAGAGTCTTCAGCCTTTAGTTCTAGTTTTGACCAGTCAATAATTTTGCTTTTCCAAGTATTTTTACTTTGTGACAGTAGAGTTATCTTGTTAGAATGTGATATAATACTTCTTTAGTTTACCTGTAAAGCTAATTATTCAGTTGTGGAATTCTACAGAAACACATCTAACAAATTAAACCTAATGTTGAATCCATAAAAAGAGATCTATTTGAATGATTTTGTAACTCCGTCTGTCAACATGACAGAGAGCTGAGCTCTGTGAAACCAGGTAACGCCAGGTACGGGAGCTGCAGAGGCCAAAACACGACTGAAGCTACTGAAACTGGTCAGCTGAAAACCATTTATGCCCTGACCCGTTAATCTCTAATCTTAAATCTGGGAATAACATCAGCCCGTATCCATGGATGCAGGCTGCTTGACCCTCGTACAGACATACACACATTCCAGTTTTTACATCAGCTGAATGTTTCACTTAAAGACATGCAGTTTTCATCACCAAGGTGGTGATAATGTGCTGGTTTATAGATGCTCATAGGAGAAGATGGAAAAATTAAGTGCTATTTTTGATAGAGTCTGTGGTTCATGGGACAAGAGAGTTAATGAATTAGTCTGAAAATGTTTTTGTTCCTTGTTTGGAAAACCTTGGTAACCAGACTGCATACTTCTATTAGCAATACAAGGTAGAAATTACCTTCAAACATTAGCTAGCCTTATGTTTACTAAGGCAATGTGTGAAGGAAAATGCAGCTAAGCAGTTTATTAACAATATGTTTTGAAATGGTTTGAATTCATGTTGTAAGCTACCGCTTACGTAGAGAGACAAGAGAAGTTCTTGGATTTAACAGAGCCTCAGAAAGGAATCTTCAAGGCGTACCGAGATGCTTGCTTTATCTTTGTGATCCAACATCACAAAACTCGGCCGATAAGTCTTAATCTCTGCCAGTTTCCCACCGTGGTTTGTCTCTGTGTACTGTGAGGAAAGGACACAGTGTGCCAGGGCCTGTCTGGACTCTCGGCTGGGGTTTTAATGAGGGCTCTTGGACTGGATAAAGGCCCTGGGGCTGCTATCAAAGTGGAGAGGGATTGGAAGCTGATTATCCTGCCATCAAAAGCTGGATCTTCAGTCAAACACTCAACAGCACGTTGTGCCGAACTCAACTCCTCACACTGTGTCAGCTCGATAAAGACTGGGTCTCCACTGAGTCACGGTGGTACATCCATTACTGGGATTAAGATGTTTAATTAACAGCATTTCCTGAATGGAATCTTGTTTACATTGGTTGAACATTGCAGCAAGGCAGCGGAAAGAACAGTTTTAAATTCTGTGTTATCTTCTACGTGTGCTGCTAAAAGGAGACGTGCTTTCAGACCAACACTCAGGAACTAAATGACAACCTGGTGGCAAACAGGAAACACAGCCCAGTTTTTCTCACCTCTTTACATATTTAACAAGAGGAAGAAAACTGAAGGTACCAGAGAAAATCCAGAACACTAACCTGGAGGGCAGCATGAAATCATCTGGGGCTTCATGCATAAGAGAGTGTGCAACTGCCAATAAAACCTTAAGGAAAAAAAAAGGGTGCACAGCTTTCACACTAGAAGTTGGCAGTAGAGGCAAATACTGAAACATTTGGTGGACAAAAAATTCAGACATATAAAAGCCTTGCAGACTCATGTGGCAGGACTCCTTTTCTTCATGCATCCACATTTGCAGGTGCTGCATGCAGCGCCCGGCCCCGGCACATAAATATATGTTATGCAGATTTGCATAAATCAAATGCAGACTTCCAGCTTCTGTCCAAATAACTGTGACAATGGCCCCTCCTTGTTTGCTTCCAACAATGCCAATAACAAGAGTAATGACAATGTATTTTATTTAAAAGGCACCTTTTAGGGTACACCAAGATACACCAAAAAATACAGCAAAAAAAGTGAAGTTAAACATTTAAAATAAAAACAAAAGAAAACTAAAATGATGTAAAATGAAGGGATGTGTTGATGAATCATAGTGGAAACGACTGAACAAAGGAGCTTCCAGCTAGAGAATGAGATGGACATTTACATCTACATGTGAGAAAAACTGAAGAAGTTTAGTATCTACATTTGATCATTGATGTGTTTATGTTACTGTAGGGGCTAAATGTGGTTTAGATTCATCATTTAGATTCATGATAAGAGAATAAAATTACACAAAAGCATTGGATTTGATTAGTTAAATAACAATGAATGAGTTAGTACAGTAGAAGAAACCAGAGACACTATGTGCTGAGTTTCCTTAGATAGGAAACGTTCTTGAATAAACTGAACTTCACTGCATCGGTATCGATGCTTGACAACTTGTATCGGTTTGGATTGTGTGCTCTTGACTTGGAATCTGTCAGCTACAGATTCCAAATCTGTACCTAATATGATTTGATTGAACTCATGCTTTTTTGCTATGTGTTGTGAACTTGTATTACACAAATAATCAATCAATAATAAGTAGATCAAGTAATAATTATGGCTATGTTCACACTGCAGCCTGTTGTGACCCAAATCCAATTTTTATTTTTTGCCTTGATGTGACCTGTATGTGATCTTTTAATGACTGTCTGAACAACACAGATCAGATGTGTTTGTATTATGCAACCCAGGATATCAGATCCAATCTTTGGAAATGTGACCTAAATCTGAACGGCCAGGTCACATCCATCCAGCCTGACCGTCATTGATACTCGATATTCTGTATCGAGTATCTGATATGCAGAAGTGGGACGAAAAACAACAACAAACAACAAACAATAATGAGGATTAAATTGTTAACGTTCTGGCTCTAGTCAGACAATAACTTCAAAACTGTAAGCTATGCGCCGCTGTTAGCATCCATGTTTACGTCCCCAAACACTGAGCACACTCTCTATGTGTGACGTTATTGCGCCCTCTACATTTTCAGGTCATTTGCAGTTCACACTGGAGATCGCATACAGATCCAATATAAATTCAGAATTGTGACTGACCACGGCAAAAAAGTATGATTTGACCAAAAAAAAAATCAGAATTGGGTCACTTCAGTCTGCAGTGTGAACACAGGCTGAGAGAGATATGGATGATGAGCCTCTACACTCAGAGTTTCAATGATAAAGTCACAATAAGTTTCTCTGAGCTCTTTAACCTTCTGAAATCATCTAACATAAAAGGAGCCAATGGGGTTGAAGAAGGAAATAAAAGCAGGTTTGGGTTATAATAGTGTTGGTGACATCATCACACACTTCATACTCATCACTTCAACCCACTGTGTCCTGCTCCTTACGCAAGTCAGATCCAGCTCAAAGGTTTCTTGTCGAAGGGATTGCTGATGCTTCATGCAGTGATTCTGTGTGGTTCATGCCTCTCACAGCTGGGATCTGCCTCCATTGAATTATCCCAAGTTCCATCTGCTACATTAATGCAAATGTACTGTCACTGGCTCTGTTTTCTTTCACAGTCAGTGTGTATACAGTTTTTGAAGATAGTCAAGGGCAGAACTGACAATAACTGGTTAGTGAAGTGAAATAAAAACAGACATTTTTGTACCATCCAGCAGATAACTAGTAGTAAAATAAACTTCTATCAAAGCATCACTCATTGAGTTTCACTAACAGACTTTGTACTGTGAATAGATTAGGGTGCCAGTCTAATTTGCTTCCCTGTCATTGCTAGAGAAAAGAAAGCGAAATATGCTGAATGAATGTTATAGTTAATAACTAACTAATAAGGAACATGTTCTTGTCAGATTTCTCCCTATGTTCTGGTGTTAAGAAGTTTGACACTGCAATTACCATCAACACAAATTACATCTGTAATATCAGCTCATGTCGTCTGCAGAAAGAGAGCAGATGAATAAGGACTTTAGAGTTTAACTTTGACAAAAAAAAAAAAAAAAAAAAAAAAAGCTACTCAGGGAAGCCAGTAAGAGGATTAAAGCAAAATAAATCTCTGCTTTTCTGAGGATCCAACATGATAGTTAGCTGTTTTAGCCCCGGTTGATGCAGCTTTTTGAAACACCGAGAGTGAAAAAATGGAAATGAATTTGTGGTTCACAGAATGCTGTTGCCACTGTTAGATCTCTGCAGCATTTTAGCACGACCACCACAATAACAGCAGCAGAAAGAATTCCTGATTCCAGCTGCATTTCGTTTTAGCTTTTTAAAGTCTATCAAAGCAGAGCATGCCTCTTCAATACGTTGCAGAAATGGTGGCAAACATTCAGGAATGAGGCCCTTCAGATGGCACCAGCTCAGTTTATAGATTTCTTTTACAAATCAAAAAACAACCAATACCAAACTGACACAAACACTTGATGAGTGTGTTTGTGTTAGCATGCTATTACTGCTCAGGAAGTGGGAGCAGTTTGTCTTGTTTTACATCAGATAACAGCCGTTCCTGCGCAACGATGACTTTTTACCAAAAGACAGTAATAATTCAGTGTAACACTGCAGAGCCTGTTCAGACGGGGCCTCCGCAGGCCGAGGGTTCCAATGCTGGAATGGACGGCTCATTCATGGTGCCATAATGAGAACTCGTCAGTTCCTCGAACCCTTTGTGGTGTTGACCGCTATTAAAACAAACAAATAGCTGAAGTTGTAGCTTGTGGGGCGACGTTGGCTGAGGGGGATAGGAGTTCATTCTGGAACCGGATGAACCGGGGAGGTGATGGTGTGAACCCTCACTCCATCTGTCTCTGTTGTTGTGTCCATGAGCAAGAACATTTCACCTGCCTTACCTGCTGCTGGTGGTCAAAGCACCCAGGAGCCTCACCTCTGTCAGTCTGCCCCAGGAAGGTGAATGAATGAATGTAGAGCAAAACACTCTGGAGTTCTTTGACTTGATAAAATGCTATTCAACTGCAGACCATGCACCATACAGTTTATTTATTTGTTTAATCTTTATTTTACCTGTAAGTTGGTTGAAACTAATTTGTATTTCCAATGCCAACCGAACCGGGAAGGGAGAAAACATCATAGAGCAGAACATGTATACCTGAGCATATGATGCAACAGACTGCATCCCAACCACAGGTTGTGGACATGAAGAAGTCAAAAGGAGACAACACTCTCTACTTTTCTATCTGCATTATATACTGACAAAACCAAACAGGATGTCCAATCAGAGGCCCAAACAGATCAGTACCAGAACTTTCCTCCACACACAAAATACATGGTTTTATGTTTTACTTTTATTTTTCTTTCATCTGAATTTTCTAACAGTTCTTAAACATTCTTAATAAAACCTATGTCCTTAGCTTGAATCGTACCCCACTTTGAACTAACTGAACAGAACCAGAATCTGCCAGGGCTGACCTGGAAGCCTGGACTTCATGTCCAAGGCCAGAGGATCCCAGGACTCTGCAAGCTGCAGCTTTGGCAGAGGAAATTCTCATCTTTGTTTTTTGTTTGCTGTTTCCATTTGGACTCCACAAATCAGTCACATATTCCCAAAAGCTCCTTAAAAACATCAACACTACATACACAACAGCTCCCCTCACACTCTGTGGGACAATGCCTGGTATTGTTTGGATGTTATTGTAGAAAGACCTTGGTAGACAAAGAAACATTCATTAACTGCAGGGGAAGTCATTAACAGATTACTCCTCTTATTGCCTTTTAATGAAGGATTGCACAATAGAGCCCCATCAGTGTTTGTCCTTAAATAGCATGCCTAAATTACACTGCGCTGAGCTGTCACACGGCTGCTGCTGATTACACACTGTACTGTTTACATCAAGGCATGAAGGATTTTCTGAGCTGCTGCTCCAGTGTGCTGCACAGCAGTTCTAACATCTTATTTTTACACGAGTTATGTTCTGCAGCTTTCTCTCTTTGTCCATTTTCACCATGCATTGATTTCTCCCCCGAGCCTCGACACAGCTCATAACGAGTGTCAGCGCCCGGCCTGATCCACATTATGTTAAATGGTCCGACTGAACTATGTTATTGATAATCTCTCAGCAGACCGCCTGGCCTGTCATGACTTTCCCTTTTGGCATTTTATGCTTCAGTTAAAGCAGTCAGCACTTTAGAAATCTCCAGAAGAGAGATGTGCGTAGCTGCACTGCAGAGAAAGGCTGTCATCTGTTTGTGAGGCGGAGCACCGAGGCGGCAGCAGCCAGAGACAGACTGGAAACATCGCTGTTCACTTTCAGGAATTTAAAGGAAATAAATATCATTACCTTTCAAAGTAACGGCCTATGTCATTTTTTATGCCAAAAGTGATTTTGGAAAAACTTAATCACCACTTTCTACTGACAGAAGATGATTTAGAAAAAGAAATTGAATTTTTAGCAAGACTTGGGGCTCAGGGCATTATTTTAGGAAGGTGATAAAGTGAAACCGTTAAAGAAATAATTTTAAGCGTTTCAGTTATATTCTGTGTTTTTGTTAAATACACAAAAACTCAATTAAATATGCACAATTCATTTGCAATGTTTTCTATGTACCTGTTCAACAATAGACTAAACACAATGTGTTAATGAAATAATTTATTTTTAGAAAAGGGGCTCTATAAATCAGATCTAAACACAATGAAAATCTGTCCTTGAATCACTTTGTAAACGTAAAGACAAATCCCACATTTTTTAGATTGTTTGTTTTTTACTTGATCTAAACAAATGTTCTCAGCAAATATTCATGATACTGAAAAGGTAGAAAGATATGTGATCAATAAAAGACAGATACTGTGTTTTGCAACTTGTGTTTTCTATTTGAGATGGTTTTCATTTGTCAGCGAAAAGGTCACACAAAAAGAAACACAATTTTCCCTCATTGAGATAAAAAGTCATGTGTTAATCAACTGACTGCATTCACACAGCAGGCAAATGATGCCTGACTGAAGATTAAGGTGATGAAGAAAACCAGTTGAGCAAAAAGGCTTTGAAAACATTCTGTGTTCAGACTGCATCTGATCAGTCAGTTAAAGAATTACTCAATAAATACCAGGTAGTAACACATTTGACAGCTGCAGCCCATGTATCAAACTTAATGCATCCTGGAGTCACAGTTGATAAGAGTGTTGTCATAAATTAATGAGTTGGACTTCTGAAATGATGCTGGAAATTAGAACAGCCTGACAAGAATCACTGATTACTGTGGTGTTACATTTTACAACTATACTTTAATCAAACTCCTTCAAAATATTTAGATTTTTTTACACTAGGGCTAAAGCTAAAAACCAACACCAGTGTTAATGTTCTACCACATAGAAATAACTCCACTCACCAACAGTTCTTTTATGAGTTACACCAATATATTTGTATTAAACACTTATTTACACCCAAAATGTATTTGGTCATTTACAGTAAATGCAATGGTGAGGCAGTCTGTTATTTCTACATTAAACAGTTCAAAAGTGTTTAAAGTCTGTCAGGACACGTTACCTGTTTTGTACAAAACGAATGATCAGGAAATCATTCAGATTCCTCCAAGTCACCATCAGTTAAAGTTCCCTGACCTGTACAGACAGGTGTTGTGATGACTTAGAGATCCTCGGAATGGTGGAATGCTAACAAATAGCCTTTTTGAATTGATTTTTGCAATCTTAAGGAACTCCAACTGTAAGTGTCTATCTGCTGGCAGATATTAAAGCTATTAAACACTCAAGAGAAAGCTTTTCTCAGCCCAGCGGCGTCCATGTAGCTGCTCTACAGAAACACTGGTTGATGCTGCCGGCTGTATTGATCTGCCTCTTCAGGTGCAACCAATCAGTCTGATCAGAGCGGGTTTAAAGTCTTTATTACCGCGGCTGCATCAAACACCGTATAACTCTATGCTTTTCCCAGCCTGTTGCTGTTGGAAGTGATTCACAATGAGCAGATCAGGTGAGTCAGGTCCAGCAGGGTTAACCAGAGAGACTGTAGTATAATTACACAGAAGTTGGCTGAAAAATATTGATGAGTCTACATTAGTCTGTAATACGGCTCATGTGAAATACAGTTGTATCCATAAGATGTAGAAACAATCATGTGCAAAATATACTTTGTGCCTTAATAAGCTGTTCTTCACTGTCAGCTCTCTGTTTATGGTATTAAACAACTGCTGTTGGTTCAGTTTGATGTGTTTGATATTTTCCACCACATTCTATCCCAGTGTTTTGGAGGAGGTGCCTCTGTATTACTGCCAGAGGTTGTTTTTGACATCCGTCCCCCTCCTGACATGTCAGGTTCATTTCTCACGTCTTCTCTCTGCAGTGCAGTCATCAGATCAACAAAGTGAAGTATGAAGCATGAGAAGAAAGCAAAAATGAAGCCAGGTTTTTTTTATTTTTTATTTTATCTAATATCCTTCTTGCAGGATTTTATTGCTTCTAACTCTCTGGCACAAATCAGATGTTTCTAATAAAGTTTGTGAACTGGGTGGTATTACAATCCAAAAAAAAAGAAAAAAGAAACATTGGGAATGACACAAACTCAGCTGCTCCTCCTCAGTCCTGACTCTGTATCTGAATCCCAATGGGAGCAGAGACTTCAGTGAGGAGCGTCTCACAGGTTTTTATAAAGTCCATAAAGTTCATATGACAACCACGTGTTCGTCTGTATGAAAGTAACTACAAGCAAATCTCCCATTTTTTTTAATCATAATTACATCATACTGTTAATGGTTAAATCAAAGCTTAATGTGTCACACTGGGTCCAAAAGAACAGACCAGTGCTGTGGATACAAATGTTTATGGTTTCTTGGAAAGAAGTAACTTTTCAGGCATGTGGTACAAATATTCATACACGGGCTGACATGCGTGATCAAAATATTGTTACAATTTTGTTTAAGACAAGTTCGTTTATGATTAAAGATTTTAAACAAACAGCAATTCCTCATTCTGAGCATGTAGTCAACACGTTGCTTTTTATTGTTGCTGCTGTGTTGATCAGCAAAATGAAAATGAGCTGTTTGTCTTATAAAGGTACATAAAAAAGCTGATATAAAAGTGGTTCATTTCAATCAATGAACACATTGAGCCCAACATTTAAAGTCATAATATTTCCCATGCTTTAAGAATATCCACGAGATATTCTTAAAATAATTCGCTCCTCTTCTAGAAACTGTTCAGCCCATTTATCCATTTTTCAGTTCTCACAGGAACAAGTCAGGCTGCGATAAGCCGATATCTATATTTAAATTTCTGCCTCCCTTCTCCTCTCAGAAGTGGCCTAATAAGTCACTCATCCTCTGATTCCTATCTGCCTGTCAGACTGCGGCCCGGTCCAATCAACAGGGCGGCGTGAGGAAGGGAGAAGGCGAGGCGCATCGAAGTGAGTCAGGTGGATACGGCTGAGCCTGTAGGGCTCACAGGAATCTGTATGCTGCATGTCAGAATGAAATTTTAATGATGGCGACTGGTTGGGCATGTGTGCTGAAACGTCTGTATTAGGAGCTTCAGCGCTTGGCAGACTGAGAGTCCTTGGAGAGACAGATGAGGAGCTCATCCAGAGGGGGAGAGCTTTGATCAGCTCCTCTCATTTCCATATCGCTATTCGCCAACTGCTCTTCCAGCTAAATGAAAAGCGACATGGATTATGAGTCAGTTGGCTCAAGCAGCAGAGCTGCTCGCTTCTCGGACGAGGATAAGAATGATGATGTGAAGTATCTTATTTGTTTTTGATTTGACTTTATGAAACTTGTTTGTGCTTCAAATCCGGTAACTCCTTACAAACATTTGTTGTGACTTTGGCCGCTGTTTAAACCTGATCTTTTTTATTCATCATTTACTAATCAAAGATGTTTATTTCTATACATTTTATTATTTTCTAAAACAAACAGAAAATTAAGTCTTTATCGTCTCCATCTAGCGAACTGTTTGCATCAGTAATACTGAGTGGGGGTGGGAATTTATCATATCATTTGTCATTTGTTGTGATAAATTTCTTGTCATGATAAAAATTTTTGATTTATCGCTATGACAATACCTACCAATTAATTATGTTTAAAACTCCCCAAACTCACACACAGGTGAGACGTCTGTATTAGGAGCGTTTAATCGCTCCATGTAATCGCTGTTTGAACATTTAATCCCTGTTGGTTAAAGAGCAACATTTGTGTTTATACAGTTACCTAAAACAGAAGCGATTAATAGTTTTTATTGTTAACCACAAAATATCGCGATATAACTTTAAATCCTTTGAGTCCCAGCCACAGTACTGACTGAAACAAAGACAGACCGATTTTTGAAATCTGACCTTCTAATTTTCTCAGTCATTTTGATACAGATACAAAATCTTCAAGTTACTTCTGTACTTTTATTGATATTTATTTATATTTATTATATATATATATCTGGAAACTGACAAGCCAAAGTTGAGAATTAATCAGAGGAGCAGGCAAGTCCTGGTAACACTGGAGGAGCTGCAGAGAGCCACGGCTCAGGTGGAGAATCGGCTGAGCTGGTGTGAGGTTTGCAGAGTAGGACAGCAGCCATCATGTGGAAGGACGAACTCTATTTCACCGTGGTTCACTTTGTGTTGCATATAACATGAGATCTTCATGAAACTTATTGAAGTTTGAGGTTTTAATGTGACAGAATGTGAATAAATTAAAGTTGTGAGAATAATTAAAGCACCGTATTTATCTATTTTTATTCTTCACATCTGGTTTTGGGAAATATTCTGAATTAAAATAAATATTTGTAGCAACATAGCAAAAAACTGACAGAAAATATTTGACATCAGTATTTTTTTTTCATCCATATCTTGAACCATCCTGCATTATTCCATACAGACCAGTCAAAGCAAGCCTGGAGCCAAACCTGCTCTCAGACATGATGTTAGTGTGCTTGAATTAATAACACACACCCACCCGGACCATCATGTTGGGGGGGAAAGTGTTTTTTTATTGCGTTTGGAATCACATATCCCCCATTTCCAGGAGTGAGCTTCTTCCCTGAACACACTCTTGTGTCTTCGGCGTAAACAAATGCTTCGGCTCTTTCTGCTGTCTACAGTAAACACCCAGCTGTACAGAATGCATGTCGGCATCTTTACTGCAGCGAGCTCAGAGTGTTTTGATGAATGAATTCCTTTATTCCTTTCAATGCTATGCTAATCCCCTTCCCACTGCCTCGTTATTGTTTCAGTTCCATCTTTCCTTGTGCTGTGGTGTTGAGCTGGTGCTCTGTTCCTTGGGGCTGCAGCATGCATTGTGCGCCCCTAGCACTGGAAGACTGGGGGTGGGGATTCCAAAAAGCAGCAGTGAGGGGGAAGAAGAAGAACTGTGACAGTTGTACGACCCCCAGATTTCTTTCTTTCTTTCTTTTTTTTTTTTTTTTTTTTTTTTTTTTTTGCAGAAGCTGCAGTAACAGAAATGTTTCCAATAGCCTCTTTACTTTGGTGCAATCCATCCACTCCCCCGTTCCCTTTCTCTACTTTGTTCTGAGTGTGACACCTTGAACGGATATTTCTCCTGCTGCCACATCACACCATCTCTGTCCCTCCAACCCAAATTTCACAGCTCCACTTGGCCTACTTTTCTTGGCCATCTAATCCTGGAAGCTGCAGTGTTTGCTTTTTGTCCTATAATGATGGCCACAATGATCACCAAAGCATGTTGTCAAGTCACTGTGAGCTACTCACTTCGAAAATGAAGAGACTAAAGAGGCTTAGCTGCTTGTTTTTAAATCATAAATTCACCATGAAAATGAGTCAACAAACTTGACTTGAGATGACAAAGTGTTCTAATGAGTTCCCCTGACACTCAGTGTCTGTGTCAGTTTTACCAATGTGTGTTTATGCATCCGTGCAGATCACACTGGTAAACAACCAGAACATTGTCTGGGGTTTTTCATCTGTTTTAGGCTCATGTTGATGAGCTGAATCCACAAATCACAATCAGGTCAAGTTTCTGAACTATGGAGCAACATGAGCATCAAAATGCAGGACTTGTTCTCACATCTGGATCAGTTTCCTGAGAATCTGATCAATGAGTGCCGAGCAGGAGGAGAGATTCCATCAGGACAGGAAAGAGGCGGAGAATTTTACACAAGGAAGACGTGATGTTCAATTTACATGTACTTACCTTTATCAGTGTTTATTATTTAATTTACAGTTTTTCTGAAGTCCAGCCTACTAAGAAGCTCCAGAGCGCTTCCTGCTTCCCTCTGTTAACAAGCTGGATGGACCTGCTGATCTGATTTTCCACACTGCCAATGGTACCAACAGCTGCTTCAGTGACCATGGAGTTCCTGTTTCTGATTGGCCAGCAGACTCCCCTGACCTTTAACCCTTAGAAAATCTCTAGGCTGTTGCCAAAAAGAAGATGAGAGACATCAGACCCACCAAGGCAGATGACCTGAAGGCAGCTGTCAGAGGAATCTGAGCTTCCAGAACCACAAGCTGCTGTCCTCCATGCCACGCTGCATCGATGCAGTAATTATTGCAAAAATCTGAGTGAATATTGAGTTTATTCTTTTCAGATGGTTGACAGATGAGCTTAAAGCATCTGTTTTGATTTGGTCTAAAGTGTTGTTCTAATGCTCTGACAGATTTTAGGTTTTCTTGACTATAATCACTAAAACTGCAAAACAGATAAAAGCTTGAAATATTTTATTCTGTGAATGGCGACAGTCTCACTTTCTGAGAAGACTTGCAAGAAGTATCACTCATTTACACAATACAATTTTTTTTTTCAGATGTACTAGTTATGTTCAAAAAGTCATTCTGGTCAGCAGTGACTGGCAGAAAATATGGTGCATAACCAGAGATTGCTCTCTTTCAGTTAAAGTATGATTTATTAAAGGTTTGAGCATCAGTGCTGTGCAGCAAGAAGGTTCTGGGTTCAGATTGTGACCTTTAGTGTTCTAGAATGTATAAGTTATCCTTGTGCATGTGTTGTTTCTCTACAGCTTCCTCCTACAGTCGAAAATCATGACTTTTCTCTTAACTAGTCTCTCAAACTGGTCGTGGTCATGTGCATGTTTGTGTGTCCTTTTTCTGTGTGTGTTGGTGTGTGTGCGTGTGTGTGTGTTGCCCTGCCATTGAGTGGCAACCTGTCCAGGGTTCCTCCTCCTGCCCCACTGTCTTGATTAAACGTTTCTGTTGGTGCAAATCACAGCTTCATGCTGGACTTGACGGGTCGGTTTGCTGCTGCATGTATTTAACTCAAGTTCTTATTTTTCAGTCATAAAAAATGCAGCAGGAGGAAATCGGTTGCAAAAATCGGTGTAGATTAAAGTCAATTTAGTGAATTCCCCCCTGAGATCAATCATAGTGACTTATACTCAGTAAATGGAGACAGTGCCTTGTTTTACCTTTAACTGGTTCAGTTATCTATGAAAAACTTGAAGTTATTGAGATCAAGGTAAGGTTCATATTCTGTGTGATGTGCAGAGGGAGAGTTTAGCTGGACGAAGCAGATCTGAGCTGACAGCAGGATGGAGAGAGAAACAGGAAACCAAAGACAGAGCCTGGTGACTGTTCCCAGATCTGTTCATACAACCAAGCTGATGAGATGAGTTGCTTGATTCCCTCAGAGAATAAACATGGCTGTCCTGACCTAACCACAAGTATTGATTCAAGTCAGAAAGCAAGTCTACAGACAGCGAAATGTAGCTGGGTGCACTTATAGCTACGTATTAGTATAAAAAATATAGATAAAGAGCTGAGTCTGGACATCTGTGAGTACGAATGAGGAGAAAGGTTTCTTTCCTCTGAAACCTCGGTGAGAAATGAAACAATATTGTAGCCGGCTTGGCTCCAGGCGCGGTGAGGGAACAGACATCTCAGGGTGGCTGAAAGTTTATGAAAACAGCAACGGATGTGGCGGTGATTTAACGCCTCTGAGGGATTTCCCTCGGACCTCCTTCATCCCTCTTGATAAGTGGTGCATGCCCCTTCACTCTCACATACTCCAACTGGCTCTGAGCTTTTCACAATCGGCTTTTACATGTAAACATAATCATGAGTATTATTAAATGAACCAATGAATTGATACATAAAGGACTCACTAGCTCTTTATGTCCTTGCTTTTCAAGCCGCTTTTAAATAAATGTTAGTTATGTGTTTGTTATTTAGCACACTGAATGGAGTTTTTGTCCCAGTTTGTGAATGAGGTAAGGCTGACAAGCACTTCCAAATGCAAAGTAAGATTTCTGTGATTAGACGCTGTTTCAAATAAACCAAAGCTTTGAATGTTTCACAGTAAATGTTGGATAATATTATTAATTGCATATGCTTTTAGATTTTATGTATATCCACATATTTTGATTTCCACTGTTTAATCCAACACTGGTATATTTGTCATTTTACCACAACTAAAAAGTACATATTTCTTGTGACTTTTCACTTGTGAAGTCTAAATAAGATTCTGAAGAGCATTACTCCAGTACAGTTGGATGGAAGCTCAGCTTGTCTGGATGTTTTTGGGACAGAGGAGTAACAGTAATGAACAGGAAGTCTCCATATGACGGACAGGAAATGATGAAACGAATGAGACAATCCAGCTGCCATCCATAGATACAATGAGATGGTTTACACCAGCATAGATTTATGGGATAGAATGGCCTAGTCAAAGTTCAGACTTAAATATGAAATATGGAGCAGTAAAATTAAGATGTATTTTTTACAGTTCTTCTCCATCCAACCTGACTGAGCATGAACTGTTTAGTAGAGATGAACTGACAGAAATGAAAGTCTCTTCATAAAGCTGGTAACCTGCTCCAAAAGAGCTGCAGGCCTAAGTGCACTGAAAAAGTTTTGTCTTAGTGGAATTGAATAAACTAATAACAAAAACACACCACACCATTGAGCTTTTTATTTGTAAGTAAATCTGGAACCCACATTTCATTTTCTTTCCATTTCATAGTCACTCACTGCTTCATGTTGGTCAATTCTAATTCCAAGAAAATACATTTTAGTTGAAAAATTAAAGTTCCAGTGCACTGCACTTCTGACTATGTTGGTGAGAGACAAACTAGGATATATGCCCACATCATATAGCATAAGGTATCAAGGCTCATTATTACAAGCAAATGTTTAATTGTAAATGAGCAACATCTTAGAAACCTCAATACGCAGTATGTTTTAGTATTTTGTGACTTACAGAAGGAAACGTTTGATCAAAACAAAGAAATAAAAGCCATGTTTGCCCAGGATGGAAGTTTCACAAACTGCAGGATGAAATGAGTCGTGAGTGAATCCTTTCTGTTTGGGATTCTCACATGTGAAGCATTCTGCTATCATTCACTTCCTGCTGTGATTGCTGCTCAGTCTCACCTGCACTTTGTGTTGTCTTCTACTAAAAGGGCTTCAGGAAAAAACAGACCACATGAGAAATTCTGAGATGTGTGTGTGTACTGTCTTGTTATGCATGTTGGTGTGTGTGCGTTAACAAGGCATACCTCATGCTTCCAAATATCTGACGCTCAGGAGAAGTCCCATGGCTCCTGCTGCTGCAGCCCGCTGCAGCCCGCTGCAGCCTGCTCCAGCACTCTGAAGAACTCCTCTTCATGTCGCATGATGAATAATGTACATAATGAAAGGGGGCAGAAGGTGATGCAGCTCCACAGCTCTTCTATGAATAATGAAAATTGTTTTTGTGCTGTCGAGCTGATTAGGTGAGAGGATGTCATTTATCTCATCCCTTTAGGGAGAATAAACTCCCTCTGATTGGCCTGAAAATGATGCAGCTGAAAATGATGCAGAATGGATTCTGTAATTGATCCTGGTATGACTGATGTGCAGTTGGTTGATGTCGGAGCCCCTCCAGCCCCAGACGGATGGCGCTGTCAATGCACGTTCCTCCATTCAGGTCTATTGACCTTTCTGCGAGGCATGTTAGCACCACTTGGTCTCGTCATTACAGCTATGATCTAGACGCAGAGGGGTCAGCATCTGAGGGACCCTCATCCGTCAGAAAGATACCAAACAAATAGGAAGGAAAGACGAGGGGAAATGTACAAGAGAAGAAGAATAATCCGACCGGGGCAGATAACTAGAGAATGTTCAGCAGCTGTAAATCTCTCACTGCGTGATAACCTGCAGCAATAAATGCCAGTTTTGGTAAGATAAAACAAAGTATAGCACATGAATGATCACTTATTGGTGGAATTACAGTAAACAGCAGTAATTATTCCCACTGTTTGTCTGTAACTTGTAGCTTATAGATCTTTTAAAAACATTTTTTAATCTTTCTTTTTCTTAGTTTTAAAAGTCATACTTTAGTGGGAGTGAGGGATGATGCTCCTTTAGCTTTCACACCATAACTGTCCACGGTTTTTGTAAATGGAATAATTTCCAAAGTTGTCTTCTATATAAGGAAGGAAGAAGTGTGGAAGTCTTGTTTCAGCTGACTGCAGTGTGCAGCAAGCTGAGCTGCAGTGTGCAGCAGGCTAGAGTCAACAATCTTTTTGTATCTCCGTTGGGAGAAATTCTTCCTGGATCGAGGAAAGCTGCTACAGCAACAATACCATCAGACTATAAGAAACTATAAAATAAATGAATAGAATAAATAAATGAAAAAAATGATTCTTCAAACAATTATCCCAGAATCGTTTACCATCTTCCCTCACAGTCTACTGACTCACAATCAGTCTTATTCATTAATCCTAAACATCAATGCAAAATAATTCATCAGCAGGCGCTCAAAGGCTTCCTGGATTCCAGATCTGGTTGATTTGGGTCATTAATTAGGTTGACAGAACAAGGCATAAATTAGTTTTTATATTGTGTTTGCAAAGTGGAAACTTAAACCATCTTCTTGATTTTAAATATATTCAGCTTGTGGTCCATGCGGCTGTAAAGCCTCCAGTCATCCTGGCAACTTGATAAAAGTATTTTAAACTTCAGCCCAAAGTTTTGCAGTGAAACTGAAACTATTTAAAGCGGGTCCAAACCCACTGCTCAGTTAATGCTGCAAGTCAGTGACTCCATGGAATCTACTGGGTTTTCAAACAGAAAACTTTGTAACCAAGTAGACTAATAAACTCAACCTGATTGTTGGATTAATCAGAATTGATGTGATTGATTTGGAATCTGTCTGTCTGAACTCATGGTGAAAAGGCCATTCAGTCTGACCCGACCCAATGAGGATCTCTGATTTTTTTTTTTTGCACCTTTATTTTTCGCATCTTAGTGCTGTCAACCCATCCGTGTACATGCTGCTCACATCCTTTTAATAAAACTGATATGAACCAAAGAAGTGACCTCTAGTCTGTCTGGGTTCGGTTAGAGTGAACTTTGATGAGGTTCAAGTCCAGAAGTTGACCAGGTTCTGCTCCAGAAGCAGGAAGTGGACTACAGGTCAAAGCATGCTGGGTAAAAACAGCCCAAACAGATACGTGAGTCTGGCTGTCATCAGCTGAAAATGGAGCAAGTGTTGCAGTTTTGGACTCCAGTTGAACCGAGTCATCAGGTGTGAAAACAGCCTCAGGAGCTGCGAGGAGTTTGAGGGATTCCTGAGTGAGGAGGAGCAGGCTGGTGGTCGGTTTGGAACCCAGAGTCAGAAACAGAGAAACATGTGGGGTTCTCTCTGCCTCCATCTTTCTACGCTGATGAGCCTTCATGATGGTTGAGCCTCTCAGCTGTCATTGACACACACACTGACACACACTCAGTTCTGCGGTCAGACTGGCACATATATAAAACCTCATGCTGTCTCTCAGGTTCTATTTAAGTGACTCCTTCTTTCTATCCAGACCCAGACAGGTCTGGATAGACAAACTGACACTGCAGTGTAAAAAAACCCCTCCTAACCAGTTAATCCGTGATGTAACTGACATGTGGGCGGGGTTACTCCCTCACCACCAGGTTGGATTGGACAATTTATCTTTGATTTGTTTGAAGTGAAACATTTAAGAGTGACAAAAAATGTCAGAAGAAATCTGTTTAGGGGTAAATGTTGTGAGGATTTGGTTTTTCTGTGTGTTCATTTAGTTTCTGTGTCGTTCGTGTTCCCTGATTCCCTATTGTGTATTTCCAATCTGAACTGATTGACAGCTATACGATCAGTTTGAATATATGCATGATTTCTGTAAATTGCCTTGAAATAACATGTTGGGAATAGGTGCTGTGCACAGAAATATCTATTTATTTTATCTTTTTATGATTAATGAAATAAATCATTTTAATCAGTCTTGTAACAAAAATATGGAGTGTTCAATAAGACTGATTAATCCTTTAATATTATACAGAATATTTTGCTCTTTAATATTAAGGGGGATGGCTGATTGAGCACATCAGGAATTATTATTATTACTATTTATTAAGTATCTTGGGCTTCTGAGGAAAACAGAATAATTCCACAAATTCTGTATCTGCAGTTTTGCTGTCTTAATATTCTAAGAAGCCTCTGCTTTTGACATTGGCCCTGAAACGAGTACTTCTTTGGAACAAGTAGTTTTTCTTTGAATGACTTGATGGCCTCTCTCTGTGCTCCTTGTCTTTTGAATGATGATCATTAGAGCCGTACTATTCATGCAGGCATCCGTTTTGTTTTTATCTTCCGGTAGCATCTTTAAGAGTCTTTGTTCAGATCCACATTATATTGTGATAATGACTGGAAAAGCATTAGCAGGGTCCTAATATTTTTGATTATTTTGAAATGCTAAGTTTTGGTGAACACGTCATCCTGTCAATGCAAAACTCCAGTGAAGTCTCTCATCCAGAAGACTTCGCCTGCGTCTGAATGTTTACTTCCTTTAAAAAAGCCCTCAGTATTTTCTTTGAAGTGATTATGTCTAATTTTATCTCAAAAGTATGTCTGTTTATACTAATGAGTGCACTTATTTATATAACCTGCAGGATATTGCTATAGCAACAAGTTTTTAAGAAGCAGAAGAATATTTTATTGATGCTTGTCTGCTGCAGCCTCTGCTGACGGAGCAGGGTTTTTTTCTTTCAGCAAAAAATAAGGAACAAAACCTCTAAAAGTTTCACATTCGATTTTAGCGTTATAGTTTTATCAGTAACTTTTATTTGGCTTTTAAAGCTGGTACACTGTGTGACTGCCAGCTTTTTGTTTGAATAAGTTAGAGAGAAGTTACTGAAGATAAACTCTTGAAATGGGACAAATGGTTGATGGGTCACAATATAAAAAAAAAATAAAACTAAGATTCAAGGAGCATGAATACTTTCATTGTTAATGTAAAAGGATGTGGTCCCCACCAGGCTCTGAAACAGTTTAATTCTACCCTCATGTAGCATGGCACTGAAAAGCTCAGATGTTTATGTCAGTCTGCAGTTCATGGAAGTGAGTCTGTATACTGTAAATATGCTGCAGTTGAAAGGTGTGAATGAAGGAAAATCATAATCTTACCAGAACAGCTGACCTTTATTGATGTAATTAATTATTAGAGTTCTCTGACTGATGACTGAATCCGATGTGAACTCAGAGAAACTGAATAAAGATGAGCTTTAATAAGTTGCCAGTTTAAGCTCTATGAAGCCACTAGTTTATTTCAGGTTTTTAAAAACGTGTCTTGTCTCTTTGTATTGGATTTTTCAGAGTATATTTTTGATTAATCAGATGGAGGGAGTCGTCAGCTGAGATGATGCTGTAAACAGCTAATTGCTCTCCTTCTCTTCTCTTCTGCTAACATTTTGCTTTTCATTGACATAGAAAATAATCCTACATGAGTTGATTTGTTTCTTCCTGTACATTCTGCTCTGTCTTATCAAACAAGTTCTGGTTCAGCTTTGGGTTTCTTCCTGTTTAGAGACTTTTTTCTCTCCACTGTCACTCCATGCAAGTTCAGTGAGAGGGAATACTGGAAAGGCAAACACAGCGCAAGTGGTGGCTACATTGTCATTCAGGAGTGAAAGACTGGATGCTCTGCTGGGTTTGTTTAGACAGAAACTTTTTGGACTGATCTGAACGGTGAACTGAACTTAATGTACTGACAACAAGGATCAGTTGGGATGTATGTTTGGTTAAATAGGAATGAATTGTTTATAAAGTTTCTTAATGTGTCATTTATTCTGAAATTGTGAATTTCAGCTGGATGAAGTTCAGAACAGTTTTTCGTTTAAAATTTTTCCGTCCACTGTATCTTACATTTGGTTCTGTTCCATAGATTTCTCTTTGACGTTATCTTTGTGTGACGGAAAATGAAACCAATCAGAGATGCACCAATGAGTCTCTTTGCTCCTGTTACATATTTCAGTTTTTTTAATCTGCTGTCTGACCTGCTGACCCTAATTTTGACTCATTTGTTTCCTGAGGACTGTAACTGAAGAGAGAAAATGTGTTTGTGTTGCAGGACTAACAGAAGGAAACCTGTAAGCCACCCTGCAGGACACAGCCCCCTGCCCCCTACCACCACACCCCGTCCCGCCACCAGGCAGTGTTGAAGTGCTGAGGTTGTACCGAACATTTCCTGACACAGTGACTGCAACCAGGAGGTCACCTGATGGCCTCCCCGGTCACCTGCTCAGAGCTCAGTGTGCCCTCTGCCTGTTGCTGTGATGAAGACCGCCAGCCGTGCCCAGTCCCAGAGCAGTCCTCCTCTGGTCCAGATGAGGCACTACGCACCGAGGGTTTACCCCTTCCTGTTCCCCTCCGTCATCAGCTCCCTGCCTCAGCTGCCACCAGTATTGCCTCACAGGCTGCAGATCCAGCAGCCGTCCAGCAGCACACCTTCACCAGTTGGTGAGTTCAGCTTTCATTCCAGTAAATGCTCCTGTGAAGAAGAGGCTTTCAGCTTCAGGAGAAGTTGTGTGTTAATTAGTCCAAACTATGTAGCTGTTTTGGTGTTAACAGTGATTAGCTGGATCAGCATAATGTGTAAAGATGCAAACCTTTATCTGAGGACATTTACTCAGTCGGCAAAACATGCTAAGAAATAATTAAACCTCAGGAGGAATAATTATTGACACCCAACAATTTCTATCTAGCACAGTGGCTTGCAGAAGTATTCATACTCCTTGAACTTTCCCATATTTTATCACATTATAACCACAAACATAAATAGCAAACTGCAAAAGGATTCAACCCACGCTGAGTGAATTGGTGTGGAATCACCTTGTGCTGCTATTGCAGCCACTAGTCTTTAGGGTTTGAAACTCTAGTGACTCTATTTTTTGCTCATTCTTTTCTACCAAACAGCTCAAGTTCAGTCAGACTAGAAAGATTGTGAACAGCAGTTTTCTGATTTGCCACAGATTATAGATATATCCGGACTTTGACTGGGCCATCCTAACACATGATTATGTTTTATTGAAACCAGTCCGTTGTAGCCCGGGGTTTATGTTTAGACTGGTTGTCCTGCTGTAAGCTGAAGCTCTGCTCTAGTATCAAGTCTTTTTCAGACAGCTTTTCTTCCCACATTGCTCTGTATTTCTTGCTATCCATCTTCCATCATCTATGACCATCTGAAGTGAAGCACTCCCATAGCATGATGCTGCCACCGCCATATTATTGGCCTAAAAGTTGACCTTTGTTCTGGTCTGACCAGAACTCTTTCTTTCACACGTTTGCTGTGTCCAACATGACTTCTGGGAAACTGCTGATGAGATATCTGATGTTTTGTTTTGTTTTTTAACACTGGCTTTCTTCTCACTGCTCTTCCATTAAAGCACATTTGTGCTGTGATGACCAATAGTTGTCCCGTGGACAGATTCCCCTCAGAGCCGTGGATCATCTGGTCCAGACTCACCACGGGCTTCTTGGCTGCATCTCTGACCACTGAGCTCACATCTAAATTTACTCAACACACTAGCAGTAAAGAGGATTTTGAACAGAAAATGTTCCACTTGCACGTTGAGCATCTTTTCACAGTCAGTGTACAGATAAAAACTGCTTTGATTTGCGAAACTATTATTTAACCTCAAAACATATTATGTTGAAAGTTCTTGAAATAAGAATACACAAAAAGTCATGGCGGTCTGGATTTGGCCCCGGGGCCTTCAGTTTGACATGTGATCTCAGCCTGTGTGCTGCAGCCTGGTGATGTGTTACAGTCATACTGTTGTCCTATCAGTATGAAACATTACCAGCAGACACCAGAAACCACAACATGTCACTGGTGATTTTATTAAAAATGTAAATGCTTGAAAACAGAATTTCAGCTCCCATTAAAAGATTCACCTATTTGAAGGTTTTCACCATCTTTACCTGGAGAGAAGGCTCCGTAGACACCAGGTTAGGCAAGGCTGCTGCATCATTCATACATCAGGTAATATAATGGGATTGGGTGAGTTCCCTCAACTCTTCCTCAGCAGTGTGTGTGTGTGTGGGGGGGTGGGGGTGTGTGTGTGCGCGTGTGTGTTTGTAAACTCGTAAACCACATCCGCAAGGTGTCCCTACAGTAAAATCCCCATTTCTGAGCTGAACAGGAGCAGGTTGCCATGGGAACAGACGCACACTGCCTCACAACACTTCCCACACAGTCAAGTTTTTCCCAGAATTTTTCTAACTGCTGTTGAAATCTTTTGACACGGTTTGGTTTCAGTTGCCTAAACCTGAGCTCAGCTGTTTTCAACCTTCAGCTCCACAAGTTTACTCTCAGCTTTTTTTTTTTTCTTGCTGCCTGAAAACGGCTCCTGATGTAAAAACCACAGGAGCCGTTTCCTCCTGGGAGCAGCTCCAGTCAGCGGCTCCCTCTGCTTCTCAGCTCTTTGGGGTTTTTAAACTTCCATGGATGTGAGGAATTAAGCAACATTTATTTCATGAAGACCTTAGAGCATGTTTTTCTGCAGTTTGGGCAGGAAAATCATTTCCTTAAACTCATTGTTTGCATTAATAATATTTCTTAATTTTGCAATAATATCAACCAACTTGAGGAAACTTTCATTCAGAAGTCATTTTCTGTTATTTGACATTAAACCCTCCAGTATTAAGCTCTTCTTCAATATTTCAGTGTTTGTTGTTTAAATATTTGTTGACTTTTTCAGACACGTTTTCCTAGCATTGTGTGTTATTAAAATGATGACTAAAATGATGTAAAATGATAATTCTTTCTCCTTTACTGACTTTATTCTGATGTAACATATTGGGACCACAGAGAGAAATTCATTTGTAACAATTTTCTTCTTTCCCAATATTAGTGCAGTTGAAGCTGTTTATGGTAGCTTCACTGCTTAAAGTCAACACTTTGGAAGAAGACTGTGATATTTGGAGAGCTGAAATTTTGTTCAACCTCCAACTTTAGTATGTTATTAGCATATTGTGATGGACCAACAGAATAAATGCAAAGTATTAGAAAAGTGTGGCCGGTGTCTGATCCAATACCTTTTAGAACCACATGTCTGAGACTGAGTGTACTGATGGAAGGCATCTTGTGAGATCAGACAGGTTATGGTCCTCTGTTAGAACCTTTTCACTGGCTGCCTGAATATGGGTGGGTATTTATCATATTTAATTTTATGATGAGAATTTTGATTTATTGTTGTCATGATAAATTCCAATTAATAACATCTAAAGAATAAAGACACAACTCTCCATATTGTCGGGATTTACATAGTGTGTTCAGTGAGAACATCAATTAATGTTCTCACTGAACATACTTAGTCAAATATGACTAAATGTAGTGACTGTGCAGTTTAGTGACACATAGCACACTTCTTTATGTGACTGGTGTTCCGAAGAAACATATTACAAATGGGAATGTTTTTCAAGAGATATATTTCAGTTTGTGGAGCTTTGAATGCTCCGTCATGCAGTCGCAGCTGTACAGTTACCTAAAAAAAATTCACATCGTCACTTTTCTCATTATTACAATAGTACCACAAAATAATGATAAAACCTTAAGTCCATTTCATCCCACCCTTAAGCCTGACACATGAGAGGGATTTTCATGTCACTGTTGCAGGTTGAGTTTTCCATTCTCCCTCTATTCTGATCCAAAGTTTTCTTCTGTATCTGATCCATCGTCAGTGAGACTTTAAGACTTTATGAAGCCCATTGAGATTCAGTTCTTTTACATTTTCTCTCCATGGCCTTAAACCCTCTGAATAAAAACATTAAATTAGTCTAAAATGCTTTTATTTTCACAGCAGACCAGGGCCTAATGAGGAAATCAAACATGAACCAACTTAAAGGGTGTTTCTAACACAGATTTAGCGGTCATGTCTAATGTTTAATTTCTACTTTGTTAGTTGAAAAAAAAGATCTACTGCCCAAAGGGAGGTTCTGTGAGAATTTCACCTTCCTGACTGGTTTAGCGCAAAGTTTAGGCATGAAATATGCAGCAGCATCCACGCAGAAAAAGATGAAAGAACAACTGCTATCTCTGTTTTGATCGTCCTTTGAAAAGTAAAAACAGACCAAATCTGACACAGTCTTCTTAACTTAATTATACACAAAAAGACAAAAGTGTGTGTTTGCTTAAGGGAGAGACATGTCTGCACACATCTGAACTTTGGACATTAAACATGCACAAAGACATCAAAACAACTGAAACACACTCAGAGGTAATGAGCGGAGTGCTGTGTGTGTGTGAATTACATTTACATGAATGACAACTGCGCCAGCGGCCCCTGGGGAACGCATGCAGACACACACATGCTACTGAGGTCAGGGGTCAAATTTGCTTCTACCTCCGCTGGGGTGTTCACAAAAGGAGCTGAACTCTGCTGCATACATCACACACCTCCTGGGAGGCACTGTGGGCCCCATCAGGACTGCTGGGTTTGTCTGCATGTTGCTGAGTGTTGCTGTATATTCATTAGAGATACTGACAGAGAGACAAAGGAAGCCTTAGAATATACCTTAATAAATTAATTTCAGATATGACACCAACATTCCCTTTTTCAACATGAAAACAGCTCAACAGATGAAATTGTTTTGATAAAAAAGTGGCAGCATTAAAAGCTTTGGACTGAAAGAGCCTGTTGTGTTCATTATGATCCATCACAAACTTCCTTTTAAAGTTGCAGTATGTACATTTTATAAACAATGTTTTTTTTAGTTGCTTTTATTTAACATACTACTTACTAAAACTGTCACTATGCCAGCATAATATGAGACATATAATCTGTCAAAAAGGCTCCTCTGCCTCCTTCCTTTGCTGCTACTGCAGAAATACATCAACCAATCAGAACCAGGAGGCAGGACTTAGCGCTGTCAATCATCCTCATGATTGCTGCCCAATTAACTAACTAGCCTAGCATTCAGGACAGACTCCATTTGCGGGGAACTAGCTGCACAGAGAAAGGCGGTTGGGTATGAGAAGTGCATACATGAAGTGATTGACATCTCTAAGACCCTCCTCCTGCCTCTGATTGGTTGTTTCAGACTGAGCAGTGTGTTCCTGGAGATAGCAGATTATCTGTCTCATGTGGGAAACATGGGAGCCTCATGCAGAATAACCTCAGGAAGCAGAAATCTTAACTTTGCTCCTTGTGTGTAACCAAAGAAGGCTTATGAATCAAATTCAGAGCACAGTACACATCAAGTTGTCAAACAGAAGAGCAGGCGTCATTAAAAAAATCTGCTCATAACAACAAAGCAACACATTTTCATGTCAAAAAGTTGGTGGATGGAGCATGTCAGTCAGACTTTGCCAGCCTCTCCCCATCTGTCATTCCTTTTGCTTGTGTTCTCTTCCTCTCTGGCCTTTAGGGGCGGGGGAGGGGATACCTGTCTGAGCCCTACCTGTTTCTGATCCCAGCGAATTATCAAGGCTTTCATCTGACAGGGGAACGTGGGCACACTCCTCGCTGTGCGCAGAGATGACTACGCTCATCAGCCAGGAAATGTTTTGTTTTTCTCTCTTCTTCCAAAGCATTACTTGTCTGCCATTGTGAGAGCATATAATTTGCATTTAAGAGAAGCGTAAGTAAAACCCAACTGGATAAAAGGAGAGAAGAAGAAAACAGGGTGACTGATAGCTCTGTAACATGGTGATCCGGTGAATGTCCTCTTTGTAATGCTGCTGCAAAGTATTTTTAGCTAAAGGTTCAGAGCAACATGTTTCAACATATCAAATGTTGTTGACATCTTGTACGTAACACATACTGTGAAAAGAATAAAAGACCAATAAATATTCAGCTGTTTTGCTGAAAAAGTTAAAATAAAATAATAGAATCTTACCAAGAATGTCTACTCTAGTTTCTACACCATGTTCCAAATTACTATACAAATTGGATTTAAGTGTCATAAAGATTACATTTTTTGTTGTGCTATTACATTTCTAGATGGTATTGTGTGTCAGGGCTCTTTGAATCTCTATAATTAATTTCAGAGAGCTGGTTGATTAGTTTGTCTGGTGAGCTCAATTAAAGGAAATCTACTTAAGAAGGATGTTCCACATTATTAAGCAGGCCACAGGTTTCAAGCAATATTGGAAAGAGAAAGGATCTCTGCTGATGAAACTCATCAGATAGTGTAGTGCCGTATAACAAGGTATGAAAACTTTAGATATTTAACAAAAATCTTCGTCTCATCCTGGGTCTGCTGCGTTTCCCTCACCATCTTCCACCACCACTTCCTGACAGTGCAGGTGATATCAAAGAAGGTCCTATGTTAACATGGGACTGGGTCTGTTAAGATGTTTTTGATTAAAATAGCTTTTGATTTTAGTACATGTGAACACTAAATCCTGCACATTCAAAGAATGACCATTTGGAGTTCTTTATAATCCATAAAATGTCTAGAAAATATGCTGTGCATAATAATTTGGAACACGGTGTAGTTGGTATATTTTAGTACAGTAAGACGAAACTAACATATAAGACACTTTCAGCATGATAAGCTAGTTTTAAGTCAATAATTCGCTAATATTGATGAAAAAGTAATTCTTCCATTGGCAGATTATTTCACTTATAAAAATGCCTTGTCATATTGTTAGATTTTTATCAATAATAAGGAAAGACTGTCTTAATATAATGACCCATATCTTGCTGAAAAGTTACTTGTAAGTTAGTTTTGTCTTATTTCAAGTGTATCAAAACATTTTCACATAAAAAACAGTCAAAACATGTACATAATATTTTGTAGTTTTGCTGTGTTATTGAAAATGCTGACATTTGGCTTGGGTCGTTCTTGGTCTCCACGGTTTCATCGGATTGAAAGACATGATTCCAGAATTCACAGTCCTTCTAATCTTAAAGTCCTTTGTTCTGGCTTGAAGGCATTTCTTCTGCAGAAGTGAAGTTTTTCTTTGTCTGGAGACCTGTGCAGAGTTTTACTAAGAGTCCTCTCAGAAGCAACAATTCCTGACTTGGCCAAGTCATTCCTCTGCATCTCGGCAGCTCTGGGGCCTTTGCAGATATCTCTGACTAGTTTTCTTTTCAGTGTCTTTGAAAATGTTCTTCTTGTGGCAGGCTTCTTTTGTGTCATGTGGGTCATTGTGAGTTTCTTGATGATGCTTCTTTCCCCAGTTAGTAACACTGTGATTGGCTTGGTTTCTCCTTTTGCTGCTTTGTGAGCCACTGCCATTCTTTTTCACAAGTCTAAATGATTGATTTTGGTTCTGCTGTAATGTTTTCTCAGTAGACGGTTCCAACCTTTAGAGCAGTTTTTATACTATGCAAATTCGGAGAAAAACACCCAACTGTGATTCATGCCAAACACGTACAATTTTTTCTATTACAAATACAAATGTAATCTTGTTTGTCCTTCATCATATTGACTAGTTTTTCAGTTGGCAAAACAGACAGTACGGGTTGATGCTAGAGCTAGAGGGAGAAAATGCTTGTGGTCTTTTGCTAAAGCCAAAAGAGAAATCTGACAAATAATAAAATGGGGTGTGTGGTGTCAGGGCAACAGCTGGTGCATATTTATTGATAGAATGTAGCATGATGCACCAGATGTTCCCTTTAATAAAGACATGAAATCTAGAGTAGACTGGATTGTAAGCGTCATGTTTAGAAATTAACTTGGTTTTCTAAGCTTTCTTTGTTGACGAGAAGAGAATCTTCGATGGCCAATGTATTTTTATGTTGTGTTAATTTTAAAAGTCAAAGTGGATGGCTGGAAATACATATTTAATAAAAAAAAGTCCCCACCTCCTCCCTGGAAGACGAGGCTAAAGAGGCCTTCAGTGTTTCGCCCACCAGTGTTGGTCAAGTCACATTGAAATAGTAACTTAACTAAATTACTAATTTCTGATAACTTCCCCAAGAAAGTGATCTAGTTAGTTTATTAATTGCTTGTTTTCTGGAGAAATTAGTTACTTAATTACTTGTGACATGACAGAGTAATTAAACCGCCACAGGATGTTTAATCACGTGAGCGTTGGAGTTCCCCAGCAGATCGAGGCAGAGCCCAGCATGGGCTTTCATGGGCACCTTTCAAGGGCACCAAAATAGGAGGTAATCTGAACAACCATTTGGTTCATAGGCACAGACACACACACACGCCTACCCGCACCCACACACACCACAAGTAGGCAAGGGAGGCTACCCACCTGTTCACCAGTGTAAACCCCAACATACAGACACCAAGATGGGGACAATGAAGATGCCCACTCTGCTTGGTTTCTGAGCGTTGAGGTGAGTGTGACTGCAGCCAGAACCTCTCAGCCTCACACTCCAGCTCAGGCTCCTTCCCACCAGAAAGGTGCCATTCCACGTCCCAAAAGTCTACTTCTGTATCCGAGGATCACACTGATCCAACTCCTTTGGCTCCTCCCACAAATAGCGTGTCCATGGAGCCGGACCCCATGAGTGAAAGCCTGACCAACAGGTCCTCGCCCCCCGGTGTCCCACCAGCAGGGAAGGCTCCATAGGGGGTCCCCAGTGATCCGGGTCAAGACAAGCGAACACTGCTTCTACTGTAATGTCTCATCATAAGCCTCCTCAGGCTGAACTTTGTCTGATCTGCCACGCAGAACCTGTTTGCCATGACTGTGTAGCTCCAGGACCATCAGGTCACCCAGACCCCTCCACCGTGATGAGGGGGACGAACAGAACGTCACAACAAAACAACATCTGCTTTGGACCACAGGAAGAGAAAACACTGTTTGTCCTCAATTAAACATTTATTATTTTAAAACAATACTTAATCATTTATTCTAAATCCAATTACAAAAGGAGATTTCAATTTTTTAACGAAAATCTTTTAATTAAAAAAAAATAAAAGATCTTCAGCATTATCTAATATTTATTTAGCCCTGAAGTATCATAAACTCATTCTCTCACCTGTTTTGCTGCCCATTCAGAGGTCAGTGGGAACAGACCATCTCTATTTTCAGTTAAATCTATAAACACCATTTGCAGTTCCAGTATACACGCCATCGATTTTTGTTTCTATTGCCATGTGGTGTTAATAAATACTGCCTGAAATGTCCTGTGCTTCATAAGAATGGTCTGAGTGGTGTTCAAACTATTTTGAAATAAATACGGTGTTATTAGGACGTTGATTTGTAAGGATGGCGAGACAAAAACTGATTTGCATCAGGAAACTCTTTTCCAGTAATTAAGATTACATCAAGTACCGCCTGGACCAAATGTTTTTAGAAAGACAACATGACAGAAATGGTTCTCTGTTTGTGGAAAATCAGACCTGTTCTGAGCTGTTTCTTTTTTTTTCTCACACCTACACATCCATCTATTTTTTTTTCACAGCCCCCTCCTATTCTATTCTCTTCCTTTGTGTCGCTGCCTGACTGTCTGTCAGGGTTTCCTGTTGTTATTTTAGAATCCAGAGTATTTAGGTCACATGTATTTTTTTATTATTATTTTTTGAATAATGCTGATTTCTCTCGTAACACCGTGTATCTCAGTGGGCCCTCAAGCAGCTGGCAGAAGATTGAAGCTGAATTTCCGGCCCTGCTGCAGAGAGAGAAGTAAAGAGGAGCAAGACATGCTTCTACCAGAACAACCAAGGGCCTAACTGCATCTCTATTTCTGCATTTGCCAAGTTTTATCAAATATAATATGCTTTTCATCTGCCGTCTGGCACATCTTTTATTCACAGAGGCATCATGTGATGTAGTAAAAGGCTCGTGTAACAAAAAAAAAAAATCTCGCACAAAGAAGTCTGGTCATCGACTATTCATAGAAGAATGTCTAAAAAAACCCGACCGTTGTATGAGCGATCGAAAAAAGGGGGCCGGGAGATTTTCTTACCCCCACTGTTTTTCATTCTTTGAATGCGTTCCCTCCGACAGTTCAACCACAGTTCACAGAGTCTGTCTCAAAGTACCATATGCAGCGCTGGGAGAATCCCAGGAAAACACGGAAGCATATACATCACACAGAGGCTGGAAGCGCTATGTATGACAAAATCCCAACCCGTCTCCTGCTTGGAAATGTGCCCACTCTACTACAAGTTATGCTAACAACCCGCTGCCATCACATCGACCGCTGAGGATTTTTTTAATGGTGTTTTCCTTTTTCTTTTTTTATGAGAAAGACCCCTAACATCTGGTCCACATCTGGAGCTCTTTAATGAGCGGCTCAGTCTGCCACAGCTCTTTACTCCGAGCCGACCACCAATCTGATGGTTCTCAAGGCGCCGAGAGGCTTCAGCCATCACGTCCTTCCAGCCAAAAGCTGCACTATTTGGATTCATGAATGTTAACGGCATTCGTGTGAAAAAAAAAAGATGAATAAACTGAGTAAAACTAATTGGGGAAAAGCTTCAGTTTAAATGCAGCTTCTTTTATTTATTTTCCAGGCTGTGTGATGTGTCCTGTGATGATGGTAGAACTTGCTGGGTTTTATTTATTCATATTATTTTAAATTAGTAAATGTATTTTATGTTCAAGGGCAGATCTGCTGCTGCTTGCATCTGAAAACCATAAATAGCGGTTTGTAACAGCAATGAAAAATAATCTTTTTCCACAAAGGTATCGCTCTTAAATAAGTACAATGAGAAAAGTCATTTAAAATTGCATGAGAAAATGTTGATGTTACAGAGGTTGAATAGTTCTTAATAACTGATAAGACTGAGAGGCTGACAGCAGAGCTGAAGATGCTCCAGAAATATCTACCAACACCGTCTGTGTTCCACATGTGACACTGAGTTCATCTCCTCCATGTTCATGGACTATTCAGTGGCTTCCAACAGGAAGCATCCAAGCCTGGCCCAATTTCAAGGCATCTAATTGCCATGTCAAATTTTGTTTAAGTCATGTTTGATCTATACATTATTTTCTCAACAAATACTGTGTTCGCACTGCAGCCTGAAATTCTGGTGTTTTTGTCAAATCTGATTTTTTTTCTGCGCAACTGTTCACACATCCAAATATATGTGACCTACATGTGTTCTCCAGTATGAACTGCAAACAACCTGAAAGTGTCCCACATGCGCAGTAGAGGGTGCAATGATGTCGCACATAGAGAGCGTGCTCAGTGTTTGTGGAAGTAAACATGGATGCTAACGGTGGAGCACAGCTTATGCTTTTGAAGTCATTTTGAAGTCGACCAGAGCCACAACTTAATCCTCATCCGTCATGAGGATGGATGAGGATTATCAGTCCTCAAAGCCCAAGCAGGTTTTTCTTTCCGCCTGGGGGTATTGGTGCACAGAATAGTGACATTTGTCGAGTATCAATGACATTCCAGTCATTGATGCGACCTGGACATTAGGTCACATTTGAATCAGATACATATCGGATATCCAATTGGTCTGGGTTGCATTAAAAAATAATCTGACCTGTGTTGTTTAGACCGTCATGAAAAGATCAGGTGCAGGTTTTATTAAGGCAAAACAAATTGGAATTGGGAAAAGTCCGGTTGCAATGTGAACCCAGCCATGGTTACTTGAGTGTGCTATAAAATGCCACTATGTGCTTTGAAAACACATAATACCGCACCTTAAGAGTTTTGGAATGGACTAGTCAAAGTCCACATTCGAATCTGACTGTATGGCAGTCTGTCGTAATTTGATATATTTGGAGAATGTTTTTCTAGGAGAGTGGACAAATAATGCCAAGTCAAAATGGTGGATGCTGACAGAATCCTGCAACTTAGGGCCGTGCACTTAGGCAGCTTGCATGTAGCAGCTTCCCTCCTTTCTGTGTCCTTTTTTGTTTATTTTCTTCCTTCTGTCAACATTCTGATGGAGAAACACCATATACACAGTGTGTTCACTCACCAGCTGATGTTTGGATTCATATTCTCTATTTTTTCATAATCCAAACATACCATTTTGTCAGAAATACCTTTTTGAAAGTTACTGTAGTTTTAAACACTGGATACAAACTCATGTTTACGTCTAATTTTTCTAGCCAAACCTTCTGTCATTTTTTTGAATTAAGTTCTCTTCCTGTGGTCTCGGTGCATTGACCTCTGCAACAATTCATGAATCAAGAAATAATCTATTTTTATGTTCATTATTAGGCAGAACAAGTGTTTATACAAAACCACAACTGCTCTCTGAATAGACTTTGATTGAAAGCCAGCCCTTTTAGTAATAACAACTTACCAGCTTCTCCCAGCAGGGGGAGAGTCAGAGGAACCAGGAGTCGGTCAGAACAATGAGAACTTTCTGGTGCTACACGTTTCTCAGAAGATTCTCTCCATTCAGGTTCTTGCCCATCAGAACAACCACCATGCAGCTGAAGTTGAAGATTTGAATGATCAAGTGAGTCCATGCTAACGTAGCAACAGTGAGGTGGTGATGGAAATACAGCCTAATGGTTTTAGCAAAAGTCCAGTTTTCACACTGTTTCCCTGCATTTGATCTGGACTCAGAAATGGAGGCTGCGGATGGGAATCACTGGCGATTCCTAAGCTTCACACAAAGAAGCGATTTACTGTGTGTCTGAGAGTCGTGTGTATTAACCTGCAATTATCAGGCAAAGAGCCCAAGTCTGCATTCAGAGATAAGTTGGATGGATGTTTGCTCTAATTCATGGAGAGCCAATGCGCTTTACTCTGCACAATGGACTACAGGGACGGCCCACAACAGGCAGCCTGACTCTGGAACACACACACACACACACACACACACACACAGCAAAACATGAGGAGATGTGTAAAAACCGCCTGCAGTGTGTTCACACTCATATTCCTGTTTTTAATTTTTAGATACCAGCTGCATTCTGACATTCTAGAAATACTAAATTGAAAGAGTCAAGCTTACAACAGCATGGATCTTGTGTATATAAATACATACAATATTCCTCTCTATCTGCAACATGGTTCAGGGTTTTTATTGCGTTCAATGAATAAGTTGCAGCTGCACAGTGGCACAGTTGGTAGCACTGTTGCCTTACAGCAAGAAGGTTCTGGGTTTGATTCCAGGCGCAGGGTCTTTCTGCATGTTCTTCCTGTGGGATCTCTCTGGGTCATCTGGCTTCTTCTCACAGTTCAAAGACATTCATGGTAGGTGAATTTGCCACCTTTTGCCTGTTGACAGCTAGAGAGAGGCACCGACCCTTCTCAGGAGTGGCCAACCCACCAAATCTAGAGCAAATCAAATACTCACCCAGGGGGCCACAAAAGACCTCTAAGAAACATCTAAACTCTCCCACAGAGTCAGAGAATAGGCAAAAATGGCCTCCAATGGAAAGATCTAAGGACAAAACTTTTCTTCTGCTGTCATCTGTTGGGGCAGCAGCATCAGAACCAGTGAAAGAAGGCTGGCTCTGCTTCTGGTTCCCTACTGGTTCTGGTTTTGTTCTGGGGATGTCTATGGAACCTCTGAAGGTGATGATGAAAAGAAGGATTTTACATAAAAATCAAGAAAATTATGAGCTACTCTGATCATTCTCTTCATGAGACTGTCTTGGGAAACCAGAGTTTCTTCAGTCAGAAGCATTTTCAGATTCACTGTAATACAGACTGCTACAGGAGAACCTGCCAACAGCCATCACTTTCCACAATAACTCTTTAACGAACTGGAATCAATAGGATTTACAACATTTCATTTTCCTTTAGGATCAATAAGAAGTTTTTGAATTTGAATTTGAAACCAGTGCTGGAAAAATGGAAACCAGCAAAGAGAGGAAATGCTCTCCTCTGTTTTAGGAGAGCATTTTTGAAAAGAAGCAGATCTATTGATGTGTCTCACATTTAGCAAAGAAAAAAATGATGCTCTTCAAGACTTTTGTGAAAATATTCTGTGGACTGATGAGATAAAAGTGAAACTGATAAAAGTGACCATAAAACTGCCACTTATGCTTAAAAACCCTTTAGATACTTTTTCATGCCATTGTTGATGCTGAAAAATCACACCTTTCAATCTTTTTTTTTACACCGATACTGGCAGAGCTGAACAAGGTCAGTATGCACACTGGATACGTTTTTCAGTCTGATGTAAAAGTCCAGCTGGCAGCAACACGGCAGTGGGATTTATTTATGAGTAAACTCAAACAAGCTTCAACTTCTGATAGTTTATTTCAAATATTTCCTGTTGTTTGCTCTCTTCAGTAAATATGGCAACATGGAATACTGTTGTCATGGCAAAAGATGAATACAAGATGAGTACTTGTGCACTGAACATGGATATGATGATATGAGCCTTCAGTGTTGATTCCTGGACGCTGCTCTTGGCTAACTAACAGGTAAATGGGATCACATTAGTAGTGAACGTTGCTGTGAGCCCTGCTGTCTCTGCTGTGATCCGTCACGCTGCGCCACACACACTCAGCTGTTGCGTTTGCAGCGTGTCAGAGTCGGTTCACCTCTTTTGTTCAACCCCGAGACTATATTTAGCCTCTTCTCAGAAATACTGTCCTCAAACATGAGTTGTGTTCGTTTTTTTCAGCATTTCTGAATGATTACTTGATGGTACATAGAAAGGATTAGGATGTCGGATTATTGGGACTTTAAAGAAATTGTATATTTGCTAAGCTCCTTCCTCCAGCCCACTCCTCTTTGGCTGCTGGCTCTTGGTCTTCCCCAGTACACACAACCCATGAAAGGATCCCTTTACTTGAGAGAGTTTCTCTTGGGGGAAAAAGCCAGCAGACTGGAGCTTTTTTGGGAGGTTTGAATGGTAAATGGTTGTTTATACGGAGAAGCTGTTCTTTCTTAAAGAGTACTGGATTTGTTGTACCTGTTTATTTTGATTCAGGTACTCATTCTTTGAAAAGGTGCAAGGCCCCACTCAGTACTCTTGAGTTCTGCAACGCAGGAGCTCAAGACAATAAACTTGAGCATGAGGCCTGCAATGATAAACTCCATTCAACGTATTTAAGACAATAAAGAGTGAAACTGAATGCCAGGAAGACTATCATGTTCCTTGTGTCTTCTTTAGCTCTGAGCATTGGTATAAATACTTCATGTTAGAGCTGGAACCCAGTGCTTTTACTAGGCTGATGCCTGGGAAGCTCTACGATCATCACTGTCTGCTTTTATTATGTTCTGATTACAAAAAACAGAGCTCAGCTTGTACAAATATATTTTTGTACATTCTTCATGCACAAAAATATATATTTGTACATGTTATCAAATATTTGCTTCTTCTGTACAGTTACGGTAGAAGAAGACTTCTTTCTTTTTGTGTTGTCCACATTAAAAACAAATCCATCCTTCGTCAAGATGAAAAGTTAATTTTGAAGTAGATGGAGGCCACTTGAGTATAAACTCATCTGCCCTGCATGTGATGAAGGCCTTAAAGGTTTGATGGAGAACCCTGGAAAACAACCAGCATCATAAAGACCAGGGAACACAGCAGACAGGGAAACTGTGGAGAAGTTTCCAAGCAGAGTTAGGTTCTAAAACATATTCTCAAGCTTTGGACATCTCCCACAATTCTGTTCTCATCTAATCATGGAAACAGGCTTGACCAACTGCAGATCTAACAAAAGGCATGGACATCCACCTGAACTGACAGGAATAATGTCACCAGCTATTAACACAAAGGGTCCCATCTGGGATCTGAAAGAGTCCTGTTGCCTGCCTTCCTCCTTCAGAAACACTCAGCCCCGCTGTGAAGGCCATGGTTCTAGAATCCTTTGCCAGACAGAGAGAACAAGATGGGTTGGAGCAATCTCCCACCTTGCATAAGATCCTGAGATCAATAAGGCCATACAGGTTGAGTGGATTGATGTGTCATTATGACTCGTCTCCAGGTCTGTAGACAGTGTGTTCTTATCTCCAGTTGAAAAATCCTTACAGTGCTGGGAAACAGATTCAACACAAAGATTCAATACAAATTCAAGGCTTAATGGGAATGGAAAATAACTTAATTTATAATTTAATTAATGTTGGACTATATGACACAGATAAACTTATTGCAGTAGTTAAATTGAACAGCTAATATAAGATCAACCAACAAACCTCTGAGGTTTTCACTAAACAGCTGTAATTATACTGAGATGAAATTATTCACATTTGGGCTCTAACAGGTAGGTGACGTTTGAAGACAAGTGGCAAAAGTTTTTATTTTATTCCATGTAATATTTTATTTGTTTTGATATTTTTGATTTAGTCAATCATATTAAATTCCAATCAAATAAACTAAAAGTTGTGGCTGTAAGGTCACTAAATGTAGAAAAGATCAAGGAGTATTGATACTTTTGCAAGGCTCTGTAAATAGAACAGAACAGAGAACATTGAGATGATTAGTCCGTGACATGTTTCATGTGAACTTGCCAGAGTACGTATTTTTTTATTTTTCTATTGTGGTTCGCAGTTAACAAACACTAACATTACTATTCCCACGTCACACAGACAGACAGACATACACACACACACATGTAGCATTCAATGCTTGGGAGTTATTTTCTTTAAACACAAAAGGAGGAAACTGCTACAAGGGAGCTCAACTGAAGAGTATTGATTTTCTGGCACCGCCTCGCCTCGATCAAGAAATGCCAATACGAGGATTCCTCCCCGACTCTCTGGTTCATGTTGAGTTCACTTGTCATTTTCTATAATTCTGACAAAATCAAGATGCTTAACCGGGATGTAGTTAGACATGCTGGGCCGCCCTCAGGCTTTCTAATTGAATTAGGTGTCTGCGTTCTGCCATTTGGTACCAGTCTAAAGTATCCCCATGATTCAATCGGGACAGAAGTTTAGTGTTTAAAGAGGAGATTGGGGAACAAGAACAATGCTGCGGTTCATAAATCCAGTAATTCGATGTATCTAAGCTTTTCCACAGCTAACATATCACTTTTATAGATATTTAATTAATAAATAATTACTGGGAGAAGCTGCTGGTCAGGTCAGATAAGATGAAAGCTGAACATCTGGATGTGGATGCACACATCCTGACAGAGGGTGGATTGTTCTGTCAGAATCTCTGTCTGATTATTTGCACTTTTTGCTCCTTTGTTCTTGTTTGTGTTGCGGGTCGGATTTTCTTAGGTCTCTCCGATAGATCTCATAATATAGATCTAACAAAGTATTCATATTTTCATGACTCTTTATTTGCCTCTCATTAAATTATGATAGGCCTTTAACTATACCATTAAGAGCTGAGTTAATTGACCCAATTTGGTAGCTGATGGGCAGCTTTCAGTCACAAGGTTGCAGCCTCCTCCAACTAACAAGTTTGAGAACTTTGTCAATTTTGCAGCAGAACCTTCCAGAGGAAAACTTCTGTCAAACTCCAACAAGAGCTGCAAATCCAGTCTGATGTGTCGACTGGATTTCTGTTTTCCTGTGGACTTGTCATTTGTTTAGAGTGAATGCTTGATGCTATGCTGGGTTTCCTTAGATAGGAACTTTTAAAATTATTAGGAACATTTGCTTGAGCACACTGTACTGTTTGATAACTAGGGTCACTTGTGAGATTGAATTGAAATGATTTAGTGTAAAGTGTCTTGAGTTGACAGTTGTTGTGAAGTGGTGCAACATAAATAAGCTGAACTGAACTGAACTGAACTAAATATGTTCTGGCATCTACCTGTGCTTCTGTTATGATGTCACCACCAAACTTACTACTGCTTTCCTGTTGCAAATCAATATTTTTACACCCCTTGGTGTCATTAAGTTTATTAACTCCATAAAGAAAATATTGTACTTTTTTATGGTTATTGTTTGCATTGGGTTTCTTTTGCTGACCTTGCAATATAAAACACTTGTAAACGTTCATTTATACAGCACCAATTCACAACACATGCAGTCTCAGGGTACATACATTGTTTGTATTTTTAATTAGTTTTGTTTCAGAGCAGAACCTTCAAACTGATAAATCCAAACACGTTTCATAGTTAATTGTGCTGTCTTCCAGAGATAATCGGTGTTCTGAAAAAGCGATCATAAAACACTGGACAGTCATTTTCTTTGCCGTTTGTGTTTTATCACACTCCCCGGCCATCATATTCATGTTTAAGATGGCTATCGATGCAACAAGAGTGGAGGGAGAGATTAGCTGACTTTATGTGCTAATCCCTGTGAAATGACAGGCCCTGGAGGTCTTTCTGATCAGACGGACTGTGCCTCACCGTGTGAAGCCCCCTCAATGCCCATTAATCCCCCCTCAAGCCACAGAGAAGTCTGCCTGACTGATGGGCAGCTCCCTTCAGTGCACACACCAGAATCTGCCTTTCAAACTGTTGATCATGGGCAGGACTGGGGAGACGGCTGCTGGGTTAAGGGGCTGAGGGGCTGAGGTGATGGTTTAGTGGGGATAGCTGAAGAGAAAGCTGATTTCACACAGAAATGCTCCTTCAACTTTCTGAAAACTTTCTTTCTTTATGGCTAAATTCATTTAAAAACAAAACTCTGTTTCATATTTGCGCAACGCAATATTGACTAAACCATCAGACTGATCTCTGTAAATGCCCATTAAAAAATAATAAATTAAATGAATGCTCAATAGAAAAGCTAACTGTTAGAAGAGTGGCTATATTCTAGCAACCATAGATTTACCTCCTGAACATGGCAGTCACTTTGGTTTCAGGAAACACTGAGTGCACCAGGCAGGCAGGCAGCCTGCACAGGCAGTAAACCTCTGTAAGCCGTCCAAACAGGCAGCACAGTTTGAGATGGAGGAAAGTGCTGCATCAAGATGTGTTTGGGTTTGTACCCTGATCCTGGCTGAGGTTTGGCTTGGAGAACTAAGCCTCTCCACAAAACCCTGCTGTCCCCGGTGAGAGGGAGAAGTTAGAAGACTACACCGCAAAGTAGGGATAGGCAACCATCCTGTAGTTAAATAAATACATTTTGTGATTTATGTATTTATTTTATGTTGTTGTCCAGCAGTTCAGCAATCAGAATTTTTCTCAGAGTGTCTAAAGCATTACAGCTTTCATCACTTGATATTTAAACTTTATTATTATCTGCTTTAGGTTTATTTCAATTGCAACAAACACGGAAAACAAAATGGAAAGAAGAAAAGAAGTGGGGAAGAGATTCAATGTGATGAAAATAAACGTATCAAATGTTAGCAAACCCCAAATCTGTCAGTGTTACTGATAGTACTGTTCAAGGAGTCCTCTCAATTTTTTAGTTTTCTGTCATTTTCACTGACAGTATCAAAATTTAAGGTTAATTGGTTGCTCTAACTGTTTGTATTCTTCCTCTCACTCAGTGACTGCTGGAGATCAGTTGCTGCCCCAGTCGACCCTCTACCAGGGGTGGACAACTCCAGGCCTGGAGGGCCGGTCTCCTGCAACCTTTAGATGTGTCTCTATTGCAACACACCTGAGTCAAATAGTGAGGGCATCAGCAGGACTCTGGAGAACCTGACTGCACTTGGGAGGAGATTCAGCTGTTTGATTGACGTGTGTTGGACCAGGGTCACATTTAAGAGCTGCAGGACATGGGCCCTGGAGGACCAGGATGGCCCCCACCTGCTCTAGTTGGTCATGACTGCTCACATTGAACCAGGTTCTGGTTCTGCTCAAGGTGTTAAAGGGGAGTTTTTCCTCCCCGCTGTTGCAACATTCATGCTCAAAGTCGGTATGAAGAATTGCTGTAAGGAATGGTTACATTCTGGTCCAGAAGGAGTCAGTGACTCGATGCAGTCTGCTGTCTTTCCAAAGACACGAAACGTTTTAACCTAATTGCATAATAAACTGAACGTGACTGCATTGTTTGATAACCAGCATCATTTGGAGTGAATGTACTGGATTTTGATTCTGTCTGTATGATTGGATTGAATTAAGAACCTGAACAGCTGCTCTGATCTTAAAGGAAACTGTAAATTAGCTGACTGATGCATCGCTGGCTGAAAGGCTGTGAAGGTTTATCAGTGATCTGTAAAAATTCAGTTCACCTAGCAGGGCTTCTGTTTTTCCACTGGGTTATTTCCAAGGCCAGACCCTTCAAGTTCTTATGTGTCCGTTGTCTTGGTGACCCATCTCAGTTCGTTTTGCTCAAAAATAACTCAACATATTATCATGTTAGACGTATTATCAGCATAAGACTTTTGTTTAGGAGTTAAGAAGTATGTCGATTTAGGACAAGATGTCACACATCTCCAAACACAGATCTGACTGGAAATGAAAACCTGCCAGTGTTTCACAGGAGACACTAAGACAGAAGTGCAACTTACTGCTTCTCCATCGACCCACATTGTGCTGAAGATGATTTCCTTCTGTTCACCTGTTTTGAGGTGGAGCAGAGTTTGCTTTTTGGTTCCCATCAGAGTTCGATTATCCATTCACATCTCCCCAAACAAACCGGATTTTCTAGACAAATAAACTGGAGTTTGATCTCAGCAGACTAAACAGGTCTGCTGTGAATACATCCTAAACGTCCCAGTTGTTCCCTAGCTAGGCGCTGACCTCATATAGGCTTGTTTGTCCTGTTCCCTGCATCATCAATTGCTCATTATTTCTTGTATTTGCTCATTAAAGAGATAATTAGCATTTGAATTTAGTAAGTCAGAGAGCTGGCAGCAGTTTGAACCGCTAGAAGCAGCTGAAAATGGAAATCACTTATCTCCATGCAGATGACTGCAGGAACTTACTGGCATCAATTCAAATTACTGAACAACATTGTTCAAAACAGATGAGATTTTTTACCCTAAACTTTAAACTCTTACACTGACACTGTGCATTGGTATTTGACAGGGAATGAAAAGAAAACTTAATTTTAAGATTTTTCTGAATAAAAACTTCAAGTGTGGAGAGCATTTGTATTTGTACTGATCATTCAGTTCAAATAGGCGAACTAAAGGATGAAACCACTAGTCTGTCATGATGGTTCTCAGCCACGTGTTTCTTTTAATTAATATTCCTTCAAGAACAGGCTCAATATCAAAACTAATAAATCACATAATATCCTCTTCATTACTGCAAACATTTATTTTAAGACATAAGGCCCTTTTGTAATGGTGTCAATAGTACAAAATCAACAAGCAGTAGGCATGTAGCAACTATTCAGAAAAAATCGACAATTCAAGTGCAGCACAACAGAAGATAGTACTGGTTGAAGTGTGAAGTATGAATATTTAATTTAAACAATCAAGTCTGGTTGGAAGTTAATACATAAAATCCCAATAAAATGAATTCAAGTTTGTTGTTGCAACCGGTCTGAAATGTGAAAAAACTGAAGGGCTGTGAATACTTCTGAAAAGTACTGCTTGTCCTAAATCTGAATGGGTTTTATTCTAAAAGGATTTCAATTTTTTTGAAAAGGAAATGTATTAAAACCCATAATAGGTCCATTCCTCTTACAAAACTAAGAATTTGTGCTGAGGATTTATGCCAAAATTAATCCTAATCTCCTGTTTCACTGTGTATCCTGTTACAACACAAAGGCTGATTCCAATACACATTTTGGCATGATACTCAACCTGAGTGGAAAATACGGCTGCTTCTGCCACGCGGCTTCAATTAAGTTACCAATAGCATAAGTGCAAGTGTAACTAAATATAGCAGTCTGAACAGGGTTTGACCCAGTGATGAACTGAGAGCACCAAATTCAGATGTGCTCATAAATATGCCATGAAATCCAGCTTTCTTGTGCAAAAAGAAATTGTAATCAAAAAGTTTCCCCGATCCTCCTGCTGCTGTTTTGGTTTAAGCTGTTAGCTTCCTGGTCGGGTTAAAGCGCAACAAAAACAGGAGCCTGGACACGTGTGCATTCCTCAGAGCTGCTGGGCTTTACCTGGCCTTATTAACTGCTCATCTACGGCATGTACTGTCACAGACTGCTGAGTGTTGGCCTCGGCTGCCACGGCCACTGAGGCATGGATGCCAAAAAAGCAGCTTATCTTGATGGATGGATTCATTATCACCTTCTAATTACAGGTGGATTTTCAGGTGTATTCATTACGTGGGCTGAATAGTGCGGTGTGTATGTGTTTATCCAGGGGTTACTGTTACATCGGTGAAACTGCAGGGGGTCAGCTGGTGTGTGTCGGGGGGTCCAGAGGTTCCTATTTCAGCTCTGCTGTTGGCTCCTTACAATATTCATTAGCTCTGTGGGGATTGGTGTGCTGTGCAGTCAGCTTGGTTCTGCTCTCAAATCAACTTGTTCACTCCAGTATTGATATCAGAGAGAGGCTGTGCATGGATAGAGTGG
Organism: Gambusia affinis; assembly: GCF_019740435.1. NCBI lineage: Eukaryota > Metazoa > Chordata > Actinopteri > Cyprinodontiformes > Poeciliidae > Gambusia > Gambusia affinis. Next base: position 24,654,370 of record NC_057881.1, read on the forward strand.
ATATCTTCATACACACATAAAAAGATAAAACCCAGCACTTAGACATATGCTAAATGCAACATGAAATGATCAACAATATCAGGTATGTTACTCTGCACAATCATATAACACACAAATACACACACCTCCACTAATTTTTTAAAGAAAAAAGTAAATGGCAGATCTCTTTTATTTATTCAGAACCTGATTACTTTAAGGAATGCTAAACATTCTTGGATCCCCTGCATCTAAAAAGCTGCAGAAACTGACAAAATCTAATTTTAACTCTAATTGCAGAGGATTTGTGACAGTTGGTGGGACGTCTACTCTAATGGAGCTTTCTTTTAATGCAGGCCACCATCTCAAATAAGTTTCACAGACACAACAATCCCTACTCTCTACAGTGAGTCCTAAACAAAGTGACAAGGTCACAAAAAGCAGGTAGATTAGCTCCATATGGGCATCTCATCTGTGCCAGTTTTGGATGTGTGGTTGCCAGGGGGTTGGATGAACCACATGAGTCACACCGATACAAAAATAAATAATCTCTGGTAGCATATAGAGCAGATCACTAAGAAGGACTTATTATTAGTTACTGATGAAGTGACAGATACTGGAATCATTATTTACTATTCAGCTGGAATTATTACGTTCAAGAGATGTGTGGGCACACACGCACATGCGTGGGTGGGCGTGATGGTGTGCGTGTGAGAGAGGTGTATGTAGCATGATGTGTTAACAATCAATCGATAATCGCTGTTGATAATCAACAGTTTGGCTATGAACAACCATAAATAATTGCTTTAAAGGGTTGGTATTAATGATCTTACAGGTACATGAAGCCATATATATATATATATATATATATATATATATATATATATATGTATATATATATATATATATACAGTACAAACCAAAAGTTTGGACACAACTGTGGACACACACAGTTGTGTCCAAACGTTTGGTCTCTACTGTACATATATATATATGGATTACCATACTTTATTTATATGGTAATATTCTTTGGTTGGCAGATTTTCACCACATTTATGAGGTAAAATTCTGGCAACCACAGCTGCCGACATTTTACCATAAATTACAGATGTTTTTTTTTTTTTTTTTACAGTGTAATAAAACAATTTCTCATTAAATTGCTGACTCAGATATTGCTGACTCCCTCCCCTCATTTATGCAATGTGGAGGTAACAGCTGAAAATCTTTTTAGAAATAATCAATTTTATCCCGATATTTGTGTTCAGCTGTGACTCTGGAGGAGCTGCAGAGAGCCTCAGCTCAGGAAAAGGCTTGGCCAACATGATAGCTATCAGTCATAAACTCTGGTCAGAACTTTTTGTCCTACCTGTATTGCTGGAAACGAACACATGAACAGTCATGAACACACTATCCTCACTGTTCTTTTTATCTTCCTGAATAATGAGGCTTAAGATAGCAAAGTAGGGATTGGTTTGCATTGAAACGTTCGTTGACTGTATTCAGCTTGCCCATAGCAAATTATTTCAAATCCAGGTTGCACGGTTCGAAATGACTTCCAATTCAGTGTGACGGCTTACTTGTTGAAGATACCAAGAAGGTCAGCTGTCCAATTACATTTCAGATTCTGAAACATTTCTGTCCTACTAAATTAACGCTGAGACAGTATGCATCATGGACAGATTTCTTTGGCAGCCAAAGTCTCAAGAAACACAATTTCTGTACACAAACATAACTCTGAGTCCATTTAGGAATCATTATAACGAAGCAGAGATATCAAAGCCATGAGAGGAGCCATTTCCCATAAACTCATTAATGAGAGATTATGTTTGCTGCTAATTGTAATTCTCTTGTTAGTCCTCATTCTGTCCTTACAGTGTAATGCCAAACTGGTGCCATTAGAAGAGTCATTTCTTATGAAAAGTTCCTGTTTTTAATGGAGCCAAGGATGTGCAGAAAGTCTTTATATACATAATATTCATTGCTACTTTTGTCACTACAATAAATCAGTTCTGCTCTGATTATGCAATGTTTTTAGACAAATAAAATCACAACATTTTGTGACGCTATTACAAACAAAATCTTTCCTCATGAGATTTCAATATAGAGGTGGTGTGTGTGTGGTGGTGGTGGTGGGGGGGAGGGGGGGGGGTTGGGGTGGAGGGTTGGCCATGTGGTTTATGTTCACTTAGGTTTCATTGATAGTGAAGCAGCGGGATTGTGGGGTGTTTAACTGAAGCAGAGCAGCAATAGGTGATGTGGCAACTTTTGCATCCTATCTAAATACATGCATACAAATTTGATAAACATTGGTTATCAGTTATAACAACAGCACTAGTATCAGATATTGATATCAGCCCAAATTTTTATAGAATTCCATCCCTAATTATCATTGTCATTTTTATGTCCTTAAACGTTGAAGAGCAGGAGACAGAGCAGGAAGCAAGCAGGTGATCAAAACAATTTCACTCAAAAAAGGAAAATCAAAAAATATAATCCTGTGGAAATTCAAAGTACGAAATCACAAGAGGAGCAAAAGGAAACAGGCTGGTGGGGATGACAAAGGGAGCTGACCAAGACCTGGCAGACTGCTGGACAGCAACCTGCAGCTGTGAGGGAAGGCCTGGAACTGAAGCTGGACTGAGGAAATGGGAGAAATGGCTGACAGAACACACAGAGAAAATTAGAAATACACAGTAAATACTAAAGCACAGTGTAAAAGCACCAGGACTGTTAAGATAATGAGGAATAAAGGAATGAAATGAATATGATAAAATCCTAAATTAAGTGAAAACAAAAAATTAACTTTCCAAAACTTCTTAAATTTTATGCATATATTCAAACACCAGCTTATGAACTCAGATAGCCATTGGATTAAAGCATATCCACTAATCTGTATTTATTTAATAAGATCAACAACCTTTATCAAAGTATGCATATGTTTGGCTGCTTCGATTCATCACACAAAATGTGCCAAAAATGAAGAGCCCCACCGATACGATGGTAACAGGAAACATGTCGAGAATATTAATATGTAAGTTAACGACTAAATATTAGACACAAACCAAACATCAACCAGGAACTGATTTTCCTCCAGCACTGTGACAAATACAACTGCAATGTAGTTGGAGAGTCCATAAATACAAGGTACGATTGGTGTGCTCCACAAAACAGATTGAATTATATTGAAATAATATATTTTGGTTGTATAACTGTACTACATAAACAGATGAGCTCAATGTGTTTTGTGTCACCTGATTGTCAGCTCTGTAATAAAAAGCAAATATAAATAAATCCTTTTTTACAACAACATTCATGCACAGAGCAGACCAATGTGCTTCTCTGGAAGTCAAAAGAAAGGAAAATGGAAAATAAAGCCTTATGCTGGCAGTTCATTAGCTGCTGTAAACAAAACTGTGATTTAATGGAACCAAGAGTTTCTGCACATTTTACAGACAGTTTGTTCCAGAGCAGAGGAGCATAGAAACTTACAGATTTTTGTTTTGTTTTACAGAGATCAGTGAAGACATTGCTGCACTAATCTAACCTAATGAAAATAGATATTTACAATATGAAGCTAAATTTAATAGATTCAAACCTGCAGTGAATCCAGAATTTTTTCATAGCTCTTCAGTTTTCCACATTTTGCAACCTCATTCAAAATTGTATTAAATTAATCTCTGTCCTCAAAACATTCTACACACAAGTACCACATTATGACAATGTGGTACATTTATAGAAGTATTTACTTCACCTTTACGTCACCTTTACTTCACCTTTACTTCACCTTTACTTTACCTTTACCAGTAAAACTCAAAACTGAACTGTTTCCTCTGATCATCCTTGAGATGTTTCTACAGGTAAAATGGAGCCACCTGTGGTAAACTCAGTTGACTGGATTGATTTGGAAAGGATCACATCCATCTATGTAAGGTCCCACAGTTGCCCGTGCAGGTCAAAGGTCAAACACCAACCATGAAATCAAAGGAATTGTCTGTAGACCTCATTCACTGGATTGTCTTGAGGCAGAAATCCAGAGCAGGATCCAGAAACATCCCTGCTGCGTGGAGGTCCCAGTGAGCTGAACGGCCTCCATCGTTGGTCAGAGGAGAAAGTCTGGAGGAAAATGTTGAAACATAAAATGTGGATAAAATTAAGAGCTCTGAATACTTCCCAGATCTGAATGAAATCAAACATTACAGAGTTTTTAACTGTTTCTTCTGTCATCAGCTTTTTCTTATGATTGATTTTTATTTGTCTGATAAGAACTGAGAAAAATATTCAACATATTAAAAAGTCAATCACAGCGGTTGGTGTAAATGTAAAATACATTAGATAGAGAAATATTTGCTCATTTTTATACTCTTTATAGATGATCAACAGGAATTTCATGCCCAACATTTTGTAGTTCAAACTATAAATTTCCGACATTATTTGAAAATTAAATAATTAAATTAAATTAAATTTAAAATTTATTAACAGGGAAAATAATTTTGTGTCAGAGAGCATTTGGAAGTGCAGCGTGTTCATATTTATTTCCTTGAGTGGTTTTCTTAACATCTAATGTTTCAATGCCTGTTTGATGTCCTTCATCAAAATCCTCCCCTACAGGAAACAGGAAGGCATGATGTTTTACCTCCTGTCTTCAGTCCCACACTGAACCCCAAACACCAACATGTTGGCGTTAAACAAGGAAGGTCCTTCTTGTTGCCAAAGTTTAGAAGGTCTCCAGATTTTTCAGCCTTTATTTGTACTTCCTGTATGGGGGAGAAACAACATAAAACTGACCATATTTGTGTTTATACATTAGATTAGGGAATTCTTTAAAAGCCTTTATGAATCTTATCCCAACAATCTGCAGATGAACAGTTTAGTTGACATTGCCCCTTTTTTTTGTTAGATACTTGATGATGAGTAAGTTTAGGTTCAAACTGGAACTATTCAGAGGAATACTGTCGCCTCCTCTCTGCATTATTATTCTTCTCACCAGCAGCTCCAAACATATCTGCACTGCATCTACCATATACTGCATAATGCATTACAGTCTCTGAAGGCAGCAGCACAATGCAAACTCCTTTCAGATTTCCAAACACTCATTAATATTACACAATGATCAATGTGAAAAAAGTTCCTTTTATTCTGTTATTGATGTGATTACATTGTTATATTTTAGAGGCTTCAGGATTTGTTTCCTCCTCTTTTGTCTCTTTCTTTGACATAATGTTTCTGAATTGCTCTCGATCATCTATTGGCAGAAATGAAGCAACATGCTTCACTTGATCGTTACGACCAGGTTCTTTGTTCGCTAAAAAATGTTTTAAATATAAAAAACACTGTATGCACATCGAACAACAACAAACTACTGCAGTTATTCACAAGATCCCTTCAGTATGTGAGTTTTGTATTTCTTTTCCGCCCATACCTTCATAAGCAGAAACATAAAGAAATCAGAGACAACATGGAGCTTCATGTCTCACCCACGAACATGTGAACATCTTGAATTGGGAAGTTGAGGTGATACCACTGGTCTTCAACCTCTGAGATCATTTCCTACAATGCTGCTGTCCTAACTTGGTAAAAAGCAGCTCCTGGTTCCACACTTTGCTTCTGGACCCTCACTTAATGAGAAGCCATTGGCTTCTGGAGGAATGGACTCTGTTGAAGTTTTAAATGACTGGATCTGATTTTAATCAATCTCTAACATGTGGCTGTGACTTACGTAATGCACCGTTTTGATCATGAGGGAAGTTACGTCATAAGATTTCCCAGGGTTCGTGTGCCAAGCCAAAAAGGGCCACAGTGTATTTGTTATCATAAAATAACTTAGACATTTCTTTTGCTTTGACTTTAATGTCTCAAGCGCGACCGACACAGACTGAATGGCTTCCTTTGCTGAAACAGGCGGACTAAAATGATAAAACAGAGCAGAAAATCAACGCCATCGTTCACGACCCCTTCTTCTGTTCACTGACAGGCCAGAATCCTGAAAAACCAAACTGAGTGGGACAAATCCCAAACATTTCATGAGATAAAACTGGTCCTAACAGTTCAGCCAAGCCATACGAACACATGATCCAAATACATTTCAATGGGAGAAGAAAAGATAAACATGTCACCCGTATAAAGAGTGGCTTGTGCTCACTGTCTCTGTCCTCACACACAGCTACTTGAGCCAGAAGAGCACGCCACACTTTTCAGATTTTTGCTTTGAAAAACAATTTAAAAAAAACAATATCTCAGTTTGGTTTCACTTCGCAGATCTATTCTAATTAATTTTGGTTTACCATAAAATCTATAAAATACGTTGAAATCTTCAGTTGTAACACAACGTGGGTCAAAGTTCACAGGGTGCAAATACTTGTGTAAAATCAGAACATGGTGCATCACAGTGCATGTTGCTGATGGCTCAGTTTCCAGACAGAACATGATGAGAGTTCTACAGTTTTACTGCATTCAGGGACTAAAGAAAAAATTAATAAATAAATAAAATTGGCTTTCCAATTACGAGCCAGATGAACAGATCAACAAAAAAACGAGCCAGTAGCAACTTTTGGTTAACTGACAGATGCGCTTGCATATTTCTTCACTGTACAGAAAACAAATGATAACTATTATAACTGTCATCAATAATAGTTAACTGATTAATCGACTAATTTGTTTATTTGTCAAATGACCAAATGTAAGTGAATGAACTGTTTCCTGTAAATTTACTTTATCACAAAATTATTTTAAATTTGACATCAAATTATTTTTCAACAACATATAATTTTGCGATTACTTATTTACAATTTCCTGTATATTAAATGTTTTCTCTCTTTTTTTAAGCATTAAATGTCCGGAGAAAATAGGAACTCTTTTCTGCGTAAAGGACACAAACAGGAAAAGGAAAGAAAGTAAGAAAGAAAGAAAAAGAAAGAACCCGCACAGAATCGTTGTGGTGGTTTGGTATGAATTCCAAAAACATGGTTTCATATTTTGGAAGTCGCTCTGTTTTTCAAAAGAAAAAGGGAAAAAAAAAATCTTTCTTCTTCCCCCATGCGCTTCTTCTCGCCGCCTTCCTCTGCGCTGCAGAGCTGCAGTGATGTCAGCCTGCCTGGGTCATTTGAAGGTCAGCAGCCTCGGAAGGGTTCACCCAAAGTTCACTCGCATACATTAGGCAATTCAATCTTTCATTCTCGGTGGCAAAACTAGTTGGAAATGAGCAGCACTGGTGGGACGGATAACCCATTCGTCATCGCGGAGGGGAACGGCTGCTTTTTAAACACCGTTCGTGATTATTTTCTGCTCTTAGAATAATAAAGAAGCTCCGCTCCGAGCAGGCGGCAGCGCGAGCGCTTCAGCCGAGAGCCGGGACGGGGAGATCCGCTGCGAACACGGCGGAGCGGCGCTGGCTATGGAGGAACCCCGTCCGGAGGTCCGCTGCAGCGCGCTGACCGCTCCCGGTGCCAGAGACCCGAGCAGGGGCATCTAGGACAAGCTGCGGGACCAACGTAATTCATGATTCCGGTGCGGGACGGAGGAGAAGAAGAGGAGAGAAATCCGTTGCGCCGAGAAGAAGAAGAAGAAGACGAGAGGGGGAGGGAAAAAAGAGGAGGAGGGGTGAAGAAGAGGAGTTTGATGGAGTTGTGTGCGTCTATGCCGGCGATTTTCCTGCAGAACGCACACGAGTGAGTGGACAAAGTGGTCATGTTTGACTGCATGGACATGCTGGCCGTGAGTCCCGGGCAGATGCTGGACTTCTACACGTCCAGCCCGTCGTCCTGCATGCTGCAGGAGAAAGCTCTGAAAGCCTGCATCAGCGGACTGGCGCACAGAGAGTGGCAGCACCGGCGGAGCGCACACTGTAGGTCCAACTTCTCATCCTCTCTTCCTGTTGCTGCTGTTGTTGCTTCTGTGACTTAAAGTGAGGGTGAGCTCTTAATGCTGGTGTACCAGTGAACCCTGACTGAGTCATCCAGATGACCAACATGTTGCTGTTCATGGCCTGCTGGTGGGAGAACCAGGGAATGCTTAAAAAGCAAATTGCTCTTTAGCTCATTTCTAACCCCTTAAAAAAAGAAGAACGAAAAAAAAACCTCAGTTTATAACCAAACTCACTAAAAGTCATAAGAGCAACATTAGCTTACTTGTCGGAGGAAAGTTTAGCATGCTGCTCTGACTCTGAGTCATTTTTCAAGCCTCCATAAATCCCCGGCAGCGGAAGCAGCTCCCTCCCAGCCGCTGATGGATGTCTGGTCTCGGATGAGCTGATCTGTGAGAGCTCCATGCTGGCTGCAGGAATGCAGAGAGTAAACACGTCCAGAGGCCGGTGGGCCTGCGCGCATGGCAGGGTGGTGGTGGTGGTGGGGAGCCGCGACCTGCGCCCACTGACACTGATTTAGATAAATGACGCCGCGGACTCCTCAACAAGATTAGTGGCCTGTTATCGGAACAGGAATTGGACAAGGATGATCGATGGGCGGCTGCTTGTTGCTTGGATGCGTCAAGGCCAGTGACATTTGAGGGGAAATCGGGTATTTTTCTATTAAAACCCTCCTGAAACATTTCTATTCAGTAACATTTTGAATTAAAAAAAAATCATAGAAGCGATGCAGTTATTTTAGGAGAAAACACGACAATATGTGACATGAATCCCAGCGTCATGCTGACAATGTCATTGCGCTTCAGAACCACTTTGCGGTGTTTACTTTGGGCTGACAGCTGCTGCTTCTGGTTTGGGATTTATCCCCATTTGATGACGACTGGCCTCTGGCCGTTGTTCCTCTACCAGCCTCCACCCAGAGGGCTCTGCGGCGGAGGGGCCGCTTATCTGGGCTGGGAAAGTGCGAAAGTTCCTGCTGCGACCTTTAACCCGCAGCGGTTAGAGGTCAGACTCAGAGGGTGAACAGGGAGCCCCTTGGAAAGAGGGGCGACTGTGTCCTCTGGTGACGCTGTCTTTGGTTTAGATATGACTTTATTTTAACAATAAAATAAAATAATGTAAACCCCACCAATAATAATAAGAAAAGCTATGCTAACAGAACATCCAAAAATAATTGTGGTTAAGAAGAAAAGTAAAAAATAAATTATATTAAAAAAAAATAATTATATATATCAGAAGAAGAAATTTTTTTTGGACCTTTAAAAATAAGCTGATCTCCACGCAGACTGCTCTGTAGTTTTACTTCCTCTCCATCTTACAGCCGTTTGAGCTCTTGGTTCAGGTTGGAGTCTCCTGTCTGGTCTCTGGAAATGATTTAATGCATGCTTTATTTTTTTACATGGTTTGCCAAATTTCACATTGAACCAAATATACACATTTGGAAGTGTTAGACATATTTATACATTTTGAAGTCTGCATTATGGTTGCAGTGTTTTGTGGGTGTGCGCGTATGGGCGGGTGCATGTGTGTGTGTGTGTTACCCACAGCAATTCAGTAATTAGTGAGGAACACAATGTTTGGATGGAAAAAATGACTTTTACTCACAAATTAAATATTTTCTGATATTTTAGTTTTCTATTTGTGAATTTTAGATGATTCCGTTTTGTCACATTTTCATTTTTATTTCCTGCATAGATTTTTAGCGCGTTAGAGAGGCCACTCTCTCCTAGCAGAGGACGATTACTTTTCGACATTACGCCTTATCTAGCTGTTTTAGAGATTTAAATAATATTTCCACAGATCTTTTAATCATTTATTAATGTAGCAATTGATACTTCAAAGCTCAGTATTAATTATTGTTATTTTACTGTTCTTTATGGAAACTTTTTTAGAGTTCATGTCTTGCAAATGCACCATATGCAGATTTTTTTTAGGATGTAAACTATTATCACAGCAGATATTTCCTCTTAATCTAACTGAACCATAAATTTCACAAATATTCTGACAGTGAAAATACGTAGCGGTGGAGGCTGTTCAGAATTTTGTACACATTGAGATCAATTTCCAGGATAAAACTATTAGTTTCTAAAATAAATATGTTGACATTTATTGTTTTATTTTTTAAACACTAATTATAAAAATGAAACAATTATTTTCAAAAAGTGACAAATAGAATTCAGATATTTTTGGTAAAATTTCCCAAACACACCATGTCTTCAAAAAAGCGTCTTCAAAAAGATTCATGTTTGTCGTTTTTTTCTTTTTTTCACACAGCATTTCTAAACAGATCAGAAAAAATGTTTGTGGAAAAGAATAATTGTAAATTTGTAGTTAAAAATAAATTCATGACTCCTTTCAGTAGTAAAGCCGTTACTTTAAACGCTGCCTGAAAAATAAAATCGCAACTAAAAATAACCACTGTGGCATCTTTCCCTTTATCTGTGAGACTACCAGTCAGGAAAAAATCGAACCAACATTCTTTCCATTTCATTTCTCCTACAATCTGATTGGATCACAAAGTGAAGCCTTTGTCGCCATGCAGACCAGTTAGCATAACATTTAGTTACAGTTCTGTAGTGACGATATATTAGTTCCATCCTTCATTCCTAATCCTGTGCAGCACACCGATCAGCTTATCTGTTTAATTAGTGACTCGTCTTTTTTCACTTATGTCCACAGTTTTAAAAAGGCAGGACTCAGGAAGAGCTGAAGAGGACAGAAGGAGACGCCGCTGCTCTATTTCTAAAATGACAAAAGCTCATTAGGTCCCTGCAAGCTGTGGTTTGACCCACTGACCTGTCCGACTGGAGAACATTAAACTCCTTTTTGTGTTGTTGGAGTGCGCTCTGTTTTTAACCAGGACTCAGATTGAGAAGCCTCTCAGGGTCACAGGATTGTTGGTTTCTTCGTTTATTTATTAGGGATAATGGAATCCTCCTGGGTGTTAATTAGCAGTCTGACAACAAGCCCACCATTAATGCATTTCCTCATCCAGTTTGGATGTTAATTAAGAATGATCAAGGACCTCCTTAACGTAGATGAAATGGGCTTAGCGGGCTGAAGAATGGCTGCGTCTGATGCTCACACCGTAGCAAGGAGGATGAATGCGATTTAATTGCATCAAAATATAACTAAAGATAACGCTAAATAAATCAGAGCAGTGCTGTCTGTGATGCTGCATGGGGATGAGTATAGTACAAGTGAGATGTGTGATGGGATAATTGGAGCTTTTTTTTTTGTCTTCGAGGCTTAAGCGTCTCTGATGTGGACATGAGAGACCATTAGCACAGCTTGCTCACCACGATAATTTAGTGGGTGTGTGAAATGAAAGGCGGACGGGGAGAAATAAAAGTCGTGTTCTGCGGTGAAATGAAACGAGAGCTGTCTAGTGCTGGCCGTGTTTAATCAACATGATTAGGATGGCGTTGGGGTCCCACCAGGGTTATGTACTGATACTGTGTATCGCATCTAGATTCCAGCCTTTTATCGTATATCAAACACCAACAGGCTTTAGATAAATGCATATCTTCAAAGTTCAGAACAATCACAGAGATTCATCTATGAACTTCTCGCTGCCTTTCATGTCACAGAAACCTTAAATAATAGCCCGGTGTGAACTTCTCCTGTACTTTAACAGGGCTGCCTTGATGGGAACAGTTCCTGCTTTCAAAATGTACGTTTTGATATGGATTCAAGTCCAGGGCGTCCTTACATTAATAGTGTCACAAACACGCATAAAAACAAACATCTGTCAATTAAACACCAAGCAACATCTGTGTCACTTGCTTTCATGCGTAGTTACTGCGAAATGTAAGTTAGCCTATTAGTGAAGCTATTCAAACCTAAAATAGCATCTGAAAGCTAAACCTGCAGCAGCTAACGCTAATGTCAGCATTTACACTCCACATTTCTAAAGACGTTCCATGAGTGATCAGCCTTTCCTGAAACTCTGGAAAGATGAATGGACAGAATAACATTTTTATCAAATGTGATGGTTGAAGAACGTGGAGAACAGCCTAAAACAATAAATATCTTTGTTGTTGAGCTATATCTATTTCTTCTATGATTCAGTCCGGAAAGACTCAGACGGAGAAAGAAAGCGATTAGGAAAGTTTATTGACATTCTTTGGCTCTCGGGCCCCGGCTGAGGACATCGAGCTGTGATTTGTAAAGCTTGGATGAGCATTCCGATGCTGATCAGGAATGTCATGGGCGTGCTGTGGTGGCGTAGGGGATAGTGCAACCCACATTTGGAGGCCTTGAGTCCTCGACGCGGCCGTCGCGGGTTCGATTCCCGAACTCAACTGACGTTTGCCGCATGTCTTTCCCCCTCTCCTTCCCCCTTTCCTGCCAGCCTACTGTCATATAAGGGACACTAGAGCCCACTAAAGACCCCCGGGAGGGGGAAAAAAAAAAAAAAGGAATGTCATCCCCCGGGACCCGACACTGGGTCTGAGCCTGAAGAGCCGGGAGAGAGGAGGTGGAGAAGGGGTGGAGGTGGGTTGAGCGTGGCTGGAAAGGATGGAGGTCCTTATCATCTGGGGCTTGTTTGGTGATTGGACGTGACGTGGCTTGGTTAGGCGTTGATAGGTCGTCGATGATGAGTAGGACACACCCATTGGATGATGCGGGTGGGGCTAAAGAGTCTTCCAGTTTGAATTTACGCCCAGGCTTCATTTTAGCAGCAAAAAGCTTTTTTGAACCGTCGATGTATAGTTTTTGATTAAAATGTGATTAATTAATTGCAGACCTGGCAATGAACTCAATTAAAAATTTTAGATCTCTAAAAGTAATTGTTAATCTTCTATGCAGTTTTAATCTTGATTAATCATATTTTATTGTATGAAAATAATTTTTTCATGAAAATGGATTTTAGTGGATGACTGAATCAAACAATAGACAAGGCATTGACTATTGTAAAGCAGAGCTCTAATAATCTTTGGAAAGAAAATGCATTTAATTGCTTTTAAGTTCAAAACAGTAGGAAAAACCTGGCCAAAACTGAACAAACCTAAAAATTATAGTGTATAGTAAATTATATATATATATATATATATATATATATATATATATATATATATATATATATATATATATATATATATATATATATATATATATATATATATATGTACTTTGAGTTTTTATATATAATAAAAACAAAGTACAATTTCTACTTCTTTACTTTTCCGAAATTTAACCAGATGCATAAATAGTCATTTGACAGAACACCTAGTCCCAGCAATCAATAGAGGGGAGAAGGAAAGCAGGCGAAACCAGAATGATCAGTGTATGTATTTAAGCCACATACATTGTCAAGTCGAATGCTATCATAATTAAGAAAAGTGAAGAAAAATGATCCCTCACTGACACCACTCAGAACAAAAATATGAAATTAGGATTTCTCCCAAATACCTTTCTGCTGTACCCAAAGCGCCCAGCTTAGAGAGAGAAGATGTTCTTTATGCTCTAAAGAATCAACTTCATTTCAGCAGTCGGATTCTTTGTACTTCTCCTGAACTGCCCACCTCTTCATCTTCTGCTGGTTTCACCATTTGAACTTCCTGGTCACCTTTTTGAAAACACCTGAGGTGGTTTCACCTGATGAGCTGGATGCAGACTGTTGGCTTAACCCTGATGTTGCAGTTGCTGCTGACTTGCTCCAGTGTTAAACTATGGCTTGACCTTGAATCTGATAACTGAATGCAGGTACATTTTTTAACCTGAATAACTTGTCAGATTTTCTCCTTCAGGTAAATCTTGACTGGAATTGTGTAAAAATGATGTGAAACATATATTTTTTTTCTTGGACAAATCCAATGAATGTATCATTAACTCTGTGGACTTTTTTTCCCATAGAAGTGATCCTAAGCCAGTCTCCTGTGGGTTTTTTTTAACGTTTGCCTTCTGTCTTCTTAAACCCCCAGTCTGTCATGGCAAACAGACTCTCACAAGGAGTTGCATTAACCAAATATTTTCTATTTTTGACAATTGGTTTTGAAAATTGGTAATGAAAAAAAATCTGAAAGCCATCCGCCATTTTTGACAGATTACAATTAACACAGCAGACCACTTGGTGCAGATGTGCAGACATTTTCAACTTTACACAGAATGCATCGCAGAGGTCACGAAATCAATCAATCAATCAATCAATTAGACAAAAAAATCCCACCTGAGTAAATTCTCTGATCTGAAGTCAATGCATCTCGCTATCCAGGTGCTAACAGTGTGTTGAAGAGTTATGGGCAGGAACGTTTGAAAGCATGTCTGGTCAGTTTGACCACTGCTGTAGGATTTCTTCCTTAGAGGGGCCGGGAGAGTTGCTGGTTCCTCTCCAGCTGCGTTCCGGGCGAGAGGCGGGGTCACTCTGGACAGGTCGCCAGTCTGTCGCAGGGCAACACAGAGACATACAGGACACACAACCATCCACACACACACTCACACCTGAGGAGAATTTATAGACCAATTAACCTGACAGTCATGCTTTTGGGAGGAAGCCGGAGAACCCGGAGAGAACCCACACATGGACAGGGAGAACATGCAAACTCCATGCAGAAAGACCCCGGGCCGGGAATCGAACCCAGGACCTTCTTGCTGTAAGGCAACAGCTCTACCAACTGCACCACTGTGCAGCCCCGCAGCCTGTGTTGAATATTAATTAAACCAAATGTAAATTAAAAGCACTTGAAAATGTCGTTATTTATCATTTAAAAAATTGTTGGGTAAAAATAGATTATGACAAGATATTAGTGACCCAATCGAAATGACCAGTATGAGTGTGTCACTCACAGTCATACTGGTTCCTGCTTCCTGTCACCACATGCTCACTCTGGAGGAAGGATTGCTGTCAATGACTTAATGCTAGTCTCAGCTTTCTTACATTGATCAAATGTTTGCATGATTAACTAAATTATTCTGTCATCTGTTGCATTTACAGTCAGCTTAGTGTCACTGATTCTAATCATAGTGGTATGAATTTGATTTATTGTGTATTTATATATAATTGGAAGTAAATTGAACCCATTTTTTTCTGTGAATTAGTGCTACTTCAGTAAACTGATCTGAATTAAACCAGATTTTCTTTTTGTCCCAATTTTTGCTCCCCTCATTTCATGAGATCAAATGACTCTTAGCTCTTCATTATTTCCGTGTTGTGAGAGCTTGAATGTTAAATCCTCCCTCTCTGTGAAATGTGTTTGCGGAGTAAAGCTGGTTGTAATTTGGTGTGCTTCGGAGGAACTTTGACCGTTTCCTTTGACTGTGACTACTGGATGTGAGCGGCGCTCCTGCAGAGAAGACACTTGTAAACTGAACCAAGTGTCAGCTACAGGGAGAACAAGGTGCACTGACTGGGAGTAATATTCCTCTAATCCTCTCTGGCTATGCCCACCAGTTCACACTCAGATTACCAAAGCTCTCTGCTCAACACAAACCAAATAAACAGATACCCTGAGGAGCTTCAGGAAAGGCCTCCCTTCCTCTTTTCATCAACACCCCCCCCTAAATCCATACACACTCTCTCCTTTTTCTCTCCTGCTTCTGGCAATCTGTTAATTTGTCAGGTTTAACTCAATCATGTGATGTATAATTCCTTTGAATTTCTATTTTATTTAAATTAAAGTCAGTGTTGGATTTAAAGCACACTTGTCCTGCCATTATCTGCAGCAGAAGAGCAGCTTTGTCCTAATTTGCGAAGTGGCGTCGTTGTGTTAAATTGCCTGTGTGCAGCGACAGACTTCGCTTCAGGTTCTTTGCCATCTGTTGGTCATGTGGAGCATGTGGGCACAGCTTTACATGTCACTGGTTTTCTGACTTGGAGAATGAGATACAGTAGAAGCACACAGAGGACAAAGAGAGGACAGCGTAGGATAACCGACAACTTTCATGTACGTTAGTGTTGAAACTATTTTATGTAGTTTAGTAAAAAGAGAGCACAGGAAAAACGGAAAAGTTACCAGACTGTCAGTGTTCGAATCACCTACTGCACAGGTGTCAAACTCCAGTCCTCAAGGGCCGCTGTCCTGCAAATTTTAGATGTGTCTCTGTTGCATCACACCTGAATAGAATAATTAGGTCATTAGCAAGACTGTGGAGATCTGATCTACACAAGAGGAAGTAATTAAACCATTTCATTCCAGTGTTTCGTACTTATGGTACATCTAAAAACTGCAGGACAGCGACTGGAAGACTGGAGTTTGAGACCCCTGACCTACTAGGATGAAGCTTGAATACTTTGACTCACTGATGACATTCTTCGGCTTAAAACAGTTTAGAAAATCCACAATGCAAAATAAATAAATAAATAAAGGAATTAGACAATACAGAACAATATTTAAACTATCTCTGCCTAGACAAAAAGCCTCATTTTTTTAAAGCAAAACATTTTCTCTGAGGAACAAAAGAGGATTTTTGTGGTGGCAGTGGAGGCAAAAGAAGAAAAAGGTTATTGCAGTAGATGGGAACAATGTGAGCCTTTGCAGTGTTTGCTGGTTGAATAAATCACAGGGGAAACCAACTGCGGCTGCCGCTCTGCTAGCGGTGGGCAGAGGTTTGTCTTCTCTGAGCTCCAGGGCCGCTCTCCGGCCCGGACCGAGTGCAGTCAGAGGGGCTCTTGCAGGGGAAGTGTTGGAGGTGTGTAGTGCTGCAGTGCTTCTCTGAGAACAATGGCAGCAGCATCGGTTCAGTGACTGAAAATGTAATGCAAAGCAGGAGGTAGGCAAGGAGGCCTGTTTGGTTAACCGTGTCATGTGACACTCCAACTCTTCCTCCAGGAAACTGAAAGGAGGTTAATGCAGTGTATTCTGGGATTAATAATTTCTATTCCAGTCTCTTTTTTTCTCTGTATTTATTTCAGACCTTCATGGCTGGTCCCAACAGTTTCCACTCAGGAATTTGTAGCTGTGGCTTTTTTAAAGTCATGGTATCTCACGGTCCACGGCAGGCGTAGATGCTGCTGCTGCTCTGCAGATTATTCCTACATTGGAAGATAATCTCTCACTGCTGTTTTTCAAACATATAGGACCTGCAAAATTGTTATGAAAAATCCACAGGAGTTTGTTGACTAGAGTTTTAACTAAACTTTTCCTATTCCTTCACAAAACTCAATCCAATTTTTAATGTAGTATGAAAGTTTGTGTCATTAGTTTTAAGCTGTTATTTATTTTTGTTTCATTGTACCAATTTAGTGTACAATAAAATGCAATACTTCATGTGACAGCTCACAGTCTGCAATGACATGCTGTGGATGTCACTGCATGTCGCATGTCACTGCTTGTCACTGAACGGCATGCAGTGACACAATATGTCACTTCACGGCATATTGTGGCATATGAAACTGCATGCTGTGAAGTTTCACGTGCAGTGACACAATATGTCGCTGCACGGCATGCAGTGACATGCGACATGCACATCTCTGTATGCCATGCGGTGACGTGCATGTCACATGTCACTGCTTGTCACTGCACGGCATACAGTAACATGCAATGACATGATTGTCACTTCATGTCAATCTGGTGTGTACAGTAACATGCATGTTAAACTGTTGGGCACATTGAACCATCGCTCTCACAGGATTTCAGACAACTGCTACTCCTGGAAAAATTGACAGCTGTCTTTAATGTTTTTTATTAATCCATAATCATTCTGACTGGAGAGTGATGGACTTCAATATTCATGAATAGTTTTATTGGCCTTCCCAGCTTGATGAATACCACCAGTTGTTTTGCTAGCGTTTGTGTTGAAACATCGGTATCCACCTGACCAGCCAGCTGCCCAAACGCCTGCTTTATAGAGGTGAAATATGTTTAGTGAAATATTTCCCAAGAGGAATCTGGTGTGTGTTTTTGCACCATTGAGGTTAACTTTACATCATACACCCCAATATGTCAAACATCTGAAATAAAAGAAGGTCCACATCCTTTCGACTATCATATATGCACAACAAAAGCCAGTGTCTGCAGTGGATCACCAAACAGCTGGTGCTCCAGTGGATTGACCAATCAGGATAGCTGCTTTCTCTAGGCTAGTGTGTGCTTTCCTGTCCGACCCCACTGGAAGGTTCACACAGAGGCTACAAGAACCGCTGCAGCCACACATTTTTCTCTGCCTGCTCCAAAAAAAAAAAAAAGAAAAGCCATACTAGTTGCTCATGCTTGTCTGTCACCAGTCTTTCTTTGTCTGATACAGCTTTCTGTGTGTGTTAACATGCAGCGAAGTCAACTCAAAGTTTAATCACCCAGAAAATGGAAAAAGGCTCCTTTCTCCTGATATAGCCCATACAGGTACCCAATGACCATACACACACACACACACGCACCCCTGCGCACACGCACTCATACACACACTCACTCATACACACACTCACCCACGCACACATACCTGCATACGCATGTCCACCCACGCACACAACATACTTGTGTGACCCGTCTGTCTGCAGGTGGCCATGCTGCCTTTTAGAGGCAGCCATCAGCTTCAAATAGGCAGCCCGTCTTTATTGTTGCCCTGCCTTTCGTCAGCGTGGAGCCACCCAGCCGTTACAAATGCACCAGAGGAATATCAGCAGCCAAAAGTATTTTTCCTCTGGATGTGTGTTAAAGTGCCTGCACCACCTGGTGAAGGCTAATGCATGTTGCTGATGTGTGCTGTTGGCCATTCATCATCACCACCATATGTTCACACCCTGTTACATTTACATGTCTGAAAGGAGATAAACTTTGGATCTAAGTTTGTGAAGAGCTTACACTTTTCTGTCTCCTGCTTGTCTTAAACCTTGATTAGACGATAGCCTAACAAGAGGAAATGTGTGACTGCAAAACAGTTATTAAGTTGTGCCTTTTGAGACCCTTTGTGTGTGCATTAACCTGCACTTAACCCAATTTCCTTTTTAAAACATACTTGCAAAATAGCTTGATGATTAGAAATTTGTCTTTTCATGTGGTGGTATGTATGTTTAGCTTTGGCTTGGGTTCCAAGGGAAGTCTCTGATTTGATTTTTGTTTCATTTTCTTACTCTGTGGGACTGTGGGACAATTACACACTGAAATTGGGACTACACAAATAGTTGTGTACTTCTACACAACTACCCTAAAAGTTTTGGATTATTTTGAGCAAATTCATTGTTTTTAAGTCTTATACAAACTTTGTTCAGATGGTTGTCAAACAGGATCGTACTGTAATCTCTAGGAAGACTAGAGTTTGCTTTTTGGTCCGTACCAGACTTTGATTACGCATTCATACCTCCTCAAGCAAACCAGACTTTCTAGGCAAATGAACTGGAGTTGGATTATAGTGGACCAAACAGAGTTGGTGTGAAAGCATCCTGATTTAGTTCTGGGAGTTTATGTGAATTCTTGCCTCAATTTCCTGTTCTTAACTGGCGTAATTTGCACCAGTTATGCAAATGGGATGGTATTCAGCTCAAAGGCCCTGCATGCTGTGAAGTCAGAGATGTTATTCTGCATAGCATGGTGGTTATTTGATCTAGTTGAATAATGCTGTTCTACCATTGGGAACAAGTTCATTCCTTCTCTTCTGTTCTCTGACATCATCAAGGTGTTTTGGACCATTCCTCTGGTGCTCATGTGTTTTAGCTAACTGAACATTGTTAGGCAGTGTTCAGTTGAGTAGGCTTTAGCTATATTTGGTTATTACCAAGCATCAAATGGCTTATTATTAAAAATAACATTTAATCCGGGCATGCAGAGGGTGAATGCACGGCCCATGTGTGACAGTAAACTAACATCAGTCTGTTTTCATCTGAATGTCACAGAACAGTTTTTGAAACAATGTATTATGCCCATTATGTAATTCTGACAATATTTATTCTCAGGTTTGTATCACTTTGAAGTCAGAGCAGCAAATTTGTGAAACGCTGATCTCCACTGCGTCAGTTTTCTGAAAGTCTGCAAATTCACGGAGCTTTTTCTGCAGCTGCTTCAGAAAAATGTCATTAATCGGACCCTGCAGATGAATGACATTTTACATGTCATTTTTCAACACTTCTCTCAAAGCAAGTGTTGAGAAAGACCTAGGTGCCATTTAACTCCATCACAGTAGTTAACTTACTTCTCAGTATTTTTACCATAGGACAGCATTCAGACTCCCAGTTAAACCGATGTGCTGCTGACTTTTTAGAGCTTCTCTTGTTCCAAAGTTGTATAATTGACACACACAGAGTGAATGTGTAATCCAGGTTAACATGTTTTCCTGCTGAAAAAACAGTGGATTCAGAGAAACGGGATTAACCCTTTAGGATCACCAGAGAGAAAAAACATTGATTTGAAGTTATTTGGTCTTTTGCTGGATTGTTTCTGTTGTGTTTTCTTGTTTTTTTTTTTTTCTCGAACCACATTCAATATCCATTGTTAGTGTGTGGAATGTAAAATTGTTTGTTGGGTTATAATAGAAACAAGAAAAGGTTAAAACAGGAAATTAAAGAACCGTAACTTCTTAAAAGAATTCTAAATAACTAAAATAGATTTTAAAAACATAAAATCAACCAAACTGTAAATTAAATAGATTAACAGCATCAACTTGAACTTAAATAGGACTATAACCTAGGTTTAAATAAATAGTATCCTTTAATACCTAACATTAGGTAGCAAGCAGAGAGTAAGAGAGAGGGGGGCTGGGGTGCACAAGCTTGATTGACAGCACTAAGACCCTCCCCCAAGCTCTGAGTGGTTGTTTCTAGTTAGCACTGGGAGGCAGAGAAGCTTGATCTTTGATTTTCTTGACACAGTGACATATTTAACAAGTACTCTCTAAGTGATACTTTGAAGAAATATTGAAACCGATTTCAGAACATTTTCGCTGCTATTCTTTAAAGATGATCAAATCAACAATAAGAAAGTTATTTATTTAGATGTGGTGGCATGTAGGACATATTCAGACATCCATACATGAAATCATGTGGTCCTGATATGCCCACTAGTATTGTTTCTGAAATAAAATAACTTGAAAGCTACAAGTTGGTTTTGGTGCTTAGACTATTCCGATTCACATAACTCTACACTTCAGTGGAGTGGAACTACTGAGACAGGAGGAAGCGTAACGGCCTTTTTATGTCTTCACATAAAAAATACAATGTACTGGGACAAGAGCACACTGGAGCAACATAGTCAATCCACAGATGAACTGCAAAGTTGTCCTAACACGTGCTGCGCGACACGTTTTGTAAAATACCACACAGAGAATTTATTTTTCATCCCATTTGTGTTGTATGAAGAGAAAACAATTTTGTCAACAAAGTCTTGTTTTGCCTTCAGGTGAAAATGAAAAGGTCCGTTTTTAGTTTCTAGAAGCCTAACTGAGTTATTTAGTCATTTGAGCAGAATCCTTTTCATCCTCCTCTCGTTTGCTCTCCCTGCAGCCATCGAAACGCAGAGCACCAGTTCTGAGGAGTTGGTCCCCAGCCCGCCGTCGCCACCACCTCCACCCAGAGTCTACAAGCCCTGTTTCGTCTGCCAGGACAAATCCTCTGGATATCACTATGGAGTCAGTGCGTGTGAGGGCTGTAAGGTAGGACTGGCCTGCTGCAACACACATCAACAAGCTGTGTGTGTTCAAAGCCTGTGTTGTCTTTTCATTACCATGCTGACATAATGCAGACATGAAGAGCTGTAGAGTTGTCGCTTCATCTTAACCCAAATAGTTTTGTAAAACCTGCTCATACTGTCTAGGGAGGGTTGTAAATTACCCTCAGAAGTGTGTGTATGTGTGTGGGTGTGTGTGTTTGTGTGTGTACACGCATGTGGCTTTTATGTTTCTTACTTTGTAAGGTTTATTTTTCCAACAATTACGTTGTGAGGATCAGTGAAGTCCTGATGTTATCCCCTTATCATAAACACACCTGGAGTCTTACTTTAATTCTTTGATGCATGTTTGAGAAATCCTTGAGTTTTCCATGGCAACCATTCAGGATTGCATAAGCACTTCCTTTCACAAAGTTCTGCCTAGTTCCACAAAGCTCCTCTTCAGACCTGCATTCTCCAGGTTTGAGAATCCACGTCTGAATGCAGGACTCTCCAGCTGAGCTGGAAGCTCAGCTTCCACCCCACAGAGCAGCTCTCCCCTGGCTTCTCCACTCAACTCCTTCAGACTAGCCAGCAGCAATCAGCAAACACCTGTTGGAACTGAGCATCTGTTGAGCTCATTATACGTCTCTGTGTAAAACTCCGAAGAAGAGTTGTAAGCGGCATAACAACTGAGTCAGATGTAAACCAGCATTCTCAGTTTACATCTGACTCGCTCTGCGATCTGCCACATCTCTCAAATAACATAGGATTTAATCTTTCAAACAAACAGAATCATTACTTTTGGTACTAACAATTAAACTTTTAACAAAACACAGATAAGATATTTGAATTACCGGTACATGTGAATTATACTTAGAATGTATAAAACTTTCTTAAATGTGCCAGCATATGACCGTGTCTTTTTTTTAACAAATCTGTTTACACGGTTTTTATTTTTAGAGAAGGCTTGCTTTACTTTTAAATTTGATCCAGAAAATCTGATTCATTTTGATACTTTAGTTCCAACCCTCACTGCAGTTCCTTCAAAGCAATTACCCATCTACTCCTACTTTCAGAAGTTGTTGCTAGGAAACTGTATATTTAAACATCCCCTTAAAAAATATTCATGCAACTTGGCCTTGTCCCATTTTGTCACATTACAAATAGAAACTTCACATTTTGTTGGCATTTTTGTAACTGACCAACACACGGCCGTACACAGAAGGATAATCAGTTATTTTCACCAGTTTTACATGTAAACATTTTAAAAAGTGGGTTTGTATTTTTGTGTAATTCCAGAATCAGTACAACAACCTTTTAGCACACCTATCAAAAAATGTACTAGTTCCATTGGCAGATAGTTTTTTTACTTATGACATGGAAAGTTTTGTTAAAAGTGAAAAAAAAAACTGCTAGCTGAACTAGTACTAAAAGATACATATTACAGAATCATGGACTTAAAACAGGCTCTTGTATTTTGCTGAAAAATTACTTGTAAGTTAGTTTTGTAGAATCTAGAAAAAGAAAACTTGGCAAGGTTTTCTGTTTTTTCAGTGTTGACTTGAAATCTGGGTGTATGACTGGATTGAAAAGGAAGTTTACTGTGGATTGGAGTTAAATAAATGAACTGAGTTGAATTGAAAATGATAAGGGAACATGTCTGATTTGTGTGTACAGAAAGTGAGTGGTCTATTCCAGGTGCTTAGTTCCTGGATGGTTGGCTGCTGCTGTTCTCCTGTGCAGTCGGACTCAGATGTGTGTAAGTGAAGCAGAGGAATGTCAGGAATCCTCCGGAGGTTTTGGCCCAGTGGCAGGTGGTGATCTGCTCACTCATCGCTCTCTGGGTCAAACTAAGCTTTTGGTGTTCCGTTAGAAGCCAGCAACAGTTACAAAGGTCTACCATGACCTCTGACCTCGCGGAATTGTTCAGGGTCAGTGACAAACAGCACGCTGGACACACTCTGTGCAGATACGTACATAATCATCACATGGCTGTGGTCGAGTCCATTTTATGGCAGATAGTGAATCCAGTTCATCTAATGGAAAGTTTCTGATGGAACAAACATGCTGCTGGATGATGCTGATGTGGAAAAAAAAAAGCATACATAAAATATCTTGGATTGATTTATGTGACACTCTGTTGCAAAAGGAGAATGTTTTCATCTCTGTGTCTCCCTGGTGAAGCCATTGTTGTGTGTTGTGCCGGGGCCGAGGCCTTTCTGTTGAGCAGAGGCAGCCGAGCGTTCTGCACAGCTGTAGGCTTTTACACAACAAGAGGAGCCTTTTACTCCCTGCTGAATGTGCCAATTAAAGCCAGATATAGACTAAAGGCAGAGTGGGGGCTTCATCTGTGTGCATGTGGAGGACTTGTTGAAGAAAGCTCAGACACATATCGTGATATCTGCCAAGCTGTGGATTAAACTCCTCCACTGATCAGTGTTCAAACATTACATCATGTTCTGTACATTCATTGTGGAAGGTCAGGCAAAGAGCCACTTAAGTTCTTCCTAAAATGCTCTGAATCACTTGAATGAGGGAAGTCTTCTGCTCCAAGGATGCACATATTTATGTTTTGACTTGGATTCCTCTCATATTTATGTACATTTATATTTTAATCTCTATTGATATTCACTCAATCACTCATTCAGGTTTGATCAGTCTTATTGCTTATTCAAGCCATGAAAATGACCACAAGCTTTAATAAAATAGTGTTTATGATCATAACATTGAATAAATGAAAACATTGTAAAGATACACTAACAGGCCTCGGCCCCCGGCACAACACACTCTTTTCTTAAGAGGAGTTCCTCTTTAAAACGTGTTTTTATTTAGGACCTTAAACTTTTGTAGAGGTGTAGCAGAGATTGGATCAGTAAGACTGAACAAAACTTGTTTTTAAGCAACATTTGAATTTTAGCTTTACTTCTCAACAGTTTGCTTACTGAAAAAAACATGTTTGATGTGCATTACTAGTCATTTTTGGTCCTGTAGCCGGAATTTGGTTTAAGAACTTTTTAAATCACATTTTATGTTACATTTCACTGTAACTTTGCCAACCCCCCTGTCCCCCCCCCCCCCCCACCCCACCCCCATAATAAAAAATAATTGCTCTTGAGAAATTTTTCTGTTTATTGTCCCTCCCAATAATGTGATGCGATTTACTGCCTTGTTTACGCCACATCAGGCTAGAGCATCTCCATCAGATGTTCAGATGACTTCTGATCATTCTCCTGTATCTCCTGATGATCTCCTCTTTTAGTGCTGTGTTATTGTTTTTAATACTCTTTTTACCTAGTGGGTTTTCCATGTTATTGTTTATACGAATGGGAGTGATGAATTGCCACAAGACTTTCTTCTTGATCAGTAAAGTATGTGTTTATCTATCTGCTGTATAA
Organism: Gambusia affinis; assembly: GCF_019740435.1. NCBI lineage: Eukaryota > Metazoa > Chordata > Actinopteri > Cyprinodontiformes > Poeciliidae > Gambusia > Gambusia affinis. Next base: position 24,679,113 of record NC_057881.1, read on the forward strand.
ATCTAGGGTGTTGGTTGAGCAGTGATAGCCACACATTTTCCCTTCAAGATTTTCTGCTACATTTTCTGTTACAAACATGTTGTTACCTCATGATGATCTGCTGAAGTACCAGAAGTACAAGTACCAAAGTAAACGTTCTGTGATGAACAATACAGTGTGTGTTTGTGATATAAATGTATTGTAAATATATTTTTGAATTAATTTTGTTTTTTGATTTATCTAAACTGTGACAGACTGGCGACCTGTCCAGGGTGAACCCCGCCTCTCGCCCAGAACGTAGCTGGAGATAGACACCAGCAAAACTCCCGACCCCATTAGGGACAAGGGTGAACAGAAAATGGATGGATGGATGGATGGATGGATGGATGGATTTATCTAAGATCATGAAACCAAGAACCGTTCATTATAAAAACTGTTACTTCTGAGATGTTGAGATTGATCAGATTCACTGATGACAGAAAACGGAAGAGAAAACAGTTGCATAGTTGCATTTCTGTTATTACACATCAAAAATACATGCAGCCATACACATGTTGCATGTATATGTACATGCATGTTTCTGCATCTTGCATGAAAACTTGTATGCATACAGAGACACCACTGGTTCATTCTGGTTATGGGATTTCTTGATTCTCTTGGTTTGACAGAAATTTCCCACAAAAAGACAACTTTGTCTTTTTGCAGGATATGGGTGCTTTGTACTCTGAGCCCCCATATCTTGGAAATTTGAGCCCCCTACAGCACATCAAAAGAATACCAGGCCTGCTGATGGATTTGTGAGTGAGACTCTGGTGGTTCTTGTCAAAGTCACTCCAACTGTTGAGAACAACTGAAGGAAATCATGGGTGGTTGAGCAGACATGCCCAGAGCCACTGAACTGCTCTCTAAATTCTGAACGGACTCATAAGCACTGTAAAATGTCTGTCTTTTTCATCCTGGCAAGTGTCGTTTAGTGTGTTTCCCATCCTGAGCTGATGTGTTTTGTTGGACAGAGCTCATTTGAATTGTTAAAACAGAGCCGTGGCATATGGACCTCCAGAAGCACATGCATATGCAAAAGATGACAGTCTCATCTGTGTTGACCCAAAGTCAAGCAAATCTTACAAAGTCAAGACAGACTTCAAATTGTTTCCAACCCTCACACTTAGTTCTGACAAGAGACAGAACTTCCTTTGGAAAACCACAAAATTCTTTTAACAGAGTGGAACAGTCTATTCAGCCTTTCCTGTTATCAGGTGCCCTCTCTCTCTCTCTCTCTGGCCACCTGACTGAGCCACACACACACACACACACACACGCACGCACACGCCCACACACACACACACACACACGCACACACACACAAACACACCTATCTTGGCATGTTGTAGAAAACACTTCCTTTTTCTTTTTCTATGTGCTTCCTCTGACTTGCTTCTTAAGCAGTTCACAGAAGTTGAACATTTCTAACTTTTCTCGTTTTCCCTCAGTAACACCAAAGACTGTTATGATGAGCCCAACCTGGTTATACTTAGAGATGATATTCTACAGCAGCATTACCTGGATGACACCATCAGTTGTTGGCTAACTAATCCACCTTATTTGCTTGTGCCACCCCTATTTCAATCTATGTCTGTCTACGACGCCCAGCAGGGTTAATTCTCTTTACCCACATTGAACAGTAAAAGTGAGAAAGCTTCTGCTATTTTCTCAATGGAAAATTGGCATACATAAGGGGCTCAGACAGAAAACCCAGCTCATCTCTGGAGCCTTTCTATAGAGAGCAATGCAAGCTGCAGCTGAATCTCCAAAAAATATTTTAAAACGCAGCACCGGCAGCGGCTGCTTAGCATGGATTTCATCACAATAATTCTCCTGGCAGAAAGAAAAGCAAACCTAAGCATTCCTTTCACCTTTCAGTTAGCAAGCAGGACGTTTGTAGTGTAGGGGCAAAGCTTCACATTGCTTTCCTGCTCTTTTCTGCTAAACTAAGTAATAGAAACCAGAGCAGGTATACGTCTCCAGTAAATCTGTCTTCGTTAGTGGAGCAGTATGGGCAGTGACGTCGTGGGACTAGTTTGCATAAGATGTCCAGAGAGGAGGGCGTGATTCGGCACGCGTGTCGCTCGCGCTGACAGCTCTGAAAGCATGAAGACAAAACTCTGAGCCGTGAATACTCCTCCCCTCTCTCTCCTCTTCTTGTTGGGTCCCGAGGTGTCGACTCAGTGGGATTAGCTTGATGGAACTGGTTTGACAAGCGAGGGACCCCAACCCCTGTGAATGAGCGGAGCATTCTGAACGCTCACACTGGCTGACATACTGTTGTGTTTCTGAACTCTCGGCGCTGTCTGCTCCTCTTTTCTCCCCAAAGCCACACACCGGGATGGAATGTTGGGGGAAGTTTAACAGTTCAGATCGCTTCAGCGGCTGTATTAAGTTGTTGCGTAGATATTTTTTCATGCTGCTATAGAAACTCATTTCTATTGTTTCACTGTTTTGGTTTGACCTGAGCATGACGTTCCCTTTACTTGTAGAGTTGTGGATGCTCAAGCTTGACCCTGTCCATTAAATGTTGCATTGCACAGGCTGTAGAGCATTTTGTCATACTGGCTGCAATTGCCCATGCATTTCTAAGGCAAGAATAAAAATAGAGACTTTAGGAGGAATGATGAAGAAAACTTCTTACTTAATTTTTGGTTCTTTTCATTTTTTTTCAACGTTTTTCCACAGCCTCCCACTCTTAGCTTTCACTGCAGCTCTGTCAGTGTCATGGCTCCCAGTTTAAGGATGGATTCACACCAGCCCAGTTTAGTTCACTTTAACCCAACTCCAGTCCATTTGCCCAGAAAGTCCATGAAGATCTGGTTCACCTAAAAGTCTGCGTCTCATTCTGGTCCTTTCTTTGTAAGAGGAGCATGACACACACCCCACCCTCAAACACACACACACACACACACACACGACCTCCATCCTTGTCACAGGGTATTTTGCAGATTGCATGTTATTTTAGGTCTCTTGCTGACTAACACAAAAACAATGCTAAAAATATATTCCAATTGGTGAAACAATGAATAATGCATGACATTTTGGAGGCGATAGGAAGACTGCTTCTGCAAGATGTTTCTTCTGTACCACATAGTTTATTAGAATTAGTCATTAATCACAAATGAATATCTTCTGTTGTGCTTGTTTGTGGCTGAGTGATCACATGCAGCAGCCTCTGTGTCCCTATACCCTCCTCATATCCTTGTTTCCTTCCTGCCACCAGCTGGTGGCACAGAGTGCTGATGACAGAGATCCTGCTTCAGCTGACAGTTTAGTACAGAGAAAGAAAAATGTCGCTCCATATTTCTCATCCTGCGACCATAATCTATACGGCTCTCCTCGGTGCTCACTTCATGGTGGGATTTGTCATCTCTGTGCAACAAAAAAGGCCTGGACTAACAGAGGAAAATCTAACGTAGAAGGTCAGTCTGGCAGAGGCTCGGGGGGAGGGGGATTATTACAAAGGGATATTCTTCTACTCTCTCTAGGCTGCTGTTTGCTGCTCCAATGATGAACTTACTTCATATTTCAGTTCATTGGTTAATGAAGAGAAGAAATCATACAGCTTTACTTAACTCAGACAAGGTCAATGAAAAGGGGAAGAAAAAGGAGGACAGAGTATAAAACAAACATATTCAGTCTGACTTGGGGCTTGTAGTTATACAAGCTCAGTGTTTCCATCTTATTGAATAAATTTGTTCTAAATATACCAGGAAGATTATTTAGAAATGTAATTATTCAGACACATCTCATTAAATTAGAAAATCTATTGTAATGACGCTCAGATTTAAAGTACCTTTTGCAAATAAAACCTTTCAGAAGGTAATAAATATACTTTTCACTAAGCCCACAATTCTGTATAAAAAGTGTTTTTTATTTTTTCTGATAATATTCTAACGACTGGCGTAACCCAAATCTTAACCACTTTTTCATTACTGTAGTCTATAAATAGTTTGTAGAAAAATAATATTAATCATCAAAGCAAACATAAAAATGTCCCCAGAGCAACAATGAATCAACAAGGGTGAAAAATGTTTTGTGGCAAAAGGCTCCTGGGTCATGCCCCAAAACGGGACACAGTCACAACAACAAAGGTACTAAATGGTCAACTATGGTGTGTGTGTGTGCGTGTGCGTGTGTGTGTGTGTGTGTGTTTCTATGTGCCGCAGTGAGGAGGAGAGCATAGTTTCTTTCACAAAACCCTTAATTCTCCCTCTTTGCATGACAGCAGCAGGCTGACACAGCGTGGGGGTTGAGCTGTTGACCTACTGCTGTTAGTCCTTACTGCAGCGAAACAGATAGTCAGAACAATGCTGAGAGCTGACTGCAGAGCTCCACTCTGGTCCTGTCAGGTTAGGGATGTCAGCCTCATTAATGGAAGCATGTCTTTATGGGATGTGTTCTGCCTTTTTACCAGAAGGTTCCATCATATAACCGCAAAGAGGAGCCACTTCAGGCCTTTACGTATTACTTGGATTTTGAATGTATTTGCAAACCAGCAGCAGAACAAACCATGCTATGCTTAGATGGAGGGGAAGAGAAAAAACACAAGGATGGAATAATTAATAAATAACTTTTCTGCGAGACACAGAAATTTGTTTTAAAATGGATTTATCATGGTTTTAAATCCTTCCTTTTCACATGTAAATCATTCACTTGTGATCTCTATAAAGTAGAACTGCAATGCGTTGGTCTGAATTTCTGATTATTGTAGCTCCACAGACCCTGGTTTACCTCTGATCTGAGGCTCTTTCCAGAGCAACTTGTTTTGTTGATATTTTTTAAATGTTAATGAGACATTTCATTGTTTACCAGTTAGATTTTAGGATTTATTTTGTATAGCACCGCAGCAGTGGAAATAATATCACAATGTACTGCAGTGAAAGAAATATAAACGAGTTAAAAAGCACATTTTTCCACAGGACCTCTGGAGACGGGCACCAGCACCTGAGTGAGGTGTTGGTTGGTTGGATGGTTGGTTGGTTGGTTGGATGGTTGGTTGGTTGGTTGGTTGGTTGGTTGAATGGATTTTTCCATCAAAGTGACTTATATTTGCGTAAGATTTCCCCTTATAATTACCTAACTAAGTAATAATTTTGGCCTTTAAAATATATAAATGACTAATTGTTTACTTGCATATTTAGATATTTCTAATTTTAGATGTCATTTTCAGACTTCCACAGCAAGAAAATCATCTACAACCTGTTCTGAAGAGAAATATTTTTAAAAAATCTGTAAATATAATATGAAACAGACATGAGGGGGAGGAAAGTAAGAAAGGATGACCAGCCTCCTCCTTTCTTCTTCTCTCACACCACTGAAAAAAAAATCACAATAAAGATCATAAAGCATATCTTACATGCTGGTTAACTTTGTTCACCCTAGGTAACATTGAAAACAATTTAACCAAATTTGTTTTCTTCCTCTACTGAATCAAATGAACGTAGATTAATGAAGAAACTGTTTCAGTGTGGGATTGTGCTGCTGCAATAAAATATAAATCCATTAAGATGCTTTTTAAACACCCAGTAGGTCAGCAGCAGGTCTGACTACAGAGGAAACAAGCAGACTGTCTCTTTTTTTTTGTTGATTTGTTATCAAGCAGAATCTCAGTGGGGAGCAAGGGACCCTTGTCAGGTTTGGGCCATACAGACCTACAGAATGGAGAGAAGATTGATGAAACAGTGGAGCATCTGTGTTGTGGTTGTGATCTGAAACCTTCTCATTCTCTTCTCTGTTGCCTTTCTGCCTCTCTCTTCGTCTCCAGTTCTCTGTGTGTAGTTATTCAGAGCGGGCCGGGGTGAGTCCCACCGCTCCTTCTACTTTCCCCTTATTCACTGCTCAGGGCCTGCAGTATCTGCTGCTCCATCTGGGCTCCTCAGGTGCTTGGATGGTCGGGTTGGGACTGATTGGGTTTCAGGGGATATTTTGCAGCGAGGAACACAACAGATGACTGGGAGTCAGAGAGTTGTTTTGTTTTCCAAGTTGTAGCTGTTGACTGCTGTTTGTGCCTTATCTGTTAAGGTTTCATGTTTGCCACGGTAACAGAGCAGGCCTTTGTGCAGCCACTGCCTCTTTTTGTCTAATTGTCCCGTGTGTTCTGTTGCTACAGCATGTGAACCACACCGTCACCGCTGACCCCATTCTCAAAAATCTACTTTTTCTTTCAGGAGACCTGGCACCCTCAGTCCATGACGTGTTCACTAGTTTGTCTGTTCATGCAGGATTCAGCATGAAAATCTTGTCTGGTTGGAAAGTTATAACATTTAACAGTTGGAACCCAACGCTTTTTCCCTTTGAATTTATTCCAATTCAGTTTATCTGTATAGCACCAATTTATGACTAACACCATTTTAAGGCACTGTACAAAGAACAAGAACAACAAAAATATCTAATATAGAATAGAATTCAACTTTATATACAGAAATAAAATTGTGCTCATAAGGTTTCATATCCTATGTTTTTTTTAATGTTTTGGCCATTTATCAGAGAATATGAATGATAAAACCTTTTTTCTCTCTCATGGTTAGTGGTTGGATGAAGCCATTTACTGTCAAACAACCGTTTACTCTTTTGAAATCATAATGACAACAAAAACGTGGTATGATGAACTGGGGGTATGTAAACTTTTGATCTGGGTCAGTTTGGTGTTTTCTGAGTCGTTATAGTTTACGTTATAGTGAACTCAAAAAGGGTATGTAAACTTATGAGCACAACTGTATCAAGGTAGCTTCAGTTGAGGGACAGCATTAGTGACATAAGGCTTGGAATGGTTCAGATACGTATAAAGGATGGATAACGGATATATTGGACACATGCAATACAGGACTGCAGGAGGAAAAGAAGAGACCATCAGAAGGTTTATGGAAGGTGTGTGTGTGACAGGAAAAGATGCAGGCATAGAGTGATGCAAGTGGATTGTCTTGCTGTGAACATAGTCAATCAGAGAACATTCAACTTGCAGTGAATGGTAGATTTTAGAATAACCAATAGTTCAGTCATTTTCTGCACTATCACTGAGCGTTTGCACAGTCTGCCCTCAGGGTGAACTGACTGAGACGGCCACTTCTAAGAAGATTGGCGGCCGTCTTCAGGGTTGTCAGCTATGGATCAGTGATGTAGTGTCGCCTTTCATTTGGAAGCTTCAGGGTGTAATACCCAGCCAAGTGTTTGCTTTAATGAGAAGCACATTATAAATGCTTAGTGTAAGTTACCTGAGGGTAAAAAAGTCCTATGTAAGTCTGGCCTAATTACATTTTCTTATACGCATCATTCTCACTGCATAAGAGTTGACTATTGATTCACTTGAGGTTGTACTTAAAATGTGTAGCACATATACTGTTTTTCCTGGCTCTGCATGTAAAAATGAGAACATTTTAGAAATGGACCAATCACAATTTCCTGGCTGATTGACGATCTCAGAATTTTTTTGAACTTTTATAGTAAAATGAAGGAACTGACATGCAAGTAGTCAAGTTCACATCCTAAGCTGGTTGATTGTGGATCTCTGCCATATTAATTAGCTGAACTGAATTAAAATTTAAACTGGTGTTAGCATCTGTGGCTGCCCAGTGCCACAGGTGGCCTGGGTTTGAATCCCAGCCTGAGAGATTTCTGCATGGAGTTTGTGTGTCTCTCCAGATTATCTGTAGATATGAGTGTGTGTCCCTGGTTGCTTGTCCTCTGTGTGTCTGTGTTGCCCTGTGATGACCTGTCCAGGTCCAGGGTGGACCCCACCGCTAGGGAGAATAGATGATGGATGAACGGATGGTGTAGTTAGCATTACTTACAAACTGTGTGTATTTCTTAATTAATTTACAACTCTGAGATTACTTAAAGCTGTGTAATATTTCTAAGTCAAGGAGTTCCCATAAAGAATTAAGATTAAAAGGCCAAAAGGATAAAAAAAAACTTTTGTGTTCTGTTTAGCCTTTTTAACTGCTGAATGTCCTGATCACTTTCCGTTTTTCACAGCCTTATTGAAATGTATTTACAAAATAGTTAGATTATGATAATAGAGGTTTTGACTTCCTTTTCAACTCCCTGCTGATGATGAAATTTTTTCTTTCAGTAAATCCTTCCCCACTGAAGATTGTTAAAATGCTTCAAAAGCTGTTCTTAAATGGTATAAAGTAGTTTTTCGAGGGGAAAAACTACTTTATTATTTGACAGGTCAAAAATGTATATATGCCACTTTAAGAAATATTTGTATATATTTTTGGATTCCAATCCAGAAATATATATACAAATATTTGTGTTCATATACATATTGACCAATTCCAATCCGGAAATTGGTCAAAAATGTGATTACGTTGTTATATAAAATGCAAAATCTAGTCTGAAATGTGAGCTCCGTAAATATGTTGCCTTAATTTTAATCACTGGTAACACTTTGCTGTACAGAAATTTATACCACTATAGGATTTATTAAAACGAAATAAAAATTTGTCAAGATTGGTTATGTTTTGTTCTAAACACTTCTCACATTTCTTTGCTTCTTTTCAAACACTTTACTGATATGAAAAAGAGCTATCTTTGAGTTTTTTCCAGATCAGAGAGTGTTGTTGTCAGCGCAGCCAGGTATCACTTAGCATGCTGTGTTCACTGACAGGGAAAAAAAATCTGACTTTTGAGTTTGCTTTTGTTCAACTCTTGTTCCACTTAGGGCTAATAAGAGCTAAAATTAAAATTTTTGGTAACCAGTTAATTTCTCTGTACATATAGAAAAGTAATGTAAGCTTGGAATGAAACCTGTATTTTGATGATTGTTTTGTGACGATAGCCAGTGGCATTTTTCTGATAAACATCTTCAGAGGTAACGAAGACGTTCCAGGAAGCATGTGCCTCCTCTCTCCTCCCTCTCACCCGCACGCTGCGAGTCCTTTTGCTGAACTTTGAGGTGTTTTTCACCAGCGAACCCGAGGTGTAAGTAATAGCCTGCACTGGATAAACTGGATAAATATCATCCCTCTTTTACACACACATGCACACACACCTCTCCTGTTCCAGGTCCCCACTCTACCTGTGCTCGTTTTACTGGAACCCCCCCTCCCTGCCTCTCCCCCAGGGTCTCCAGTGTCCTCTCCACTTTCCACGGCAGTGATAAGATGTCAACACGATTAAGAGCGAAAGCTAATCCACCACCAACCCACCGTCCCCCAACACCCACGCACACACGCATACATGTGCACACGCACACACACGCACGCACACACACACCCACACCCACACACACCACCATGGCTGTGCTGAATGCTTAAGCAACCCAAAACAGCGTGGTCCCGGCCTCAGAGCCGGGCCCGGAGCGGCAGGCCGCCAGCTGATGTCAGGAGCACAGAGAGGGTGGGAGAGAGAGCGAGAAAGAGGAGGAGGCCAGGTGGACAAGGAGTTGGATTGTAGCTGAATAATTCATGGGCCGCACTTTCGTTTTTTAATCTGTAAATGAGAAGGCCTAAGATAGCAGCGCTGCGGCTCTGTTATCCAATCCCCCGCCCATTAAGATAACAAGATGTTGGATAATGATCTCGGTAAAGGTGCAGTTTATCAGTCCAGAGGGAAGTGGCCTCGTTTCCCAGGTGGCTGTGGCTGTGTCCGCTACTTCAGGTGTTTGTATTGCTAACCAGCATTAATAAAGAGCTCCATATGAAGAGGGCTCTATCTGTCACAAGATCTGGGACTTTTACCTGGTGTTTGCTGTTCGGGAGCTACAGCAGCAAGCTTAACACATTATTTACCTTTGCTCTGGCTTGGTCCGCACTTCGGATTTAGCATTCTTCTTCTGTTCTTTGTGGCTGCATTTAGGCTATATGCATTCACCCGTCAGTCATCAACGACTCTAGACCTGTTTGCCTGACTTCTAACATCATGGAGGTCCTGGAGAACCCCTGTTGGCACACCTGAGTAAGCAGCCAAGCACAGATCAGAACCCCCTGAAGTTTGTTTATCACCATGGAGTTGGAGTTGATGATGCTGCTACCTCACTAACTGACTACAGTGTGTGAGATTGAAGAATTGAGTGTCTAACTGCTGCAGATCTTCTGTAGCTCTGTTGTTGAGAGTGTCATCTCATCTGCAGTCATCTGGACCAGGGACCTTAAAACAACCTGATAAAGAAGACTGGTTCTGTTCTGGTTCTGTTCTGGGAATGACTGTGAATCCTCTGGAGAAGATGACACAAAGAAGGATTCTTCATAAAGTCAATAAAAGTACAGTACAGGCAACTCTGACCATCCTCTTTGTGAGACTGTCTTGAGTCAGAGGTTTCTTGAAACTCACTGTAATAGAGACTGCTACAGGAGAGCTCTCCTACCAACAGCCATCTCTATCTGCAATAACTTTTTGAAGAATTTTAATGAATATGAATTACAACATTTAATTTCTTTTTCTCTTCAATAAAGTATTTTTGAATTTTGAATTTTTTCACTTGACTGATTTTTTTGTAAACTTTTGCCTCAATAATTGACATTTTTGAGTCCATTGCTGTAGTTTGTGTGCAACTTTTATTTAAAGTTAATTTCCTTTAAATAAAAGGTTCACTATTAAAGGTTCTTCTTGTCCTGTTTTCCCAGTGGTTTTTAGGTGGTAGAGAAACATAAACACCTCTGTTAATACTATTTCAGATAGTAGAACCTGTCTGAAATCCTGCCAAACTGGAGACATGACCATTCATGTTTTATCCACAGTTACTCCAAACCACTCTTTTTTAATTTTGAAGCCGTCATGAGGCACCGTGGCAAAACCTGAAACTGTTGCTGCGCAAGATACTCAACAAGTTGTTGCTAGGTAAACACAAGTTACTCGACGGGTTGTTGCTAGGCGATCAAAGAGTGAGGGCGTTAGTTGATGCCGAGTGTGACCGACAGAGGTTGAGTGGCTAAGCCTTTCCTCTGCCTACATCCCCCAGAATGCTGTGCGCTTCTAGGTAGGAGTTCAGAGAGTAATGTATTGAACATTCTATCAGATGTAATATTTATTGATATTGACAAGTCTACTGCTGCATATATAGTTATTGACTTATTATCCAGCTCTACTCCACCACATACAAAATTCTGCTGCTCACCTGCTCACACACACTTGCTCCTGTGACCAAATCATCCTGAATCTCCAGAAGCTCCCTTGGGTCCCTTTCTCTCAGCACATACCTCCTTCTTACCTACAGAGCCCTCCATAACCAATCCCCATGCTACCTCACCAACCTGCTCTACCATTACACTCCTTCCCTCTGATGCTAACTTCCTGTCTCCAGCAGTCAGACCCCAGCTTTGGCCCTGGGGTGACAGAGTCGTCTCCATGACAGCCTCCACCCTCTGGAAGCCTCTTCCTAAACACATGTACAACTGTAAACACCTATCAACATTCAAATCACATCTTATAAGAGAACTTTTCTGAACAGCTTTTAATTTATGATTATTGTCCTGCTTTATGCTTGTCTTGTGTTTTTCAATGTCCATTGTTATGTTACTCTTATTGTTATAGACTTTAGGTGTTTTCCTTTTAGTGTTCTGGTTGTAGTTTTGTTTCCTGTAACGTTCTTGAGGGATTTTTAAGTAAGTGCTACATAAATAAAATGTATAACTACCATTTTATTTATGGTATGGTATGGATCCTCCATGTGGCAGGAAGGATATATTGCAACTAGATCCTGGTAACATGACAATATGTGAAAAGAGAAACTGTTCCATTTGAACTGATTTCCTGTAGCAGGTATAATACTTTCCAGAAGTCCCTCCCTGAATAAAACATTGTGAGTTGTGAGTGCACAGCTATATTGTCACTTAGCAACAGTTTTGGCTCAGTTTAAGCATTACAGTGGAGTAAGCAGCGTTCCCGTCTCTTTACTTCCTGGCGTATGAAGTGGGATTCATCCTCAGCTTGTCCCCACAGCGCAAACCTCTGATCCTGTCATTTATGTAGCGCTGCAGCTGCCTCCCAAATCCCTCACTGCACTTTACCGAGGTAAACACCTTTGTACAACAAGGAGCTCAAGGGTGTTTTTTGTTTGCACATTCTTAAGCCTCCAACGAGTAAACCCGCAGGACGCACACTGGTAAATATCAGAGCAGTCTGCTGTCTTAGTTCAGCACTCGTGTCATCTGTCCACTGGAGGGAACTACGAGACTGCAGGTCAACAAAAGAGGAAGAGAAGAAGAGGAAGAAACAAGAAAAGGACAAATGAAAAGACCTTAAAGGAGACACGGTGGTTGTGGATGATTGTGTGTCTCTCGTGATTGGTGATGCCCTAATGAGGGAATAACATTTTAACATAATGTACAGCTCAAAAAAGTCACATAGTAATCTCCCGGCCTTTAAAGTCAGCACAGGCTTCAGCCATTAAGCCTTTTTTAAGAAATTTTAAATGATAAAAGTCAGAGTATTTTACTGCGATATCATTTGTCATTCAGTTCTAATATTCTCGCTCTTGAGATGTAAAAATAAGTTTAAAATAGGACCTATAAGGACATTCTACAACATGAATAACTGGTAACACTGAAGAGGTTTGTAAAGTTCTTTCTGCTCTGGTTGGAGGCAACAATCTGTGTGTCTGTGGCAACGGAATAAAAGCCGTAGTATTTGTCACTCTGGATTTTGTAATGACGCTTTATGGAGATCCAAAACTGTTTGTTAAAAAAGTACTTATTACTATTTTATGGTCTTTACCCTTTCAGTCAGGATTTATTCTTGCTTAGTTGTCACTCTAACAGTAAAACCTGGACCTCATACTGCCAGTAAATCTTTTTGTCTTGAACACTTCAGCCTCACACAGAGAATTAGTCTTGGAACTGATTCTTTTTCAGGAGCACAACACAGCAGCTCCTCAGTCCGACCCTTCGCCTTCAACATCGTATCTTATCCCCCACACGGAGATTTCTGAGACTAAGTGACCTGCATCCTCTCAGCTCTGAATGACATAAGTACCAGAGTAGCCTTGGTTCCTCCAGCCGACCTGAACACACTTCTATAGCAGCTGATGGGAATGCAGGATGCTTCTATTCATCCATCAGAGCTCACGGGGAGTTTCTACCAACACACTCAGCCTGCATCTCCCAAGATAAAGGCCTCTATTAAAAAAATGAGTAATATCAGCTGATGGTGGGGTGGAGTTGTGTGTGTGTGGAGGGTGGGGGTTGACCTCGGTTTGGTCATATGCCACAGCGGGACACAAAAGGCTGCATCTGACTAGCGCCTGTGTTGCTGGGAGGTTGGTGTCACTGTTGACAGATGCTTTAGGCCGATGGAAGATGGGCTTCAGAGTCAGCCATTTCAGTCTTGTGATCTAATCTGTTACCCATCATGCATCCTGGCTCACTAATGAAAAGGCAAGGTCCTATCCATCATAGACAGCTATGGTAAATGGAGTTTTAACCCTCCCATGGCCTCATAGGTGTGAACTCCTCTGAACATGTGCAAAAAGGCCTGAATGATGGACGGTGATTTCAGTAGACCTCACAGTAATGGCAAATGAATACAAAGTGAGGAACAAAAATCTGCCAAGGCTCAGCTTCCTGTGTGAGGCCTTGACAGTAAATGATCATGTGTTGTTCCTCTGTTTCTGAGACCCAGTAATTTTAACTACAATGTCTTCATTATTGATCTCCAGCAACATACTAAGGATGAGTCTCAAGGGCTCACGTCTGAATATGCCGTTTATCTCTCAGGGTTAGCTTTGACTAACACTGATAGAATGATTGTTTCTTCAATAGAAACGTCAGGATCATTCAGGAGAATGCAACAGCTCCTTTCAGTTTGCTTACTGACAAAAGTTGTTATACATCAGCTTGAAATTACAAAGTTTATTACTGTCATTACATGTCATGTCTGTCTTCTTTTATGGTAGCTGGAAAATGTACATTTGAAACCAGAAGTTTACATACACCATGTACAAATACACATTCATCTTTTTTTTCACCTTTTGTTTCTTCATTATTTCAAGACAATGTTCTTTACTCATGATGCCATCTATTATAGAAGGTGCACCAGTCATTCCTGCAGCAAAGTAGACCCACATGATGCTGCCATACTTCACAGTTTGGTTTGGATGGTAAAACAAATCCACATTTTAGACCAAAACACGTTAATCTCTGGGACACCAAACATGTCTAATTCCTGGGCATTATGATAGTTGGACATTCCCATCATGTCTCAACTTGCATATAATGGACAGATGAACATGTCATTCCACAGGATGACCCAGACTGGAGCAGCTCAACAAATCTCTTCCTGATTTCTGCTGACTTTACCCAGAAAGCAGTGTGTTCCAGGTGTGGCCTCTAAATACATCCACAGGTGATAGGGTTTTTGTTTGTCATGTAAAGCAAGGACAAACAATTAAAACAATTAACACAATAGAAAGTGCTCAATGTCTTATATAACATCTGAAGATGTAAAATGTATGAAGGGAGTATGGTAAAGTGGTAAAGCTGCCACTATATTGCTTTCTATGCAGACAGATGTCAGTTTAGACAAGGCCCAGGATCTGCCAAGCAGTGTTTCAGTCATGTGAGACTAGATAGATATTGCTGCTATAACATTTGTACAGAGTGATAACCTGAAGGAGCAGTATGACAGAAAACTGGTGTGTGTTATTTTAATCTGTTTTGAAAACCATGGATGTCAGTAACAGTGGCAAAGTTACACCTCCTAAAGGAGAGTGTGTGCAGAAAGGGAACCCTGAGCTTAGACCTGTCACAGGATGTGATGTAAGAGTTCACCCTGCAATTAGAGGGTTGCTGGTTCAATCCCCGCTCCACCCTCCTCTGTCATTGTGTCCCTGGGTAAGTCATTTCAGCCACCTTGCCTGCTGGTGGTGGTCAGAGGGCCCAACAGGCCCAACAAAAAATGATTCTGAGTAAAAACCTCCAACCCACAAGGGATGACTCTGTCTACTTGTCTGAGTTGTGTGATCCTTGCTAGTTTGAGACATCTGCAGCTTGTTTATTACAGCCACATCTGATGAAATTATGCTCTCCGCAACATGGCTGATTCACTCCAAACCAGTAGATGAAAATCCGTCTAATTTGTTTTTTATCTTTGCTGCACCATTTCAAAAATTTGCCCAACATTTGCGTGTTAGTTGGATGCAAACAAGACTCAGAGCTATTGTCATGCCCATGTAGGTAATGAAACCCCTGAGCTACATCTGAACCCCCGAGGCAAAGTTACAGAATCTGTTAAGAGTCCTACCAACACAAGCTCTGCTCTAATGGATTTCTTGTCTAAGCCACCAATAACTCTTAACTAGGGTTCAGTTAAGATCTTTAACTTCTCTGCTGTTTCACTGAATTACAATGACAGCATTCACTTGGAAGGGGAGAAGCTTTGGTCTTTCACAGAACTCAATGTCACCTTGTCAAGTTCAGAAGTGGTGCGTCCCAGCGCAGCTAAACCAAAGTCCTTGGTTAATCTCCCAAACAGCGCCAGCAGCCTTTCTGTCTGATACTCCAAGGTTCTTCCTCTCTGTTCCCACCAGCTCTCTGTGTCTGAGCTTAAATCCAACATTAGAGGCTCTGCAGAGCTCCCAGCAGGACTCTCTGAGCAACAATGGCAGCGAAAGACAAAACAGGCGGCACATGGTTATCCAGACTGCTGTGACATTATGTTCATTGGAAGGAGAATACTTTGTAATTGCGGAAATTTATGAATAAAAACAGGCATCTTTGAAAGATTAAAAGAGCATTGATGTTCAGAGGGGCTACTTCACATGAAACTTCTTACTCACCTCGCCATTCCCCTTGGTGTGTTTCCTCAGGGCTTTTTCCGTCGAAGCATTCAGAAGAACATGGTGTACACATGTCACCGGGACAAGAACTGCATCATCAACAAAGTGACGAGGAACCGCTGCCAGTACTGTCGCCTGCAGAAGTGCTTCGCTGTGGGAATGTCCAAAGAGTGTAAGTCTCTGATGCAGCTGCCTTGTGACACAAGATTTTTGTCTTCTGAAAATTCCAGCACATATTGCATGATGGTGTATATTTGTGAAAACTAGCTTTAACTAGTTTATATTACAAATATTACTTGGAAGCAAAATTGAACCTCAAATATGATGGAAAATGGGAAGAGGAGCAGTTATGTGGAACCAGTATGTGATTTGATTATATATTATACCTGGACCAAATTATCAACGCCCTTGGGTGTATGTGTGGACTAAAAAAAATAAATCCCATTTCATGTTCAGCTTCCTGGCAGACACCGGAAGGTATTTGGAGTTATTCATCATTTCATCCACCTTGACGAAACCTCCAGTTCCATATGAAGAAAAACAACCTTAGACAGAGGTGGCTAGAGTAGCTAGGAATGGTGCTCTAGTAAAAGTAGCAGAACTTAAGCATATTTTTAATCAAGTACAGTAAAAAGTGACAGGAAAGAACAAAGTACAAAAAAACTGAACAACTGCTCAGATTACACTTGGCTTAGAAGCAATGATGATAGTTTTGATGATAGTTTGTGAAGTATTTTTAAGCAAGAAACAAAAAACTATACAAATAGTATTGTGATGGTGTAAGTCACTCACTGTAGGCTGACAGGCGATGTCCTACCCTGTAATATATATCAGTGAAGTCAAGTATGGCAAAAAAAACAAACTGACACAATGTCTACAGTATTCTCCTGTGGTGAAATACGGAACATGTTGATGGCAGAGTTTATACTGCATAAAGATATATTTTTTTAAATATCATTTTCTCTCAGCTTGTGTTTGTGTATTTCACTAAATCCCAGTGAAATACATTAAAATGTTTGAGCCTAATGTGACAAAACATGTGGCTAAATGCAAATATTTTTTATGGACCTGCACTGTTGATGGAAGTAGGACAAGTTGATTTATTTGAATGATAATGTATCACTCATGCTGGTTTTGATGACATCCAGAATGATAATGGGACAGCCTTTAGATCTGACTTCTGTTTGCTAGTGTGGTCTGAGATCTGCACACCAACAGGTTCTGGAGACATTAAACAGTATAAATACTGGAATGAATTGTGGTTTAATTTGATTTGGCTGACTCCAGTTGTGGGGTCCTGGTGTTGCTCTGTCTGCCACATGCTGAAGGCTGACTGAAAACAGCCACTGTGGATGTTTTTCTGAAGCTGACAATTAAAACTGTCTGCTGTGAAAAAGCAGCTAAAGATGTGCCCTCATGCATTAGAATGATGGGACGTTTCTCGCTGAATGAAAATAGACTCGGTACTGTTTAAAACACACAAACACACACACTTCTACTTATATACTGAGGAAAGAGAACAGGGTAATAAATGCAAATGAAGTGCAAAATGTTATGTAGCTTTTCATAGCAATGAAACAACGTGTACAGTACACTTCAAATTATGTTCTATTTTTGAAGGTGGTGGCCTAGATTTGTTCTCTGCTTCTCCATTGTCCTGTTTTTTTGCACTACAGTGACTTTATCAGATAAAATATCGAACAGTGAATGTGAGTGGATTACCAGCAGTATCAGTGCATCGCTATCAGTCTTACAGGTTCTGACTCCTGCAGGACTTCACACTCTAGCAGCAACACTCATGTTTCATTCACTTCTGTTTTCATTCTCTGTCTGGTATTTCAACCAGTCTGGAGGAGTTGCATCAGCCACAGAGGTGTGTTGGACATCCTGTTGGTTTCAGCTGAGAAAGTCAGACCCTGTGGACCAACGATGACCGTGTTCCACCGTTTCTCAGTCCTGATCCCGTGCATGTGTTTACTTACAACTAAGCAAAGAGCCACATTTACAATGCAGCACAAACATGCAAGTCAAGTGAGCAAAATATTTTATTTGAGCTTTACCTTGCAGTTGTCTTGGCACATAACTAAATGTGACCTTTGGCCCCAAGATTGGCAGACACATCATGGGTTGAGTGAATAAGTAAAGTAAACTTTAAAAAATGAACCTTAAACTAAAGTATTGATCATACATCCTAGTAATGATCCAATACTGATACTAACTTGCCGTCAATATTATCAACATTTCATATCAGTGTACTATTCACAAACCTCATGCTAAACAGATGTTAGCATTAGGTTCAGTGCCATGCTAACATTTGATAGCAGGAAGCTGGAATCAAACCCACAACCTTACAATTCCTCTTTAACAATATTAATAAAGTTGTTAGAACAATATTTAAGATTATTTTTCCAGTTTTGTTGAAAACATAAACTGTACATTTGGAGCAGAGGTCACCACACTGCATGAGAGCAAGCAGTCACTGTACAGTTTTCATTAATATTTTGAATATTAGATTAAGGAGTTTATATTTCAAACTGTGTAGCATAGCTTATTAGCATAAACGGTTGCTTTTGGAATTTTTCTGTAAGTTCTTTTGCAAAATCTGGAATTAATATCTACCATCAAACTATTTTTTTTTTTTGTTTTCCATGTTTAGAAAGAAACACAAATTATTTTTCTTTTGTAAAGGATGATTCATTTTGTTCTAAAATTTGGAAATGGATAGATTTTAATTTATTTTCTTAGCTGGCATAAAACATTTTATTTAGTACATATTTAGAAAACAGAGGTGAGTTTTACTTTGTGTGGTGTAGCATCTGTTGGCTATTAGCTTGATTAATACAGGTAGCTGTAAGAATCAGTTTAAATTCTACCCTTTATGAAAGAGTTGAGTTTTTTTTTCTTTTTGGATTATGATTATTAAAAAAGTAAATAAATCCGTGGAGTGGCAGAAGACTCACAAGCCAGTAAATGCATGCTTCATCAGTCCTCTTCATCAGCTGATTTGACAGACCCACAGTCTCATTCTACTAGTGAAAACACAAGTCCCCTATTAGAGAAATTCTCTGTAAGTGTTTACTAGGTATTCTAATGATCTTCACTATTTTCAGTCACTGTCAGATATTAAAATCATGTATTTTCACATTTGATGTTACTCAAGATGAGCAAATCAAGTTATTCACAAACGTTTTTACCGGACCGTCTGTTTCAGTCATTCTACTAATCTCTTTTTAAAAAGCTACAATTACACTAAATGTTAGATTCCATTTACAAACTAAACCCACTCAGACTTTCAAAGCTTCTTCTCATTTGATTTTGACACATTCTTTGAAATTTGAATAAACTGTCAGTTTTCCTGTCAGTTTTCCTGTCAGTTCTGCTCCCTCTGCTATATTGTCATCTATTAAGAGAATGGCACAGTGACAACAGTTTGCATTTCACAGGTTATTGGCATCCTTTGATTGCATCAGCATTTATAGCTCAGGCCCACTTCATGCTTCATTAGTCCTGGTGGGAGGTGTCACTCCTTTCATTTATGCTGTTTCACACCTCAGTGGCGGCATCATAGAAAAGATGATATCTATATATCCTCAGGCTAAACCTCCCACAGGGCCGCTGATGAGAAAGGAGACTTTTCTCCTTGACTGCTGTAGAAGATCAACACCAACTGGATGCCCACTTCAAGGCCTTCTTTCATTCGACTGTTTTTATCGCAAAGAGGAGATCACCTCCAGAGCTGACTGTTACTGTCTCCTGCAAAACTTTGTAGCATTTCAAGCGCAGTCTGTGTTTCCTATCTGCTCAAGGCCTGGCAGCAGTCATTGACAGACGGGAAAAGTGGAATTTGGACAATTAAGAATTTTGATATGCTGATCCCAAGCTCAGCTGATTTTGGTTCGTTTACTGCACAAATTACAAGATATTAAAAATAATTACATCAATTAATCACTTATTTTTGTAGTTTTCTATACAAATATCCAGAGACAGATGCTCTCAATTGTATAAACAACCAAACTAAATCTGACCAATAAAAAATCTAATGAACTGTACTTCAGTCTCAGTGCTGGGGTGTTCTCTGTAGTAACAGAATCATTGTAACATTTTTTGCATTTTGCAGTTTAATCTTTGGTGTGTTCTTCAGGTTAAAACGCTGAGGCCTTTTTCTTTTTTCTATTTTGAGGATGTGGTTCTCCTTGTGAACTGGATTCAATTTGCCTTCCTTGTTTCACAGGTTTGAGTTTCACAACTCGTTAGAGATTTGCTTCCTTCTCTCCCTTCTTCCAGCTGTGCTCTGCTGTTTTTGTTTGCCTGTGGATTTTCTTTTCCTTTCAGTGTACCCTCAGTTTTTTATTTATATCCCTGCTTTCTGTCATAGTTCCCTTCCACTTTTTCATCCAAATGTTTTTATGCTAATAGTCAGTCTCCACAGCGTTTTAAGCCTCCAGTTTCATCTCCTTGTCAGATTGTGTCCTTTACCCAGCCTTTGTTTCCTGCATGCAGCTTTGAATCATCATTTCATTCAGCTTGTGTTGCTACAAGTCTTTCTTAACTGTTTCCTTAAGATATAATTGAATGTAAATGATAATTAGTTCTCAGTTGATCCACCTGGATGAACATTGTTTTGTCTCTTTGTTTGGGTCAGCAGCAGTCGGTCAGAGCCAGAACAGTCTGCTGGCCCAGTTAACAGTTTAATGGATGATTGTGTAGATCTTCACATGGCCATGACTAAACAATTCTGTAATCATCTTTGATTAATTCTCCTCTTCTAAGAAAGTGAATGTTGGGTTTCCTTACTGTAACCCTGAACCACCAAATGTAAAGAAATATGGTTCATTCATCATCACTGAGTCATTTTTATAAAATCGAGCTATTGAAATAAATTAAGATTTCTATTATTTCTCTAATTTATTGAGTTTCTGTTTAATAAATGAAACAAGGAATAGGTCCAATATGGATATGAAATCAATAAAACAAATTGTTCAGATTTGGTTATCTTGGCATTATTATTTCAGTACATTCCATACTGAACAACATCATCATAGAAAATGAACGGCAGCACCTTTAGGTTGGACTTCCTGCAGCAACTCTCTGCTGGGCCTTCTGCCAAAATGTGTCTTTGGTTCAGACTGGAGGCTGTTGAAGCTGCCAGAGGAGATCAGCACAGTATTATGCAAAGGCTGTGAATTTCCTGGTTTTCTACTTTTAATAAATATGCAAAACACTCCAAAGGTTTTACCCGCATTTTCATAACAGAGTGTTTGTGTGTTGATTCATTTAATACAACTTGGAATAAGGCTGGAACACAAAATGCGGAAAAAGTGAAGCGCTGTGAATCCCTTTCAGGCACTCTGTAGGTTTGCTGCACAGCTTCAGATGATCTGTTATAGCAGGTGTTCTCACTGTGGGAGTGGGCACACTGTGACACACTGTGACACACTGCATAGGGCTTCCACATATTGAGAGTTGGGGCCACTTCGCAGTGCAATAGGTCCTGGCTACATCAGCCTATCTGCTGTACAGTTCAGACTTCTTTCACACCTCTGAATGTCTCTCAGTCTTCCCCATTTGCAGTTGCTATGGTACATCTTCTCCGTAGTAGATTATAAAATGGTGTCTCCCACGCTCTCCTTTGCTTTCCCCTAAGTACCATTAAGCTTAATCTCAACGTTGCGCTGGCAGCAAAGACTTATTGTCATTCCTCGACACCCACCTGGTTGCTGTTGGTGAGCTGCCATGTTAAGTGCTGTGGCAAGCAGCCCGGGTGCCGCAGCACTCCAGATAGATGGTGTTTATTTACCGCTGCATCTGTTTACTTGCCCTGTGCAGAGCTTGGCAGCAGGCAGATGGCTGCCAGCAGCTCCTCACAACGACCACCAGCCATGCAGCAAGCGGAGAGGAAACAAAGTCACTCCAACAGCCATAAAAACTGCAACAAAGAGATGAACAAAAAACAGGGAGCAACCTACAACACTGGAGGAGAACAGAGACGACGCTCCTGAAAAGCTGAGGGACATTAGGTTGTTGTTAGGCACTTCTGTGTTTAGCATCTTGTCAGAAGGCCGGTCGATGATCCTTCATCCCCTCATGAGAACTCTCCAGAAACACCTGACACTCTCCCATTCACAGCTCTGGATCAGAACCTGGCAGCAAACAGCAACATCCTTCAACTGTCATCTAACAGCTGAAATCACAACCTGTAATCCTGAACTCATCCTGCTTACAACTAAACTGGTTTTAGCTAATGTAACAGCAGATAAAATGGATGTTTAACTACGAGACCCAGATCAAATCTTTCCCAAAGCTTAACTCATTGAAACTTTCACTTCCCCTGACCATCTCCTCTGTAGAACATGATGCTGAGTGGTAACTCCTGCTGCAGCAGTGTGGCTCTCAGACAAATACTCTGATTGGGAAATTATAAGCTGTGATCTTCACCACTAAGAATGTGTCTCCGGATTGGAAGTAATATTAACATCTTGGAGCGGCTCAGTCCTGACGTTCACCTGATGGAGAGATGAGGAGGAAGCTAAAGATTAGGGGAATGGTAGGGAGTCCTTCCATCCTCAAAGACAGGGAAATCATCATCAAGGGTAAATAAATCATCAAAATAGTAAACATGCAAAAAGCTGCTCAGCAACTGCAGCAAGGATTTGACTGACATGCCAGTTTTTGCACAAAATGTAAAACAAGACAGTTAAATAATTGATCTGAAAATTGATTCTTGTTTTCTTTTGGGAGCTGCAAAAACGATGCAAACAGTGCAGCAGCAGCTTCAAGTTTCTTAAAAATCTTTTTAAAAAATAATCATCTGCAAGGATTCAGTTGATTTTATTTCAACCCCTCCATCTACTGATATTAGTGTAATTATATCTGAGCTGACTGACTTGTATTGTTGAAAAAATTCAACCAATTCAATATCATTCATCTCCGTATCATTCCAGCACATTCCTGCTAAATGAAGATGTTCGACGTCACTATGAGGAGTCTTGAGGTTAAACATAATCTGATCGTTTCTTTTACTGCAGGAAAGGCAACAGAAAACAACTCTGTTTCCTGAGAAAGTTTCTGAAAAAAGGTTATCCAGTATTCAAAGTAATCTTGACAGAGAGTTCAGTTCTACATTTATTATGTTCCAACCTCAAAGTGAAGTGGAAAACTGCATTGGTAGAGAAAGAACTTCACTGTCCAAAGTCCTTCTGTGGCCTTTAGGATCAGATTTACTCACTGGTGTGAAATATTCAGTACATACAAAATGTACACACAGATTCCTACACTTCAACATCTAATCTGTCAATTTCTCATTGCTTTAATATTTTTTACTTATATTATTAAAAGTGTGGTGTGCATATCTGTTCAGCATTCTCTACTGGAATTAATAAATTGGAACTAGATTAGAATTAATCAAGGATCCAGTTATTATTAGCTAAATGTAACTTTAAGCAAATGGGTTTTTAGCCTTGATTTAATATTCTTCTCTGTGCTGCAGTCATTAATTCCACTTTTACTGTTCTTTCTGAGTTTGGTTGTGATCTTAATTCACTTCAAGTTTTATTGTTTCTGGTTTGCACAGTTTCCAGGTTTCTGTGTCATAGTTTCTTTTGTTCATTGTATATTTTGTTTATTAGGGTAATTAGGTTGTACTTTGAGTTTAGTTTCCTAATTTCAGCTAATTTGAGGTTTATTTTTAGAAGGTGGTTTATTAAGCACTTTTTTTCATCCATCCATCCATTTTCTGCCACTTTATCTGGGGTCGGGTCTCGGGGGTAGCACTTGTTCCTGCTCCTCTGGGGGAATCTCAAGGCGTTCCCAGGCCAGCTGAGAGACATAATCCCTCCAGCGTGTCCTGGGTCTTCCCCGGGGCCTCCTCCTGGTGGGACGTGCCCAGAACACCTCATCAGGAAGGCGACCAGAAGGCATCCTGACCAGATGCCAGAGCCACCTCAACTGGCTCCTCTTGATGTGAAGGAGCAGTGGCTCTACTCTGAGTTCCTCCGGGATGACAGAGGTTCTCACCCTTTCTCTAAGGGAGAGCCCAGACACCCTACAGAGAAAACTCATTTTGGCCGCTTGTATCCGAGATCTCGTTCTTTCGGTCATGACCCAAAGCTCATGACTAAAGATGAGGGAAGGAACCTCATCTGTAGATCGACCAGTAAATCGAGAGCTTCACTTCTCGGCTCAGCTCTCTCTTCACCACGACGGACCGGTACAGCACCAGCTTCACTGCAGATGCTGCTCCAATCCGCCTGTCAATCTCCATGTTGCCCTCAGTTGTGAGCAAGATCCTGGGATACTTAAACTCTTCCACTTGGGGTATGACACCCCCCAGAACCAGGGAAGGCACTTTGCAATTCTTTAAATACAAAAGTAAAATTCTAACAAACAAGAATACCAACATTTAAAATTTTCCCTAAAAAATATCTTAGATAACAGAAGTTCTAATTGATTTGAACATATTTCTCAGTCTGTTCTTAGCTGTGATTATTTTATGTGATGAGACAGTTGAATGTTGAGCTCAGCTGCCATGTGGGTTTATGGTGTCACTGCGGGCTCAGGGAAGGCTGTGCTGATTAGAACAGCAGAGTTGGGGGGTCTGTAGAGAAAAGCTGCTACCACTGAATGAAGTCAGAGAAGGCAGTAGAGGGATTTGAACTACAGAAGAAAATCACTGCACAAACTCTGCTACATAACAAGTGCTTCTTCTCAGAAAAAGAGGAATGTGAGAAAATCTTTTCAATGTGTAATTGTATGAAGTTAAACTGAAAAACAAGTTGAACTAAAGTAGCCTTTATATTATCTACAACAGAAAATAATCTAATTTAAATGTAGTTTCAATGTTTACAGGATAGCTTTTGCTGTACTCTCTTGGATGGTAGTTGTTTTGAGATGATAGATGTCAGGTTTTGCCTTACCACCATAACTACACATTACCTTTGACCTCTAGAAAAATGTAACTTGGATAATTTAGTCTGTCTCACTGAAATAAACATGTTTTTACTCTGATATTGCTTGCATGTTGAAAGTGTCCTTACGACGGGACGTCCTCAAACCAACATGCATGCCGAATACAGAATAATGCAAAAATCGGGATGGTCCCCCATCTGAGTATGGAAGTGTCTGGGTGTAACAGAGTAGAGACGAAATGTGACTGACTGGAGGGTTGCAGTGTTAACACGAGCTGGCGAGCCACGAGATGTGATTTACGAAGACAGCAGCTTGGTAAATACATCTCACCCCAAGCTGAGGAAATCAATTACCACTGCACTTGAAGCAAATTACTGGCAGCATGAGCAGATACATCCAAATGATGCATTAAACAAGAGGCCATGGAAATATATAGCTTTTTAACACCTTGTACTGGGTGCAGAGGGAAGCAGTGGAGCACCAGGCCTGATGTAGAGCCTCTAATCACTGCTTCTGACTTCCGATTAAGATAATACTTAAATGTTTAAGTATTAGATTTATCACAGTTATAAAAAAACAATAAAAAAAACAACAACAATCGTGTTTAATTTCCATCTATTCAGAACCGATGCTAGATCCAATCAAACCAAAGGTGAAGAAAATGACTGAATTCTACTAACTAAGGCATATAAGCTTAGAAGAAATCAAGCTCCTCCTCCTTCAATGTCTATGCTCCCAATCTATATGCTCCCACTGGCTCGAGTTGTAATAGGAAATATGATTTTGCTGCTGATAGTTATCTACATTATGATGTCACGAGGTGACTCTGAATCATCCAATCACTGAATAAATGTGTGGATGTGCCAAAACTTTCTCCAGATGAACAGAAACAAAACTGAAGTTATTATCTTTGGACCCAAAGAGGAACGACAGAGTCAACACTCAGCTTCAGTTTTACAGATAGAAACTAAAAATCAGGCTGAAATCTGGGTGTAGTGATGAACTCTGACCTGAACATTCAGAGACACATAAAGACAGTTACAAAGTCGGCCATCTATCACCTGAAGAACAAACAACCTTAAAGTGTCCCACATGCACAGTAGAGGGCGCAATAACGTCACACATAGAGAGCGTGCTCAGTGTTTGGGGAAGTAAACATGGATGCTAACAGCAGAGCATAGCTTATGATTTTGAAGTTACTGTCTGACCAGAGCCAGGACGTTAGCAATTTAATCCTCGTTATAGGCGGCCATGATTGTTGTTTTTCTTCCTGCTTGGGCAGGATACGGACATTTATCGAGTATCGATGTTCCGGTCAGTTGGTTGCGGCCTGGACGTTAGATCACATTTGAATCAGATACGTATCGGATATCCAAATGGCCTGGGTCGCATAAAAAAAAAAATCTGACTGGTGTTATTCAGATTGTCATGAAAAGATCAGATACAGGTCGCTTTATGGCAAAAATAAATAAATGAAGAAAAAATGGGTCGCTTCAGGCTATGGTGTGAACTCAGCCATGATTACAATTTTTTTCTTAAATTATTATTATTAAGATATATTTCAAAATTTCTGACATGTTAGTGACACAATACATCTTAAATATAAAGTGAGCGTCAGGGATGTCAGCTTTGGAGTCTGCCTTGCTAAACAATATCTGTCTCCATTTTTATCTACACTGTGCTCAGTTTCTTCTTCTGTGGTTTTTGCGCCATTTCCTTCCATGGTTCTTGGTGCAGCACCACCACACGTGAGGGGGGAACAGGTTTTCCAAAGGGTTTGGTTGGTTCAACACAGTGCAGCGTGAACGCGAACTGCACCATCTGAACAAATGTTGTAATTTTGGTCCCCAATGGAACTGAGTCTACTGGACCATGTTGGATGTGCTTGATCCTCTCAGGAGATGTTTTACCGTCTCCACTTCCTAAGCTGCACTGTCAGTGTAAAAGTCTCAGGATTAACCTGAAAGATGTGATTTGTTCTCCTCCAGCTGTTCGGAACGACCGGAATAAGAAGAAGAAGGAAAGTCCGAAGCCAGAACTGGCAGAGAGCTACGAGCTGACGGCGGAGCTGGAGACCATCATCGAGAAGATCCGTAAGGCCCATCAAGAAACCTTCCCCTCCCTTTGCCAGCTTGGCAAATACACCACGGTGAGTGCTTGGCTGGTAGAGAGACACACATTCCTCTTTACTGTTGGATCAATGGGGACCTGGGTGTTTTCATTTGTTTACAGTGTGTTATCTGACTCATGGAATTGTGCTTCTTGGATCCTGGCTGACAAATTTGCCATCAGCATATTGATAATCAATTTCTTGCAGTTCGTTCTTAATCCCCATTTAATTCAGCTTGAGCTCCCAGTTGTAAGGTTATTACTGTCTGGACAAATCCTCCACAGAACTTTTTATTCTGTGCCATTAGGAATTGATTGGACATCAAGTGTGATGGAAGGCCAGTGGACAGGATTTTTACATAACTGTAAACATTTTGACCTCAGGGTTTGTTCCTCCCACTACGGAGCAATAATTTAACTTTTCTTTGAACCCAGAACTTACTGAGACGCAAAAAAGAAAAAAAATATAGTGTAGCAAAATAGTATTTTCAGATCCTCTTCAACTCCTCTTCAACTTTTGACAAGTTGGAAAAGTTTGACTGATGCATGAAACCCAGCTTTCATTATTACCAGCTTATATAAATGTGCATCAGAGCAAAGCTGGATGTCAAAAATGCTTGTCAATGCTGGAAATGGCTTTATATTCCACTGATGTGAAACCCCCTAAACATGAGTCCCACCAATGAGTGATGGAAAGGCCTGATAGCGAGGTGAAACCAGGGTCTTATAGAAAGATCTCATCAGGGTCTGATTGTCTCTCAGTGTCAAACTGTATAGAGGAAATATCCAACAATGCCCTATGTGGATCTGCTTTCCTTGTCCACCCTGAGGGGCGGCGCTGTGCTGGGTAGAACTGTGAAAAAGATTGAGGTCATGAAACTAACAGCCTCAACACCTTGTTATGCCTTGACAGGAAAATGTTTGGAGCTCTAAGATGGCTGACAGCTGGAGAGAAAGTGGCGAGCAGCCGCTGACTGAGACGCAGACGCAGCAGCATTGAGACGGAGCCGACAGTCTAATATGCTTGTTTTCCAGCTGACTTACATATAGATTACAAGTGACGGCTGTGAGCCATGATTGGCACCCCGCTCTGCAGTGGGATGGGCTGTGGGGCGTCTGGGGACTGATTTGGTGATGTTAGTTTGTGAGAAAGCTCACACACCTGTCAGTCATTAGGGCTGGTTGGCCTACTAACCCCACCCTAAACATGTTTATATGAAAGTAATCAAACGCAACAGAGGCCCTAATGAGCAATAATGTGTCTCTTATTACAGTGATGAGATCCATTCAGTCAGTGACAATAGGTTTCACGGCAGAGCGGTGGAAGTGATGCTAAAGTAGGGCAGTCAGCATCTTTTAGCTCTCTGCTGCGCGCAGCTGTACGTCGTCTCAGCGACAGTCAGCTTCCATCTTCATAATCACGTATTCCCCCTTCTCAGTACAAACACAAAGCTCTAATCACTGTAACCCTTCTTTGCTCCACCCTCATCCGTCTCTCATGAGACGTTTCTTCCATTTAGCCACGTAAACAGCCTGCATTGAGCTAAACTCCAAGGCTGAAAATAGTCAAACAAAAGAGAAAATATTGCTTTCCAGTCATGATACATAAGCCGGTGTTTGTTGTTTATTGGAGTCGGCAGTCGGGCCTCCGATAACGCTGTAATCTGGATCAGTGGTAATTATGCTTGCTCTCAGGCGTCGAGGAGTTCCTCATTATTTCAAGGGATTGGATCCTGATGCAGCTTTTGACTTCTCCTCAACAGAAACAGAGGAGGAGCTCCGGCTTTTCCGTAGATTAGGTTAAAGCTCCAATTATGTGGTGAAATATTCAAATCCTAGTCTGCGGTGATTTAGGAGTTCACTGGCGGGTTAGCAGAGTTAGCTCCACAATGAATAACCCTCCGCTGACAGTGATGGTGATGAAAAACGAGCCTGGCACTTTCAAAGACAAACTAAAGCATTAGTCGTCAGCGAGGAGGCCGAGCGCCCGCCGCTGCAGAACACGCCTCGGCCTGCAGATATTAGCCACATTACGCTTTGTCTGCTGTCTCCATCCATCTCAGGTGGCGGCTGCCTCCACAGCCGTCCCCCTTTCTGCATGTGTGCACTGGAGCCTGCTGATGTACCTCTTGGTGCTCGTTTCTACACTGCTAGGCTTTTTTTAATGCAGCAACTTGTCTAATTTGTTTGGAGAAATGAACTTAAATCAAATTAGGATTCCCCGGTAACGTCCTTGTTTCCCTCTATTGAATTATGGGACTGGTGTAATTGACTGAGATTGCAGGGTGGGGGGAAGAAGGTTGGAGGAGGTTTTTAAAAAAGCCTAATGGTAACACCTCGTCCCGCCCGGCTCAGCCCTGTTTTTCATTGGGCTTTCCCTCCTCAGCCAGAGGGCACAACAAGATAAGTTGCTTTAATATCTGCCACTGTCACGTTCTTCACCCTGTCCATTGAGAAACAAACACTCTGTTACCCACATCGCATCTCCACCTCCTCCCTTCCCATCAAACCGGACGTCAATCAGTGGAATGGGCTGTTGTGTCGACTGCAGCTCGTTGTCTGTGATTTAACACAGCCCTAATGTGGCTCTCACTTAAACCCTATCATACTTAATGATCTTTTTCTCTCTTAACTGTCTGCTGCCGCCCTTTTTCTTCCATTGTCTCCATGGTGGCCTAACAGTAGATTCTTTGAGTGTGACCGTGTCCAGCAGCTGCCTCAGGGGGCTGATGTATGCAGCTGTCTGTCTCTGCAGTCACTTCACTGGCTGCTGTCCTCAAGCCCCCAGATTCCTCCATGGGCTGGACCCCACATGCTGGTTACACATTGGATGTTATTTGAGTTTGTCGCTTTTTCCAGTTGCTTCTTCTTCAGTAATATATTTATGATGAACAAAAACAGTTTCAGAGCAACCCTGGCTTGTGGGAGAATGTTCCTGAGGTCATTTTAGTTTGTAGAGGAAAGGGGGCAGTGTTATGTAAAGTCCTTTTTTTGGGGGGGGGGGGGGTTAGTTATGTAATTCCCTCATCAAAGCTTTCATGCATGTTTGAGGAATCATTTAATCACCTATGGCAACCATTGAGCTAATCATTGAGCTGTTCAAAACGCCTGGCTGCACCTAGCTCCGCCTCCGGGGTGCAGCTCCTCCTCAGAGCTGCAGGTTCCAAGTTTTCAAGCTTACGAGCTGCCGCCTCACTGAGCTGCCCTCCCACACTAAGCTCTTACAGACTAGCCAGCAGAAATTAGCCAACATGTAGTGGAACTGTACCTCTGCTGAGCTCATCATATATGAGCTGCTTCTCAAGGTTACACTGGTAAAAATGTTAGACGGTTGAAAGAGGAATGATGTTGTGATGACTTCCAGACTGCAGAGTAATAAAAAGAGCAGGAGCTTTGTAAAGTGACAGAGGCCTCATTTCAAGACGTTAATTTACTAAATCAAACACAATAATAATAATAATAATAATAATAATAATAATAATAATAATAATAATAATAATAATAATAATAATAATAATAATAATAATAATAATAATAATTCCCAAAAAATCCATGAAAGAATCAATATAACACTCCTGGTATGTTTTTGGTCAAGGAATGACATTATAACCTGATGTAAAGCTGAATCAAGTTTATTTTTCTGCCCCTTTAAAAGCTTACCTTCCCTCTCTCATCCCCTGTTTTTTCTCACTGAACTGCCTGAAAACATTTAGCTTCCACTTTTTTCATTTTCTTCACTGTAGCTTCGTCATCTCCAGCCTCCGTAGTTCCACTCCTGTACTTATGTCGATTCTGTGCTGCATAGCTGTGCTAATGGCAGTCCCAGCTCACTGCTACCTGTCATTGCCGTGTCTCTGTATCCCGCCCCTGCTCACTGACACTGTTACCCTCATTACCGCAGGGCGCTGCCACCCGGCTCAGTGTTTCTGAGAGCTCAGGTCATATGGAACCTCTTGACTGTATATTACTATGATGTGAAGCAGAGGCATGAGGGCGCAGTGAGCAGATCGTTAGCGGCAGCTCCTCGTCTTGACTCCCTGTGTTTGTATGTTGCAGAACTCGAGTGCAGACCACCGTGTGAGGCTGGACCTGGGCCTGTGGGACAAGTTCAGCGAGCTGGCCACCAAGTGCATTATCAAGATCGTGGAGTTTGCCAAACGAGTGCCTGGCTTTACAGGGCTGACCATCGCTGATCAGATCACACTTCTGAAAGCTGCCTGCCTGGACATACTGGTGTGTGTTTGAACATATTTATACACAAATTGGCAACTAACAGTAAAAATTTTGCATCAACATAATATTGTTACATTTTGTTTTGGTGCAAAGGGACAGGTCAGAGATTTGAAGGTGGGTTCTATGTTAAGGTTATCTGGTTATGACCAATAAATATGGTTCATGCAGCCATATTTACCCGTAGCAACCTCCATTTGATGAATCTAAGCGGGTCAGACATCCATCGTCTGTACTTGCTTGTCCTTGCAGGGTTGTGGGGGGCTGGTGTTAATCTTCAGCTGTCATTGGGCGAGAGGCGGGGCCCACCCTGGACAGGTCACCGGTCCATCAACACAGAGATACACAAGACAAACGTCCATGCTCACTATTTAGAGAGACCAGTTAACCTAACAGTCATGTTTATGGACTGTGGGAGGAAGACGGAGTACCAGGAGAGAAGAAAGACCACAGGCTGGGTTTCAAACCTAGGACCTTCGTCCTGGAAGAAAAACAGTAGGACCGACTGCACCACCATCTAGACTCAAACTTTCAGTTGGTGGGTGATAGACTGTTGACAGGCAAGGTCTTCAGTGTAGATAACCATGAAAAAGAAAATACAAAGTTGTTTGTTGATATAAAGAGCATTTACACGAACTGCTGTGACATCTTGTAGGACTTTGCTCCTGGTTCTGCTCTGAATCTTGTATCTGGAATCTAATCAGTGCACTTGAAGTAAAGACTCTACAGCTTTATTTATACTAGAGCACCTGGAAACTGCTCATATTTTCACTTTTGCACAGTGCCACCATGTGTGAGCTGTATTGTTATGCCAGACCACTATGTGGCGCTGTGATTTTAGCATGTCATTGAATGAACATGCACTTCTGATTCTCAGCTTCCACCTCACAGTAAACTGTAACCCATTTCTGTCTCACAGGAACCAAGTGCTCATGTAGCAAATTCCTCATCAGAAACTGAACAGGTTCAGTAAGAACAATGCAGCACTATGAGATCCTCCATGTGTAGAATAAACCCCACGGCCGTGTGTAGGGTCACACCTGCGGAGTGCTTCACACCTTTATGGGAGGTTTTACAGAAAGGTTTCACTCAGACCTGATGTAAAAAATGCTGATGTGAGAGAATCCAGTCGCTGGCGTAAACAAGCCACTGGGTCTCAACTAAAATGTTGTTCAGCTGAAGAGCAGCTCCATGTAAACTGTTAGCTATCGATGGTCAATACTTCTCAACAAAACTACTATTCTGGATGCACCATTTGTCTGATTGCTTGGTTAAAACAGACAACAGTTTGCTTGACTGTTAGAAAGTCGTTTTTTCTGCCCTCATCCGTTTCCTCATCTATCTGTGTTTCCTGATTGGATCAGACTGACAAAAAGCCCAAATAGCTTTTAATGATGCAACTAATCTGGAAAAGTGGAAATCTCCCTCAAATGTCACTTCACAAAAATGAAAACATTTTTTCTTTTCATAACAGAACAAGATAAACTTACTTTAATGATAATTATTAGTACATTAGCAAGTTTAAACTGCACTTCACAGGGGATAGCACTGCAACGAATTGGACTGTATAGAATCAGACTGAGTTTCTTTGTGAGTAATGGGATCTAAACTAGATGGCTCT
Source organism: Gambusia affinis (assembly GCF_019740435.1). Lineage (NCBI taxonomy): Eukaryota > Metazoa > Chordata > Actinopteri > Cyprinodontiformes > Poeciliidae > Gambusia > Gambusia affinis. Next base: position 24,711,716 of record NC_057881.1, read on the forward strand.
GGTTTTAGTGCGATGCCCTGAGGTGACCTTTGCAGGGAACTGCCTCTGTCTGACTGAACTTAACTGAACTGATTAGGGTTCTTGTTCTCCCTCAATTTGAAACAATCTTTTCATTTCTTCAAATAGCGTTCTAAGTTAATTGCTTAGCTCTCCAGAGGAAAGGCCATTTATCATCCAACTCAGCTCCCATCAGGCCGTCCTGATTTGGGGTTTGTCTGGGCTGACCAGCCAGAGTCAGACATGTCAGATTACTCACCACGTCTGTCAATTCAAAGCTTTATGGAGAGTAGACGTCTGTAGTGAGCATTTTCTCTGTCTAAACTGATTTAATATTTAAGATGGTTTGCGTGTGCGTGTGTGTTTCTTACATTGTCACTGATGACCAGTCAGTGGCTCTGTGTTTGTTAATGAAAGTGTGTTCTTTATTGAGCACAGATGCGGAAATGTCTGCAGGCTGCTGGATGATTGTTTGCCATTTAGCAGTTGTTAAGTGAAGCGACATGCTGTTGTAATGGAGCTGCAATAATGAGATGGAAAACGGCAAATGGCTGATTCTCTTCCCCTCTTGCTTCTGTCATGCATACTGGAGTGGGAGGCGGATGGGGGGTGGTTGGTGGGGTATTTAACAGTCACTGCACAGACAGGGTGAGGGGGGGAAACACTGATGACAGGTTTGATATGGATTTTACATTTTTGACCTCTAGGGCTCTATTCTATTTTATTCTATCTTCCGCTAAAAGAGAATGTGTCTGCCATATGACAGTATGTTTAGTTTTGCTTCTGCTCAAAGCGAAATGCAAATGTTGGTGAGATTTGTTGAAAAAAGAAATGCTTAAGACTTCAAGGTGACGCTTTCAGAAGCTCAGAAACAGGTGGATGTCTAGAAGAGGTGAGATAGAGGTGTAAACGTATCTGACCTTTTGAACACTGTGCTTCCTGTGATGTGGGGAAGTGCATTATGCAGTTTAACTGTATAAACATAACTGTGGCTTTAAAAAAGAAGAATGCCTCCCTTTTCAAGATAAAGCCAGCGAAAGACTTTGAAAGAAAGAATAAAATCTCCTGGCCTCTTTGAAGATGTCTGTTGGTTTTAAGTCTCCACTCCCTGATTGTTGAGGACAGTGGAGGCCTCTGGTTCAGAGAGGAAGGTTAAAATAGAAAGTAACAATATGCAGCATCGTATATCCAAGGAGCAAATTGGTGTTTCATGAGAATGTTTCACTATAAATGTTATGGCCAAGAGAGAGGAGGACAGAGATGAAGAGGAAGGCAAAGGCAGACAACTGGTTGGCCGACAGGAGTGACCGGGTCAGAAAAGGTCTGAGTTCATGGCCTCATCCTTCAGCTGCATTCAGCAAAATTTATTTACTGTTTTTGTGACTCTGAACACAAGTGGTTCTAGTGGATTCTGTTTGTAGGTTGTAATTTTTCAGATTTTTGTTTGTGTTCCCCTTTTCACCTTGCAGTAATACAATACTTTGTGTTGCTCTGTCACGTAAGATCCCAAAAATATCACAGAATGTTGTAAAATGACAAAATGTGAAAAAACTGAGGATAGTTTTGTGCGGCTCTGTACTGACGCCATCTTTTTTCAAGCATTGTGGTTCATTTCTCACTACAGTCTGAACAGCTGGTGCATTTCTCCAAACAACTAACACAAACTGGATGGATGGATGGATGGATGGATGGATGGATGGATGGATGGATGGATGGATGGATGGATGGATGGATGGATGGATGGATGGATGGATGGATGGATGGATGGATGGATGGATGGATGGATGGATGGATGGATGGATGGATGGATGGATGGATGTTCATAGTTTTGGGTAGGGTTGGGCAGAGCTGCAAACTGGAATTAAATTGGAGCAAATAACACAGAAAACTGTAAATCATTCTTACACATCTAAACTGAAATGGTCACTTAGAGCTAAAGTCATGGGATTCATCTCTATCATTGCTTACAAGCTAATGCTTCACACACTCCTCCTGATCAGTGAAAGGTGAGATTCACCTGAAAGGAATTCTTCAAACTGGGACACCTTTTCTGGAAAGGCTGCTAATGAAACACATAGAATTACCTTGACAGATTTTTACCTGTTTTTTTATTTTTGTGTGTGAGAACTAAACCAATGTAATGAGGACTTTATAGCATTTACAGTAGATAATACAGATGTGCGGAAGCTCTGGAAATTTCTTGGAATAAACGAGAAGCTGATGAGTAAATGTTGTGCAGGTTGAACTAATAGTTATGAGAATTGAACTTCTGCTCAGCGAAATGCACCAAACGTCTGAAAAGAACCGTAAATAACACCGCATGTGTTTTGAAAGGATGTCAACCCAGTCTGCTTCAGACTGCTGTAAGAGAGCTGTGAAATGGCTGACAATAAAATCTATAAATTATTCACAAAGATGTTTATTAATAACAACTGGAAATGCAAACAGATGAGCCCAGTCTGGACAAAACTGGCAGCACATGCAGAGAACATTATTCTGAAAATGGATTTTTATTGACCTGTTCTGGTCGTCCAGGCAGTGGCATGTTGACGGATGGTGTGGGAGCTAACACTGACCTGGTCCTACTGTCTGATGAGACAAGCAGTGGTGGAGGGAAGAACTGGGAAGCGGGGTTGAGAAGTTGAAGGCCGACTGTGATGGCTTTCTGGCTGTCGCTCAGCCATCATCATCTGTTCAGCAGCACATTTCCATGGTGAAGGATGCAGCCATTGTGCTGGGTGGGGGGCGTATCAGAGGAGAGATCAAACACAACGTGTATGGATGTATATGTGTGGGACAGAGCCGGAGTGTGTCTGGGAGCAGGCCTGGCCAGCCGGTGAGAGCCACCGCCAGCAGCCATGTTTTATTCTGTTTCATGTTGCAGACACGCCTGCCACTCACTGTCAGAGGCAGCCCACTCAAACCGCTTCAAAGGCTCCACGCTCACAATCAGCTGCATTATTGGGTGCACACACACACACATATACACACAAACACAAGCACACATTCAGAGCAAGGTGATTCTGCAGGGGTCAGTGGAAGGTCACTGTTTTGCTTCTCTGAGGTTTTCTGGTTGCTAAAGCAGCTAGCGGCAGGCTATGCTACATGCTCAATGAGAACATTATTGGTTGCACATGGGAGATAGGGGAGTGCTGTCTTCTGCTTTGCCTTTCTAGGAAAGTGTGTGTGTGGGGGTGGGGGGGTGCCACCCTATGGGTATGGTGCTAATATAATATGCTATTATATTGATTTATTATATATTCCTCTAAATGTTCTTGTATGCTTAAGGGACAGAAACCGATAAAACCAACTGAACCTGCTTCATATTCGTGTGAGCTAACTGAAGGTTTGCCCAGAGCCTGGCTCAGCTACAGAAAGTGTTTGTTCAGATTTTCCTACCACATAATTTTCCTCCCCTAAACTTTCCATTGCTGTCCTTGGATGCAGCCAGCTGCTTTATCATTGACCTCTTGTTGCTCCTAGTGACTGATTATATTCTGTGGTTCCTGTTTATTGAGGTTGTTCTGACCATTTCCTTGCCCCTCCCTTCCTTTGCTCTCAGATCCTGCGTATCTGCACACGGTACACTCCTGACCAGGATACCATGACCTTTTCAGACGGACTGACCCTAAATCGGACACAGATGCACAACGCTGGCTTCGGCCCGCTCACCGACTTGGTGTTCACGTTTGCCAACCAGCTGCTGCCCATTGAGATGGACGACACAGAGACGGGTCTTCTCAGCGCCATCTGTCTCATCTCAGGAGGTTTGTAGACCAGAACTCAATGCCTCTTACCAAACCTCTCTAGTTTTGATTTGATGCAGTAAAGGGTTTAATAAATGCTGTAGCCAGAGTCCTGACCAACACCAGGAAACTGGCTCACATTACATGAGTCTACTGGCTCCCAGGCTGGTGTTTCTGGTTCTGTATGAGCCATAGAGAACCGGGAGGTCAGACATGTTTTCACTCCCTGATCCCAGAACCTGAACTAAAGACGAGGCTCCGTTTGGTTCCTGGGCTCAGCAGCTCTGGTGGAAACCATTTCTTCCTTCAAAGCAGTTTAACCAGAAACACAGATTTGTCACTTCTGTTCAGTTGTAGCTTTTTTGCTTGCTGAAATCTTGTCATTTTAAAATGTCTCAGGTTTTAACCACTTCTTTATGAATCTTTTTTTTTCTCTCTGTTGATTTGTTCTTCCTATAAAACACTTTGAAGTATTTTGTGAGCGAGTGGGCCTTTAGTAGGTATGCAAATTATTTATGACTTAATCAAAAATTGATTGATCTTATCAATTGACTAGCAATTAATTGATAAATGGACATTTTTTTGAAAGCTTGAGTTCTCTCATGTGTCAGGAGGGTCGACTGTCTTTCCAGAACTCGAAGGGATGCATTTTGTATAAAATGCTGACTTTAAAAAAATGAAGCACATCATTATAGTTCTATAACTTTTTGGTGTAAGCTGTATTAAAAACTGACTGAATAAACAGAAAAGTGTGGCTTTTATCACATTATAAGACTCAGACATATTTGTAGATAAGTTTATTAGAACCTGAACAGAAAAATAAATTAATAAAATACATGGAACACGTAATCAGCCATGGTGATTTGGACGGCAGCGTGTGCTGTCCATCCTGATCCAGCTCTCTGCTGTCAGGTCAGGCTACAGTCAGAGGTCAGAGCCACACTTTCTGCTGTTAGTCTTGGTTCCAGTTCAGATTCCTTCTCGTTGGTCGTCATGGTTGCTCCAGAAGGAATGTTACAACTTTGCGCATTAACTCACAACAGACAGAACTCAAAATCAGCCAGGCTTATTGGCATCAAGTTTCTTTTCCAACGCGTTCTAATTTTCCACTTTTCTGTCATCACATCCTCGTCTCAATGATGTTTAGTTGAGAACCAGACGCTGCTCCGCCATGGAGCTCTGCTGAGTGAGTGTTACTAAGGTGACACATAAGGAACTTGTCAAGTGTGTACATTTTAGAACAGGACGGCATAAAGAACGTTTTCAATCCCACAATATAGTCTGCTTAGACTATATTACTTTACCGTTCTGGGATCTCGCAACATCTTTGTTTCTGTATCAAGTGAATCAATATAAGAATGACCAGCGGCGCTCTCTTCTGGTGGACCTTATTAGTTAATCCAGTGGAACTCATTTTGCTCAAATAAACATTAATCAACAAGTAAGTACAACATCTGTGACTGTCGGAAGCTTCGTAACAGTGGAACCAGTCTGGTGGGAAATGTCTGAGATTTATGTTCAAATCAGACTCTTGGCTGCTGGGGTGGAGGAAGGTGGAGGAACAGGGGCTGTGGGTGAGGGTTTGGGTTTGACTGCTTTCCCACCTGTCAGATTAACTTAGTTCAGTCTGAGACAAACTTTAAACAGTCTGGAGCCTGATTAAACCACATCATTAGCAAAAACCTGATTTGAGGACAATAAGTAAATCTTCAAAGATTGAGCTAATTCACAGCCAACTCAAAGTGCTGGACTGCCCTTTATTTAACTCAGAGGAAGCCTCTATCGATTCCTCCATTTACTACAGAGTAAAGCTGCAGCCACGTTTTGGATACAGTGAACTAGAATCAGCTGCTGTTACTTAGAGGAGAAGGGAGGTGGAGAGGATGAGCAGGTATGAGACAGCTGAGCTGCATCAGTCAGCTGGCTGCAGGAGAGGAGTCTGAGGAGGAAAACCAGAGCTCGAGTCCTTCCATCACGTCAGGATGCACAGGCCTTAATGTTGAAGTAGAAGTCCTTCTCCTTCAGTCGCATAAAGTTTCACTGGAGAGTTGAACACGTTTGTGTCTCATTATTCCTCCGTCTGTCCCTCCCGCCTGTCAGTTTGTTAGGAGATCCGTCTCACTCTCTGCTGGGCTCACTCCGCTTAGCACGCTTTTACTCAGGCCTGGGAAAACATTACAGGCTCTTGCATAATCCATGAAAAGTAAACCACACCTCTGACTGCACCGTCTGAGAGCGGGTCCAACACTCTCAGATTCCAGAGTACACACTGCCACCTCCTGGCCAGCTGAGGTACAGCTTAGGTCCAGTCTGTGGGAGGGATGGAAAAATAGATCTTACACTTCTCTAAAATAGTTGAACCCAACAGGACCTCGCTGTTTCAACAGGATGACCACAGCGCCACCAGGTTTTGTTTATATATTATTGTAAAGCCTGATTCCTCCAGAAGTCAGACATTCGCATCACTTCACATTATTTCATTTTGTCAGCTGTAACAGTTGTAAAAACATTTAGTGCAAACTTTTGGGGGAAAAAAGGCTGAAATTTCTATTGAAAAATGAATGTTGAAAATCATTCTGATCAGATCTCTTCTGTACTATGACTAACCCCAATCATTAGCCTGGTAAAAATCTCTTTTGATCACATAGTAGACTTTAACCTGTCATACAGGTTGACCGTGTGTGTGTGTTTGTGTGTATCAGACCGTCAAGATCTGGAGGAGCCCTCCAAGGTGGATCAGCTCCAGGAGCCACTGCTGGAGGCTCTGAAGATCTACGTGAGGAAGCGCCGACCAAGCAAGCCACACATGTTCCCCAAAACCCTTATGAAGATCACGGACCTGCGCAGCATCAGCGCTAAAGGTAGGAAGGCCATCAACATCTGGTGGACGATGAGAGGATCAGGCCTAGAAATGCAGCAGAAATGGTTAATAGTCCAATAACAGTCTGTAGAGGTAGACATGTTTGGATTCACATCCAACTGTATGAGCTCAAATTGAATGTACCAATCAATCAAGTTTATTTGCACAGCACGTTTCATCAACAAAGCAGTTCAAAGTGTTTTAGATCATGAAAACATAAAAACGTCATAAATGCGTCATGTAATCAATAATTGTGAAAACCAGTAACAGACTCTGCATTTTGTCAAGGAAATGTTCTTCAGGTGATAGAAGGCCGACTTTGTAACTGTCTTCATGTGTCTCTTAAAGTTCAGGTCAGAGTGGTGAACTCTGACCTGAGAGATCAGATTCCAGTCTGATCTCTAGTTTCTATCTGTAAAACTGAAGCTGAGTGTTGACTCTATCGTTCCTCTCTGGGTCCAAAAATAATAACTTCAGTTTTGTTTCTGTTCATCTGGAGAAAGTTTTGGCACTTCCACACATTTATCTTTTCTAATATGGAAGCTAATCTTATTTCCTGTTATAACCTGAGCCAGTAGGAGCATATAGATATTAAGAGGCGTCCTAGGATTGAACCTCAGGGTATTGAACCTCAAACGTTTCCTGTTGAAACAAAGAAATCTCTGTTCTTTCTGTAAGACTCAAACCAGCTGAGTTCTGGACCGGAGAGTCTGGCCCAGCTCTCCAGTGGTTCCAGTAATATGTCATGGTCAATACTGAGGTCCAACAGAACCAGCACTGTGGTTCTTCCACAGTTTGTGTTTATGCAGTGCAACTACAATGACATTCAGCCACTAAACTGTAAACTCCGCTTAGCTGAACTGGTGTTTACAGTCTTAAAGTGGTCTTGTTCTGCTTGCTGTCCTCCAGGAGCCGAGCGAGTCATTTCTCTGAAGATGGAGATTCCAGGTTCCATGCCTCCTCTCATCCAGGAGATGCTGGAAAACTCAGAAGGACAGGACAGTCAGATCAGCAGCAGCAGCAGCAGCAGCAGCAGCAGCAGCACGTCCACTGAGGCCGGGGCCAGTCCCAGTACCAAGGACAACGAGTCGCCAGAGTCCTCGGACCCCGACGAGGCCACGCCCCCCCCGCCCAGCACCGAGCCCTAGGAGGCACCAGGTGTCTCTCTAACTCGTTCAGACATTCCTTTGCACAAAAAGATCAGCCAACAAGGAGCTGACCCTCTATAACCTCTTTATTCCTTCTCTTTTGCTTGGTGTAACATTAACTTTAAATCCTTCTATTTTTCTCTCCAATTTACTCAAAATTTTTTCTCCTCAAAAAGAAAACAACACGGAGGCCTCAAAGGATGAGTGCTCTGCGTTTGGCTGTGGGTGGAGCTGTAGTTTGGGGTCAGGACTCAGGAGGAGGGCCCTTGGGGGCCTCCCCAAACACCACAGATGATACTCCTCAGGTCTCCTGTGTAAATTCGTATCTGCATGACAGGAGTTTGATAACGATTTCTCTCTCTGTGTTTCTCCGTCATCTCTGTCCATCAGTGGTACTGCTGGCATACACACACTGTACATACCATGATATGGTCAGGCCTCTGTTTGTAGGATGAGTTTTGTGGTGCTTGTCCCATCATGTTGATTATTTTCAAGGTTTAAAGCAGAACTAATTTTAAGTTCTTTTTTAAAAAAAAATATCTAGAATGTTATTGCACATAGATATGACTGAGGTCAGACATTTTCCATCTGTTTGTATATTTAAAACTGCTCTTCAGTCTTACGTGACGTGTGTGTTGTTCATGGATGTGTGTGCATCCACACCGGCAGAATGCAGCGCTTCCCTCCATACCTGCAGCTGAGTCCGTTCAGCTGTTTCCTCAGGGAGGGAAGCTAACAGCAGAGGCTTTGATACACACTCATCAGACTGACCGGGTCAGACCTGAGCGAGCAGATTCACATACACACATGCCTGCGGACGCACACACACATGCACAAACAGAGAGGCTGTCTGCCCAGAAAAACAGCCGAGACAAGAGGCTAAAACGCCATCAGCCTCATCAAAATCTGACACAATTCTTGCACTTTATGTTTTGTTACTGACTGCACAAAAAACCAAAATCTACTTTTTTGTAAAGTTTGACCTGTTGAAAAAAGTTGCTAATGATTCCAAACACTGTTTGAGAACTATAAGAGGAACAGAAATGTTTTGCTAGCGCAGCAGCAGACGCACTTATCTTTACCATAGGAAAATGCAATTAAGGCAGCTAGCATGATTAGCATTAGAAATGAAGCCCTCTATGTGTTCCCTTGGAAGTCAGACATAAACTTTCTGAAATCCTACCAACATTCACAGATCCAACATGTTCCTTGACAACAGACTGGAAGCGAAAGAGGACAAAGCCTTTGTTCAGCCTTCCTGTTATCTGCTGAAAGTCTTTCTCTGTCTTAGATCCTAATAGAACTGCAGACTTAATCCTATTAGGGCTGCATCGATTGCAGTTATTTTTAAAAATCCTCACCTCCCGATTCCAATTTTGACTAATACCAATATTTTTGTCTGAAGAGTCACTAAATATAGAGACAAAGTTTCTAAGTTGTCAACAGTGGAGTGAGTACTGCTAACCGCTAACGTACAGATGTGACCCCTTTGGCTGACAGCAGCTGCTCAGATTGTCAGTCATCCGATTTATCAACCGGCCAGTTTATTAGTTCAGCTCTAGTCACTACCTCTCTGCCCGGAGAGCAACGTTTCATATTTATGGAGCGTCATACAAGTCTTCTGACTTAATCTGAAACTAACTGAAAATGTTTGAGTGTTCTCCAAGTAGAAACATCCACACCATATGGAGTACAGATGGATTTCTAAGAGGCACACCACAACCCATCAATCTGAAGACCATCTGGTTCTGGTTACCAGCTGATGTATCGATGATTCTCTGGGATAAAACCTTTCATATCAGGGCTGAATGATTCAACTATGTTCATCTGGAAGGATTCAGCTATCTCATCTGTAAAAATGAGATAGCTTCTTTTTTTTATTGCAAAACAAAGAAATCAGGTGAGATTTAGGACTATTCCTAATCTAGGTCATTGTTCCTGGCAGATCCAACCCAAAACCCTGGTCTGCCTTCATAGTAAATGTTTCTGCCTCAGTGATCGAACTGTTTGTTTTTTTTTCCTTCCATTCTGACATCAGCCTGTAGCTGGTTTATATTTCCCAGAATGAAGTCGGCCTAATGAGTGTGTATCTGCTGCTGTCGACGGCGCCGGAGCTCTGCTGTGGCCTTATGAACAGAGCTCTGCATCTCACCTTCCTCCTCCCTCATTAAGTGTCTTGTTTGAACCAGTGAAACACGGGGGGCAATGCAATCCTTAAACACACTAAACACCGGAACACCGGGCCGCATGGGTCCGGATGATTGTAGCTAACGCAGAAAGCACACTGTGGGGTGGGATCTGTAGCTCTGCTCCAAATGTTTGCCTTGCTCTTCTGACCTGACTGTGTAAGCTTTACCTAACGATGCAAAAGGAGATTCCAGATGACCTCTGACCCCTCCAGACGGCCAGCTGAGTAAACGCTTCCTTTGGGAGGCGAATCCGGCTGAGCTGGTATGGAGGCGTTAGGAGGTTCCTCTGAAACTAAAATCCTGGAGAGCTGCCTTTCTTCACAGCCAAGGTCACATGTGAAGCTGAACCTTAAGAGAAAAGACACTGTTATGTCTTCCTGAAGGACCCAGAGCCTCCACTGCCTCAGGGTCCATCAGCTCTGGTGTGGTAATTCATATCTCAGCACAGATTATATTTTTTAACGCATTAACTAAAAGCAATACTTTTTCATGTTGAAAAGAGTCATATTCACTTCTTTGTTGACAGTAAAGTGACTGAATCTCGTTTTAAAGTCTGTTTTGCTGAAGGAAACGTTTTTTTTAAGCAAAATTCCCACTGAAGATCTATAAGGAAAACATCGACTTAGCTGCAAAAAATTAACAAGAAAGAAACTTCCACACTACTACATCTCAGAGTTAAAGGAATGGATTGGATTTTGGGAAGTGGGGTTATGTTGAGAGGTTGTGGGTAGAAAATATCTCACCTGAAGTTGATGGTTATATTAGCGCCTACGCTTCAGTGAAGCAGAGCCTCATTTTAGAGCTAAACAGAGCTAGTCAGGTCTGATCCAAAACACCAGGACATAAGTGCCTTCAAACAACTCCAGTCTCTAAATGTGACTGCAGGGCTTAAAATGAATTTCATTTACCTCTAAAGAGTAGAACAGACTTTATTGATCCTAAAAAGGGAAATTGCTTATTTGTTGTTGACTCCATCCAAAAGTGTTAAATATTACACTTCAGATGCTTATGGTTATACACACATGACCATAAGCATCTGAAGTGTAATAGTGTGATATTATGTTGGTAAAAAAAAAAAAAAAATACCACAGTTTCATAGTAATAAAAATTTAAACCAGAAAAGCAATAATAATTCCTATTGTTGCTTAATCAGTCTATGACACTGAACACAGTGGAGCCCCAGTATTGGTGGAGGTTAAGGACCACGACCGCCCCATCTGAACATAACTTTCTATTTCAATAAGCAGTTATGTTTATTACTGTTATCTCATAAATGTAACTCAATATGCGCTATATTGGAAACCGTCTTAGCACTACAGCAGAAGCTAACTTTCATCATCTTCCTAATCTTCACTCTTAGGGGTTCAGCCAACCAGTACCAAATGACATAAATGGCCCTCCTGGATTGGCTGCTTTGTAAACTCCAGCCAGTAGAGTTTCAAGTAGCATTTCGCCAGTGTATTTTCTTTCGAATATTTCAGATAAGCTCTACAAAAATCTCTGTGAATAGGTACATTTTCCACAAATGACAGGAAATTTTGTTCTACAGAAAAATGTACATATAGGGGTCTTCTGTTTTAACTTGGTATTAATGTTATAACATAGATTTATTTTTTATTTTGGCATTTAAACAAGCAAACAAACACCTAGAATGTGTAGCTCTGTTCCCTTCACTGCAAAACCACTAAATCTAATCCAGTATTTTTGTTGTGTTTTTAGAGTAAATATTTTAAACTCATTAGACAAAATGAACCTACCAGTAACTTTTCAGCAAGATACTGGAGCTTTTTTAAGTCAAAATATTTCCTTAATCTGCCAGTGGAACATTAGTTCCACTGGCAGGTTTTTTCCATTTATAACAAGTTATAAGTTTAAACTTGTTATAAGTTCAAAAATCTGGCAGTGGAACTAGAACATTTTCATCAATACTAAAAAATTAGTGATTTTAACCAAGCTCTTATATCCTCCCTATTGTTTTCCTATTGTTAAAAGCTTTAGCTAGGATCTGTAATCATTGCAATAAAGACACTAAAAGCTTTTTTCTATTTGCTGGTCAGAACCTCTACAGAACCCCACTTCAGAAGACCTGAGCGAATCCTTTAACTTGGTCTGCTTCAGTTTTAATACAGGGTGATGATATACTCTTTAATTTTATGACAGTTATTTAAATATGAACATGATTTCAAAATCCAAATTGAACTATCGAAGTGTTTTTCCCTATACATCGCCTCTGCTGATTCATTCTTGTATTTGATGGGAAGCAGCAAAGCGAGTCGACTCTAAGGCAGCGACGGGTTCTGGGTCTCCAAGGCGCATAACAAACATCCATCTGCATTCCTTCCATCCCGGCTCAGAAATACATATCATAAGGGAAGCCAGAGCAGTTTCAGCTTTTTGATTTTTTTTTTCTTTTCTTTTTTGCTTGTTTGAATGTGAATAATAACACGGAGTGTCAGAAGAATGATATGCAGTGTTGAGTACTTACACTTATGTCTTTGAAACAGAGGAAATTCTCTCTCTCTCTCTCTCTCTTTCTTTCTCTTTCTCTCTCCTGGTGAGAGATGAAGGGAGAGGTGCTGGTTTTTGTGTTTGGCTAGTTTTTATCTTCTGTAAGCTGGTAAACTTTAACAGCTGAAGAATGTCCACAGCTGCCCCTGAAGCGTCAAGCGGCCCTGAGGCATTGGGACTGATCGCTGCTTCCTTTAGGACTCAACTCCACCGTCTGGATTCCTCGTCCTGTTCTGCTGAATGTCGTACTGCCGTAACTGTAAGACTCTACTATCTAGCTCACTGCAGAGATGTTATATAAATGCTGTGTGCTTTGCATTCCAATTGGCAGCTCTGTGGGAAAAGACGCTCACTCGTCCTTGGAAACACGAACTCTCACTGAAGGAAAGGAAGCAACTGGAACGTGGAGAGCTGATCTGAACGCAGGTGTGACATGAATAGGACAAATGGACCAACACTCTATACCACTGACTTGTTCTGTTTGAGGCACTGTTGCCCCAAGATTTCAAACTGCTGTCATCAAACAATCAACCCAATCAGCTGACAGCTGTTTGATCAGAGGGTTACCTTCTGCAGGGCGTGGTCGGTGTGTGGCTTCGTTAGCAGAGTTCAGACATCAGACATCTCCTCCACACACATCTTCCCCTCAGAAGAGATTCTATAGATGATTGTTCAAACTTTTAAGTGTTGAGGCTGGCTGGTCACAAAAGCAACAGAATATCATTAAAATAATAATTTATTTCAGTAACTGAATTTTTTAAAAAAATGGAAGATTGTATTACATTCATTACACATACATTCCTTAGCGTGTGTTTCTGTTCATCTTGAGGATGAAAACCCAAAATCCAGCTTTCAGAACTAGAATTGTACACAAGACAAATAAAAAGAGAGGCTTTTAATTTGAAATGGAATTAGCCTACACAAGTGGTTCCCAAAGATTTTATGGGCCCCCTGTGGATTACAATAACATCCCCCCAAAAAGGAACAAATAAATCAACTGGACACACACATTGTTCAACCAGACGTAAACCTATGTACATATTTTGTTTTCAAACTCCACTGAAGTTTATTTCACACTTCAGGTTGCAACAAATCACACTACAAACCATCTTTACAGTGAAACACTTTTGTGTAACTGTTTTTTTTTCAATTCATCCATAGCCCTTCCTGTGCCCCCCCCTGCAATGTCACTGCGACCCCCTAAGGGGTGCGCCCCACACTTTGGGAACCACTGACCTACACCATCAGGGGTGGTGTAGGTTGATAGTTGTCCACCTTATGGAAGGTGTTGACTGTCGGGAGCTGGCTGTTCACAAGAGGAAGAAGAAAAACATGGCAGAAGTAAATATGGTGCTCAAGTAAAATGAATGGCTGATGGTTGAAAGGATTGTGAAACAGAGAATGTTGAAGAGTTTGAAGTGCAGGAGTCAGAGCCTCAAAGGCACCACACATAGAAACATCCAAGACATGGACTACAACTCCCACATTCGAGGTGTGGAAGCCATCCTGAGCCAGAGACAGTGGGCTGTTGTTTGGTGGTCCAGTGTCCGGTCAGATGAAAGTAAAGTCTACTTTTCATTTGGAAGTCCAAGTCCGAGTCAGTGACTGTTTGGGTTTCCATGTCATCTATCTGGTTCTGATCCACTGGGCTTGATCAGGTCAAAGAGCAGCCCTCTAGGTTTCCCTCTGCCTACAAGCTACATAGAGATGCTGATTTTTCAGCAGGCTCTGGTACCGACCCAACTACCGACTGCCAAAAGTATCAGTACCTGCTATGGCGACCATGTATTACCAGCAAACGGGCCCGACCTGAACGCCATGGGCTGTCAGTGGGGAATGAGAGACAGCAGAACCATCATTACCAATGAGTTGAAGGCCCAGAACACTTCAGCAGAACCACAGGATTATCTCCTCCATGCTACACTGCACTGATGCAGTAATTCATGCAACAGGAGCCCAGACTGGATCTGGATTAAAAAGTCTTTTTTATTGGTCTGATGTAATTATTATACCTTTTTTGTTTTTGCTGCTATCTTGAAAATGAATAGAAAACAACTTGGAATCCATCTTTATGTGTGTTTTATCTATGTGGGTGAATGTACATTCTTTTCAGTTCAGTGAAAAGCTTAATCTCTAATACAAATTAAATGTTTTAAATCCAACTAATTTTTTTTGTGTAATGGAACTGAAGCAATGAAATAAACCATCTTTTTAATGATATTCCATTGTCTTGAGGTGAACTTACATAGAATCTCTGCATCCTGCCATCAGTGGGCTGTTCCTGCTGCCGGCAGTCATGATGCTGCCACTGCCTGGGTGGCTCAGAGGGCTCCACCCAGCAAATGCCTCACTGACCAGAAGGTGTCATATACATTACATAGGTCCTGGAAACATTAATCCAATGTTTCCAGGACCTATAGGCTGTCAAGTCTGTCACTGAACAGCTTCTGTGAGCCACGTTGGCCTCGTCCTGCACAGGAGCCATTGGGTCCTGACTCTGAGCTTCAGTACCAGTCTATAAAGCGGCACTGTGTAACTTGCAGAAACAATATGTTTTTCACATATTTGTTAAAACTATCTCCATGTCGAGACAATCAGCGACAGAAATGGAGCTCCTCTGCCTCCTGCCTGTGGTCCTGCTGCCATCTGCAGAGATACTGTCAGAAACAACCAGGAGGCGTGTATTAGCGCTGTAATCACACTTATGTACATACCGCTAAATGTGCTAATGGTGGAGGAAAAACTTAGTGTTACAGTAATCTCTGCCACCATCAGTGGCTATGCTAATTAGCCTAGCATTCACATTAGGCTCAGTAGTAATGAGTGGTGTATTTCAGCAGACAGTTGCAGCACCACAGGAAGGAGGCAGCCTTTTTTTTTTTTTTTTTTTTTTTTTACAGATTGTCTGTCTCATAATATTAATGCTTTAACAAGTATGTAAAAAAGAAAAAAAACAAAAACATATTGCATATCCGTTGCATACTGCAGCTTTAGCATCAGCTCTGTGTTTGTTCTTGATAAACATCCCAAAGTGTCTGCAGTCGCCTTCTTCTGTTCAGATTTGGAGAACCTGCCTACTGTCATGCAAAGTCTCTGTGACTGAGACATGACGCTCATATCTTCATGAACACCAGTTCCACAGGGAGCCGTTGGCCCCGCCCCCTCCTTACAGGGTGACCCAACCAAGGCATGAGCTTCGACACGTTCTGCCCTACGTATTAAATATTGTCTTTGTTTGTATATTAACATATGCTTTTTATGTTCATGTACTGTTTAACTTTACCATGAACTGTCCTTGCAAAGTAATAAAATATATTTATTTTAAACTTCTTGTTTCTGAGTGTGGGAACACTCCAGGTGGGGTTTGGAGATGAGGAACATGATTGGATCTGCTGCTGGGTTTGGATGTTTGCACACACAGAGAAAAATAAACACACACAGAAAAAACATATTTCAGAAAGGTTGTTGTACAAGAGTGGCGGGAAGAATGACTTAAGAGGTCATGTATAAAAATAAGGCTGTTCAATGGGTTGAGGTCAGATCACAATACCAGACCTGTGGTTTAACAAGGTGCTGGTGGCAGCATCATATTGTACATATGAATTTCCACATAAGGGACTGTGAAGCCAGTCAGAGTTGATGGGAAACTGGGTGGAACTAAATACAGACAGTCCTAGAAAAAAAAGCTAAAGAATTCTAACGACTGGGTGGAGGTTGATGATTCAGCAGGATGAACTCAAACACCCAGCCAGATGGCTGGATCAAAAATATATCCAGGTTAGAAAGGTCTAGTCAAAGCGCAGACCTAAACC
Source organism: Gambusia affinis (assembly GCF_019740435.1). Lineage (NCBI taxonomy): Eukaryota > Metazoa > Chordata > Actinopteri > Cyprinodontiformes > Poeciliidae > Gambusia > Gambusia affinis. The sequence continues at coordinate 24,727,976 of NC_057881.1, forward strand.
CAACTAGGAATTTATGGCAAAACTTGAAAACAGATCTTCTGCATTCAGATACCAGTACCAATATTATTTAGGTTTGATATGTCAAACGTCTGACCGTCACGTGTTTTTTTGGTTTTTCCTTTTTGTTGATTTTGTAAAAACCTAGGACTGAATTTTATGCCAACATATTAACATAATAAACAGAAATTTCTTTTGCATTTTTGCCCTAAGTAAATGAAGTGAAAAAAAAAACCTGTGAGCAAATCAAAATATTTTTTTTATTATAATTGAGAAACGATTAAAAAAATGAAAATCAATATTTAAGACGGATCGTCTTGGGACCTATATTACCAACATTTCCGGATCGATCCGTCTACCTCTATTGAATACAAATGCACGCCACACTTTTCAGATTTTTAAAAAAAAAATTTTAAATGTAATTTAGAATAATTTCTCTTTAGTTAACATGTCAAACGGTGGCCTGCACTATTTTTTGATGGCAAGGAAGAAAATGCAGCTGGCAGCATCTTACCTGCCACGTCTTTAAGTCAACATTAATATTTTAGTGAAGGGTTGAGCTCAACAATCATGGTCTTAATGTAGTGATGCTGTTAACTGTTGAAACTGCCACAAGGTCAACTTGTCAGTTAGAATATAGATCAGCCAACAAGAAGAAAACGAGGGTAAACATTATGACCACCAGGAGGCGACAACCCTGCTGTTTTAGTCCTGTCTACTTCCTGTTTACCACCTGCATGTCAGCATTGTTTACCAGAGTCAAAAGTCAGAGAAGAGAAGGACCAGAACTGTGAGCATTTTATTCTTTACTTTCAACTTCATGTTCAAAAAGTTACATAGTATCTTGACAGTTAAAATGTGCTAAAGAACAGCGCTCTAAATCCCTAAAAGCTGCTTCAGACGAATACGGAACATTTCAATGAGCGTAAAAAAACAAACCTGTATATGTATATTAATAAAAAGTGTAAAACACCGACACATTAAAAATCATTTAACGCCACCATTAATGAAAAAATAAAACAGGAAATGTACAAAAGTCTGAGGGAACACAGGAGGAGGAACCTTCCAAACAAGCAGGGTGGATCAGGATGGACTTTAATCAAACATGTCGTCGTCGTCTTCCTCGTTTTCAGAGTCGTGGTAATACTTGATGTCCTTCCTGGCCCGGCCCGGCCGCTCGCGGGACGGGCCCTTAGCGGCGCTCAGGCTGTTGTCTTCGTCGTCGTCTTCATCCTCATCGTCGGACGGAGGTTTCTGAGGCTTCTGCACAATGAAAACATTGGGACTTTAAAAAAACTGCAGCACAACAAGCTATTCAGAGAAGGTTGTCTTGTCCTTTAGAAACTGACATAACTGACAAAAGCAATAAAGAAACTATCTGTTGCATTTAAACAGATTTGGAAACCTCTTGCAGTTTTATAGAAGTGCCAAATTGAAGAAACTTCAGTATCTTAAAGGTGATATTCTGTCCATCTGTTGGTTATTATGTCTGTAATGTAAAGCTGTGCATTGATATCCAAACTGTGTTTTAAACCTGAATTATGCAGGAGTTTTTAGTTATTTTACAGCTGAAAGCAGATATTTACATATCATCAATATTTTACTGGCCAACACTGAATCGGACTGTTAGCTGATGAGAGAATTTTTAAACAGACGTTTTTAGATTCTTCAAAGTCATAAGTTTATATATATTAAAACTTATGACTATACACTGCTTGATAGAGCCCAGATGATGATGCCATGGCTTTGGAAGCCTCTAATAGGTTAATTCAGAATATCTAGATTTATTTCAAGGCACCACTTCCAAAACTCTCCATAATTACAAAGAGTGGACCCAGATATGGTGATGTGAAAACATCCCAATGTTTCTGCTCCCTGTGGCCAGAAACTGGGCCCCCAGGTTGTTTGGCAGCATTTTTGGATTTCCAGCAGGAACCATAAAGAGTAATAAAGTGACAGACACTAAGTAAGCACAGAAAGACATCAGTTTGTTGGAGTTTTAGATGTGGTTACAATGGCTTCATGTAGAGGAACAGACCAGAGAGCTTTCCTGTTCTGCTGCAGGAGGAACAAACCAGACGCATCGTGAAGAAAGAACATTACGCAAAAATACTGAAGCAGCATCTAGAGACATCAACCAGACAGTGAGTGTAGCCGTGTGATGTCATAAACTCACTTTGCCCACAGGTTTTGGAGTTTTTTTCATCGGACTGTACTCGTCTTCAGACCCAGAGCCCTTCCTCTTCTTCCCTCGAACTTTACCTGCAATCACACCAGATGGTGACCAGACCTCACCGTCAACAATGTGACGTTTTCAGCCCACAGTAACGTAAACACCCAGTACCTTTAAGAGCTGGTGCTGGCTTCTTGGTGCTGGTGTCTCCGGTATCAGAGTCAGAGTCCCAGATGGATTTATCTGGTTTCTTTACTTTAGGTGCTGCTGGTTTCTTAGCTTTGGGAGCATCAGAGGGCTTCTTAGGTGAAGCTGGACACAAAAATAAAACGTCACACACAGCACACAATGCTACAGCGCCCTCTGCTGGATGCTTCTTAGATGTTACCTTTCTTTGCTGGCGAAGCTTTGTCAAACGCTGAGCTGCTGGAGTAGGTGGAGAACTTTGGGCCGGTGTCATTGTTGCTGTCCGACCTGGAGCCGTCTGCAGAACAAACAGGACCCAACACGTCAGCAAACATGCAGCAGTAGCTGCACTTCCATCTCAAATGTGCACAAATCTTTGTCTACATTCTGCGAATGTCGAAAAAACACAAGCCTGCATTTGTTGTGTTTACATTAAATAAGAAACGAAATTAAAATCCAACGTGAATGACGTGGTTTTCAATGTAACTTGTCATTAATAACCACGGCACTGGCAGATGTAAACAGTCACATAGGATATGTTCTTAATTCAGCCATGGTGCTAGTGCTCATCTTTTATCAGCCAATCAGAGGAGACGCCAGTACGTTGGAGCAACAAGCCCCGCCTACTTGGGAGCGGCTACGTGTGCTGCATTTTGGGAAAAATGTAGTTGATGATTTTATAGAATTATGGACTCAACATGTTGGAACTTTGTATGAACTGTAATACTGTGAGAGCTCTGGTGGAGCCAGCTGCACACTATGAAAAAACAAAAACAAACCATCATCCTAATACTACTTTCTGTCTTCATCTTTGTTGTTTCCACCAGTAGTAACATCCAGCTGTTGATCATGTGACTTGTGTGAAGTGAATAAAGTGTTTCCACTGCAGTTCTGTTTCAATACGGCTGAAAAACCACCTCATCTTCCTTGTTTTTGGGATTTTAATTTAACCAATTGACTGATAGGCTGCTCATTGGCTGGAACTCACCACTGTCATTGCTCTTATCAGAGAAGGCTGACTTGGAGGAGAAGATGCTAGGTTTCTCCTTCTTCTTGGCTGCAGGTGCGGGCCTTGACAGGAAGAGAAACGGTTAGCTGGCAGGATTTACCAGGACAGGAAAGAGTCAACCGTCAGCAGCTGACTTCTAAATCTTACATGGGCTTCTTTATGGGTGAAGAGAAGGAGTCTTCGTTGTTCTCCTCCTCCTCCTCTTCGTTTTGGTCGCTGTCGCGGTCCTTGGTGTCTGAGAAGCCGAAGTCGTCTCTGACTGACCTCACCGGGGACGAGGCCACGTCGTCGTCTCCGTTCTCCTCCTCGTCCGCCTCCTCCTCGGAGAAGTCAAATGTGTATTTTGGCTTGGAAGCTGGAGGATGAAAGCAGAGTCCATGTCAAAGAATATTACAGTTGCCATGGATTCCAGTGGTTGCGCTCTTTTTATTTCAGTTGCATTCGGGTTGCATCAGACAGCTGGAGCCGACATAAGCTAATGGGTTCTTTTTTGGCCGGTGGCAGTTTGAAAGCAAAGTGCTCACTGGGAATTAAGATCAAATGCTGCCAGTCATGATAACAAAGTTGGCCGATGTTGACTGGAAGTACAACACAGGAGCTCTCAACTGTTACTATGTCAGAATACACAAGCGGTGGAAGCTTTGGAGCTAAAACACACTGAGGACACACACCATGTGACCGTCCAGCTGTCACATGATGGACGGTCTGTTAGAAATGTGTGAAAAACAAAAGATGCATGATGTGCTGCCGGATAGAGGAAACCTTTCAGCCAGAGACTCAATATACCATAATGCATCACAGTAACATGAGAGCCACAGGAGATCATTCCTCCCTGGAGCCATCAGACTTTGCAACGGCCAACTCTGACTGTCTTTATGTTGAAGTTTACAAATTCATATTTCCATGTACATATTTGTTCTTAATTTATTTATCCCTACTCAAAAATCATCTTTATGAAATTGCTTTTATTGTCTGTTTTTTCTGATTGCCTGCAGTTGCTGTTCTTGTTATTTTTATTCTTTATTACTGAACAGCATCTTAGCTTCATAAAATGTTATTTATGTTATTTTTTATATTTAGATCATATTTATATTACTTATAATTTCACACTTGTGTTATCACTTTTTTTTATTACTAACTGTTACATTTATATTAGCCAATATAAATTATGGATGTGAGTAGCTTTTAAACAAATAAATTTCCTGTTAGAGAACAATAAAGTATATTGCAGTTCTGAAAACATTTTCAATATTCTGCTAATAATGAAAAACACGAGTTTACAATTGAGGTGTTTCAATTAAAAAGAAATTAAATAAAGTCAATGAGTCTGTTTACACAGTAAATCCTAAAAATTATGGCTGCAACGGATTCAAAGACTAACATGAGATATATTAATCGGAGACATAAACATCTTATTCAGGCTTATTCATGAACTATTTTCAAAAGTGCTGTTTCTATTGAATGAATGTATTTTTGTAATTCCAATTTAAGCTACTTTAAGCTAACCGGCTACTATTACTGTTTTATTGAGATTTTATGCAATAGTTCTACATTTTGAAGCAGAAGGTGCACAGTGAATATGTTCAGGTGCAGCTCTCTGTTGGTTGGTTAGCCTGTTCCTGCAGCCTGCTGCTGTTTACCTGTGGCCCTCTGAGACTTGGTCTCTCTGGGAATGATGGGTTCGTTGTCCTCCAGCTCGCTGTCTGACTTGGACTCATCATCAGACCAGGGGTTTCTCTTCTTCACCTTCTTAGCTGAAGCTCCTTTGGGAGTTGGAGGCTTCCTCACTCTGGGAGCTCCTGAGCAACAGGAAACAGGAAGGAGAGTCAGAGCGTTTCCTGCAGACGGGGAGTTCCCCACCATGTGGCGCTCTAGTACTGACCTGGCTCCTTCTTCTCCTTCTTGACTCGTGGAGCTTTGGGTTTGGCTACAGAGTTCTCCCCAGTTCCTCCGTCACCGTCATCATCAAACTCCAACTTCACAGTTGCATCCAAGTCACTCTGACAACCAAACAACTTGTGACCATCCTGGACGGCAGATGTTTTTACGTCTGCATGTCCACAAACAACACCAGCGTCATTACCTTCTTCTTCTTGATCAGCTTCTTGGCAGCATCAGACTTGATTGGCTGAGAAGGCGGGTCCACCCTGCGGCCGAACGGGGAGGGCAGCGTCTCCTCCAGGTTCATCTTCTTCACTTTGGGCTTCCCCACTTTGCCCTTCACCAGCTTGATGGCCCGTCCTGCATTCTGCTCCTCTCTCTCCTGGCTCTCAACATTCTGCCCAGGGAAAAACAGAAAATAAAAACTTTATTATCACAAGAGACAAGTTACAGTTCATCCACTGTGGCATTTTAAAATGCCACAGGGTTTTAAAAGCAGAAATAAAAATGGTGGTTCTTTAAAAATTATCATAGATATTTATTACAACTATTTAAGTTGTCTTTTCACAAAAGATTATGTAATACTTGCGGCTCTAAACCAGTGTTATTTAGCTTCTAACAGGCATGTGAAACTTATTGAGTCAGTGCTCCCCCTGCTGGTCAGAAGCTAAATCAGCTAAAGAAACACCAGAGATAAAAACAGATTACTGATACCCAATGAAAATCAACAAAGCCACGGATTTAAACGTTTGTGTTTAAGAATTAGAGAAAAAGGTCAGAAGACAAAACTTACATCGAGCTCTTCGATGAAGACGGCCAAGTCCTCCTTCCATAGATCCTCAGAGTTTTTCCTCTGCAGGTCATTCAGTTCACTTCTCTGCACAGACACACACAACACACCCAAACTCTGATCAGCTAAGCAGTCAGAGAAGAAGATTTCTTTTTGAAACCAAATAGATCTAACAAAAGGCATTTACAGTCAATGACTAACAACTAACAAAAACTAGAACTAAAAGAAAAACATTTCTTACTACCAGAAATAAGTCTAGTTTCTGCTAGTTTTTTATCTTGCTGTCCCACATTCTGCCAGCAGATGGCAGTATGTAAATCAAGTAAACCATGTTGCTGTTGGTCCAGCCACACCTAGTATCACGTCAACAGATGTTGGGAGAAAGAGTCAGAGTCCAATTTGGGATTATTGTGAATATAAATATTTAAATAAGAGCGAGATCAAATATGAGGGACTTTATTAAAGGGGAAAATCCTCATTAAAAACTCACTAAAGAGTTTTGCTGCTGTTGGGTTTTCTGTAGGCTAAGCCTTTCTTGTTTATGATTTTAGGAAAATAATAATAATTAAAAAAACACAATTTTTTATTATTTTTTTTTATGTCGGGTTGCAAGCGTCTCTGTTCACTGGTGGAGCAGATTTATTCCTAAAAGGTATGTTTATAAAGCAAATGGAGCTCAAACTCAAAGATTAAACTCACAGCATCAAACTGTTGCTATGGAAACAAAACATTAAACTATGAATATTATTCTTTGAACTTTTACAAAGTAAACTTGCCAGCTCCTTAAAATATTACATATAAATGTTAAACAATTTAAAATCTCTTAAATGATGTAGTAACATTGATCATCTCAATAAACAAATGTTACATTGATGTATCTGTGGTCTGTGAACCACCCTGACTTCATTTGGATTAAACAAAAGTGCAAATAATTAATATTCATTTTAATTGTGTTTTTTGATTTGTTGTTTTAGGTTGTGTGTTTAAATATCGTTTCACTGGCGATGTCTTCCTGTAAAATATAATTATCCAGTAATATTTTTACTTTTCCTGTCTAGTTAACATCTTTTAATACAAAAACACGGTGGACCACCAGTAGACCACCGGGGTGAGTAAGTTTTCTGGGGGAAACCTGCACATGTCTTAAAAGTTGTGATGGTTTGTGATTTCTTTATTTTTGTTTCAGTCTTTCCCCTGGTATGTAACTGACATTTCAAAAAGCTATAACCGAAATAAGTGAAATCTGAACTAAACTAGCAAACAAATGGTTAAGAGCTAATGAAAAGAAAACTGAATTGAAAACGATGTCAAAACTAAATAAGTTTAAAACTAAGAAAAAACTACAGAACTATTAAAACCATAACGTCATAACTAATTTGATGAAGGAACACAGATTAGCTGACAGAGGAAAACGAGGAGGAGGAGCAAGAGGAGTAGTACCTTGTGGTCCCTCTGCTTGAGCAGCTCATCCACCTTCTCCTTAGTCAGGCACCACAGAGGCATGTTGAGAATGTAGTTGAAGTTGGGACCTGAAGTGGAGCTGGAATCCACTGAGCTGTCGCTCTCATTCCCATCAGGAGCGTCTTCTTCCTGAGCCTATCAGAGAAGTCCAGCATTCCATCACCTAGAGCCTCAATCTCACCCAATATCTGGTTTACTAGCTCTCTAGAGTAACAGGTCACTCTACAGCTCTGCTGTACCTTCTCTTGAGCTTTGGACCAAGCAGCAACGGGATCTGACTCGTAACCTTTCTGCACCAACATTCGGATGAGTTCACGCTTGGATTTATTTTCTGTTGAGGAAAGAAAAGAAATGGAATCAGCTCCTTTCAGAAAGCTGAGCTCTAACCGAGTCAACAGTCCATAGCTCACCAATGGAGATTTTCCCTTCGATTTTCTCTAGCACAAAGCGAGCCTGGTTGGAAAGTTTGGAGGCCTCGGCCCCCAGGCTGCCTAGCAACCAGTCCTTCCTCAGTTTGTAGTAGTGCAGACGGAGCTCAAAGAACTCCTTGAGGATGTCTTGTACAGAATCATACCTCTTTAGACAGCCCATGTGGTCAAACAGCACCTGGAAGTACCAACATTATTACAGTGTTGGGCACTGTGAGACATCTGGATCAGAAAGCAGGAAACTGTCTGTGAAAAGCAGGGATGCTGTGGTTACCATGGAGTTACAGGTGAGGCTGGACTGCAGCTTGAAGACCTTGTGGAGGCCGACGGTCTCGGCCTGGGCCAGCTTCTCCTCAGACATGCGCACTACAAACTTCACCGTGGAGTCTGTGTGATACTCCTTGTAGTCAGAGATTAGAGCTGGAGTCTTGTCTGTCCCCTGCAGCATGGGCTCCAGCACAGACTCCTTATAGGCCTGAATGCATCATAGACGGGTCACAGTCACTGGCAGGAACACGCAAATCACACACCACCAACGAAACACACAGCAGCCACCATTCAAGGCTAGTCACTCTGCTACCCACCCATCAAATGACACACAGGTACAAAAACACTTCCTGGTTCAGGAACATGAGCCGACGGAAGCCTGGTTGTACCTGAGTCCAGGTCCGGACGGGAAGCTCTGTGATCTCGATGGTGTTTTTGTCGATGACAGACACTTCTCCACTGACCAGGTACTGGTTGTGGCCCAGTTCATGGATCAGCCCTTTGAAGTTTTTGTAACTGGGAAGCTGGGTTCACAACACAACAAGCACATAAAAGTATTAGTCAGGGAACAGCTGATGAAGAAATGGTCTTTTTTCTAGAGCTGTAGCGAACAGAGTTTTCTAACCGAGCACTGATTTTTAAAACGTCTCACCTGCTGATACTGATTTTGGTCAAAACCATCTTTTTCATAACTGACAGTCTCAGAGGGGTGTGAAGTGCCAATAAGTTGATAACAGTGGATGACTGTTGTTAACCTGTTACCTGCTGGGGGGGTCAGTCAGTCAGCCCTCTCTCACAGCAGAGCTGATTCACAGAACTCTGCAGTGTAGATAAGATCGGCTTCACATCTAAGAATCAGTCGATCACTGATCACTGATCAGTGATCGATTGGTGCAAACCTAGTAGCACGAAAAAAATAACTGACAATATGTTGCCTGTTACCTAGGATACACTGTAGCTACCTGTTTTTTTCCCAGAGCATTTTGCTTACATTTGTTTCAGAAAAAATACAAATATCTTGAGGAAAATATGCAACAAAAAATAAAATACATAAATAATAATTGGTACTTTCAAGAACCATATTAACAATTTCCACATTACTACTGACATTTAAAATAAGAACATCCCAAGACTACTGGACTTGGAGATCCTGGAGATCCTAAGATATCTTCTGGAGTGTTGGTTATTAGCTTGTGATGTCATTAAATGGGTCACATTGAAGTTTCATTGGACAAAGTCCAGTGGTTTCTCTTAAAAAAACAAACAAAAAAACAATAAAAGCTGTTTCTTTCTGTCTGTTGTGTTGTTTAGTTTTACCATGGGTAAAGGGTCCTGGTGGTTGAGCATTCTGTTGATGTTGTTAACGATCTCCCTGGGGTCGTAGTTTGGGATCTTGCAGGCCCAGCCTGTCCCGATGCCCTCTGCTCCGTTCACCAGCACCAGGGGGATGATGGGAATGTACCACTCTGGCTCCACCTTCTGGTTGTCATCATACAGGAACTTGAGCAGATTGAAATCCACCGCTGGGAACAACAGCTTGGCCAGGGGGCTGGAGGGAGAAAAGATGATTAGGACACCAGGAAGAGCAGGAACATGTCTAGTCTCTTTCTGGATGTGGAGAAAACTCAAAACTCATTTAATAATATAGTTCAATAAAATACATAGTGACTAAAATATTGCTAATGTAATAAATCCAGCCAGCTTCAGTATGAAGGCTGTGACTAAACAAAGATACATGCACTAGGACTGCTCCACATTAAGAAATAATGGAATATTATATTAATATTACATGGATGTAATACTGCATCTATTGATTTCACACCTGTGAAATCAACACATCCAACCCTCTCTTATCTAGTACAGACAGAACATATTACTGATGTAATTTTTGAAACATTGTAACCAATAAATCCTGCATTCCAGGCGATCATTCTGCTATAATGGAATATTTACAGTATGTTATATCATAAATCACAACCAGGTAACTGTTTGTGATGGATCTTTTAATAAACAAAGAGGACATAAAAAAGATCAGAATTACTGTAATGAATCCATTATTCTACGGTGTCTGCCTTACCTGAGCATGGTGAAGATGTAACGGGGGCTGGCAGCATCTTTGCCTCCATTGATGCGAGTACCAAACTGACCCAGAGGCTGCAGGATGTTCACGTTGTTGCTGCCCACAAAGTTCTGGGCTAAGTTCACGATGGTCATCATGAGAGCTTGCTGCAAGGCAGACAGGAAGTAGAAGCTGACTTACTGAGCACAACTACAGACTACAGGCTAGTCATGGCTCCTGACTCCTGCTCATGTTTCCGTGAATAGGAAGAGTCCAGAGCTGCAGTGATGCACAGCTAAGGTAAGAGTCGTAATCTCCAAAACTCTTGTAGTTAAGGGCGAAAAATGTTAAAGAAGATGTAAGGTAAGAGAAGTATGCAGCATCAGAAACATGGAGGACAGTTCTCCCACTCTGCTCACCATATTTCCACTTCATTGTTATGCCTTGAAATCCCAATCAAAACACTGAAGTTCTCTGTGAAGCGGGATTACGCTTCACAACATAACCTTGCTTATTCCATGAGTTGCCTCTACCTCTCCATGATGGTAGGCAGACATCTCAGCCACAGAACCAGCCAGCTGGGCCACCTTCACTTCTCTCTTGTCATTCCTCTTCAAACAAGTGAACAGAACCTTCCTCTGACCCGGTTTCAAGCCTAAAACAACACACACGTCCAGATCATCACACATGATCCTAACATCGTGTTAAAGCTCAGAGGCAGAGCGCTGACGAACCGTCGACCAGTGATGGGATGGACCGCTCGTTGTCTGAGTTGGAGAACAGAATCAGCTCCTTGTTGATGAAGTCATTGTACGACAGATGTTTGGCCTGAGTTCCATAAAGGTATTGCTGAAAAAGAGAATTATTGTTACGGCCAGTTTGTTTTTGGTTTTTAATACTGTGTCTGAGTGTGTGTAGCTCAGAGCAGCTGAATGACGATGCCAACCTCCGGCAGGCCGTGCATCCTCCTCTGCCGTCTGTCCTCCATGAAGTTGGTCAGCCACTCCTTCCTGTCGTCTGTCTTCTTCTTACTGAAGGCCTGGACACACAGTCACACACAGGTTAGCAGCTCTCACCAACAACACCTGTTGGATTTTAACTAGAGATTCACCCATCTGATATCAACATCTGGATCGATCCAGATAGTGACAAACATTCTAGATCAGGTGTCAGTGACAATACGCCTGGTCAATGAGGGCAGATCTATTCAGTCTAATTCTACGCTTTATGCTCTGGGTGATTGTGAGGGATTTACCTCCTCCCTAACAGATGTTGTTTTTTGTGCTTCCTATATTCTTGTTTTATTTAATATTTTGTTTTAATCATCCTCTCTTCTTTTTGAGGTCATGTGTTGCCATGGAAGCGCACCCATGAGCAGCGCTGACAAGGACCTGGTGTTTCAATCCACCTCACTGGGAAGGTCCATTGTTTGAGAAGGAGGGGAGATGTTTTTTGGATTTAGTTTGGGCCCAGCTTGTTTTTGTTTTGTTATAAAATTGTTAGTTGTAATTCTGTAAATATTTGTCTAGAAATATTGTTTAGCACAAATGGTTTTTTTTTCTTCTACCTGGAAATGTAACTGTTGTCTCCACCCCTTAATTAGTCCTGGTAGGAGTCAATGCTTTAAAAGCCAGGTGGTTTGGATCAGAGGAGGACGCCCCCTCCTGTTATTTGGAATGCAAAGGTTCAGAGCTCTATAACTGCTGAACTCTGTCTGATTTTTCATCACAAACCAACTGTGATGTCATGCTTTATTATCTATCTTATAGCAGATTTAGAATTACTAATTGGATTTTCTGAACCATTTGAAAGAAGGTTTGTTGCAGTTTATTTTTACATGTTTGACCACAGTAGTTCCCCTATTAATTTAATCAGTTTCTGTTTCTTTGTTATTCATTTTCCATTGGCTGTTATACAACCAATTACATCGACTGAACAAACTAAAGTTTCTGTTTTTAGAAATTTGACCAAGCTTGTGAAGCGACTGGTTGATTGAAGTGTGTTGTACTGGTGTAGAGTTATTAAAAACATTTGTAAGTTAGTATGTTTAAGTCTGTATTTAAAAAAAGGAAATGTTTTACGTCAACTCAGACTTGCATATTGATTTGAAAACTCTGCAGTACAGCATAATTAAATCCAGCAGTAGATTCACAAGCTTGTCAAACATGTAAAAACAGCAACTTTAGTTTGTTCAGTCAGTGGATTTAGGAGTAGAGTTTTAAGTCAATTCAGCTGTTTTTCTGTATCGACCAATTCTAGACCTCAGATATCTGTACCAGTAATGGAAGTGAAAAGTGGGTCAATGCCTCCCTAGTTTTTGACAGTCTGGTTATTCTTTGCACAGCAGCAGCAGTAGATGGTCAGGTTAAACTTACCAGGGTGATGGCAGCGTCGTCCTCAGCACCGTTGTATCTGAAGGTGATTCGATGCCTCTCCATGTCTGCAAAGTATTCCTTTGCCTCTTTGCTTGTACTTGTTCCCAAACCTGAAACACGGGTTGGATTATGAAATTAAAACGCAATCAAACTAAATTGTTTGCTTGGGCACTGAATTAAAGGTAACAAACCTTTGTAGTACTTTATATGCCAGGTTTTAAAATTCTCTGTTTGTTTCTTCCACTCTTCAAACTCTGGGAGGCTGTAGAAGGCCAGCTCCTGTTTGTTTTTGGTCGCCTGCAGAGCAGAAAGCCTTCAGTCACCTGCATGACCTGCTAACATGCTCTGAAGATCACCATGACATCCATAAACATCTTACTTTCACTATAGGAGTGATAAACTGCTCCAGGAATGTGTGCTTCAGCAAGGAGGGCCAGTTGTGGTGGAAGAAGTTAATGAGTAGACCCTTGATGTGGGAGCCATCTTGGTCCTATCAGAAGACAACATGTTATGATTTGCAGAGCTGGTGTTAGCCTTTCAGCAGCAGTAAGGTCCAGAGGAAAATCACCTGGTCAGTCATGATCATGATCCTGCCGTAGCGCAGAGTCCTCAGAGACTCTGGGTCATCGTAGCTCTTCTTGTACTGCAACCCAACGATTTTGATGATGTTGTTTATCTCTGCATTTTCCATTATCTGGTAAACAGAAAAAAAATGTCATTCCAAATACTACAGCATTTTTATCTATTCAATTTTTTTTTTTTTTACACGTAAGGTTCAAGATGGTTTCTTTGTTGTTCTATTTTGTTCTATTTTATTACTTCATTTTTAGGTAACTGCATGACAGCATTCATAGAGCCACAAACAATAATATTGAGAAACCTTTTCATTTGAGACAGGCTTCTTCAGGACAGCCCTCACTTAAAGAAATGTTATCTATGTCACTAAGGTGCACTATGCCTCTTTACAGAAGCTACACTTAATCTTGGTTTTAATTTTACTGATGTTTATTGACGCTCTTCTGGAACAAAGTACAAAAATAGCAAAAATAATATTTCTGATAACTGTGTTTTTTATTTTTTACATGAATCAAAATTTGTTGAAACAAACAAATTAACACTCATATGATAAGTGCTGTTCATATTAAATGATAAACGATACAGCTCCCTACTACCAGCAGACAATGTTCGAAATCAATACCTTAACTATTTACTACATGTCCAGAAATAATGTTAATACTACCACTGGTCACTGAGGAATTTACTGATGGGATGCTAGTTTGATTATTGGTGTTTATGAAGCATAAAATAGGCTTGAACAGCTAAAAAAAAAGGTAACAATAAATCACATAGCAGGTCAGAAAAGTACATTATTTTGCTATTCAGAAAAAGGCTTGAAACTTCGTCAAAATTCTAAGAAGTCCTGACAGTAAAAATCTTTGACTTATTTATCTCAGTTTTCTACTATACCTGCTTTATGCTAAATAAAGAAAAGCAGCTCAGGCCAACACCAGGAGGAATCCCGACTGTTTTAATGCTAGCAGCTCTTGGATAACCTTGGTCAGACTTTGTTGTTATTCCCAATGTATCAATTATGATCCAATGTGCTGTGTATCACACAGTCAACCTAGGCGTCGTTCTGTCTTTGATGTCTTTTTTATGTTCCAAATCAGCTGGACGCCTTCTGTGAAAACATATGATTTTACTTTGGTATGGCTGTTTTATTTACCCTTAAATTTCTATTGTATTTTCCTTTTTAGGATGTTTTTTAAAGGTGATACTTTCCCAATGATTTTGAACATTTTACCAAACAATTCACCAGGCCTTTCCCAGCTTGTTGGTCACTGAACATGATTCGCTCTGGGTTTTATTCTGCAGGCGTCCCCACGGGGCCCCCCACCTGTTTGTGAGTCGCTTCTCGAACGTTCAGGATCTTGCCTCTCAGTGGGAACACTCCGTAACGGTCCCGACCGATGACTCCCAGACCGGACACGGCCAGCGACTTGGCCGAGTCCCCCTCAGTGAGGATCAGAGTACATTCAGAGGAGTGTTTGCCACCTACAAACAACACACACCGACATGAATTAATTCAGAGGAAAGATGTGGGACTTGAAGCCATGCAGCTGGGTCAGATAAAGACGACGGCGGATCGTTCCAGAAACCACACCTGCATCGTTGGCGTCATCCAGCTTGGGGATGCCTTTGATCTTGCTGTACTTCACAGATGAACACTTCTTGTTCAGCTGTGTCTGAGCTTTGAACTTCACCCAGTTCAGTATGCTCTCCACGATCCCACAGTTGGTGGCCTGTGGGTTACAAAGGCAAGGCGTTTCAAGCTCTAAACTTGAATCAGAAGCCTGTGGAACTGAAACTTAAGTCAAATGATCCTTACAGCTCGTATGAACTTGTCAGACAGAGGACACTTGGAGCCAAAGTTCTTGGTCTGCAGAGTCATGTTTTCTTTGGTCTGTGAGTCGAACGTTGGATTCTCAATCAGTGCGTTCACAAAAACCCAGATGTGGTTCTTTACCTGATAGCCAAATAAAAACGCAGGTTAAACTGTTTTAAAGGCAAATCTTCCCAATGATATGCCTTTAAAATAATTGGGAAGACGATTTTAAAGATCTTCAATCTCTGAAGTACTCTGTGGAGCCACCTGGAATGGTTTCACTGACACTCCAGCCTTGTTCTTCTTCTTCACCACTTCGATAAGCTTCGCCACAATCTGCTCCACTACATAGTCGATGTGTCTGCCGCCCTGAAACACACAGTCTCAGCGTTAATCCATCTTTTCTTAACTTTCCCACTTTTCTGTCTGACATGTCCATACTTTTGTTGTGGCGATGCTGTTCACAAAGCTGATCTGCTGGAAGCCCTTCTCGCTCATGGTGAGGCAAACTTCCCAGCGTTCATTCACAGTTTCATTGATCACCTTCAGGGGAACGCCCGTCTCGTCCAGTTTGTCCTTTACGTACATATCCACATAGCTGCGGAAACCGTTCACCTTTAACGAACGAGAGGATAGATGGAGCGCACATCATCAAACGTCTGCTGCTCTCACAAATGGAAAGGAAGGACTACTCGGATTGTGAATACATATAATCAGCTAAGCAGAAAAAAAAAGGTGCCATTAAATCACTGGATGGATAGATGTGGTGAAAGAGAGATCTAGAGAGGAATATACATTGAGAGAGACTTACAGGTAGCTTCTTGCCATTCAGTGAGACTTTAACTCCTTTGCAGGAGCCGGCTACATCATACGCTCTGCGGGTGAGAAGGGCTACGATATCTTTGTCCAGCTTGTCCATCTTGAACTTGGCGAGATCTGGCTGGAACGTCACACAGGTGAAGTCTTCGCCGTCGAAGAATTTGATCTTGGGGTCAGATGTCTTGGTCATATTGTTCTGCCATGTCTGAAGAGGGGTCACACACACTGTAACACACCTGTTGTTTCTGCAAACAACTTTGACACACAACATGTTAAACCTGCATACACATCAATGTGCACAATTCTTACACACCCTAGATTTATAATGTGCAGTTTGTCCACTTCTCATAAATAGATAGGAAAACACCCTGTGACACCCACAGCTGTGCTGCCTTCAAATTGTGACAAGAACAGTCTTACCTTAAATCTGACAGCATTTCACACGCCTACAAAAACAGTAGTTACTTCACTATTATGAAAGTATTCAAGGACTACATAGGCAAACAACCGACAAGACCCTGTAAATCAGACCTGGGCATTATCCGGCCCGCTGGATGACCCTGACTGGCCCGTATGACAGACCTGGGAATTGTACGGCCCAGACCACATATCCTTACTTGACTCTTACTGCCGTGTAAAGTTAACTGGAAATTCCAAAATAAACACACCTTCTAATTTCACCTCATTCATGGACTAAAGCTGCACTGCTTTTATTCTGAGGTTGTTGTTTTTCGTATTCATGCAGGACATGCAAATGATTGAACGTTATCAGAAGACTATTTTAGCCCTCACTGTCAGCTCTGGCTAAAAAAAAGAAAGGTAGATTTCGAATGTAGAATTTTCAACAAAAATTGAATGGCTAAGTATTTATTTACTGAAGTTGGAGGTAAAGTTGTGTGTTTAGTTTGTGGGGACCAGATCGCTGTGTTTAAGGAACACAATCTGAATCGACATTACCAGACGAAACACGGGGAGAAATATAAAAACTTGACTGACGCCGAAAAAGGGCAAAAATCTGAATCTTTGTTAGCTAAACTGCAAACCTAGCAAAGCTTTTTTACCAAGCTCCTTCCATTCATCCAGAAATGCAGCAACCAAGACCAGCTTTGTGATATCCCACAAAATAGCCAAAAACAGTAAGCCATTCTCGGAGGGGGAGTTTGTGAAAAAGTGCTTGGTAGACTCTGCAGTGCTAATATGCCCTAAAAAAACCTACATTCGAGCAAGTCCAGGCGGTCTGTGACGAGGAGGATCGAGGACATTGCTGGGAATCTGGAGCTACAGCTACAACTTGAAGTGCCAAGTTTTGACTTTTTCTCTGTGGCTTTGGACGAGAGCTGTGATGTCCGTGTCACAGCCCAGCTACTCATATTACTCTATGGGATAAGGTTATGAAGGAGCTGGCAGCTGTGCCGTCTTTAAAAGGGACAAATTGGCAGGTGTTACCACAGACGGTTGTCCAAAGCTCACAGGACAAATGTCGGACTTTTCAAACGTATGCAGGATAAAATGAGCAAAATTGACCCAGATCAGAAATTGGTATTTTTAGATTGTATTATTCACTGACATGTTCAGCCTTTTGGCCCGGACCTCCACAATATTTTCTATTTCTTATGCGGCCCCATGGAAAAACTAGAGATTACATCTTCTGACCCTGAGCGGGTCGGGCCCTCCTATGTCCAGACTGGGCCTGAGGTCTGGGGATAAACATCTCCATCCACTGCAATGGTGGAGTCCAGAGTCTGCTTAAAAATCATTCATGTCAGACTGTTTCAAAGTGACGATGGTTGAAGGCCACAAACTGCCAGTCCAAACTGTGTGAACAAATGTTTGTGGAGAGAAGTTTTGATGATCTGCTCCAAATCTCACTCTGCTCTCTGATTGGCTTCACTACCTAAAGAACCTAATTATTGCATTTTTGAAACAAAATTTAAATCATTTCTTACTACCAACTACTTCTACATGATTTCTGAAAAGGATTGTGATGTTATTGGAGAACATAGTAATTACATAGATTATGATTAACCCTCATTTTCAAGGACTGTTTTTCCTTCATGAGGGATGGTGTGTGTGTGTATGTGTGTGGGTGTGTGTGTGTGTGCGTGTATGTGTGTGTGTGCCTGTGAAGGCATCGCTCCTCTGGATGCTAACATTGCCAGAGCTCTCTCCCCTCCAGCTCACCTGTTTGAAGCTGTGTCTGTACTCTTTGCAGGCAGTTTCCACTGTGAACTTGGTACTGAAGATGTTGCAGAGTTTAGCACCGTAGCCGTTCCTTCCACCTGGACACAGACCAACAGTCAGTATTGATCCAGTTAAACTTTCATGGCTCAGCTGAGCTTAGTAACACATGCAGTAAGGCAAGAAAAACAAAATGATGTATTTATAATTTTGAATAGAAAAAATGCTGAAATGAAAAATCTCCAGTGTGCCATTAATGAATTCATCATCAGAATAATTAATAGATTAAATCGCTGTTGTGAGTTGCAGCCTTATATTTAGTATTTATACAAAGTTGAGAACCTTGATGGATTTGGATGAACTGACTAATGAAAGAATTGCTTTGACTGGACCATCCCTGTACTGACTGATGTTTTACCTGTGACCTTCTTCTCATCATCATCATAGTTACTGGAGGTGAGCAGGTGGCCAAAAATAAGAGCTGGAACATACATCTTCTCATCCTTATGCTCCACCACAGGAATGCCTTTACCGTTGTTCCAGATGCTGATGGTGTTGGACTCACTGGGGAAGATGGGAAAAAAAATCACTCAATCATCCACTGCAGGCTTTCACTTTTAATAATAGTAATAATAACCTGGAACTGCTACCATAAACAAAGTGCTCTAAGATTCATTCAGCAATTTGTGAAAACATTTAAAATGCTACTGCAGTCAAATCCTTACATGGAAAACCAAAATCAGACTGGAGGGGGAAATTGAGACCAGGGTAGGATCTAACAAATTCATAGTTCACAAGATTTTTAAAGTATTTTAATTAAAACAAGAAGAGTGTTCTTAAACAAATGCATCTGCTGCACCTTCAGATCATCTTCCTGTGTTTTGTTTTAAAATAGAAGCTAAAAAATCAGCACACAGAGATATAAAACCAGAACATTTCAGCATCCATCCCTACAGTCAGCTTGTGGCTGCAGGACAAATATGGAAAGATGAGAGCTAGTGATCAGATCTTTTCATAACTTGTTTTTATAATGTCTCTGGGTAAAGGGAGACATTACTACTATAAAATGAAAAGGTCTTTTTTTTCCCAGATTAAAGACAATTTAAATATGATCCAAGTGTTCACATCCACCATGCAGGCTTGGAAAAGTAGAAAAGAAGCACTAGCATCATTATCATCATCTCTGTGTAAGCACATCAGCTGCAGAGCCCAGGATGAGGCAGGTTTAATGAGATTATTCTTCAGGCAGCTCAAGAATCAGATGAGGACACACCTGGCACAGCAGCAGCAGCAACAGTTTTTACAGCTACTGACCAGAGAGCACAGCTGATGACCGATGGCACAGCAGTTTTTCTTCAACAAACAGATCTGCCCCCTTACTGATACAAAGCCGCTTGTGTTAATAAAGTAATGGAGATACTCACGGGTCAATGTTGACCTTGATGGTAGACATGTTCTTGTCCCTTTGTTTGTTATCTGCCGCATTGACTGTCAGAGGAAGAAAACAACATTTAGAGTGTAAAGTGGTTCTCTTTCTCTCTGCTGTGTCAAAACAATCTAACTTCTTGAAAAACCTGTTTCCCCACTTGCCTGTGGTGGCGCTGCACCAAGAACCACTGAAGGAAATGACTTGAAAACCTATGAAGAAGACACTGAGCGCAACTTCCTTCTTCACAGTATGTAAACAAAAACGGAGTGGTGTCAGATTTTAGCAGTTGGAGGATTTCTCTTTTGTATTTGATAAAAAAAACACGAGCCATTTCACCTGTTAGCGCTAGACTCACATGTTTGTTTTGGTTGTATTTACCCAGAATGCCCTGTGGTCTGCTTAGCATTCATATTTGCATTCAAATCGTGCAAGAATTCACTTTAACCAAACAGAGACCAATGTTTGTAGTGGAGGCCAGCTCAAACATTGTTAGGTCTTTTCCAGAACAACTTGTCACAAAATTGCTTAAGTAAATCCTGTATGAATCGGACAATATACAGGAAGATGACCTCATCACAGCGCCTGTGATGTTTACAATGTTTACATTTGCTATCAACATATGTTGTCAACAAATGTGATGAATTCACGAGGATTTAGTCTATGTCAGAACATAGTGACTGTTCAAAGCTCATAGTAGAAAATGTTTACCATTGTTAAAAACAGAAATCACACTGATGTTCTTTTATTCACAGATTCCTCCTGGACAGCGACTGGAGGAGAAATGTGAGCTAGAGTTTAGATCGAACCTAAAAATTCGAAGTCGACCCGGACCGAGTCCATGGACATTGTGTCTGAGTCCGAACCAATTCTAACTAACTATAATTAGAGCAATGAATGAAGAAAAAACACATATTATTTTAATTAAGGTTTTACTGCTTTCGTTTTCAGACCACCATTTTGGTGGTTTACGTTTCTCGTTTTCAGCTTTAACATCTTCCAGCTGCTTCTGCATCAAGTATGATCAAAAGTCAAAATGGAGACGGGCTTGAAATTTTTCAGTTGTACTAAAAAAAACAAAAAACTGCCAACTATGGAAAATATTTTTTAATAAGACCCCTGAGTTGTAAACATAACAGCAGCAACAGTAATTTATTGTATGTATAAAATTCTCTGTGTTTAAAATATATTGTAAAATATTCAAATGTTAGAAGTCACTGCAGTGTCCTCAATTAATTAGATACACAGCAGAGCCATGTGAGTAGTTTGTCCTCTGCATCTGTAAACTGTCCGGTGTGAGACACTTCCTCGTCTGTGTAGCTCAAATGTTTCTGTGAACTCAGCCTGAAACTTTCAATTAGCCCAGCTGCTGTGTGAGGATTCCAACAGCTGCTGAGGTTTTTCATGGCTGAAATAAAACCAGTGATTCTCAGCAATAAAACCGTACCTGAGCACTCTGTCACACTTTAGAACTTATCCACAGGAAGGAAAACTGCAGCTACTTTTCAAAGGGATTTTCACACTGAATCACCTCTGAGGAGTGGGGAAAATGATACTAAGACTCACTGTTCTAGTCATAAACCTGGGATCATTTCACAGTGAAACTAATATTCAACAATAAAAAAAAACAACAAACGAACACAATGTTTAAATTGCTGGCAATAACATTAAGTCCACCTGCACCTGTCACAATAACAAATTTTACTGGAAAATTGTGCCACTAATTATTGCTATAAACAATAATAGTGTTGTTTTGGCAACTTTTTCAAGTAAAATATTGACAATGGCCTAATAATGAGAGTTTACCCCCTCAAAAAGAAATAAGGTTTAATTTTGTAAAGAACACTTAACACTGGAACTGGAATATGTTTTAAATATCCAAAATAAGATGCACCAATTAAAAACAATTAATAAAATAAAATCCACACCAAACCTGAATCCTAAATAAAATGGATTGTGATTCCTGTAAACAAAAATGATCTTCAAAAGAATATTAATCATAAGAATGGAAATTCTCCAGCTCATTTTAATTTGTCATGTGATTAATTGCTTTTTGCGACAGGCTTCATTTAACCCACTGTTGTTGAGCTGTGCAATTAAAATGACAAATTAGATCAAAACTGGCAGGTAAACATAAGAGAGGGTAACGCTAGACTCAGATTCTCTTACCAAGAATTTCATCAAAGATTTTGTAGAGTCCAGGAACGTAGGTGATTTCCCTCTGGTTCATTCCGACATCTTCATCAAACACCCACATTTGCTGAAAAAGTTTAAAGGTTAAATGAATAAAAAAAAATCTAACTCAAAGAGTCAACTGTGTTCATATGCAGCAACTATGGAAAGGAACTGTTTAAGGTGAATTGACACAATTTCTCATAATCCGGTTTTACTACCTAAAACAGACAAATGAACCTGACTCTGTGTTAAGAGACTAACAATAGCCAACCTTCACAGAACCTTTAGCATTGTTTGCTCATTTGTTCTATGCCACCATCATACAGTAGATGGCTTTTTAAAAACTGCTTTAATAGACATTACACAAATTTTCCCTCTTGAAAAGTCAGAAATATTCTGAAATGGTGTGTGTGTGTGTATGTGTGTGTGTGTGTGTGCGTGTGTATGCGTGTGTGTTTGTGTGTTTGTGTGTGGGGGAGGGGTAGTTTGGGAATTTGTAACACTGAGGGGGAAAAAAGGACAGGAGAAGAATAGCTTGCTGCTGGCCTTTTCATTGTTTTGATCTTAATGTCCTGAGGGCCCTGATTGGTCCAGAGGCAGTGACAGCCTCTGGACCAATCAGAAGTGCTAATTTCACTGGCTTTTTCACTCTGACAGCCGGTGAAACAGCAGAGCATCAGCAGCTCACCTGAGTGACGGGCTCCAGGGAGCCGACGTATGTGTCAGGACGCAGGAGGATGTGCTCCAGAGGAGTCTTCTTCTGGTACACTCGCTCCACAGACAGCTTGGAGCCAGCCTTCTCTTTCTTCCCTCCATCAATCTTTCCAATGTCTCCTCTGCCATTAGCAGCCTCCTGTTTAAGACATTATCAGAACACAAATGATTTAAATACTGTAAATATTTCTAAACCAGACAAACAAATGAGAATAAAGGTAGAAATAAACTTTGATAACTATCAACTGTATGGAGTCTGTATGTAACCCTACATACAGACTCCTTCTGTATGGAGTCTGCCTGTTCTCTCTGGACATACCAGGGTCCTCCCCTGGTGCTCCTGCTTCCTCCTGTTCCCAAAGTCCAAAAAACAAAAAAAACAAAAAACATCTGAGGTTATTTCTGTTTGCCCAGGTGTGTAACAAAACACCAAGGAAGAGATTTATAGAGGAGCAGCAAGAGCAAAAGAGCTGGAGTCATCCAGGACATGCTGCTGTGGAACACTGTCTCTGCTTCCTGGGTGTTGAGCTGTTAGCATGTCACAAAGGTAATGAGACGATCAGCAACAGTCTTCAGTCAAAGGCCTCTTCAGATTGGTGACAAAACTGACTGCTACTGGAGATCTTTCCTGCCCACAACATCACCATCTACAATCATTCTTTCAAGATACTTGGATGATACCAGAGTTACGACAACATTTCATTTCCTGAACTGAATATGGCCTTTAGCAGTGACTGTGTGTGTATCTGTGTTACCGTTTGGTGGACTGGGTTCCTGTCCATGGTGTCTCCCACCTCTCGTCCAAAGAGCGCTGGAGAAAGGCACTAGCCACGTTCTGCGACGCTTCACAGGTAAGCAGGTATAGACAATGGATTGATGTTTTTTTTTTTTTCCTTTTTCTTTCAAGCATTACTCTCTAGATTGTGATAAATGGTCTGAAAAAATATGATTTTTCTTCACAACAAACAGGCTGTTTATGCGTATGAAGAGGAGAATAAAATAACCTAAGAGTGATTTCCCCGATGTAGAGATGCTGCATGAGGCTTCAAGTATTGCAGAGATTAAAAGCAACAGCATCAACTCAAACACTGCTTAAATGCAAAGATCATAGCACATTTGGTGACAATTAAATTGTAATAAATCAACAACAATTCACCCTTCAGGTGAAGACACTGAAGGTAGGATCTAATCAGCACTGGGGTAAAGCGCAGCTTCACTACCATCAGGAAATCTTTATTATTTTGGGGTTTGTTTGAGATTAAAATCTAAAATACCTGAACTGACCAGAACTGGTCTTTTTTGTTAAACAACTATCTTAATACAGTTTGTGATTTGGGAAACATTATCTTCAGGGGATAAAAAGAAGAAAATGTTCCATTTTTAATGCCTTTATTGGCAAAACCACCTGGTACAAAGTTCAGCTTGTAACATGCAGTAACTTTCAGTGTTCAAACATTGGATGGGATTATTCTGATTGTTATAAAGAATTTAATTAACATTTCTCTAGACTTTAAAAAAAGGTTTCAATTTCAGAAAAAAAAAAGTATCTTAGGATTCATGTCCTAATTGTAGAGCAATCTAGGACTTGGATAAAGGTTTTTAATAAAAATACTAACAAATACACAAAATTACAGTTGTCATGCTAGATCCCATTTAAGGTGGGTAACTTGCTAACAGTAGTCCTGGACCCCACCCAGCCATCCATTATCTATACCCACTGATCCCCACTAAAGTTCTTGGGCAGAAGGCAGGGGACACTCTGGACAGGTCTCTAGTCCATCGCAGGGCAGACAACAATAAACACACACCCCAACACACACACACACATAAACGCATACCTAAGAACAATTTAGAGACACCAATTAATCTCAGTCAGGAAGCAGGAGTACCCCGAGAGAATCCATGCATGCACAAGGAGAATGTGAAAACTCCATGCAGAAAGACCCCAAACCCACAACCCTCTTACTGCCATAAACTCAATTTTTTTCCTTACAGTAAAGATTTCTATCAATGTTTATAAAATTATTTTGGGTTTCAAAAATATCAAGGCTTTCACTGATGATAGGCTGAGTGTATTTGTTGGGTTGGAGCCGGTTTTGGTACCCCATCCACCACGTGAAAATTATTCTACTAATACAACAAATCACAATACATTAATAGGTAGTTCTATACATGAATAGAGGGATGGTAGGTTTAATACTTCCCTTGAGGAGTAGCTCAATGTTGTTCCCCAAAAATGGAATTTTGAAATTCATAATTTTGAAATAGTTGAGTATTGTTTTCTTTCATAGAGATGCCAAAATATGAATACAGTTCACCTGGTAGGGGTGAACTGTATTCACCCCTACCATTAAAGCAAATGAACGCATGTTCATTTGCTTTAATGAACATGCGTTCATTAAAGCAAAACTTTAAAAAATGGAAAAAATACTAATGCAACCACCCAAGTTAGTCCTCTCTAAAGTCTGGCCCAGTTTAGGATTTTCAGACAAAACCTCATCTAAAGTGGCCTAAATGCCAAAAACTAAAAGTATTTTAATAAAAAAAGGCAAACTATGTCAGAAAGAATCTGACATCAGTTTAGAATGGTTAAGATTTTGAACTGATGTGAAGAAAAACAATATTCCAGAAATCCCAAAAGGCAGTGAAAAAGCTTTTTATACCGGTGGTGAATCGGATCCAAACTTCAGCTTCTTATGTTATCCTCACTGTCTCTACTACACTTGGGTTACATTTGTAGTTAGCTCGGCAAAAAAACAAAACAAAAAAAAACAAAACACCCATGGTATTAAATGTTACTCGGCTTCGGCCTGTAGGGTCCAGGTTAGCCCTTTAAACGGACACAGAAGCCGGGGAGGGTACAGTGGGAGAACCCCTCGGACTGCCTGGGACATTTAAACGCAATTTACACTTCAGACTGAGCCAGCGTTAGGTTATAGTAAAACTTCTAAACGTAAAAACACAAAACAGAAAAATATTCTAAGTTTCAACGTAGGTCTAATCCTGAACTAACTTACCATCCAAGCCAGCCCCCCGTTTCCTGCGGCGCCGTTGGACATCTTCCTTTGTGATCCTTAATTTGTTTATGATGCAGCTCGCAAAATGTCTTCAGCTCCAGTCAAATTAAAAGCCCGTCAACTTTGCAAGGGTATTACATGCTAAAAGATACAAAAACTTGTGTATCATCCATAATCTTTTCTTCTGCAGCTTGAAACCCAATCCCGGGAATTAATCAAAACAAGCAAAGAAGCGCAGCTTATCGCAGCTATTGTTAAAATCGACCAGCGGTGGTACCGTAGGCCTAAACTTTCAACAAAGATGCTAACCGGGCTCAAGGCTCAATAATAAATACTGTACAAAACAAACGACTTAAATAGGTGTCAAATTTCACATACACGCGATGAGTAATAAAATATTACATACACTAAAAGCCTCTGAAAAACAGATCATTAAATATTTGTTTCATTTAATAATAAAAACGCATTATAGCTAACAGAAGCGCCCGATGTCCGGCTCCGCCATCTGCAACACAGACGGCAAATCGTCTTGCAGAGAAACTAACCAATCAGATGCTCGCTTTTCAAAAGCACCGGTATTTTGACCAATAGGAACTCTTTGCTTAAGTCAACAGCTGCTCTTTTCTCAACGCAAGATGACGGCAAAAAGCCGAGCTTATGATATACAGTGTTCTTAAGACTACTACGGACTTTTGACATTGGGGAAGTAAAACAGTTTGAAGGAATACAGTGATATTCAATTTTACATCGGCACTGACGACCTTAAATTTATCTTTGTTTTACAGCAATATGTCTTTCTCCTCGCATATTGCAATTAGAACACTGCCTTCATGAAGTGATGTCAATAATTATAAAACACTGCAAATAAGACTTTTATTACTAACAGGAAATGTCAGAGCTGTGATGGGCTTGCCCTTGAACCTCAAATTGTAAATACACTTTAACATTGAAAGCAAATATTCCAAAAATGTATGGCTTCTGGTTACATTTGTACCTCGTTTATGAGTTAATGCCCCATACCAAATAACTGAAAAATATGCAACAGGTATATCCATTCATTCATCTACTATCAGGTCACACACTTGTTTAAATATTGCACTACTCTCTGACAATGTTAAATGTATACAGATTTTTTTTGTTCCAAACTAGACATGAACAATTAAAAGTGAGAAAAAAAGGGTCACATTTAAAGTAAAAACAAATATTATGCATCTTGTAGTTGGATGACGACTTCAAATGAAGCCTCTTGCTCGTTCAAGCCCTGTCTGAATAGCTGAGAGTGCTGCCATGAGGTGTCCCCGTCTCCCCCACTGAGTTCTGCTGCCACAATCAGCTCTGAAGATCCAGACAGGCTGGAGAACGACTGGAGCCTTCCATCTGAGGGATCAAACACAGGAAGTAAAGGTTAGACAAAAAACTAAACGGATAATAAAATATCTTTGTTCCCCGGCCTTAAAGCATAGCACATAGATATACCGCCAGAAAACTCGGTTGTCATCTGTCCTGATTGCAAGCTCCAGCAGACATTCCCAGACTGGAAGGTTTTGCTGATGGCCATGACGGAGACAGAATGGATCTTCAACCCCGCTGAAGCAAAGTCAAACTTCCAGCTGATTCTTCCAACAGTAGAGCCTTCTGTCCGTGCGATGTAAACCTAAAGAAAGAAAGTCAATCAACCACAATTACAGCCACAAACTGTATACTGGATGTTGTTTAGAACTTAAGGCTCGAAGAGGAGTGCTAATAAGTTTACCAGCAATTTTGTTCAGAATCTAAATATATATGTACTTACTTTCATCTTATTTTTCTTTAGTATTAAGTTTTCAAATAAGTAAAAATCAAAAGTCTTGCAATAAAAATCAAAGGAGATCTTTACCCACATTAACCACTTGCAGCATAATAAATATATGTATTTCATTTTAGGAGTCTGAAATTGAGATAATAATGAATATAACAAAATTGCTTGTTGTAATTATTTAAAGCACATCTTTAAAGACTAAACATTTACTAAAAATTTAATTCTTTTTTAATCTTTTTTTTTTTTTTTTTTGCTATGTCAAGAATAATAAACACACCATCTTCCAATCATTCTCCACTTTCCTGAAGACAGACTCCTTTGTCCATACACACTGATCCCAGTGTGGGATTATTTCAGAGGAGCTGGACACCCGGCAGTACTGGTCCTTTGGGGCACTGTAGCGCACGTGAAGCAACCTGGCCTTCTTTTCTTCATCAGTCGGCGTAAACACAAAACCTTCAGTCTGAAACAAACACACGCATGGTTAAATAATAAAAAAAAATAGACACCCTCTTTGGCCCATGTGTGAGGATTGACCAACGGTTCCAGATGGTGTGAGGATCTGAACTCTGCAATAATGCACATCATTTTGTAACATTTCTGTTTATTACCGGTACATTTATTTTCAACAACTTTGTAAATGACGCACTACAACTGATATGAGTTACTGCAATATTTAATCTTCCTTTGGGCTCAATGCAGTATTTGTTCATTTGAATTCTGTCTCATAGTAATTACTCATAGTAATTTAGGACTCGATGTGAACAGTTGGGAGAGCTCAATGGGAGCAGTAGCTGTATTGAAATTGGAAAAATGTGGGTTTGCTTCCAGCTTCCACCTCTACCACGTGTCGATGTGCCCCTTGGTAAGGCACTATAACTGCATGTTGCCTTCTAATGTGTGTATGAATGTGGCTCTAAGGTAAACTATGTGGGACTAGAAAATCTCTAAATGAATTCAGAATATTTAGCAAACTGCACCAATAAAAACTGATTGAGTAAAGGTGGTATTTAAGCTCTTGCCCCAGCCAGCAGAAACAATCTGCTTTGATCTAACCCACTCATCATCTTGTTCAAGTGCATCAACCTTGTCTCAGTGAATTACTCTACCTGTGTGGATACCTTTTTATCAGCTGCTCTGGTTTCCCCACGTGCTATTCTCCAGGCCAAAGACCCAGAGCTGCGGCCTCCCAGTTCTCCCGGATTGGGTGTCTTTGGCGAAATGAACTCCACTAACTCAACAAGCAGCCTCTCCGTCAGTTCCCTCTTCCTGTCTGGACTCAGGGACTGCTGTCTCTTCATTGTTAGAGAACAAATACAAGGTTTAAGGCTTTTACCACTGCCACCACATTGATTCATCCTGAAAAGCAGGTTAGAAACCGCTGGAACTCACAGCAGCATTGAGGCCATTTATGGTGTGTAGTAGCCAAGCCTCCTGCACCCTGGTTCTCCTCGACAAAACCTCTGCATGTTTGCAGGAATATCTCCATGTCACATCAACCACCTGAAGAAGTAAAAAGAAAACCACACAAAACGTGAGTGTGCTCTTTGTTTTAACCATTATGAAGTGAAATGAATTTAATCTCTACCTTAGAACTAATGCTGAACCATAAAACATTGAATTCTCCACAATGAGAAAAAAAACCCAACTGGACCATGAACAGTTGACGAGATGATCAACTTAAATACCCTGAAGTATTTGAAACTATTTGTCACATAACCAAACATGTCTGTAGTTTTGTAAAAAGCAGATTTCTATGTGTAATTACTGTAATTTAAAATAGCACCATCAGCAATCCCTGATGGAAATGGAACCGGGCTGAGATAGAGATGCACTGGAAAAATCAGCTAAACACTAGAGTCAGACTGTTTCCAGTTGGCTGGCCCCTGATTGGTCACCAGTTAGACGGGAACTGGAAAGCAGAACTCAGAGAAACTGTGTGGGAGTCATGTTTCAGCCTTCTTCGTGCTGCTGTCCTTTGTGGACACAGATAAGATCAGTGAATAAGATCAGTTTCTTATGTTAGTATTACTTGATTGCAAATCTCCCAAAGTTAAGGACATCAGGGCTAATTTATCAAAGAACCTTAGCAATCATACACACAAAAATGTACCTTGTTTGGAATTGCAACACAGATTAACACTAGTAAAATATTCACACGTTCTTATTTTCCTGAAAGTATCCTCCATCCATCTAGAGTTCATATCGAGTCCTTATACACTGTGGCCAAGCCTGATCCAACTTAACTGATCAACATTCACTATAGGCCTGAGCCCACAGTAAACTCAACATCCATCCATCCATTTTCTGTACACCCTTGTCCCTTAGAGGGGTCAGGAGGGCTGCTGGTGTCTATCTCTAGCTAATGTTCCGGACGAGAGGAGGGGTCACCCTGGACAGGTTGCTAGTCTGTCGCAGGTAAACTCAACATATTATTTTAATTAAGATTTTGCTCATTTTGTTTTCAATCAACCAAACAAGCAGTGTAACTTTTACGGTGTGTTTAGCTTTTATTGAACATCCTCCAGCTCCACTTTGTCACTTGTAACTAATAACACAACAAGTAACTGGGTTGTGTGATTAAAAGGATCCCATCTCAGCAGCTGCTGATTCCATCTCACCTGCATGCACCATATCAGGTGCATGCAGTGTGCTGTGCTTGGTACAGTCTGATTAATGTCTGCACCCTGCTTACTTTATTTCCTCAACTGATGAAACTATCTACTCCTATAGCATAATAAGCAGATTAACACATCTTTACATCAAGCATTCTGGTTTGGCTTTCTCTGCACTCGACGTATTGCAGGTGTATTAAATGAGCCACAGAAGCCAGAGCCCGCCCTGACCATCAAGCAAATAATTCTGGCCTGAGCTCGGGCCTAATACCTAAACTCAAAATCCACTATAAAGGGCTGGGGTTGCTAAGGCAACAGGTCATGGAGAGGAGACTCCAATGCTGCCATACCTAGCAACACTTTCCAACTCCTCATCTTCAGGCATTTCCAGACCAGAAAGGATGC
Source organism: Gambusia affinis (assembly GCF_019740435.1). Taxonomy (NCBI): domain Eukaryota; kingdom Metazoa; phylum Chordata; class Actinopteri; order Cyprinodontiformes; family Poeciliidae; genus Gambusia; species Gambusia affinis. The sequence goes on from NC_057881.1 coordinate 24,758,135, forward strand.
ATCAAATGCACCTCAATAGAAAGCTTTCAATATGGACTTTTACACTCATTTTTAAAGTAGATGGAATTTTTTTTACCCTTTTTATTTGTGTTTCTCCTTTAATAACAGTTTGTTAGCTTTAGAGCTGACAACAGAAGGTGAGGCTTATGTCTTGCCAGCTAGCTTTATCAGTACTAATAGTGGCAGAAGCTGCTGACTAAGCGCTGCTCTGACCTGGTCCTTGGAGAAAGCCAGGATGTAAGCCAGTTTCTTTCCCCAGCCGATCTCGTACAGCAGCGGCTTATCACAGACGTTCTCACACGAGTCGCAGTGCAGCCAGCGATGCTGAGACACTGAGTAAATCTCTGTCCACACATGGTCTGCAACAAGACAAACGCTGCTTTGTATTCACTTCATTACTGCAAGCAGGATCAAGCTTTGGTTCCAGACCATAAGGAACAAATTGCAGGAAGCTATAATATACAGGGATATAACAACTTATGAGTGATGCAGTCCAGAGAACAGTCAAACTGAAACTAAAAGTTCTGCACAGTAAAAAAAAAAAAAAAAAGGAAAAAAAAGTTGTTTAGCAGGTGACACTCAACAGAATACTAAATGAGAGGTTACTGATGTACTGTCTGATCTATGGAAAATGGACATACCTGTACTGTCCCAGATGTACCTGGCCTCAAGGCCCATGGCTCTGCAGCACAAAGTAAAACAGTTGGCCCACTCTCCACAGCGCCCCCTCTTGGTTTCTAAAAGCTTTTCAGGGTGATTATACCTAATGTTGATCATAAGAGGCAAAAACCCACAAATGCTCATTAAAAAATGGAATCAAGTTTGTTAACCGAACAAGTTGTACTGTTGATTCAAAGAATTATTGATATGATCTACAGCGCTAAAAACAGCAATAATTAAAAAAATGCTATTAATAATTTGTGCATCTCTGACTACTTATTTACACAGCTATGTCATATTTCACACTAAATTCTAGTTTCAATGCCAGTCCGTACCACAGAACTTGTATTAAAATGTCTCTGTCTTGCTCACACACATGCACGCCCACACGCACACACACACCTAGGGAATCTGGTAGAGAGCTGGCAGCTCTGACAGTAGTGGTTCTCCACTCGCTGAGCTCCCCAGCGTAGTTCCTCCGCCGTGGGCCCCAGGGCCGGACCGTGTTTGGTGGGGCCCCCACACTGGCTGCAGGGCAAGCAGTCCACCCAGGAGAAGAAGTCGCACTTGAACCACCGGAGAAGCTCTAGCACCAAGCACTCTTCTATTCCCAGCTTAGATTCTAGACACAAGGACAGCAAAATGACTTGAGCAGGGTAGGCAAAAGCACAGGTGTGACAGAGTGGGGTGGGTGTGGTTGCTGAGGGGTGATCTCACCTGCATCAGCCTCCTTCAGCTCCTTCAGCTTGTGTTGAGCAGAGGAGGACAGCTGGTGGTGAGGGATGATGCTTCTGGCTTTCAGCTGCAGCTCGGGGTTTTCATACTGCATCACATGCTGGAAGTTGGACTGAAGAGTCACAAAGAAACTCATGCTGCTCTCCTGAAAGACAAAAAAAAAAACATCAGTTAAAAAAAAAAAAATCCAAGTCGAAGGTTAGTGTCCATGTGAATGCACTCTCAGCCATTTTCCATATCACTGAATGGAACCATTTATTTCTCCAAGCATTTGTAAACTCAAGATTCTATAACGCTTGGCTTAAAAGCCACTGTGTGAGCTCTCAGGCCCTCTGATGTACAGTCACTCCTCACACAGGGGGTATTTTTAGACATTTTACTGATTTCTACAGTAAACTCAGAAACTTTCCAACATCTTTGATCAGAAAACTGATCAAATGTTTCACTGAAGTCAATACTGGTTTTCATAACTATTACTGTAATTCTGTGTTAAATACTAGAACTAAACCCGACTGATGATGACCTATACATCTCTTCTTAGTATTTGGATCTAGCACGGTTAGTGAACATCCGTTTCTCCATCTCCATTTGGAGAACCGACTACAGATTCAGACTCAGATGGACAACCCAACCACAGGTCCAGGATCTCAGTGCTCTGATCTCTGAGCCTCTTGATTATCAGTTTTGCTGTGTAAAACGGCACTTCATCTTGTTGGAAAATCCTCTGATTCTCAGCAGGTTGATCCTGGATTGCTGGAAGAAGTGTCTACCTTAGATCAGTACCTAAACTCATGGCTGCTTTCCCATAATCTTTTCCAGGTAATTGATTTTGGACAAGTCCTATACAATCACAAGAAGAATTGATCAGAGAAAACCGTGATTCTGTTTCTGCTTTAAAGCTTGCTAGACCCTCTTTGACACTATGAAGTTGTTTTGTTGTTTTTTTTTTCTTTTTAGAGGCAATCATTCCCAACACAACAATTTCAAAAACAACAGTTAGTCAACTAAGTAGACTGAAAGTGACATCCGCAGAACTCTTTGACTGCTACAACTTGGTAGGGCACCAGTTTTGAAGGACTGAACAACATGCAGGAAGCAAAGAGACTGCTATGGAAGAGCCCAGAAAAACTTCCTCTTTTCTGCAGGGCTCTTCTCCATTGGGGAGGTGGGCTGTTCAAGTCGCAGACTAGCAGACCACCAACGTTAATAAGCAATTAATATAAGTATTAACAGTGCTGAAAAGCATACATGGTACTTTTAATAGATTGCAACATAGTGCCATAATGCTCGTTTCTTTGTATTCATTTTAATTTGCCATTTTAAAAAAAAAAAATCCATAAATATTTTAAGACTCCATCACAAATGTATTCCAAAATTAAATTTACTTATTTGAGATCATGGTTTGGAATGACTGTCAATGTTGGCTAAAAATATTATTTCCATCTTAACAAAGTTGTGTTTAGGTGGATCATGAATTTATGAAAGTTTCTAAAGTCCTAAGCAAAGTCAACAGTAGTCAGATCAGATAAACTCTGGAAGTGATGAACTACAGTAGTTCAGACAGTTTAGTCAAACTACACAGTATTTCAAAGAGACAACTTACTGTAGTTCCAGCAGCTCAAACCTGTATTCTCCACCACAGTAATGAGTTGGTCATTCACAGCCATAAATTGTGTAATCCTCTTGTCTTACTGCAGTTTCTTGGAAACATATGGAGTTAATAGTGACTTACTTTCAGAGTAAACAAGATGAACTTGTATTTGAGCAGATGTCATTGTTATCATTACCCCTGGTGGAAAAACCAAGCTAGCAGAGATTCCAAGTGATACATGAACTGCTTTCATTTCAGGTTTTACAAGATACATTTCAATGAATGCAATTGCAAATCATTTGGTTAGTGTAGCCTCAGTCAGCACTTTCAAACTCATCTCTGCTCCTGACTGCAATTTACAAACCACACAGTCTCAAGCTGGAGACTCAGCTTCATACCACCAGATCAGATGGAACAATGGCAGTTTCCATGACTGGCTAAGACATACAGTAGACAGGGCTAGAAGACCCAAAGTAGAAGTTAATAAAAAGTTGAGCAGTGTTGATTTACTGCTGCTTCTTCTCTCCCAGTGAGCAGGAAGAAGGCAGCGGTGGCTCAGAGCTTTGAGTTTACCTGCTGTTCACGGTGTTGCTCTGGTCTGGGGCGACAGGACAGAGCAGTGCAGTGTACCAGTTGACAAAATCAGCTCTCTGTTATGTCAATGTTCATCGTGTCAAAACAAGTCAGCCTTCAAAAGTCAAACGCTTTCGCTTGTACCCACTTACCAATCTACTCCATCCTGTTTGATGGAGTAGATTGTTCCATTCCAGTCTGACTGGTTGCACTGTGACTTCACCTTCCCTGCTGCTGCTGATTGGACGACTGTTCCTACCCATGTGAACCAATCAGCTCCGCCCTCTCCCGGATACTACATTTGCCACATTATGCAGCACACAGCGTCAGATTTATTTATTTCAGTTTTAGAACATTTCAATTTGCATAACATCTTTATAACCATAGACTCCAGTTATTACACTTTTAAATTCATATTCAACATGGCCTGTCATTTTAATAATGCTGAAATAGAAACTTTATGCATATTCAGTAGTTTAATGAACAAATATTTGTCTAGATTATGATGTAATATGCAACAAGTTCCAAAGCTGACTGTTTACAGTACAACAATATTACCAAATCTTTAGATTTTATCTCTAAATAATTGAATCAATAGACTGGTTGATGTAAAATGCTTTTAGAAGCAGTCTTCCAAACATGTCAGGAGCACCAGCTGACCTGGTTTACCACAACACAGTACCATGTCCGCATCACAAAACACTGACATAAAGCCACTGAATTTAGAGAATTGGTGAAATACAAAAAAACTTAATTAAATTGACTTAACAGAGGGGCATTAACAGGTATGTGGAATTGAATGTGGTCACTGATAATCCATTAAACATAACGTAAAATGCTTGAACTCCATGTTGCGGCTAAAATGCTTGGCCGTCTCACTGTGCAACAGTTACTAAGGAATCTTCAACCACATTGCTCTGCAGAGGCAACTGTGATGGTGGCCCTAGAGCAGGGGTCTCAAACTCCAGTCCTCAAGGGCCACTGTCCTGGAGTTTTTAGAGGCGCCACAGGTACAAAACACTGGAATGAAATGACTTACCGTATTTTCATGACCATAGAGCACACCGTACTAAAAGGCGCAGTCTCAGTTTTGTGTGCCATTACTGTATTTAACACACACATAAGGCGCACCGTGTTATAGGGCGCGGGTTTTACATCAACAACACACACACAAGCATACAAGTGTGTATTTAAAAATAGAGTGGAAGCAAAACTGATTTTGGTTGTGCTTTATTTAAGTATTAATTACAAAGTACTAACATCAATCATCAATGTTTTACCGGTAATGTCATCAGTCAAACCCCTCGAAGTCCTCATCCTCTGTGTCTGAATTGAACAGCAGCGCTAAATTTCTATCTAACATGACAGGCTCACTTTCCTCACTGTCAGACTCACTTTCCGTGCCGTGCTGCTCCTCGGAAATGATGCCGGCTTTTGCGAACGCTCGAACAACAGTGTCAGCAGACACGTTAGCCCAAGCATGAACAATCCATTCACAAATTGTAGCGTAACTCGCCCGCCGCTGCCTTCCACTCTTGGTGAAACTGTGGTCTCCATCGGTCATCCATCGCCCCCACGCCGCTCGCAGTCTGACTTTGAACGGCCGGTTGACACCGATGTCCAGCGGTTGTATTTCCTTTGTCAGGCCTCCCGGAATGACAGCAAGCTCAGAGTTCATTTGCTTTACTTGTTTTTTGACATCGGGTGTGAGATGGGCACGCATGGAGTCACAGACCAACAGCGATGGTGATGCGTGGAAAAAACCACCTGGTCTCTTTACATACACCACCCTCAGCCACTCTTTCATCATTTCCTCATCCATCCAGCCCTTTTCATTAGCCTTAATGAGCGGCACCTCGTCCATGTTAGTGATGTGGCTGGGCTGGATGTGTTTGTCGGCGATGTGTTTGCGGCAGTAGGAGCGGAAGGCGGCCAGCTTTTCATTATAATCCGCTGGAAGTTGCTGCGCTACCGTAGTCCTGGTCCGGATGGAAAAATGGCACCGTTTCATGAAACGAAAGCACCAAGACGGACCTCCTTGGAAATGTTCGATTTTCATTTCTTCTGCCAGCGATACTGCTTTTAGTCGAATGGTGACCGTCGAAACGCTTCTCCCACTCGTTCTTTGCTCGATGATCCACTGCTCCAGTCTTTCCTCCAACTCGGGCCACCTCGCCTTATGTCCGCGGAAACTCAGCTGCGTCTTCTTGACCTGTCGGAGCTCGTTTTTCAGCTTCCTCCACTTGCGAACCATAGATTCATTAATCTTAAATTCTCTTGCGGCTGCACGATTCCCATGTTCCTCCGCGTAGCTGATGGCCTTCAGTTTAAGCTGAGCTTCATATGCGTGTCTCTTCGCCATTTTTAGGGGTTGTTAAAACAACAATGTTCTGCATAACGCACATACCCGTTCTTTTATACACAATCCACGCCCACTTCACCCTTTAACGTTCTCATGGTGTTCTCTAATACGTCCGCCTTACAACACACACAGGGCGCACTGCACTATAGAGCGCACCTCACATTTTGAAGAAAATCTAAGACTTTTATGTGCGCCTTATGGTCGTGAAAATACGGTAATCAGTTCTCCAGAGTCTTGCTAATGACGTAATTATTCTATTCAGGTGTGGTGCAGCAGAGGCACATCTAAAAGTTGCAGGACAGCAGCCCCTGAGGGCTGGAGTTTAACACCCCTATTTTAGAGGTTTCCCTGCTTTAATGTGCCTGATTCAACTGATTGCAGTTCAACAAACACCTGTTAATCAGTCATCAATTGAAATCAGCTGGACTGACGCAGGGAAATACCTAAAACATGCAGAGCAGTGAGCCTTGAGGACCAGGGTTGGGAAACACTGATCTAGAGGATTCTCAATAACAATATACCATGCAAATTAATTAAATTTGAATTAGAATTAATACGAGTTTCAACAACATTTCATTTTGCATTAATAAAGTATTTCTGAAATTGAAAAGTTGTTCATGATTATAAGAACAAATAAATATTTCAGTTTGATAGTGGAACCCAAAGAAAATCAAAGAAGAATGCATCCGCTTTACTGTTAGAAACAACGCAGAAGCAGTGAGTGTATCTACCAGGGATGAAGGTTGTTGGGTAGATGGCACTGCTGGTGGGCTGGAAGCAGCAGTGCAGCTTTCCGGTGCTGATGCTGAGGCTACAGCAGGCTGAGAAGCAGGTCGGACAGGACGCCCCCCATGCAGTCTCAGATCCCGCTCTGCAGCAATACAGTCCCTGATGTGCTTCAGCTGCTCCACTGATGCAGACTGGGGGAAGACCAGATGGGTTTCAGCCTGGAAATGGTTAGAGAAATCAGCTGGTGAGAATGTTACACAACAGGAGCCGCAGCTTTAGAATTAGTGACATTAATGATAGTTGTCCATTTACCTCCTCAAATCCCATCTCAAAGAGACATTCCACAGCTCCTTTGACAGGCAGCAGCTTGGTGGAGAAGGTGGGGTTGCCGATACGGATAGACCTGTACTTTTCCTCAGTTGGACACCTGTTGGCAGTGACATAGAAAAAAAGATGGCAGAATTAAATTTCTATTCAATGAACATTTTACTACATATTTAAAATTAAAAGTTAGTGATTACAAATGTTTTAAAGGAAGCTGGTGTGAGTTTTAATACCAAACACAAATCTGCCGTGATCAATAGGTGGGAAGCTGAAAGTGATGATCTGTGAGGTCCACAGATTGTCCCTTTTATATTTGAAAACAACTAGGTTTTATTCTCTGATAGATATTCAAAATGTAAAAATGGGTCAGTGCTACATATACAACTATAAAAATTTGATATTAAACTTTCTTAAGCAGTCCAAGAAAAGACCTCTGAAGACTCAAAGAGAGAATTACCTGAACCGCTTAGGTACCAAGGCATTTAAAGCCATAACACTCTAGATCGGAATAGAAATAAATGAGGACGTTCAAGAAACATATAGGAACCCCCAGGATGAAGTCCACAATGAGCTACAACTTGCTGAAACACTGCTGTGACTGTCCAGACCTCCTTGGGCTGAGAGTGTGCTGATCAATTAACTTAACAGTCACGTTTGGTTTTAGGACTGTGGTAGAAAGCCGGAGTACCCGGAAAGAATTTACGTACGCACAGGAAGAACACGCAAAATCCATGCAAGAAAGCCCCAGGCTGGGATTCGAACCCTGCAACAAATTTGCTACAAATTGCGCCACTGTAAATATATAAACAATCCTATAAAACTGGCAAATATATAACATTGCCATTTGTGTTTTGCGTGTTTTCGGGAACATGCAAGAAAAAGCAGAATTTATCTCCGTCTCTACGCTGATCCCTAATGATGACACGTACACACAAATTACCCTGATAAAAAAAACCTTCGAGGTCTGAAATTTTTGCATAAGAAAAAGTGTATCACCTTATTAAAACCATCACAAATACATGCCGTACAGAGAATATAAAGCGGGATGTTTATTTTCGTTTGTTTTCTCGTGAAGTTGATAAAAGAAAGCAAAGCAGTTAGTGTGTATTTTTCAGGAAGATACAGTAAATCCCGATGGACCTTGACACATTCCACTTGACACGTTTACTGGACATACCTTATAATGTTGTCCGCATATGTAAGCAGCAACTTGGCTACATCCAGGAAGACCTCGTCAGAGTTGTCACACAGTGTTGTGACCGCCGGAGACAGAGACATTTTGTTTTATAGCTTTTGGTAGAAGATGTAGCGCCAACGACTACTGCTACTTTCAAATGAGAGCTAAATTGCTTCCGCCTGGGGTCCTCGAGGAATGTGTCCCACAAGCTGCCTAACAAAATATCAGGACATTCAAAATTGCACGGAAATTGTGTTTATACTTTTAGAGTTATATTTCTAAACTATATGTGTATTTTATTTCTTAATTTTAAAACAGCTAATGAGGCAGTTTATTTTTTGTTATTAATAAAACTGAAATGGCGTCCATCATTGATACCTAAAACAAGCTAAAAACAATCAACTCTTAGCTTTTAAGGCTAGCTGCTTTAGTGTTTTTCTTCGGTCAATCGGCTTTGTTGTGGGAAATATTAAAATGTCCGCTTTATCTCTGTCCTGTCGGACAAAACTCCAACTGAATCTTCATTACAGCAGAACTCTGCTTCATAAGGCTACCTTTTGTTCTAACCAACCCACCCAGAACTCCCAGTATGGACAGCACTCTCTGAGGAGGGTTGTTATTACTGGAATAGGACTGGTGTGTCCCCTGGGCACAGGCACCGCTCTGGTGTGGGAGCGCCTCATCAGTGGCCAGAGTGGGATTGTCGCCCTGAACCCTGAGGAGTACAGGACTGTCCCCTGTAAGGTGGCTGCTGTAGTACCTAGAGGGTCAGATGAGGGTCAGTTTAAGGAGGAAACATTTGCAACACGTGCGGAATTGAACAGCATGTCCCCGGCCACCGTAATGGCCCTCGGGGCTGCTCAGCTGGCTCTTGAGGACTCAGGGTGGTGCCCCCAAAGCCCAGAGGAGCATCTTAACACGGGAGTGGCTGTAGGAATGGGGATGGTGTCACTGGATGAGATTGCTCGCACTTCCGCTGCTTTCAGGGAAAAGGGCTACAACAGAGTGAGCCCTTTCTTTGTGCCGCGCATCCTGGTCAACATGGCAGCGGGGCACATCAGCATCAAACACAGACTGAAGGGCCCTAACCACGCTGTGTCCACGGCCTGCACAACCGGTTCTCACGCCATTGGTGATGCAGCTAGGTTCATCGCACACGGGGATGCTGTTGCTATGGTTACAGGTGGGACAGAATCCTGTATCGGACCATTGTCAATGGCCGGTTTTGCCAGAGCACGCGCCCTCGCCACCAAATGGAACGACGACCCTCCGCTGGCCTCCAGGCCTTTCCACCCGGAAAGAGACGGGTTTGTGATGGGAGAGGGGGCAGCCGTGGTCCTGCTGGAGGAGCTGGGTCACGCAGTGGGAAGAGGGGCCAGGATCTATGCAGAGGTCCTGGGCTATGGGCTTTCAGGGGATGCCAGCCACATTACGGCACCCTCTTCAGACGGGGATGGAGCATTTAGGTGACTCGTTAGACCCATTTATTTATTTATTTTTGCTCAACATTGAAATTAGAAATCAAGTAGAAAGTCAGATCAGCTTTTTTACCTGCTTAATCTCCTGCTTGATGTTTCAACAGGTGTATGTCTGCTGCCCTTAGAGATGCTGCGGTCTCTCCAACAGAGGTCACCTACATAAACGCTCACGCCACCTCCACTCCCTTGGGTGACGCTGCAGAAAATGCAGCCATTAAGAGGCTCTTCCAGCACAGCACTGACAGCCTGGCTGTTTCTTCTACTAAGGGAGCCACGGGGCATCTACTGGGTGCTGCTGGGGCTCTGGAGGCAGCGTTCACTGCTCTGGCCTGCTACCACGGAGTTCTGCCCCCAACCCTCAACCTGGACCGCACTGAGCCTGAGTTCAACCTAAACTATGTTCCTTGCACAGCACAACCATGGAGGACCGAGGGCCGACGGCTCGCTCTCACAAACTCATTTGGATTTGGTGGAACTAATGCTTCATTATGTCTCAGCAGTTTTTCATGATAGACTGACTGGATGACATTTGCCTCAAAAATAATAAACTACAGTTCCACATCTTTTATGTTCTAAAATAACCCAGTATTCACTAGCAAATGTGATGTCTTTAACTGAAACTTCTTTCCAAAATGCTTTAATTCATTGGTACAGATGCCTCTGTCTTTGGGAGCGTTTTCTTGTCTTGACACAAGTAAAGAACAAGAATTAGGACTGTTAAATATTTTCAGAGTTCATGGTTGTCTTAATAACACCCAGGTGACTTCCTCCACTGCTGAGCACCGCTGTTAATGTGTCTAACGTTATGCTGTGTTTGGGTTTCTGCTAAAATGACACTGAACATGGCAACATTAGTCCAGTTTGTATTAGGGTTGTTATCACAGATGTGCTTTCTTTTCTGAAAGAACAAACTTCCAAATATGTTTAAATAAAACAGGATTAGAACCACTACCTTTGGAAAAAACACAACTTCGAATTTTTGGCAAATATCTCATGAATTTATAATAATAAAATTTATAATTTTTCCAAATTATAAATTTGGAAAAATTTATAATTTTTTCCAATGACCAAGATTTTATTTCTATTTTTAGGTTTTGAAGTAAAGAAAAGCTTATTTTTTACAAAAGGAGGATGGATACATTTTCTTCTCTGGAATGTTAATATTTATGATAAATTACGGGGGAAAAAACATATTTCAAAGAAATGTCAGGAAAAATAGATCTAAAAACATGTTACTGACACTGTCGGTCTATTGTGAAAATTTTATTCAATTACCATAAAAAATCTGCTCCTTCCTGGTAAAAAAAATTATGCAGCCACTGAAAAACTGAACTCTCTCCATATTTCTCCCTTCACCACTAGATGGCATCAGGTCACAGTTGATCCCACACGTTCCCCCTCCTTTTCTATCGATGTACAACCGCAAAGAGAACAATTGCTTTTGAACTCATAGAAGATATGTGTTCATTACTCACATCTCATTTATTGCAAAACTCTTAACAACCAAGTCCATTACAACATTATTCATAACAAACAAATATAATTTTTTTTGTCTTAGAAGTAAGGTTACCTGCAAAGTCTTAAGACTCTGACATTGACATGAAACGTCTTCGTTAGACGTTTAGCTTAGCTTCGTTGGAGGCTTAACTATAATTATATATTTTTAATAAGACCTCCTTCTGTGTTTGAGGGACATTGGTGCAAAGTATGTATTTTTAAATATTAGCTTAACATTGGGACATTGAGCTAATCAGTCATCTGTAAAAGTCAATGCTCAATACACTTTTGTTGTTGCCTAGTTGTACTGAATGAACCCACAAAGACAATCCCAGTAGAAGCTATAAGTTTTACTGAGTGAAAACTGTCTTCAGCAAAAGATATTAAGTCTGACCCTCGAAAAGGTGACTTAAAAGGCAACTGAAGAGAAGGGTCCAGACAACCACAAAGGAGTCATTGTGATGAGACACATTAGGGGAGAAGTCTGTTGGAAGGGCATGAACTGAGTGGTAGCAACAGACTGCAGCAAAGGTATTGGACAAATCCAAAGATGCTTTATACAAAGTTCAGGGGCCCACAGCAACTCAAATCTAGAATCCATGAGGCAAAATATACCAGACACACAGGGAGACAGAGTATAGGTCAAGCAATGCAATTTGATCTGATCCAAAAAAAAAATCAAAATGTAAAAATCCAGCAAGGGAGAGGCAGCGACAGAGTAGGAACTGTCCAGGTTAGATCCACAGGAATCAGAATCAGAACCAGCTGGACGGCTGAGTCAGACAATCTGACAAACAGCTGAGATGATAATCTGGAACACTGTCAGTTTTTTGCTTATGGTTATTAGTAATATTGTGATCTGAAAATAATACTATTTATAATAAAACACCTTCCTCATGTTTTCTTCAGAGTCTTTACATTCAGCCTGTTTCTGTGTTCTCAGCTTTATAGTGGAAAAAACAAAGAAATCTCCAGAGCAGAAGAGAGAAAAGGAAGGTTAATTAGAGTTGGTGTGTCAGGATCTGAATGGAAGTAGTGGTGTAAATTGTTCACTGCTCCTCCACAAAACTCTGCTCTGCAATATGCAAACACCTTTTCAGGTCTAATTATTCTGCTGGATAAGGAAGGATAGTCAGATCTGGTTTTTCTTTTCACAGATCACATGTGGGTAAAATCTCAAGTATTCTAATAAATTTATGCTGATATTTTAGGTTTTAGGGTCATTTTGTTCTATTGCTGAGGTAATACACATCTGTAAACACAGCACAAAAAGGACATTTGTCTTTGAAGGAATTTTGTATTTGTAGTAGTCTCACACTGTTAAAAAGGCAGTTCATTCCCCATTCAATAGAGACACATGTCTAAATCCCCTCCTCCATTGTCAAGTCTCACTCTGGCTGTTTAATGTCTGGTTCTGTTCTAGTTACGGTGGGTGTGTCTCCATTGGCAATGTGTGTGGGAGGGCTGTGAGAGTTGTGGAGATACTCTGATGATGTCATTTTGGACATTTACCTGTGGTCTCCTGGTCATCATGGAGTCCACCATGAACTCCACTGTGTGTCAGAGGGAGCCTGGGGAATATGTAACACCATCTGTAAAAAAAAATAATTTAAAAATCAAACAGAAGCAGGACCCTGAAACATGACAATACCAGCACATCCACCAAGGACTGACTGAGAATGAACAAGTGGACAGTTTCGGGCCTAGTCAAAGCCCATATCTGGGTTCATTTCCCAAATGGAAGTTAGGACTAGGATAAAAGTAATTTGAGAAGATCTCAGTTTTTAGTGTTTATGAACCACTTCTTTTCCAGAAACAAAATAATTATCATTAGAAATCAATAAGTGAACATTTCTTATTAAAAGATGGCAGAATTAAATTGTTAATTCTGCCATTGGTGTTTAAAAATTAATAGTTGGCCTATTAAGAGTTAATCTGAGTACTGACAGCGGTTGGGTTCTCTTTGGGATATTAACTACCTATAACTGTCTGCAGAAGCCTGTCAACAAACCTGAACTTTAACACACTGTGAGCACAAGAATCCAAATTCAGTCAAAGCCAGAACCTGTGAGCTCCTTTTCAGCACTGAGAGGCCATTGTGCTCTTCTTTTTCTGTAGGTCTGTATTTGATGAATAGTCTCTGATGAATTTAACTACATTATATAAAAACAGCCTCAGATGATGGATCACTGTACTGGGGAATATCTGTCCAGACCCATTTTTAGAGATTATTTTCTATTAACTGCTCTGGATGTCAGTGGCAGCAAATGAATAAATCAATTATTCATTTATCTTGAAATTATTCATCTATCTTCCAAAAAGGGACTAACCTGACACTGATGAATGAACCGAAGTAGCACAGAAGGAAACCTTAGCATTTTATTGAGGATTCTGTTCCTGCTCAGAGTTTCCATTTAAAGTACATCTACAGTGTGTTTTCCCTCTACACTGGCTTTAAATGAATCTCTACACATAAAAGAGAAGTGTGAAAGACAAGCCTTTTACTCTAGCTTTCCTTCAGGATTGTCAATCCACATTTCTCTCGTTGTGTCTCCTATGTCAGAAGTGGCCTTGCTCCACCTTTCCATGTCCTCCTCAACCAGCTGGTCAGAAACTATTGATTTTTAGTGCTGGAATTATGACTTAAGTTCCAGTTGCTCTTGCTTTTATTCTTTTGTACATTCCTGCCTCTCTAATTAGGAGAAATCCAAGTTGAATTACAATCGCCATGGCAACAGTCAGGGTGATATCCCTTTGATATCACCCTGTCCCACAGGGAGAACCGCTCATCACCACGTTCTAAAAATAGAGCGTCTCTTCTTACTCTGTGGCACACGCTTGATGGCCTTCATTTCTCTGCTCTGTCCATTATTGAAGCCAGCTGAAGCAGCACTTTGTGCAGCCGTACTGCAACAAAATGACATTTTAGTTGCTTTCTTAAACTGTGATTCCTGCTCTCTGGGCAGGAGTGATAAGCTGTAGGAGTCAGGTGATGACTGGTGGAAGACTTTGGTTTGAGAAAAGGAGGTTTCTTCTGACTTCTGATGTTTTTACATGAATTCACTTTTTTTAAAACAGTTTTTTTTTTCAGGTGAATAAATCAGCCAGGCACCAGTTAGGAAAGAAAACAGAAATTCACATTCTGTAAAATCCTTCCTTATTTTGTAGATGAAACAAAAACATGATTGTTCACTTGAAGAGATTCAAACTAATCCTGAAAAGATTTCATCACACCAACCATTAAAGTCCTTGACATTCTGTAAGCGACTGTCGCTACGTTTGTCCAGGAAGAGTGAACCCTGCAAGTCAATGACTTGATGCAATCTGCTGGGTTTCCTGGGATAGAAACTTTTTAAACTACTTACTTTGAATACTGCACTGTTTGATAACTAGGATCAAGTGGAATGTATGTGGAATTGAATTGGAAGGACATTTTTGCTGACGTTCCTCAAGACATCATTTGTTGTGAATTAGTGCTAAATTAAGAAAATTGAACTGAACTGAAAAATACTTCATGAAATATTCCCAATCTGAGGAAAATCAACAGTCCTCAGTCATCTTGAGTTTCTTCCAGCTCTTCTTTGTAAAGATTGCACCAACAGGTGTTGCCATTTCACCAACAGTTTGCCTTTTTCATTTTACTTCCTTTTAGTTGGTAGAAATAAAAGACTTAATGTTTTTAATCATTTAAAAATTATACAGTATAAGTCCCTTGTTTTTTTTTTCAGATTCTGTCTCTTGCAGTTGAGATGAAACATCAGATGAAAACTACAGACTTCTCCATTGACTGGCAGGTAGCTCCTCATTTTAAATAAGGCTTTCCTCTGTTCCACTCGCTTCAGTAATATAGATACGTTTGTCCATTTAGATCTACCTGTGCTTTTTACATTATCTGCAGCAATAGAATAAGTGCTTGAGTTTTTATTTTTAAAACATGATCTCTTCAGCAGTTACTTTAAACAAAATAAAAATGTGTAGATTCAATTTCTATTTACTTTAAGAAAGCTGCTTTATTTACGCAAAAATGAGAAAGAGTTTTGCAAACATTAGAAATTTGTAAAATAAGGTATTGGATAACTGTTTTAGTCCTGCTGAAGAAGTTTAGCGTGTTCTCCTTCTTTTTCCCTGCAGTGACAGAGGCAGTATGTTAGTCTTGCAGTCTGGCCTTTTAATTTTTGATGTTCAGCTTGAGCTCATCAGAGCAGACTGATGATTCAGTGAGGTGACAGCTAGGTGAGGGCCGGTCCCTGTGTAAGAGCACAACACGATGCACACTGCATCAACATCACAGATGTCTGCTCCAGTGATGACCATCACCACGTTTGGTCACTGCTACAATTTTTGCTATTACTGGAAAATGATACAGCTATTTTTGTTTTATCCATATCTGTAAAGATACATCAGAAAAAGCAACTGAAGTCAGTTTTGATAATTAAATATATTCTGATAATCATCAAGCCAGAAATCTTCCCTGATAGCATGTTTCCAGTTAAAAGACACTAAATTAAAACATACATGCCATGCTTATTTCTCGTGCCATTGTATTTTATAATTAAAATGCAACAAAACTTCTTTTGTTTTCAATTTGCTAAATGTCACAATAATGAGAGAAAAAAATATGACAGTGATTTATTTAACTATTTATTTAAAAATCACAAGTTTACACACATTTCTTTGATGGTGCTGTCTTTTTACTTGGATCAAATGTTTTGGGTTTCCTTCCACAAGCATCTTGCTCTCACATGACTTTTCAGGTCTTCCCACAAATTCTCTTCAACTGAAAAAGTAAGTTTTACTAAAAAATATATGTTTTTAGCATATTTGATTCAACTGTCACTGTGTCATGACAGCATGGTCTGAGACAGACAACCTGGGAAAGGAACCAGGGACAGCTTTACACTGTGGAACTCTGAGAAAGCTCAAACAACTTGCTAAGGTTTTTAACTTAAACAAATGAAATCATAAATATAGATGAGGGATTTATAAAATGATTTAAGAGATCTGGGTCTTCTTTAACGAGGGTCTTCCTCGTTAAAGAAGACTTGGGCTTCTTGGGCTCTAGAGGTCCCAGAACTGCTGAGGCAGTTTGGCTACAGTTAAATGAGGTATGAATTTAGATTATAAGACGACCAAGCTCATGTAAATCAATGTATGGAAATCTTTGAGAGGGCAAAAATTATCAAAGGCCACTTACAGTAAATTATTCATTGGTTCTTGGACTAAAACTGGCGGCATTTATGATACAGAAGAAAGAGAAAAAAGTGCTGCCAGCGAAACCACAGCAGGTAAAATCCTCTGTTGCCTCGTAGCAAGAAGGTCCTGGGTTCAATTCCCAGCCTGGGGTCTTTCTGTTTGAAACCTGCATTTTCCTTCAGGAAGGAGCACAAGAGAAACACTACAGAAAGGGTGTAAGCACATAAAGAACACCTCAGAATGAGTGATACCACATGGGTCCACACTCAGTGAGGAATGATCAGCAGCCTGCTCCTGTTAACCTCAGCTGATGGCTGATGATCAGCAGGTAGGACCCCCCTGGTACACCTCCACCCCCCCAGGGGGAAACCTGCAGCTCCACAGACTGCTGGTTTCCTCTGCTTTTCACACCTAAAACTGGCATTATGTCTGATTGTGACGATTCTGTATTTCCCTGGTTGCTTTTCCCTTGTGTTTCTTGTTTTCTTTTTTCTTAAGGCTGTGTTGGCTCCAGTGGCCCTTGTTTGACAGTTGTCAGACAGGCAAGCAGATTGTGAGAGATGGGAAAGACATGAAGGGCAGAGACATGGAAAGAATGAAAGGAAGAAGTCTTTGCTCTCTAAGAACAGACTGACGTTTTCAAGAGAGACAGAAACCAGGACTTCTGGAAAAAGTTCTAAAACTGATCTGACACCAGAACAGAGGACATGTTGGACAGGAACCAGATCCAGTATTCCAGAGAAAGAACTGGAACCAGTGTCATGGTTTGGGGATGATTTGCTGCAGCAGGTCCTGGTCAGCTCTATTATATCAGAAACCCTCACACCTGTTTATCCCTCTAACCAGTTTACTCAAACATAAAACATGTTGATGAAAGTTATAAATGTGTCAGATTGTACAATGCATCTGTGAAAGAAATAAAAATATACTGCAGTAATTTTTAATATACAGGACTGTGCCTTTGCAAAATACTCCTTGGACCTCTCCATATTTCCTTATATTGTGGCCACAAACGTCAGTGTACTTTATTGTCTTGAGTTCAATATTATTTATTATACCCTGATCAATGATCAGGTGGTAAAAGGGTCAAACAGCAAATAGAATGACTATTTTATTAAGAGCAATTATTTCTTAATGTGCAATTTTTCTCTTCTTAATAAATGGAAATTTCTCCTATCAAAAAAACTCAATTCCTTCTGTGACACGCTGTTTTCACCTCTACCTGTGACTTCACATAGCGCATCAAAGTGTTTGAGATTAAATCAGCCAAATCAAATTTCAACAACTGGGAACAAAACTGTTCCATTCTCTTCATTAAAATACTGCTCACAGTGTACACTACCTTTGTCCTACAATTTTTATAAAATAATTTAAGCTTTCAAAAACAACCCTTTTTTATTAGAGTGAAAGATTTTCCTAAATTTACCCAGTAACAAGCTTCAGTCGGCCTTGTTCTCAAATTACCTCAGATGGAGTGACTGAGAGAGAGTGGGCAGAGCAGACTCAACAGACACAGAACATGAGGGCTGGGTTGGAGTTTGTTCATCAAGAATTAGAGTCACGACAAAGTGGTAAAGAGAAGGAACAGTTAGAGAATAACTGGTACAGCACCCCGAGAAAAAGGGAGTTACATCTGGCTCCTAAGAAAAGCAATTTCAGAGAGGGAATGATATGGAAATACAATTCCTGAGAAAAACCAGATGAGAAATGAGACGGCAGCAACACAAATGACAAGAAATAAATTGAGCTGGAGTGTATTAGATATGCAAATATAATGACCCTGCAGAGTAAACAACTGGGATGAAAACTCAGATTTTTAACAAAACACTCCTGTAGTTTATGTTGGCTCTGTATTACATTACTGATTAGTGCATTAAGTAATAAACCAAGCTAATGCCAATATCAGAGCAAACAACTAAGTATGAACACACTGCTACTGATGAGAATTAAAGGGTCTGAGATAATGAAGGAATGTTCAACAGTTCTATTAGGGGACATTGATGGAGTTCAAAGAGGGAGATTTCATTAGATTTTCCTGAAAACGTGTATGACAGGAACCTCGCTTCTCCCTCTGCTTTCTTTTCTAACAGAACAGAAATTAATGGACAAAACTTGAAATTCTTCCTCTGACACATTACTCCTTGTGCTGTTGAAAGGCCAGAGCAGATGCTTCATTACCATAGAAACGATGGGCTCCTAGTGAAACCCCCTCTGGAACATAAACCTTCACCATATTCCATGCATCACCACGCTCTGCCCGGATCGCCTCTCTCCCTCAACACATGGATCACTGGGAGAGCGATGGCCAAGAGTCTTGGGTCTTTGTGTGACTGTGAAGGAGGATCATACAGTGTAGACATTTACTACAGGAAACCTGTCTGATCACAGTAGGGAGAAAGTTTTGCAAAGTTTGTTGGATTGTTGGATTGAAAAAGAGGATTGAGGTGAACAGTAAGCTTGGTTAGCATGAATCAAACAGGACTAGGACTATGAAGTACAGGTGATCTGGATGTAAGTAGACTGCTGGATAATTAGAGCTCTGGTTGAGGTGAACTTATAACAATATGCTAGATCGGGACCTTCTGGTGTTTTTGTTTTCCATCTTTTGAAATTTAAAGGTCCTTGAAACACAAGAATTGTGACTGGCTTGAATAGACAGGGGGAAATGTGTCCTCCTGGCCAAATCCACTACTGCAAGCTGCAGCTTCATATGGTGATCCCATCTGCATCTCTCTGGAGTCTCCACTGTGGTTTTGTCATTTTCTCTCTGCAGCATCTCTTTGTTGATCTTTGCTCATACCATCAGATCTTCATTTTTATAGTAAGATTCTTACATTTTAAGTAACATTTTGTGCATTTTTGGAATAAAGTGTGGGACGCTCAGTCTCAGCTCATCTGCACATATAATGAGATGAATCTTACATTACAGAAGCTCATGTTAAGAAGCTATTTGTATTTCCAGAGCCAACTTCAGTTGTGATTTCTGAGATCACTGTTCTTGTATTTATCTTGACAGAGTCACCGAAGCTCAAATCACTACATCAGTTAGCATGCTGCATTAGCTACATTACTTCAGCTAAAACTTGTGTGCTAACAGAAAGTTATATTCTTGCTTCAAAATGCTTAAGACAATGAAATGATACACAAAATATTTCTTAGGTTACTCTTTTGGAAGTTAAGTCTGATGGTAATCTGTTATTTTCTAATGTATACTTACCTATATATGATCAAATCTGTTTATCTGAATGTGACTGTGTTACAATGGCTCCTCCCACTAACCTCTTACCACTGTAATGGTACACTAGAGGGACCCAGAAATTCAGCCACGACACAGGAGTGAGCAGTAAATCTGATATTTATTAAAAGGCAGCTTGAACCGGGCACAGGATCGTCAGCTGCAGCACTGCGAAGGGGGGGCGAAAAGGAGAGGTTGATGACCGGAGAAATAGCAACAAAGGGATCAGTTAGCGTATGTGTGAAGGGAAACACTAACCTGGCGTTCAGTAAATGTGGGGATCGGCTGAGGAACAAGGAGTGGAGCAGATGCTGCGCTGACGCAGAGCTCGGGACGAAGTGCCTGGGGAGGGAAGCGCTGATGCAGGGCAGCGTGCCAACTTGTGGGGGAAGCAGACGAACCAAATCCAGATCCTGAATCCTAGTCAGACGGGCGGAGGTCATACACGATCGGGACAGAGAACAGAATCCGTGGGAGTGGGCGAGAGCGGAGTTACAGTAACAGGCGTGGGTCGAGATCCAGAAAGGCAATCAGTAATAGTCCGACAAGGGCGAGGCAAAAGGGACAGGTCCGAGGAACAAGGCGTGGTCGTGATTATAAGGGCGAGGTAAGAGTGCTGGAAAACTACTAGCTGAAAGCGTTCGATAATCTGGCAGCTTGGTTGTGACTGAGGGAGGTTTAAGAAGGGAGACAATTAGGGAGAAACACAGGTGCGAGGAATAACGGAAATGAGGGGCGTGACTTGGATTGGCTGAACAAGAAACACAGGGTACACTGTAAACATCACAGTACCCCCTCCTCAAGGTCCGGCCCCTGAAGGACCACCAGGCTGGTCGGGGTGATCACGATGGAAATCTCTGATAAGGGTTTTGTCCACAATGTGGCGGGAAGGAACCCATGAGCGCTCCTCCGGCCCATAACCTTCCCAGTCCACCAGGTAATGGGTGGCACGGCCCCACCTTCTGGATCGGAGAAGACGCCTCACAGTGTAGACGGGACCCCCAGCAAAGAACCGGGCGGGAGGAGGGGGTTTGGAGGAGGGCATGAATCTGGAAGTGGCAACAGGCTTGATGCGTGAGACATGGAAAGTGGGATGGACCTTCAGAGAAGAAGGCAGCTGGAGGCGGACGGCCACAGGATTCACCACCTTGGAGATGGGGAACGGTCCGACAAAACGTGGCGCCAATTTCTTGTTCTCCACCCGAAGGGGAAGGTCCTTGGTTGACAGCCACACCCTTTGACCTACAAGGTAAGCAGGAGCCGGGATCCTGTGTCGGTTTGCTGACCTGGAATACATGGCAGACGTAGTTAAGAGAGCCCTGCGGGCCTTTCTCCACACCCTGAGGCACCTCGCTGAGGCATGGGCAGAGGGAACCATGGCCGACCGCTCCTGCAAGGAAAAAACAGGTGGCTGGAAACCATAAACAGTGTGAAAGGGAGACAACCCAGTGGCACTGGAGGGAAGGGAATTGATGGCATGCTCTACCCAGGGCAAGTTCTGTGCCCACTTGGTTGGATCCTGTTCACAGAGCATGCGGAGCTTGATCTCCACTTCCTGATTAAGACGCTCAGTTTGCCCATCCGTCTGTGGATGGAAACCTGAGGAGAGGCTCACCTGGATCCCCAGCTGCTTACAAAACTCTTTCCAAAAACGAGAGACGAATTGAGGGCCACGGTCAGAGACAATGTCCCTGGGAAGCCCATGAAGTCTGAACACCTCTCTAGTGAGGATCTCACCTAATTCCTTAGAGGAGGGCAATTTCACAAGGGGAACCAAGTGTGTCATTTTGGAGAAGCGATCGACTATCGTGAGTATGGTAGTGTACCTGTTTGAGGTGGGTAATCCTGTGATGAAATCCATCGAAATATGCGACCAAGGCCGGTGGGGAACAGGTAGAGGGTGAAGAAGCCCTGCTGGGGGTCGGCGAGAAGGTTTAGCCTGAGAGCAGACCCGGCAGGCAGAGACAAACTCTTTGACATCCTTTCCCATGTTCCTCCACCAGAAGCGTGACTGGACCACTCTTAGAGTTTTGACTACACCAGGGTGGCAAAACAATTTAGATACATGGCAAAGCTTTAGTACCTCAGGGATAAGATTGTCAGGTACGAAGAGGCGTTGGGGAGGACAGCCTGGGGGGGGCCGTTGCAGTTGGTTGGCCTCCCTGACCCGATTCTCAACCTCTAGCCGAGTTACCGCCAGAACAGACTTTGGAAGGATAAATTCTTCTGAACAAGTCACTGGTTCGTTCAGGGGTTCATGAATCCTGGACAATGCATCAGGCTTCACATTTTTGGAGCCAGGCCTGTAGGACAAAGTGAATACAAAACGAGAGAAAAAGAGGGCCCACCTGGCTTGCCTGGTGTTGAGTCTTTTAGCTGACTTGAGGTACTGGAGGTTCTTGTGGTCAGTCCACACTAGGAAGGGTTCCTTAGCTCCTTCTAGCCAATGTCTCCATTCCTCCAACGCTAGTTTAACTGCCAGCAATTCTCGGTCCCCACGTCAGTTGCACTCAGCAGAGGAGAGGCTTCTAGAAAAGAAGGCGCATGGATGAACCTTATCATCCTCATACCTCTGGCTAAGGATTGCGCCAACACCAGACTCCGATGCGTCGACCTCCACAATGAACTGTCTATTCAGGTCAGGAGAATGGAGAACTGGTGCAGTGGAGAACAGGTGTTTAAGTCTTTGAAAAGCCTTTTCCGCATTAGGGTTCCACTGAAAACGAGACTTGGGAGAGGTTAGAGCATGAAGGGGTGAGGCAATAGAACTGTAATTGCGAATGAACCGCCTATAGAAATTAGCAAAACCCAGGAACCGCTGGAGTTGCTTACGGTCTTGAGGGGTAGGCCAATTCAGCACAGCGGAAACCTTGCGGTCCTCCATGGATAGCTGGTTGGGGGAGACTAGAAAGCCTAAGAAGGAAGTCTGGGACACATGAAATTCACACTTCTCAGGTTTAACAAACAGGTTATTCTGTAGTAAACGAAGAAGCACTGAACGGACATGGTTGATGTGTGAGGGTAGATCCTTAGAGAAAACCAGGATGTCATCTAGATAGACAAAGACATAAAGACCAATCATGTCCCTAAGAACATCATTCACAAGGGCCTGGAAGACTGCTGGTGCATTAGTCAACCCAAATGGCATCACTAAATATTCATAATGCCCAGTAGGGGTGTTGAAGGCAGTTTTCCACTCATCTCCCTCCCGAATACGCACCAGATGATACGCATTCCTTAGGTCTAATTTAGTAAAGATGGTAGAGCCTTGGATGCGTTCAAATGCAGTGTCTGTGAGTGGGAGGGGATAACGGTTCTTGATGGTGATGTCATTGAGTCCTCTGTAGTCGATGCAGGGGCGAAGTGAACCATCCTTCTTTCCTACAAAGAAAAATCCTGCACCAGCAGGGGATGAGGAAGGACGAATGATTCCTGCTTGGAGGGCCTCCTTTATATAGTCTCGCATGGCTTGGTCTTCAGGGACTGAGAGTGAAAATAGACGACCCTTGGGTGGGCAGGTGCCAGGAAGCAGGTTAATGGCACAATCATAGGGGCGGTGTGGAGGCAGAGAAGTGGCACGATGTTTACTGAAAACCTCCTTAAGGTCATGGTAGTCCTTGGGGATCCCTGAAAGGTCAGGGTCCTGAACTGGGGAATCCAAGGGAACTGGCCCTGGATGATTAGCAGCTTGAAGACAGGTGGACAGGCAATGAGTGCTCCATCCAAGGACCAAACCATGGACCCAGTCAATATGTGGGTTATGTAGTCTCAACCAGGTGGCACCAAGAATTAACGGAAGGTTAGGAGAGTTGATGATGAGAAAAGAGATGGATTCCTGATGGTTCCCTCCCACAATCAGTCGGACTGGCTCTGTCTCCAGCTTGACCTGGTGTAAAACATGACCGTCAATAGCCTGGACCTCAGTCTTCCGAGTACTTTCTCTTAATTTCAAATTGAGTGAGCGGGCTAACTCCGCATCCATAAATTCAGTGTCGGCTCCAGAATCAACAAAAGCTGCTAAGGAGTGGGAGCGACCACACATAGAAATCTGGGCATTGATGGTAATTAATGAAGATTTAGTAGTTGTATGTTGGTTAAGTAGAGCGCTACAGACTGAAGGAACTAACCTCTTGGAGGGACATTGCCGAAGTTGATGGTCATCACTGCCACAGTAGAAACAAAGGCCCTTCTTGAGCCTGCGCTCCCTCTCCTCGGGTGTCAGCCTGGAACGACCAATCTGCATAGGTTCTGGTTGGTCCTGGGAGGGAAAGGAAGGTGGTTTGGGCAACGATGACCTCATTGTGAGCCGGGAGGGGACTCCCAAGGATGTAGTCGGGTATAGTCGGTCGGAAGCCTTCTCTAGCCTTCTTTCATGCATCCGTTGATCGATCCGTGATGCCATGGTTTCGAGGTCAGCCAGATCCTTAGGGGGGTCACGAGTTGAGAGTTCATCTTTAATGCTTTCGCTCAGACCTTGGTAAAAGGCATCACACAAGGCTTCATCATTCCAATCACTGTCAGCAGAAAGGGTATGAAAGTCAATGATATATTCATTAATACGCCTCTTGCCCTGTTTTATTCTCCAGAGCCCTCGAGCTGCCTCTCTCTCAGGGAGGCAAGGATCAAAAACACGCGTTAATTCCTTGGAGAAATCATCAAAACTGTAACAGATGAGCGAGTCTTTCTGCCATTCAGCCGTACCCCAAATCTTAGCTTTGCCAGATAGTAAAGAAATCATGTAAGCAACCTTAGCTCGCTCAGAGGGAAAAGAGCTGGGCTGAAGCTCAAAATGAATCTCACACTGGGTAATAAAGGGCCGACATTGGCTAGGCTCACCACAGAAAACCTCAGGGGGGGAAAGACGGGGCTCCTCTTGGTGAAGAGGTAACCGCACCAGCTGAGGAGGAGCTTGTCGGGGCAGCCGAGGCACTAGGAGGCGCTGTTTGTCAACTTTGACAGCATAGACATCATTTCCTCCATATTAGCTTCCAATTTAATAATGGATTTCTCTACTGTAGCGCGCCATTCCTGTGCGTGCGATGGGTCCATAGTGGCCAGATTATACTGTAATGGTACACTAGAGGGACCCAGAAATTCAGCCTAGTCTCTGGAGTGATGAGTAAATGTGATATTTATTAAAATGCAGCTTGAAGCGGGCACAGTATCGTCAGCTGCAGCACTGCGAAAAGGAGAGGTTGATGACCGGAGAAATAGCAACAAAGGGATCAGTTAGCGTATGTGTGAAGGGAAACACTAACCTGGCGTTCAGTAAATGTGGGGATCGGCTGAGGAACAAGGAGTGGAGCAGATGCTGCGCTGACGCAGAGCTCGGGACGAAGTGCCTGGGGAGGGAAGCGCTGATGCAGGGCAGCGTGCCAACTTGTGGGGGAAGCAGACGAACCAAATCCAGATCCTGAATCCTAGTCAGACGGGCGGAGGTCATACACGATCGGGACAGAGAACAGAATCCGTGGGAGTGGGCGAGAGCGGAGTTACAGTAACAGGCGTGGGTCGAGATCCAGAAAGGCAATCAGTAATAGTCCGACAAGGGCGAGGCAAAAGGGACAGGTCCGAGGAACAAGGCGTGGTCGTGATTATAAGGGCGAGGTAAGAGTGCTGGAAAACTACTAGCTGAAAGCGTTCGATAATCTGGCAGCTTGGTAGTGACTGAGGGAGGTTTAAGAAGGGAGACAATTAGGGAGAAACACAGGTGCGAGGAATAACGGAAATGAGGGGCGTGACTTGGATTGGCTGAACAAGAAACACAGGGTACACTGTAAACATCACAACCACAGTTTATTTTCACATTAGAAGATTCATAAAACAGCAACAAATCACTGCAGATTAAAGCTGCAGCAAGTCCAGCTGTGTAAACATTCCCTAATTAACCCTAAATTAGTTTGATTCCTGCTGAGCACTAAGACCGCTAGGAAGCTTTAGTGAGGCACATTCTCTCTTGGATGAAGCCAAGCAATATCTTTCTATGTTCTTTCTTTTAATCGGAGGAACAGATTGCAGTGAGTAAAACGTGGCAATCAGAGGCCTCAACCATTTGCTTCACTTTTTAAATGGAAGATCTCATTAGACCATCCAGGATATTGTTTTAATGCCAGCCAGCTCACTGTCTTGTGTTCTCCGTCTTCTCCATGTTGGAATCAGTGTGATGGACAAAAATGAAAGGTTTGTTTTCCCTCTGTTTAAAAATATACTCAAGAAAACAAAAAAAATTAAAACATTTCCAGTTTGCTATTCATGAAGCACTGTTCTAATTGTGTTGGAGAAGCACCACTATCATGTTTGTACAGCCTCCACAAGCTGTGGAGAAATCAACACTTCTCACACAGTGCAGATGGAAAGGTTTCTCAAAACACAGTGGCTCAAACCAGAACCACCAGCAAAGGAGTGGATCACTTTATAATGAACTACCTGGTAGCAACCAGAATCCATCAAACTGTAATAATCATTTATGGTAGTTTGAGATAAATTACAGTACAAGCAGGAAATGCATCAACAAGGAATAAAATTAAGTCACAAGTCCTTAAATAATTGAAGAAAATGAGAAAAGTACCCTTCACAATGCACAGATTGTTGTCTCAGTGTTACTCCAACAACATGAGAATGTATACTAAGAGGACTGAGGGGAACCAATGTCCAAAGAGCGTTAGAACCAACAACCAGGACGACACGGCAGAGAGCCTCCAAGACCAAACATGTAGAAGTCCACCTGTAACCCCATCTTTACCATCTTTGTGTCTGATTGGGACAATTGGTAGACGAGACCTGAAGTGTTTTCCAAAATGGAGAGTCTCATGTAAAATCAACATTTTTCATCTTCTCTTAATGTTATTCACTCATGGTTGCTTTGATACTTTCCTGCATATTTGAGAAATCCTTGAATCTCCCGCAGCGACCATTCAGCTGCTAGTTCCTGTAAAAGGAACTCTGAACATGTCAGCACAGCAAGACATTTTGGACAATGTCATGCTCTTGTCTGTTTTGTATCTGTTTTGGACGTGGCCCCTTCCTGTTGCAACATGACTGTGAACTAGGCCACAAAGCAAAATCTATTTTCTTTGAAGCAAATAGTTTGGATGAGTTTGGTGTGGAAGAACATTACTGTTCTGTAAATGACTCTGGATCTCCAGCTTACAGATCAGCTTTGAGATGAATTAAGGCAGCTTAACCAACACTTTTACTGATATGGTCAGATATAATGATGTCCTCTCTTCAGAAAGCAGCTCAAAGCAATTGATTCCGACGGTCCACATTTGCATGTTCACATGAAATATTTTTTATTACAATTTTATTTAATTTATAATTTATTATTTCTAACACCAGCAGCTGTATCTCTAGTCCAGGTGTTACGTTATGAGGAACAACGATGGCAGCACACAGAATTCAGGCTGAACTCAGCTGTGAAAAAAAGAGGAATTCTTGTTAACTCACAGTCTGTAAAAAATTGTTTCAGAACGTACTTTATCAAGAACATCCTGCTTAACCTGGCACAAATATAGAGGAGTTACAGGAGCACTATGCATCATGAAGAAGAGCCAAGAATCCCGACCTGATACTAAGAATGGGAGGAGAAACATTTCCATGCTGTTCTACTGTCAGTTTTTGTTCCACTGCTGTGTGTGTGTGTGTGTGCGTGGGTGTGGGTAGGTGTGTGTGTGTGTGTGTGTGTGTTACCCTCAGAGGCAGCAGAGGATCCAGGACCCCATCTAGTCTCATTCTGCATAAATAAAGAAATAAAAAGTGACCTGTGGGAAGATCCCATCTATTCCTGCTAATACCCAGTCACTGCTCTGTGTCTCTCCCTGGAGTGTCGATAGGGAGGGACAGTTAATGAAGCATCTGATGTGGTCTCTCTTGGACTCGGTCAGTCATTGTCACGCTATTCAATGAAAAATGCACATTCTGGCAACTGTGGCTGCAGCATTCTGCTTCGTCTCTCTGTGGCTACAACTGGCCAAGCATTTCCCCGTCAGAGCAGCCTGCATCGTCTGGGGGGTCCCACAGGCTGACAGGTGGCATGTTCTTGGCTCCATCAAGAGATCAGAGATACAAACAGAAAACAGCCAAAGAAAATGACTTATTACAGGAAGTGTGAGCAGTGTTACAGACGTAATACATGCAAGCAAGATTCCTGCTGATAATTACAGCTTTCTTGCACGAGTTTCTAACACACAGCCGGTTGGTTAACAGGCGCCATGACTGCACCGTGTCAAAACAGCACCCTGCAGCTGCAACACAGAGATTTTCTTAACACCTCATGTAATCAAAATCAAAATCAAATCAAACTTTATTTGTATAGCACATTTCAGCAACAAGGCATTTCAAAGTGCTTTACAGCAAATCAAACACAGAAACACAATGCAACATAGAATCAACAATAAAAACACAACATCAAGTCAGATTCCATCAATAAATTTGCAACTGATTACGTTTCAAATACAACTCTAAACAAGTGGGTTTTTAGTTGAGATTTAAAGGAAGTCAGTGTTTCAGCTGTTTTACAGTTTTCTGGAAGTTTATTCCAGATTTTTGGTGCATAGATGCTAAATGCTGCTTCTCCTCATTTGGTTCTGGTTCTGGGGATGCAGAGCAGACCAGAACCAGAAGACCTGAGAGGTCTGGAAGGTTGATACAACAGCAGCAGATCTTTAATGTATTGTGGTGCTAAACCATTCAGTGATTTATAAACTAACAACAGTATTTTAAAGTCTATTCTTTGAGCTACAGGGAACCAATGGAGTGACTTTAAAACTGGTGTTATGTGCTCTATCTTCCTGGTTTTAGTGAGAACGCGAGCAGCAGCATTCTGGATCAGCTGCAGCTGTTTGATTGATTTGTTGGACAGACCTGTGAAGACGCCTGTGTCTTCACACAGTGAAGATAAACGCATAGATGAGTTTCAATGTTTATTATGAGATCCAAATTAAGGTTTCTACACCTGAAATTGACAAAAATTCAATACAGTTTTGGTGAATAATCTAAAAGAAATGTTTCCAAATATTTCTACTCCATACAGCTCTTTTCATCAAAAGTTTAATCAGACCTGATGCCTTTTCCTCACATCTGTCTTATGTGTGAAAAGAATGTGGTGCGACTCTGCTAAACAGTGTCAGTGACACAAAGAGGACATCAATGCCATGACAGAATGTGTGACTGACTATATAAACTTTTTTTTTGGAGAACATCATCCCCAGTGAATGTGAGCAGTTCAGCTTTCCTTTGATGACCTAGTAACAAAGCCTGGATCACCAGCGACCTGAAAGAACTGCAAAACAAAAAAAGGTCTTTCAGGGAGGGATGGGTGAGCTGAGGGCTGAAACAAAGAAACTTTAAGTAAAGATTAGAGACAGGATGGCAGAGTACAGGAAGAACTTGGAGAGCATATTACAGTGGATCAATAAACCCTTCACCAAGACAGAACATTGTATCTTTCATCATTAATAGAGAAGAAGAATAACCCTAGGATTCTTTTCAGTGCAGTTTCCAAACTTACAGAAAGTCATATCACTGACATGCCATCAACCCCCCAGCTTTTAATGACTTCATCGAATTATTCTTAAATAAAATTGATTCTACTGAAAATCAAATTGTTGGCATAAATTTAATCATGATCAAGTGTTGATTTAAAAAACATTCTCTGATTCATTCCGAAATATTTCTAAGACGTTTAGGATTGGATTTATGGCTGAGGATAGACATGATGTTATTATACAATGGTTGGAAATATAAGTAGAAAACGTTCAGTGTAGTGTGAAGTGGAACATGTTAAAATTTTTGTCTTGTTCAGGACAGTAAATATTCTATAGAGATTCGTCTTTGATTATTGAACACTTTTGAAAGTTATTTATTAATCATGGGCATAATCTTTTTCTAAATGCATAATGGGAAAGTAGCAAGGAAGAAAGGGAGAAAGGAAGGAAGGAAGGAAGGAAGGAAGGAAGGAAGGAAGGAAGGAAGGAAGGAAGAAAGGGAGGAAGGAAGGATAGAAGAAAGGATGGAAGGACGGTAGGAAGAAAGGAAAAAAGGGAGGAAGGAAGAAAGGGAGGAGGGATGAAAGAAAGAAAGAAAGGAAGGACGGAAGGGAAGAAGGAAGAAAGGAAGGCAGGAGCATCAATGAAGTTTCTGGAGCACAGATTCAGAAGTACAGTAGATATTGAACATTTATGTTCTTTCCTTTTCAATCCTGTTTCCTAGCAAGAAAGAAAATGAAACCAATCTATAGATGCATTACAACAAAATCAATAAAGGCTGCTGTGAAAGGACCCATACAATCAGTTTGAAATGCCAACGACAACAATGAGTGAATATTAATTGTACATGAAAGCAGCAGAATCTTTGAAAGAGCCAAGCCAGTCTCACTGAGGTCATATTTTGTCAAGTTAGATTGCATCACTTGCCATCTTGACAGCCTACTGACCCCCTATGTGGGGCCGTCATGCAAAACCCGACTGGGCTCCTTATAGTAGGCAACCATGTCAAGAGCTATTAATGTAGAACCCAGGAAGGGAGAGCACAGCTGCAGCTGTCAGTGCAGGCGATGTGGGGACGATTACACTGAGTACCAGGGGAGGCAGCCTGCAGTGTGTCGGTTCTGACCCGGTCCAGAGCCTCCACAGGCTTAACATGTCTTCATAGCAGCATGTTCCAGATTGTTTTAATAGTCTGGGAGAGCTTTTGCTTATTAGTGCCATCAATGTTTCTGAAGCTATCAAACTTTTAGTACAGAAAGCATGTAAGAGTACGCTCACTGAAAACTGGAACCAGCAAAGGAAAGCTGAACTGCCAGATTCCTTCCTTACTGCTGGAGTTTTCTACAGTTATTTCCAATAACATGCATGGAGTTTTGTTTAATGAGTGAAAACGTCCCCTCAGAATTATTATTATTATTATTATTATTATTATTATTATTATTATTATTATTATTATTATTATTATTATTATTATTATTATTATTATTATTATTATTATTATTATTATTTAAATGACAGATCCTAATGCAACACAGGTACTTTACTGCAGCATGTTTCAGTACTGCAATGTGTTAATTAACTGTGACAGTAAAGGTGTGTCTGTTTCCATCAGAGGGAATAATCCTGAGATCCTTCCCAGATGAGATGAGAAGATCAACAGGTTAAATGGTTGAAAAATCCTCTTTTCTTTTCATATGTAATTGCTGCATAATAAAAGCCCATTCTTAGCCTGCATACCAAGTAACTTCAGCTGCAGACTCTGAATTATCCATTCATTCACCATGCAACTGTTTAGAAAATATATGACTTTATAGTCTCTTTCTTCATAATGCTAATAAGCTGCAGAGAAAATAAAATCCTGTAAAGAAAAACATTTTTCCTCATGCTGAGGAGGAAAACTTTTGTCTAAGGGGAAAACAGTTTTCAGCAGATGTCCAACTGGGCTTCAGGAGGACAGTCCAGACCTGGCCCAGAGCCTCCACAGGCTTAACATGTCTGTGGAGGCTCTGGGCCCCTACTAGGCTCTGGCCCCCTGGCCGCACTTTGGACACCCCTGACCTACTGCATCCAGTCATCATCTGATTTCTAGTTGAAAGGACCAGCACAACTTTCACCCTGTGCGGTAACCACAAAATCCAAGTATTAAACTCTTCTGAAGGTTTCCACGTACAGAAACATGTGCTAACTCAATAGAATGTGCAAACCTAATATACAAATAGCACACAAACAGGATATTGCATCAGCAGAATGAGGCAGGGGCAATACATTCATTCAGGAAGGAATGAACTTATTGCACATTCACGAATATGCAAAACAAAATAAAGTGCTAATTTGATTGATTTTTAAATGTTCACTGTTTTTTGAACTACATTAAACGTTAATTTAAATGAAATTTATTATTATTATTATTATTATTATTATTATTATTATTATTATTATTATTATTATTATTATTATTATTATTATTATTATTATTATTATTATCATCATAATACCTCCAGCATAATGACATTCTAGTTCATCTTTCCTTCATAACCACTCTGCTCTCTGACACTCAACATAATGAGCACAAGAAGAATCCTCATTAAAGAGGACACGGCATGCCATTTCTTTTGCTCATGTAATTTAGCACTTCTTATGTTGAATCTCTGCAGATTAGGCCCCTTATGTATAATTATATTCTAATATATCCTTGTATATAATTTAAATAGATAAATTACAGATTTATCTGTTTAACAATATAACCTCAACTGAACCACAATTCTTAGTTCTCAGTTTGTTTTTTTTCCTATGAAATTAAGCTTTCAAATCATAACATTAGTAGTACCAGAATCTGAAAGAACTTAGTGTTTCCCAGTCAGAGAACCATTGTGTTTATTGCTGCTCAAAGGTCAACATTTTTTTCTTCGTCCAGAACTTCCTCACCTGCAGGCCATCTGTCTTTAAAAGAAGTCTGCACAAGTTGCGTGTCTTTTATTTTGTGAGATTGATCCCTGAAACCTGGCTCAGAGTAAGTAAATTTAAGACAAAAGCCTATTGTGCTGTCACTGAAAGAACTGCTCTGATTTTACAAAATAAAATAAAGTAAATAAAATCATATTCAAAGTTGATTCAAATTCATAAATACTTTCTTAGTCCCAAAAGGAAATGAAGTGTTGTTGCAGCTCATTAATTCAGATACTTCAAAGAGTTATTGAAGACGGTGATAGACCATACCTTAGACCATAGATACCCTGTAAATCCTTCATTTCCCATTGAATATTAAGCCATGCAGTTCAGCCTGATGTCTATGTTACCAGTAGGTATGAATGTGAGCATAAATGGCAGGTTAGAAAAGAATAGAATAGAATAGAATTTAACTTTATTGTCATTGCATTGTCACAAGTACAAGCAATGAAATGTAGTTTGCATCTATCCAGAAGTGCTATACAGGATATAAATATTATAAATAGGTTAGTGTTCATATCAGCGCTTTGATTGACTGTGAAGTGTCAGCTGGGACTGATTCTTGCCCCTGAGGACCCACTTACTGTTAATGGTTGTTTATGACAAAGCTTTTAATGAAGATAGTATGTCACTGCAGGAGCTTCAGACAATGTATCTACAGTCTTTCCTTTTAAGAAGAAAATGGACTTGATACGAAGCTCATGTCTTATTCTTTTTATTGGAATAATTTCCCCTATAAAATAAAAAAACAGCTGACTCTAATGTCACAGGTCATTTTGTTACAATTATACTGATTTAGTCTGATGATATTAGTATAAGATTAGCACAACATGTGGACTTGTTGGGACTAGGGGCATCAGAAATCAATGTAATGGAGAAGTGGGAAGCTTCAGTACAGCAGTTGTCACCTTGTATCATTTAAACAGTAATCTGACAGACTTGTCTCTTTAAATAAATATCACACTTGATGGGAACCTTTGCTGTTGCTTTGGATTCAGGGCCGTAGGGCTGAGGATCTACATGAACGATCACACATTATAATGTTTCTTGTGGTGGACAGACCTTTGTGTTCAACAGTGCTCAGTGATCAGCTCCTCTTCTGTTTCCATCAATTCTTTTCCTTTATTTCACTTACATTGGCTCATTCTTACTCTTATTTAGCATCACATGATTCCAGGCAGGAGCTTCTGTGTTGTACAGACGCAGAAGACTGGTAGGTAATGAGGCGGTGTTGCTCTTCTCTGGAAAGTCTTGATTGGTTACTAGGATTGAACCTCTGGAGTCATTCTGGGTAATTATTTCTCAATTTTGTCTCAAGGTTGTCTCTAGAGTTAAAACTAAACTAAGTTGAGTGCTTCACCTTTCCTCCATCAGAGTTATGGATGTTCAGTTCTGACCAAGGACTGTTGACTAGAACTCTCAATGAAAGCAAACTTGTAAAATAAACATCTCAGTCTCTCTGAGCATTGTCTTCATCCCTGGAGATTTTTGTTCTTGTTTGACATTCACTGGTGATCCAGGATTTGTAATTAGGGAGCCATCGCACTGTTCTGGTGGGGATGGTGTTGTCCATACCGGAGTTCATACAGTCAGTCACACACCCTGTCGTGGTTCTCTCCATGTGGCTGGCACAGACTAATCCAGTCTGCAGCCAGAAAACATCACTGCATGGCTCCTTCACCTTCATATTAACACATTCTCACAGTTCTCTAATTTACATGGTGTCTCTGAATAAAGGATGTTGGGGACAAAGCACTGGGGTGTTGTGTCTGAACTGATGGGGTCACATGACGTCTGTCGACAACAGCTGAAGGTACAATGGTAAGCAGTTGCCTAAATAAAACTGGTGAACTCTCTTGGTAAATAATATAGATGGAAACGCAATGCTAGGAGTTCAGTAGAGAACACACTCCACAGTAACATGTCCTGGATGAGACCATGTGTTGTTGACGAGCATTGCTAATCCACCTCCTTTTCTTATGCTGCTGCTCATAGTCAGGAAACCTGGCAGAGAGACACTGGAGTCTGGGATATGATCCTGCAGCCATTAAACACAAGAGGCTGCATCAGGGATACTCTGTCTGAGTCCTTATGAGGGCTTGGAGTTCATCCAGCTTATTAGCCAGTGATTTCATATTACCCATTATAATTAATGGAAGAGACCGTCTCAACTTCCTCCTGCTCTCTCTCCTCTTTGATTTTGCTCTTCATACATGATGCTTCATATTTTGTTTCATCACATAAAATCCCAATAAAATAAATTGAAGATTGTGCTGTTTATTTTACTTTACTTTAAAACTAAAATAAACAATGGAAAATTTCAGCTGGTATGTAAACATTGCATATCTAAAACTAGGTGAATATTATAATGAGCTATAGCTCACATAAAAACCGTTTTAATGATTTATCTCTCCTCTGGTCCCCCTCTCTATGCGATGCATTACATTATAATTATCTCCAAGTTGCGGGAATACTGACCTCTCGGTGAAAGCAGGTAAATGAAACTGACTCGGCTGCTATTATCTGCCTCTTAACATCAGTGGAGAAGCACTAAATGATGTGAGCTGCAGCAGGGTTTGGTCCTCTCACTCTGGAATATCAACTCATCTTGTGCTAATGATGTTTTCACGGATGCAGTTGTGATAAATGAACAGTTCAGCTGAAACACAGGGAACATCTAACAGAGTTGCCAAAGCCTTACTAAGCATCATGATGAGCAGACTGTTGTATTATGATAGAAACATCTTCAGACATTGTTACAAAACCAAAAGGAGAAATTAAGGTGTCGTTTTCATTTGTGGCAAAAATGGAATCACA
Organism: Gambusia affinis; assembly: GCF_019740435.1. NCBI lineage: Eukaryota > Metazoa > Chordata > Actinopteri > Cyprinodontiformes > Poeciliidae > Gambusia > Gambusia affinis. The sequence goes on from NC_057881.1 coordinate 24,792,937, forward strand.
GATGAATAATAATCACTCGTGGTAGACGTCTTTGTCTGAGACTGTAAACCAGTCAGAAAACTACATGTGTTTTTCTGTGTTTTGTTTTCTTAAAGCAGGCAACATAAAGTTAGCATGTTAAAATGTACATCACAGCACAGGTAGACAGTTAACAGGGGGAAGGAGTTTCTGCCTTAAAAAATTGGCAGGAAAACTTACATTTGGATGGAAAACAATATCCGTTGGACAGATGAGACCAAAGTTGACACGCTTGACAATAATGCAGAGAATCCTGATTTTAGAAAACCAAAACCACACACCTCAAACCAGCTGTCAAGCACAGCGGCTGGCTGATGATTGGACCAAAGGAATGTTGAGTGTCATCCAGCTTTCTTTTCAACAACATTTTAAATTGGGTTATTATAACGCTGAATTAGTGTTTTTAGAGAAGTGGGCATAAACTTACTAAACATACCCCACAACAACAAGACAGACTGATAAAGTCAAACAGAAAATTATTATTTTGAGTTTCTAATTCTATTGGGGTTCCAAAAGAGCTTCAATCAATTATGTAGAACTTTTTTGCACAACTGTTGAATAATACTGAGGATACTTACACTTAGTTTTTTTTATGTTGGTTTCTTATGTTCATAGTGCAAAGACCATCAACCTAAGTGGCAATTCTACAAACCTGGAAGCAGTCTGTATTATTGACCTCTGTGTTTGAAAGAGTCTTCCTGCTCCTTGGTTTGTACACAGAAGTTCTCATTCAAGAGTTTGAAAGTAGCATGGAGAACACTGATAAAGGAGAACAGAAGAATGTGGGAGGGAGGAAAGGAAATGACAGGCTTTTAACTTCTAGAAATGAGGCTGTATGACATTAGAAACAGTGTGAGACTGGGAAGCAGCGGGAGGAAGGAAACTGAGAGGTGGTAACTAATAAACACAGAGAGGAACAATGTGAATAAAACAGAATGCAGAACAATCAAAACTGGAGCTAAACACTACTGCTATAAGGAAATGCAAACCAGTGTAAAAGAGCAGATACACAAGAAAAAACAAGCAAACTGAACCCAAAGTATTGAACTGGATACTGATCACCCCGAACAACAATAATCAACAAACGAAGAGGTTGATCTGTGTAAATCAGATGTTCACTTAGAACAGACCTGGGCATTTTAAGGCCCGCGGGCCAGATATGGCCCGTTGGGCATGCCTGTCCGGCCCGCGTCCCCCCAGTCAAAACAAAACACCGTATTTTCGTGTGCATGCGACACAGCTGTCTTTTATTTTGAAACACCGTTTATGAATACGTACGTAAATGCTAACGCACAGCAACAGGTGATGCTAGCAGCCGAATACACGATCCCCACAAAATGTCATCTCACGGTAAAAAAAAGAAAAGTTGATTCCGAATTCTGCATTTTTAACAAGGCATGGACAGCGAAATATTTCTTTATTGAAGTCAAAGGCAAGGCCGTGTGTTTAGTTTGTGGTGCGCAGGTGGCTGCGTTAAAGGAATATAATATCCACCGTCACTATGTGACCAAACAGAAGAGATACAAGAACTTTTCAGAGAAAGAGCACGTCACTGAGTCGTCTGTACTCGTAGCCAAGTTGCAAGCTCAACAAACACTTTTTACAAAACGCCTGGCATCTAGAGGAGCTGCAGTCAAGGCAAGTTTTGTCATATCCCACAAGATTGCTAGGAAGAGCAAACCTTTCTCTGACGGAGAGTATATTAAGCAGTGCTAATATGTCCTGAGAATAAAGACGCTTTTGAGAACATCTCCCTCTCCCGCCGCAAACGTAACGAGAAGGATTGAGGACATCGCGACGAACCTGGTGCTGCAACTGAAAGACAGCGTGAATGATTTTGAGTACCGGTATTTTTCCCTGGCTTTGGATGAGAGCTGTGACATACGGGACACTGCCCAGCTGCTCATCTTCGCGCGGGATCAATGCAGAATTCAGCATCACGGAGGAGCTGGCAGGCATGCGGTCAATGAAAGGGACAACAACAGGGAGTGAGCTCTTAGTAGAGGTAAATGCGTGTCTGGAAAGCTTGGGTCTGAACTGGGACAAACTGGTGGGCCTGACAACAGATGGGTGTCCAAATCTCACAGGAAAAAAAAGTTGGTTTATTAAAGAGAATCCAGGACAAAGATACTTGAAGCTGTCTATTCCTTGTAGTATTTCAGTTTTGGTTCTTACAAGTTTTCAAGTCATTACAGTTTCATTTTGTAATTACATTTTGTAATGAGTTATTTTAATGTTGCCTAAAGTGTTTATTGTGTGTACCTCTTTAAGTTTCTGCTGCATTTAAAGTACTTTGTGGTACTTGTTTTCCCATTCATTTGCATCTGATTGGAGGTACTTTTGTGTTAGTCCTTCAAGTTGCAGCTCTGCAGGTTCGTCAGGCTTTTTCCAACACTTAAAACCATTTATTGCTCATATATGCAGTTGATCAGTTGATTAATATAACACACACCATTTCAATTGTGGAGAGATTAAAAAGTTAAAAATAAATTCACATGTGATATTTTTTTAAACTATTAATTTGATAGTATTAATTCTTACTTCAGCCAAACCACAAATTAATTTTTATTAATATTTACTGAATATTCTTCTTAACAAAAGAATATGATTTAAATATTTTATTACAACAAGAGGTATGAGAAAATGAATAATGAGTCAAGATTAAATTTGAGTCATTGCTGGATCGGCCCTCCAACATATTTCAGATTTTTCATGCGGCCCCCTGAAGAAATTAATTGCCCACCCCTGACTTAGAAGGTCTGGAAGGAAATGACCCTGAAAATGACAAAGTATTAGAAAAGCAATTATTAGAGAAGCACCAATATAAAAGGTTTTAAACAACACTGACATACAATATTCATACAGCTGCCATTGCAGTACTTCATATTAATTACCAGTACTATATACAGTATGTTATATATAAGTCGCTACACTTTGAACAAGGTGTTCATCTGGACAACAGCCTGGACTGGAGACACAACAGTGAAACGTTTGTAAGAAGGAACAGAGCAGACTGGACTTCTTAAGGAAGCTAAGATCTTTCAAGGTTAGAGGCATCTTTAATAACCTTTAATAAGCTATAATCATTTAATTTCCCTTTGGGATCAATAAAATATTCTTGAAATTGAATTGAAAAAGCAACCTCACCACCCACATTGCTTCTCTGCTTCAGTTACACAAAGCAGATCCTGTGCTGCATCACAATCACTGTCACAAGGCTTACTAGATAGCTACTATATATTTTTTAACTTGACTTGCGAAAGTCTATCTTAAATTTGTTATTTAACTATTCTATCTATCCACATACAGCTGTGGAAGAAACAAAGAGTCCACTGCACTGAACCCCATTGAGAACCTCCAGGTTATTCCACCAAATATTGATTTCTGAACTCTTCCTGAGTTAAAACATTAGTATTATTGTTTCTAAATGAATATGAACTTGTTTTATTTGCATTATTTGATGTCTGAATGGGCTGCATCTTTTTTTTGTTATTTTGGCCATTTCTCATGTTCTGCAAATAAATACTATGTTTTTGCTTGGAATTTCAGAGACATGTTGTCAGTAGTTCATAGAATGAAAGAACGACGTTCATTTCACTCAAACATAAGAAGTCAAATCAGAGAAACTGATCATTTTAAGTGGTGTCTTATTTTTTTCCAGAGCTGTAGAGAAAGCACACTTTAAATATGCTAAGCTCAAAAGTTCTCCATAAGTAAACAGAACATGATGAGTCTGATCATATAGTATCTACCATTTGATCAAAGTGTTTCAGGATTGGGCCAAGTGTCCTCTTCTGTGGAAACCAAAATATCTGTTTGAAGAGATTCATGCAAGAAGTGCCACATGCTGATTGATTCTACCCTAAACCCACTGTGAACTAAATCAGTGCTTCAGCTTGGCCTGTCATTGTTGACAATGTCATTTTGAATTTGCTGGATTTAAGAACACCTTGGGTGTTTCGTCGTGACAGCTGCTTCGGCTGAAAGCTCAGCCTGGTTGTCTTTGTCATACGGTGACTTCATGAACGAACCCCTCCCTGTCTTGCCATTCAGTCCGATGCGGTGTTTCATAGTGTGAGGTATGGACTAAAAGATGAGAAAGCGCCGAGCTACTTCTTTATTAGGAGGTGGAGGACACCTGAAGCGCAAGGCTGCCATCACAGCTTTCAGAACATCCATGTGAAGAAGAGCGTTTTGCCTCAGCTGTTAGAGCCTGACAGCAGGTGAGCGGTCTTGTGTCGCCTGTTGCTTCTTGTCTGTCTCTGCTTTGCTGTTCTCTCCCGTCTGTGGTTTCTCAGATGCTTGTGTTGAAGAATTGTTTCTTGAAGCCCGAATCTGATCTGATGACATTGCATGTTTCTAAATCTGATGTCTGTTTTTAAACAACTTGGCATTTCTGCATTTAGCTCGCGTTTCACCTGGGCAACTAAAGGCTTTTATTTTTGGGTTGTCAATTCGAGTTTGATGCGTGATGTTTTCATGGGGATCAGCGGACCCGGACTCCATAGGAAAAAAAAATACAATTGTATTTTTATTTTTGTGCCTTCTTAATAATCCAACATTTTGATTCTTGTCAACTAATTATCTGAAAAGAGCAACGCAACTGCATGCATTCGGCGCTGATTACCATCAGAATAAACACGTTGCCTTTGCACAATTTTAACTTCCACCTGGCTTTAGCCGCAGTTTCTTGGCGATCCTTATTCGGCACAGCTCACCTAGGAGGGTGGCAGCGTCCGATACGAACCATCCACAAACGTGCAGATATTATTTAAATAAGATGTTACAATTTGTGTTTTCTTACGACGAATTGAAGGGAATTTTTTATAAAGCAGTGAACCTAATTTCAAATGCAGTTTACCGTTAGAAGTGTGTCTGTGTAGAGCGAATTTGAAGAAATTAGTCATTTTTTAAATGAAGGGCTGCATGACGTTGTTTGCCAAGCTTCAGTTCCAACTACATTCGATTTGGTGAATAGGAACGCAGTGTCTGGCAGGTGATTGTTCTTATTCTCATCAGTTTACCTCTGATGAAAGCCTCTTTCTGCTCCTTATCACTCAGTCTGTAGTTCTGAGGGAGCGGCCAATGCATCAAATGCATGCGGCAGTTAAAGAGGCATGAAGGCGGCTGTGTCCATGTCAGACTGCAGGTGGATGTTCCAGGAATGTTACCGCTGCATGCTGCTCGGCAAGGAATGAGATTCTTTCACTTGGACCTGGACATTTCATTGAGACGATCACAGCCACAAGGCGGGGACCTGTCTGTTGACGGATGATGTAAACCACTACAATACATCCACTGCCTTTTCGCATTCATGTGTGTGCAGAGAGCATTATGTTTAAGGGTTGCATGTAAGTGCTGTTGGTCTCTTTATGTTTGTTAGAGTGTAATCTTATTTAGCCCAAAAAGGGTCAAATCTGAGACAGCACGTGAAGAAAGGATGGAAATAATTAATCACTTCTGTTCAATCAGAGGATATTTTTATTTTTCAGAAAATAGAAAACAACCATGGAAAATGATGGGTGTACGCAGCATACAAAACCGTTTCATCTATGGTTATATTTTTTCCTACATACCAACTTAAAAACTGCAATGAGAGAAGATGCACTGAATAGAGTTTTGTGTTTATGTTTTTACAGTTAATTTTTTTTAATTACAATTAACCTAGGGGAGATGCAAGATTCCCACAGTACAGGCGTTACTGGAGTAAAATAGCACAGATGGTAGAGACAAATCATGTCTCTACCATCTGATCAAATGGCTTTTGTTTAAAACAAGAGCATCTCCTATTACTCTGTTTCTGCTAAAATATGATGCTGTGAGTCCAGTTATGTTTCATGACAAGGTATTAGATATTGTTATTCTCATATTTATAGATTTATTTTTCTACATCAACTCTAGTTAGTGAGATGCAGTGAGAATAAACTAAAACAAAATATCACATTTCAGCTTTCAGCAGTGATGGAGAAGTAAAGCATGGAATAAACACTAAGTTCATTTAGTAGAAGCGTCTAAATTGGCATTTTAAATACTGATTAAACTGAGTACTATAACTTCCTGCTGTTCTACTCTTTATACATTTATCTGGCTAATTGGTAACCAGAATATTGATCAGTTACCCAGCCTGCACTCTATGTGAAGAGATATTTCTTCACACTTACCTAAAAAAGCAAAGGTCAGTTTCCACACAACGACTTTCTAAAGATCAAGTCTTCTTTCTTGTAAACAAGAAAAATGAGAGCAGTGTTGCCAGATTGGGCGGGTTTCTGCCCTACTGGGCTTTTTTTCAACACATTGGACCTGGACAAACAGCTTTGGGTGGGTTGGTATAATTTGGACTGTTTGTCAAAACATTTGGCAGGTTTTTAGGAAGTGCATATTAGAAAATTCTGTTGTAATTGTTGTGTGGCAGAAATACCCAAAACTTGTGAATTCTTATAAAATGTAAAATTTCTCAGTGAGATTTTTATATGGATTAATTGCAGTCCAATTAATTTCTACAGTTCTTTTGAATATCTAACCTTTAGAGTTTCATATTCTGTCATGTTGGTGTGGACAGAGGACCCAAGTGAAGACAGCCTACAGATGAAAAAAAAACAACTTTTATTGTAGAAAGTAACAAATATAAACAAATATTGAGGACACAGAGGAAAACACCAGAAACAACAGAGATAACTGGGATCACAATGGAAAGATGGAGAAAATAATGGAGGGTAATTCCGCCTCCCCACAAGATGCCGCTCTGGGCGGTTTCTCATGTCGCCAATATCAGAAACCGCCACTGAACACAAGGGATAAACTAAAACAGCAACATCTAAGTAAGTGAACAATAAAGAAATCTGAATGGAAACCAGAGTACAAACAACTGAGGATTATAACACCTCCAAATTGCAAATCACTAAAACCAATTCTACTTGTTGTTTTGTCCCACCCATCCAGGTCTTACACTCAATTTTTAAATCAGTTCTGATTTCTGATTGGATTTAGCGACACTGAAAGGAATGTAACTCAATTTTTAAGTTGCAAAATATCAAAGAAACACACCACAGATGGCAGAAGTTTAATAAAAAAAAAAAGAAATACCGGTAGCTGTTTTTTGTTTTTCTAGGTTTTCTTTCATATATTTATATTTTTGTTCTGAAATATGTGGCAAACAAGCAAAACAATATGGAATATTTAAGAAATCATTTTTTTAACACAGTGTGCCAGAGTTAACTTATTCAACCTTCGTTTGTGGTGAGCATCATAGCAATGTCTTTCACCTAATGAATTTAATTTTGTGTTATTTTAATAACAGGGATATTCCTGCCCTCACATATTTAACAATTGAGCAACCTAAAGACAGATCCCAGTCTTATGTGATCATTTTCATGACCACCACTACAAGGTCGTAGAGGTCACAGTGTATGTGATGCGTCCACCCTGCTCTGTAATTCATGCCACCAAGGCGACGGGGTAAAAACATGCAGCGGTGTACAGAAGCAGAAAGATAATGATTCCTGACTGCCAGCTCCTCCTGTCAGGAGAAATGCAAACATTTTGACTGAAAGCAGTTTTGAGGCAGCAGGTAAAAACATATTTCTTCAGATTCTTTCCATTTCTTTAGTAGCAGGAAGCGGTTGGGTGTACAAGTCCAACTGGTGTTCAGATTTTATTGTCAGCATGGCCATATGTTTTCTCTATATATTTTGTAAATTGTGATTCATAGTTTGAAGTGATTACTGACCTGCTCAGATCAGCTCGGTGGATCATTGAGGCCATGATCTTGTTTCAGCTCATCGTTGGTTTGTCGGCTACTGCTGTGTTTAAATTTCAGAAAACTCAAAGTCGCACGATGAATGATGTAAAAAAGAAAAAGTGAAGTGGTTACAATCTAAACCAAATGTGAAAGGTGATATGCTGTATAATCCTATTATACAGCATATCACCATATTTTATATGGTGATATAGCTGATATGGCTATAAAATATATGGCTATATTTTATAGCCATATTTTTCTCATGGTTGGACATTAAAATATACTAAACCACCTTGTGTTAGGTCAGTTAACATTCTGAAAATGATTCATGATGGTAAAAAACAGAATAATAGGAGAAACCTTTCATTTTTCAAATTTAAGTGTCCATCAATCCATCATTGGGGGTAGACAGTCTATCACAGGGAACACAAAGACACATAGCACAAGCAACCACACACACACACCCACACACACACCCATACATACTCATATCAGTTTAGAGAGACTGGTTCACCTCAGTCTTTTTTTTGGACTGTGGGAGGAAACTGGAGTACTGGAGTACTTTAGTTCATCTAAAGTACTCCACTGGAATATAACATTTTGTTCTATTCCAGCCTTTTTCCAAATAGTATTAAATTTAATTTTTTTTCTTCAAATCTACACACAAAAACCCCACTATGAAAATGTGGAAAAAAGTTTTTGAGTTTTTTGCAAATGTATAGAAAACCAAAGTATCATATCTACATACGTATTCAGAGTCTTTCTTTAGGACTTTGTTGATCTCCTCTGGCAGCTTTAACATCCTCCAGTTCAGCCCTCCCCTCTTCAGGCAGTCTGCTCCGTTCTTCTCCATCAGGTTGGATGGAGACGTCTGTCAGCCATGTTCACCTCTCTGCAGAGATGTCCAATCAGATTCATGTCTGGACTCTGGTTTGACCCCTCCAGGATGTTCACAGATTGGTTCTGAAGATACAGTGGAGCTGGTGTGTTACATATGTCACGGCCAAACATTAGCACTTGGGTAAAATCAGAAACCACACCTCAAGGAAGCAATTGTTTAGCCAAGGGATTGAAATGTGGTTATGTGATAAATTGAGTTGTATCAAAGGCTTTTGCTGCTTTTTCTGAGAATTATTTAATCTGCTAATCTGAGTTCTTTTAACCAGCCTGGTTTGGTAGGAGTCTTTGATGTACTTGGAGAAATTTAGAGATCATAAATAGTTGTAGAATATAATGAGAGGTGGAAAGACAAATTAAGTAATGCCCTGACTTGTACTGGTCAGTATGGTAATACTGAAAATGCAGCTGTGTAAGAAGATACACATTCTTCCCTACGCTGCATAACCTGTACCGGTGGTACACTTGACTCTATATTTAGCAGTGAGTGCTCTACAGTTTGTGAAGTTTATTTTGGACAGGAAACACAGATAACTCAGGAGGCGTTATCAGCGAAGACAACATAAACTGAAACTGTCTCATAAAACCGAGGAGATCGACTTGGATAAACTCCTGGAACACAGCCTTGACTCTTCTTCCTGCAACCATTTACACCTTGAAGCATGTCACTGAAATACTTCACGTTGCTGTCAGAGTGTAATTCAGAAGTGGCAACAATGACTATTCTGTTCATCAGGCAACAATGACATATTCAATATATTCACCACTTGTGTAGTTTGTCCCAAAATTTCTATTAATGGACTGATCACTTCAGGTTCATCCATCCATCCATCTTCTTGGGTATGTGTGTATATATATATATATATATATATATATATATATATATATATATATATATATATATATATATATATATATATATATATATATATATTGATATAGATACAGTATATATAGATATAGATATTTTATATTTATAAAGATGTCTATTTATTGATTTATAAATATATCTACAAATTCATAGAAATCTCTATATATATTAATTTAGATATTATATTTATAAAGAATATATATATATATATATATATATATATATATATATATATATATATATATATATATATATATATATATATATATATATATATATATAGAGAGAGAGAGAGAGAGAGAGAGAGAGAGGCGGGGTTCACCCTGGACAGGTCGCCTGTCTGACGCAGTGCAAAACAGAAAACATACAGGACACACAACCACTCACACACACACTCACACCTAGGGAGAATTTAGAGACCAATTAACCTGACAGTCACGTTTTTGGACTGTGGGAGGAAACCAGAGAACCCACCATGCACAGGGAGAGCATGCAAACTTCATGCAGAAAGACCCCAGGCCGGGAATCGAACCCAGGACCTTCTTGCTGCAAGGCAACAGCTCTACCAACTGCACCACTGTGCAGCCCCTGATAGATAGATATATATGAATATCTGAATGAACTATATGAATTTATAATATCTAAATTCATATATTATATTTATAAAGATATAGATATGTATATTTATCTATATAAATATAATATATAGATTTATCTATATATAGATATAGATATTTTATATTTATATCTATATCTACAAATTCATAGATAACTAGTTTTCAATTTGTTTTCCAATTTGTATAAGTTCAGACTTCTAAAAGTCTCTTTTTGTTCCATGTTTTTTGCATTTCTTTTTCCAAATCTCCCATTAATTATTAAAAGTGGTTTTCTCATTTTCTGTTTAGAATTAGAAATAAAACTCTTCCAATGGATGAACATGAGTACTGATGTTGTTGAACGTGGGGGAAGCCGGAGCACCCGGAGTGAACCCACATCTACACAGGGAGACGTTTCCCACCGTCTCCCTGGCTTTTTAATATTGAAATGTCCAATTAACAACAACTGTAGCTCTTTTTCCAAATCCCACCAATCACCCAACCCACACCCGGCCCCTCCAGTCTTTTAAATCTGATAATCTGGAGACATAAAGTGCTGTCTACGCTGGATGGCCTTTACTTCTGTCTTTAAACTGGCGCAGACAGGATGGAGTCAAAGCCTTTTTGAATCGCCTCCACAGTGAAATCTTTGTCTTGGGGCTCTCTTCTTCTTCAGAGACTTTGTTCTGTTCATCTGACTCTTCAGCTGGTTGAGTCTCTGATTGCTGAGAGGATCTTCATTTACAGTAACCTTTGTCTGTGGAGGCGATGTTCTCAGTTTTTCTGTAAGACCTACAGGATCCTTACCTGCTACATCTTTTGAAAGTATGACTGGTTTTATCTCTATTTGCTGTAAAGCTGTCTGTGGGATCTCTGGTGCTGTTTCTACATCAGGTTTTGGTGTCTCCGTGTTTTGGACCAAGTTTTGATCAGTCACTATTGGGTTTAAATTGTTTTCCATTTCAGATTTCACTGCTGTCTTTCTCTTTTTCTTACATTTTGATTTGGTCAATGGTCTTTTCTCAACCTGCTGATCCCCAATTGGTTGTTTTTCAGGGACCATTTCATCTTCAGTCGCCAGCTGCAGTTTATCAATCACTGTTTTATTTTTATGAACCTCAATAATGATGGTGGCTCTCTGATCCTTGACTATTTCCAGCATTGAAACTTCTTCTTGTTCCTTGTTTTTTACAGAAACGTTCTCTTTGTTGACTGTTTCCAATTCACAGGCAGCTTTCATCGCTGCCTTTCTCTGGTTCTTGCGTTTAGATTTTTTGGTTGCTTTTCTCTCGTCTCGTTGGTCCTCACCTTGCTGTGTTGTGCAAATCGTTTCTTCTTCTGTCGCCTGATGAAGTTTACCGATGATCGTTTCATTTGAGTATATCTCATTTTTAGCTCTCTGATCACCAACTGGTTCTGGTACTGGAATGCCTTGATGTTCTCTGTTCGCCTCTGAAACCGTTTCATTACTCAGAGTCTCCAATTCAGAGGCAGCTTTCTTTGCTGACTCTCTCCTCTTCTTACCTGCTGATCTCTTCAATAACTTGGTCTGCCCATCCTGATGCCCATCCTGTTGTGTTTCAGACGATTGTTCTTGGAGCAGTAAAGGGAGCTCAGTTTGTGTCGAGATTGTTTGATAAACTGGTTTTAACAGGCAACTGGATTCCAACACATCTACCTCAGTTTGAGTTGAAACTGTTCCACAGACTGGTTTCCAGTGACTTCTGGTTTCCAGCTCATCCATCTCTGTTTGAGTTGAAACGGTTTGAAGGACTGGTTTCAACTGGGAGCTGGTTTCTGGTTCCTCCATCTCCGTTTGCGTTGAAATCGTTTTAAAGACTGGTTTTAACTGGGAGCTGGTTTCTGGTTTCTCCATCTCCGTTTGCGTTGAAATCGTTTTAAAGACTGGTTTTAACTGGGAGCTGGTTTCTGGTTTCTCCATCTCCGTTTGCGTTGAAACGGTTTTAAGGACTGGTTTTAAATGGGAACTGGTTTTTGGTTCCTCCATCTCTGTTTGAGTTGAAACTGATTGATAACTGACTGGTTTCTGTTTTAGGTTTTCCTGTGAATCAGAAACTGTTGGTTTCCTGCTTTGTTGTCTCTCTGAGAGGACTTTCGTTAGCAGATCTTTCTGCTGTTTTAGTTTCGCACTCAGTTTTTTATTTGTATCAAACATTTCATCAAGCTGATTCATTAAATATTTCCTAAATTTGATGTATTCCAGTTCAGTCTCCATAAATTTAGCAGCACATGTACACTTTGGTTGAGTTGCTGTCAAGGAAGCTTTCTCATTACTTTTTTGTGCCGCCATTGAAACATTTTCCATTTCAATATTCTCAGCAATAAAAGTTATATCTACATGAGGTTCTGACTTGGGCAGCGTTTTCCAAAACATCTTATTTCCCCTGCTGGGCGAAGCTGCCTGAAGACTTTTGCTTTCCAGCAGAGGTCCATTATTAATGTCAGTGTTCTCAGTAAAAAACTTTTCAGTGTCAGACTTAAGGGGCTGTTCCTTCTCTGTTGTCTCCTGAGGTACGGAGATCAATTCTTGTTTGGTATCCAGTGAAGTTTCTTCCGTTCCAGTAATCTCAGAGGAAATCCTTTGATCAACAGGGGCGTGTGTCTCCAACCAGACACTGAATGGTATTTTCTTCTTCTTATTGTGCCTGGTCCTTGGTGGATGTTCCTCAGACATGGAGGGCTGTTCCTTCTCTACTATTTCTATTTTCTCCTGCCCTCCAACGGTGGACTCTTCTCCGCTGACCAGGGATTCGTTCTGCTTCTCAATGTTTCCAGCAGAAATCTCTTGGTCAGCTGGGGCGTGTTCCTCTGTCCAGGTTTTAGTCGGTACCAGGTTCTCCTCAATAGGCTCACTGTCATGTGTTGGTCTGTCCCCTTTATGATCGACTACCTCCAGAGGTTGGGTGATCGATCCATTTTCCATCACAGATGAAACCTCCTGCTGTTCGATATTTTCAACAGAAGTTTTCATCTCTTGCTGCTCCAACCAGACAGCAAAAGGCACCTTCTTCCTCTTGCGCTTGGGTCGGTTGGGTAGCTGCAATTCTCTTTCAATGATGTCGAATTCAGTCTCCTCGACCTTAGGCTGGTTGGTCTCCATCATAAGCTTTGCTTCTTTTAGGTTCTAAGTTAAAATCAAATCTCTAGAATCTCGGTTAAGATTTCACTGTAAGGTTGATGTAAATCACCAAAGGAAATTTGCACCAAACAAAGCTGTAAATCTGTAAACTGCTAAAGATATTCTGTATGTATCAATAAGGCTTCTAAAGGCTGTGATGAAAGTTGATGATGTGAGAAGCTTATATAATGGCTGGTGATGTCAGAATTCTGCCTTTGGAGTCACGTTGTGATGTCACAGTGTGACGTCACAGTGTCGTTTGATATTCAGTCTGATGTTTTTTTTTTTTTTTATTAACAGGATGGATGCGCGCACCACCTGACTGCAGAAAGAGTCAGTGGGCTTTTAAACTGTCACTGGTTGCCATAGTTACCAGTGATGTGCGGTCAGGGGACGCAAGTGAGCCAGTACTTTGGAGTAATTATTTTTTATTTAGCTTAACCAATTATGATTAATTTTTTCTTCAAAACTGCAGAAGTTTCGCATTTTCCCATTCAAATGCTCGGAAGCGAAGTGAGGCAGCAGCAGCTGAGCCTCACCTGGGATTAATCAACCTCTCGCTACCTGCCATTCTATGAGAGCATGCTCCTCCTGTCTGTACGTCACCAATAAAATGGTTAAAAACATTTCATATCTGAACTGATTTTTCATAATTTAGCTTATGTATATAATGTACAGTGTTTTTCTGTCGCCATCTGTCTGTGTAACGTGTTTCTTGTGCTGAGAAGCGATCAGAAACGGCAGAGAACAGATTCGAGGTTAGGCAGGCAGTTCTCTTGCCTCATGGCAGGGGGCGCTCATCATCCCAGGTATTGTGACTCCACAACTGCAGAGTAAGAGACAGTAACATAGCCATGGAGCTAGCCATGGAGCTAGCCATGGAGCTAGCCATGGAGCTAGCCATGGAGCTAGCCATGGAGCTAGCCATGGAGCTAGCCATGGAGCTAGCCATGGAGCTAGCCATGGAGCTAGCCATGGAGCTAGCCATGGAGCTAGCCATGGAGCTAGCCATGGAGCTAGCCATGGAGCTAGCCATGGAGCTAGCCATGGAGCTAGCCATGGAGCTAGCCATGGAGCTAGCCATGGAGCTAGCCATGGAGCTAGCCATACAGTAAAGTGCAGCAATATATTTATAGTTTTCTCCTCTTACCACAGCAATAGCTTGTTAACAAAATAAGCATTAAGCCTAAAAACATACCACTGTCACAAACTGAATGTTGTGAAACCCCCATATATTCGCGTAATATTATTGTTAGTAGTATTTTATATTTTATTTGTATTGGATTTTGTTTAGTAATTTAATACACCAGCAAATCAAATTTTAATTTAGGGTTTTCTTTTCCTACCAGAAACCGAAAGTAGGTGGCTTGTGAAGGTTTTGTCTTTTTGGACCCAACTCTTTTGGTTCTGCCACAATCTTAAATCAATCCATACCTCCTAGAAAATTAAGGATTTCCAGTTAGTTTCCATAATCCATACTCTACTCATCATCCACTGTAAAAGAATGGAGTTTTGACTCCAGTGAAAATAACTACCTGCAGGAGCAGAAAGTTGATCAGGAGCCATAATCTATCATGTTTCAAAAATGCCCCACACATGGATCAGAACGCTAATAAATGGAAAGAAATAATAAATGATTCAAAGGTGAGATTTGAGCATCTTTATAATTCACAAAAGCACTTAACGGCAATGTAAGCTGATGTGCAGTGGTTTATGTACTTAGGTAGGAAGAATTAAAAAGGCAGCATGGCACTGCATGGAGATGATGGGACAAATGAACCAGCATGTATTATGGTTTTAATGAGATCAGATGGATGGACATCTGATCTCAGTGATGGTCAGTGATGGTCAGTGATTGTATTTAAGAACCAAGAACTCACTAAATCCTTCCGCAGAATTAAAGCGGGTTTTCAGATGAGTGGTGGAGCATCTTTTAGTTCAGAAATCCAGTTTTATTCTACAAAACCTTAACAGACTGTCTTGGAGGACTAAGAACCTATAAAATATGACCAGATATGATCTTACATGGGTAACAGAATCACCAACCTGTTTCTTTGAAAGCAGGGAGTTTTATGAATCTACTTAGCAATAGCTTAAGAAGAGATGAAACTGGTCAGATTCTTCAGCTCATCTTGTTCCAGTCTCAACACCTCCATCATGTTTTAAATGTCCATTGATTTTTATCTATACAGCACTTTGTCACAGCTGCTGTTGTTTTTATTGCGCTTTATAAATAAAGTAGCAGCAGTAGTTGTATGGGTACAGAGATGCTGCTGTAATACAAAGCAAAGCCTAAAGGATTGCTTGCAACTCCATCAGGACCAGAAGCTGTGGGAACCCCGGGTGTTACTCTCTGTACCCTGGATGATCAGAACTGCTTTGGCGGACTGAAGGAAGCATGACCTCCAGCACCACCAGAGCTGTACTGAGGAAGCATCACATATAATTCACATTTTATTCTTCACCATGCCGGTTTCTCTGGGTAGGCGTTTGACAAAAGGAGGTTGATATTGTGTTTGATGAATTTCTGTGTTGCTTGGTTCATAGATATGGATAATTATCCCACCAAACTGTCAACCTGATTTAATTTGAGATGAATTGGAATGTAGATTATGCTCAGAGTACATTATGACGTCTTGGTGACCATTTTTCAAACATTTGCAGCAAAGATTATGCAATTGCAAAAAGCTGAATTCATTTCTTGGACTTTTTGTACATCTTTACCAGGGGTGTTGACAAAGTTGCCTAGATCTGCATTTTATTTCTTTGCCTTTTGACACAGAGAAACTTTTTCTGGTAATGTCGCAAGTTTTAGTTTTATCTGACATGAGTGAATTAAAGTTTAGGAGCTCAGACCCCAGCAGAAGATGTAGGTGCTGCGAAATGTGAGGTAGGCATTTCACGCCTATGACATACGCGTGAAATGCCTACATGACGAGGGTGGAGGAGGGGTGGAGATGGGTTGAAGCTCAATGGGAGCAGATGGAGCCATGGATGGAAGTCTTTATAAATGGAGGTTGGCTCAATGATTGGCTATGATGAGGTGAGGCCTGATGCTGATTGGCTGCAGCTGAGGTGTGTGACGCAGTGATTGGACCATGCGGGTGAGACTGAAGAGTCTTCCAGAATGAATTTATGCCTAGGCTTCATATCAGGAAGTGATTTTATGAGTCAGTGTACAGATGGTCTCAACTGACATGTTTAGGCCGTCCTTCTGTTTGTTAAACATAAAGCTAATTTAGCTGAGTTAGTACATATTAAGTGCTGTGTGTCTGGAAGGAGTTGGTTAGTAGCACTATTAATTTATGTTGCACCAGAACTTTGAGTCAAAAACCAGACTGCTGAGCTTTAGTCCAAGCAGTAAAAAACTCGGAACTGAGCTTCATTCTGCATGATTACATAAGTACACAATCAGCTGTAAGAGAGCATCTTACATGTGAGTGTTATTAATGTTAGACTTTCCCTTAAGTTAACTTACAGTATTACAGTATTTATCCCACATTTAATGTAAATGATAGACCTTATTAGCGCTGAACTGTCTGGGAGGAAGTTTATTATAAAGCAGCAGGTTTGTACCAAAACAAAAACAGATGGTCATTTTACCAGCAAAAACATTCAAGAACGTTTTGATGGTTTTCCCTGAGGATCCCTCACAACTCCAACAGGCCAGTTACGTTTCTAATGAGCATTTGAACACAGCTCCAGAAAAACATTTCAGAACCTTAATTTTGGGTTTAGTTCCAATGTCTTATGCTTATTTTCTTTTTATTCCCACATGTATTATTTTGTACATTTTGATTGGAACATTTTGTGTTTTTGCCATGCCAGCTCTGAATAATGAGGGACTCTCACTGAAAGACGCACAATCAATTAAAAGAAGAAGGATTCTTATCCAAGTCAAGACACCTTGTCAAGTTGGAGTGGATGAATTAATAAAATTTTTAAGTCATTTTGTTCTCCATCACTCAGTTTTGTCACTGGGTGATATTTGTTGTCCAGTCACTGTCCCAAGTGGCTCATGGTGACTTTTACAAAGAGTGACACAAATATCAACCTTCAGTCTTCATAAAGCTTGAAGGAAAAACTGAATGCATTACTAAAGAGAACACATCTGAATGGTTCTGACTGGACAAGGAGGGACTGCAGCAGCAACAGTCCTGCTCTAAAATGCATTCTTCAGAAAAATCTGCTCTTAGTTTTGATTTATTTATTTCTGTATTTATTTACATTTTAGCAACTTGAGCCAGTTTGGAAAGTTTGCAAAATATCCTCTTGCAACTCTGAAGTCTTCAGTTTGTTTTTTTGAAAGCTTAGACTCTAATCTCTAGGTTTTCAATTTCACTTCAGTATATTAACCTGAACTATGTAAGAGGGCACAGTTCTATATTTTTGTTTTAATTTATTATTTTTTTTACATATCTTGTGTTGTGGAGATAGTTTTACTTACCTCAGTGTAATAGTACTTTCTCTATACCCAGCTTAATAACTGTGCAGTCAAACAGCAAATTATGAACACCCATACTCAGGACTACACAAACGTAAATACTCTAATAACCAAAATATATTCATTATTATTTCCTTTCCAACATATTTATTTATTGGAAATAACCAAGATTCGTCACACATTTGAGAGGTAACCTGTTCAGTCAAGAAAACATTCCCATCAGAGCACTGAGCCTTGGATCACATCTGTGTCCACTACAGGTCACAGCTCAGGTCTCAGACTCTATTATCATCTTAAAAGTGATGGGTGAAAATAGATTATAACTCAATACTTATGATACTCCATCAAAACAACAAACAGCAAAACAGTCTCTGTGGTAGACTGATTCTTTGTCTCTATTCTAACTTCTTGTTAGCTGGGTTTCCATCTCCATGATTAAAGTCCATTCATTTTGCTTCTGAATGCTAAGCACATTAGCATTCATGAGCTCACAATTACTGCATTGTACATTTTAGTTAGAAATAATAGCATTCAATCATTTTATACTCCTAGGGCAAAAGGGTTTAAACTTGAGAGAAGGTTTTCTCTGTTTGCCTGTTTGCTGTCACACTGCCCACGCTTCCTGTATAGACGGTGTAGAAGGAAAAGTGACAGTTCTCATTTCTTTCTTTTGTTTTGCCAGAAAGCAGCAGCACATTCAACATATTTCTGTCTGCTCTCAAAAAGTATAGAAAAAGTTAAAAGTATTTTTTTGTTTACAGCAACAGGAAGACTCTGCTGTTCCATATGACACATCATCATCGTCACCATATGGATTTATGGCAATTTTGTTTTATAGGAATATGTTTCCAAAGACTGTTCTTCTGTCAGAAACTGGTGATTTAAGACCATCGATCTCCTGGGCAGAGTTAAAGATTGTAACACAATATATGGAGCTATTAAAAGAAAACATTTAATCTCTGTTAATAAAGGACAGCATTAAAGATAATTATCCAGCATATCATGTTCCTCTAATACAAATGTTTTAGCATTTTTTTCAGCTGTCCATTATCCTCGGCTGATCTTGTTTGAATTGGAAGGCAAACATATGTTTTAGATTTAGTGTGGTTTGCTTCACTATTTCATGGTAAACCAATTCACTGAACCAATGGTAAACATTAACTGAAGATTTTCTGTCTTTGGCTGTTTTTTTTCCTTCCTATTGAAATGGTGACAGAAAAATCTGAAAGTCATATGTCATCTAGACAGATTACAATTCACACAGCTGACTACTAGGTGCAGGCATTTACAAATTTATGCATAGAGAGCATCATGTAGCTCAGTAAATCAATCAATCATTCAATCAAAAAAAAAAAAAAAAAAGCACCCATCAGAATATTATTTAAGACCTGAACTCTGAGCACAGCGAGATGCTGACGGAAGGACTTGGGGAATCAGGACGCCTCTCATTTAGAAAGTCTTGTAGAACTGTGATTGCTTCACCGGGAGAAATGTTCCCTGATTCCAAAACTTTGGCTGAAGTGGTGCTTCTAATTCCAGTCTCTAGTGTGGCAGCAGAGCCCAGATTCAACCTCCAGATCATGATCGAAACAGCCTTAAGAAAAGTCCAAAACCTCACAACCTAGTCCTCTGCAGCAAGTCCCAAGTCAGGAGGAAGCTGTGAGAATGTGTAGTCAGACTGCAATAGGTCAGTTGTTCATATTTAAGTGCAATCATTTCATTTTGTTGTTTATATGTAGTCATTGGGTCCATAGTCAGAGGATTTTGTCACAGTGGAAAAAAAGTTTCATGTATTCATTTGCTTTATGTGTGATGAGACAATATGGATTCTTTGTTGAGCTTGTTTGGACTGAATATTAATGAAACCAACTGAAGCTTAAATGCAGTTGTTTATGGTATTATTATCATTATGAACGTTGTTGGGTAAAAACAGATTATGACTGAATATTTTTAACCCATCAATCAAAAAAAGGTTGACTTTCTTGTTGACAGACGACAAAAACGTCAACCTCTGTCCCTGATTTTGTCTTGTGCTCGTCCCAGGCTCTGATGTTTCTCTGTCTTCCAATCAGTGGATTGTGTTGTGTGACGTCAGTGACTCCGCCCTAACCACAATGTTGTAGGTCCATTCTCCTATGGACCTACAGCTGAACGGGTCCAGGAATGTTACGATGTGGGCTGGCAGAATGCGTCTATTTTACAATAAAAACAGACAAAGCAGCATAGTTCACTGCACCAGCCTGTTCCATACTGCTCAGTGGAAACAAGGCTTCTGTGAAGATTTAACTCAGTGCTTTCTAACAAATAGTTTTATTATTGTAGTTCTTAAGTAAGACCGGTATTGATTTAGGACTTCTGCTTCCACAATGTTTTACAGCAGTAGATCTCAGTAACAGGTGACTGAGATCTACAGATGCAGCAAGAACAATCATGTGAGCTGCTTTAACCCTACAGACGACATTGATTTGCTGTTGAAAAAATCATTTCCCCCCGCAGGATCAAGAATGTCAATTATAATCAGAGATATCTAAGTGTTAGCCACACTGTAAGCTCTGTAGCGTTTCCTACCTTCCTCTGTAACAGAGCTGGAAGGCAGTGGCATGCTCCCGTCAACCGACAGGCAATTCATGCTAATGGCTTCAAATTCCCTTTGGCACCACTGTTTTTAGTAACACAGTGTGTGTGGCGGTAATACTGCCAGCATGTATTCCATGGACTGCCACAGTTTAACTCTGAGTGGTGGTCAGCAGTTTTTAAATTTTTCACCACCCAAACTCACTGAAATGAAAATAGACAGGCGGAAATCTGCAGTAGGTGTGCGGTACCAGGTACGGTTCCCCATGGTGCTTCCAGGAGGGCAAAAGGCCCCTGGGCTGACCCAGCAACTGCAGGAGGGATTGGATCTCACAGCTGGGCTGGAGGGAGCAGCCATCCTTCTGCAAGTCCAACAGACAAAGACTTGGGCTCTCATCCAATATCTCAAACATTAAAATCAACAGTAGTTTGATAAAAGATGGAGGGTTTATTTTCATCATACTCTATAATGTCTTGGACTTATGGTATGTAACATTTTATCAGACAGGCTTTGTTAAAAATCAGCTAACGTCTGGATTGTCTCTGTCCTTAATAAGAATGATGCTAAAGTCAAATGTATGCTCCTTTTTCCTCCATTCCACAGATATAACACATTTGACAGAGAAGTAGAGAAGTAATGATTAGAGCAATTATTCATTTAGTTTAAAAAGTTTACTGTCCTCGGACAGATCTATGAATCTCCTTGGTACATAGAGATTTTTCTCATACCTTGTTGTTGAATCTTCCCTTTAGAATACTATAAACATAAATATCTATTTAAATATTACATATTTTATAATTTAAAAATTCTGTTTAAAAGAAGCGCAAATTAATTATACTAGGTAATGACCTTCACTGACCATGCTCGTTATGTGTTTTTGATGTCTTTGAATCAAAGCTGTTCTCATATGAACTGACTATTTGTTACATTGTAAAAATGAACTTAGGGGGTTATCAGATTAACAAAAGATTATCATGTACTTTTAACTAAATAATTTTATGTTTCAAACAAAAACGTGATTCAATCATGTTGGATAAACTAGAAATTCAACAACTTCACATTTATGAAATTTAATCATGTTGAGATAACAGGATTCATTATAGTCAGACTGATATAGTGCTGAAGCCGAGTGAGACAGGTCTATTTTTGATGAGGGAAAACCATTGTAGCATGATATATACCCTTTAAGAGTTTTGTTTGATTTCATCAGGGGATAATAATATGATTTGACTCATTGTGTAAGAGGAACACCAGTGTTATTTCTAAATATGATAGGATGAATTGTATTTCTGCTATATACAGCGTATTGAATTACTAATATAGTGTCTGATAACATATTATAGCTTAAGGCCTTGGGATTATTTCTAAGACAGAGCTTTGAGCAGAGTGACCAAAAAGATATGAATGCATAAAGATAGTTGAAGCCACAAGCTGCTGCACGAAAAGTGTTTGCCTGCAGATAAAACTGTGCTATAGATAGCTGCAGTTGTATGTTTAGAGGTAAACAAGCCAAATATGGGAAGCTGTGTGTGCACTGTTTGCACTCCTATTTGGAGTGTACTTACTGTTGAGAGTTAGAAATTTATTTCATAATTTGACTTTCGGGATGGGTGCACAGATCTATGATGGCCTTGTTTGTAATAAATTCTCCTTTATTTGTGTAAGACCGTTTAAAAAGAGTCTTCTCTAGAAAGTTCTCACATAGGCACAAAGACAAGATTTATGCAGTCTACACTTGGATCAGTTTAAATGTATTCAACTTATCTTTGACCATTTTCTCTTTTGACAGAGCAAACAGCTGCCCAGTGTTCATCTTCCAGAAGCTGTTGACACCGGATGCAGATAATTGGACAAAGAAAAGAACAATAACAAACGTGTAACTGGTATGTCAGGTTTTATTTGTTTTCACTCAACATTAATGTACATAAAACATATCAATGTTTGATGCATTAAAAACATTGGTTGTTTTTTTATGCACAAAAACAATTTTAGAAATATAATTTCTGAAAATTATATTTCTAAAATTGTTTAATATATACTAATATCCATTAGTATGTTTTCTAAAACAAACATACTAATAGTAGGTTGCCACACCCACCCTGTGGTAATCTGAGAGATATGCTTTCTACAAAGTGACTCATAATCTTGCAGTAAATCTCAACAAAGTAAGCAAAAATTAATTCACATTCAGCAAAGAGCAGAGGTGGCCTTCACACTTCCAACCTGTAATAGGTCAGCTGACCACCCTCAGGAATTCACTTGCAGTTTTCACCATAGAACAACAACTCACTGTGTTGGTTCATGACAGCTGCAGCACATGGAAGTGGACAGGGCAGACCCCTACAACCACTGAAGACAGTGATGTTTTCTACATGAAACCTTACCAGACTCCAGACAGGAGAAGCAGTAGTGAGAATCAACCTTCTTCATGGAGGTACCTATCACTGCTTAAATTAGAATACTTACTGACAGAAATACATTTCATAATCTGCATATAATTCAGCATGAATGAGGAAAAGAGAAAAAGGAAAATTGTAATATTTAAAAGGGAGCCAGGATTGTTTTTGTCTTTAAGGTTTATTTATTAAGCTGTAAATATAGACAGCCTTTATACTTGATAGAAAATTTTCTCCTTCTGTCGACTCCATATGGCAGAAATGTTGTGAAAACCTGAACACTGAGCTCCTGTTGTAGTTATCTGTTGGCAGAGGAGCAACACTGAAGTCCAACAATAGGTAGACAATCAGGAAAAA
The DNA here is from genome assembly GCF_019740435.1 of Gambusia affinis. Classification (NCBI taxonomy): domain Eukaryota; kingdom Metazoa; phylum Chordata; class Actinopteri; order Cyprinodontiformes; family Poeciliidae; genus Gambusia; species Gambusia affinis. Next base: position 24,815,968 of record NC_057881.1, read on the forward strand.
ATGACACAGGGTGGTCTGTTTACTGCAGAGACCTCCCAGACCCACATCAAGCTGCTCGTCCAGCTGCTGCACTGCTATAAGGAAAAAAAGCTGCTCTACAGAGACACTGTCTCTATTCAATGTATAAAACCCACATGGTGCATACAGACCATTCACTATTATAGCACAATAATCCTTTAGAGTGATCTCAACTTGATATTAATTAGGACAAGTCATAACACCAGATAGGAAGAACAACAGGTTTGACCCACAGCTGCTGCAGATCCACCTCTTTCTATCATCTAGTGGTCATGTGACCCAGCGATGTTTCAACAGTGCATCAGTTTACAGAGTTCCCACCAGGATGACGGTAGCCTGGCTATTGCTTTCCTGGGCAATTCTACTCCATTCAAATCTCACTTTATAGACAGTCTGGGCTTTCTCCCATTTACTTGGATTCCCTTTGGTAGAATTTCTACCGAGCCAATCAGTGAACAGAAGGAGAAATTGTGAACAATGATGTCGATTTTCTGCTCTGTTTCAGAATAGTAGTCTGCCTGTAGTTTCAGCAATGGCAGGGGAGGAAGTGAAGGAAGCCGTTCAGTCTGCGCTTCCAAATATTAAATCAACATTAACAGCCGTCTCGTTCAGATCAGCACTTCTCTCTTCACAGTGGAAGATGGTTGTTTACAGCGCAGGCAAGTTCTGCTAAGCTTCATAGCATTGAGGCTAAGCATTAGTGATTATGTAAATTGTAAAACTTAACAGATCCCACACCTCCAGAAACCAATTGTTTCTCAATAGCTGAGGGTCCAGACTCTCAGGATGAAGCACACACTGAAAAAAATGACTCTTTGGATGAACAAAAAAAAATTCATGGAAAGGATTTCCACCTGATTACTTTGCTTTAATTCTGCACCATGTAATTCTGTTACTCCTATTGAAAGCAAATGAATCGCCTTGAAGCCGTACGGAAGTCCTTCTCCATGGCCTCTCCAAACACCTCCCACGCCCGAGTTCTTGCCTCAGCAACCACCCGAGCCGCACGCCGCTTCGCCTGCCGGTACCCATCATCTGCTTCCGGAGTCCCACAGGCTAAAAAGGCCCGATAGGACTCCTTCTTCAGCCTGACGGCATCCCTCACCAAAGGTGTCCACCAATGGGTTCGAGGGTTGCCGCCACGACAGGCACCGACGACCTTGCGGCCACAGCTCAGATGAGCCGGATCGATAATGGAGGCATGGATCACGGTCCACTCAGACTCCATGTCCCCCACCTCCCCCAGGACGTGTTCGAAGTTCTGCCGGAGATGGGAGTTAAAGCTCCGTCTCACAGGGGATTCCGCCAGATGTTCCCAGCAGACCCTCACAACACGTTTGGGCCTGCCAGGTCTGACTGGCATCCTCCCCCACCAGCGGAGCCAACTCACCACCAGGTAGTGGTCAGTGGACGGCTCCGCACCTCTCTTCACCCGAGTGTCCAAGACATACAGCCGCAGATTCGATGAAACAATGACAAAGTCAATCGTCGAACTGCGGTCTAGGGTGTCCTGGTGCCAAGTGCACATATGGACACAGAAGTCCGACAACAGAACACCACTTGAGTTCAGATCGGGGGGGCCGTCCCTCCCAACCACGCCCCTTCAGCCCTCACTGTCATTGCCCACGTGAGCGTTGAAGTCCCCCAGCAGAACAAGGGAGTCCCCAGGTGGAGCACTCTCCAGTACCCCCTCTAGGGACTCCAAAAAGGGTGGGTAATCTGAGCTGTCGTTTGGCCCGTAAGCACAAACGACAGTCAGGACCCGTCCCCCCACCCGTAGGCGGAGGGAGGCTACCCTCTCGTTCACCGGGGTAAACCCCAACGTACAGGCACCGAGATGGGGAGCAACAAGTATGCCCACTCCTGCCCGACGCCTCTCACCTTGGGAAACTATGGAAGTATGTCCAGCCCCTCTCAAGGAGACTGGTTCCAGAACCAGAGCCAGGCGTCGAGGTGAGACCGACTATTTCGAGCCGGAACCTCTCGACCTCACACACTAGCTCCAGCTCTTTCCCCACCAGAGAGGTGACATTCCACAACCGAGGATCGGACCGCCAGGGCCCCCTCCCTCGGCCGCCACCCATCACACAATGCATCTGACCCCTTTGGCCCCTCTCACGGGTGGTGGGCCCATGGGCGGGGGGCCTGCTCTGCATTCAGTCAGAACCAGTAAAAGGAATAACAATGGATAAAATGTCTCAACTGACTGTCTGTTCTTGTCATTCCAGATCCCAACACAACATAATGAAACCAGTTCATCCACCAGTATCTGTTGCGAGTGGAGTGTGAGGTCCAGCAGCCACTATGCCATGTGTGTAAAGGACCAGTGGTGGTGTTGTGGCCCCAGGCGGGATGCTACTGGAAGCCGGTCAGTATGACTCTGCTGGACTTGTGGCTGTCGCGCTCCATCCCCATGTGCCTGCTCCTCCAGAGCCTTGTCCTCATGGCCCTGTGCTTCCCCTCGGCCAGCATGTGTCCAAAGGGCTGCAGCTGTCTACGCGATCCCCATCTCCACGGTCTGAACGTCACCTGCAGTCAGTCCCGCCTCAAAGAGATTCCCCCCAACCTCCCAGTCGACACTGTCCTCCTGAGACTGGACCACAATCAAATAGGTGCTGTGCCTGACCAAGCCTTCCGTGGACTCCGGCTTTTGAGGGAGCTGAATCTCTCTTATAATGCAGTGGAATCTTTAGGGGAAGGTTCCTTTAGTGGCATCGAGGGGACATTACAGGTGCTGGACCTTTCCCACAACCGCATCACTAGCGTTCACAGGGATGCTTTTGCTCGACTGAAGGCCCGCATCATTGTAGATGACAATCCCTGGCACTGCGACTGTGCCCTCCAGCAGGCCATTGGAGGAATGGCTCACAACCACGAGGCCGCAGCCAGGGTCCTCTGCAGGAGCTCCGAACTTCTCGATCAGGAGGGTCGACCTTTCCTGGCAGTTGACACTGACCTGTGTAACCTGGCAAAAAGGACCACAGACTATGCCATGCTGGTCACCATGTTTGGTTGGTTTGCAATGGTTATATCATATGTGGTGTATTATGTTCGTCAAAACCAGGAGGACGCCCGGCGCCACCTGGAGTACCTCAAGTCTCTCCCCAGTAAGCCCAAGAAACCTGATGATGCTGATGACATCAGTACTGTAGTCTGACAGCAGCATCAAAATGGCTCTTCATCACAGACTCAATGAAATGTTTACGCATCAGGACCCACATTTATAGTGTTTACTACTTCAAACTACAGTCTCTGTGAGCATCAGAAGGGTTTGTACTTTTGAACTTTTCTCGTGTGTCTTTAGCAGGCTGAGTTTATGTTCAAAGTGAAATCAGGCAAGAATTGAATCAATACCCACACTATAACATTTTGAAAAATATAATCTCAGGTTGAAATATTACCATGGCAATGGCTTTTTAGGTAATGATTTGGATATATATATATATATATATATATATATATATATATATATATATATATATATATATATATATATATATATATATATATATATATATATATATATATATATATATATATATATATATATATATATTTAGTCTTAAGACAAGATATGATATACACCTTTAATCAAAAGCCCCTATTTTTCAGTGTCTAACAGCTGAAAAGTGTCATCATCTCTGAAACCATAGCATGGAAGCAGAGCACATTCAATTTATACTGTGTCTAATTTACAACACATGGGACAAAATATTTCTTATCTCTCTCCTCGCCTTTGACTAAGCAGGCCTGTCTCTTAAATAGACACATTTTCTTGCCATGCTTTTTTGAAAATAACAACTTAGGGTTATAATATAGAGTACTAAATTCCAATAAAGCTAATTCCTGCCAGAAATAAAAGTGTTTTATATTACAAATATATATGTTGGAATTTATGCAGTTCTGATTGTTGCAGCTCTTAGGTTCGTGTTGACTGGATGGAGGATGAAACTTTTATGCTAAGCAATTACAGTGCTTTGAATTTTTGCCTCTTTACAGATTTCTTTAGTGTTTACAGTTTTTCTAGCATGAATGTCCAGTCTAAGGTCATTCCACTGCATCTATGTTGGATTTAAATCTAAACATCTACTAGGTATGTCCTCGAAACTCTCTCATGGGTAAAAATTGGAAAGTCATTTTTGCCCATTCTTTTATTTTTATTGCTAAATTATGAGCCTTAGCTGAGACAGTGATCCCGGCAGAGTTCAAATGATTTTCTGTTTTTTATTATTTTTGTGAGCTCCTGGATGAGTGGTTGCTGATCCCTTGGGAAATTTTTGGTTGGCCAGCTACTTCTGGGAAGTTTCTTCACTGATCTATGTCTTCTTCATTTGTGGATAATGGTTTCCACTATGGTTTTCTGGAGTCCTAGAGCCTTACAATGGCTTTGTAACCTTTTCCAGATTGATTGATGTCAATGACTGTGTTTGTCACCAGTTCTTGAATTTCTTTAAATCAGGGCCAGCAGGGCAATGTCTTACTTTCTGAGATCTTTTAGCTTCATGTTGTCAGACAGGTCTGTATGGAAGGGAATTCAAAAGTCTTTTGATTGAATAGTTAAGTGTGTCTTGAAAGACAAACCATAAGAAATCTGTTGGGAGGCAAATCCAGTTCACAGCACTGTTCAACTGATGTAGCATCCCAGTGGTTTTAGTGTTTACTTTGTCCTTAATATATCTAGCCCCAGTTGAATCAGTAAACCCACTGTAATTTAACTCAGAATATTTTCCTAATTATTTTTACAAAAGTAGAACCATTCAGACAAGTTGGTGGGTTATTGGATTTTCTCATAGGAATGCAATCACATGTTTTGGTTTGCTGACTTTATCGCAGATCCAATCTGTCCAAACTGTCACCTGTGAGTCTGGTCTCTATCTAAGACTACAACAGTCTTTTTTTTAGAAATATATGTAGTGATACAATAAGAAATAAGAGAAAATTTGTCTTTGTGATAGTTTTAGTGGCCTGCTGCCAAACACAAGTCTTTGGTGGGATAGTGAAATGTTACTGCACTATGAATGTTTCTTTTGTAATAAACTAAGTTTTTGATCTGGAGAGGAATTAGGATTAAAACATACCAATATTCTGTTTATTTGGTTAATATTTTTATATACAATTCATATAAAAACATTAAATGACAAAACAGTTAAGCACAAAGCCTGAAGGATTAGACTGATTGGACATGCAGACCAGTGATTGGTACATAAAGGGTTCTTTTAGCAAAGCACCAGAGGGTCTAAGTAAAGTACATGTACATCTAGGTAGAGGATCATCTGATAGTCAAAACAGTAAGTAAATAAAAACAGAGTACTTTCATGTGAGATTTGATTGGAAAGGACAAAGCATAAAAAGAATTGCAGATAATTCAGCTGAAATTCTTTAAAATGTAAAAACACAACAGAGAGGAACTAGACAATTACCAGTCATCTGGATTGAAGATGGAAATCAGTCAATGATCATCCACCGGGTGACTGAGGAAGGCCTAGAGATACCTGTGAATAACAGTAGAAGATGCCTTTGTGAAGCCAAACAAAACCCCCCTGCAAAGTCTGTTTTTTAAAGAAAAGACTTTGTGAAGAAGCCAAAGAACACACTAACTGGCCTGAAGAGACATGGTGCAACATGGCATGGACTGATGAAGGCAAGAGTCTTAAGGCAGCACTCAGTTCATCATATAGCTCCTAATCCCACAATACACTGTGAAGCATAGTGGATTAGGTATCATGCTTTGAACTTGTTCCTTATTTATTGTGTCTGGCCTATTTATCATATCATTCAGGTCAAATGCATAATATTACTTGAAGACTAAATGTAAGGAAATAAGTATAATTTTATTTATATAGCATATTTCACAGATAAAATCACAAAGTGATGTCATCTTAGTGAGAAGAGGAAATGTCCTTATCTGGTTTTAACATGTTGACGACCCTAAGCTCAAGAAACAATGCTGACTCTAAGGCAAAACTAAAAAGTCCAGAGAAGTGTGTAGGCTCCATATAACACCAACTTATTTGGTCACCTTCAAACTGCTGCTTTAAAAATGCTCCAGGATCTGACTGGTGACACAAACTTTGTGGAACACACCAGAGCTATGTCCAAAATAATAAATATGTGAACCAATCTGGAGGAATTTCAAACAGAATGATGAAGAGTCCCAGTTTATTTTAAAACACATACACTTTTACAGACTTTCAGACAGCACATATACTGCACTATATTTGGCATAGGTTTAAAGACAGTATTTTTCATATGTACATTCTTTCCATATTTGGTGTCCCATAGTCTGTGACTTCACCTGTCTTTAAGAAGGTTCAGGCCCTCATGCCTGGCCTTTTTGGGTAACTTCTGGCCAATAACTCTGGCTTAGAAATGTTTTCCAAGCCCATTCTGAGGCATCAAGATCTGATGCATTATCAAACACAATGTTGTTTCAGAGAACAGTGATTATACAGACAAATATTCATCCAGTGATTCACAGGAAAAGTTAATCTTCAATCATTTTTACACAGCAAATGATTGAGTTTAGAAGGAAAATTGTCTGGCAGTGCTGTTTTTGGTGCAGCCTAATGTTCCTTGTTCCTCGTGTTCCCTAAAAGAAAGAACAAATATGATAAATATTTCTTCATGTTTTCCTTCGGAGTAGAATGTGCAGTGGTCACATCTTCTCTCAATTTGCTGTAAAAAGTTCACCTCATCTGCTGTGACGTAGCACAACATGATGCAAAGCTGAAATGCAGCTGCAGACTGGCTTCTTCTAACCAACCATCAAGCTCTGTCAGGCGGCCCTGGTCAAACCTCTGGTGCTGGTGTGAGTTTAAATCTGTGAACTGGTGTGCATGTTAACCAAATCATGTCAGAATCAGGCCATTAGTTCTGGGTGTGTAGCTTCCTGCTTAGAGCGTTCTTCAGTCAGTGAGAGTACCAACACAGCTAATAATTCATCATACATGGAACATGGAACATGGAAATCACAATGGTTTCCATGTTCACAATTGTAACATCTGAGATGTATTTGCTTTGTGTAGGATTACCTGTGTAGCAATTTATGATGAGTACGTTGTCAATAGATCTTGTTGAGGATTATTTAGTATATTTTTATGGTCACACCAAAAACTATGTTGTCTTCAGTAAATCTGAGACCTTCCAAATCCCAGCTGAACTGTGTGATTTGCCCACACACAAAAACACACACACACACACGCACACACACACACCCACGCACTCAAGAGAGGTGTCTCCGTGTAACCGTGGACTCACATCCCAAAGGATAGAGTAAGGTTTGTGCCAGCTCCATTTTACACTCTGGGCATCTAACCTGTTGATAAAGACACATAGACATTCGTATATTATTAAAATAAATTTTTATCTGTTTTTATGCATTTTAACACTTGAAGTAGTTATTTTTTGAAGCTGTGAAGAGATAGTCTGATAAGTTCTTTTTGATCAAAACTGAATAACAGATCAAATGTCACCAAATTCTAAATGAAATTGGCTTTCTGTAGAACGGCATCATTCAAATCAAAAGGAAATACTCTTTCACACAGAGTGAAAACCATCTTGGAGCTTTAAATTGTTCATGGTGGGTTTATTAAAAAAATAAATAAATAAAAACTAATACTGACCTTCACACCCATTTCCTGCTGTGATTGGTGTGAATGTCACAATGGATGTCTTCCTGCACACTGTCCAGAAATGTGAACTTTCATCCACCAATGAAAGCTGTCGTCCTTTTAATCTCGTCTTACAGTGACTGGTGATTTTACCCTTTCAGCCTTTAGTTTGTTTGATTATTAGATGACAACTTGCACAAACAACTTCCTCCTGAAAACTGCCCATGTGTAGGACCATTTATTTTAGCTTTCTACACATGTTGCCAGATGTGTTGGTCAGTTCTGACTGTTCAGCATGAAACTAACATACAAGAATCATTTTGTTTGATCAGTGACCAAACATGGACACTTGGAGTTAACCCATGTTGGTCCCGTTAAAGGGGTTCCAGTACTGAACCCAATTTTACTCAGCTATTCCAGCACACACACTGCAGTGAATATGAGGTTAGGGTTAGTGACAAAGATAAATGTGAAGACCTGAAAACCTTTCTCCTAGATTCTGTGATTGCATTAAATGGTCTAAATGTGTTCATGCCATTAGGTTATCTACAGCAGTGATTCCCAACCCTGGTCATCAAGGCACACTGTCCTACATGTTTTAGAGGTTTCCCTGCTTTAATGTGCCTGATTGAACTGATTGCAGTTCAACAAACACCTGTTAATCAGTCATCAATTGAAATCAGCTGGACTGGAGCAAGTAAATACCTAAAACATGCAGAGCAGTGAGCCTTGAGGACCCGGGTTGGGAAACACTGATCTAGACACATTGAAAACAGCTTATTAGATGGCATCTAAAAATGATTTGGAGAGATCAGTAACTTTCCAAAAAACAGTAAGACTTTAACCAATGGGAGAACAGAAGCCTCCATTTATAATTACTGCACACACTAAAGCTGTCCATAAAGAGGACACTGAGACAGAGACACCAGCAGCTACAAACCGACAGCTTAGCTGTATGACCAAATGTATAGTTTTCTGATTGTGGTGTCAATTGAATGACTAAACCAGTGCTTTTCAATTCCAGTCCTCAGCCCCCCCTGCTCTGCATGCTTTATATGTGCCTCTACACCAGAACAGCTGATTCAAATGATTGCATGACATCTTCTGCAGCCACCAAGTACCAGTTAATCACCCAAAGATTCAATCCAGATGTGTGGCAGAAGGGAAACACCTAAAACATGCAGGGCAGGGCAGGGGGGGGCCCTAGGAGTGGAATTGAGAAACACTGGACTAAACAACATAAATAACTTCTTTAAGCTACCTTGGTTTTTCACAAGTCACCAGTGCATCTCACTATAATGTGTACTTATGTAAATGAAGCTGGAACTGTTGCTAGCAAAGAAACCGTGGTTGGGATCAAACCCAAACCTTTTCAGGAGTTCAATGTCAACAGTTTGAAGAACCTCAGTAGGCGCACTGAGGACAAACTGAACGTTGCACAAACTTTGTGGTCAAAAGGTTGTAGAGTGGAAGTAGACACAAGTTCACTTCTGCTCAGTGCAGCCAGAGAGCTCTACGTGGATCCAATTGAGACTGCAAGACATCTCAATGGGTAGAATATGTCCTGTTTTGTCCTGGAAGTCAGTGGGTTGGTGCCACTGCTGAACTGCATTCTCATGCCAATACTGGATATCTTTAGGAATCTTTGAAGAATTTACTACAAAAACATGAACCACATTTAAACAGAAAATAGTGTCTCCACGTGAACACTTATCCATCATATTTGCATTTTATTTACATGGAGAGCAAAAGCAAAATGTAAAGATTTTGCTCAGGAGGTTGGTGGAAGAAGGGCAAGTGCAATTTTACCACCACGACATGCTGCCGTCTGTACAAACATGTTGCAGTGCATTTGGTACAGTATCTACAGTCAACTGCCAAACAAAGATTTTATTAGAAATAAGAAATCAAATGACGGCAACAAGTTTTTTCGTTGACAGCTGAATAGTTTACCTTATGACTGAGCACTTTAAAAACATGTAAAAATCATTAGATGGTTTCTGTTTTCTTTAAGTTGTAAAGTTTATGTTTGTTCATGTGGCCTTTAGCCAGCTGTTGTCTCTCAGAGTGAATTTTTAAACATCAATCCTGAGCCGAAGTAAGCACAAGACTAAATGTCGGTTTCAGTGGACTCTTCCTATTGGTGTTCTGTGGTTCTTTGGGTCCTTGGGTGTCTCTGCTGTTTCGCTAACTGTAAATGTTTGCCTTTTTCCTTTTGCTTCTTCTCACTTGCTCCAAATGTAAATGATGAACTTTGCAGACGGGAACATGACCACCCCAATCATGACTGATCATTGCAAATAAGCCTATTCAAAGTCATGGTGCCGCTGTATGCATCATTTCACTCTAATAACACAGAGTGTAGCAATGTTCCAAGCTGTGTCTCAGGAGAAAATTGATTGTGTCTAATGGCTTTCTGCTCCTCACAGACACATAGATGACCAAGTGAAAGAGGAAGGAAACAGGGATCTGAAAATGCCCAGGAAATTAGAGTTTCATGTGATAAATATCATTTTCCAAATTCCAATCACTTTAAATAAGAACCCAGAGAAATTCAACTGATAACTGGTCACTTTTCAGGTTTTGGATTCAAAACAAAAAAATACAAGAACTGAACAGAGTGGATGGTGTGAACCCAGTGGTAGATAGTCTGTTCAGCTATGGTGGTGAATTGAGTTCAGTGAAACACAATGAGATGTCCAGATATAGATATTTAAAATGATGAAATGTAAATACAAATGTTAGTGTTTTGTGGAATACTTGAATCCCTTTAATTAGTTGTTCTTGAATGTGCCGTACCCATAGCCTTGTCATGTCGGGACAACCTTTTCATGACTCAATCAGAGCAATGTGTAAAATGTAAAATGCATGTGCAGTGTTATAAAACACGGTAGCCAAGGAGCAGAGAGTATTTTCTAAGTGCCTGAATACCTCCCACATCTGCTTTTTGGTTTGAAACTCATGTTTTCTTTCTTCCACCTCTGGTTTTTGTCCTAAAACCTCCTTATTTAAGATTCTCCCAGTACAGTAAATTGTTTTGGAGGTTCTTCAACAACAGAATGATCTATGTTGATGTAAAGATCTGTTTAGAATCTTATTGTAAATTACCGCTGCTCCTTGTGCCCAGACAGAGCAGATGTTAGCACTGGCTATCATGGCTGTGTTGTAAAGGCATGTCATACCTAGAGTGAAATAAAGGAGAAATGCATTGATCTTTGGTGTTCTGTCTTTCTCAGCTGATTGCAAATGCATCCATATGTTTAAGGAGCAAATGGGACACAAAATTTTAATGTCCCAACTAAATATTAGTCAGTTACAGGTTTCAAAGAGGCCGCGGTATAAAAAAAGTCACAATTTCAAAATCACAAAAAATTCCTGTTGTACCCTTCCTGAGGTATGAGTGTTTTTTTATTATTATTCTTATCAGAAAGAGTGAGGACATGAGAGTTATGTCCTCTTAGCAGAGTAGAAAGTACATTTTTCTGCATCCCAGTCACAGTGTGCCTTCAGAGGTTCAGTTCCAGTGGACACATCTTCTCTCCTCACCACTCCAAGATAAACACAGGCAAAGTGAACAGGCATATACTCCTGTATCACAACTTGCACTAAGAGAAAAGTGTAGAACTGAGTGAGTCTCCATAAGTGTTGATATTGAGATTTCAGTTCATGTTTAAAATACATTAGGAACACATAGCCTTTCATGTATCTTCAACCTGCAGCTAATGGAAGGTCGGGTTACTAATGAGCTGCTGAGCTGCAACTTTAAGTTACTTTAGTCCAGCTGGAAAATGATGAGGACTCAACAAAGTCTACGTCATACTTCTCATTGCACACAGTTGCAGGTGTGTGTATATTTTTTTCATATCTGTTCTGTGGCATCTTGCAGGCTGCTGTCAGTTACTGTGAGATACATTTCTCTTGCTGGTGTCAAACACCGATGAGAGCGCACCCTACTGACGATGAATCATTTATTCTTCCTTCTATTTATATAGCAGCCAATTGGAGCAAACCGATTAGTGAACGTTTTCAGTACACACCATGGAGATCCTAATGTCTGACCAGTTACAGCATATGTCTGTCTCCAAGTACTTCCTGTTCCTAATCCTATCAACAAAAGCACACACACACGCACACACACACACACACACATATGCACACATGTCTGCAATGGATGATTTTGCTGCCTCATCACAGAGACCAGATTAGATGTATCCACAAAGGTATTTTGTTGTAAGAGTCTATTTTTTTGTCTTCTTGCCATGAATGCATTCTTAAAATTTAATAAAGCAATTTAAAAAAAAATAAAGATAATAATTCTATTCGTTGTCATCATTGATTCTCATGCATTGAAATAATGTATCCCATGACAGTAATACAAAAGAATTATTATGATTACACACTTTTGGTCTAATGATTGATTGGGCTCATGTTGACAATGTTTCATAACACATATTAAATAAAATTGGCATAGATTGTTCATCGATTCAACATTCTTCATTGATCTTGTTGCCTCCTGTTGTCTACACTTGGGTGCAGCTGATTAACATTTGACCCCATAAAGTTGACTTTAAATTTAATTAAGCTGTTTTGGTCATATCCCCAATGAAGTCCTACTCTGCCCCAACACCATAATATAGCAGAATAAAATACCTGGCAAAAGTAATCACACCACTTGATTTTTTTTTTTTTTTTTTTTTCCGATTTTGTCACATTACAACTTTAAACTTTAATGTCTTTATTTGGATTTTGTGTAATAAACCAGCACCAAGGTAGCGAGAGGAAAAACTTGGCTTTCTGATATGCTGCTAATAGAAATCTGAAAGCATGTGGGATGCATGTTGTACAGTGAATACACCCCTCCACTTTGACATTTCCATCCCTGAAGAAACTCTGCACTGCTGCTTACTTTAAGCCATCTGTTTATCAGAGACCTCCAACCACACCGTCCCTGTTGCTCTGTTTCTGCAGGTTGCTCTGCTGTGTGGAACTGGGCTGATGTTGCCCTTTGGAAACGTCTGAGAGAGGAGCAGGCTACACCGACTCCCACAGCCATTCTGTTTTTATCTCCTTTGTTGCTGCAGTTGTGTATAATGTTGCACCCATGCTTTCTCCTCAATATGAGGTCACAGCTTTTGTTCTTGCATTCTGAAGAGTACAGTATGTGGGCCCGGAAAGACAAATCTGTTTTTAGTTGCTTTCACACCTGATGGCTGTCAGAGCTCGCTTTGTTCCTCTCACTCCTGCAAGATTCATTTCCACAACTCCACTGAGGCTGCACATAAAGCGAGAGGTGCAAAACCTCATTAAGTGGAAGAAACCAAACAGAGAAACACTGGGCTGCTGTTCTGTTATTTCATGACACTTTGACAAAAATGTCATGCAGCTTTACAGAAACAATAGCACACAATGGTTAGAAACTGCAGTTTTCTGTTTCTGTGTATTAATGAGCGGACATTCAATGGATGTCCAGTCACAGAAGGGAAGGATTCCCTCTATGACCTTTGGATTAGAGCTGTGTGTTGAGTCAAAAGAATCTTCCAAGCTAACAGTTGAATGATGAAGAAATAAATCGATAATCTGCTGAATATCTTCTAAGGATTCAATTCACATGAATTTCATCCAAAATCACCTATTTCCTAATCCTCCTCATTTGCTTTTGCTATTCCTCTTTAAATTTCTGTCTGGCCGTGAGCTCAGACAGATGTTGGAATCGGGAATATGATCTTCACCCGTTATGCTAGATAATAGATAATCTTTCTGCTCTGTGGTCCTGCTGTGGATTCACGAAGCCTCTTTTTCAATGTCTCTGGTCTTTGGGGTCATAGTTCACATATCATTTGACATTTTGAGATAATTATCTGCTCTTAGTTGTAAAAAACAACACTTTGTTGTCATAGTTATGCAATATAACAACTGTCTAAAAGTTAAAAAAATATCTGATCAAAAATCCTTCTGGCTCCTCAGAGTTCAAAACCAGACAGAATTAATTGTCCAAATGTACAGCCAGTAAACATTATGAACAAAAATCTAGAAAATGAAAGTAATCAGATTAAACACCACAGAGCTACTCCGGTATGCTGCCACCTTCATTGCACTTCCAGATTCTCTAATAAGATGCATGAAGAGTAATATTGTCAGAATAACTAAAGCTGTATTTTGCTTCTAATCCTAAATACTTTTTGGAATAAGTGTCAGAATCATATTGTGTTTTTGTTGTTTTGAAAGCGATGCAGCCTCTGAGCTTGTAGGGCTGTAAGTGGCTTTAAAGAAGTCAGCGTTTCCTAGCAAGGCTCACTGACCTCACATGGACCTATTTGACAGGGAAAGAAATGTCATGGAAAATATGCCAGCTCTGACAATTCTTCTTATTTGTACATTTCTCAGAACTTGTATCTTTCTTTTGCTGTATTGTTGGACTGAAACTTACAGTGAGCTCTTATCAGCTTCTCTTCACTTCAGAGATAAATAACCAACATAATTCTAGCTGCAGCCTCTTAATGTGACATATATGAATAAATTCCTCTAATAAATAGATGAGATGTGATTTTGTATCATATCATCCAGTTCTGATCTAACACTGCAAAACTACTGGTCTATAAAAATGTACCATTATACCTGGTTTCTTCAGCTGAAAGATGTTTGGACCATGAATCCAGTTTGTTTCTCTTCAACAATGATCACATTAAACTCTGAAAGGTGTGTATTATTCTGCATCTCCTGCAGCTGAGTAGCGGAGAGCTTACAGACAGAAGAAAAACGACAGATACAATCACCAGATGCCAGGCTCACCTGCTCCTTTCTGCGCTCAGGAGGGATTTGAAAGCTTTGTAGTGGCTGTGGAGAAGCTGCTTCATGGCTTTTGCCTACTTGTCTTGAGGCTAGTGGAAGACAGAAACAGTCGTTCCACCTTCAAGGCCTAAAATGTTCAATTTTCAATAATTGGACTTTCCACACAGAAGCACATCAGCCTGAAGATAAAAGGAAAGAGAGAGGAAACTTTACATCTTCTGCAGTTTGAATGTGTTCAATTATTTTCTTAAAGTTATCTGGAAAAGCCACCTTTAATTGTTTGACATTTCCTCTCTCTCTCTCTCTCTCTCTCTCTCTCTCTTTCTCTCACTTTCTCTTTCTCTATCTTTCTCGCTGTGTGTTTTAACATTTCTTACCTTGTAAGACCCATTTTTTTTAACAAATGTTATGAGGACCAGGTTGCTGTGGTGGCAAAGGGGTAAAAGCACAACCCACATATTAAGGCCTTAGTCCTTGTGGCGGTGGTTGCAGGTTCGATTCCTGGGCTGGCAACATTTGTTGCATGTCTTCCCCCTTTCTCATTACCCTCTTTCCTGTCAAAATACTTTCCAATAAAAACCTCTAGAGCCAACATATAAAACATATATTATGAGGACCCAAAGCTCCTTATGGGACCCAAAACCCTGGCCACATCAGAAAGACTGCTGTATTTAGGTGAAGAGTTAGGTTTAGAATTAAGGTGAATTGAGTTTTGGTGAGATTTGGGGCTAGACATGCACTGGTAATGCTTAAGTGTGTGGTAAAGGTCGGAGCTAGGCTATATGAAAAATGAATGGAAGTCAATTCAAAGTCCTTGTCAAGATAGAGAGATTTTTGTAGGTGTGTGTGTGTGCGTGTGTGTGTATGTGCATAGGCACTTAATCCCTCAGTGAAAAGTGGATGATTTGATTTGTTAGTTCCAAGTCAAAGAGAACAGGCGGTGTACGTAACAGAACAGCTTTGCTGTTTAAGATCGCAGATGCAAAGAATGCTTTATAAAGATTGGAATTTATCACAGCTCAGATTTTCTGAAGTGGGGTTATGTTGACAGGTTATGAGCAATAACTATCTTGGCAGCAGCTGAAAACTTTGTAGAGAAAAGCGAAACTATAATTAAGCAGTCAGAACAGAGCCAAGACAGAAGCATAAATCTGGTATAATACTAAAACAACATAAACCTCCAAAACATCAAAACGGTTCATGGAACAAGGAATGGACTGCTTGAAGGTGATAAGGTAGTATTTTGTCATATTACAGAATATTTATGACCTCATTCTTAAAACTTATGAAGAAGATGTTATAACTATTAAATCTTCACCTAGGAAGGAGAAATTAGTTCAACAGAAGCAACAGAAATATTCATTTTCTACACTGAACACATGGAAAATAAATAATAAAATCACTGAAAACTCAACATTTTTGTTCCAAAACCTTTGATCTTCACTGTTAATGGCTCAAGTATCCAACATGTGACTTATAAACAAGAATTTGGTCAAATATTTTGTCCTTTCAACTATGACAGCAAATTACTTGCAATAGGTAAAACAGACACTATTATAATGTATGTATTTCTTTGAAGTTATATGAGAGAGCATTTGTTTTTGTTCTTGTCTCCTAATTTCAACCTGTAATGCACAGCTTATTTTGCTTCTCAGCTAATGATGTCTCAAACATTAATGATAAACCTCATCTCCTACACAACTTTGCCTCATTAAACTGAGATTGTGCCAAAACCTTTGAAGATCATTTCTTCTGTATTCTGTTCCCCACTGATCTCATTTTTTTCCTAATGTTGTCTTTAATGTTTCAGACAAGCTGTGGGGTGGAGTCCTAATGTCAACAGTTTTCTATCTTAAAGTTGTCTTTCAGGCAGGTTTAGATAGAAATGCATAATGCAGCCTGCCTCTCATAGTGTTCCTACAGGGGACTGCCTACAGACTGCTTCTCAAAGGGTAACTTACTGAGTGTCTACAGCATAATCACAAGATACTGATATACCTTCAAGGCACTACTACAGCACTTTCAGGCTTCTGGAAGGTTACAACTGGGCCACAGAGTAACTACAAAGTGAGTTCAGGGTACTTGATGTTGCTTATTCTATTCTGTTCAAAAATACATATATTATACCCAAAGGGAAATTGAATATTTTTGTAACTCATACAATTTTTTTCAAAGGATTGTTGCAAGCCAAGGATTGGCAGTCATTCATACAACAGACGATCCAAAGTGCTGTACAGGATGTGTGGTGCTCATGCATATCGAACCAACAGGGCTACCTGATAGATTCTGTATGAATACATGTACCGTTGCACTTCTGGGTAATACTCTATAGTCTTAGCTAGTAAAATAGCATACTAATTAAAAGTGACCCAGGAATGGACCCTTGTGGAATGCCACAATGTATTTTTGTGGGCCCAGATTTGTAATTACCATATGACATAATGTAGTCCCTCTCCCAAATAAGATCTGAACTGGTTTAGCAGAGCATCAAATGATCCCACCTGTTTCAACAGCCTGCCTATCAGTATATTACCATCAACTGTGCCAAATGCAGAAGTTCTAGGCCCATCGCTGTTAAGATCTATTTCATCCAAAGCTTTAATCAAGGTAGTTTCTGGACAGAAAAGAGGCAAATATGTTTTTTCAATTACCTTTGCAAGTTAAAATTATAACTATATAGTTATATTGCAGAGGTGTTCTCATTAGTGTAGCTTTTTGTAATGACTTCCACTCTAAATAACAAACAGAAATGGTCAGAATTGATGGAGATGATAATTGGAGCTTCTCCTATTCACCTTTTCTCTGCATCCATAACATCACCTCTGAGCTCATTTGTAAATTAGGGCTGTAGTTGAGGCATTATTGGAATATTTGAGATGTTAATCAGCTGCTTCTGGTAATGAAACAGTCCTCTTGTTACTGTGGTTCATTACAGCTTTCCAAAGTTGCTGCACAGCATCCAGAACCAGAGGGAATAATTATTTTTAAAAAGCTAGATATCAGCTAGCAAAGGGAGAGTAAATGTTTTTATTACAGAATAAATTCTGCTATCTTGAGTTTTGTTTTTTGTTTTTTCTTTCTAGGTTGCCACAGGGCGCTTTCAGGATGCCCAAAAGTAGATTTCAGGGAACCAACAGGGCACTCACAGGGTATTTACAGAACCTTCACATTCTAAACTAGAACTGACCACTCCCACCTGATTGCTTTTCTTTAAAATTTTCACAAGAAGAATACTCATTAGAAGGTGCCTACATGGTCCAAGTAACTTTCCAGATACGTACTTACAGTAATCCCTTCGGAATACAGATGAGGTACCTTGGACGTATTGATATGATAGAGTGATATTTACAGGTTATCTATTTTGTTTGTACAAGCATAACACAGGGTTAAAGGGGATTCATTTGGTTGTTAAATGGAAAAATGCATGGAATACTTTCAGGGATATTTGCACGTTTGCTTAAAGGTTACAACAAATGTTTGATCACCTCTACGATTCTCCTCACAATGAGTACAGGGCTGCCTATACGGACAAGGCTGGACTATGAGGCGACTCGTATTTATAATCTATGTGGGCATTCATCAGGCACCTACAGATTACCTTTTGGGTAACATAGAAAATCCTAAAGTGACTGACCTGCATTGTCAGATGAAGTGCTACCCTATGTTTATGGTATCCTCTGTAGGTACCCTGTACATACTGATCTGTTTTATATATTGCTGACATTTTCTCTTAGGAAGGGACACAGAAATGTGGCTCACAATTAACTCAAGATTTTTGCCTTACTGAGAGGGAGAAACTGCTTCTTTCTTTTCCTTCCTAATGAGCTCCTACTGGAGATGACAGTCATCTCATTCACCACCACCAAACATAATTCTCTTCTTCATACCAATCACACAGAGTGTCGACATTCGCTTCCCAAACACCCTGCTATAAACAGACAGTAAACAGATACAGCACACAAAATGAGCAGTGAGGATTTTGCACTAAAATTGGCAAACAGACAATTGTCTGTTGCTGAACTGTGACAAACAGTGTTGATGAAAAACAGAGGGAAGCTTCCATTTGTTTCAACACTACTCCTGCTTAATAAAAGACCTGAAATAAAACAGACTATTTGCACATATTGAGTAATTTGCTCAATATGTGCACAAACAGGCATATGAGTTCTAGTTTCAGTCAATAAGATACTAAATGTTTTAGAAAAGAAATGTCCATGCTGATGAAATTAGAATTGTGTGAAGATGTGAATAATAATTCACTTTTCTCAATCTGAAATTAGATTTCAGGATTGGTGATTTGGATGACAGATGGTTTGTTTTGTACAGCTGTTTCATCTCGGTGCTGGTATTAAATCTGATGGTGCTTCATGGTGGTAATCTACAATACACTGAACACTTTCATTCATACTTATCATTCGTCACTCAGATTTTTGATTTTCCAGTCAAATAATCATTTATGTGTTTTCCTATACAGCCATGCCATTATTGAATACAACACATCAGCCTGCTGGTTTCTCTATAACAAGGGCCACACTGACATCTTGTGTACACAAAATGCCACTGTGAATGATGGATAGTGAGGTACCAGACAGTCAGTTTTTGTCATTAATGTGATGGGATTAAGAGAATAACTGATTGCATCACACTAATTAAAGGCACAAATTTGGTACTTGTAGCATATAGCTTCATAAAACCACACGTAGAATAGACACATTCCTAATTCTTAAGCATTATTTCATATCCTGATCCAGACATCCACGGCAAACATTTTGTCTCAGAGTTGTTCCTATTTACAGTACATACCAAGAGTTTGGACACACTTTCTAATTGAATTCAATTAGAAGGTGTGTCCAAACATTTGGTCTGTACTGTACATCATTTCTATTGCTGAATGTCAGAATGATGATAGAGAGTATTATTTTATTACTATCTTCAAATTCAAATGCATTGAGCTGCATTTCCTAAATATTTTGTAGAAATGCCTTTTTAACTCTGACTTGGTTCAAATATTTTGTTTTTCCTTCCACAAGCTCCTCATAATATTTTGGAAGAATTTTGCTGAAACTGGATGAGGTTTGAAGGCCTCCTTAGTCACACACAACGTTTCGTCTCTGTCCCATTTATTTTCTCTAGAACTAAGATCAGTGACCATGTTTTGGATCGTCACTGAGAAACATTGACTTTGTTGTCTGAACTACATTCAGGGAACAAAGAAACTTTTGGTTCTTAGATCTCACAGCCTACAGAAGCCGCCTCACCGTCCAAAAAGAGACGAAGGCTCCACACATGCTGCCCTGCAGCTGTTGCTTGTCCTACCAACCAGAACTGCCACCACTGTCCTGCCTCAAGATGAGAACACTTGTCCTAATCCGAGCCAATGCTCACCTAAAGCCAAATGGACGCTTCCTCAGCCACTAGCCAAGCCACTAACTGCTAATGGTTTTCCCCACTGCGCTGCAAAGGTTCCCCTCCAGTCATGGCTACCTTAGTTTAGCCATGACTAGCTAGCCACAGCTAATCTGTAGGTTAGGCAAATAAGGTTTAGCTACTCCTTTAAGTAAGAGATGTATCTGAGCAGAGTAAATTAGTTAGGACAAAAATAATGTTCTGATAATGTATTGTATTGTATTTATGACATTTAGCAAGATTTAATACTCTAAACTGCTTGAGTGTATACAAGCCGCTAAGGCTGTGAGATAAACATTTGCATTCTATTATTAATGGCAGGCAAAAGTCAGTTCCTTCATTTAAAGTGAGCTTACTTTCTTGTCCTCCTTTCTCACTAAATATTATATAGTCCTTAAGACACACAGGAAATGAACTTCAGGTATCTGACTGGGCACAAAGGGAAGGAACTGCCCCCATACAGAAGTGAGTGGCCTTTGCTTTCTTGTGAATGTGTTGGGTAAACTCACCTGTGATTGTGGATAACGTTGATTTTGCCTCAAAGTTTATATTAATTTTACATAAAAATGTAGTCTTTATTACTATGTTGGATGATTATAAAATAGCTTATATTGAATTACAGAACATTAGCTCATCTTATTATCTGCAGTTCAACATACAGTAGTTAATAAGCAAAAGAACACTGTAATTTGACCACAGTGACAAACTCATACAATTAAATGGTGTCTCATTTATTATATTTTCCATATTAACTTTAAGAATACTTTTCTACACCCACTGAATGTTTGTATTGACAAAAACATGCATGTTAGTTATTTTTTATTGGCGAAACATTCGCTTTTAACTGTAACAGAAGCATTACAGAGATTTCAGAGTAATATTTTTATAACCACAACACCAGAGAAAATGAAGTAATGAAAGATCCATCCATCTATCTATTTTCTAACACACTTGTCCCTAATGGGGTCGGGAGGTGCTGGTGTCTATCCCCAACTAACGTTCCGGGCAAGAGGCGGGGTCACCCTGGACAGGTCGCCAGTCTGTCGCAGAGCAACACAGAGAAAAACAAGACAAACAACCATGCACACACAGAGACTCACACCTAGGGAGAATTTAGAGAGACCAATTAACCTAACAGTCATGTTTTTGGACTGTGGGAGGAAGCTGGAGTACCCGGAGAGAACCCACCATCCACCGGAATGACCCTGGGAACCCAGGACCTTCTTGCTGCTAGACAACAGTGCTACCAACTGCGCCACTATGCAGCCCAGTAATGAAAGATGAAAGAATATAATGTAATTATATTGTATAACCTTGCAGTGTCTAAGCTGCTAGTGCTAAACAGCTACAGTGAGGCTTAGGGCAACAACATCAGCTCCCATCTTTATATAACATGATACGACAAGCTCATTTTCCTCTTTGTTGCACTCCATTTCATTTGCTTTCACAGCCAGAGGCTTTTGTGCTCCATCTAATGCTGAGAGGGGGCTGCTGAGGTTTGGGCAATTGATTTTACTGCTCCCTCACTGCGTGGGGTAGCTCATGTCTGCAAAGCTCTTTGACTGTTTTTCTGTCATTTAAAACAAAGAATCCATCCTAATAATCTGCAGCTCATTATTGCAACAATCTTAATTTTCTTTAATAAAAAGGTTAAACATGATGAGTTCAGCTATGCAGAGTATATACTGTATGTAATATATTCATAGTATATGTGTATTCCATTAATGGGCATACATGTTTGGTTACTTTCAAATAAGAGATTTGTTGTTGTTATTTTAACTATTTATTTTATATGTTGTTGTTAATAATAATAATAATAATAATAATAATAATAATAATAATAATAATAATAATAATAATAATAATAATAATAATAATTCTGTGAGATGAGAAAAGAAGATATGATTTCCAAGAGCAGGTAAAATTTGTATCTGTTTTCATGAAACATGGGAAAAGTGTGTTTCTTGTATGTAACAGAAAAGGCCACTAGATGGCGCTGATGAATAGATTTTTTTTTTTTTTCCAGATGATCCTGAATCTTATGAAAACATTTGTGCAAACTTTACCAGTTTCACAGTGCCTTAGTTTAGCTATGTTTATCATCCTATTGAACTGATATTAGTTGCGGAGTTTTTTTAAAGTGACATTTGGGTTAAGCAAAAATCTCGCGATAACTTGCCTCTGTTACTCTCTTGAGCGTGTACGCATTCTTGCTTTGACGGTCTAGTGTGAATCACGTCCTTTACGTACAGCAATTGGCGTAGTGCAAGCGTGCCACTCATACTGGTTCAGTGAGTTGTGGGGAGTGTTTTTTTTCTTCCAGAGGGAATGTCAAGCTTAGAAGTCCTGGCTGGTGAAGTGGAGGGGAACGGCGGCATAATGGGTGAGTTTTCTCAGCTTTGGAAAGCTGTTTTATTATCCTAGAGCTTTGTTTAGGACTGACTCTTTGGGATTGCCTGTCTCTTTAGCGTACTGTTTCCTAACTTCGTTGAACAAAATGCAGGAGAATACATGTTAGTTGTCGTTACTTCAGCTTAATGGTGTTGAACAGACATGTTAGTGAGACATGTAGAAATGATTGGCATGTATAGCTGTTTGGCAACATGTCAGAAGCAACTACAGTTTCCTGCTGCTCTCTCTTCATGAAACAGCTTCGTCACCTCTTTTTAGACCTTAAATAATCGGAGTTCACACGAACCGTCCATTCAGAAGTATTGTTTTCCTTCTGAGTAAAATTTCACAACAAGGCCCATTCGTTGGAAATAAAGTCAAACCGGACCCAATAATTAAGAAGAGCTGTCAGGACACACAGATTGGAGTAAGTTTAGCAACGTGCGGAAGCAGCGTTGTTCTCAGCAGTATCTGTGTCTAATGCTTTGATCCAGAGGCTGTGCTAGGATCCTTAAACACAGGGGGCTAAGCCCACCCTGTTGCCCAGTTACAGTTTTTGCGTTTTGTGTTGATTGAGATTATCAAACTTTTTTTTATTAGCAGTTGAAGGTAACTTAAGTATTTAGAAATTTCAGATTTCAAGTGGTTTGTTCTTGCTTGCTCTGTTGTGAAAGTGTAAAAGCTTGTACAAGTCAATCTTTCTATCATGTGTTTTTGAATTGGAAACAGTTTTTTGTATAACTGTGGGGTAATTTTGGCCTAAAACTATTTTTTTTTTTTTTTTTTTGCAGAATAGTTTTAATTCAGCAGGGTTCAGAAGGGGTGTCAAGTACGATATGCCTGCTAAGGTCAACATCTCAATTAGGTTAAAGTTAGGACTTTGACTAGGCCTGTTTATGACCTGCATTCCTTTCTTATATATTCAGTTTTACCTGGATAAGACTTCTGTGGTGAATAAGTTCTGACTTTGCAAACATAAGTTGTTTATTACAGCCATGCATAGCGTCATCTAATGTACTTATGCTTTGTGTGACCTGATTGATTCACTGCAGGAAACATGACTAATTTATATATATATATATATATATATATATATATATATATATATATATATATATATATATATATATATATATATATATATATATATATATATATATTATTTTTTTTTTTCATTTTTGTGAGATTTTATAACTTGGCTCAAAATTCACAAAACAGTTGGATGGAAATTGTTTCATGTTCCAAACCAGATGAACACAATCCTGCCATTTAGGTGTTGAGATAACTTCATAGCTGGTAGAACAGGTGTAGTTGACCTGCCTGATGGACAGTGTCTATTGGATGGATTGCATTGGTTTCCATTTAGTTCAAATTCAGTGACTAAGAACACTTACGCTGTGGTGTTCAAGAGTCCCTCAAGAATGTCAGTTTTGCTTTAAGCTAAAAAAATAAAAGCATTTGATTAGAATTATTTGTCTTTTGTCTCTTACATTCTTACTACTGTGGTATTAACATGGTTGCTTGTTAGCGACCGTGTTGACTAAGCATTGCCCATCAGATGGCTTCCTTCCTGTTCTGCATAATGTCCCATCTACCTATTGACATCCATGTCATTTTTGTGAAGCACCCACACATTGCTAAACATGCTAACTCCTGATAGCGCCCGCCACCATGAAGCAAGACAATTCAAAGAAGCCATAACATCTTCTGTTTGCAGATGTGTGTTACTAGAGAAGCACCAGACATTCATTTAACAAGTGCAGCCGCCCTGCTGGTTATAGATAGTGAAACCTAGAATTTGTCAGGTAGAACCGAGTGTGTGGTGTGAAACCATGTGGAGAAACAGGTCAGTCTGCTGCTGGGGCAAGTCTCCATGATGTCAGGTGAATTACGCAAACGACAGGAACAAAGGTTTCTGTTTTTGTTTAAAGACAATGACACTGATTCATTAAATGATTCAGTTAAAATGCTGTTAGGAGAAAAGAGAAGGAGCGGTTCTGAACCACAGCATGGAGGAGAATAAATACCCAGTTATATCATGGAAAACAGAGCTGGATCCAAGCAGCATGCTGTGTGTGTCTACTGTATAGAGGGACTGACAGTACAGATGGATAGGTCAGGCCTCCTGCCAGCTACACACGGAGTATCAGGTGACACGGCAGGTTAATGCCAAGAGGAAGTGGTGGCTGAGCCGGGTCCACTGAGCCGGGTCAGGTCCGCTCTGCTCTGGTCGTTGGAGTGTAGTCATGTTTCTGTGCATCAGAGATCATTTCTTCTGTCTCTACATGCAGTAACAGGATGGTTCACATCTACATTAGATTTCCTCCACCCAGCAGATCTAATGCAGGCTTAGCAGATCAGAGAGTTGTTTACAGTTGTTATATTTTTAATCGTGTTAAACTGGAATTCAGTCCAGTGTTTAGCTCCAGTTTTTTCTATTAAATCAAAGAATCCATATAAATGTTTTATACAGATAATCCCTAAGTTTCTTGGCCATAGCAATGTTAGCTCCTGTAGAAAAGAGTCTTGATGGTCACATGTTTGATCAGACTCATCCAGCCCAGCATGATGATCTGTGGCTGACAGCAGCAACACAATGCTCACCCTGGTTCATTCTGCAACACCCAGCAGTTGAGACACAACAACACTGGGAGTGTTGGAGCCTTTTGATGAATCACGCCAGAATAATGAGAGAAATGGTTTTGGTATGCAAACACGAGTGACATGTTTTACAGGTCTGTGGATGTCTGCAAGGTACAACTCTTTACTTAATTATAGCTCCAAACACCGGCTGGGGTGTGGATCATGTTCTCTTCATTTCTGGTCATGTTTGGATTTCTTTATTGGATTTCTTGGATTTCTGTGACTTACAATTATTTTAGTAATTGTTGATTCTGTTGGATAATTTGATGGTTAATTGATTAACTTGGATATAAATGTGGCTTTTCCATTTAACTGTCTTATTTCATGCAACATGAGAAATACATAAAAATGCAAATAAACAAATAATTTAATTCCTCATCTAATAAGAAAATAAATATTTTACTAGGCATAGAATGCTGTTACCTTGTTCAATGTAATATTGAGCTAATAGACCTTTCCTGTTTTATCCACAGTTTTCCCTCAACACCATTTTTTAAGTATATTTTGAAGCAGTTCTGAGGTAAAACCTGAAACTACTGCTTTCCAAGATACTCAACAGGTTGTTGCTAGGTAACCAAAGAGTGCATGAGTTAGTTGATGCCACTAACCTTTCTTAGTTGGCAGTGAGCGGTTGACCAGCTAAAGTCTGTTTTTGCCTACATCCCCCAGAATGCTGTGCATTTCTGGATCAGAGTTCAGTCAATATCCTATATATTAAATGTTCCATCTATTGCGATATATATATTTTTATTGATTTATTGTCCAGCCCTATCTTTGGGGATATTTCCTGCCCCAGGACAGGCTCAGGATATCCGAAGTCTGCTGTAGGAAATTCATCAAATACATTTCCTGGAGAATCTCCTGTTTTTATTCCCATGTTAGGACGAAAATCCGGTTGAGGAATTCTGGGTGGTTCTTTGGAGCAGAGTGTGTTGGATGGGCTGAGAGGTTTGGATGAAGCTCCAGAGAAGGAGGATGTGTGGAATGCCGGAGCTGTGTGAGGGTCGTGGGAAGCTGGTTGGTGTGTGTGAGAGAATCTCTCTCCTCTCTGCAGCAGCTCACTGCTCTCTGGGCCTGTCCCAGACAGACTCGGGCTTCCGGGACTGCCTTCCCACATAGTTTCCGCTTCTTCAGCAGAGTGCACCTTGCTTTACGGCCTCAACGCCTTCCTGCGCTGATTTCATTTTGTGGTAAAATCCTCCTGCAAGCACCATGTGTTCCTCTGGTTAACATGTTAGTGGGAGCTGCTGATGCAGTGCAGCGCTGCTGAAACAAACACAGGCAGCTCAAAGCACTTCTCTGTCTGGGATGACACTCATTTACAGATGGTTACAGACAGCAGCTTGCTGCGCTCCAGATGTGGAGGCTTCTCATCAAACACTTTGTGAATGTAAATGGAACTTTTCCATCATGTTAGGTGTAAGAGAACATACTGTGTCTTCATTCTTATTTTTTGTAGAAATATGCTTCTCTCTGTGGTATTTGCATGCAGTTTCAGTTTAAACTATGAGTAACGAACAGGAAGCAGTGCGGAGAGCCACAGTTAGCACTCTGAACCTGTCGGGTAGAACGGCTGTTCTGAGAGTGGTTTACTTTCAATTTAGAAGCCAGTTAAAAGTCTTTCAGTCATACAAAAATACCAGAAAGCAGAAACCAAAGTGCTTCATTTAATTCAGTGTGAATGTATGTCTTCTTTTTTTATAGCTGTGATATCAGAACAAGACATTTTATGTTTTATCTTAGAGCTACATTCATAGAGTAGTTCTTAATGCTGGGAAATATTTGTATATACAATATGAAGTTTAGTTGCATTTAGAAACTCATCTAGAATATTCCACAGCATCTTGTTCATCAGTCTCTGCTCTAACAAGTCAAAGGAATGCTGCTCAGTGGAGGAGCTTTATTTGTATCATACTGTCAGAACGTTGTGTCAGTTTAATTAGTATGTAAAAAAAACAAAACAAAAGAAATAAAAAAAAATTGCTACATACTTAAAATCCTGTAGAAATATTCATAAGTGCTCACAGAGATTAAGAATAGAAGACAATTTGTTGTCCTAATTCTTTCCATTGTTCTTGTTTTTATGTGTTTTGGATCTGCCACCTTCACTGCTGCCTTGCTCTCCATCCGTCTGCTCTCCAACCAGCTGTAAGTACATCACTCTTGTTTCAGTGAGATCAAAGATCACCTGCCCCAAAACTACTTTGTAAAAGTTTTCAAATGTTATGGTGGATGGAAAAGAATACATGGTTTTAGTGTTTTGTTGTTGATGTCAAACCTTTGTAGATGCCATTTTTGCGAAAGTTGTTGAAGTAACATATGTGCAGAAGGCCTAAATACAAACTCACACCATACTTTTCACATTTCTGTTTGTGATAAATTTATGAAACACCATCATTTTTTTCCCAGTTTGTCATTATCTTCAGCTTTGTGTTGGTCTAAGAGCTCATTATTTAACAACTGTATAATATTAAGTGTCATCTGTATGAAACGTTCCTTGAGATTTTTCATTTTGTCAACTGTAGTTTTTGGCTTTGGAGAAAAATTTAAATGTGTGTAAATTCAATTTACAGCAACAGAAGAACCTGGAGGGCTACGTGGGTTTTGCTAATCTCCCCAATCAAGTTTACAGGAAGTCAGTGAAGAGAGGCTTTGAGTTCACTCTGATGGTTGTGGGTGAGTACATCTGTATTCATCTGTTTGGTTGTCTACATGTTTCTGCATATGACCCTAAATAATGTCACAGAAGGGTTTGGGTTTGTTGTGCCATATGATTCTATATGATTATGCAACACTAACAGCTGCAAACAGAAAGTCAGCCTGTGGCTCAAGTAATGACCTTGCCTTGTAAAACACTCTGGTTTTACATGGCTGACCAGTTGATGGCTGAGTGCCTGTTGCTTCCACTCACTCACCTCTACTTTGTTATAGTGTAGCTAACAGCTGACTGTGGAATATTTGGTTGTGAGGAAGCCTAAATATTGGACTTATTGTACACGTCTCATGCAGTGACATGTGGTGAGGTTCATAGCTGGTGAGGCAGACTTAATCAGAATCAGGTTTACAAAGAGAGACCGCCTGCGTGTTATTGTTTACATACGGAAATTTTGCGTGCTGGAGGGCAGAAAAACTATTATTTTACATGCGCTGCCGCCACAGAATAATTCTGCTAACTCAATAAAACTTGGAAATGTAGGTGTAAGTAATTCAGTACTCTGCTCCACTGCAAAGGGAAAAACCGAACTACAACTCAAAACCACTTTTTCTCACTCTTTGTGTCGGCCAAGCCATAAGCAGACTTGTTGCCATAGCAACTGACAACAAAACTACTTTATTTTTCAGAATTCAACACCAAAAAAACACTCAAATATTTCCCACATGGGTTGAGCCGTGGTGGCGTAGGGGATAGCGCAACCCATGTTTGGAGGCTTTGAGTCCTCGACGCGGCCGTCACGGGTTCGAGTCCCGGACCCGATGATATTTGCCGCATGTTTTCCCCCCATCTTCTTCCGCCTTTCTTGTCAGCCTACTTTCATATAAGGGACACTAGAGCCCACAAAAAGACCCCCTGGAGGGGGAAAAAAAAAAGATTTCCCATACAAAGAACAGAACATTCAGTCCGTTTCAGTAGTATGATTTTAGGCTTAATGGTTTCTTTTATTATTATGTTGTGATTACTGTGGTAGATTATAGTTACCACTGCTATTAGCTAATCCAACAGTAGTTTGTGGATTGTTGCTTTTCTGCATTCTTTACACATACAAACTGTAGCCCACAAAATGCATATTTCATTAATAAACTAAACAACAAAATGTTATCGCCATCTTACCTTTACTTCTAAATGAAGTCCATGCGCTGCTCATTCTGCACAAAATTATCAGTTCATCCAAAGCCAGGTTTTTCCTTGACACAAGTAGAGAAAAGGAGGCAAGGAAAGCAGAAAAGGCCGTTTGTACCAGGACATCCACAAAGCCTGTCTTTTCTTTCTGTTTGAGAAAACAGGGTATCCTTCTGTCTTGTAGTTTGAGGCAAACCTTTCAGCGCCAGTGTTGGTCTTCCTTTAGTATTATTTCCTGCTTCAATTGAAAATCCACTTTAGAAAACTGTTTAAGTGTAGAAATGTAGTCATCCATGTTGACATTGGAAGAGAGGAGAAAACAATAAATCTATTGCTGCTCTTGACTTTTTTTACTGTATGGCTAGTCTCTTACTCTGCAGACGTGGAGTCATAAGACCAATGTCTTCATGAGCGCCCCCTGCCATGAGGCAAAAGAACTCCCTGCCTCACCTCGAATCTGTTCTCTGCTGGTTCTGATCGCTTCTCAGCACATGAAACCCGATACACACACACCGTTGGTGACAACAAACACTGTACATTATATATATAAGCTAAATTATGCTAAGTCAGTTCATATATTAAATGTTTTTTTAACCATTTTATTGGCGACGTACAGACAGGAGGAGCATGTTCTCATCAAATGGCAGCCAGCAGCGAGAAGTTACGCAATCCAAGGCTCACCAGCTGCGCCTCTGAGCATTTCAATGAGAAATTGCGAAAATTCAGCAAATTTGAAGACTAAATTATCAAAATTGGTTAAGCAAAATGAAAAATAAATACTTTATAGTACAAACCACTGGGTGAATATAGCAATATAAATGATCTTATATTCTAAGGTATATTCTATCTTAGATCTATGTTTCCCTCCCCTGACTGCACGTCACTGATCTCATGGTACCCTGGACTCATTCTTTCACAAATGATAGTGGAAGCAGGCTGCAGGTCTAGATGCTGGATTTTCTTCACCTGGAATGGACTGGAACACCTGAAATCAGTGATTTGGAGGGCTGACCCAACAGAATTTTATATTATTAAAAGTAGCATATGTGCCATTGATCCAAATCTGAATACAGCTCAGTATGTGTCAGGTGGAAATGCTAATGTCATTTTACTTTTCAAAAGACAGCACCATCTGTCAAAAATTATGTTTGTTGAACCCACTCTTCTCTATCTCTGTCTGTGTGTGTGTGTGTGTGTGTGCGTGCGCCAGCGTGTGTGTGTGTGGTGTTGTTTTTGAGACGCTGTGTCGACCATTTTCCTAACAAATACCACGTTGTGGGGACTGGATGCTCCTTATGGGGCCAAATCCTGGGCTCTATAACAAGAGGTGCTTTTTTTAGATTAGAGGTTAGGGTAGACCTCAGTTCAGGACTGAGGTCTGAACTGAGTTTAGGTCAGGCTTCGGGTTAGGCGTGTACTGGTAGTGGTTGGGGTTTAGGGTAAGAGTCAGGCTTAGGTTGTAGAAATGATACAAAGTCAATGCAAAGTCCTTGTGAATATAGAAAGACGTGTGCGTGTGTGTGTGTGTGTGTTTTGTGTGTGTGTGTATGTGATTATCCGTCTCATTTAAATTATGTAGCGGGAGGAGACTTCCTGTCATTCCATTCATGCTCTGAAAGTCAACGCCTGGTCAGCTTATTCAACAGGAGGTCCTCCTGACTGGCCTTTCCTTTCTCTCCTCTTGCATGCTGCTACCTGAACAGGAAAAGGCACCGAATGGCCACACGATGTCACTTCCTGTGCTAAAGGCCCAGGACTTCCAGTAGCTTGTTGCCTCAGGGTTAAGAATCTGGTCTTAGTGGAACTCATCCCTCTGTTTGTGCATGTAGCTCTGGAGTTTCCCCTGCTGTTCTCTCAGGAAGCATGTTATTATTTCATGAGCAGTATGTAATATGAACAGCAGAGTTATTAGAAAAGCCACATACCTGCCAGATTATATGAAGGATGTGTGTGTTCACCATTGAAGAAACTGCTCTGCTGGAACCTGATGGGTGTGGTCTTTATGAGATGTTGTGAAAGTTTGAGGAAAATATTCCAGAAATCATAAATAGTGGCAAAAACCCTCTTTTTGTATCAAGTAATTTTTTATACATTTAAAAATTGAGTTTGGTTGTTTCAGTTTTGGAAAAATACTGCTGTGAAAGGGACAAAGTTCAGTTTTCTTTCTGAGAAATGTTCTCCAGGCAGCTGCAAAACTAGGAACCTTAGAGTTTAATAATATTAGCAGCTGTTTAACACAGGACCATGAAGCTGCTAGGACATGATCATGGAGTCTTCATCTTGAACATGCACTCATTCAGAGTTTCTGAGTTTTCTTTGTTCCATCTTCTGGGTCTGTTCCCCTTTACATAGGCTGGATTTCTGCTCATAACCTTAAATAAGGGCTGGGCGATATGGACTTAAAGTTTTAGCATGATATTTTCTAGTAATATTGTGATAAACTATGTATTACATATTTTTTTAGCTAATTGTAGGGTTGTGAGTTCATGACACAGCAATCACAGCATCACAAGGACTAAAATCACTCCTGAAAAACATTCCCATTTGAAACATGTTTCTTCAGGACACCAGTCACTGAAATAAGTGTGATTTGTGTCACTGAGCTGCACAGTAATTATTACACAATATTTAATCATATTGATTCTCTCATTGAACAAACAGAAGACAATAGTAAAATACAGAATCACCGTAATGTTTCCTTTACTTCCTTCTTTTCTGACCAATCACTGCAACTTGGCTGAATTTTGACCAATCCCTTTGCTCCCTTCAAATTTAAATTTCCGTTTCATTGCGACTCTTGAAAGCTGAACCTGTGTTATGAAAGCATGTGTGACACTTTTGTCTCAAATCTTACTGCTGGAAAAAAGTGAAAACTTTAACTTTTTTTTTCCTTTTACACTTTGACACTTTGTAACTATATTACAATTCTATTTTTTTGTGGGGGAGGGGAGGGTTATGTTCAGTAATTTGAACTTTTCTGTAAGACCATATTATGGGAAACATAAATCTTACAAAATCACTTCTTTGACTGTAACTTTTTCAAAGAGGTGCTGCAAAATCTGCTCTTTTAAGTTGCAACAATCTCAAAAACACATTGTGACGTCCTGGAGGGAATGACAGAGTCCTGCAGGTGTGCTTGAATCCACTGCTGCTAATAGAACCACTGTTCCAAGCTGTAAGGGTTCCAACATATTTACTCTCTCAGTGCTGGAGCTTTGGCTGAGCCAACAAGTGTAAGTGGGACAGAGCCATTTGTTAGTCAAAGTCAATGTTTGGCAGTGATTTCCATGTTGGCAGAGTCTGACCTAGATGTTG
This sequence comes from Gambusia affinis, assembly GCF_019740435.1. Taxonomy (NCBI): domain Eukaryota; kingdom Metazoa; phylum Chordata; class Actinopteri; order Cyprinodontiformes; family Poeciliidae; genus Gambusia; species Gambusia affinis. The sequence continues at coordinate 24,847,978 of NC_057881.1, forward strand.
GCCACTGCAGCTGGAGCCTGGTGTGGATTTGGTTCCTAGTTGAAAGTTTTGTTACTGCATCACTTAAACGACACAAATTGATACGTTTGCTTACGTTTGAAGTTCTACCACTTCAGAGTTTTTCTTCCATATTTTGAATGGATAGTGGCATTTGAAAATGCAGTTATGGGGAAAAGGTGACAACTCACCACGTTAAACACTCAGTTTCCCTTTCATTCACCAGCACAGCGTCTTTACATCACCTGCATGTTACAAGCCTAGAAGAGGAATGAATCAGGGCAGTCCCTCCTTCATGAGGCAGGATTTTCCTACTTTCCCTCCACCATCCTGCTGAATAGCAAATAGGGCTTTGGGATAAACCCACAAGGTTTACACAGCTGCTGAAAATTTCCTTTAAAGGAGGCAAGCTGGCTGCGAAGTGAGCCTCAGTCTGCAGGCAGCTCTCTGAGACGGCTCCTCCTCCTGCAGGACACAGAGTGATGGGAGAAACTCAAAATCCTCTTCTGACAAAAACTGCAAGTAATAAACTGACGGGGGTCAGCTGGTCTTATGGAGGGCTGTTTTAATGGATTTGCTCCCTAAGCAGATTTTCTGTTTTATTTTGTTTCTTAAATATTTCAGATCAACAAACAGATGTTGATATCAAAGAAGGATAAAAGCAGTTTGCAGATGATCATTTCATTTAGGGTTTATCAATTTTAGCAAAATATATCCATATTAAACTGACCCTACCAGAAAAGTCATTAACATTTCATAAATTTACCACCTCAGTGTTGGAGGACGTCTGGCATTTTTGATGCAAAAGTCAGACTATATAATATCAGTTATATATAAGATCTCAGTTGTGCATTTATGCCTCTAATCATAGAAGATGATCATTTTTTTCACTTTATATTTTATGACTTTTCACCATGAGAGAATATTAAATTTGTTTTTTGTAAAAATATTAAATTAATTTTGATTACTTCTTTTTTTCTTTCTCTTTTTACATACAGTAGCCCTGACATGCTGTCACAATGTGGATGATCAGAATACCTCTTTTGGCAGCAGTTGATATTGTGTTAGCAGAGTTTCTAGACTCTGATTGGTTCAGATCAGACCAATGGCTGTTTGTTATTTTCCATTGCAGGTAAAACAGTGAGGTAATGTAGAAGATGGTGCAATAAACAATATATCAATTAATCGCATGATAAATGAAAATGATCTACCTCGTTTTAATTTCTCTCGTTTATCATTTCTTCCTGCCTTTTTCTCTTTCCATTGATGACTCTGATGAAAACAGCATTTACTCCAGTTCTCTCCACTGACCCTCCCTTCCTCATTTCCTTAGTGAAAGGGAGGAGTGAACTATTGCATCATGTAGTTGGATATGCCCATCTTCTCTATCTAAATCTAATGATTATTAAAGGGCAATATAATATGCAGACTTCATAATCTATACTCTGTTGGTGGAAATTTTATTTCCACTTTGGTTTTATGTTGCGTTTAGTTTTAATTCAAGTGCATCTTTGGTTAACGGAGACTGAGAGACCATTTTATTTTTGTTTTTGGTTGTTTTGTTAATTTTGTTTACGGTTCCAGTCTTAAGTGTTCTTATGAAAATAAAGTGTGTTTACTTTTTGCAGGATGTGCTGTCATGACATTATTATGTCATTAGTTTAAAACGGTCTTCAAACAATTCTGTTGTTTTTTTGCAATAATTTTTGAGACAATTAATTGTTCAGCAAACTTCGTTATTGTGACAGGCCTAGTAAGAGCTCAATGAAACTAACCTCCTCACATCTATCTCATCTCTGCTGCATAAAGGCTCCCTGGGAACTCCACTTGTATGATTGTTGGAACCAAACATTTTCAAAAGCTGGGTTTCCATTAACCATAGAACTGTGTACATTGAAATTACAAAGATAAAACTACTTCTTTGAAACATGGAGGTTTAGCAAAACCATGGCTTTTTCCTAGGTTTTTACAGTAGGATGAGGTGGTTTTTCAGCCATATCAAGAAGAGGTATTTCACAATACTGCAATGGAATTATTTTTCACATCATGCGAGTCACATGATCAACAGCTGGATGTCCCAATTGGCAGAATCAACAAAGATGACAGGAAGTAGAATTAGGATGTTGGATTTTTTATTTTTATTTTTTCAGACAATTTGCATCTGGCTCCACACGGCATCACAGTTCATAAAAAGTTGTTGCGTCATTCCAACATGTTGAATCTATAACTTTTCTGTAAAATCATCAACTACAGTTTCCCCAAAATGTAGCCACTCCCAACTATAAGAGGTTTGTTGCTCCAACCCCTGAATAAAACACTGACATCTGCTCTGATTGGCTGATTGATGATGAGTGCTAACACCTTGATGAATGATGAATATATGTGAAGTAACTGCTTACAGTTACTGCCTTGGGCTTAATAACTTATCATATGAACAAGCTTATTCGTATGCGATTTTAATCAGATTTTGTATTTAATGGAAACACCACAATTACTCAGCTAATGTTGAAAAAAAAAAAACCCACAAAGATTCACACACATTTGTACTGGAAACATTACTATTTTTAGACATTTAATTCATTTTTCTCCAACACAAAGTGTCTGTTTGGTCCTGTATCAGTCCACAGTGTAAAGCATGTGTAAAGTTAGACATAGTTTAGTCATTTTGACGGTTTGATCAGCAGCCAGTTGTCATTTCTGAGCCACTCTGCTGGAAGATAAATGTAACTGCCCTTTCTGGAAAGTATTTCTAACTCTGGACTGGTTAGAGAAAGATTCCTTTGTTTTTGTTTTTGTTTTGTTTTGTTTGTCATCTTCCCATTTATTTTCACTGTTCATGCCCATCAACAGATGGGCTGAGCCGCTGGCAGCTGTGGCCACTGTTGGCCGCAAACTGACCACTTGTAAAGGTCAGCAGCAGTCTGTTGGCTCCCAGGCCAGGCTGCTTTCTGGCTGCTCCTCCGCTCACAGTAGAGCTTTTGTTCAGCAGCTCGCCCTGCGCTCCACCCGCCATGCTCTCCAGGTTTTATGTGTCACTGTGTTTATCTCCACTGCAGCTGCTTCAAAATATTATGCATCCGATCATACTCTGTCCCCTAATATACTTCAGGACAGCTAACAGATTGTGTGATTGTCTCTGTGCGGCTGACTCCTCCCTCTCCCTGAGATTCTCCGACTATATTGCTGAAATGCGAACAGGAAAATAATTTGCTCACAGACAGCCCTTCTATCCTGTCTGTCTATTCCTCGCATAATGTTATCAGTTGCTTATTTAAGAAGAAGGAGAGGGGGGGACAGAGAGGGGTCATTTCCTGTGTGAATCTGAAACATGTGAAGAATGTCTGGCTGCAGAAGACTGCAGCAGAAATGGAGATGATAAACATCTGCAGATTGTGTCAGTTTGGCCTGAAGAAGGCGATTAGAAACCCAGTAGAGCATTTTTCTGTTCCCTCCCAACCAAACCAGTCACTCTGTCCCTGTTCTTTGTCTTGCAGGAGAATCTGGCCTGGGGAAGTCCACGCTGATCAACTCGCTCTTTCTCACCGACCTGTACTCCCCAGAATACCCCGGTCCTTCCCACAGGATCAAAAAAACTGTCCAGGTAGAGGCGCTCATGGAGGGCTGCTGTCCACTTCTCTCTCTCACCCACTGCAGTATTGTCATTCTATCAGTCTCTCTGGGTTTATATTGTGATAATAATGAAACATTTCAGTTTTATTGTTTGAGGCTAACGATTAATGAGGTTTGCTTTACTCTGACACTAGTCTGTATCAGTATCCAACCTGGTTACTATGGTAACAGCAAGGTACCTGTCTATTGCAACAGACAAGATTGAGGCAATATTTTCTAATAACATTTTCATTTTGATTTTCTAATGTCCTGCAGCCCTACTGGGCAACATAATAATTAATAAGATGAGGCTGATGCAGACTGGAAATATTTGCATGTATTCCAGGTTATAATCTGTCTGTATTATATTGAGTCAATGCTTTCTTCTGCAAAAGAACGTTATTGATTTTGACTTCCCATCAAAAGTCTGAATATTATTTCTGAACATAAAGTTCTAAAAAAACTGACTGTATGGATTATTAAAGGATAGCTGCAGCTATAAAGAACGAGGAGATGGTTTGTGTAATCTCTGCATAATTATTGCCAGGGCCAGGACCGCAGCCACTTAATCTCATTTGTGGCCATAATTGAAGTCTAAAGTTTGGAACTAAACACACCCAGATGTGTTGTCGTTTGAGCTGCAAAGTATAAATGTCACATGTGTCTCTTTATTGGGTACTGAAATAAATCTATAGGCAAACCAACACGTTTATTGGACAGTGAATAAGACGTTTGTTGCAACAGTTAGAAGCTAATTGTTGGTCTTGATTTTAATTTTTTTTTATCTTCAGATTATTGGTCAAAACAGATTCAGATGAGAAGAATACAAATTAATATCAGTACCATGGTGTCTTACACAAATATAAAAAAATATAGTTAATATTCATTTCCTTTTCAGATCAGCTACAATTACTAAATGCTTTCCTTTTTTTTTTTTTTTTTACCACTTCTTTTAGATTCTTGGTTTTTGATAGAATTCCCATCCCACTGTTTGACTTTGGTCACGTTTACTGGTTTCCTTCCACAAACTTCTCCCAATAGTTTGCTGTAATTTTGTCCCATTCCTCCTGACAGGACAGGTTAGCAGCCCTAACACCTTCTCACACATTTCCTATAATCCAGGTATCAGGACTTTGTGACATTCATTCTAAAACATGGAGTTTACTGTGCATAAGCCCCTCACTAAATGATCTGGTGCGATGTTGAGCACGGTGTCCATTTGAATGACCCATGAGGGTCCGGACTTTAACTTCCGTGGTGATGCCTTTAGATACTTTTTCCAACCCCATTCCAGTTTTTTTGTACGCTGCACCAGTCCCTCCTGCAGCTAAGCTTACCTACAACATGATACTGCCACCCCCATACTTCTCAGTTGGAGTGTTCTCAGGCTGCAAACTTCCCCTTTTTTCTTCAGATGTAACAACGGTTGTTATGGCCAAAGCGTTTCATTCGGGTGTCATTAGACTCCAAGGCGAATATCCAAAATAAACCTATTTGTATCTCTGTGTAGTTGAGAATTTTTTCTTATAAAGAGCTCAAATAGAACAACTTTCATTTGACTGCAGGACACCACAGGAAGTTCTAGGGGCAGCCTGCGCTGCATTGCTTGCCATCAAGCTAAATGCAGACTATGCAGAGCCAATCAGTGGCTTCAATAATGGCACTACTGCAATGAATGAGACACAACACAAACACCACAGGGCCGTACTGTGCTTCACTGCAGCTTGACTGAACTCACAGATGAACTTGAGGTGTGAGTAGTTTTATTTTCAGTCTGTGAATGTAGTTCAGCAGGAAGGTTGTATGAGAATTTCAACTTTAGGATTTTTAGAATTAGAACCGCAGATGGGCTGTGCTTGTGGAGGAATGCAGTTCTCCTCCTGACGTCTTGGCTGATTAATGATTTTTAAATGATGTCACAGAGGGTCACAGTGTATTTCATTTGTTGCTTTGAAATGCATGCATAGCTGTATATCCTGTTAAAGATGCAGTATGTAACTTTTCTTAAAAAATAAAAATAAAAAAATAAAAAGATTTTTTTTTTACATTTGTCAAACTGTCACTATGTCATGGGAGCAGTAAATAAATAATCTGTGTATTATGAAGATTTTATGACCTGGTAAGAAAAACCTGGAAGCTGGAAGGTTAGAAATCCTACGCAGATGTTCAGTCTGGTTTAATATTTACTTCCACCCTTCTTGTTGCATCAGATTTTAGTTGGTGATTATTTCAGTTTTAATGGAGAAAGATAAACATTTTCTGATGTCAAGCAGTTTAAAGATAAGCTTCTAAAAATAACGGCTGTGCAGCAATGTGTGTTCACTGTAGAACTCATACTAGTACATCACAGAGAAGAACTAGTTTGGCCACTCAGAACATGGTGGATGCGGGAGATATTTGAAAACAATAACTTGTTTTCATTTTTTATGTGTTGTGGACCAGGGATTTTATGGATAACTATCTGATAGCAGTGATATAACGTTACCAGGTTATTAGAGAGAGGTTATCTTCTGCAGGAAAAATGAAGGCTGGATGTAATAGCTGGTTTTGGTTGAGGTTTCTCTGCAGTGATAGTAGATCTGCTCCATGTCAGTGTGTGTTGGGCTTCAAACCAAACGAGCTCGTACCATGACAAGTATATTCTACTGAAGTATATTCTACTTCCCTGAGCCAGGAGTTTCCTGTTTGGCTCTATGTAGGCCTGGATTAAATCCTATTTATTGGCCTCATTTCTCAAAGTGACAAAGATCCTTCATACTTTTATTTTTTTCATGACTTCCTGTAAACATCATTTTCAAAACAGTGATGAAAGCGACATCCTCTTCCTGTATTTGTTACACACACAAAATATGACAGAAATCTTAATTAGTGAGTTTAACTTGACAGGTTAAAGCTTCAGAAGGAAACACAATGAACCCAGAAAACTGCTGTATCTGCTGTCACATCCAACATGGATGTCGATCCATGATCCACTTGATCAATGGAAGAAAGAACCCCTCAGAGATTTTAATTCAATTTCTCCCACTTCCTCTGGCATATATTTATAGGTCTGTTTTCAAGTGAATCTTTAGACGTTACTTCTGCTTGCGGTAGCAGATGGGGAAGGATCACTAACAACCCACACCTGTAGCTTGAACTGCAGCTTCCTGTTGAAAGAGAACAAGTGAAGCAGTTGGTGTAAAGAAGGGGGGTACCTCGCCCTTCTCTGTTCATTCTGATCTTCTACTTTACTCTAAATCTCAGCTAATTCCTGGCAGCATACTGAGGGTCTCTGTATATCCTCAACTCACTGCTGCTTCCAATTTGTTTACACTCCTCAGCTCTTAAAGAAGATTTAGGATGTGTGTGTGTGTGTGTGTGTGCGTGTGTATGTATATGTGTTCCCATAGACGTTATGCTTCAGGATTCACCCCTTGCTTCAGTCCTTGGGTAATTGGGGGCTTTAAGTGAAGCTTACTAGTAGATCACTGAGATGATTACAGCAGAGAACAGACAGCTCTTGTTCTTCAGCTCTCCAGGAACCACAGACTGAAGATTTGAACACATTTGTGGTTCCTTTATTGGCAAAGACTGCCAGAATGTGAGGACACTGTCAAGAATGCAGTTTGTCATATAATCCAGTATATAATCCAGTACGTTGGGGTGTTAGCTGGACGTGAGAAAACCTGGGTGGGTGTCTTTGTAGTTCCTGGCTAATTTGAGCACATGAGGCTGGGACTTGGTGATTAGCCAACAAGCTGCCTGGGGAATGAGCACATTCTTGTCCTGCTGACGCACAAACACGTCCCGGGTTCTAGGAACTAGTTCACTGAAGACTTAGTTTCATTTTGCTCAGGACAAGCATGTACAGGTGTGTCATATAGGGACAGAATCTTTTACTAGCTTGCAATTTGATTTTGACTTTTAGGGCAACAATTTGATTCGCAATTAATTTTTGAGTCGAAACAATTATTCATAATGATTTATGTTTTAATCTAAAGGTATGAAGTCCTTGTAGTTATTAAGTGAAGAATCATACAAATTAATGATTCCTCACTAATAATGCTTCACAGTTGTGATAATTCTTCATCACAACAGATAAACGTTAATTTCCTCTGTGGATAGAGAATGTCCTGCATGGATAGAAAAAGGAAACCAACAACCACTGGGTTTGTTTTATTGTTTAAAATCAATTTGACATTTTGAATTGATTTTTAATCACTGCAAACTGGGCTTCATTTATCCTAGCATCTTATATTAGCCATAAGCATGGCTAGCACTAGAAAACCATCAGTCTGTGTGTATTTCCCAGAGAATTGATTCCCTTGTCTCTGCTCTGACAAAAGAAAAAGGATAAGAACAGTTCAGTGAACCGGATGTGGTAGAAAACACTCTTCTTCTTTAAAAAAAAAATCAGAAGTCTTTGTGCTTATTCTGACTTCATCTTTAAACATCTTACTGATACTGAAAACTGAAAACTTTTGAGTCATCAAAACTCATTTTAGGAATGTGCATTGAAGAGTTGCTTATAGGAGCAACTATGGGAGGATTTCTGGTTTCTTTAGAATGATCTGTAGTGAGACTAGGAGCCCTGGAGACTTTCTGCTCTGAAAAACCTGATAAGGAAACGTAGCTGCCTTGAATAGAGAAAAACAAAACAATGTTTGGAGCCCAAGTGGAAAAATGCAGCTGCTAGAGGCTCCAGGTAGCTGCTTGGCCAGGCTGGTTTGGAAAATACAGTGAAGTATGATTGGAAACCGAGTTCCAACATAATTTTGCTTTTACTTTAAAATCTGCTCTGATGACCTGATAATCATGTGTTTGGACCACATGCTACATAACTGCTTTACTCACCCAACGTCTTGGGAAACTGACCAAATCATCCAAATAGATGTGAAGCAACATAAAGAAGTATTTGATGACTACATGAATGAATTAGTGGAGTTTTCATTAAACTAAGTGCAACTTCTAACAGATGCCTTGGTTCAGTTTTTGTAATGTAATCTTAAATCAAGTCACATATGGTTTGAAAAGTAAAGTGTTCTTCTTTGTCTAATTTTATGAACAAACCGTTTAGATTCAGCCACATGATGATGCTAATATTAGCTTCCAGGACTCTTTGAAAACCTCCAGTCATAAAAGTGACAGCAGATTACATCAGTAGAACTGAGGCTAGCTTAGTCTGGGTGCAGGAGGTGCAGAACATGTTTTCACAGGAAGGAAGTAAAGCATGACTTGGTAGATTGTTTTACTTCAGAACACATGCTGTCTCACCAGGACTGTCCTTCTCCCCATGATGCACCAGAGCAGGAAGGTGGATCTGGTCTCCAGCTTTTTCCCATGAGTTCACTGTTTTTACTGGGCGTGTCTGCGGATTGAGTCAGCCCTGTTGCGCAGTAGATGGAAGTCTGTTTCAAGTTGTCTCCACAACAATCCTACACACTTACACGATGGTCAACCAGTTAACATCTTCATAGGTCTTTTACTTTGAAACATAATAATTTATGGTTTGTTTTAAATTATACTCTTAAATGAATGCATTTATTTTTTTGCTGTAAATACCTTCATATTTATGTGTATATTGCATATATTTCTTACATTGTTTGCACTGTTGTGAAGCTGGCTTTAATCTCATTGTACATGTTGTACAGTGACAAACATTAAATTGTAATTCTGACCCGACTGGATGCATCTCGTCTCTCTCTCAAGAGGTTTCCTGTTGAAAGCAGATCTGCTTTCAACAGATCTGCTGATTGAATCAAAGTTGATCTGCTGATCACGAGTTGTGTCTCGACCCCACACTGGTCTGCTGATCAAAGCCCACTCTACCCCCCAACCCTACTGATGCCTTCAGAGGCATCTTTGTTCTCTTGGTTCTTCCTCACCAAAGAAACATGATCCGTGCTGCTCTTACTTGTTATGCTGTGGATTCTTCCATTGCGTTATGGGAACTTGCATGTTGTGACTGCTCTGTTTGTTTTATCCCCAGTTTCTAAATGAGACTATAACCAACACAAACCCCGTTTTCTACACTTGTTCTTATTGATGACAGGTGGAGCAGTCCCAGGTTCTGATAAAGGAAGGAGGGGTCCACCTTCTGCTGACCATCGTTGACACGCCTGGCTTTGGGGACGCCGTAGACAACAGTAACTGGTGAGCTCATCTATATGTTACTGTTGATGGCTGCAAAAGTATTCATTTTGCTTAATCTTTGCCCCATTCTATCTGGTTCTAGCCACAAACGTTTGTGTATTTTATTTTAATGTTTTGTGATAAAAGGTGAGCAGAAATGCGAAGTGGAAGAAAAATAATTTGTGGTTTTCAGCATTTTTTCCTAAAAACCATCTGAAAAAGAGTGTGGGGCATGTTCGGATCAATACAATCCACTGGCAGCAAGAACTGACATTTGCAGTTCAGCAGTAGTCATGTAGAGGGACATAGCAAATGAATGACTGGTGCTATATCTGGTGAAAACACTGCACATTACTGACGCAATATCCTCATGGTGAAACGGGGTGGTGGCAGCATCATCATGGGGGAAAACTGTTCTTCAGCAGGGAAGTTGGTTAGACTTTCTGGAAAATTGGATTTAGCAAATTTTGGAAAGAAACTTTGTAGTCAGACAACGAGCTTCAGATTCCAGCATGACAGTGACTGTAAACATCCCAGCATAACTATAATAAGGTAGTAAAGGACAGAATGGCCCAGGGTTGAGTTCTACAAGCAGACAGGCTCTCCATCCAACCCAAATGAACTTGAGCTGGTGGTTTATAAAAGACAGAGGAAGCAAGTTTATGTTGAAAGCTGCTCGCCCTGTGAAACCTGCTTCTAAACAGTATTTATTCAGGGAGGATGAACGCAAACATTCTCCGCATTTTCCAGGTTTCAGTCAGTACAAAAGTTTGGAAACCATGTATCATTTTCCTTCTACTTGACTGTTTTGTGCTGCTCTGTCACATGACATCCCAATAAAATACTTTAAACTTGGCAAGTTTATAGATGTTAGACTGTAGAGCAGAATGTTAGACTTAGATTATTTATTTTTTTGCTCTGATATTTAACCTTAAATTCTAAACCCCTCTGCTCTTTCCAGCTGGCAGCCGGTGACCGACTACATCGACAATAAGTTTGAGGACTTCCTCAACTCAGAGTCACGGGTCAACAGACGGCTGATGCCGGACAGCAGAGTGCACTGCTGCCTGTACTTCATCGCTCCGTCTGGTCATGGGTGAGTGCTGCTGTGGAGTTTCAGGTTGTGACTGCTAACAGGCAGTCACACTGTTGGCAGTGTGTTTACGCTGCCAGCCCGGCTGTATGCTGGCCCCCCTCAGGCCCATCCTGCCTGCGGCCTCGTAGCTGGCTAAGCGGCTGGAATAATATTGGTGTAATCTGCCCTGAGCTCACAGACCTGGAGACCTCATTCCTCTCATCTGCTGCTGCTGCTGCCAAACTCCCTCACACACACATACACACCCACGCACTCACACACGCACACCAACACACACACCAAGATTCACAGGACTCCTTAACCAGAAGAGGGTTTTGTTTTTGATGCTTGTTGAGCCTGTTGGCCCACAGTGACCCGGTGTGCTGGACTGTGTCCACCTCTGAGGTCTGCCACCATATGGGCTGAGTTTATTTGCAGCATCTGCTGCTGAATGGGGAGTCTGGGTTTCTGCTCCTCAGTCAGTCAAAACAACAGCTTTGCCTAGGCTGGGAATGGGTCCTAAACATGTTGATAACAATCCTGATTCTGATTCAGATATTATTGGCCTTCTATTGTAATAGGTTTGCGTGTGTAATGGTGCCTGAGTCGGTGCAATTTGTTATCTGTAGTTCTGGTCGTGAAACCCGCCAGACCCTCCCTTAGACACTCCCACTATGGCAGCAAACTGACAGCTGCACATGGGCTCCTTAAATCTGTCACACCATACAGATCAGCATTGCTTTCTGAATGAACCCAGTATCATGAACTCTCCTCTGTCCTACTAACTGAAACCTTGTGACTTGCTGCTGTCTCCAGGCTGAAGCCGCTGGACATTGAATTTATGAAGCGGTTACATGAAAAAGTCAACGTCATTCCCCTCATCGCCAAAGCTGACACAATGACTCCGGAAGAGTGTCAACAGTTCAAAAAACAGGTGTGTGTTTACCGTCTGCCAGCAGCTGCACTCAGCCTCCTCTTCAGTTCTACAGTTTTACTGAGTTGTTTAGTGTTCTAAAGGTGTTATAAACCCGACAAATACACCTTAAACTTATTGATTAAAGACTAATTTAAATAATTGCATACTTTATTACTGCTCTGTTTTGGGCCTACATTTGCCCAAAACAAAGCTTGTGATTACTTACTTAGGAACTAGCATAGCGTAGCCGAGGGCAATAGGTAGGATGTGAGCAGCGCTTACACAAGGATGATTGACAGCACTTGATTCTGACTGCTGTATTTCTGCAGATGCCAATAGGAGCTCAGAGAGGAGGCAGAGATGATCTTCCTCATTTTATATTGTTAAGACATAGTGATAGTTTTAGCAAATTTGTAAAAAAAATAAAATAAAATAAAAAAGATCTACATCAGAATTACATCCTGCAGCTATAACAGGAAACTTCTACCTCTTCATCATACCTGGATACTGGTACAACCCACACAGTTTCATGTTCATTAAAGAAACCACAACATTTGAATTGTCAGTCACTATGACTTCAGGACAGAGTTCATAGCTTCCTGTTGATTTCTCTGTTCTGTCATTGTTGATATTTTGCTCCACCTACTTTTTTTCCCCTTTAACTCACTTTTGTCATGTTTGATGTTGTTTTTAAATTAATACCTCATCCAAACTGTCCTGATTATACCGTATTAAAGAAAAAGACCTAGTTATTATTTCATAAATATGGAGGCAGATTATTTTCCCGTTGATGCTGTAATGTGTTTGAGATTCTGCATCAGCCTGCAGGATTTTCTCTGCACTCTAATATTTCCAGATCAGTCATTTGTTACATTACAGCTCATATTAATTTGCTTTGTTCATTTGGAGACGTTTCTGATTTAACCATTTTAGTTTAATTAATTAAAATCAATTTATTACATAACATATCTTTATTATGTAGCCTCATAGACTACATACAAGTTTGTGTTGTTTAATGACACTGATAACAGCTGCACTAATGCTGCTTTATGCTTTATAACGTCAGAGCAACCTGGCTGACCCGGTCTGACCCCCTGCTGTGTATTGACCCCCTTCAGCTGTAACTATTGATGTTTCTGGGTATTTGTCTCACGTCCCACATCCCTCTGTTCCTGTGCTGCATGCAGATCATGAAAGAAATCCATGAGCATAAAATCAAAATCTACGACTTCCCAGAGACGGACAATGAGGAGGAGATGAAGATGATCAGAAAAATCAAGGTCAGCTCCTCCTTGACTCTCCTCTGTGACCTTTAAAATGGTTTCAGATGCATGTTTCTGGTCATGCCTCTGAGACGGTGGTCTCTAGCGGTGGTCCATGCGGCGTGTAACCGGCGTCCTCTCCCTCCAGGATCGTTTGCCTCTGGCTGTAGTCGGCAGCAACACGATCATCGAGGTCAACGGGAAGCGGGTCCGGGGCAGGCAGTACCCCTGGGGCGTGGCTGAAGGTGAGAGCTGTTAGCTTATCAATAGCAGCCAGTGGGGCGTCCCACTCATGAACACCTCACAGTTTCCATTCCACGCATGTTGAGCTGCTGACACACTAGAAAATAGAATATTAGAAAAAAGTTCACTTATTTCAGTAGTTTATCACTAAGAGAAACGCATCATGTAGATTATTTCACACATGCAAATTCTTTTTTCTGATGCGCATTGTCAACTTCATAAAATAATGGAATCAATAAAAGAAACATTTTTTGCCAAAAGCTATTTTGGCAAAGAAATCCCTCCTTTTTATTGCCAAAAGATGATTTAAGTGAAAAAAAAAATCACTTTTGGAAAAAAAGACCATTATTTTAGTGGCGGTACTGAAATATACTGAAAGAGAGAGAAAAGAGGAGAGAATGTGAATGAAATATATTGAAATGTGTTGTTATATGTGACAGAAATAGTGTGAATATGATTGAAATGCATTGTGGATATTTTAAGTTCCCAACATCAGCTTGTTCCGTTTTTGATGACAAGATAACTAACCTGTAGCAAATTAATGAACATATAAAGTTCATATGTCTTAACTCTAACCTGTTAGAACTACATTTCTGTTTATAGCTCAAGTGAAGAAAAACATAATCAGAATAAAAGATTGTCACTCTGAGGCAGGCAGCAGGACAGACTACAGATTTCAGTTGCTCAGAGGATGTGAAAGTCTCACGCTGTTTGACGTGACACAGGAAGCTGCCGTGGCTCTGTGGGAGACCTGTTGAACATCTGCAGCACACAGAGCAGCAGATGACTGAAGCAGTAAACACAAGTTAAACATCATAAAGAATCTGCTTGGATCAATATGGAAAAAACCAAGCCAAAGGACTGAACACAACACGACCAATTAAGACGAGTTGTAGGCGTGCTGCTATGAAACTGGTTTTGGGCGAAGGTTGGCCGTCCTCTGGGAGGAAGATCTGGAATACCAAAAATGTTTTTGGCAACATGTCAGCATAAATATAAAGAGCAGGCGGGAAGAGAGCGAGACGGAGGGCAAGGTCCCTGAGAAGCTATGCAAGTCACTCTACCACAGAGAAACCTCAGAGGACTGTGGTGAGCTTCACTGTGGAGGAATGCATGGGCTGCCACACTGTGGCATGTTACGGTACTGCAGCAGGCAGGCCTGTTTTTACCTTGCTTAGTTCCACACTGAGCTGCTGCCTGGTGCACATTTAGATGTAATGAATAGTGATTTGGTTTACAAGGAAAGTCTGAAACTTAAGGTTAGAGTTTGGGAACACTGTGAAGCCTCACTGTTAGCAGCTCTGTTTCAACCATTTCTCTTTTATCTGCAGTTGAAAATGGAGACCACTGTGATTTTACTATTCTCCGTAACATGCTGATAAGGTGAGTGAAAGCCCACATCTCTCTACTGCCTTTACAGCCTAAAGAGCCATTTTTACACTCAGGACAGAAAGTTAAATCTCATTTAGAGCCACAAATTTTAGATGACTTTCTGAAAAAAGACAGCTTATAATTTTAGATGAATATCTTCTACAGGAAATGTGTTGTCCTTTTGAAAGAACCACCATTTGATTTTGATTTTGAGGATTTAAAATACAGATCAAATTATAAAGGACTAAAATTTTTGTTTGTTGTTATATCTATAATTAAAAATATTAGCTGGTTCTTCTTAATTTTTTGCCAAAGTTATTAAGAACCATTGTTGCAGGTTGTTGACTTCTGGTATACATGATCTCACTTGGATGACATTGCAGCTTACCAAACGAGAAGTCCTGTTGATTCATCCCATAGAGGAGGTAACAGACTTCTTCTTGGTTTCAGGACTCATATGCAGGACCTGAAGGATGTCACTAACAACGTTCACTATGAGAACTACCGCAGCAGGAAGCTGGCTGCTGTCACCTATAATGGTGTTGACAACAATAAGAACAAGGGCCAGCTAACCAAGTGAGTTTACCACACCAACCTCCTACAGGTCACATTGATGAAGAAAAGACTCCTAGGATTAGCTTAGTGGCCCAGCTGGAGGTTCTGGGAGCTGATTGCTCCCAGTTTGACCCTGAAGTTCCCTTCAGACCACAGGCTGACTAAAGCTTCACTGATTCCTTATCCAAACGAGCCAGCACTAACCCCACTAACTGGTCATCAACTGGATTTAATCCAACTCTAACTGAGGCCCCATCTGACTGCTATACCAATAACTCCAACTGTCTCTATCCACCAGCACACTGTCACAAGCTAATGCATGATTTATGGCAGCATGCTAAGTGTCTGTGCATTTCTTTCTTTCTTTGTTTTTAGACCTGACACACCTGATGACATGTAAGTTGCCTCACTTCTTCACTCCCTTGAGAAAAGGCTCCAGCTTCACCTCTCCTGACTCCTATCTTATTTTCAACTGCATTGCTTTTAGTCTGTTTGCTCTCTGTGAAATCTGGAGGTTTTATCAAGGAATGCTAAGTCCTTACCAGGTAGAGGAATTGGGTGAATACAACGTGAGATGTACATGAACATGCTTGTTTTCTAAAACCAGAAGAACCTTAGGGTTCATTCTCACCAGCCGTTTAGCCCACTTTAATTCCAACTGCAGTTTATTACACATCCTGTTATTGCTGTTCGTCTCACCTTGCAGTTACCTTACTCCTAAACCATTCACTGTTGGACATAGATGAATATTTTCGTCTGGAATCAGTAAAATCTTTATAATGCTAAAACATTCAGCTGTGTAAGCTAGCTATGAGCTAGCTTACAGGCCTAGCTGGTGAGCTTTTAGAATCAGCAGCTAGGCCGGGTCATAATGACACTTTACTTTAAATTGTCCCAGAAATTATGCTGTTAAACCATATTGTCATCTTCTTAAACATTTTCAACTAATAAAGTTATAATAATGCACACCCTCTGAAAAAGAACATCCATTTATAACACCATTTAACAGTGAAACTAGAAAACATTTTAAATATTCAAAATAAATCAACGAAATAACCAAAACTACATTAGCTAAAACGGATCATTAGTTATTATGTTTGAACAATATTAATCATTCAGCTCAGGCAGGGAAAACAGGCGAGAAAAAAGATCAAACTAACCACTTGGTTCTGGGTGCCAAATGTTTGTGTATCAAAGGGAAGCATCTCTTTGAGCTCATTATTAATTTATCGTGCGGTTCATTGATTTGTTGCTTATCATGACACAAACAGATCATTTATAATCCCCATTGTGCTTCAGATGTATAAATCCCCCTCAGCTCCCACTGGGCCTTCCAGGCAGACGTTGGAATGCTGATCGTTGTGTTTTAGTATTTCTCAGAGATCTGGCTGGAAGTCAGAGGGAGCATGGTTCATCTGGGTGACTGGCTGGTTTTCAGCTCCGATGAGAGCCTTCCCAGTACATCATAATGAATATCAGTGAAGTGATATTCGCTTCCATCCCTTCTGCTCAGACGGAAACAAGAAGCCAGTTTACCTCTCTGTCTGTGAAACTCTGGCTTCGGGTTGGTTCTGCTTCCTCACTCTGTCAGCTCTCTCTGAAAGCAGTCTGCTATCGAAGGCTTCCAGTGACAACAGTCCTCTAGAGCTTTCCCTCCTTTCCTACGTCTACTTTTGGGGATTGTTCCTCTGGGAGGTGAGGAGCCTGTGAGCATCTGCTGTGTATGAACCTGTGTCCTTGTCTCCAGGAGCCCTCTAGCTCAAATGGAGGAGGAGAGGCGCGAGCACGTGGCCAAGATGAAGAAGATGGAGCTGGAAATGGAGCAAGTGTTTGACATGAAGGTCAAAGAGAAGGTCCAGAAGCTCCAGGACTCTGAAGTGGAGGTACACGGCCGAGGCAGGATTAAATCTGTTTGTTTCCCAGAGCAGATCTCAGAACGGATTCTATTGTCTCTGCAGCTCCAGAAGCGTCATGAGCAGATGAAGAAAAACCTGCAAGCTCAGTACAAAGAGCTGGAAGAGAAGCGGCGTCAGTTTGAGGAGGAGGTGAACACCTGGGAGACCCACCAGAGGATCCTGGAGCAGCAGAAGCTAGAACTTAACAGGTAATGGAATGGAATAAATCTTTGTTTGTGTTCACGACGGAATATGTCAGAGAGGGAGAAAATAATGGGAGAAATAATAATCAACCTTTATAACACACAAAAAAAATGTTTTTAAACTTTTATCCAGTTCAAAAACATTTTGAACTGGATAAAATGTTTCTGAACATATCCAGTTCAGAAAGGAGTAGGAAGACGCCAAAGCTAATCAACCTAACTAGTCAGACTTAAATTTTATTGTCATTAAACAAAGATGCTACAGTAAATTTGGCAGCGAGATGTTGTAGCTTGGCTACCGGAGAAAAAATCCTGAAAAACTGCAAGAGTGACTATAAATACATATACATATATACAAGTAGGGCTGGGCAATTGATATTGATAATATGTTTTGCGATATATAGTTATTGGTTTATGACAATATGTATCTCAAATAACAATGTGTATCACCAAAGAAGCGATGAATATCAATAGAAAATACATCTGGTAGAACGTTAAATAATTTTGCTGAAATCCAATTCAGAATCACACAGCATTCTGGGAGATGTAAGTAGATTAAAGACTTTAGCCACTCAACCACTTCAGCTAAATTAGGTTGGTGGTATCAACTAACTCTCTCACTATTTAGTTACCTAGCAACAACCTGTTGTGTAATGTGTATATCAACAGGTTCAGGTAAATAATAATGCAGTAAATAAAAATGAATAAAAAACAAAAGCTAGAATAAGCATTATACAAACAATAGTATATATATAGGCAGATTAAAGACTTTAGCCACTCAGCTAAGCTAGGTTGGTGGTATCGATAGATAGATAGATAGATAGATAGATAGATAGATAGATAGATAGATAGATAGATAGATAGATAGATAGATAGATAGATAGATAGATAGATAGATAGATAGATAGATAGATAGATAGATAGATAGATAGATAGATAGATAGATAGATAGATAGATAGATAGATAGATAGATAGATAGATAGATAGATAGATAGATAGATAGATAGATAGATAGATAGATAGATAGATAGATAGATAGATGGATAGATAGATAGATAGATAGATAGATAGATAGATAGATAGATAGATAGATAGATAGATAGATAGATAGATAGATAGATAGATAGATAGATAGATAGATAGATAGATTGATTGATTGATTGATTGATTGATTGATTGATTGATTGATAGGAGGCACCATTAAGACAGTCAATAAAGATATTGCACTTAGCATTTTCAGACAGTCTGAGTGTGGAGATTATTGGTGTTGAGCAGCCATGTCTCATCCAGGGTCAACATAGTGCATTTCAGTCTAGAATGTAAAATCCATATATGTGCCACCATATAAATTCATGGCACAATGAAAGGAAAGCCAGATGTCTATTCTTTCAAAATTATATCTGCACAATTCATTTATTGTGCAATCTATCACCTTGTTTCTGAGCGGGAGCCGTGCATTTCTGTAGATGGCTGTAGGACCACAGGGAGGAGGAGATTGATCTTTTCATAGATTCATGGCTCATTATAATGTCAGGACATGGTGACAGTTTAAACAAATACATTAAGAACTATATCTTTAAAAAAAGTTACATGCTGCAGCTTTAATGTTGTCTGATCCCTATTAGCAATGCTCTCTCATCAGGTTTTAGATCAGATGACGATTAAATGTGTTGACTTGTAAACTTTGCGTTTCTGCTCTGGTTTCTTCAGGACCATTGACAAGGGCAAGAAGAAGAAGATCTTTTAATCTTTCTCTGGACTGTTGGTTCTGATCTGCCAAGCTGCCAGTCGTCTGCTGATCAAAGTACTCCCACCGTTTGACCACCTTACTGTGTGACTACCAAGTGAAAGCCAGTGGGCAGCATAGTCTGAGTTTAACCTTAAATAACGCTCATTATCTCTTTTCTGGATCTATTTTGGGGCACACAAATGTACGCAAAGAAACATGACTACTATTTTATCTTCCTGATTCAAACAGATGGAGTTCAGTCATTCTTTGCCCTTTGTTCTTCTGCTTTGGGAGTATTTCATGCTGCACAATCTTTTTAAGCCAAAACCCAAACAAAGGGTCAGCCCACCACTTCCTGTACACTCAGAGTATTAGGCTGCAGTTAACATGAGCCACTGCTGCTTTAACTAAAACTGTAACCAGGTATAGCAGTGTTTACTCATGATTGTTCATAATTTCTTCCCTTCTGTTCTTTCCTGTTGGCCTGTGTATAGAGACGGTGTTTAATGTGAGTGTTGTAGATGGTGTTGCCCCTGGAAACCAAACAGACTCCTCAGTGGGTTCACGCAGATCGGAACCAATCAGGAGAGGGCGTTGGTCAGTCGGTGCTTGGATTAGACTTTTGGAGCTTCTACAGATTTTGCATAAGAATATTTTCCAACAGAAACTTCCTTTGAAAGATGAAGCAGACTGTCTGTCTGTCCTGCTTCAGGTTGACAGTAACCATCAGTTGGACTGCATCTATTTTTTGTAATGTTATGTTTTTAATGTACAAAGTCACAAAATAAAACTGTGATGGGGAAAATAAAGGATATTCATTCTAAGTCACAACATTTTAAAGAGTTTCATGGTGCAATAACTTTCAGTACAAATAGATTATTGAGGAAAAAATATACTAGCCATTAGTAAGCCAGCTGACCAGCAGTGTGCAGTAACAGGTGGGGAAAGGGCAGCACTTTGTGCCTTCGGACACTTCAGCATGTTCTCTCATAAAAGTCACTTTAATCAGAAATTCTGCAGTTTGGAAAGTGTCACTTTTTATAAGATTGGCTTAAATTAAAGTGACTGCCAGCCCAGTGAGCTGATGTCACATATTTTACTTTAGCTTTGTGTTAAAGGTTTGGAGTTGGCTGCAGGAATTTAGCACAACAGTACAAGATGTTAGTAAATGAAATGTAGTTCTTTTGTTGGGGTCCAAGGTCATCTCCAGTGTGTTGGTTTGGTTGAAGGTCGAGGTTTTCTGCACACAAACCACAGAGCCAGTCGACAACAGAAAAACCTGCTGTGAGGTGGCCCTAATTTAATGCATTGAAAATGCTTTAAATTATGAAAAATCAAAATATGAAAGATAAAATTACCTAGTCAATAGGTCATTCTATCAGTCAGCTGGAACCTTTGGCTGGTCACCTGACTTTCAGTCAGTCAACGGACTTTTTTAGTTCGCTGACTGACTAAAAAAAACGTGTAAAGTTAGACCTTTACAGTTCAAACTTTTTTAGTCAGACCTGTAGACGTTGTTGCAGTAAACAATGCGACTAAAGATAAACACATCATGGATGAGTTTCTCTAGATCTTGATGGGACATTAATTCTTTAATTCAGGAAATGTTCTTCAAGTGATAGAAGGCCAACTTTGTAACTGTCTTTATGTGTCTCTGAATGTTAAGGTCAGAGTTCATCTGATCTATGGTTTCTATCTGTAAAACTGAAGCTGAGTGTTGACTCTGTCGTTCCTCTTTGGGTCCAAAGATAAAAACTTCATTTTTGTTTCTGTTCATCTGGAGAAAGTTTTGGCACATCCACACATTTATGTCTTCTCAACATCTGTTCAGTGATTGGATGGCTTCAGGGTCTGTACACATTCACGTAGTCAACACATGAAAAAGAGAGATATAGAACTCATTCAGACCACAACAGACTTTTCATTTTTGTACTATCATGATGCTCCCCCAGGCCATGGTAGAAGGCCAAGTAGTCTATATCAAAAATCCCCTCTGTTGTTGATGTTCTCTGTGACCAGAGCCGTGTGGCCGGCATCAAATAGGAAGGTAAACAGATCAAACGCCACCAACCTTTAGGACACAGGCGTCAAACTCTGGTCCTGGAGAGCCAATGCCCTGCAACTTTTAGATGTGCCTCTGCTGCACCACACCTGAACAGAATAATTAGGTCATTAAGGTTCTGGAGAACAGATCTACACAAGGAGGAGGTAATTAAGTCATTTCATTCCAGTGTTTTGTACTTGTGGCACATCTAAAAACTGTAGGACAGCGGCCATCGAGGACTGGAGTTTGACACCCCTGCTTTAGGATATTGTGGCCTTAAAGCAAAACGTCCTGCAGTTTGCCCAGCAGGTGGCAGCATAACATTCCAAAACACTACTTCTTGATAGTAAGAGATGGCTCTGTCCCTGGATGAGGCATAGCTCTGTGTCTGAAATTTAACCAGGACACAGCTAATTTTACTGCAATTCTGTGTAGCAAAGGCAACCCAACCTGTCCCACACCCACCGCCCCATTTCTGTTGGCTTTACCTTTGACCCATTAAGCAGATGTCTTCTCTCTTACCTCCATGCCACTATTCTTCCTACAGGACAGATTAAAGGTCTTATTAAAAGCACAATGCTCCAGTGGTCTCATCAGTGTGTGGTTTTACTTTTTAGGAGTTGTAACAATGTCCTGGCTAGTAAAGCTTATTGGCGTTTTTGTGTTTTCCTGAAGTTTCCTGGAATCATTTGCAAAGTCCAAGGGAAGACTGCCAGGGGCTGTAGGTAAACACAGGATGTTCCCACGGCAACACCTTGAGTTAATGTAGAGTTTATGGGCTGTTACTTTTCACACAAGTGGTCCTTAATTAAATATTCCTTCTTTCCTCTTTAGTATAAAGTAGTCAACACAGCTGGGATTCTTCATTAGTTTTAAGGCTGAAGACATCAGAACTTGCTGTTACCTGGACTTCTGTCCCTGTATGGTGATACAGTCATGTGATTTGAGAGCAGATTACATAACAATTCCAGAAGGAAAACCCAGACATTCCTTACCCAGCAGTACTCTATAACTTATTCTGGCAGACCAGAAGCCATGTACAGTCCCTCCCTGGAATAAAAGGGAGGGTTCCAGAACATATCCTGGTCCAAAGTCTCCCATCATTTGTGAACATTCCATTAAGATACATGAACTTTGACCCCTGAACTGGACGGAGCAGTCCTCCTGGTTCCAGTTGAGGACTATGTCGTCCGACTTGGCCAGTGTTGACATTTTACCAAAAAGCTGAAGATGCTGAGTTGAAAGCTGCAGCATTGAACCATTATTCTTCATCCTCTTGGCAGGTGTAGCTATTAGGAGCCAGAGAATTCTGCTCTGCCTCTCATAGAGAGCTAAACGACTCTAACGGAACCCTCCAACAAGAGATGATTATGGGACAGATCAAGTTTGTCAGTCAGTATTAGAGGGGGAGTCAGAGTACTCTTGTTTTACAGATGACAAATATACTTTCAACATTTTAAATAAAACCTCTCATTAGCAAGTGTGTCTTGCCCACATTGCTCCAGCTGTGGTCTAATGGTACTTCAGGATAAACCCAGTTAAGTGAAACTGTAAAATGTAATTTCTCTCTTGCTTGTTCAAATAAAAGGCAGACCTTTTGGACCCAAAGCTGATGTTTGCAGAGCACACAGAAACTCTCGCCACCGGGCACGCTTCCTGTCTGCGTTGGGTTCCCCTGTTGCTGACTGGCCAGTGTGCACCTGAGGTCCACCAGGTTCAGACATTCAGCACACGGAGGACAGATTAAGAAGAGAGTAAAAATGTCTGCTTGCGTAATGTTCTTTGGCTTTCAACCCCAAGGTAATAGAAGTCTGATGAAACCAGGACATGAGAGGATCCCACCGGTGCCAATGAATATACTGCACACTCACCTGGTTTTCTACATTAACTTCACTTCTTTTCCATTCATTAAGTTTGAAGCACTCCTCTGGTTAAAAAGATGTGTACTTGTTAGCCCAGCTTTAAGCATTTGTTCTAAACCCATGTTACATAATGAGGTGGCAGTGTTCTGCATGCAGGCCAGGGGACATCCTGTCTGGAAATAGAGATGTAATGTGAGCCACAAGTTGCTCTACCAGCTGGCTGACTGCTGATCACACATCACAGGAACTGGCTCCTACCTAAACAGTACACTCACTTTGATTAGGTAAACACAAAGAGCAGAATTTGTATCTTCAAACAGATAACAGCATGTAGATAGAATAATATAATGCCTGCATTTCGATTTTCCATCATGTACATTAGTCCACGTTGTATTGTTCACTGTGTTTTGGCTGCTTCTACATTAGCAGTATTCTCATGAAGCCCCTCTGGCTTTGGATGTTGAGCCAATGGAAGGTTTTTAGATTTTGCTTTCAGAAAGTTGCTGCATAACCATGACAAAAATATTTATTTTTTTTACCACTGGGAACAGCTGATTAGCATCTCATGAGCTCAAATAAAAGCTGAAATATGACCCCAGAGGAGGTAAAAAAGAGACTTCTGGATGCAGAGCAGGACCAGAGAGCAGAGAGAGGAGGAGAAGTTCATGTTCATCATGATAAACAAGGATCCCCAAATCCAGCATCTCTTTAACCATACGGCCGGACAGAGATGCAAAGAAGAGTAGCAAAAGCAAATGAGGTGGATTAGTAGAGCTAGCTAACATCCAGGACATGGTATTGTGGAATATCGTCTCTGCTGTTAGCTGTTAGTGTCATAACAGTCATGTAATTGTGGCACAGCAACCGTCTTCAGCCAGAGGGATTTTCAGATTTATTACAAGACTGACTGCTACTGGAGATCCTTTCTGTCCACAGCATCACCATCCACAAGAGCAATTTCAAGATACTTGGATGATACGAGTTACAACAACATATTATTTTTCTTTGGGACAAATAAAGTAATTTTGAATTAAAGGAATATCACTTCCATTCTTTAATCGGACTGAAATTCTTCAAAAGGTAAAAAAAATAAATAAATAAAATAAAATAAAAAAATCTCACATCAACAAATAATTTGTATGCAACTAAATCTCCAGTGGTGTTTTGTTGCTACCTCCTGTACGATCTCCTTCAGACAGGAGGACATGTCCCCCTTCATAAGACTGCGGCCGGCAGACAGACTGGACCCTGCTGGACCCCAGGACGGAGTTACTGCCACAAAAAGAACCGGGATGAAAACTCTTGATACCAGAATGAACGGCATTAACCCCGTTTCATTTACAAGGAGGAAGAGGAGGAGTGTAGTCATGTCACATGCAGAACCCCGCCCCCTGGTGGAGAAGAGAAGTTCTGCTTCTACAAAGAAACTGGATCCAAAGTAAATATTCCGTCAGCCGTCTTGTGTAATCACTGACTATATCCAACCAGTACTGAAGATGAGGGTGGAAATGGACTGAACCTGGACCTCTTTTAGTTGGAAGTCACATGTTGTGAATAGAAGATAAATTAAACAGTGATGTCAAATCTTAATATGTGAAAACAGTTGAGGTCATTTCCCAGTGGTTCCTGTATGTTGAACCAGGGAGACATCTAAGAGTTGCAGGACACCGGCCCTTGAGGACCAGAGCCTGATCTATAGGAACCGAAAAAGAACTATAATACACACAGCTAACATTGTAGCTAAAAGTAAAGTTAAATAATATTAAGATGAAATAAAATATTAGGAAATCAACTGAGAGCTACTGTGATGGCTCAATGATACTGTCTCTATCTATAAATTGATTAGAACAGTTTTCTTCTTTCTCTGATTGGATCACCATAACAACCAGTTCAGATAAAATGTGCTTCATTTCATTTTTTATCATCAACATCTATCATCACTGCTGTGGTGATAGACCAGGAACAGTTTAGGACTGTCATATATATATATATATATATATATATATATATATATATATATATATATATATATATATATATATATATATATATATATATATATATATATATATATATATATATATATATATATATATATATATATATATATATATATATATCCTGCTGCAGAGAGTTCACAGCAAAGACAACAGGAAGACAAGTGTTTCATACATAGACACTTGTATGTATGAATATTAATATGCAGACAGTGTGGCAGTGAGAAATGTTCTGTTGCTGCAGAGAGGAGAGTCTCCAGGGTCTGACGGTTTAGATCAGTGTTTCCCAATTCCAGTCCTCGGGGCCCCCCTGCCTGCATGTTTTAGGTGTTTCCCTTCTGCCACACACCTGGATTGAATCTTTGGGTGATTAACAGGCTCCTGCAGTACTTGGTGGCTGCAGAAGATGTCATGCAATCATTTGAATCAGCTGTTCTGGTATAGAGGCACATCTAAAACATGCAGGCAGGGGGCCCCGAGGACTGGAATTAGGAAACACTGGTTTAGATCATGGGTGGGCAATCCTGGTCCTGGATGGTCAGTGTCCTGCAACTCTTAGAGTCTCCCTGGTCCAACACACCTGAATCCAACAGCTGAATCACCTCCCAAGTGCAGTCACATTCTCCAGAGTCCTGCTAATGACCTCATAATTTGACTCAAGTGTGTTGAAGTAGAGATACATCTAAAAGTTGCAGGAGACCGGCCCTCCAGGACCAGGAGTGCCCACCCCTGTTCTGGATAGTTTAGATTAAGGGTCCCCAACTCCAGTCCTCAAGGGCTACCATCCTGCAATTTTTAGATGCATCTCTGTTGAAACACACCTGGCACAAATAAACTGCTCATTACCAGCCTATTGCAGAGCTGATAGGATGCAGGTGAGGGAATTCAGACATTTTGGAGCAGAGATGCATCTAAAAGTTGCAGGACGGTAGCCCTTGAGGACTGGAGTTGGGGACCCCTGGTTTAGATGGTTTAAACTGGGGTTTTATTGAGTCAATATCTTACTGCAGTATGTAATTTTTCTAGACTCTTAAACTAAAAATTAACTTTCTAGCTCAGGGGTCTTCAACAATGGCTCTTAATAACTTTTAATATTTTTAATTTTAGATATAATAAAGATAATAACAGTTTTTTCATTCCTACAATATCGTCATTAAAGTTCCACAAAAATAATGACTCTAAAAGTACTAGTAGTAATATGCTTTTAGATCTGAGTCATTATTTTATATACATTTTGGTTCCAGACAGCGAGAAAAAAAACAACCTCTATTTGCTTGATTAGTTCTTAATTTTTTATTTTAAATCCAAAAATATAAATAAAATGCCTGCGACAGACTGGCGACCTGTCCAGGGTGACCCCGCCTCTCGCCCGGAACATAGCTGGAGATAGACACCAGCAACCCTCCCGACCCCATTAGGGAGAAAATGGATGGATGGATGGATAAATAAAATGGTGGTCCTTTAAAAATGACATCAAATTTTCTATAGTGGATATTTATCTGAAATAATAAATTGCCTTTTTCCTAAAGTGTGACAACATTCTTTGTGGAAATTCTGTGCAAATATTACAGGTTCAAAGCGAAAAACTAATAAATAATAAACTATAATAATAATTTTATTATCTAAAAATATTAGCTGTTTCTTTTGTTATTCTTTTTAACTAAATAATTTAGAGTCATCTAACCTCCTAACAGAACCCTGTTCCCGTTCATCTGACAGCTCAGCTGGATAAATATTGAACATGCTGTTGTTTTAGCTAACAGCTCGATATGTAAATAATATCCTAGCCTGTAAAAAACTCTTATCTAGACGCAATAAACTAAATGAAATGTACATGTATGATAACACCCCTCCCTCCCCAACACGTTCACTCTCATCCCTCCTTACTTGTCACACCTGAAGCCACGCCACCTACGGCAGCCGTTCCGGAAAAGAAGAAAACGTGGCTTCAAAATAAAAGCCTTATTAAAGGATTTTTGTGAACTATAGATTTAATCCAATATGCACAGAAGTGAACTGACCAGATGTGTGCGGTGTTTGGTGAAAGGCTTCCAGAAATGCGGCTTCATGCAGCTGCCCCTGCTCTGGCTGTCTTCCCTCTGAGGCAGACGCTGCTCCAGACCGGAAGCAGAGAGCGGAGTGATGCTGGGGAATTGATGCCGGGCTGTCAGAGGAGTGCGTGTGTGTGTGTGTGTGTGTGTGTGTATGTGGAGGCTGCTGCGTGTTGACACATAGGGCAAAGTTTACTGCCAACTCTGGATTTCACATCCATCTCTGCGTCAGGACGCGCAGACGGGCTTTCAGCAGCGCGCAGTGCGCAGAATGTAACCGCAGTTTGTAGCGCTCATTCTGCCCTCCTGCTTTACTGCCCAATCTGCCCCTCTCCGCGCCGAGCCGTCCGCCGGTGACCCGCCGGAACCAGCCGCCATGGGGGGGAATCTGGGCTGCCACCGCTCCATCCCCAGGGACCCCACTGACCTCAGCTGCGGGAAGCGCAAATTCAGCGCTGCGTGCAATTTCAGCAACATCCTGGTCAACCACGAGCGGCTCAACATCAATACCGCCACCGAGGAGGAGCTCATGACTCTGCCGGGAGTCAACCGCTCCGTTGCGCAGAACATCGTGGAGTACCGGGACTGCATCGGCGGCTTCAAAAAGGTGGAGGACCTCGCTCTGGTGAGCGGGGTGGGCGCCACCAAGCTGGAAGCGATCAAGCTGGAAATCTGCGTCTCCTCCAGGACCAACTCCTCCCAGCATTCCCCGTCGTCGCTGCGCAGAGACATGGAGCACCAGCCCTGCACCGGCATTAACATCAACACGGCCACCGCGGCGCAGCTCATGAGCATCCGCGGCTTGACGGAGAAGATCGTCAGGAACATAGTGGCCTACAGGGCGGAGCACGGGCCGTTCCGGAGCATCGAGGACCTGGTGAGGGTCAGTCACGTCAACAGCTCGCTGCTGGACAAAATCCGCTTCCAGGTGTACGTGGAGCGCTCCAGGGCGCCCTCCACCAACACCAACGGAGGACTGACCGGCACCACCAAGTCCCAGCCGAGCCCCACTTCATTCAGTCTGAAAAGTGACGACCTGGACCTTCCTCCGGGTGGGCCGGGTCAGATCATCTCGGTGCGCCCGAACGTGGAGCCTCCGCTCGGGCTGCGGGACGGGAAGCCCGCGGTGCGTCTGGCGACGTGGAGCCTGCAGGGCTGCTCCTGCGAGAAGGCCAACAACCCGGGGGTCAGAGAGGTGGTGTGCATGACCCTACTGGAGAATGAGTGAGTAATGCTATAGCACGGCTCTGCAGTGGCGCTTTATAACGTTGATTAAAAATGAACAGAACCAGCTAAATTTACAATAACTGATGCAGGATTCTAACAGTTATTTATTTTCCTGCCTGTGACATTTTCCTTTAGTTTCTTATTATTAGGCTGGTTTCTATGAGCTTTTTATTTATTTTTTGCTGTTGTTGTTGGGTTTTTACATAATTTTTCGTCCCACAGAAAAACAGATTTACCCTCTTTTTAATACATTTGTGCTGCTGGCTCATTCATAGTTTGAAATTCATCAGAAAATGAATGACAAATGTATCTCCTACTAGCTACTGTTTACTGAGGCATCTGTGGATCAAAATATTGAATACTCTTTGTTTTGATGCAATTAATAAATAAGATAAAATCAGATTTAAACCGTATTTTACCGGCTGATCACCAGTTAGAGCCGATCAAAGGGAAATCGGCTGATTCTTTTCTTTATGTGCATCACCATTTTTATCCATAACTGAGATCCAGTCTGGTTGGCTCTATGAATACTTGACAGAATCAGTTAGAATATTTCCAGATTTTATGTTCATAACAATATATAAATCTGAAAACAAAGAATATTCATTGATTTTTTTTTGGTGCTATTGGAATATTTTATTCCAGCGGACACAGTTTGACTTTGTCCTAATTTCTACAGCAAAGAAAAATTTTAAAAAGTAAAAAAAAAAAAAAAGATCAAACTTTGTTCTGTGGAGCGTCCCTACGTGTTTCAGAATGTGAATGCTGAATAAATAGGAAGTCATTCACTTTTAATCATCTGCTGCTTAGTAATCAGGACAAACCAGGCTGAATGTAGCGTTCTCAAGCTGCTGTTATTCTGTCTCATCTGCTACTCCCAGTTTTGTTCATAAACAGCTACCATGTTCATCAGGTCTCCCCAGATCACACAAAAACTGCAGACATCAAATGAAATCCAGTTTATTTTTTGAGATGTGGTGATGTTTCCGAGTGCAGCTTGAGTTCAGGTTCTCTTATTTATGTTTCTACGGCTGCACCGGTTGTGTTCAGAAAGGTCCAGGCAGCCCGTTCTGATCAGGCTGCAGTGACGTTCCTCTCATCCACACTGCTGCTAAGCTCTTCCCTTCCTGGCTCCAATGATCTAACTAGTTTTCTCCTCCCTCTGGGTTCTGCTCAGGATTTATTACGCTTCATTCATCAGGACGTTACCTGATCTGGAACTAGATCAGGTAGAGGTGAAACAAAAAACGGTACCAGGTTAAAACAAAACCAGTACCTGGTCCCGGTTTAGATATTCCCTGAAAAGGACAATGAGGGCGTGATATGATGTACTTTCGGTTCATTCTGGTGAATTCTCAATGTTTCTCAGGGACTACATTGGGTGGGACCAGAGTTTCCCAGCCAGTCCCACAGCTGGGAGCTGAGCTGCTGAGCCTGAGCCTGTGTGGGAGGCAGGAGGGGTGAGGAGAATGTCATAGAGACCTGTTCTCACAGGAGGATGAATATCTTAATCTGGGATATCATGAGAGATAGAGAGGAGTTTCTGTTTGTTTGAGAGAATGGCACAGTGCTGTGGCTCAGGATGACAGCTGATACTAACTGCTCTCACTGAAGGAGAGTTTTGTCACCTGTGCAAAAGTTCTGACTCACCAGAACCAGACAAGAGTCTGGTCCTGAAGCATAGAGTTGCTTCTATCTGTGTTTTTCTTGCCTTCGTCTTGATATCTGAAATCTGATCTAGACATCTATTAGAGGTGGAGGAGATCTGGATGAATCGTTCCTCTTTGTGTGGAGATCCAGTGGACCGCTCTGGGTTTGGCGGTTACCAGGACAACAGGCCTTGCCTGACAGCGTTTGTCCTCCGTACCAGTAGGTCCAGTAAAAGGAACTCTTGATCAGTTCCTCCAGGATTTCACAGTCATTATTAGAATTTTTTTATTTTATTTATTTTTGCAATCAAAACCATTTATTTGGTGGAACTACTTTAGAAACATTTGCAAGGAATTTTTAATATTTTTTTCACATTAAACCCTGTCCAAAGTCAACATATAGAATAAAAAGGAAAAAAAAAAATCAAGTAGATAGCTTACGCGCAAACAGTTTTAATATTTTTTTTAGAAATTAAATCCCTCAATTTTTGTTGCTCATCACATCGATCTCACCTCTAGGTGGGAGTTAGCATCATTTAAGGTTAATGTTGTAAAGCGTCCTTGGGTGTTTTGAAAGGTGCTGTCAAATAAAATTTATTATTATTATTATTATTATTATTATTATTATTATTATTATTATTATTATTATTATTATTATTATTATTATTATTATTATTATTATTGTTGTTGTTATTATTATTAACACCAATGTTTCTGACCATTTAGACTGAACATTTACAAAAAACGCACAATTATGCATTAGTGACAATACATGTGTGGATGTGAATTCTTGGACAGTTTCTGGGGGATGGAGGTGACAGACATGTTTCAACCATTCAACCTCTCATGTTGAGCTAAGTAAGGTGAGTGGAATCAGCTAACTCAGTTTGGTTACTCTCTTTGGTTACCTAGCAACAACCTGTAGCTTGCGCAGCAGCAGTTTCAAGTTTTGTCGGTGTGCCTCAGCTGCTTAAACATAAAACATAACCGCATGGTGTGAAAAGAACAAACAGCTCTGGAAACATTGGACAAAACAGGAAATGTTGCTTCACCAGTTTGGCAATAATTCAGAGATTTAAAACAAAAAAAAACTAACCATTAATTATTGATATCAACTCATATGAAATGCTTATGTAATGATACCTGAGCTCTATACAAACTTTTGGGATGAATTAGAGTGCAGACTGTGAACTATGCCTTCATGTCCAACATCAGTGTTTGACCTGACCAATGCTCCCAGATGGTCAGGCGTTGTTATAAACAGCTAAAGCAGATGGAAACCTTCCCAGAAGAGTTGCAGCTGCTTGCTCTGCAAAGCATGAAGCATCTTTTCATTAAAACATGTCCATTAAAAATGGAAATTCCTCAAATTCATAAATGTGACCCAGCATCATGTCATTCAAATCAGGAAGATTGGTAAAGGCAGCTTTATGTTTGTGTTGGAGAGCGGTTTTGTGTACATAGCCAGGTACAGGCCTGATGAAGATGAACAAACAAAATGACTCATTTAAAACAAATATTCACCCTCCACCGAACATCACACTGGCTTAGTGATTAAAACCAACTTCCTCCCTTCCAGTCATTGTTCTCTCTCTGCTCCTCAGTTTGTGAGAACTTTCATCAATGATATTCCACCTTTAATGATGCTACATGCAGATAACACAACTCTAAATGGAAAATATAGTTCTAGAACAACAGTGAGGAAATGATGTGTGATTTTCATAAATGATATAACTCATAGGATTCTGCTGAGCATGGTTTAATTTACAGAACCATGCATGTTCTATTCACTTTATTTAAGTGAAAATGCTTGTCACAATCTGCAACTGAATTTATTTGTGCAATTCACCAACAATAAGTTGGGCAGAAGATTCAGGGGGAAGGAAAAGGTTTGTTATTCATTTAAGTAAAAATTCTTAACATTTTTGACCTCTTCAATCTGATGCTCCGTTCCTAAAATCCAGTAAAAAAAAAAACAAAACAAAAAAAAATCCTTCAGAGGTCACCAAACTTGTAAATGGAGCCCTTACAGGTGGACATAATTTATAATTATATTATAACTATACTATAATTTATAGTATAGTTTATAATTTTTTTTGTGATAAATTTCTTAACATTATAAAAATTTTGATTTCTTGTTGTCAAGATAAATGTCATGACAACAAGTAGCTTAAAACCTGCCAAAATTGTCTGTATTGTTGGGATTCATAGTTTTACTGTTTTCTCCATATTATTCAATGAGAGCATCAATAAAAAGTAAAATATTATTAAATGCAATCACTGTGCAGTTTAGTGATACAAATCTGATTTCTTCAGAGGTGGATTTGTGTTTGTGGCGCAGTCACAGCCTTACAGTTACCTATAAAAGAAGCAAATAATTAAATAATTATTATTGTAACATTTATCATTCTCACAATGTTATCACAAAATATTGATTCATGTGTTAAAATGGTCCAGTCAAAGTCCCGCTCTAAATCCAACTGAAAATGGAGCAAGATTTGAAAACTTGATGCTCAGATAAACTCTCCATCCATTCTGACAGAGTTCATCTCTGGTCTCTGGATGTGAAGATCTGCTAGAGACAAACCCCCAAAGACCAGCTGTAGCAGCAGTAAAGCTGGTTCTGCTCAGTATTCACCTCAGAAACACCGGGGAGCCAAAACTAATCAGGTTTTTACTTGTAAAAACTCATCATTTCCCTTCCTCTTCACTGTTTTATGTTGGTCCATAAAGCTAAATGACAATAAAATACCCTGAAGGTAAAACACTTTTCCCAGGCTAATGCTGAACTCTCAACCCTCTAAACCAGGAAGTCTTCAAACCTACCAATGCTGAGATCAGTTACTGACAAAAACTCCACTATTAGGATTAATAAGATCAGATAATGGAGACAAGCAGACTGAAAGAAGAGCAACTCAGCACTTCTTCTGGTTAAGGTTCCATATCCTAGAGATTCATTAGCAGATCTGCTGTCCTCTGTTTGCTCACTCTGTTTGAGAGAGACCCAGCCCAGTCACACACACACACACACACACACACACGCACACGCGCACACACACACACACACACACACACACACGCATGCACACAGGAGCTGAGCTATTTGTCCTCTGGTGTGTGACGTCACACACTCTGTTCAGGCTGGGGTTCAGAAACATCCTGAAAGCAGCGAATAAACCTACTGTACGTGTTCAGTAGTCAGGATTGGCTAGACCAAGGGTGATCAAAGTAGGGCTCGGGGGCCATTTGAAGCCGCTGGACTGATTTTGTGCGGTCCTCCAGCGACAATTCAAGAATTAAATTAAACAAATTAGGACAAAATTCCAACTTTTAAATTAAAATCTCTGCAAAAATGTTAGAAGCAACAGGTTTCAAAAATCTTTTCCAAGGTTTCTTCTTTCCTTCTGTTGTCATGGTAACCACAACTATTCATGACTAACGTACCCTTGATGCAGTCAAACCTGCTTTAATTGCTGTATTAAAACTTGTCTAAATACAGCATGGGTTTTCAAATGTAGACTGACATAGTTCCTGTTTTATTGTTTTCTTCAATCAAGCTCAGAATAACAAGCAAACTGAAAGCTTTTCATTTAACAAGGAATCATGCAGAAACCATTTGAAGATTTAGAACTATGATCTCCTTCCTCCACAAAAATCTAAGTACCCTATTTGTTTACTTATAATAGTTTGTGCTTAGCTTATTGTTGTGCAGGTAAAAATATGACAACCTTTTTGTGGTTTTAGTTTTTAAAAACAATATTTTCTTGGCCCCAGAATACTTTTGGCTCACGTGCCAAACATTTTGGACACCTCTCAGCAGTGTGTGTCAGCTGCCTGCTGACCGCTCGCTCCTCAGGGTGTTTCTGACAGGAACCCAGGAGGGCGAAGACTTGAGTTTGGATCATGGAGCAAAGATGTCACCATCGTCTCCTCAATGCCGCCTGCTGCTGCACGGTTTCCTCTGACAGGAGAAATCCAAACCATCAGAATTTCTCTGATTGATGGACTTCCAGTGGATCCAGCAGGCTGCTGCATTTCTACCACAGCCTGTGGAATCATGGGAAGTCATTCCGATATTAACGCCTTCTTCCATCAGGTCTCATCTCGTCATCAGACATGTTTCTGCTTCAGTCAGGTTAAGTTAAGGGGAACCGACTCATGAGCCACAGTTCTGGCTTCTGGAAATATTAGTTCTGTTTTTATCTGAATCCGCTCCACAGAGGTTCAGACCCGGTTGAACAGAAGGTTTCTCTGAGTGGACTCATGCTGTGTACGTAACGCTGGTTGTGATCCGGTTGGAATGAAACTGGCCTGACTGGCTAAACATGCTGCTGTTCTGCTCACTCCCAGTCTACATGTGTGAACACATACAGCAGAGGGAAGTGCTTGTTTATTTTATTTGAAGGACACACACGCAGACAGACATTTTTATTGTAAACCTGACTTTTCCTCTAGTTCCTTTGTGTTTGGGTTTGGGACGTTCATTTTTTTAACCAATCAGATTGTGTTGGACTCATCGCCTTTAAAATGACTCATGTTGCATAAATGATGAAGGTAAATATTATGATGAGCATCACTGCTCATCTGTTGGCTTCACATTCATGATGTTCTGCATCTGTACATCCAGAACTTCCCTGTTGGACTGGGAACTGATTGTATAGGTCACCAAAGGTCACTGAAGGTCAATGAACTCATCATCATGTTGCTGGAAGGAACCATCAGGAGATGGTTCTACTGGGGTCATAATGTCAGTAGCTCAGGTTGTTTGTAAGGGTGAAATTATGCTGAGTTTGGACCAAGGGGCCCAAAGGGTTGCAATATCCTCCAAACCATGACAGCAGCACCTGAACCATCGAATCATGCTTTCATGTTGTTCACACCAAATTTGAACTTTCTCTAATTTTCACGTTCAGAGGTGATGTTGTGCGTACCTTAGCAGTTAGCAGCGTTTACTGGAGTAAAGTTCATCTTTCTGCCATCAGAATCATTCTTCTCTGACCACAGAAATCCACCACACATTTTTGACCACGCGGTGTTCTGCCCTCTGTTTCATGTTTCTCACAGTTCTCTGTGAGCCTGAAAGACGGTTTTGTGTGAAATAGGAGATCTGCAGTTTGTGAAATACTCACATTGTGTCTCTACCCCATTCTGATGTGCAGCTTAACCTTCAGCAGGATGTTGTTCTTTAATCATGTCTGGACGCTGAAGAACATAGACGTGTACCTAATAAATTGCCCTATGAATTTATGATTAACTTTCTGATTCCATAACTCATTTGCTACAGGTTATCACAAACTTTTGACCTACCAGATAGTCCTTTGTTTACTTTCTGTTTTACCAAAGAGGCTGTAATACCTTGTGAGCTTGTCAGAAGTAATAACACCAGTTTGTCTGTTCCAGATTGAGTTAGCCAGTTGGGAGTGTTTAGAGAAGTGTCCGACTTGAGGTTCTATTTTCAGGCTGCAGTTCTGGCCTGACCCATCTGTGGTTGCTGTAAAGCTGCTGTAAAGCTCTTACATGTGTCCCTGAACACAGAGGCAGTGAAGTGGAAGGGAGCTCAGTCTGTGTCTGGGTTCAGCCTGCTGTGTGTTCCTGAAGTCCCACTGTTTGGTGGCAAATACAGCATTACCTGCAAATTAATTTAATTTGATAGAGACATAAAGGTTCCTGTCAGAGGTTTACAATGGCACAACTGGGCTGAACGTCCAATAATTAATGAGCTAAAAACTTCTGGTATGTGTGTAATATTACTGTTTCTGTCAGGATTCACTGATTGCAGTTTTCTGGCCAATCTCGATCATTAAAAAGCCTGAAATGCTGAGTGTGATTTTGGCAAAAACTGATTTTCTTTTTGTCTGAAAAGTGGCTGCATAGTGACAGAGTCACTAACCTGTCCATAGTGGGGTGGCTGGTGTTAGACACGTCCTGGCAGACATCACCTGGTGTCAGTCAGTCTTCTCTCACAGCAGAGTAAAAGAGAGCAGTGACTGATTTTCAGACCTTTGTGGAGGAAGAGAAGATCAGCCAATTACAGATCTGCCAAAATTTATGCTGATCTGAATATAAACTATGTCAGAAAGGCTTTTTGCTCTGTAAGAAAAACAGTTTTTTACAGAGCAGTTATTTGTATATGTAGAACAATCAATATAATAATTAACCAGTCAGTCCTACGAAGAGTTGAGCTTTTACCCAGTACGTGGTCCCGGCGGGGTCACACTGAGATGGGTGTATCTTATAGGACTCACTCATCTACTGTCTGACCGTGACATCTGCTTTCGCTCTTCCTGAACGCTGGATTGTGGGAGCGTTTAAAAATTAAAACATCAGGATGGGTCACCTGGGTCGTCTGTCTCAGTACTTTCTTTGAGTTTTTATCCACAACCAGGTTTGGCTTCTGTGTGCGTGAGCCGGGTGCTGTGCAGATCTGAACACAGAAGCAACTACTTTCCAAATGAACCTTGATTCCACGTTGAACAATCAAAGCTGAACGTGTTGACCCTTTGGACTGTAGATACCAGGGAAGCATTGATTATTCCACCTGCAGGTCACTTTACAGTTTAACTGTAAACTCATCAAACCAGTGGTGACCAGAGTGGGTCCTGGAGGGCCGGCATCCTGCATGTTTTAGTTTTTCCCTTGGTTCAATGATGGCTCATTAAAAGAACAAGAACGTTGTTACTACCATCAGGGAGAGAACAAAAACATGCAGGATGCCACTTTGGGCACCATGGCTTAAAGCCTTTCTCTCTTTATATATATATATATATATATATATATATATATATATATATATATATATATATATATATATATAATGTATGATTTATTTTTAATGTAAAATGAGCCTGAATATCCTCAGAAAAGCAGTGGAACAGGATATTAAACTTTCTTAGGATGGATCCTAATGGCAACATGTATATAGAAGGCATTCATTGTTGATCCTGCTTCAGGTTTTCACTTTGACTAATGCTTGTGGTTATAATATGCATTGATTTCATATAATAAATGTGTTGCAATTAATAGAAGGAAACTCTTCTAAGGACGGAGCATCTCCTGGACGTTCAAACTGGACATCTCTGAATAATTTGAAAAGAGTTTGCTAACCTACACAAGAGTCAGTAGGTTGTGTGAAGTAGAATATCCAGTTGTTTGTGTTGGGAAGGGAAGGCAGAGCAGCTGGTGGAAGCTACACATGTTTCTTTAATCACATGGTAGATTAACCAGGCTGCAGAAAGAGAAAAACAAGCAGGACGTTAACTCTCCAGCATCCTGCTGAGCATGTCACAGCGTCTTCTCCAGCTCCTGCTCACTAGCTGAGTTCATTCAGAGAAACTCCGCTGAGCTAATGTGAACTGTCGGGTGCTTATTCATAAATTTCCAATGGTAGAGCATTTTAATGTGGGTGGACACTGAGTGAGGAGCATTGCCAGGCAGGGCCTGCCAGACTGGAGGCACTCTGGTCAGTAAAGCGCTCCCAGTCCTACTTTGTATTAAACAATTCAGGCTTATTTTCCTACAGCGCATCAGCTCACAGTCAGGTCCAAACACTAATTAGTACAGCTAGTGTCAAGACAGGAAGATGGCAGAACATGTGAAGTGGCAGTGAAAAGGAGTCATTATCATGATGAGTTTATTTCACTGATAAGTAGTTCCACAGTAGCTTTGTTTGTGGAGCGATGCTCAGGAAGGCTTCGCTGGCTGTACATGATGGGGACGTTCACATCAACAAGTCTCACTTTATGAACAGGCTTACAGAATAATTCACATAAGTATTAACAGACATCATTAGCATGTTCTCCTGTTGGTCCTTGTGCAGCCTGGTGGAGGTTCCTGATTAAATCTGAAGATGGAACTGAACCACAGGCCTCAGAGAGCAGCTCTCCCCTGGATCCCTCCACTCTGCTCCTTCAGACTAGCCAGCAGCAATTAGCAAACACCTGGTGGAACTGCTCATCTGCAGTTATAGCAAGTATTGCACTAAGCTACTTCTCAGGGCAATGCTGGTGAAAACATTGTTAAAGGGTTAATAGAGCCATGCTGTGCTGATTTCCTGAAGGAGGAGTTTCAGAAGAAACAAAAGTTTTAAAGAGACAGAGACCCAATTTTAAGGCACTAAATTACAAAGTCGGGTTTCTTTAAAGGCATGATTGATATTTGTAGCATTTATAGCTTAGTCCCAAACCAAACTCCTAACCCAAAGCAGCACTGGTTCTTATAGGTCCTGGACTTTGGGCCCCATGAGAAGCAGGGGGTCCACACAGCACAACACAAATTGTGCCGTACTGTTATTTTCTGAAATTGAGAGTTTTTGTCAGGACTTTAAGTGATTCTGATTCAGAAGAGGATCTAGGAAAGAGGAACAACTCCATGTGAGTCTGAAGCTGACATTTGTGAACTTCTCATCAGATTAGTGTGTGCTGTCAGGGCCAGCACGGTCCAGAGGACGCCTGCACAGAACCCAGCAGCTCATCTCATTGATTATACAACCTTGTGTTTGTCCCCAGGCTTGCTGTAATCTGACATCCACTGAAGAAGACATTTGATTTGACTGTATCATCCACTGAAGAAGACATTTGATTTGACTGTATAGCTCTGTGTTTATGTCTCTGCAGCGCCAACAGATATTAGAAATAATCTGTGTTGTCAGAGCAAAACTCAAGATACATCTACTTCCTGGTATTTACTTGGTATTTAATGTAATCATAAGATGTGTATGTGTGTGTGTGTGTGTTGCTTGCCCTTGACTATGTTCATGTTCATTTTGAGTTTTTATTTTGAGTGTACTCTGGGTCAGAGTATGACTTGGGTCAGATCTTTTCCCTTCAGACAGAGCTCATTCTGTTGACCTCTGGACAAGGTGGAGGTGTGTTGATGCACAGCTACGTCAGGTCAGCTCCGGCTGTACTGCCTTTGACCCTCAGCCAACAGTAATACTTCTTTATAGGAGTGTTTGAAGTTGCTGACTACCGTAACAGTGGGAGTGGTAAAGTCTCCTTGTTACCTCATATTTCATACACTGAGGTTGCACAGCAGACTGAATGCAGGTCCATTGCTCCGTCTTGTACATGGTTAGTTGAACTAAGATGTTTTTGTTAGGCATTAACGTTGCTGTTAATCAGCTTTTACATGTGGAGCAGCAGAGAGGTTAGATTAGGTGCAATAAGTGCCAACTGTCTCCATGCCTTCTCACTGGTTTCTGAGTTGCTGTTTTTATTGGCTGCTTGTTTGGTTACAATCTGTTTTCTAACATGACAATTTAAAAAGTAGGACTGAAGGATTTCCAATATGTTGTTTGGAAAATAATGATAAATAATGATAAACAATGATACAAGTATCCATTTTAATAGTTGTATATAAGATTTAGAGATACTCCAATATACATTAATATCTGTGTCAGTTGCAATGTGGAAAGAACATCCTAGATCTGCTATAAGTGACAATGTGCCTGATCCAAGGGGGCAGATCTATTTAGTCTAACTCTATGCTTTGAGCAACATCATGCTTTATTATTTATCTTGTATTATATTTCGAATTTCTAATTGCACTTTCTGAACCATTTGAAAGAAGGTTTGTTACAGTTTATTTTTATATGTTTGACTAAGGTAGTCAACCTGTTGATTTAGTTTGTTTCACTTTTTTTAATTTATTTTATATTGCCTGTTATACTTTAAACAAATTAAAGATGTTGCTTTTACATGTTTAATCAAACTTGTAAAGCTATTGGTGGATTTAAGTGTTCTGTACTGGTGTAGAGTTATCAAATACATTTGTAATTTAGTGCATTTTGTCTGTTTAGACAACTGAACGTTTAAAGTCAATTCAGCTGTTTTTCTGTATGGTTTTGGGATCGATAGTAGACATCAGATATTGGTATTGGTATTGGAAGGGCAAAAAGCAGATCGGTCCATCACAAAAGAAAATCACATTGTCAATTGGATTTATGTCTGTACTTTGACTAGGCCATTCTAACACCTAAATATGCTTTGAAAATCATTCCATTGCAGCTCTGGCTGGATGAAGGTGCAGCTCCATCTCAGTCTCAGGTCTTCTGCAGCCTCTAACAGGTTTCCCTCCAGCCGTGTCCTGGTTTCAGCTCCGTCCACCTGACCATCATCTTGGTCCATCCTCCCTGCCTCTGCTAAAGAAAATCATTTTTCACATTTTCTCTTCATTTTCTCATTTTGTCAGAGCGACCAGGATGCCAGCTGGTCCATGTCTGTTCATCACACTTCTCCCTTGAGTACAGAAGGGGAGAAATGATGTGTGTGTGTTGCAGTGTTTATGCCAGCAGCTAATTTGCAGCTGACTCATTCACATCAGTGTGTATCTAGAATACAGCAGGTCAGCTGACTGAAGCTGTGAGTCTGACAGATACATCGATCAGTGTGGTGTTTCGTTGTGTGTTTCATGGTTTGAATCTGACCAAGCCTCAGCTGAACTGAAGCAGGAAGCAGTCTGCAGAGACTTCTGTCTGCTGCAATGGGAGAAACATAATGACATTCTGATTCATTCTGCCAGGTTTTGTCTCTGAGCCTGAGTGAAGCCACTGGGCCCCGTAACGTGTGCATGTTTGCTTGTGTGTACAGTCGTGACAGAAGCTGAGCAATGCTAGTTACTAAGGACTGCATTTCACCAAGAGAACAGACCCTTATGTAACCTGATTTTCTGATTTCAGATTAGATGCTGAGAGGTGAACACAGTTCAGTCATCATCTCCTTGTGCAACCAACTCAGTTCTACTGTGTTGCAACACTGTAGATCCGCCAGACATTCACTGCTGCTGCTGCAGGAGCTGTGCATGCTGGGCTGTGTAAACAGCTTCCAGAGCAGTAGAACAAAAATGTTAGATGCCCACTTTATCTCATTTTCCTCTTCATCTTTAAATGCAGTTTGTTGAGAAAGTCAGAGCAAACGACTCGCAT
Organism: Gambusia affinis; assembly: GCF_019740435.1. NCBI lineage: Eukaryota > Metazoa > Chordata > Actinopteri > Cyprinodontiformes > Poeciliidae > Gambusia > Gambusia affinis. The sequence goes on from NC_057881.1 coordinate 24,888,696, forward strand.
AGGAATGCTTCTCCCTTCATGACAAATTGCTTCACAAAGCACTTCCTCTCTTCACGGCCGAATGGAGTAAGAGGAAAAGATCCAGGGCCGCTCAGAAATTGACTGCTTTTTATTGTGCTGACTGCTGGTTTGGAAAATGAGTTGGAATGAAAACAGATAAAGGTTTATTGGGCTGTAAAGTTCCTTCTCTTGAACAGACCTGCACCTTTAATTTAGGACTCTCCCCTATTGTGCAACAATAGATCTGAATATTTCATAATAAATGGTTAATAAAATGAGTAATTTAGATCAGAATAATCAAGTTTTAAGGTTATTCTGATACTCTGCAGAGTATCAGAAAGAAGGGACAAATAGTTTTAGTCTCAGTTCACTTGTTATGAAAGCTTCATGAGGTTTAGGTAGGGATATATATATATATATGTGTGTGTGTGTGTGTGTGTGAGCGTGCACCTTGAAGTAAAGGAACCACACCACTGACACCATTAACATCTTTAATTTGTTCATTGCTCTGTTAGAATTTACAGAAACCAGTGACTTCTGGACAAAATATTATGTCTTACAGCATTACACTATATGAAGGTAAAAGTTGCTCCTTCTCTCATTGCAGGATCAAGATGGTGGCAGTGCAGGACCTGTTGGAGCGGGAGGCCCTGGATAAGGTACGGTCAGTCCAGGTCCAAATAGTTTAACTGGTGTGAATGGGATGAACTGCTTTACTTCCTTTATTACTATTTAGCTGTTTATCACCAGTGAAGCACAGACTAACAGTCAAAAACATCTTCAATATGAACCTGGACTTTATTCAGAAAATAAAGTGTCTTCAAAGAGTGGATGGGGACGCTGTGGGCTGGCAGGATCTCCACTAGCACTCAGATTTGCAGCTAATCTAAAGAACTGTCTGATTGAAGACTGTTGCTGTATGAAGACATGCTAAGAGTGCAGTATCCATGGTAACATGTCCTGGATGACTCCATCAGTTAGCAGCTCTGCTGATCCATCTCACACATCAAACTACTATGTCTTACAGAATAGTAGTTTGCTGTGGTTCCACAACCTTTATTGTGGTTGTGGAATCTGTGGCTCCCAATCACAGCTCCCCAGTAACGCCCGCATTACCCAGCCACCCACTATAGAATCCTCTGAAGCAGCCTTGCCATTACACCATCCCAGAGCATTGTGAGCCCCCTCTTCTCTGCTAGAGGCTTGTCTCCCATGGCAACTCCAGAGTAGCATGTCTAGCTCTCCCACAGTTGGTTCCAGAGCCCAAGTTGTGTGTGGAGGGGAGTCCTGTTATTTGGTAGTTAGTACCAACCTCACACACCAGCTCTGGCAGGTTGTGCTGGTGTGTGTTGCCACGCCAACGCTCCCAGTCTCACTGGCAGCTGGTGGACCCTCATGGAGAGGCCGTCCTGTGGGAGCCAGAGCGCCCCCATCAGGCCTGACTTCCCTTTGGGTCAGGTTCAGGTTTTCTTTCTATTAATCTCATCTTGCTCCAAATCTCTTCCAGGCTCCACCAGATCATTTGAGGTAGGAAAACGTCAAGACTGAAGACTCAACATTTTCTGTCTGCTCAGACAGATATACACAGACAAACACAATCACTAATATCTGGAGAATCTTCTCTAGTCACATCATTCTCTCCAATTATGGAGTAAATATGTAGGTCATCTGCATTAATGAACAAATGTTGCTGCCTCCATAAAATGTTCGGAGCTTAAAAGGCCAATTTTAGCAGCATCACATGTCCATTCTAAGCCTCCACACACACACATGCACACACACATCTCACTCTGGTAATGTCACTCTGTCCTAGACACTGTGTGTAACCTTGGCTGAGAAATGCGAGCTGTGTGTGAGGGAAGTAGGTCAGCAGCGGTGTGGGATGAGAGCGAGGCAGTGCATGGTGGACAAGCTTCAGCCCACATTCACATCGTTTTACCTCCACCAACCTCCACCGCTGCTGTTTTTAATGTCTGGCTACATGAGAAGTGTAGATTATATTCAGAAATAAAAGTTGTTTCTTTCTGCTCTATTGTTATGTCAGTTAGTTTTGTGGAAAGTCTTTAAAGGAAAACTACTGTGTTTTCCATTTTGTCCATTTACTCATTAGAATGGACAAACTGTAGCAGTAAAACACTGCAGACTGTTGCTGCCATATTAAATGACTCTTCAAGAACAGTAGAAAAAGTGCCGTCCAAAAATATACGCAAAACAAAACAATAAGAGCAATAAGGAAAATACAAGTACATTTGTTTTGTATCACTTATTTCAGAAGGTGAAACCCATGTATTATATTGACACAACGTCAAATATTTCAAGCCTTTATTTCATGTAATTTTGATGATTATTAGATAGTGAAAAAGTTCTGAGTCTCAGAAAGTTAGAACATTGTGAAAAATTTAAACCTCGGAGAGAATGAATGGCGTTTAGAACAAGAGGAAGATTAGAGACACCAGAAACAATAATTCAGTAATAATAATTCTTGTGGAATTATTATGATGAAGTAATAATATTACACAACTGAAGAATATTTCTAAGGAATACATCTTTGAATCTTATAATAATGTGAGAGATTAGATGAAATGATAATTTATTATATCTCCTGATGCTCATTATGAATATATAGCTGTGCCATTGTGCATATTTTTGCTGGCTGTTTGTAGAGATCAGTCACACACACACAGAGTGTGTGTCTGTTTTGGACTGTTGCCCAAAACAGACACTTGGTTGCTCAGGAAGCTTCTGTATGTGGTCGGGTGTGTTCCTCATTATTACTCATACTGAAAAATAGTGTGTGAGTATTAGCATAACTGTTTGTTTGTTTGTTTGTTTAGATAAACAAACAGACTCACACACACACACACCGACACACTTAGACATGACAGGGTTTGTATTGTGTACAAACTGGCCTCTCCAGTTGTGTACCACCACATGTTCATGTTTGACCACTGAACATTGTGAGGAAGGACAATCAATGATGAGTCCGAACCAAGACAACACGGAACAATTCATCTGCACTGTCGTCTTCTTGTGAACTTCCACAAGCTAATTCTTTGTTCTCACAAGAAAACAAGAAATGTGATGGAATACTTTTCACCATTCATCAGGATTCCTGGTTCTTTTGCTCATCAGAGGGGATCCAAACAAGTCCTGCTACCCAAATCTAACCCCGTCGTTTCCTCCATCAATACAAACGCTTACAGGTCCAGATGTTGCTACCAAGACAGAGAGCAGTGATATTTGCTCAGCTTAGCTCACTGACTAGCTGGAACCTTTGTGTCTGGTTCACATCCAGTTCTGTTAAATTAGAGGATTAAAAACAAACTGTGATATTAAAAGGTTAATTTTCAGGAAGCATTTTTAATCTTTTCAACAAAATCTATATGTGAGACATTTAAAAGGATAAGGTTTATGTGATTACCCTCTCTGGTTTGGAGCTAGTGCTGGTTAACTCATGGAGAAATAATACAGTATTAGCATATTTGCTTCATCACAGACTGTGAAAATAAGAAATTCTGTTGGGTAGGTCAGAAAAATACCCAGGAATGCCCCTTTAATTGAAATTCATCTTGAAATCTTCAAGGGTTCACCCCAAAATCCAACATGGCTTCCTTCTTTCATGTTTCACATGGAATCAGAGAAGCAGTTCAATCTCCATAACAGCAAGTTAAAAGTACAGAATCCAGATAAAGGAGGTCACTGTTTTGTGATGCTAACAGTTAGCTTTATTAGTGACCAGAGGAATCACCAAATCCTACTGATTTTCTGCTGTCTACCTGAAACCCTGTTAAAGTGGATGTTATGAGACTTCCAACTTCAGCGTTAAACAGAACCATTTACTGGTTCAGTGCTTTTAATGTCTCTGTCTTTTCGCCAGTCACATAAATCAACCATGAAAAGCTGGGCTTCCGAGTAAGACATGATCCTGGCCCGGTCCAGTCCAGTCCAGTCCAGTGCAGGTCTCACAGTAAAGCATCCTGGGACTGCTGGGCAGCCTGCCAGGATGCTGGCTCCATGCTGTGTGTGCACTTTACAACACTCAGAGTGAATTATGAGGCTGTTTTGTAGTTTGGCAAAATAATACTTGTAAGCGGTTCACCTTTCTCTTCCCGACAGGCTCAGTGGCCCCTGGAGATGATGCCTGAGGGAAAATCCTGTTTCAGGTTTCCACCTCCTGGGAACCGAAAACTGCTCTGTCATCGGTTTTATTACTTCCGCTGTGACAGCTGAGTGAACGCAGAGTTCTGCTCATCTAGCCAAAGTTCTCTGCTTCTGGACAGAACCGCCTTTTGGATCAAATAATTCCAACCTATCATGATCCTCTGTTTTCTATCTAAGAAGTGAATGAAGCTCATTTTTACTGGTTCCTGTTACCTTTAGATTAGCTAGACAAAGCCTGGTCAAGATTAAATGACAAACATTTAAAGAAGAACATTCATGCAAAGGTCACTTAAAATCAGGATGGTGTTTTGACAAGTGAGATGGTGACAAATTAAACTTAACTGTGATTACAAATCATTTGTAATTAGATTTTAGCAAATTAAATTCATAATAAGCATTAAATTCCAACTTTGAAGTCAGAAAAATGAAATGGCACAATGCTGACTCTGCTACTAAAGTCAGTTTGGTTCCTTACCAACCTAATGATGTCATCAATATTGACAGCTGCAACAGTAAGAGTAATATCTGCTTTACAGTACAGTAACGGTAGGAATAATAATCATCCTGACTCAGCTGTTGGCTTTAAGATCCTGAAAGATGCAAAAGCTTCTCTGTTCATTCTGTCCACTTCAGTGTTTGTGCTTAGCTTAACCTGGAGTGTTTGTTTCTGGTCTCTCAATCCAGGATCCCATATCAAGACAAAACATGTTGTTGTTTATTTTTAGGTGCAATAAAGCAATAAATCACTTCCTCACATGCTAGACTCAAGCCGTTGCAGTGGCTATATCATAGATAAGCCTTCAAACAGCCTCATTAGCCTGGGCCTTCACAGTAAGGACCCTGATGTGTGTTTGTGTGTGTGGGTGGGGTCCGTCTGAACTTCCTGGTGTTCCACATGGAACTCCTGTTCTGATTGACCTGGAAGCCTTTCTGAACATGTTTGTTTTGTTGTGCTGTGATGGAGGAACTGCTACCTGTTCTCCGGGACAAAACTGCTGATCAGCTCAGTGTTCGCTCATGTCAACATCAGGAGCTTCCTCTCTGGCTGTGTTTGTCCTGAGACTGCCTGGATGAACTCCAGTAACCTCACACCAGGCTACTGGAGTTCACTGAACTCTGTATTGTCTCAGGAGCACATAGCTGACAAGCAGTTAATCTGCCCCCTAGTGTTAGGCTGAAGTCAATCTGTAAAATGCTGCACTTAATCATGTGGTTTTGAATTGGTGTTTAATTTGTTGATAACTGTATTTTCCATGCTTTGTACTCTATGACACAACTCATAACACAAGACCTATTCTTTACATCAACACATGATACGATGTTACCTTACATGCCTTATCAGCTCATCATAATGCCTATGCTTCTTGGGTCTCTGAATTATGCAGGGGTATAAGGTCAAGTTAAAATACAGTAGCTTTCAGCTAAAATATACACAATATACACAAAACACAAAAATATGAAGCAAACACAAAAATATCCAGCTGCCAAAACCCTGGTAAAAAAAGAAACGGTGAAGTTGTAAAGTCTTGGTATGCCATGTTTTGGTGAGCTGTAGTTGTTCTACATGCATTGAAATATCTGACTGGTTCATTAAGATTAAGGTATCTTTGCTTTTTTACATTTTAAGTTAAAAATGAAACTCTTCCTACTGGAAGAGTTTGCTGATTTGTCTCCAGATCCCATGCTGTTAGGAGCTGTTATATCTATGTGTGGTTCTGACTCAGCTTCCTGTGTGTTTTGTTCCAGTTCTGTGTGGAGTTGAATCAAGGAACCCTGGCCAGCGTACGGACGTGGAAATGGCCCCGAGGCGTGTGGAAAAGCATCGTTTCTGAGAAGCCCACTGGACGCTCCAGCAAGGTATGGAAGTCTCCATATCTGATCAGCTTTTACATTGGCATCAAGTATTCCATTGAGTTGCTGATCAAGGACTTCTGCTAATTAATACTAATTTGTTTTACTCCACCACTGTCACTGTGACCTGGTATAGTTTGTGGATGGTGTGTTCACTGATCAGAAAAAGATAGAATTTTTAAAATTTCTAACCACCTGGTCACCAGTCGGCGCTGATCAAGCTGAAAACACTGAGCAGCAGTTTGTGTTTTATTATCCGTGGATCTTCAGGTGATGGCTGGGAATCAGCACGGTTTACCTCTGAAACCCCAATCTATCTCTCTCTGCTCCCCTGCTTTTTGGTGGGATTTTTCTGGGGTTTTTTTCATCATTTTGTTTTTGTTATTTTATTCATTTATGACAAACATTTTATATTTTATATCATGGTAATGTAAATGTAGTAATATGCCATTAGACAACATCTGCTCTACTGCAGAGACATAAATTAGAGCAGACTAAAACCTGGGGCAAGCAGCTAACTGAAGTAAGAATTTATGGACCTGACTTTTACTGTTTATTAATCAGAAGTATATTTTCATATTCCTGCCATAATAAGCAATCAATACAATCAGCTGTTTTAGTTGCAACAAAAAAATCCTTTTCAATTTCAATTCTAGATGAGCTGCTGATCAGTTTTTTTCTTCACACAAAGCATTACTTTCTACTTTGCTTTTTTATTATTAGCATTCATGTTCTGTTCATTCTGTTCAGCAGAAAAAGAGCCAGTCTTTGATTGGCTGGTGTTTAAGTTTAAATCAGCAGAAACTGGGTCAGTGAGAGAACCATGTGACAGCATGCCTCTGTTAGCAGCAGCTGACTCCTCCTGTGGTTGGGAAAAAAACTATAAAAACTATAATTCATGTTCCCATCAATTTCAGGAAAATGAACTGAAAATGTTCTCCTTTGTATTAATGTCACTCTGTTTACAGTTTTGGTCAGAAGTTAGCGGGAACATCATCGCTTTAGGCTTTAAATAATTTATCTTAATCGCTTCTTGAAATGATTATATAATGATCAACTGATAAGAATTAGGTGTTTTATTTTCTGCTCCTGCCCTAACATCTTAGCTTGGAATGCACCAATTGCAGTTTTCTGGCTGATCTCTGATCTATAAAAAGCCTGACCTGCTCATTGCGCTTTTGGCCGACAGCCATTTTCCTTTTGTCTGAAAAGTTGCTAAATCGTTTGGCAGGAGTGAGGTGACTGTGACCTGGTGGGTCGGTCTGTCGGTCATCTCTCTCTCACAGCAAAGAAAAAGGAGACAGTAGGGGGTTTTGATACCTTTGCGGAGGAAGATAGTAATAGAAAGGTTTAAATAGGTTGCTATGGATTCTAATTAAAGACTCTGTTTCTCCTCATTCTCTATTTGCAGGGAGTGAGTTACTCTGGCTTTCTGTGGGACAGCTCATCTGGAATCGATCTGAAGGATGCTGTGGTCCTCGACCATCCTGTTGTCAACGGCAACGGAAATTATGCACACCCTCAGCTATATCTGGCACACTTTTTAGTAAGTTGTATTTAGCTAAAGGAAAAGAAAAAAAGAAGAGATGTTATTGAGTTTGAACTGGAGCTGTTTGTTTTGTGAAGCACCACAAGATGAAGTTGTGAGTCTAACTGAGAACCTTTGGGGGTTTCTTTTATTCTCACTAATATGAGTGTTGGAGTCATTTGGAGCTGGTTCACTGAGGCAGCTGAGTCTCAGCATGTACACAACTTAATCTGCATAGGGGGAATCAGGTGATCGATTTAAAAAAAAAGGTCAGGAATAAAGCATAAAACAAATTTAGCCGTAATTATCTTTAATGTTCCAAATGGGAAACTAAAAGAAGAAAACGGAGCTCTGCTGGTAAAGAAACAGCCTGCAAAAAAGAAATGATTGAGTGAGTGTGTGTTTCTTGTTTGCTGACTGATGGTGCTGTTCAGGTTGGTTCTGTGGAGCTGACGGTGGTGAGCGTCCACATGCAGAGCACCGCCACAGCAGGAGAGTCCAGCAATAAAACCCACCAATCAGGCGAAGACAAGGGGCAACACCTCTCTCCCAGCATCCAGGAAACACTCAGAGGTCAGTCTGAACTCCCAGAACCAGATCCAGACAGCAGCCTCCTTTCTGTAGAGAGCTGGAGCCTGATCCTGTTGCCATGGCTTCCTCTGCAGGTGAGAAGGAGCTGGTTGTACTGGGACACTTTGGCTCATCGCCACAGAGCTCTGAGTTCGACGTCCTGAGGAAGGAGAAGCTGTGTCCTCTGGTACCGTCCAGCCAGTTCACTAACATCAGCACCCGCTGCCCTCAGGGCACGCTGTGCCTGGACAACATCTGGATCAGCCGCTCCCTCAAGAAGATCTACTCAGGTCAGTTCCTCTTCCTTGCGGTTTTTATAGTGATACAGTACGAGGAGGAAGTTATTATATATTAAAATGTAAATAAATAAATATGATTATTCTGGGTTAAAATAATAAAACACAGCCACTGTCCAATTTTCACAAACTTTGAAAGACCTTCAGAAAATCTGCAAAAACCCATTACTAGAAAATGTGGTTCCTTGGAGCAAAACTATAAAGAAATAATTGTTTGCTCATGTCTCTATGACACGTCTTAAGCCTCTTGGTTTTTGGGTTTTTGATCTTAAATCTGCTCCTCTGGCAGGTCACTGCATGGTGGTGCGGGAGGGCCTGACTAATCCCTGGATCCCAGATAACTGGTCGTGGGGAGGCGTGGCGTCAGATCACTGCCCGGTGGTGGCTGAGTTCTACATCGACCTGTCTTCCAAGGAGATGAGCAGGCCTGCCATGGCGGCGGTGGACAGAGACATGATGCCCAAACACGAGCGATGACAGTGGTCGCGGTTAAGATGGCGAGTGGGCGGGCCATCTGGGTGGATGGACCCTGCTGGAGCACAGCTTCCCCATGAATGTGAAGAAGTGCAGAGACGCTGTCTGACTTTCAATATCTATCCTAGTAACTGCTAAGTCATTAAGCCATAAAAATGTTCAAGTATATGTAGACAATGTACTTTAAGAAGAAATGTGCCAAGCATTTTCTATGTGTAAATAAAGAGAAATGATTAGATCTTTATATCATATTTGGACTCTTTATGTGAAGTCTGGGGCTGCACAGTGGCACAGTTGGTAGAGCTGTTGCCTTGCAGCAAGAAGGTCCTGGGTTCGATTCCCGGCCGGGGATCTTTCTGCATGGAGTTTGCATGTTCTCCCTGTGCATGCGTGGGTTCTCTCCGGGTTCTCCGGCTTCCTCCCACAGTCCAAAAACATGACTGTCAGGTTAATTGGTTTCTCTAAATTCTCCCTAGGTGTGAGTGTGTGTGTGCATGGTTGTTTGTCTTGTATGTCTTTGTGTTGCCCTGCGACAGACTGGCGACCTGTCCAGGGTGTACCCCGCCTCTCGCCCGGGACGCAGCTGGAGATTGGCACCAGCAACCCTCCCGACCCCATTAGGGAAGAAGGGTGTTCAGAAAATGGATGGATGGATGGATGTGAAGTCTGTCTGAATGAGCATGCTGCTCAGAGCAGTGAACTTTTCCTCAACTCCTCCTTAGAGGATGTTATGATCCGTCACGCACAACTTAGGACTGCTGTTCTTAAGGAATGAAGCACAGCTTTTTAGACCATGCTAGCTTCGCAGTACTGTGGAAAACAGAAAAAGTGCAAGGAACTATTAGTCCAGCTAAGCCTCATCAGATCTTAAAATCATTTTGGCATCATGTGAGGCAAAACTCAAGAACAAAGTTATCAATTACTGTCTGTATCAGCTTAGTTTCGATGTGAGCATACTATCACACCAAGAAGTGCTTGTGAATTGTTTAGTGCATCTGCAATGTTTACAATTCAGAGGCACTTCTGTTTCATTCCTAAAATTGAACCTTATCATGAGCTGCAGGATCCTATATGAACCTTTGGAAAATATATTTGTCTTCATATGTCAGCTTGATTCTCATCTCCCTTCAGTTCTCCATCTCTGCTTTTTCCCATTGAGATAGATTTCTCTGAACAGGAGGAGGAGTTGTGAACGATGATATCCACTTTATGTTGTGTTTTAGAATGGTAGAGACTACAAAACAAGACTGCCTGCAGTTGAGCAATTAAAGTTGGAGCAAGAGAAATGTTTAAGACATTTTAGTGCTGGCAAAAATGTCATGACTTTCCACACCACAGGGTTCTTTACAGCACAGTCCAGTAAGATTCAGCGAGCTGGTGCATCACATCACAGCCAAACATTAGCAATTGGGTAAAATCTGATCTAATTATTTAAAATATCAACAAAGACCAAGTCTCCAGAAACCAATCGTTTCTCATTAGCCGAAGGTCCAGACTGTCTGGATGAAAGCAAAGCGAAGAACAAAGAATTGCTTTTTTCCAGGCTACCAAAGTGTAAATAGTAACAATATAAGATCTTCATTTTCTTCTTTCTGTTGGGTCACCATAGAGATCTGCTTCTGTCCCACACCATCTGTACCGGTGCATCAGACCTTCACTGTCTTTATTTAGGATCCGTCAGCTGCTGAGTTCAAGGTTTTTCATCAGACTGCTAAGGCACATGTAAAGGGAGCCACCTAGTGGTCCGGATCGGTCATTTTGTCCAAACAAAACAAGCACTGCAATAAGGTGAGGATAATACAAAAGGATGGCCTTAACAAATAAAATCAACCGCTGTCCATGATGGAACCAGTGGTTAAAGTTATAGCTTTAACTTTTCATCATATGTCATGTTAAATAAGGTCATTTAAGTCCAGTTTATTTATATTTACATTATTGATAAATGTAATGCATTTACATTACATTTAAATGTAATGTAAATACATTACATTTATTTGTAATGTCTCTAGTCATATAGACTATATAGTAGTCTATATATTTCAGACGTGGCTCTGGGTTCTTGTTTTATCTTCTTCATGAGTTGTATATGAGCTCTTAAAGTAATTTTGGTAGCAGTCACTCCTGAGAAGGTTCTCCGTTGCTCCATGTTTTTTCCATTTGTGGATAATGGATTTGGAATCTTTCTCACAGTCACACTGACAGATGTCAGTGACTTTGTATTTCATCTGATCTTAGATTTGGATAACACACACATGGATGATCAAACAGAATGTAGCTGTCCAAAAGGTGTGGTTAATTATAATTAATAAAGAAGTCTGGATTTCTTTTTGCCCTTCACAAGATAACTAGAAAATTAATTTCTAAAAGCAACAGAAATTGCCTTTAGAAATGCCTCTGTGTATGAGTTCTTGATGTTTGCCTTGTCGTTGTCCTTCAATATGACATTAGATATTGTGTGCATAGATGTTTTTCAGTTGCTGCTTGGCTGCTGAGGGGGATTTAAAGGTTTGTTAGGTTCAGGCAGAATAGCACTGGAGTCATTTCCCTTATTAAAATGACCCTGGACCAGACAACGAGGGGCTACTGGACCTGATGAGCCCAGTGGTGTGTGAGATCCGGTCACAGCACAGCAGACAATGACCGTGCTGAGGTTACAGGACACTTTGTGAAGCTTGTGTACAACCAAATGTCAGAGTACATGAATGATGTGTATAGTGACACTCATTGTGCAGTGTGCCATGGCTGCTCGCTCTCATTCACCAGTCTGTGGCCCTCAGTGGTGTCAGGTCTCCCATTTAGACCAGAAGCTTAAAGGCTAGCAGCGTGCGGTGACCGATTCGGTTACTGCTCAGTATGATCAGTTCAGAGACCTCTCATTATGAAGATCACTGACACTGAGGGAAACTTCACGACTTCATCAGGCCAGGATTGTGAGCACAATGAACAATCCAATTTAATAATCCATTTTAAATTAGGTTTCATGGACTCACAAGTACAGACATTTCAGTGGACATAAAATGAAAGATAAAAGGAAGATCATAAATGTACGTTGTTTTTTTTTTGTATAAAGGAGAAAGCAGGCTGTGGTGCAAATTGTCTTCACTATGCAGATGATACACAGCTGTACATTATGATGTCACGAGGTGACTCTGAACCATACAGTCACTGGTCAGATGCTTAGAACAGATAAATGTGTGGATGTGCCATAACTTAACATAACAGCTGAACAGAAACAAAATAGAGTCAACAATCAGCTTCAGATTTACAGATGGAAACTAGAGATCAGACTGAACGAACTGAATGAACTCTGATCTGAACCTTCAGAAACAGACTTCAGTAAGCAGTTTGATAATTTCTGCTGTACAAATGATAAAAACACTGGGAATTCTTTTAATGTCTTCTTTATTGAAAGATTCTTTCATAAGCACATCCAAACAGAACACTCTAATAAATAGTTAACTTAGCTTAGGTTAAACCAACTCCAGCAGCTCATACAGGTAGTGATAAAAAGGTAGACTCCAGGTCAGAAAGTGCAACGAGGTGAGTTCACGGCAATCTTCACAGAGACATTTATCATAAACAGTCTTAAAAATAATATTTACTTCAGAACGGGTTCCTCTCCAGCAGCAGGTGCAGCTGGAACAAGGCCTGGAACATCACTTCAGCTTCTCATCTTTCTCTCCAGCCAAAGCTGTTTCTAACCTAACGGAGTCACTACAGGGAACAGTATCCGTCTTTGCAAAAGGGACAGATCTCATACACAGGATGAGTACACTTGGATAAGAGAAGGAAAAACTTATTTTGCGTGGATGTTTAAAATCTTAATATTAGCCTTTTCTAAAGAAAGTTGTTCTTTTCAGGCTAACCTAATGGATACGCAATATATACGTATAATGCGTATATATTAAATTAGAAGATATTATGGTAATTAGCTTCAGTAGATTTGGCCAAAAACCTTCTTTGGTTTTGCTCAGGAACCAAATAATGAGCTGGCTTTATTCCAAGGATGGAAGAGGCTGCTCTTCTCTGCATTGGATGGTCGAGGAGTGGCTGCTAAAAATATGGCAGCTGGCAGTTTTCAGCATGATCACAAACATCAACAAGAGCTTGGACTACACTGAAGAAGCTCTGGGGTGTCAAAACGTGTCCAGGAAGAAGTGGTGATGACACCAGAGCAGAGCTTGCTCAACACTGGCAGCAGGTGGGTTTGAGGGCATGAGCAGTGAGGTGAACACTTTGCGATAACTTGTGGTAATGAGAACAGCAAGAAGTTACTTCTGTTTTGAGAAAAACAAAAAGGACAAAATGGAATGAAACTGGCTCACATGTCCTAAATGAACATGTGAGCCATTGGGTATTAGTTTGTCTGGAGAAGAAATGGTGAGGATTAAAACAGCTCCAGTTTTTCATCAATAGTATCCATCTATGAGGTTTCTCTTCCTGAACAACACCATGAAGACACAGTGGGAGCAAAACGTCTTCTGAAACTGGTGAATATAAGAAGCTTTTATTCTGAGCTGTGGGACTGAAGAGGGAGTGGTTTGAGTGTGTTATAACCAAAATGTTATTATTTCTTAAACTTCTGTCCAGTCTTGCACAGTACCCACAGAAAATAAGCTGACTACATCTTAAATTATTATAAAACTGATCTGAACTGATAAGGTTTACAGAGTTTGGTTATGAATAAAGAACTAGATTTGGCCAAAACAGATCCGCTCTGAAAGATAGCAAAGAGGGTTTGGAAAGTCCAACTTCTACAAGGCAGCTTTAACAAAAAGGAGGAGAAAAAAAAACTTAGGACCAAACTCAATACAGGTCAGAGAAAAAGTCTATTTGGTATTGATACTGCAGTCTGTCTGTATTGGCATAAAACGTACAGTGATGAAACAAAACCTGAAGTGGACAAATTCATGTTCCTCATCAGGGAGGAATGAGCAGGCCAACGCTGACTCAGCATTAAGAACCTGAACTGACCGATCAGTCTTAGAATTTAACACCACAGCATGGCACAATTCACAGCTGTGCTACCATGCATGAGGGCTACGTTAGTGATGTGATGCATGCAGGCAGAAGCTGAGCACAGCAGCTTTTATTGGGGGACTGAGGAGGAAGATGAGGAAGGTTAGATGAGGGTCTTCAGCTCTTCATCTGTCAGCTGATTGACCACCATAATTTTTCTCAGCTGCTCAGCATATTTCTCCTGGTCCTGCATGAAATGTGGGATGCGGATCTTCTCCATCTGAGCCAGAGGTATCAGACGATCCACGTCTTCAAATGACACCTGAAGGCAGCAGAGATTCAAGTTAAACCTCTTCAGACCGGCAGCATGGCTGCTCTGATTGGATGCATGTTTACCTTCCTCGCAAAAAAAACAACAGAGAACTTTCAGACATTCCTTCTTACATAACATGTATTGTTTCATCATTATTGCATTGGGTCCTTTGAAGCAGGAGAGCTCGGCGTGTTCCTCCATGGAGGTGGTTATGTAAGCTCTTTGCTTTAGTAGAAGTCAGATATGCAGCCATCCTGAGCACAGACGCCTTGTTTAATGTGACGGCGTGTCAGGAAGGATAGCTCTCTACAGATACAGTTCACTGATGATGAACTGGAGGAGAAATGACAGGATCTAAAAGAACCAAAGAGCTCCAAAAGAATACGGCTGTATAGGAGCACAAAGAAGGTATTGAGCTTTTTACAACAGTTCTCAACAAATCTGATGATTTACCATCCTAAACCCTCCTCTGTCTTCACACACACGTGAAGTTTAGATGAGAGTATTGTGTATTTTCCAGCCACATAGTGCCAATCAAGCTACAATCAAGCAGCTTGATGTAACACAAGCCACTTGTGTTACAATGTATAGTGTTGTTATAAAAACACTGTACATATCAAACATGAAGAAATTTGACTTTGCGATGTTGATGCCTTTAAAGTGGGCCTCTGTCTCTTTAAGAAGCTCCTGTTCGTTCAGACACTCTGCTTCAACACAACAATCCTCATCCATTATGTTTTTTACAGCCGTTCTCATGGGCTGGGGACTGCAGCTCTGAACAGGAGCTTTTGGGTAAACAGGCTTTGGGTAAACTACTTCACTTTGTGAGTGAAGAAGTTTATTCCCCTCTGTCAGGAGAGATTCAAGAATTCATCAAACATGCATAAAAAAAAAATCAAAGCAACACACTATGCTTTTTTTTATAAGGGAATAACATTATAACATGATAGAACACTCAAAGAAGTCAATTTTATATAATACTGGCCTATACTGACATCCATTCAACACACAGGGTTGATGTTGGTCCACCCTCTGCAGTTCTAGGAAGGCTTTGCACAACATTTAGGAATGTTTCTTGGGATTTGTTTACCACTGTTTCAGAAGAGCATATATGAGGTCAAACACTGGCGTTGGACTCTGTGCATACAAGTCAAGTTGTTCTAAACCAAATCTTCTCATTCATGTTTTTATAGACCTTACTTTATGAATTGGTGCTCAGTCATGTCGAAGCAGGGGGATGAAGTCCTCAAATTGTTCCCACAAAACCAAGACCAAAAAGTCTAACGCCTCCTCAGTTCCTTTCTGAACCAAGGAGTTCAACTCCTGAGAAACAAGCCGTCACCATGATCCTCCCTCCACCAAACCTTACACTTGACCTAATGAAGCCAGGCAAATGCCATTCAGAGTTCAAAATAAAAAATTTTTTTCCCAAAAGAAGAGAAGGGGATGCAAAGATGTAAAATGGATATGCAAAGACAGTGAAATCCCACTAGAACTCTGATTCACTGAACTAGTCATTGGAGGTCAGTCTGGGTGTCATTACCCACCATTCTCACAATACCACCTGGAATTTAACAGAAATTCAATTCCTTGTTCTCTTTTTGAAGAATGATAGGAATTGGTTAGCAGTAGAGATAATGCATTTGCTTCAAGGACTGAATATATGAAGACAGAGGAGGTCAAGAAAGGCTGAATATAAATACCCCAAATGGGACACCAGTCATCAGAGATGGTTGGATTAGAAGCTTTGTTTCCATTGATTATAAAATTGCGCAAACTGGAATAATGAAAATAAATTTTATTAATGGAAACACATATTGATATTCTGCGAAGTTTTAGAATTGTAGTCTTCCTGTAGTTTTAGCAATGGCAGCAGAGGAAGAAAACAAAACTGTTCAGTCCATGTTGACCACACTTCCAGACGTTAAATCAACATTAACAGTTGCCTCATTCAGATCAGCACTTCTCTGTTTGCAGTGGAGGATGGTTGTTTACAGTGCAAACAATTTCTGTAAAACTTCTTCGCATCAGACTGGTGCCTTACAGGCAAACATTAGCAACTGGGTAAAAACTAAAACTTCAACAGAGTCCATGCCTCCAGCAACCAATCTCATTAGTGGAGTCCTATTTGCTCTGTACGAAGCAAACGGTGTAGCACAGGTGGCTGGTCTTTTCCAGACTGGTGTAAATCAGATTCATGGACTCAAATCTGGTTCTTTGTGACAAAAGAAATTTTTGCCAGAGAAGGTTTGAACCTGGAGATCATAATATTACCAGGATTTAGAGCAGTAGACTTCAGATTGCTCACCTTTCCCAGAGCCATCAGCATTGGGAAGTCAATCTTGTCTCTGTATCTCAGGATCTGCAGTACGCCCTCCAGATAAACCTGGTCTTTACTGAAGCATCCTTCAGGATTAAAGGTCAGAAAAGACCAGTCAGGTTTTTTTCAGAGACCAGTCCTGAGCATGTCAGGTCAGCTGGTTCCACATACCTGGCAGGGCTGTGTTGGTCTGGCCTCTCTTGGCACGGACGCAGTAGTCCCAGCGTGTGTGTGGGTCCTGAACAAAGCGTCCCAGGTTGCGGAAGAGCTGAGTGAAGGACGTGTACCTGGCCTGATAGACGGTATAATAGAGCAGCGCGGCGCGCCACAGAGTGGGGTCCTTCCTAAACAGAACGCTGTGGATGCTGGCCAGGCCCTCCTCTGTTGGGTTCAGAGGCTTCAGGTTGTACTTCCTCCTCCCCGTGTTGTTGCCCCATGGCTGCTGGCAGTTGTTGAGGCCTCGGAAGTAATGAGTGCCTGAGACAGAGAGAACAAATGAGATTGACTAGCAGAGCTACCACTGACTGATGGTGTCATACAGGACATTCTACAATGGAATTTCGTCATAGCAACAGTCTTCAGTCAGAGGCCTCCAGAGATCCTTCCTGCCCACAGCAACACCATACACAACCACTCCTTCAATATATTTGGATGATATGAGTTACATCCAAGTGGTTCATATCATGTAATGACAATTTGGGACAAATGAAGTATTTCTGAATTAAATTTTATTAAGGGGAACCAGAGTAATAAAAGCTACAAACAAATGCACAACATAATGTTACTGATGAGATCCAAAATTCAGGAGTTGTAATGAAACTAAATGTTACAAAAGGGGGTGTGAATACTTCTGCAATGTGTCGCTTTACGTACTCTCAGAAAGAAACTGTTGCATGTTTGATTTTCTACTTATCCTGATATGATGAGAACAAGAGAAAGCAGATACAGGATGTGTGTGTCAGAGCCACTGCACCCACCAATCTCATGCCTCAACATGCCCTCCAGCCAGTGCTCCCGCGCGCTGGACGTGTTGATGGTCATAGTGGGCTGACCGTTCACCATCGTCATCGAGGCCCTGGACAGTAAGTCATCTGTCACGTGGACTACAATCTGCCAGCAGAACAAATCATTACGATGGAGCAAAATAGCACTGAATAAGCTGATGGTTTGTTATGTACATTTGAATTATGTCTGAAATTGTCTTCTGAGTTGAATCACTGTGCACATTCTCTGTACAAGGACAGGGACCAGATGTCAGAAGATTACTCTTCTTTCTGCTTCTTTTCATTCATAATTTCTTTTCATTGTTACATGAACTGTTTATATTTTATTGAGGAAAAAAAAAAGAAAGGAAACTTGTGTGGGTATGGCACCAAAAGAGGCTCTGGTCCAAGTGTCAACATTTTCTTTCATCAGGCCCTGTTTTTTTTTTTTTTTTTCATTCATTCATTCATTCATTCATTCATTCATTCATTCATTCATTCGTTCATCCATCCATCCATCCATCCATCCATCCATCCATCCATCCATCCATCCATCCATCCATCGCTTATCTGGGGTCGGGTCACAGATAGGCCCAGGCTTCCCTCTTCCCAGCCACTTGTTCTAGCTCCTCTGGGGGAATCCCAAGGCGTTCCCAGGCCAGCTGAGAGACATAATCCCTCCAGCGTGTCCTGGGTCTTCCCCGGGGCCTCCTCCCGGTGGGACGTGCCCAGAACACCTCACCAGGGAGGCAACCAGGAGGCATCCTGACCAGATGCCAGAGCCACTTCAACTGGCTCCTCTCAACGTGAAGGAGCAGAGGCTCTACTCTGAGTCCCTCCAGGATGACTGAGCTTCTCATCCTTTCTCTAAGGGAGAGCCCAGACACCCTACGGAGAAAACCTATTTCGGCCGCTTGTATCCGCGATCTCGTTCTTTCGATGAACGAGACCCTCATAGATGAGGGTGGGAACGTAGATCGACCGGTAAATAGAGAGCTTTGCTTTTAGGCTCAGCTCTCTCTTCTCTACGACGGACCGGTACAACGCCCGCTTGACGGCAGACGCTGCGCCAATCCTCCTGTCGATCTCCCTCTCCCTTCTTCCCACATTCGGGAACAAGATCCCAAGATTTGAACTCCTCCATTTGGGCCAGGACACCCCCCCTAACAATAAGATCCACAAAAATGTGTTTAATTCCATAAATTCTGCTTCAGAAAAGCAAACCGAGGGATGATCTTGGAAAAGTGGACAAATCTGAAATCTTTTTCCCTGGACTAACTTCAGTGGTGTGATCTGATTTGTGTGGCACTCAAACAAAGCAAAGACTTTGCAGGCTGAGCGAGGCCAGGGGAAAATCCAACACCCAACTGCCTTCTCTCAGAGAATCCAGCCGGTTTGGATCCAAACTGGAGTCAGCATGAGAGAAGTGAGCAGCCTGCTCTCCTCCTACCTCGCCCACACAGCCTTCCTTCTCCATGTATCTCTTCACGTTGATCCAGATACGATTCCTGGGAAGCAGGTTCCCACCGGTGATTTGCTCAAACATCTCATAGCTACCGTATCTCTTCAAGGCCAGCTCCATGATGTTCACTGCCTGCAACAGAAGAGACCCTCAGGATCGCTCTTTGAAACCTCAGAGATGGTGACACGATGATATGTTAACTGTTGACACATGTTGCTTCGCTGTTGTCTCCATGGTAATAACATTATAACATGATGGAAAGCTCAAAAAGGCTAATTTTACATAATATTGCCCCTCTAAAAAAAACTAAAATTTATAGAAAATCTTTGGGTGAAATTTATTGGTTCACCCAAAGATAAAATCTGTGTGAATGGAAAGAACCAGATGAAGCCTCCATTTAAAAGTGTGTATTGAACATTATGATCATCCTCCCCCCTTAGTTTTAAATGTTAGGCTTTGCAACGCATACATGATTAGACTGAACATAGATTTTTCCATTTATTACACAATACTCCCTCCAGTACTATACTACTGCTGACCAGAGTGTGCTTCATTAACAACCTTCTGGCTGAGTCTTCACTTCGTCATGATGGGGGGAAAAGATCTGACTAGACTCACGTTCACTTCTAAAACTACCCACAATGTGTTGCTTAGTCTACAGCTCATGTGACAATAATGACTCTCTGGATCAACCAATATGATTTTTGAAATCCTAAAGGTTAACAACTTTCCCCCAGAAGCAAAACATGGATCCATAAATGTATTCAGCGACTGCATTTTCATCCCTGCGGTTTCTGATTTTCCCATTGTTGACATCTTTCTTAGAGTAGTGGTTTTGAAGTATTATTCCTAGTTGAATCAAAATGTAGTCTACAGGTCAATAACTGGGAGCACAGAAGATGGTCTGTTTGAAGAACAAACCTGGAAAAAAGCCTATTAGAAGCTACAGAAGACTTAAGACTACAGGTTTTGACTAGACTTAATTTGAAACGATGACATTGAGACAGCGAGACAGAGGCCTAATTTCAAGCGGATAAATTACAAAGTTAAATTTCATTTATACAATTTTTATAACTGAAGGTAACAGTTTTACTTGATTGTGCTATTAAATGGAACTATGTGTCTGGAGAACAGAATACTGTCCCCTCATCCAACTCGAGCTTCAGTCGTGCAAAGAATCAATCATAAATGTACAGATGTAGAGAGAAAACCCCAGAAGAGGCTCAAAGGAGCTGAATACAAACACATACTTCTCATTTTCCTTCCACTTTCCAACAATGCTCCACAGAAATCAAACTAGATGTCTGCAGGAGGAAATGCACCCTTACCTGAGCTAGGAAGTGATCGGAGGCATGGTTATAGCGCGCCAGGAAACCTGGAGAGACAGGGTTGCTGTACTCAAACTGGGGGTTGTAGTTGAAATCAGACTGGAAGAACTTTTCCTTCTCTCTGTCGACATTGCATGGCTTGATAGCGGTGAAGATGCAGAGCTTTTTAGTGTTTTCCGCCTCCCGGGAGGCAGATATATTGTAGGGGGATGAGAGCGGACGACGGTAGGCATTAAGCCTGGGGGTTTTCCTGAACAGTGAATCTGTGCGGGGGGTCAGTCCCATCTTGCAGCCCACCACTGTAAGGCTCAGAGTCGGCTTCAGAAGATTGCATTTGCTGTCTGAGTGGACACAGTTTGTCTGGACTGGCTTCTCACCCCCATCTGGACTACGGGTCTGTTTCTGAGTCAAGATCACGCGATTTCTTTCGCCACTTTTCATCGAAGACTTCGGTCTCCTGCACTGGAACTCCTTCTCCTTCTGCTTCTTCTCCTCCTCTTCGGCTTGCAGCAGGAGGTCCTCGAGAACAGGGGAAGGAATGTTTGCATAGCACACCTGGGTTGGACTCACCACCCTGTCAGCAGAGTTGAAGATGGACTTTTTAGACAAATCCACCTCTGGCCAGTGAAGTTGTTCTGTAAGAGGAGAGAGGGCAGAAAAGGAGGCAGATTATTCTGAGTCATGCCTGCTTCAGCATCACTCTGATGTGAAGCCAGTGCAAACTAGACAGACTAATCCTCTTATCAAGGAAAGATAAAATTAGATCAGTTCTGATAAGGAGCTGAAGCACTGAAAACATGACTTCCAGTCTGGTAAAAGCACACTTTGTTACACCTCTGGCAGCAACAGAACACATGTGATCTGTGGTCAGACCTCCTGACTGCTGATGCTCAGTCAGGACAGCACAGCTGTGGGCTTTTCGGGATCAGGAGTCAGCGTCCTGACTTTTCACTGGAATTGATTCCCATTATGCTTGCAAAGGCTGGCAGTACAGAAAGAAAGGCTCTGCAAACACGATTCGGATACAACCAGAGAGAGCACGCTGCGTTGGGTCTGATGACGTCAGCTGCACACTGAGACACCAGGAGCAGCTTCACTGGTTCCAGCTGCCTCATCACTACCATTTCCTCACAGCTCAGCTGGCTCTCTGACCCATCAGAATGAGCTGCTGAGAAGTATCCCAGAAACCAGCACTATGAACTCAACCCTGCTGAAAATTGGTGAGCTCCTTGCCAAAACTCACATCAATAAATTAAATGAATGGATTCTACAGATTGAGAAGTCAAATATATAACAGGTATCATACCAGAAGCGTGTTGATGGGCATTAACTGTAACAATAGTGATGATGTTATATGTATGTAATCTTGTGCGGAGTACAGAAAGGCCACACTAAATTCCAATGTGTGCATTGATTATTTTCTTAATCATCGCAGTAATTTGTAGAAAAACAGAATTTTTTCAATAAAAAATTAAACGATAAGGAAAACGATTTCATCCATCCAAGCAACCGATTGGCAGCTGACTAAGCCAACCAAAGCCTGTCGGTGTAGTGAATCTTCAAGCTAACGCACGTGTGGGTTAAAACAGCTCGAACCAATTATTAGACGTAATGAAGAGACTACAGCTGCTTTCAGGTTACCGCAACTATACATACCACGCATTTTATTCATGCTTAGCGGTTACGAAACACTTATTACATTACCTGTAACTTTAATTGACTCCAACATCTTCTTCAACGTAAGATATTCGAAAGCGGTCGTGTAACAGTCAGTGGAATTAACCCATTAACTCAGCTAAAAGCCACCAAAAACAAAACACGAGAAACCACGCGTCACGAGTGGAATTATATTTTTTCCAACAAGAACTGCAGTCGAGTTGATCTCCCTTTTACACCGAGCAGCAGTCACTCCTGTGACAGAGGAGGTAACGCACTCGGCTGCTCTGCTGTGGCTGAGTGGTTTCCATGGTATCATCTGAGACGTCGGGCGACGTAAATCCTGCGATCACGGGAATTGTAGTCCTTCTAGGAGATTACGTTAACCGTCACCAGAGATGAGAAGCCAGAAGACCATGAAGTCTGGTTCTGGTTACGAAGCTGAAGTTGGTTCCAGCTTGCGATTCGGGAAATGGCAAAAGGGCGATTCTACCTAACTTTTCACTACCTTCCGCATCTTTAATCTACTCTAGTTTTAAAAAAACTACAACACCCAGACAGATCTTCTGCAGCGGTCAGTGTTGCACTAAATCTGAAGAAGCCTCTGACTGAAGACCCTCTGCCTTCCCAAAACAGTTTCATGACAGGATTTGCTGAAGCAGGTGTATGATGACATTTTCAACTTGTCTGCTTATTCAGGTGGGCCAACAGGAGTCTCTCACCTTCATGTGGTTGAATGTCAGGGCTACAGCTCTATAGTCACTGACTGATGGGTGAGTTTTCTTCTGTTCTGGATCAGTGCAGTACAGACCGCTGCAGAGCAGCCATCCCCATCTACAATAACTCTGAGGAATTAAAGAGTTACAGCAACATTTACTTTCCCTTTGTGATTAATAAAATATTTTTGAATTAGAATTTAATTTGACTTTGAATTTAATGCTTCACTGCAGCATTGATGAAACAGGAGATGACCTGAAACTCTCGGGTTCAGACTTGGAATGTGACAGATGCCAATAAAGATTTGGGACTTGTGAAACCTTCACCTGATCTTTCTGCTGTTGGTTCCTCCAGAGGCGGTTCCTACCTGGAGCTCTGCTGCCTCCCACTGGGCAGAGACAGAGGCTCCTTGACCTCCTTATCTCTGGTCCAAACTGGGACTCAGAGGGACAGACCGAGTCTGGACCAGACCAATGATGAAGTTTTCAGGATTTTTTCTTTCAAAGTATTGTTGTTGTTTTTTTTTACAGATTTTTTTATTTTATTTTTTAAAAATAAAATCAAATTTTCTAACTAAAGATGAAACCTGGTTTTGATTCTGGTTATACATACATACATACATACATACATACATACATACATACATACATACATACATACATACATACATACATACATACATACATACATACATACATACATACATACATATAATTGGTTATTGGTTATTGGTTATTATTGGTTATTGTACCTCCGAGTTTGCTGTGCATGAATATATAATCTGTAAACACACTGTACAGATAGTGACTCGTGACAAATACATAAAAAAAAACTGCCTTTGTTTCACACGCCTAGGCTGTGATTGGCTGATCAAAGCCTGATGTCAAGCCCGTGATATCTAATTGGTTGTCTGGCGCTTCTTAAAGTTTTGGAGTATGCGCAGTAGAGGCAGCGCTGAAATTCAAATTTGAACAGAAGCTGTTTTGTCGAGGAAGAGCAGCCGAGCTGAGAAGATCTCTGAGCACTTTTCGTTTTGCTTCGTTAGGTTATTTCTTTACACACACGCCGCGTATAGAACTGGTAACACTCCGTTTTGTAAGTACTCCTCAAGTGGTTACAAACTGTCCGAAATGGACCCATTTACTGAGGTGAGTTGAGAAATTTCTTGTTAGATCTAGGTTTCGCAAGACTATTTTGGATAGTAGGAGTGTTAACGTTACCTGCTAATGCTAACTTAACCCGCAGCTGTATTACTAGTTCAGTTGCTAGGGGGAATGCGTCAACTGCAGTTTCTTTGTCTGGTACCGGTCAGAAGTCATTATAATAATGCAAAATGTAGTTGGTTTTTATCAATTTTGCTATTGGAAGCTTCAACTCATTTATTGAGCTCAAAAACAGAAACCACAATCATGGAACATTAACCTAAACAGATTACATCTTTGAATATTTTGAGGTTCTGTCTTTCTCTTCTCCTGATTCTGTTGCTGTCTAAACTTTGACTAGTTAGAGCTTTACCAAAAACAAAGCATGATTGTTTCTTCTTCTTGTGCGTCCTACAAACTGTGCCTTACAGTTAGGCACAACCAGGCGTGGCTCATTCCTGAAGAATGTGATCTCAGATTTTCCACACAGGGCTGTTGGCTTGGTGAAACTGTGGTGGCCTGCAGCACACTCAGGAATGTGTTAGGACTTGCACAGTACAGTAAATCAGATTGTGAAAGACTTGGCAAAGGGAATGAGAGGAGGGTTTTGTGTAGAAGAGAGAATTGTTTAGTTTTATTTGTTGTTTGTAAGTGAGAAATCCCACCATATGAACCCCAAAGTATGCTTATTATATCCAACCATATTTTGAGAAATAAAATATGAATTAATTAGGCTGTCAGGTGATTTAATGACTGTTTATTGTACCTCAGAGTTTGCTGTGCATGAATTTTTTGTGCTTTGATTGTCTGACCGTTAATTTTTCTATTCCCACCAAAAACTGTGGTGTGTATGTCTCTTAATGCAATTCACAAAGGAAACATCTTGACATCATGTGGCCCATGCTTGTCTGATCTGGATACTGAATGTCTAATTTTCTGATTCTGTTGGTCAAACTAGAAACTTTTGGAGCGGACCCGGGCCCGTAGGGAAAATCTGCAGAGGAAGCTAGCAGAGCGTCCCAACGCAGCTAACAGACAGATGGTCAAAAGATTGAGGGAGCCTCTAACTGAATCAAATAACACCGTCGCTGATTCTACTGTTGATAAAGGTCAGTCCTTTTGTTAAGATTGCCCTCGGTGTTGTGTAAGGTGTTTGATAAAATTTCCTTGCAATCCCTTTCTAGGTCCACAGATATCCTCCAAGCCCTCCCCGTCCAAGCGCAGGTGCTCAGAGGAAAACCAGTTTGCACTGGATGAGGAGAACCAGGTTCCAGTGGTGACCCGAGCTGGGGGCCCCGTACCACCAGACCCTCTGACAGACAAGAAACCCCCGGTGGGTCCAGCCAGCTTTCGCTTGTCCTCCTCTCTTGAGCAGAGTTCAACTCGACCTGTTCAGAGTCAGCCTAAGGAGCTGAAAGCTGCACAGCCAGAGAACATGGCCGTCACTCCGGGTCCTGACCCTCCAAGCACAAGTGAAGCACCAACAGAGCCCCCTGGTTCTGGCCAGCACAGGAACAAACTGGACCAGGTGGAAGACCCGGCTCCCTCTGCTGCTGGCATGAGGTCACGCCTGCAAAGGCTGGTGCAGCAGAGGAAGTGCTGGGATGGAGATGATGGTAAACACGTTTAGCTGACATTTGTCACATTGATAGCAGGCTCTAAAGCTGGAACTGGTCTGACCTTGCTGCTTCTTCTCCAGACTCTTCTGACACAGTGCCAGACAGCACCCCCACAACCTTGTCAAAGAGGGTAGTAGAAGTCCAACCGCCTGCCAGTCTTCCTTCTTCAGAAGCTCCTGTTGGGCGGAGAGGCCGGTTGGCCAACCTGGCTGCTACCATTGGGTCCTGGGAGGATGACCTCGGCCACGCCCACATTCCCAAGGGGAATCCTGGATCTGGTTCTGTTCCCAGACCTGCAGGCAAAGTAGCTGCTGCCGCTGCCAGCTCCAAGCAAACTGCAGCCATGAGCAGTTCAGCTGCAGCAGCCAGCAAGTCTGCCTGCAGCAGCAACCAGGTAGCTGCACCTTCATGTCTCCACAGTGAACCTGAAAACTGAAACTGTGCTGCTTTACTTCATATATTTTAAGTAGAGATGCACTAATTTGAGTTCTGTTGTTAATTTTTGATCAGTTTTTCTGAAGCTTTCAGCCCTCCCTGGTCACTCATTTGAGCTGATTCCAGTCAGTTTCTCATTAAAACCAGAGGAGAGGCTGAGGCTTCAGTGGAAAACAGGATGTGACTGATTTTAAAACAACTCACTAGTTTCTGGGTTTTCTTTTTAACATCTCATATTAGCAATTAGCCTCAGTAGCTGGACAATATGTCATCTCCAAAGACTCGGCCATTTTTGTTTTTTTATTATTATTATTATTATTATTTATTTGTTTTCATACAGAATCTGATTTTATTTTTCTCTTTTCTTATTAAAAATAACTGCAAATAATGGAAAATATTTTAAATATTTTCATTCTATTTCAATCATCCCTTCTGGATTTTGACCTGAATTCAAAACCCAAATAAATACAAGCTGTAAAAGAAGATGGTGGCACAGGGCAGGATGAACCCATGGAGTGCATTGGTGAAAAGTTCCAGTTTTCCAAAAATGGAATTTTCAAAAAGATTCAATTGATTGACTTTTCTTTCTGATATTGGGTCACAACTGTAATGTTAGTGGGTTGTTTTTTTTTTTTTTTTTTGTTTGTTTTTTTTCCAGGATACTTCACAATCTGCTGTGAAGTCCAGTCGAATGATTCTTCCAAGCCCTCAAAAGGCTGAAGTTTCTGCATCTAAAACAGCCGTTCAGCCTGTGCAGAGTCCCCTGAAGAACCCCAAGCAGGAAGCAGCCCTCCCACCCAGTCCGCATAAGGCAACATCCTCTGAAGCAACATCAGCCCCTAAGAGTCCACTAAAGACCCAGCTGTTCCCCAGGTCCCCTGGCCACACCGCCAGCCCCCTAAGGCCAGCTCTCCAGGATAGAGCCACCATGTCTGCTTCACTGGGCCACCAGGAACCCGTCTCCGCTGGAGGTCCAGGTGAGTCAAACTCATCAGGGGTCCAAATCTTCCGGTTCAAGCTTAAATCAGCTTTGATTGGTATTTAGGAGGTGAAAAGTTGAAAAATCTGAGATATATATATATATATATATATATGTTTATCAAAACTAAGAAGTTCCATCTTCTCTTGATATCTTGCACTCCAAACTAGAGATGGATGGCTCATGTAAAATAAACTGAAGTAGTTTGACTACCTTAGTCAAACCTTTCAAATGGTTCAGAAAGTGCAATAAGGAATTCTAAATGGTAAAGCATGATGCTGCTCAGAGCACAAAGACTGAATAGATTTGCCTTATGGATCAGGCTCTTTGTCACATTGTAGTTATTTTTAATTTTTTTTATGTCAGTATTAGAACTTATCCAGATAAATCGGTATCAGAACAGTGCATCTATATCCAAACAGGTGTGAAATCTTTTCTGGAGCGTTTTGGAGAGCGATGTCAGCAGCACAAAGAGCAGGGCGCTCAGCCCAGAGCTCCCACTCCAGCCAGGTCTGCTCCCAGTACTGCATCAGTCACACCAAACACCAAACTGGTCCAGGAGAGGCTCCGAGCCGCCCAGGCTGCACACACAGCCACTGCTGAGCTCACTCAGCGGCAGAAGATGGTAAGTTTTATGTTACAACATGATCAACAACAAGGAGAAGTCATCTTTTAAAAATAAAAAATCCACCTGTTTACAGGAGCGGGAGTCTGAGCTGGCCCAGATCCGCAGCCGATTCCAGAAAGGGAAAACTGTGTGGGAAAACAAGGACAAACAGGCAGATGAGACACACACTGACAACAAGGTTGGCTTCAGATACACACATACTCTGTTGGTCCCCAACTGTCCAAATCTGACAGCATTGACTGCAGGTTTTCATTTATTTATTTGGTTAATTATTTATTAGCATAAAATGTCTAAGTTTTAGTTAGTTCTTGTCATTGTTGTCCTTCAAATCTCAGGAAAAGCATTCAGGCTACAACATGATTATTAAAGTTCCATCTTTCTATGAACATGGATGGACTTTAAGAAATGATGTGCTCTGCAGGATCAGCTGGTCAAACCCACTCAGAGGGAGGTTTCCTCATGTGACCCACAGGATGAACCCACTGCACCATTTAGTGAGGAAGTGACCACACCCAGCCAGAGTCCTCCAGGTGCTGACTGAGCCGGTTTCTTGGTGTTATCTGACATCATTCTGTTTACCCTTCCTTTTTATCTGATGAGATGATTTCACCAGCTGGAAATGATTGACGGTTATATTTAAACCTTGTTTGTCGTAGTTGTGACCTATTTTGACCTACTGTGGTAAAAAATGCGTTGCTGATGTAAATGTGAAGAGTTGTTTGCAGTTGGAGTTATTTTGGCCTGTAATTGGCTTTTCTTTTGGCTCCACAGTGATTACATTCTGCATTTCAACAAATTCAAGATGCTAAGAATCCAAATTTAACTAGTTAAAATAACTACACTTAAAAAAAATCTGACTTATTTGTTTTAAAGTTTGGTTTGAAATAGAACATGTTCCATTTAACAGTGCATCCTGGAATCACACTGACTCCTCCAGTCTCGACCTCCAGCCCCATGAGGGGGGTCAGCCAGCCTGGAGAGAAGCTAAGTGAGGAGGAGGTGGTCAAGGAGAGGGAGATGAATGTGGACCACTCCAACAACTCAGCTATTATTAATAAGCTGTTTGAAGGAGTTCTGGAGGACAGTGAGGAGCAAGAAGAAGAGGAGGAGGAGGAGGAAGATGCTTTAAATATCTCCTCCATGTCCCTGCTGACCCCTCTGGCAGAGACTGTAGCTGCTGTAGTGAAGAGTCCAGACAGAAGACTCATGGTGAGAATGATGCTGCAGCTCTCTGATGCCATCAGCTGATGGGAGGTGCTTACTGTCTCCCCCTGCTGCCTCCAGACGTCAACTCCAGCCAGCTCCTTCCTGGTGAAGAGCAACACCCCAGAGAGCAGCTGCAGTCCTGGAAAGTTCCAGAGAACCACCGTGGTACGGAGCGACTCCTCAGACGAAGACCACAGGCTGCCTTATAGGTAGGAACACAGAGGTTACCCCAGCTGTTAGCAGACTATGGGGAGGGGAGCCTTAAACTAAATCCGAGAACTGTGTGTGTGTGTGTAGCATTGATGCATACAGATCCATTCGAGTGAAGGAACCAGAAAGACCTGCAGTGAAGCAGGTTATTGTAAGAAAGGAAGATGTTTCTAAGAGAGCAGAGGAGCCCAGAGCAGCAAGTCTCTTCAGCGCGAAGCAGAGGATGAAGGTACGCAGCTGGAACCCAAACGGATTTATTCTGCCTACAATATATGCTCATTAAAGTTTAACTAAACCCTGAGAGGGAATAACCTCATCCCTCAGTAATTTACATGAAAATGTCACAATTTGCTCAGAAATCTAAAGATGGAAGCTTGCATAGCCTACTTCATTTATCAGCAAAAAAGTTGAAATGGGGGTTAATTACACTTTAAATGTTTTAAACAGTCAAGTCTGCAGACTCTTGAATCTTAAATCAGGGAGTTCTTTTAAATACTGAACCACCCAGTATTTCCACCAGGATAAAGTCCTCTGCTTAGAGCTGTTTTTTGTTGTCTAGATGTTGACAAGTGAGGTGAACCTGCAGCAGACTGTGATCCATCAGGCCAGCCAGGCCCTCAACTGCTGCACTGATGAAGAGCATGGCAAAGGCTCTCAGGTGGAGGCTGAGGCAGAGAGGCTGCTGCTCCTAGCAAGTCAGTTCACCTACAATCTGACTATCATGTCGTTTCACTTTTTACTTTTAGTTAAAGATTATATAGGTGACCTGAAAGTGAAAGCTGTCATTCTCACTTAGTCCTCTCAAAAGAATCCCTGACTTTCATCCTTCCTCTGACTTTCTTAGCGGAGAAAAGAGAAGCCTTGAAGGCAGAGCTGGACCGTCTGAAAGGAGAATCAGCAGGGCAGAAGAAAACTTGTCCTCCAGAACCAGAACCAGCTGCTGTATCTGCTTCCAAGGGCTCCATCACCCTGCAGGAGCTCCGCCTTCCCCTTAAGGCAGACTTTGTTTGTTCCACTGCTAACAAACCTGGTACGAATGCAGCGTTGCATCTGCTCACTTGCGCTCTGCCTTTTATAGAGATTATTGTGATGTTTAAAAGTTTCCCTGCTTTTTGTGCGTTTCCCTTGCCAGACTCAACTAAACATTCATTTTTCATCCTGATCCGCTCTGGAGCTGAGAACATGGTGGCCACTCCGTTAGCCAGCACTCACCGCGGCCTCAGTGGAGACACACTCACCTTCCCCACCAAGTTCGCCCTGTCAGTCCCACTGATGGTTTCTGAAGGAGGATCATAAAGGAAGCGCTTCCTGTTTTAATCACATTTTCTTCTCTTTGGGCTTCTTCAGATCTGATGTCTCCAGTGACTTCAAAGTAGACTTGGAAGTCTACTGCTTGGTATGTTTTTATTGCTTGTGAAACTTCCATATTCCATATTGGTTGGTTGGTAACGGATTGGCCATGGATTCCTTCAGGTACAAAAACGTGAAATCTGCAGTGAGAAGAAGAAGAAACCCAACAAATCAAAGGTAGAAATCATTTAATCATAATTCAATTTATTTATTTTATTGTTTATTTTGGATATTTAAAATGTTTTCCATTCATTAATTAAAGTTCATTAATCTTTTAGAATGTCTTCTTGCTTTATTATGTATTTCCCATTGTATTGCTATAAAATGGTCTCAAAGCAACAATATTATCATTTATCACAATAACGTCTGGGACAATTTATCCTCCAGTAAAATTTGGCCTAGTCAGAATGGAGACTTTGTTACTGTTCACCCTGTGGAGTGGAACGTTCTAATCTAAATGAACTTTCAAATTCCAACCAATGTTTCTTCCTCTGGTTCCAGGCCATCACTCCAAAGAGATTCCTGGCTATCACTGTGAGTTTATGTCCTATTCCCTCAGATACTTGGCAGGTAAAACTATAATCTTTTATCTGCATTTAACTGATCAATGTTTTAATATCTTGCAGAAAAGCGCCCAGACGCCAGGTATGTATAGCTGTGTATGACAGGTCCAGTCACACACAGAACCTGTCGTATTGCAGAACAATTGGTCAGTAATCATTGGCTCAGATGATGAATCTTCTTTATGTGTAGTGGTGGCCAGTCCTGGCGGTCCCAACGCTGTACGCACCAGTAGCTTTGTGCTGGTCGGGTCTCACACTCTGACTCTGTCCTCCATCGGGAAAAACAAGTTTCCTCTGGAGAAGGTATGGAGACATCAGCTCAGGTCTTTCTCATGCTTAATTGAGATTTGGCGATGTGGCTAAAAAATAAAATCTCTATTTTTAAAATGTTTATTTTTTTTTCATGCCAGATCTTCTTTTAAAAGAAGAAAAAAATCTTTCTATTTTTTTTAAAGAAATGTTACATGTTTTCAGAAAGTGGTATTTTTCCACACTTGAGGTGTGGAATTGGATTTTGTCATTTAAGGGTGTTTTTAACATTGTACCCAACACCATTTAACTTTTTTACTTGCCGACTGGATGGACACTCCTTTAGGAATTAGAGGAGGCCACTTTGTGGTCTTTAGACTTTAAATTCTGCAAACTAAACATGTGGTTCTAAAACTTTAAGTAGTTTAGAATCAGGTCTGAATGCCAAAAAAGCATAAAGATGGCTATTGTCGGGAATTCACACGAGGAAAAGAAAAGGTCAGAGGTTTCTCAAACTTTAATTTAAATAAGTAGTGTAGTGCACTGTTCCATGTTTTACTGTTAGATTTTTTTTAAAGGAGCTGATCTGTAAGTTGGTCCAGGTTCAACAAGAGCAGTAACCCTGTATCACACTGTGAAGTTCTGAAGAGCTGTTTATTTGCAGTTTCTATAAATGTCACTACAGTCAAGATAAATGCTCCTATATGCATATACCAAGAATAAAATGAAAGAAAATAATTGTGAAAATTTGTAAGGTGGTACTTTTTACATCTAGCCCAAAACAGGAGGTTTGTGTTGGAGGATGTGAGAATTTCACATCCTCCCAACACAAACCAGTTAGAAATGCTAAACATTTCTAACTGGGTAAAGTTCGCAATGTTTCTTCAGTCATCTCCCAGTTCAAACTTCACACACCTTTTATTTTTAACTTGTGTAACCAGCTTATTTTGTTTTCTGTTGGTGGATTAGAGGTTGAATCGATCAGCATTCTAATCTGCTGTGTTGCTATAATTCTGGAATCTAAATGGCCTGGCTTCCACCTGCAGGTTTATTTCCACTTCCTGTAGTGGATCAGCAGTATGCTTTTGGTTGGTTGACTTCAAGCCACGCCCCCCTCGTTCTGTGTTTGGACCCTTTAGTCGAGGCTTTATTTCAAGATGTTTCCTGCGCACTAGTACTGTATCAATTAGCTGCATTTACATGAATTGCCTGGTTTTGTACCCTACAGTGGAAATATGCACAAAGAAATTTCAATAAAACATTTACTGGGTTATATAGTTTATATACTTTACCAACTCACTGTCACACACCTGTTTATCTGACCACTTCCAACCATGTGTCCTTTCTAAGCTGACTGAAGTCTGGGCTTGTCCCCGTTTTGCAGGTGCCGTTCCTGTGCCCTCTGGAGGGCCACATCCACCTCCAGATGCAGTGTGAAGTGGGCTGCTCCAAGGTGGAGGAGAGGGGCTTCTTGGTGAGTAGCAGAACTAAATGGAAACCCATCAGGTCTACTTGTACCGCTCTAGTTCTGATCACAGCGGGTCGTTGTTTCTGCAGACCATGTTTGAAGATGTAAGTGGATTTGGAGCGTGGCACAGAAGATGGTGTGTTCTGTCAGGATACTGCATCTCTTACTGGACCTATCCTGATGATGAGAAGCGGAAGGTATCACTCTGCATAACTTCCTGCGTTTAGAGAAAAAACAGCATTATAAAGCGATACGCTGATCATTAGGGATTATATTAATCATTTATTGATCACTAGGAGGTCTTTGGGGGACAAATTTTTTTTTTTTATATCTGTATCAGTGCTGACATTGGGGGGGGAAAAAATTGTAGTTGGGGTTTCTGTGACAAAATGTCTATTGTTTTAGTCAGTTTCATTTTATTATTTACATTGACTGATATCCTTCTAATTACACTGAGAAACAAATTAAAGATGTTTTTACATGTTTGACCAAGCTTGTGAAGCTGTTGGTGTATTAATACACTAATAGCTGTATTGATGTACTGGTACAAAGTTATTAAATCCATTTGTAATTAATTACATTATGTCTGTCTTTAGGCAGGGGAGCAAAAAACGTTTTAAGTCAATTCATGACTGTTTGTGTATCTTATTGTATGGGCCGATTCTAAACTTCAGATAAGTGTATTGTTATCAGGAGTAAAAAAATGTTGATTGTGCTTCCGTATCGGAAAGTCCTGATGGTTTGTTCTCCTCCTGCCAGAATCCCATTGGTCGTATCAACCTGACCAACTGCACCAGTAAGAAGGTGGAGCCAGCCAATCGAGAGTTCTGTGCCAGACCAAACACATTCGAGCTAATCACAGTCAGACCCCAGAGAGAGGACGACAAGGAGACGTTAGTCAGTCAGTGCATGGACACCATGTGTGTTACCAAGTAGGTTCCTGTCGGTCTGACCTCCCAGGTGCCTGGTTCCTTCCTCAACATTTCTGACTGATTCTTGGTTTCCTTTGCAGAAACTGGTTGAGTGCTGACACTAAGGATGAGAGAAATCTGTGGATGAAGAAGCTGAACCAAATTCTAGTGGATCTGAGGATGTGGCAACCAGCCGCCTGCTACAAGCCTCTGTAACCACAGCAACCCCTCCCCTACCACCCAGCCAGCCAGTTCAGCTCTCTGGGCCGTCTTAAAAATACTTGCGTGCAATATATATATATGTGTATATATACATACATAAATAATAAGAGAAGTGATTAATGGATATTTAATGGGAGATGACCAATCACCTCCACTAGCTGAGGTTATTAAAGCCATATGTTGGAGACATTTCAGAACAGTGTTTTAGTTTAGGAGATGGGCCTTTTGAATTCCATTTTATTCATAACCAGTGTAATGCAGACTGTCTGCTGTGTTGATCAGTACCAGCCTTCAGGGTGACTACTGAACAGAACTGCTTAACTTTTATCACACTTTATACTGCATGACCACACAAACCAACAAAATGCTTTTCATACATTTATGTTATATATTTTCTTTTGACTTGTGAAATTTATTAATATGCACAGATTTTTTTTATGCAATTTCTACACCACACTGTAGTTTGAAATTACTATTTGTGTGAAAAGTTTTGTGTAGATGTGGGCGGGGTCTGTTACCATGCTACACTGAAGAACAACCAGCACAAATGTGATTGGTTGATCTTTCTAATCATCTGACAGAAGGTCAGCTGACCTGTAGATTCAGAAAACTACCTTCTAGCCAGGATATTTGACTTGTTCCCAGCTTGTTAGATTGATATCCATGCCAATGTCCTCTTCCTGTTCAGTGGTTTAGCATGTTTACTGATTTAGCGTGTGTAGCAGACCTTTCACAGCACCTTCAGGTGCTGATTATGAGATTTTAATATGATTGGATAAAATGTCTTTTTCACAATGAAGACAGATTTGTCAATATTCAATGCTTTTGTTTTGTCTTATTGCTTTTGGCTCTGCTGTTTGTGGATATCACACAGGTTTCATTTAGTTACCTGCTGTCTTATAAGGGGAGTCTCCTCCAGAAAACTTGCTGACCCCTCTGGTCGTGGCCAAGGTGGTCCACCAGCGGCCATCCGTGTTCATGTATTAAGATACTATTATGTTACTGGAAGACACTGCTGACTAAAAACATCCGTCCATGTTGAGTTTGGCAGGGACATCCGTCCTTGTCCCTAGTGGGGTTGGGAGGGGTGCTGGTGCCAATCTCCAGCGATCGTTTTGGGCGAGAGGTGGAGTCACCCTGGACAGGTCACCAGTCTGTCACAGGGCAACACAGAGACAGACAGGAGAAACAACCATACACACACACACTTGCACCTAGGGAGAATTTAGAGAGACCAATTAACCTGACGTCATGTTTTTGGACTGTGGGAGGAACCTGGTGAGAACCCACGCATGCACAGGGAAAACATGCAAACTCCATGCAGAAACGCCTCGGGCAGGGAATTGAACCCAGAACCTTCTTAAATCAGCAGTTGGTGAATCTAAAAAATGTTACGCTGATCACATTTACAATGAATGAACTAAGCAGCTACTTAAGATCCCCCAGGCCTTCACGGGCCCCATAACTAACATTGAAGCATATCAATGCTGTTAAATTTGATTTAATGGTTTCAGCATAGATTTTAAATTGTTTAACATTTAAATGTAAGATTTTAAGGAGCTGGCAAGTTTGTTACTAAAGCTACAATTTGATGCTTTGAGTTTGAGTTCTGTTAACAAGAACATCTCGCTAAACTACAATTATCACTGATTGGTTTTAAGGTTCTCCAATTAAAGTAGGCCCCTGTTCCAGATGTTTCTAAATCCATGATGAAATGCTGTTAGTGGTGCAGAGGGCCCCTAAATCAAATTCTGCTCAAGGCTTCATATAACTTTGGACCGGCCCTGAATGATGAAACCCCCTGTACTGCATCTCTGCTGGATACTGAGGGACCAATAGGAAGAATTAATTTATGTGGCTTTAGTAGCTCTTCCATTTTGTGTCTATTGAGTTGTTAAGCGCCACAAAGACTGTTTTGGTTGTCCGAGCTTCATGGGATGAGTTTTTCTGATATACGCATGGCCGCACACTGTAACTCTGCCTGAAAGCATTTGATAGCACAGTGTGGTTCATTGTCTCATCGCAAAAAATAAAATAAAATTTGATGTCTGTTCTGCGACATGGACTGAACCACTGGCCCACTAATAACTGGTGGTCAAATCTTTAAACTTTATCAGCACAGACACAGAGTCAGTGTATTGACATGTAAACGCTCATGATTTGTTCACAAAGAAATATTTCATTTCATTCCTGAAATGAGAATATTTATGTATTATAAGCCAGGTGAGCCCACCTGGCTTATAATACATAAAGGGAAACCCTGGTTTGGGGTCAGAGGGGACCGAGTGGAGTTCTGACAGAGTGACCATCAGGTTCTTGGTCTCCTCTCTGACTGAAGCCCTTCTGCTCAGAGCTGGTGGCTCAGTTCAGAAGGCAGCGGCTCCAGGAAGAGTCCTGCTGGCGACTGGCTTCCTCCTCCGTTCAGCTCACTGGGACCTCCACGCAACAGAGATGTTTCTGGATCCTGCTCTGGATTTCTGCCTCAAGACAATCCAGTGAATGAGGTCTACAGACAATTCCTTTGATTTGACCTTTGACCTGCATGGTCAACTGTGGGACCTTACATAGATGGATGTGATCCTTTCCAAATCAATCCAGTCAACTGAGTTTACCACAGGTGGCTCCATTTTACCTGTAGAAACATCTCAAGGATGATCAGAGGAAACAGTTCATTGGTAAATGGCTTTCAGTGTCTTTTGCAGCATTCAGAGCAGTAGTTATGAGGCACCTTGTTAAGCAGCTAAAGGAGTCTTTAGAAAATATAGTGGAGCAGTTGGCAGGAGTTATTCCTGTTACATTGACACCTTTCTGCATTTGTGATGAAGGTGGGTTACTGATCCGTTAATGATCAATAATCACGTTGGAATCTCAATGAGGAGCTGTATTCCAGCAGTAATTTTAGCTCATGTTAATTTGTAACTTGCTTTAGTGTTTCTAATTTCTGCTCTTAATATAAATAATGGTTCCCTTTGTAAACCCAGCCTTCCTACTGCTATGTTTTAGTTGAAGCTGAGTATAAGGTAGGTTAACTGGTCAGACTGGGAGTTGTGTGTTTGCCCAGTGTGCCTCTGAGCTGCCCAGAGACAGACTGAGTTTTTCTCCCTCTTTCCTCATGAGGGGAGAGACAGAAACCAACTGGACCAGCGGGTACCGCCCCGTGATGAAGGGACCTGCGGAATCTCCCTGCAACGGGGTACATGTTAACATGTCACCATGTTCTCAGAGAGATTGTGTAAAGATACACTTTCAGGTGATGCAACATAACTTTTTGTTGCATGGCGCTTGCGATACGAGATGAATTTCACAATAAAACACCATCCGATAACCTTAAACCCTGGATCCGTCTGAGTTAGGGAGAAACTCACTCTCTTCACAGCTGACTTTTTATCTAGTTCCTCTAACTTGATCGGTTTTGTCGTCAAGTTTGAAATGTAATTCCAGTTCCATCTTTCTCGTCACTTATGCACTTTTGTTTTGAAGGGTCAACCCACAATGCCTCCTGTCACCTCAGTAGCTGCAAGCAGCCTGGCTTGTTCGTCGTTCCATCACTGCGAGGAAGTGTCAGAAGATAGTTTTGGATCGCGGTAAAGTGAACGGTATGTTCCCTCTCCTCTCTGGTGTTAATGATGTAGAGATTCCTCTGAGCTGAATCTCTGCAGCCGGTATGAGTAGCTTCTGTGTGATGTAGATCTGCAGCGGGGCGTCAAGAGTTTGGGCTTAGTTTGGTGAACGTGTGAACTGAAGCCTTTACAGAAAGAACCTGCTGCCGTTCAAACCGCCGCAGCGAGACAACGAAGAAGAGGACGAAGATAGTGATGCAGGCAGACAGGATCCTGCATTATGAGGAAGCTGCAGCTGGTCAGCAGCTGCATGTGTACATCACTTCAGGCTTTAGCTCACAATTTAGCTTCAGAATGAAGTGAAACCCTGAGTATAAGTCGAATCTGGTTTGTTTTCACAAAGATAAAGTCCCACTTCCGTAGTCTCAAATAGTCCCTCCTCAGTTTTTCATAACCGACTTGAAAATGATCCATCTGCCAACGGTCTCCAGTACCTGTTGAACCTGCTGGTTCACTGCACTGAGTGAGGGGCAGGGAAGCAACCTGGACCGTTTACCAGGGCAACAAACGGCAACAAGGAGACGCACGACATAAAGCCATACACACACTCACACATACGGACAATTTGGAGAGACCAGTCACCCTCAGAGTGGTGTTTTTGGTCAGGGTGGGAGCAGAAGTACCCAGAGAAAACGCAAGCACACTCAGGGAGAACATGCAGGAATTCTCAGGTTTGATTCCCAGAGGCATGTTTGAACAAATTCTGAAGCAGGAATCTCGTCAGTGTTGGATTCCTTTTGGACGGCTCAGAGTTAAAGAGTCAAGATCTCTTTAACATCTCTTGTTTTTCCTTCTTTCCTCTGCAGGTTGAAGATGTGTGGCATCTGGGCTTTGTTTGGCAGCGATGAGTGTCTGTCGGTTCAGTGCACGTGTGCTATGAAGATCGCTCACAGGGGCCCCGATGCTTTCCGCTTTGAAAATGTCAACGGTTTCACCAACTGCTGCTTCGGCTTCCACCGGCTGGCCATTGTGGACCAGCTGTATGGTATGCAGCCGCTACGAGTCAAGAGGTTCCCTTACTTATGGCTCTGCTACAACGGAGAGATTTACAACCACCAAACAGTAAGACAGCTGTGAAACTGATCTGGCTTTTAGAAAAACCAAGCATTACAAACCAACCAACACCATGGAATCTGAGAACAGACCACAGTTTGATGTAGCAGAGTTTGCTCTCCACAGATGATCCTCAGTAGATACATTGCTACTAATTATACTACAGTCATTGTTGGTGGAATTGTAACAAACTGATTAGAACTTAAAACCAGCACATCCTGAGGCACAGAGGGATTTATTTGTTTATTTATTAGATTTATTTCTGAAAACTGGGTAGCTGTAGATCTCCAGGCTTCATGCAGTCTTCAGGCTTCACTGGGTTACAAAAAACAATGTTTTGGAATTTATCTGATTTATTTTTATTTTTTATTGAATTAGGACTATTTGGCACCACTGAATCTGAAAATGACATCCATTTTTCTCAATTGAGTCAGGTTTTTATTCTAATTTGATTTTAGAGAAATCTGATCTTCTGACTAAACTGGTTACATTTTTGTGACATTATCAGTTCATTTCCGTTAATATTTCTTGTTCAAAAAAGATGTGAGAACAAATGAAGAACCCCACCATTAGCCTGTAAAGCAGTGGTTAATGATTCTCATGCTCATCTTGGTCTAACAAGCTAATGGACCCAGACTGATCTGTTGGCTTGCTAAGAATAGGATGTCTTCAAAGTTATAACAACATTTGTATGTTGTTAGATGTATTTTTAACAGTTGCAGATAGTTTCGGTGAGGGTAAATCACAAACTCTGCCACTGCTTTTTGTCCTTTCAGCTGAAGACAAAGTTTGACTTTGATTATCAGACTAAAGTAGACGGTGAGGTTCTGCTCCATCTGTACGACCGCTTTGGAATCCAGAAGATGGCTTCTCTCCTGGATGGAGTGTTTGCTTTCATCCTGCTGGACACGGCCAACAGAAAGGTCCACCTGGGGAGAGACACATACGGCATCCGGCCGCTCTTTAAGCTCCTCGCCGATGATGGCTTCCTTGCAGTCTGCTCAGAGGCCAAAGGTCCTGGTTTAGCTCAGAACAGCTACCCAAACTAACTGGTGAGGTTGTCTTGCTGAACACGAGTAAACTTGTACTTCTGATCGTAGGCCTTGTAGAGATCACCCACTCCATGGAAACCGCTGCCAGCATCGTTCCCTTCCTCCCTGGCCACTTTGAGGTCTTTGACTTGAAGCTTAATGGCAAAGTTCAGTCGGTTCAGTTTGAGCAGTTTCACTGCTGTACCAGAGAGCCGGCTCACGCCCTGTACGACACGGTGGAGGGACTGTCTTCAGGTGAGAAACTTCCTCTACCGAGTTCAGCTTCTGTCATGCTATCTATAACCAAATCAATATGTTGTTCCAGATTTTGGGGAGGAAACGGTGAAACGTAACATCAGAAGTCTGTTTGAAAACGCTGTGAGGAAACGCCTTATGGCCCACAGACGCATCGGTTGTCTGCTGTCAGGTAGCTGCTGCCGTTTGAATCAGAAAATGGTGATATTCATCTCATGCATGATGAAACATGCTTGTTGTATTTACTGTACACAGTGCCAGTGTCATTGAGATGATCACGTTTGCTGCTTGAACAGTTTTTTTCCCCTCAGCCTCTCTGAAGGCTTCATTTGTTTTAAAGGCACAGATACACTACCTCATGGCCAGTTCTGGGAAAAAAAAACATTTGTTTCCTTCTGCTTTTGATTGGTTTCGAGTTTGATTACATTAGTACATTTATTTCAGTAACTCCATCACCAAGTGAAATGTATAGATTAGTCAGACTGATGTTTTAACACCTTCTTTCTCTTAATGATGATCATTTTCTGTGCACAAGTAATGAAAACATGACATTTTAAATTAGAATATTTACATCTGACCAGTTAAAAATGCCGTTTTACAAACAGAAATGTGAGTTTAATGAAAAGTATGTTTAATACCTACTTAAAGGTATTTTTAACTTGACAAATGAAACTAATCCAGATATTCTAATTTATTGAATATGACTGTACATTTAAAAACGCAGTTTAAATGATTATTTCATCCATGAAGGGAAAATACTTCCTAAAGCTTGCTCAGTCCCACTAAATACACCCAGATCTGATCGATGTGAATGTGTAGTCGAACTCTGATGCGGACCAAAAAATTGAACTCTGGCTGTCCTACAAACTTCGGTCTGTGTTCGGTTGAAGTGAACTCTGGTGCGGTTAGAATGCATATATGAACACCAAGTGAATCAGAGAGCGCTCCAAACGCAGGAAGTGGACTACAGCACAGGGCATCCTGGGTTCTCCAGCAGGACAAAAACACACCAGCAATTCTACCCGAGTGATTATAAAAACAGAATGGTTTTGTCAAGTCTTGACTACTCTGACTGACATGCTGAACTTAAACCAGTTAGAAACACCAAAAATGTTGCTGAAATTAAGCAATGCTGGCAGCAGAGTGGGTCAGAGTTCCTCCACTCATGGTCAGTTAGAGTTGGTAGCTGTTGATGCTCACTAAGAGTGGTGCAATTAGCTAAAGCTACTAGCTTTAGGATGCAAATGATTTCTCATATAGTGTCTGGGTGGCTTGGAGCTTTTTGCCCTTTTAACGAATAAAATCCTAATTTTAAAAATGGTTTTCTTTTTTACATAGGTAATATTTGTTTTGCGTTCAAATTTATTTGATGACCTGAAACTGCAGTGTTTTCAGACAGATTTATTTTATTTCAACAAAAATGAAAGAAATCTGTAAGAAAATACTTTTCTCAGTACTGATGGTGTAATAAGATGGACCATTTTGGACCATTCTTTTCTTTGAGAGAATGAGTTATTGATCCAATATGGTGGTGCACATGGAGTCATTCCTGTTGTGTCATCGGGTGGCCAGGCGGTCTGGACTCCAGTTTGGTTGCGGCCATGCTGCTGAAGCTGTCCAAAGAGGAGAAGCTGCCGTACTCCATTCAGACGTTTTCCATCGGCTCTGAGGACAGTCCTGATGTCATTGCTGCTGAAAAGGTCAGCTTAGCAATTTTTCTACTTAAATCATCTGCTGTTGATTCATGGAAGAAACTTTGGTGTACTCTCCAATCATTGGCTGTTTAAATTCGGCTGATTCCAGTCAGCCACTGGTTTGTCTTGTGTGTTGTCAGGTGGCCGCTCACATCGGCAGTGAGCACCACAAGGTGGAGTTCACAGCAGAGGAAGGAGTAAAAGCTGTGGAGGAGGTCATCTTCCACCTGGAGACCTACGACATCACCACTGTCCGAGCCTCTGTTGGTGAGTGATGGCTGGCAGCAGTCAGAACCTCCTGACTTTAACCAACAGCTGTTTGAATGAAATGAATGTCGTTCTTTCATTCTATGAACTACTGACAACATGTCTCTGAAATTCCAAGCAAAAACATAGTATTTATTTGCAGAACATGAGAAATGGCCAAAATAACAAAAAAAGCTGCAGCCCATTCAGACATCAAATAATGCGAATAAAACAAATTAATATTCACTTAGAAACAACAATACTAATATTTTAACTCAGGAAGAGTTCAGAAATCAATATTTGGTGGAATAACCTGGAGGTTCTCAATGGAGTTCAGTGCAGTGGACTCTTTGTTTTTTCCACAGCTGTATATACATATAATATTCTATAAATATCTATGCAATGTGTGTTCAAAATGGTCGTCATCCCTCAGTAGTAATGAGTCAAAAAGCTGCTACAGATCGGCCTGAAGTCGTTTTCTGTGCGCAGGGGAATATCCACCCAGACTGCTAATAAAATAACATGTGGCTGTACGTTTCTGCAGCCTGGAGAGTTTACTGATGTGACTGATGTGCTCACAATCACCACATTCCTCTTT
Organism: Gambusia affinis; assembly: GCF_019740435.1. NCBI lineage: Eukaryota > Metazoa > Chordata > Actinopteri > Cyprinodontiformes > Poeciliidae > Gambusia > Gambusia affinis. The sequence continues at coordinate 24,930,793 of NC_057881.1, forward strand.
CCACCCGAGCGACTTTTTTGAATTGACCTTAAATCCAGTGAGACCCAGTGAGGTCAGAGAGCCAGACAGGGTGCTGGCTGCTGCTGCTGCTGTCCATCCACTCCTTAATATCATACTGTAGTGTCTGAAGGCATTGAAGCAGTAAAAGTGAACTTGCTAAGATTAAGGTTCTATTTCCTCTGCTTCAGGGATGTACTTGGTATCCAAGTACATCAGGGAGAAGACAGACAGTGTGGTTATCTTCTCTGGAGAGGGCTCTGATGAGCTGACTCAGGGTTACCTTTACTTCCACAAGGTAGGATCTCCAGGAAGCTGTCCTTTTACACCACCGGCCTCTGGCTCTGCCTAGCAACTGCATGTTGAGATTTCTGAAGTGTTCCAGGCGAGGTTCATATTCAGCTCAGATACGCTTAACATGTGATTTATGTTTGTACTAAAGTAACAGTCACTTCAGTTCCACTGAATAGAAATCATCACAATCCAGTCCAGAGTCATATTATGTTGTAAACACAAGTATTATTAGTGACTCAGTTGTTGTATTTTTATTTACTGTTTGAATCTCCAGTAGCTATAAAAAGCGTTCACATCCTTTATGATTTATCCTTTATTGCTTTTACAAATGAATCATGATCAACAAAATGTGACTATTTTTGACAAAAAGAAATACAAAAGACTTTTTGACATTAAAGTGAAAATTAAGTTCTACAAAAATAATGATGGTTAAATAAAAATAAATACCATAAAATAAGTGAGTGCATAAATATTCTCTCCTTCCAGTCAGTGTTTAGTATTTGCCCCTCTGGCTCCGTCCCAGCAGGGAGTCTGTGTGGATCACTCTCAGTCATTCTGCTCATCTGGACGCTGCACTTTTCCTCCATTCTTCCTGTTGAACTCCTCCAGCTCTGTCAGGTCAGCTGTGAACAGGTCTAGACTTTGACTGGGCCACTCCAGAACCTCCCCCTTGACGTTTTCAGATCGTCTCTGTGTACGTTTAGCTGCAAGCTTCGGTTCGTCGACCTGCTGGATGATAAATGTTCTCTGAAGCCAAAACTCTCCAGAAGATGGAAACTAACTGTTTGATTTCCCAGCATTCATTTGACCTTTGACCTTTCCAGGCCTTCCAAGAGCTGCTAGAGAAACACCACCACAGCATGATGCTGCCACCATCATATTTCAAAAGCAGCATCTTAACAAAAAAAATCTCATCAGACAAAAGAAGTTTCTTCCTCCTGACCATGGAGTCTCTTCCCACGTGCCTTTTGGCAAACAAACTCTAGTCCAGCCTCGATGTGAGTTTTCATCATCGCCTCTCTCCCATAAAACTCTGATTGGTGAAGAACCAGCTGTTGTCTGCAGAGTCTCTCCATCTCAGCTGCTACAGCTTGGAGCTCCTTCAGTGTAGTCATGGTAACCTGGTGACCTGTCTCACTAGTCTCTTCATGTAGAAAAGTCCTCAGGTTGGGAGGACAACCTGATCAAAGCAGATTTATACATGAAACACTATCTTTCGTGTCTTGATGATTTAACTGAACTCCAGGAGATGTTCTGGACTTTAGAGATTTTTTTTTGTATCCATTCCCTGACTTATTCTTTTCAATGACTTTTTCTCCATTATTTTCTTAGAAATCAGTTTTTACTCTGGCATTAAATGTTTTGTTTCTTTTTTTCTCCAAAAAGCCAGGTTTTGTTGTCTCAATAGCATTAAAAAAGCAAACAAAAGGCTAAAGCATCCAAAGGGGGTGAATACTTTACATAGCCAATGTAACTAACAGAGCTGTGAAGGGAGGATGTCAAGTTCAGCAGAGTCTTTGCTAACTGGACTCTTTCCTCCTCCAGGCTCCAAGTGCCAAAGCAGGAGCAGAGGAAAGTGTCCGCCTCTTAAAGGAGCTCTACCTGTTCGATGTTCTTCGTGCTGATCGGACCACCGCTGCACACGGGTAAGACCTGCCATTCTAACTAGTTGAATGAAAATAATAATAGTAATTAATAGTAACACATCTCTGTTTTTTCAGCTTGGAGCTCAGAGTGCCTTTCTTGGACCACAGATTCACAGCCTACTACCTTTCCCTTCCTGAGGAGATGAGAACTCCTAAGGTCAGTTCCTCAGATTCTCCGGTTTGTGTAGCAGAAGAATGACTCTGCTGCTGCGTTGATGAAGCTGCTTGACCTGTGTGTGCAGGACGGAGTGGAGAAACATCTCCTCAGGGACTCTTTCAAAGGCCTGAACTTGATTCCTGATGAGATCCTTTGGAGACGGAAGGAAGCCTTCAGTGACGGTATGACATCTGAGAAGAAGTCCTGGTACACCTACCTGCAGGAGCATCTGGACTCTGTGGTACGTGTGAATCTAGCAACACCGGCTGAACCAGGCTAAAGCTAATGAACAGCAGCAGGTTTATGTTGAGATTCACTTCACATCACCAGCCTGGGTTTTAATAGTCTGGAAAAGGAAATGTTTGCTAAACTCACTGCTGTCTTACATTTCTCATAATTTTCATGAGATAAAATCAGCATTTAACAGGCTCATCCTCTGCCTGCGAGGCGGGCGAATCCTCAACAGGAAGTAGTTTCTGAACCTGTGGCTGGCCCGTACTCTAACTGGTCCGGTGTGCTCCCCAGGTCAATGACAGCCAGATGGAGAAGGCTGAGCAGACTTTTCCCCACAATCCCCCCAAGACCAAAGAGGCCTACTACTACAGACAGGTGTTTGAGAAGTTCTTTCCGGGCCGGGCCCAGTGGCTGTCCCATTACTGGATGCCTCGTTGGATCAGAGCCACTGACCCGTCAGCACGGACCTTGTCCATCTACAAGCCTGACAACAAACAACAGTGATTGGCCGGAGCTCCTGTGTGTTCTGCCTATGAAGATGTCAGGCTGTTATGGCTGTCAGAGATTAGAGGTCAGCTGGAGACAGAGCTGACTTTGGGACTCCACGTTGTCTCTGCCTTTAGTCCACAGCTGTATAAGCAGCCCATGATGCTGTGTAGAAGCTCTAAGACATCTTCAGTCTTCAGATTTTGTTTATTTTTCTACAATTTGTTGCTAGCGCTCTGAGGAACAGTGTGTTGGTCTCTGTTAGTCTATCTGAACCTAAAAGCATCCAACTCGCCCTCTGTTGGTGTGGAGCTCCTGGCAGCTCTGCAGCGTTCGGTTTGTCTGATGTTCACCACCGGAAGCTGGAGCTGATCGCCTGCCTAATGGTCTGTTAAATAAAAGCAAACTCTGTAAATCGCCTCAGGGTCGTCTGTCAGGCTCTGGTTGTTAGTCATGCTTGTATTTACTGAGCATTTCTTTCTAGAAGTTGCTTCAAAAGCTTAAGAAACATAAAACAATCTAAACCATCATGTGAAGAAGTTGGTAATCTAACAACAGATGGGTAAGGATCTATGAGAGAATCAAATTGTAAAGTGGGATAATTAACACTATAACTACGTACTTCATTAAAAATGTTTTTTCATATTTCCTCATCAGAAATACACAATAGTCTATGTTACTTTATAATATACAACAAACTCAGTAGAGCTGATTTGTTTGAGCTCTTTGTCCCGTTCAGCATGACTGAAGGAACATCAGTTTTTCCTTGTTTTTCAACTGAATTAGAACTATGTGGCACCATGGAATCCAAAAATGACAAATTTTTCTCAATCAGGTCAGGATTTTATTCTAATTTGATTTTAGAGAAATCTGACCTTCTGACTAAACTGATTACAGTTAATATTTCTCATCCAAGAAAGGTTTTAGGAGAAAAAATCTTTTGTCCTTAATTTTTATTAATTGAATGTTACCAAACTGGATTTCTATAAATTGAATAATAAACACTGATAAAGGTAAGTACATGTGAATTGAACATCATGTCTTCCTTGTGTAAAATTCTCCGTCTCTTTCCTGTCCTGATGGAATCTCTCCTCCTGCTGGTCACTCAATGTTCAGATTCTCAGGAAACTGATCCAGATGTGAGAACAAATCCTGCATTTTAATACTCATGTTGCTCCATAGTTCAGAAAGTTGAGTAAAACCAATGTTATTTGTGGATTCAGCTCATCAACATGAGCCTAAAACAAATGAAAAACCCCAGACAATGTTTTGCCCGTTGACCAGTAATTTTGAGAAAAGATAGAAACTCTTGGACTTCTCTCCATCTCCAAATGATTTTCTTTGCTTCTTATATTTGTCTTGTTTTTCTTTTATGACCTGAATTTTACAGATATTTTTCTACTTAGCAATGGATCTGCATATTGGGAATCAAACTTACAATTACTGGTAAAAGCCCAACAACATTGGCCTGTATGAAACACAGGGGGCCTTGCCGTTCTCTGCCCTGAGTAGGTCTTTCAAATCTCATGAGTCAGCTCTCTGCTGTTCATGAAACAGTTCTCAAGTGTGTGAAGATGGAATTTAGCACATCTTTCTGCAGCAATGGATCCAAACAGGCCCAATTTACGGGCCGGGCCAGGAAGAAAGGTTTTAATTTAAATGGGATTGTTTTGAAAGCAGCTGGTGTTCCTAGAATGGACACCAGGGGGAGTGGGTGTCCTTTTTATGAGCTGAACAGAGCATCCACACTTGAATGCTGCTGTGTACGCAGCAGGCCATAGGGGCCAAGGGCATCAACTCGAGACGCCAGGGCCTGCTGTCCTGCAAAGATTAGATGTGTCTGCTCCAACACACCGGAGTCAGATAATAAGGTCATTAGCAGGACTCTGGAGAACATGAGTGAGGTAATTCAGCCTGCCATTCAGGTGTCTTGGACCTGGAACACATCTAAAAGTTCCTGATCCAAGTTGCAGCACACAGTGTACTGTAGTGATGAGTAAATGAGGCGTCATGTATCGTTTCGACCCATAGCAAAACTGTATCGATACTGTGTAGATACTCCGTCACTGAATACCGACACCTGCTGTACACTAAAAGTCCCTACGGGCAACATAGTTGACAGACTGATTTAATGACCTAGTCTATACAATAAGATTAAGTCATTGTATTTTATTGTATATTATATATTGTATTATGTATATTATTTTGTTGGAAATGTCTATTTTTATTCATTTGTAGGGTTATCTTTATTTTCCTTTTTTCTGTCTAAAGATTTTTATTTATGGACGGTAATTTAAGAATAAAATTATGAAATGTATAATTTAAAAGGAGAAACATATACAACACTTAACCTGCAGAACATAAAATGAAAGTAAACTAAGAGTCAATTCCAGCTGAATTTGGGTTCAAATAGATCAAGTAGAAACTGAAAAGAACCGGATAAAACAACAACGAAGTGATAACCAATGCCTTATTTTCTGACGTAAGATCAAAATGGTCCCAAACTACAAAACCTTTCGTTTTGGCACGCCAGTGTCATTTAAAAACAGTTCCTATACGGGTCACATGACTTGCTGAAAGCAATAGGTGTACAGACACGGAGTTTTGGCCTATGGGCTTGATGCATGCGCCGAGCATTGGTGTTGCTGGACGCCTCACTAGTGTACTGCACGCTGTCTCTGAATTCACACAAAGAGCAAAATTATCATATTTCTTTACAAATGCAAATCTTTACAGATGGTTTCACTCTGCAGTAATCAGGACTCACTTAAAATGGGAAACTTCATTTCAATACCCAGTGTTGTCCATTTTATTAGAGCTACTGCAGTTCTGCTTGTACTGATAGGAAACTTCCAGGAAATGTAAGAAACCAAAATGTTTTGCAGGTGAATCAGTGAAATTGTTGGGGGCGTGTGAGCATTTGAAAGGAATAGTGGAGAAATAAAACAGCCTACCTGATCTACAGACCATTAACTCAGGAAAATGATCTTCAACATGAGTTGTTGAAGGAGTGATGCAAAGTCCATGCTCTGCTGGTTAATCCTGCTAAAGTGACATATTTACTAGAGTGTACAGTAGGGAGGAGTATGCTGGTCTTGCTAACCTTCCCCTTGACTCTTCAAGCTGTCCTGTTTTAATCCCCCCACCCTGTCACAACCTCTAAATATGTTCAGGGTATCTTATGACTCCCAGTCATATGTTTTCTTTCTCCTCTCAAGAATTGTGTCTGTGTGACTCTGCCCTCTCCACTCATCTCCATGCCTCCAGAGTTCTGGCATCTGGACCTACTGCCTCTCCACACTTCAGAGCCTCCCTCACTTTCACCTTGTTCATTCTGCAAACTTCCTTTGTCCTTGTTCCTCCAGCTCTTCTCGTTTTCGTCATTCATTTCCCAGGGTGCTCTTTCTGTCACGAACCACTAAAACCAGCTGCACATCGTCTGCAACGCCGCCTTGCAGCTGAGTTATTCAATAGAAGACCTAGTGTTTTTTATGCTGCACAAAATCAGTCTGGACTGTAAGAAAGCGTTAAGTCAGAGTCTACTAACCGGTATGCTGCTTTGAGAATGTGACAATCACCCCACTACAATCCATAAGAAAATTAATTCTTTAGAGGCAGTTTGTGTGAATAAATGGGGCGAAATAACATCTATAAATAAGATATAACCTACTGAAGATGTATAGCAGAATGACAGCAGGAAATCAGCAGCTGGTTGTTTCAATGTTTTGTGCCCGGCAGTACATTTCACCACATTAACACCGGGGTCGCACTGCGTCACTTTCAGTCTTCAAAGACTTAGAAAAGACTTGCTGGACCTACTCAGCTGTCACACACGACAAGATTCATCAAACCAATTAAAACCAGCTGACATGTAAAACTCGCTTGGTTGATAGAGTAATAGAATAAAGATACCACTAGGTGGCGCGTATTCGCAGAATTCGGCCAGACTGTATCTCCTACTATAATCCCATAAAAAATAAGATGCTACTGAAAACATTTAAGCTTTTCACCAGTGAACATGATGATAGGAACGTGTTGACTAAATTCTGTATTAATTTATGTATTTCTATTATAATAGACAATAAATTAATGTCAGGACTTGACTGTGTTAACAGAACGTTTGACTTCATGAAATATTTTTATTCAGTTTGAGAATATAATTCATTCAGTTATTTCAATTAAACCCTAACTAAACTACTTCAATTCACAAGTTACTGACACTTGGTAACAAAAGAGACTTTTTTACCTTTCTGTTTAATATTTGGTGTATTTTAATATAGCCCTTCTTTATTTACTCGGAAGGACCATATTATGTTTCTCTTTTTATCACTATGTGTCTGTAATGATTTTAGATATAACTGTGAAACTTAGCTGATGGGTGATATTATGCCCGCTATATCTCGTTTATGTTTATAATGCCTTGCTGGATTTTCATTTGTAGCTTGTGCAGTACCACTGATTGCCACCAGAGATCGCCCACCCCACGCTCACATTCTCCCCCTCCTATTATGGAAATCACACAACTTGAAAGTTGAAGCTCAGCAATTACAGAAAATAATTTTAATATCTGTTAATTCACTGCAGCACACATTTATCCAGTCCTTTCACACCGTGTATGCAGGTGGAGAACGTGACAATCCTTAGAACATGAAAGCAAACGTAAGAACATCTGTGTGACGTATTTCTACAGTAAACAATTGCAAATAAACAGCTAGGAGGCACAATGCAGAGGAGGTGGCAGAGCAATTTTCAGCTTTACCCCTGGAGGGTAAAGCTTTGCTTGGGTGGTCCACTACAACATACAACGTTTGTGTCCTGGCAGATGGAGGAAAACTCTCAGAGACCACTTAGAACATCGACAATGACAGCTGCCCCTCCCTTCCTCACACCCCCAGTGTACCTTCTGCTGGGACAGATGAAACTGGCACAGGCACAGCACTGCTACATCACTACAGTGTGGAAACAATCATTTTTATTTGGCTAACAACAATACACATTTTGAGAAAAACAAAGCCAGCGTTGGGTACTCGTCAGGTGGGTGAGGAACGATGAGATGAGACCGAAGCAGGAGTTGCAGCTTAGCGCCGCTGGTCGTTCATCTGTATTGTGCTCCATTCGTAGGACTCTGCAAGAGGCAGAGAAGCACCTGATTTAGAACGGGTGTGTTAGGCTAACAGCCTGAAGACGATCAGAGCATGCAGGAATTTAGATCACCTGGTTCTTCTTGGCTCCGTTTTCCCATCAGGCCGACAAACGAGTTGACTTTATGTCCTGTGGAGGAAAAGGATTTAAAATATAGATTATTGGAGTCCACTAATAAGTCTCAGTTTTACTGGATGGTCGGTTTTTCTCATGTCTGGAATTTCAGAAGTGGATCTGCGTTATATCCTCTAATGAATGCAGATCTTTTTCTTGAGAAAGTAAATCAAATGTTACATAACTTTGTGCTGGGTTATTAATTTAATTTTCATTCGTAACTTCAGACGTCAAGCCTCTGCTTCCCCTTTAGAAGGAGCTCTTTTCTGCATCAGAATGTATTTGGACATGATGTTTGTAGTGTCAGAGTGAAGTTCATGTGAACCAGAACCCAAACTGAAAGCTGTTCTTAAACATGTCTGCGATACATGGATGGAAATATCCTGTCAGTCTGAGTGGAGGGCTGGGATACCATCAGTTCCATGGTGCTGAAACAGAGTGAAGAACTCTGTAACACCAAAAAGAGCCTGATGGGGATTCTGTATCCCACCAAAAAAGACATCAATATTTGCGTTTCACTGATTAACTAATTTAAGAACCGATGTGTTGCTCAGAAGTGCAGAATCGAGTTAAAACCTATGTTGCCTCATGTGGAGGACAACCAAGTCCAACATGTCCTTGAGGACATTGATCTCTGCTGTGTCCTTCACTCTAATGATGACTGACATGGTCACATTTGTGTAAGTGGAATAAATTGGATGTATACTCAATTCTGCTCGCTCTGTTGCATCAGTGAGGGGCTGAGTCATTCAGAAAAAGGGAACACCCGCCCTCACGGACCCCCTGCTTGCTTTAGTCCCTTTAATCTCTTCTGTTGTTCCCCACAGCTTTGGACCACCCTCCTAACTGACCAATTAATGCGTTAAATAAAAGAGATGTATTCAGAAAACAGTCCTTCTGTAGAGCAATCTGTGGCGGTTGTCAGTTAATTAAACCCTGAAATTGTTTTCACCCACTCCATCTGAGCCACAGCAATAAAACCCCAGTTCAATCACTAATATTGTGGGTGAAATATGAGAGAAATTTATTTTTCTCCCGCTGTGCAAATCTAAATAGGTGATCCACTGCGGTTTTACAGCAGCTCTGTTGTCTTACATGGTTGATTTAATGCCATGGAAATCAGGTAACTCCATAATACCATTGATACAAGCCAGAAGGAGAACTAAACATAAAAAACTATGTTAATGTTTTTCAACCACAGCACTGCAGATCACTGATATCCCAGAACATTTCTCTATCAGACATGCATGTCTTAACCTGTTGGAATTTTGCATATTTTACTTCCCCACTACTTTCACAAACAGGATTAAAAGAAAGACAGCCTCTACTAAAGTATCAACATGATCATTATTCCCTTAACAGGAATACAGAAAGTCCCAACAGAGGTGACTTACTTTTTCTGGTGATCTGTGGGTTTGCTGTGGAGAGACAAAGTAAAAGGAAAGGATTTTATAAAAAGCATGATTAGGATGTGGGGCTTGTGGTGAATAAAACAAACAAGTTCTCACCGATGGAACGCCTCCCCATCAGACCGATGAACTGGTGCGGCCGCGGCTTTCTCGTCATCCTCAAGAGGATTTCTCTGAATGGGTCATTGGAGAGCCAGTCATCCTGAGCAGATGGGGAAAAAAAATCTGTGTAAAAAATCCATTGATATTGTTTCCCAAGAGTGACATACTGACAAACTGCCTTGACTATGTGTGTAACTGCAATTGACCTAAAAGATCCATGAAATTAAGGATTCTTTCATCCACTCTTTACAGATTAGAAATTGCAAGTGTCAGCAGTTGTTTCTATTTTTGTCTTAAGATCTATTTCTCTAATATACATTAGTCTGGCTGAGATCTGGACCCAGGGGCCACTAATGGCCCGTACACTAAGTTGTAATGATTTACTGTGGGCTCATTCATCTGCAAAATGGCCCCAGCCTCCAGTTAAGGCTGGGGGAATAGTGGCTTGGCACGATTCCAATCCACAATGTCAAACTCAGGACATGCGATTCGTGACAGTGAAGCTGCTTTAGGTTTCATCTTTTAATATGAGCACCTGGAATTTATGTCATTCCCAAATTTGAAAGGTTTAAGATAAATCTAAACAGACTTATTATGTTTCAATTTAAACACCACTGACTTGTTAATATTATTTTTTATATCTTCCGTGTCTCCCAGAACAGAGATCTGATTAGAAAAGAAAAGAAAGGTTCTTATAGTGTCACTTGATCGCTGCAAAATGAACAGTTTTTTTTCCCAGTAGGAAATAAAGATTTGGTTATGACTATAGCTGCTAGAATTATTATAGTAATCTAAGACCAATTTAATAGTGCACTAAAACTAACTAATCAGGATATATTATGATGAATAATTCTGTTTTCAGAAGGAAAGCAGAATAACTACTGATTATATTCTTCCTTCTTTAATATATTGCCGGTAATGTAAAAGGAATGCACAGATGTTATTCAAAGTGCTTCTTTAGCGAAATATGACAGGAACATAAAAATAACTAGTTGATTTTTACTCCATTTGACGTTAATGTTAGTCTTTCGGGAGATAAATTCAATATCTGACACAGAACCAATTAAGAATTGTACAATTCAGTAACAAAGTGAGTTACACATCGGGGCTAAATAACAGAAAGCGTCTGCAGGCTACCTGAATCTGGTTACTGCTCGTCCAGTAGTCAGCTCCTTCTTTTGGCTCACCATCTTCACAAAAAACTTGAGCAACGGCAATAAGCGCCATTAAAAGTGGCAAAAACAAAAGCTTCATGGTACCGACGATGTTTTCTTTAATTTATTTTCTAGTTTCCAGTCACAGTAAGATCAGATAAAAGCAGAAACTATAACAGAACTAAGTGAAATGTGACTATAACAGAGACTTGCTGCGCGCTGCTCTTCTCAGCTCAACACTGTTTAGTCCATAGCGCGTGCGTGTGTGCGTCAGAACGCTGAACTCCTGTTTCTGTTTTCCCAAAGCTCTCCGCGCGCTCGGCTTCTGCACCAACTTCTTGTCTCGTGCGCCCTCCTGTCAAGACAGCCTCGCGGGCGTCCCTTTATAGCAGCTGGAGCTGCGTTGCTTAGTAACGCTGTGTGATTACTCGTTGAGGAGTTTATGTTGCGCATCAAATTTATACGGTTCCTAGAGATTCCCAAAATACGTTCCAGGTGTCACGAGCTTTAATATCATAAATATATGACGTGATTATAAAACAACTGGATTTTTGCTCTCTTCAGTTCTACATATGATATGGTTTCTCCTAGACTTTTTCTACTCTTGAAGTTTAGATACATTCAGAAAGAGAAGCCTGATTTTATTTCCGGCTCTGCACCTTTTCCGGCCTGTGGCCAGCTGCAGTCTGATGTGAGTTGAATTTTTAAGTTTATATAGGTTTGGTTATATATGTTTCTACAATGTACTCTTTTAAACTTTGTAAATTATGTTTTTGTGATATCTTACTGTAATAAACCAAGTTCCCTCAAGGGGTTAATAAAATATAGGCCTATGTCTGATCTAATTTGTCTAATCTTTATACCAATTTGAATAAAATTAGAATTTGCAAACTCATATCTCCCAAACTTAAAAACATCCATTATAAATATTAAAAGGCAGTCCTTCTCTGTAATGTTACAGAGAGGGACTGTCAGTCAGTCACGTAAGCACTGACTGACGCAGAGAGCTTGATGTAATTCTACTAAAATGCTGTCTTTGGTAGAAAGCATTCTGGACGTCACTGAAAGAAACCTTTTCAGTCCAGTGTGAATCTGGAACTTTCTCAAAGATCCTGGTTTGATTTGTTGTTTTGCTTAAATACTTTAACGCTTTAAGGTTTCAGTGAGAAGTTTAAATACACATTAGCATGACTGTAAAATTATATTTGTGCTTTTATTGAGTGATATCCTTTTTTGCGTAACTTCAAATTATACAACAAAAAACTGGAAATATTTGGAAAAGCAAGATCAAAGTACTAATATTTGCCTAAATGGTAAATGGTTTGTATTTCTATAGTGTCTTATCAGGTCACTATAAGACACTATAGAGGACCCCAAAACGCTTCACACTACAGTCATTCACACACACTGACATGCAATTTTATTGTATGCTTTTCTATAAATGTTTAGTGAGTGGGTGGGAGAGATGGATGGATGGATAAAAGGCTAATCTGACTTAGCTACTGGACACAGTGAGCAGGATGGTGAGGGAGGTAAAACAAATCTGTTGCCACCAATGTGTTCAAATGGGACTTTTTCAGGTCTGTCCAGACAAAGCTTTCTGAAAACTTCAGTAAAATCACTCAGGTTGACTCTTTTATAGCCTCTAATAACTCTAAAGTTATTACTCTAAAAAGTTTCCGATGGACTATGACAGTATTGTAAAACTCATGGGAGGTCTTTTGTCTTTTCAATTTATTTTTAGGAGGATTCTTTTTACTTCTGCTGTGTTCCAGGTGAATTCCCCTACATGTCACAGTGTGGGTGAACAACCTGGAGACGTCACCAGTGCATCACAGAACAATGGGACAAACTGGTGAGGATGGAGGAAGCCAGAATACCCAGAGAGAACAGAAACAGTTCTGATACCTGTTACACCCTGCTGTCCTAAACAGATCAAATGAAATGAATGGTAAATAAAAGTGCAAGACTAGCTCATCTTTAAAACTAAAATTTAGCTTAAAGACAGACTCAAATGTGTCCATGTGTCTGACTGCAGCTGGTCTGACTCCTCATCACTTTGTCTTCCTCCTTCATTATTCTATCCGCCTCAAGCTCCAGTACCACTGACAGAACATCTACCCAAAAACATGATCCTACCATCACTTTTTTCAAAACAACATTTTTGCTACTTACACAGTTGCTGTTACTGTTTTATCTTGAAAGATGTGATATGTCTTAACCCAGTTTAATCTTAAACAAGAGAGCTCAAATTCAGGCTTGGTAAACCCAGATGAGTAACTTTAACCTTTAAATGGAAGTTCTTTTCAAAGGGCCCACGGCTGGGAAGAATGAAGCTCATATCCAGTGAGTTTTATGTTCTGCTTACTTTCACAGTGAAGAATGAAACTTAAAGCCATGGAACCTGGTTATGGGAACCACGTTCAACAAAGAACTGCTCAATTCCTGCTGACCTTTCATTAGTTTAACGTAACTGTAGATTGGTTCACCACAGAGCCACTCTGCTCTGGAACTTAATCATCCTCACCACCATGACAGCTCATCCAATTAACAGACGGAAGGGGGAGGTGAGGAGCTAGAGGTGATATGGTGCTGTTGCTACCATCAGAGGAGCTACCGCTGTGGGGGAGGATGAAGAATCAAGACGTAGGAGGTCAAGAGAGCCGGGGCCAAGAGGAGGCATGAAGCTTGACACATCTTACATGTGAGGAGATGTGGCCAGCAGTCTGCTCCGCTCAGAAAATCCTTTAACTGGGATCCAGCAACAAGTGGGGCTCTTTTAATACGATGCATCATTTCATTAGAGCATATTAATTGTTCTGTGTCCATGAGAGACACAAAATAGAAAATTCTCAATATAAACACACATTGTGCTGATGCCTATGCTAAAACAGCTTTGAAGACGCCAATTTAATTATGCCGCCTCACAGCTAGAAATGTGCTTATTCTAATCCAAGCCTGGCCACTCTGTGTGGGGGCTGAGTGATCTCTATGGGATGTATGAGCCAATATTTTGATATTTCATCTGAGAGCCGGACAATTAGTGGACAACAAGAAGAAAGCCACCACCAACAGAAGTCATGACTCAAACGCCATGCAGAGTACGGAGCAAATGTGAGAAAAATTCCACATTTAAGATTTAAAACAAGGGTGTGACCCCTGAGCTTTTTTTCCAGACAAATCTTTTTTCTTTTTCTTTTTTTAGCAGTTCCTAAAAGACCCATAAGTACTTTAAAGCACCATCAGTAGAAATATGTAATATCTGCTGCTGATGATTGTGACACAAAGGGAGAAAATCATATTGTACACAACTCAGAATCAGTAATGGCTGCCTTAGTTTGAGGATCAACCCAGTATTTACCATTAGCAGCTGATATAACAACCACAATTTAGCCCATTTGAACGACTCTCCCATGCACTTTAGGGAGAAGAAAGAAAAAAGTCAATAAAAAGGAACAGGTGCACATTACCAGACTATTAGTGCTTAAAGCTGCGGTATGTAACTTTTGTAAAAAATCTAGTTCTTTACATATTTGTTGAATGTGTCACTATGAGACAGATCATTTGTGAAAAACATCTAGCTCCTCTGTCTTCTCCCAGTGCTCCCAGTTCTAACTATAAACAACCAATAAGAGCAAAGAGGCGGGTCTTAGTGCTGGCAATCACCCTCACATCACAGCAGAGCCTGTCATGAATGCCAGGCTAGTGGCACCGATAACGGAGGATAAATGGTTTTCCTTTAACAATAAGTTGTTTCTCCACCATTAGCACATCGAGCAGCGAGTACACAGGCTTGATTGACCCTCCTGGTGCCTCTAATGTAAAAACCAATACATTTAAGAATCAAGCGTTATTCATAAAGTGGACAAAGACAGTCATATCTCTTAAAGAATAATCACATTGCTGAGAACAAGAGAACTATCCAGAGCTGGATTCAAGAGAGGCAGGAAGTGGCCTGTTGAGTCCATGACAAAGCAAGAAACTTCCCTTTAATCTTTAGAGGCAAAGTTTTCAGGAAAAGCAGACATGTTAAAAAAAGAGAAACAGATTAAAAGCTTTTCAAGTTGAGCTGAAGATTTGTCTTGATTTAATTGTTAGTCTCTCTTTTAATTTCTCACCAGAGTAGCAGCAGCTCAGAGGTCTAGGTGAGCTTTTCAACATTTCTAACTTTCCTGATGGGATTCAGGGAGAAAACTTTCTCTCCACAGATAAGACAGAACTTCTTCAGTGTATTCTTGGGCTGACCCACAGGTCATTTGTTCTGAGCTTCTTCTTTATGTCTTGGCAGATGAATAAAAGTGACTCTGGTGACTAAGATTTGCAGTTCTAATTTTCTGGTTACCACCAATTATTGAACTCTTAATCAGTTGTAAGAGTCAGGATCTAAGGCTGGTATTTATGATGTCTACTGTGAACTGGGATTCTCCTGTTTTTGCCTTTGTAACTCCTCAGTTGCAGAGTGAATGTGAACCTTAGCATCTCTTGCTGCACTGTTTAATCTCTTCATTCTTCATTCATAACTCCCAGAAGGGACATGCTGGGATAATTCCTGCTTCACAGTTAGAATATATTTCCACAAGGCTCTGACAGCTGACCTGTACCTGTAGCTTACAGTATGTCCTCACTGACACAAGACACTAAAAACAGACACACTTTATGTGTGTGACAGGCATGTTGTACAAACGTCTGTCACATCTGTGTCATGCACTGGAGGCAGTGAGTCCAGTAGACTCTCTAGGGATGGAACAATCAATCTGTGGACGGCGTTTATGACCGTCTGGAGCTGCTTCCTCTCTGCCGCAGTGTAGCTGGAGAACCACAGTGAGACGCCATGGTTCAATTCCGACTGAACAGAGCAGCAATGGAAGGACACCAAGAGCTCAGTTGTCAAGTTGTTCTCCCTGAGAATCCTCAGGAAGTTCAGTCTCTGCTGTGCCTTCTTCAGGACTGAAGTGGAGTTATCATTCCAGGTCTTCTCTGATGTAGATGCCTCTCATCAGAACAGGCCCCTGTCTCCATATCTGAAGGCGTTGTTTCTCTCCCTTAGCAGTTCCCTGACCTCCTCGTTCATCCAGGGCTTCTGGTTGGGAAACAGCCAGATGTGTCTGTCCACTGTGACGGTGTTATCACAGTGCTGGATGGAGTGGAGTACTGCTGAGGTGAATACCTCCAGGTCTGGTGCCAGAAAATGTCCCAGTGGAGACTAAACAGTCGGTTTCACAGAAACAACATTTCTGTGAAGAAGATGTTTTCTGTATTTGCTCTTTACTACTACTTAACAGCAGTTTAATTTGTCTGCAGCACAGTCTGAGTTGGAGATGAACCTGCTGAAGCATAAACTGATTTACACACAAAAGGGATTCTGGGTAAAGTACTTTGCTCAGGAGCACATTGACAGGAGCTGGCATCAAACCTACAACCTGACTACTCTACCCACTGATCCACAGCCACAATTAATGTTCATCTGTTTGTGAGTTTTTATTGTTCCCTGTGGTTTCACTCGTGGTTCGTTACCTTGGTAACTTGATCTTGAATGACAGGATGAAAACAGTCGAATGGATGAAATAATTACAACAAGTAAACAGCGGAAGAACCTCTGTTTTCTTACTGAGAGAAATCACTTCATTTTATAACTATATGACTTGGAGAGGCTGGACAGAAGAGAAGGCAAAGAACTTAGAGTCCAGGAAGCTTCTAACAGGTAAACTGCCCGTGTTCTTCCTGCGCCGCTCCAACACCTACGAGTCACATTCCAGCAGAACGAGGTGGTGTTCAGTGAAGTGGATGTGCTTGACCAAAAACAACCAGGTGTGGGGTTTTATTTCCAAAAGTGAGAGGTGTTTAAATAAACCCGTACACAGTTATCATCTGTACTTCACACCATCAACTCCAGGTAGCTATTGTTGCCTGTTAAAAGTCAAGTGCACCTATAGAGAGGCTGGCTGAATGCAGCGCTGGGAAAAAGTGCTCAGGAGAAGAACAGTGGAGGGCTAAACAATAACTTTATTTATGTGAACATAAACAAAGACGATAGAATATCTCTTCAGAGTGGATTGTCATTAGGACAGAACATTCTCTTTGAATGCTCTAAGAATGAATCACAAAAAGTGACATCTGCAAGAATTCACTTTTTATTTTTTACAAAAGTTGCACGTCTCATCTGCACTCTGACATACCACACACACACTCGCGCACACACGCACACACACACACCCACGCACGCACACACACATACACGCGCACACGCACGCACACATGCACATTTAGCACTCTGACAAGAACAAAAGACTGAATCACCTTTGGCAAGTTTTCTTAGGAGTGACTGTGTTCAGGCACAACGAAGCTCAAATTAGAGGAATTTCAATCATGATAGTCCAGATGGGCCACGTCAGCTGTAAATGGCAAATCCATGGGACACTCACTCATTGGCATTCAGTCGCAGTTCTCACCTCACACTGAGCTTCTCTTTAAGCACGCGGCCAGCAGACACTCCAGGGTTTATTCCACTGACCGGCGTCGCTGCAGGTTGGGTCTTCAGATCAACATGTCACACACATGATCAGTTTGAAGAGCCTGCATCTGTTTGGTACTGGTCTTTATTCATTTAAATAAGACACAAAGTGGAAAACCTGCAGTGTGAGAAACAACACAATCCAGATCTTATCCCTCTGATGACGTTTTGACATAAAATATAAGGACTGAACTGTGAGATAATACAATGATGAAACAAAGCAGCTCTATAAATGAGTAGAGCAGATGTGTTGATCTTCATAGCTAAAATTGGAGTGCCTTTGCAAAGCGGTTTGTTGCCAGTGAGCAGGTAGCTCTGAGACACACTCACTGCATCTGCTTTGTTCACCTGTTCTGTGCAATTCACCAGGAGGGCAACAAGTGTGGGAGGGTGAAGCTTTCCCAGCGTGGGCGCCTCGCCCAGCCAACACGACACGACCACCTCTGGCTTTGATACAAACAGTGTTCCAATATTTGAGCAAAGCTAATATGACTATGACTCCATTTCTTATAATAATTCTTTCATAATATTCTTTGACAGGATTTGGGTTTTCAATATTTTCTAATGTTTGTTAGCAGGAAAACATTTTGCTGTCAACTTTGGCACAAATAACAGTAAAAATATTGTACAGACAGTGAATTTGAGTTTTCCAAAAGTCAAAAATCCATCTACTTCTAGAAAAGTGGCAAAACCCTTACAAAAAAATCCCATGAAAATCACATGTGACTTTCACATGTTAATGATGTGAATCACATGTGAAAGCACATGAATACGTGTGATTTTGGAACGTTTGGTGGTAAAATCACATGTGATCCACATGTGATCACATGTGAGTCACACATTTCCACATGTGATTACATGGTGGATTATGTGATCACATGGTGGATTATGTGATCACATGGTGGATTATGTGATCACATGGTGGATTATGTGATCCCATGAAAATCACATGTGATGTTCATGGGATTTTTTTGTAAGGGAATAACAACCATTATTGAAAGAAAGCCATAAGAAGCTGTGCAAAGATTGTCACATGGCATGTAGGGACCCCAGCAAACATGGGGGATTGAGACTGAACCTGAATGTTTTAGCCTACATGGAAAAGAAGAGTTCAACAGAAAGCTAACATCCCCACTGAGAGCCACCTTCAAGGAAACTTGGGATTGACAGGTTTTAATAAACATGTAAGAGCACAGGCCTCTGGAGGTTGGCACTGTTGTCTCACAGTTACAGTGGTTTGTACAACCTGCATTCATCTGTATCTGTCTTATTAGTGTTTGTGTTCCAGATGATGACACAACATGGTCTGTGTAAGACAAACTGTGGCTGCTGATCCCAGTCTGACACAGGTTCCGTTTATGTAGCATTTTAAAGCTACATAAACCCATTCAAAGGCTGTCTGAATGACTGCACAACAGGGTGAAGTCCTTCCATTTTTGAAGCAATGACATAAAGGACAAATCCCAGACACAGTTGATCACAGCGTGACGGGGAAACACTGAGAGCCTGGCGCCTGGGAGCCAAGTGGGCGTGTCTGTTCCTGTAACTGTATTTGATAAACACATTTTGTGTGTAAGCTCCTTTTTAATAGAACCTCCTGGTGC
Organism: Gambusia affinis; assembly: GCF_019740435.1. Classification (NCBI taxonomy): domain Eukaryota; kingdom Metazoa; phylum Chordata; class Actinopteri; order Cyprinodontiformes; family Poeciliidae; genus Gambusia; species Gambusia affinis. The sequence continues at coordinate 24,949,643 of NC_057881.1, forward strand.
ACTCTCGGGTTTTTATTCTGTCAAGTCAGAATGAAATACGGCTGAGGGTTGTATGCAATCTTGGTAATGAATTCAACAGAGCTTCCACTTTTGGCAGGAGGTATACGGAGATAAATAGATTCCCTTTGTGTTGCCAATTAGCCTCCAGAGCACGACTTCACTATGCTTACGTATTTGGTTGAGCTTTAGCAGATTTCATTTGTTCTAACATTCGTCTTTGTTTGGAAACTTTCCTCTTGTGCATCTTGTCTCATGTCTGGACAAAGACTGGATTAGAATGTGTTAAGGAACACTTTTGGGTTATAAATGTTGGTAATAGTCCATATATTGTCTCAAATGTAATAAATTCAACTTATGTCAACCATTTCCCTTTAGCTATTCCAGTATTTTATCAACCAAACTTTGCTTAAAAGAGCTCAACAGTCCAGCACTCTATTTTTCTTATAATAAACAGTGATGGAAAGTTTGGCTGTTTTGGCACCAGAAGAGCTTTCATTTATCATTATCTGTAGCCTCATCTGTTAGCTTAGCTTAACATATCTGCATTTAAGTATTTATGCTTTGCATGTTAATAAATCCTTTTGCCACCAGCAGAATGATAACAGAAATTGATCCAAATGTAACAAGTTAATTACAATGCTTTGAAGTAATTCTTCAAGTAATTCTTGCGTTGCTAAATGCTACCTTGGGTTAGCAGGAGGGAAGTGTTGTGGAACAGATTATTTGAAGTTTCTTTTCGATATCTCAAACAGACAACAGTCAACCCAGAACTGGCCTCTGTTTTCCTTCATTTGCCACATAAAAAGACACAACGCAGAGTTAGAGGTGAGACCAGTCATACCAACTCAGAACCAAACCATCTCTTCAGTGCAGGTTGACATGTAAATCCAATCAAATGCCTCAGCCTGGATGGACTGATGAGTGTTCTCCTCCATGTTAATATTTGCCCTGTTTTTGAGAAAACTCTTTGCAACTCAGCCCCTCTTTAATGCTCTAATCGCTGTTGTTTTATCTGTTTAGCATAGATAGTGGTACATTTAAAACTCGGGTCACCTCACCAGGAAACACGCTTGTGCGGCTTTTTCAGAGCGACTCATCCATGTCCACTAGTTCCTATTGCAAGCAAGCTTGTCATATTCCGTGTTTGCAATATGACAAGCCACCATATTGCAAACGGAAACAAAGTTCTATGGAGAGGAGTGCAGATCTGAGCACTACAAAGATCACTCCTCAATACTTTGGAGAGTCTGAACACAAGCTGATGAAACAGTTTGTGGCTCCTTTCAGGGAGCCTCCCTGCTGGTGGGCTCAAGATGTTTCAGATCAACTAGGATTTTAATCTGTGTGTATGACTTCATTACATTTACTGTAAATCTGTCTTCCTGCATGGACCCGTTGCAGCATGACCTCACCGACCCCCCTCCAGCTACCTGCTGTTCATTAACAATGACTGGCATTAGTTTTAGCTACAAAGTTGACAACATAAAGCACTAAATCTGAAATGTGCGTCTGATATGTATAAGAAAAAGGGACGCAGCGTTTTGAGACTAATTGTCAATACTACAACTAGATGGGGTGCTGTGGTGTTACGGGGGTGAAAAGCACAACCCACGTATCTAGGCCGGTGGTCACAGGTTCAACTCCCAGCCTAGTAATATTTGCCACATGTCTTCCTCCTCTCTCACTACCCTCGTTCCTGTCAAACTACTTTCAAATAAAGGCCACCAGAGCCAACAAAACCTTTCAAAAATATACTATAACAAGGTAAGAAAATGTTTCAATGAAAATAAATATTCAGATTTACTGTATAATTCACTGTTCACTGTAGTCAGCAAATAAAACATGCTAATCTCCATGCTCACTTTGGCAAGGTACCAGAAAATTCTGAGCTTCTGCAAGATGTGAAATGATGAGGCCAAACTAATTCTGCTGATCACAGATCAGGATTAATAAGCCTTGAATTGAATGAATACGGCATGATGTCAGAGGAATCACATCAGTGACTCATCACCTCTCCTCTCAGGCTTCAATATGTACAAACTTCAAGAATCTAAACAGGAGCAAATTATGAAGAAAAATAAAATAAAAATAAAAATAAAAAAGGACTGATATTAGATCTGTTAAATTTACAATATTCAAAGAGCAAGCATGAGAAATGTAATAAAAATATCATCATCAGGGGAAACAGTTACAACATGAGCAGAAAGTTGGGTTAGTTATGGGGAGAGTATTTGACAGCATCTCGTTAAATGAATAACACATGTTCTGCTGCACTGTGACCCTGACACCAGACTGCTGTGACTGAAGAGAACATCAGCGACATCACCAAGCATGTTGCATCATTTCTGGCTGTTTGGTTTGTTTGTTTGTCTCTATGCTGCAGCACCTGTACAGGAAGGACACTATACATTATATTTTATTCAAATTACTTTGAATTTATTGATGCAGTTTGTAAAAATGTACAGAAACATTGTCTGACTTCTGTCCAAAGCAGGCCATTAGGTTACATCACTCATGCAGGAAGTTCAGTGTGCTTAAGTGGTGTGAGAATAGTGAGGTGGGTGGAGGAGGGAAAGACATGAGACCTCTCAGTTTCAGATTGGAGATCAGCTCCATAAATAAATTGGCCCATTAGCCTGATCTGTCCTCCTGTCAGCCATTTGGCCAGAGATGCTGTGATCCTTTTCAGCCTTCTTAAGTTTCTAATTTACCAGATTTTTGGTGGTAGAAAAAGACCACTTGTATCTAATTTAACTGTCTTCATTTTGGACAGAATAAAATTCTGTAACAATCTGACTCATAATTTCATTTTATTTTAGAAAATAAGACCAACAGCATGTCCGGTTCCCTCTGGGCAGAATAAGGTGTTTTAGAAAAAGCTGATTGGCTGCTGAAAGCTTTCAAATGATTTAAAACATTGAGGATGGCTTCATGCTTTCTGTGCAGATATGGATAAAATACCAGGAGGATAACTGATGCCGTTTGTTGGTTTTCTTGCATAGATGACTTTTTAGTGACTGATATTTTGTGACTGACTGAATTGTTACTTTTGGAAGTATCAGTGATGGGCTTCACTACTTTTAGCTTCCAGCATATAGAGATCCTTTCTCTGTACCGTCCTGTGGGTGAATCAATCCCCAGTAAACGGACACTCTCCTCTCTCACTGTCTTGACTACAAAGATTCGAGTCAATCAAGGTCAGAGCTTCTGAAGAGGAAGTTCTGGGAGGTTGGGCACCATTATTTCCTGTCTTTACAGTTCTTCCTGGTTGTGCTGCTGCTGATCATCCAGAGTATGACCTGAAAACTGCCTGAATGTAAAGGCAGTTCCCTTCCTGCAGGCCCAAGATAGTCAGTAAAAACTGTTTGACCTTTTTTGGGTTGTGGTTCTTGTCCTGGGTTCAACATGTACTTCAGCCATTATAACGTTTTCATAAATTTCTGCCTTAATACACTCCTGCTCTGCACTCAGTGTGAAATCAACCTTTAACTTGTTTTATGTCCCTGACAGTCTACATAACTTGTTTCCTGTCTGCTGACCATTCCTTCTGCCTGATCTTTTTTGGCTGATTTTGGCTCCAAACCTTGTTTCACATACTCTGATCACTGCCTCACAGATTCTTGAACTGTGAGGCAGTTCAAGAATCTGAATTGCCTCACAGTTCTGCCTGTTCTGTCATAACCAGATGACATTGATATCTCCAGTCAGAGCTGGTATCAGTAATGTGGTTAAGCGTCTGTTTCTGGAGCTTAAATTGAGCAGACCAACGCAGGTGTGAGACAGCAGATAAACGAAGTCTGGACAAATGTTTATTGACTGAAATATGAGTTTGGAAACAATATTAAAAAGTCTCAAACATTTCCGGTATTTCCTGCACCACTTACCAAATGATGGCCAGTAGATAACTGACCAGCAGAAGGGCTTAAGACAACCAAAAAGCAGGTTGAATAAATACAGTGGTAAAAAATATCACTGCCTTGCAAAGGTAAAACCTTCAGCACGCTGTTTAACTGATGTTTTGTGAAGATATTTTGTCTTTGAATCAGAATATTCTTTTTAAAATTTCCTGAATTCTTCCACCAAGGCTTCCTGCTCAAATGAAATAAAAAAAATAAAATAAAAAAAAAATCAATTTAAAAAGAAAAAAAGCAAACTTTAGTCTCCAGAGATTCCAGCCCTCCTCCTAACTTTTCTCTGATCTACAGTCTGATCTGTCATTGGCATCACCCGGGTCATTTGAAGACTTATATTTGGTATATTGATATAAAATCATTTACAGTGTTCTGCTGGACAGAAGTCTTAGTGTTCTGTCAGTTATCAGTAATGTGGCCAAGTGTCTGTGGCTGGAGGGAGCTTAAATTGAGCAGACCAACACAGGTGTGAGACAGCAGAGTAAATGAATATATTATCTTTGTTTAGAGGTGTGGAACGTCTATGGAACTTCCGGCTGTGGAACTTCCAGCTGTGGAACTTCCAGCTGTGGAACTTCCAGCTGTGGAACGTCCACATGAAATCCCGTTCTGGGGTCCATCATATATTTCTCATCAGTTTTAAACACACATTGTTTAATTTGCATATATCCAACACTTTGCTCTATTCAACACGTCAGCATAATCACAAATGTATGTGAAATAAAACACCTTAAATTTCACTTTGTTGCTACGACTACATTTTTAAAATTTATTTTAACGCGTCCACTTTATAGCATAACAAGAATGAAATAAAACTAGTTCCCTCCCTGCTTTTTGTTGGGCAAACTGAAACACAATCAGAAGCTAAAGGTGGTCTTATGAAGACCAGCAACCTGTTCAACATGGTGGAGCCCAAAGTGGGTCCTGGAGGGCCGGCATCCTGCATGTTTTAGTTCTTTCCCTGGTTTTATTGCTAGATGGCTTAAGAAGAACATTTACATGCTGAGAAGGTTTTTATAACCACCAGGGAGAGAATTAAAACATGCAGGATGCCGGCCCTCCAGGACCTACTTTGGGCACCACCTGTTTAAAGCTTTTTACATGTTTATTTTGTTAAGATTGGCAGGCCCTTTGGATCTACATCTAGAGTTAATATTCTGAACACAAATCGTATCATACCATAATCCAGCTGGATCAACTTGTGTGATGAAATGAAAAAGCGAGCTCTAAAGAAGGAGTTCATCTTTTTGTTTCAATAACACAAAGAATTCTCATAGATTTTCTACATTCTAATCAACATCTTACCATATGTTATCAAAACAAAAATGATCACAGAGTAAACAGTAAAAATAGATCCACTCAAACTTTTTACGCCAGTGGTCTCAGACTCCAGACCTCAATAGTCAGAGTCCTTCAGACGTCTCTCCGCTTCAGCACCTGCTGAGCTCTAGAGCTTGATCCATGCTAGTGAGAGACTAAAGACATTTTATTCAAGTGTAGGACAAGAAGCTGCAGGACTCTGGCCCTTGAGGAATGCAGTTTGTGAACACTGCTTTCCACCAAACTGGTCCTACTTAGAGATGAACTGTTTTAGTGTGATAGCTATCAGTTCTCTTTCTGTTTGTGTTTTTCTTTAACTTGTTTTTTAAATATTATTTTTATTATTTTACCTGGTGATTTGAGCACATGTTCGTCATTTGCCAGCTGTTCGATCAAATGGCTGTCATATTTTTTAATATCCAGAACAAAAGGAAATGGGATTTGAGTTGGTAAATTGACTGCAATGAGAGAAGCAAACAGTGCCTCTGTGGGGGGCTGATGCTGGTTCCTGGGGTATTCCCGCTGCATGTTTACCTAAAATCTTCATATCCTGGTTGGATGTTGATTGAAGCAGCTGGCAGCGATCTGACCTACAAGTCAAATATAGGCTGAGTTTACAGCAAAGTGATTCTCTGTGGGATCACTGTGTTCAGGGATGAAGGGGAGAGATTGCCTTCAGGTTGTAATGAGAACTTCTGCTACCCATAAAAGTTTATCACTTCACAGCGGAAATGACTGTCCTTGTCAATTATCTATTTATCGGTCGGTGGATCATTAAAACAGCCATCAGATTACAGGAGTATCGTCCAACCATGGTAAATCAGAGCAACAAAAAAATCACAAAACAGACACAGTGTGGATGTCCTGTACTGAGCCAACATCCAGAACTTCACCACTGAACCTGGTTATTTTAAACCCATAGTGATGTTAGACGAGGCTTTCTGTTTTGGTTTCTAATGGCCTGTTTCACAGAACAATTCAATTTTAAAGTAACTCTTTCAATATGGAAGCAGAAAACCTCACACACACTCTGGTCTTCACAGCTTTACTGAGAGTGTGTTGATTCATGGATCTTCTTCAGGTCAAACATCTGAACAGCAATGAGGCATGTCAAGAGATCCATTTTCATCTCTGACTGTTTGCTGTAAGAAAATGGCATTTTGTGTTCTTGCTGTACTGGCTTGATTCAGATGATATAGTAATTTGTGCCACTGAGCTACACTAACTTCATTATAATTACAGCCTGTGCAGCGTGGTGCATTGTGATCTGACAGTAAAAGAGCTGCTGGTGCTCCCTTCGCTCCACAGCAGCATAATTACAGTGACAAGAAAACATTTGAGAGCCATTTTTGGCCTCTTAGTCAACAAACCATTTAAAAGGATTTCACTGAGACTAGTGCATTGGGGATTTCAAATATGTGTAAGAAAGCTGAGTAATTAACTGGCTGGTTAGAAACTTTTAGATAATTTTCATTTGAAGTAAAATCCTCTTCTGATTGGTCATGAATTATTGTGTTAATGAAGTTACTTGTTTCCACTTGTAGTGACTCATTCTCTGCTCATTGTTTTTGTAAATGGACCTAAAGCAGTTATTCATTCAAACTGAGCAGGTGATCAAACAGTCTGTTTCCTAAAGATTTATCCACATCTTGTCAGACATTCCCCTTTATCGACTCTTTAATATAAAGCTGTGCCCTGTACTGTATGTACACACCAGATATTTTGTTTGTGACTCAATGTTGTTTTAAATATAAAGTGACTTTTCCAATATTGTCACGGAAAAGTCCCTTCATATTTTCAACTTGTTCACAGACATCTGATTGTGTCTTCAGCTGGGTCAGACTGACACTGTCTCTAATAACATCATATTTGTATGAATTTTTGAAATAATTCTGCAGAGTTAACATGAATGAGCTCTAATGAAAGAAAACAAAATCCAAAAGCATAAACAGAAAATGTTAAATCAACACTTCAAGTGTTAAGTTTAATATTGTACCAGTCGATTTGGTCTGTATTAGAATTGGTGTTCATTTCTCTCTATCTGAATGTTAAACCCTCCTTATGTTATGTCTGTCATATTTAATGTTCATATTGTGTATATTTATTCATAAGTATTATGATTGTACCTTCTTACTTTGTGTCCCATTCAAATCTAAAAGATTTTATGGATAATGTTTTTAGATGTTATTAATTAGAAAAATCAGCAATAGATTTCTCTTGGGAGGGAAGTAAAATCTATATTATATTACATTATATTTTAAAATTAAGTATTTATTCTGATAAAAAGTTTACAGTATGCATTGTGTGAGTCTGGTTGAGAGTTGGATAATTTGGTGTCACCATTTTTTCTTGTCAAGCAACTTGGTGAAATATGTTACTGTACAATTTCATCTAGTGCTGTATGCAGAACAGAATTGAATTAATTTCAGTCTAAAAACAAGCAGCCAATCCTGAGAAAATCCTCTCTGGTGAATGGGTTTTTCTTTTGATAAAAACCCATTCTGATCCATGTTGTTTTTATTTTCCTTTGCAGGAGCAGGAATCAGCATTGTGACGCTAGCAATGACCGGCTTTTGTACTGTGAGTGTGTTCAGAAAACACACTTACAGTGTGAAGGTCATGTTGACAGAAGAAGCCCAGGATGCATCAACAACATCAAGTTGTTCAAACGTAAATGTAGCAGCACAAACAGAGGAGACGATGTTCAGAAAGTTAAAGACACTCTGTTTGCTCGCCTTTTCCCAACATATCAGTGAGTGCACACCTCTGGGTGAGGATGACATCACCACTCGCTACGGCAACCGCTGGGGTCTAACAGCGTTTAGGAGGCCAATGAGATGTATGCAGCTCTCAATGGTCAAATGGAAGCTAACTCTGATTATTGCCCATAGAAATCCCTTGTGAAGTAAAAATTGTTTATTATTCCTCTTAATAGTTTTATTTAATTCTTTTACTTACTTAAACACATTAGTTTTGTTCAACCTGTTAGAGTATGAGGCCAGAGAGTCTGCAGAACCAGTTAGACAAGGTTTCCTGTTGACCTCTCCCTGCAGCTATTGCAGCAGGCTGATAGCGACAATGCCTCACCATACATACCACAACAAAGGCCAGTATTTGTTAACAGAAAAGAGCGGATAGTTTAGATAGATATAGTGTGAGGCAATAAGCCCTGAGTCTTAAAAAGTTTCTCTATGGAAAATCACCAGCTCAGAGTTTAAGAAATTGGTGCACCTGCTGGATATTCTGGTTTGACAATGTTCTTGTTATGCAAAATTGTTCCATTAGTAAACCTGATTTTTGGAAACTCACATATTTGAACAAGAAGATGTTTATCATCCAAGGAGTTAACTGACCCTCCAGTGTGGTTATGTGGCTTGTATATTGTTCAACTGAAACTGGAATGACCACATTGTGTCACATGAGTTTTGCTCTTTGCCATTTGCCAGAGTCTCAGCCCGATCTGTTATCATACAGATTTTTGTCCACACCCTCATACTGTGCATGCATGTGGTGGCAATGGAGACAAAAACACATCCTTAACAGGATTTTTAACAATATCATAAATTATTTTAAACAAAATGTATTTATAAGACATTAATTTTCTTCTAATGTATTTTATATATGTATATATATATATATATATATGCCTCAGAAACAGACTTCTTGGCTTAATGAAAATATTTTATGTCTAAATCTGCCTGGAGTATGAATAATTTATGGCTCATGTGCGAATCCTGGCATGTCAGCCTCTCCATAAATCTCCAGTGCTCTGGCTGCTTCACCTGCTCTACTGAACCCAAAGCTCTCGCTGCACTGGTCAAGTCATTTCAGAGGTTGTTGGTTTAGAATTAGCATTAGCATTCCCTTACAACATCAAATCAAGTAGTTTGGTGTTGACCCTGGAACATGTGTTAGCTTATGTCCAGATGAAATGGCATGTCCAGTGATAGAAGGAGGTAATTCAATTGATGGGATGTAATATTTATACAAAAATGTGTGTTTTCCATATTTGTTAAAACTGTCACCAGAAAATATTTTTTATAAAAGTTACACACAGCAGCTTTAATGGGAGACAGTCAAGACAAACTTAAAGCTATGAATCTTAGGGCACTTTGAAGTCACCAACGGATGTTAAGAAATAATTTTCATATAATCATAAGTAAAGATGAAGGACACCTTCGTTCTGGTGACACAGTCACTGCGTCACCAGAACAACTGTTATGAATTCACTTTTGAAGGAGGAGGAAATAATGATTGAGCTGCAACATCAAATTTAATTTTTCATGTCATCAGAAAAAAAAAAAAATGAAACGTGTCCTCAAAACTTTCCATCCTGATGTCCGGCTGAAAAAACAGCTGCTGGGAGTTGAGTAGTTGGGGATGCTTTCTTCAAAAGCAACACCCCCATTTTATTTCTTACCAATCACATGACAGTTTTACATGCAGAAAGGAACAAAAGGTTTGCCAGGGGGTTAGTCCTAAAAATCTTCTCATTTGTGAATATATTTTATCCAGCAAGGAATAAAAGTAAAATACACATTTAGTTTTTTGAAGCCATTTTTTTTTTCTTAATCTTTTTTAAAATTGTTGTTAAAACTATATACATATTAAATGCATTAAAAGGGTGACTGCATAAAATCTCCACGCTGTCCTTCTTGCTGCAGTGTTTAAAGGGAATCTGGAGGGAACAGTTCCCTCACTGTCTCCAGATCTGCTCTGTTCTAGGACACAAAACAGCTCCACATTAAAAATTCAAGCGAGGGGGTTAAGTTACTTCTGTGGGTTGAATACGACTATTACATGCTCACTTTTAATTCATGGCGCTTCTATTAAAATCTTAGAAGACAAGCTCACGTCAAGCTTGAATCATTTTTACAGACACTTCCTTTATTCCCTGAAGAATCGAGGATCAGATTAAAAATTCAAGTCTCGTCTTTGAATTCTCTTTGTAGATAAAATTGGAACTAGTGACACTGAGAACTTTTTAGAATTGCAGATTCAAATCAATTAACAACAAAACAAATTTCAAACTTTGAATTTCTCCAGAGAAAATTGACACATTTGACAGCACCACAGTGTCATTATATCTTGCATAGAGTTGACAATAAACCATTAGGAACATTTACAGAAGAACAAGATGACAAGCTATAATTATCTGACAACATTTCAAATAATTTTTTTTAGCAGCTAAACGTATGAGATGCAAAAGTATGTTTTTGTATTATAGAAGTTGTTTCCCCAGCAACACAACCTTTAACATTTCACATAAGATAAAGTACAATACACAGCATGTTCATAAACATGTTCTTCTAACATCTATTGGATGTTTTTTTTAGAATTAGTGTAATAAATTCAGTTTCATTTTTTTCCTCTTTGTAGAAGTTCCTGTGCTGGTCTGTTTATCTGAGTCTGTGTCTTTGTCTCCTCTTTCCTAGAGACAATCAGCTGAGCTGCAACTTCATGTTCTCTTTCTACAGAAGACACACTGGAGACCAGAATTTAACCCTGCAACTAATTATATGTGAGTTTCATCTTTTATTAGAACAGAATAGAATAGAATAGCAAGTTAAGGTAAGTGGGAACCTGCATGTTAAGACTCAGGTAAATATTGAAATAAGAATAACAGACTGTTGGCTGAAAAACATTGGCACAGAGTTTCTGTTATTTTTGCTTCTTTCCTTGTTGAAGGATCTGTTGACACTAACTCTTTATGTTTTCTTTAACACAGATTGAACTCCTGTGTGTATTCTTTCTTTCCTCCACCCACCACAGGTTGTGCTGGAGGTTCCTTCCTGTTATAGGGGAGTTTTCGTTTCCACTCTATGTACATGCTCAGTTTGAGGGATTGTTGCTAATTTAGTCACTTAATGCAGCAGACTACTGACTGCATGTTCATTGAGGAGTGAGTGCTGCAAAGTCAGCGACTCAATACAGTCTGCTGAGAAAGAAAATGTTTCATATTAATTTGACTGCATTGTTTTGGGAGTGAAATGAAAAGTGTGTAAATGATTTTAAATCTGCCTCTATGATTAGAATAAATTGAATACATACAGCATTTTCATATGACAACTGCTTCTGATTGTTTTGTAAAGTGAGTTGAAACCACAGTTGTGAATGTGTAAAACATGTAGACACAACTCAAAGTTAAAATATTGCAAAAAAAGTTTAATGTTTTCTGTGCATGGATGGATGGATGGACAGTTTTGACAAGTAAAAAATAAATAAATAAATAAATAAATAAAAAATATATATATATATATATCTTTTATATTTATATATAACTTGTAACTTTTATCTTTTATATATACATAAAAGATAAAAGTTACATACTACCACTAGTTACATACAATCACCTTAAAATAAAATTGGCTTTGAGGCAAAGCAGATTTTGAGTAGAAGTTGGACGTTTTCTTGATTAGGAAAGCCTCCCCACAGACACATCTTCACCAATACACACTTTCTTGCTCTGAGATGACAGAACTGTTAATTTAAGTCTTTGTTTCTTTACCCTTTTTGTACATAAGAAAACTTGTTGATTTCACGTTGTCCAAAAGTTTGAGAATCTACTTCATTCTTGGTTGAGTTCATTTGACACAGTTCCTACTCTTCTGAAACACTCTCATTGTTGTTTTTCTGCGTTACTTTGAGTACACAAAGGTCTGAGAAAATCTTTAGCTCAGAATCCTTGACTCACTCTGTTGTTTAGTCACATTCTGTCACACTGAGGAGGTGACAGCATAATTACAGCTACATGACGCAGAGTGGGTGGATGCTTTGAAAGTTTGTCTTTCCTGCATCCTCTGTGTCAAAGGGTGCATTTAGAGTCTCCGGCTCTCTGACTGCACACAGAGCAGAAGCAAAGTGCGGCTCCAAACTGATGCAAGCTGAGCCTCTGCTTTCTTGCCGGAAATAGTCCTCCTTCTTCATTTCCGTCTGTTAGAAAGGTGAATTGAGCCAAAGGACAGATAAAAGCTATTCCCAGACCATTCCTTATGGCAGATGGCTTTCATTGAGCAGAAATAGACATTTGAATGAGAACACAGTGGAATGGTGTCAGTGCAGACTTGGTGAAACGGCACACTTTTTCTAATCACTCTTCCCTCTGTTGTATGCAGCATTTCTGTAGTCGAATATACTGACATAATTAATGCAAATCGGGTTATGGCACCAACATGCTTTAGGAAAGAGCACAGCGTCAGCTAATGGTGCTTAATCACTTAAACTCCAAGTAAAACAGGAAGGACAGCCAGAGCTGCCCACAACAACCTACAGCTGAATGTCTCCAGAGCTGGAAACTCATTCTCATATAATCCCAATAAAATACACCAACATTTGTCATTGTAAAGTGAAAAAGTGGAAATACTTCAGCAAGACATTGTAGTTTGTGAAGCAAGGTTTATCTTTGCTGTGTGATGGTGTATCATCCACTCCAGGTTTTATATTTGAGAAATGAGGAAGAAGACGAGATAATCATTCACCTGGAGAAATGTTGGATCTGCAGATTTAGTTTTATCATAACGTTCTAGAATAAATGTCCATTCTTCAAACCTCAGATGACTCATGAATTCTTTGTATTAAGAATTATGTCTAAAATCTCCACTTTGAGGCTTTTTAAGTTATACAAAGAAATAATTCTAACCATGTCTCTGAGGGACCATGATAAATCACACAATCAAGTGAGCCCACCCTGAAACTAATACTTCCTGGATTCATTGTTTGGTTCAATCTGAGCGTTCAGTCTTCAGTAAGAACCAGGTCACCATCCTACATTCTGACTTGGTGATTTATTCTCAGGGGAGGTTACAGACATGTGTCTGATTTGGTATCTGGTATCTGATATTTAGAATCTGATTTTAATTCCACTTTAGTGTGAGTGGTTTATGTCTCCAAAACGATCCGCGTGCTCAAAAGAAGAACGATGATGTCATACAGCAGCGCTTTGTTTACAGAAGTACTAATGGACGCTGCCATCTGTAGATCCATGTTGAAGTTATTCAGAGCTGACAGTATCGTCACACAGTCATTAGAAGACGAAGGAAGCTGATAAAAAAGCACAACTAATAGCTGAGGCTTTTAGTGGATAACTGACTGAAACGCCTGTGGAGAATTCAGGTTGGATGTGTGATCAGACCAGGAGTGACGGCGTTTTGATGCCATCTGCTTCACTGACTTTCATGATAATCATTTTTGTATACTTTGGAAATGAATGTCTCTCACTTCACATCAGTGACTAAAAATCAGAGAAAATGCAGCAAAAATTGGATTTGGGCTGCATTTACATTGATCCTAATCCAATCAAAATGAAAACGGTGCAAAATAGGATTGTTATGGTGTATCATGTGTGTCTTATGTTGTGCATATGATCAATACCTCTGAAAATAAAGAAATGTGTCAGGAAAAGGTGTTTGGGTTGAGTTTTGTATTAATACTTTCTTGTTATAGTGCTACCCTGAATAAAATATCATTTAAGGTGGATGTTTGATTATATCTCTGTGTGGTGTAGATTGAGAGCAGCCTATAAACCTGAACTGTCTGGATGATGTGAGAAACGAGTGATAAAAGCTGTGAGAAGTGAAAAACACATAAAAGGTGTTTAATTAAAATTTAAAGAAGGTGGAAAACAATAACAATTGTTTTCATTTTACTCACAGCTCTGTCTTTAGTCTCGTCTGCGTTGATGGCAGCGCCTGCAGCTTTCACTCTAGTGATTGGTGTGGAAGGAGTTTCCCTCCACAGAACCATAGATACTTACACACACACACACACACACACGCAAGTGCTTTTTATCCATCTGTGAGCGTGAATGCCTCAACAATAAACGGCATTTCTATTCCATTCTATTCTGTAATTGATAGTTTTGAAACGCTGGTGAAGCTTCAGTCAGTCAGCAGGCAAACAACAAGATGGATAAACATTTCCAGGTTTACCTGCTTATTCAGCAAGATGTTAGCAATATAAGAGAAACCTGCAGCTGAGCTCACGGTCGGGTTTGTGTCGGTTGGCTCACTGTGGTGTGATTGAGATGGAAGAAATGATTAAAGTATTAATACCATTCATTTCTGTCGCTCTAATCCATTCTTGGTTACCAGTCACTTCAAAGACTCAAACAAACTGATCGTCATCAGGGAGTCAAACCTTTTAATAGGCTCAGCAGACAGAAAACCTTTGTGGGCTAAAGGATCAGATCTGACCTTTGCATGCATCCTGTGATAATCTGAGTGGAGCCATGGTGCTGCTGGGAGCTACAGCAGTGGGAGAGATGCCTCCCTTTTTGCCATGTACGTCATGTTAATGTGTTCTTGCTAATGAAATGAAACCACTCTGCTGCAGGATGGAATCTCAATACTTTTGAACCCTGCATTGATTTGTCTTCCCATAAATTCGATGATTAAGTCCTCTCAGATTATGACTGAATCCACAGAACAGCAACTCTCCCAACAGACGAATATGCATTTTAATGTTTCTCTGGGACATTTTCAACTCAGATTGCTGTTGTGTGAAAGGAGAGTGGAAGAAGCCAGTGTGTGAGTAACCCAGTGTGTGCATCTGAGCTATGGTTTCTTATGTAGGTTTTTGTGCATAGCAGAACCACCTTCAGCCTTCACACAGCATCAAATAACAATGAATCGTTATTTTGATTTATTAGATTGATTTCTTTAGTAGGCTGCAGAGTGGCGCAGTTGGTAGAGCTGTTAGAGCTGAAGCAATTCTCTTTAGGTGTGAGTAGGTGTGCGTGTGTGTGTGTGTGCACGATGGACTAGTTGTCCAGTTGACAGCTGTAGATGGGCAGCAGCACTCCTCCTATACCTGATCAGATAAGGTGTAAGAAGATGGATGGATGCATCTTTTGCAGAAGATAACTTAAATAAAAACACAAACAAAAAGCAATAGTGCATCAACATAGGAGGGAAAACCATATAAAAAAGAAACTTTTTCATTCATTTAAATATTTTTTTTAATTAATATGTGAGAATTAAATTTTTGGTGAAAATGAAACCACTGAAACTGGAACAACTACTGTTACTGATATGTTCAACTTATCAGGTTGTGTAGTGTTTCTATACATTTGTAAAAAATATATTTAGAATTACTCTGCCATGTTTTTTTTTAACCTTAAATTAAATAATTACCTTAGTGATTATTTACAATCATATTTAATAAATTTTAATATTATTTAAAAAGGGCTGTACATTTGGTAGAGCTGTTGCCTTGCAGAAAGAAGGTCCTGGGTTTGATTCCCGGCCCGGTGTCTTTCTGCATGGAGTTTGCATGTTCTCCCAGTGGATGGTGAGTTCTCTCCAGGTACTCCGGCTTCCTCCCACAGTACGAAAACATGACTGTCAGGTTAACTGGTATAAGGCCTCACTGCCTTCATCCCTTCTCACAGATGATTCTTTCTATTTCAGGACAATTGGAAAAGGAGATGAGTCACAACTGTCCAAGAAAAACATTCTGTTCAATTCAATTACACGTTATTTTAATTACACCAAAGGGGAGTTTAGTGTTTCAGAGGGTTGTTGCAGGTAATGATGTCTGGGAGTAAATTGGCTTCCCTGTAGTTGACAGTGTTAAACTTTGATTTGAAGAAACCTCTGACTGAAGACACTGTCCTTTCTTTATGTTATGACCCATTGTTCTTGGGACAACAGCCTGCAGATACTCCATACCAGTCCCCAGAACAGAACCAGCCTTCTTCATCAGGTTATTCAGCTTTTTCGTTACCATCTGATACACACTCTCCATCTGCAGCATCTTGCAGCTCCAGTCCAGTTTGTTATTCAGGAAAACACAGAGGCAGTTTTACTCCTCAGGTGCCTCCACTTCTTCTCCCATGATGAATACAGTATAGTGCTCAGCATATTCCCCTTTCTCCTACAGTAAACTTGCTTTCTTCACATTCGACCTCTGATGCTGAGATACCAAGAACTGCTGCCCACAGTTAAAGTCTGCAGCAGTCAGGTTGTTAAAAAGTTGATTAAATATAACTTGAAATCCATAAACCCATTTAAAACACAAATTCAAAACACAAACCAATTTTGTGTTTGAATTTAGTTTTTAATCCATCATTCTGTGTTTGTTATTTCTTTTATCTTATTTATTTAATACTGATGTTCAGCACTTAGTTTCAGCTGTGACTGGTGTTAAAGCACTGCTGCTGCTGCTGCTGCAGATGATGATGTTAGTGGTGATGGTGATGATGATGATGATGATGTTGGTGATGGTGATGATAATGATGTTGGTGATGGTGATGATGATGATGTTGGTGATGGTGATGATAATGATGTTGGTGATGGTGATGATAATGATGTTGGTGATGGTGATGATAATGATGTTGGTGATGGTGATGATAATGATGTTGGTGATGGTGATGATAATGATGTTGGTGATGGTGATGATGATGATGATGTTGGTGATGTTGGTGATGGTGATGATGATGATGTTGGTGATGTTGGTGATGATGATGATGATGTTGGTGATGGTGATGATGATGATGTTGGTGTTGTTGGTGATGATGATGATGTTGGTGATGGTGATGATGATGATGTTGGTGATGGTGATGATGATGATGTTGGTGATGGTGATGATGATGATGATGTTGGTGATGGTGATGATGATGATGTTGGTGATGGTGATGATAATGATGTTGGTGATGGTGATGATGATGATGTTGGTGATGGTGATGATAATGATGTTGGTGATGTTGGTGATGGTGATGATGATGATGATGTTGGTGATGATGATGATGTTGGTGATGGTGATGATGATGATGTTGGTGATGGTGATGATGATGATGTTGGTGATGGTGATGATGATGATGTTGGTGATGGTGATGATGATGATGTTGGTGATGGTGATGATGATGATGTTGGTCATGGTGATGGTGATGATGATGATGTTGGTGATGGTGACGGAGTTTTGTTCTGGAGAATGATCCAAAGCACTAAGAAATTCACTAAAACCAAATAAAGGCTTTGGAGTGTCTTACTCAAAGTCCAAACTTAAATCCAATTTATGACATGGTGCTAAACAGACTGTTAATTTTTGAAAAGTCTCATGTACCTAAATTAAAACAACACCTCCAGAATTCCTTTCCAGTGACATAAAAGGCTCATTGCCAGTTACTGAAAATGTTTTAGGGCAACAATTTAGCAACTTTATTTGGCAACTGCCATGTTGAGACAGGTATTTTGTATTTAGTCAGACAATTTCTGTCTGATATTGATATTTCTGTCTAATATTTGTTTTACTGAAACATTTAAGAGTGACAAGTAGAAATAACAGAACAAATCTTTGAAGGGGGAAATGAATACTGTAAGTCTAAATGTGGAAATGATTGTCCCGTTGGGTAAGAGGCAACGATAGCAGACATCCTACATTTGTTGTCTTATCACATTTTTATTCTGTCAAGTTAAATTAGTCAATCAGCTTTTGCCTTCACATAACTCTGTCTTGCCTTCAACAGTCAGCAGCTGCTGTGTGACACGCTGTCTGTCAGCTTGACTGAGAGCCATCAGACTGCTTTTGGCCAGTCAATTACTGGCGATGATGGGTAGAAGACTGGAGGCCGTGCCCACACCATCCACATTCTCATTGGAGAAAAAAAATGAACGAGAAGGAAAGGAAAGGCCCTCACGTCATCAGTCAAATGGACGATGGAGTTCACAGGGAGTGCATTCTGATTTGGTGAACAATGATAGTACAGTGTTGAAAATATCCTGGAAACATGAATGAGTGTGCTTTGCTGAGCATCCATTGACAAAGCAATTTTCACTTTTTAAACAGGGCATCAGGTGGCATGTGCTCTTGAGTGGGCTCCTCTCCTGTCAGATCACAGAGAGCTCAGAGAGCTGCTGATGTCTGTGGGTTAATTAGTCCACTAGGGTTCCACTAGCTGCTCCTTTCATGTGCCCTGCTTCCCCTGAGTCCTGACCTTTGACTTAGCTTTAGTTTACACAGGTGGCGAGATTAGACTTCAAAGGTCTGGAAGTTTTCAGTCATTGTTCCTGGTTTATTTGCATGTATTTATTTACATGCAAATAAACCTGGAACCATGACACAAAGTGCTCTGTTAGCTGAGCAGCAATCAGGACATCAACAGCTCTGTAACATTACAAATACATTGGCTCATTTGAACCAAATTATTATTCAGTTAACAACAAGGTTGGAATCACCTGAGCCACATTTTCTTCATTTATTTCATTACAAAACACAAGGTGCTGCTATTTAGTGTTGTTATTTACATACAGTGTCTCGCAAAACTATTCATAATCCTTCAACCTTTTGTAATTTCTGCCACATCACAATCAAACATATTATTTTTAATTGGAATTCGATGTGAAAGGCACACAAACACAAACTGGTATACGATTGTGAAGTAGAAAGAAAATTCTACAACAAATTCTGTCACGGGCGTGCTGTGGTGGCGTAGGGGATAGCGCGACCCACATTTGGAGGCCTTCAGTCCTCGACGCGGCGGTAGCGGGTTCAATTCCCGACGTTTGCCGCATGTCTTCCCCCGTCCCCTTCCCCCTTTCCTGTCAGCCTACTTTCAAATAAGGGACACTAGAGCCCACAAAAGACCCCCTAGCGGGGAAAAAAAAATTCTGTTACTGACAGTGAAGAAACAATATTTAATCTGGATTGAATACATTATCTAAACCACTAAAGAAAAGGTTGTGAAATCACCTTTTAGTACATTGTCAAATCACAAGGATGCTTCTGTGCTGTGTGGCTTCATGAATTTGAGGGGAAAAGACCAGATATTCTACAGAAAAATTCTGATTCAAAACATTTTTCATAAATAAAAAGCTGAAAGTGTGATGTGCAAAAGTATTCAGCCCCTCAAACTAATTCATATCTGCACAGATTTAGATTTCAGCTCGTTTCTTAAACTCATAGAGATCGTTCCTCAGGCTGGAAGCAATATTAACGTTTTGGAGCAAAAGTCCTGAAGATGAGGCTGAAAGCAAGAAAAGATCCTAACTTGTGCACTATGTGTTCAGTAGGTTCAACATTTGTATTAATTATATACTCACAAAAACAACAAGAAAACATTGTAAAGAAGAATATCTGGGGACTTGGCATTAAGTAACCCAACAATTCACATCAGAGGGAGTTAGAATGGCATATTTAAAACATGTTGGATAGCTGCTGCAGATGATAAAGAGTTTTAGCCTTTTGCTCTGCTGAGATCTCAATGAGTCTTGCATGAAGTTATTGCTTCCTGAGAGTGAGGAGAAGTTGCAGAGTTTTCCCTGATGAAGTTATGAGTCAACGGTGGCAGAGGCGATGTGATGGAAGAAAAGAGAAAAGACAGAGGTAGAATAAATGTGACCTGGAGCATCTCCAGGGAATCACACTCCACTGAAAACACAAAATGGTCTATATCAGTCAAGGCCTGGCTGGTTTTATCAACTTGTTGATCCCTCATCTAGGAAACCTAAAATCTTTCTTCTTCTTCAAGAAAGAGATAAAACTGATACATATTTGTGCTGCAAAAAGCCTCTGCTGTTAGCTGCTCTGTTTTTATCAGTCTTGGCCTGATGGCAGGAACATAAAGAAGATGAGCTCCATGACTTTGTGGAGACTGGCTCTTTTTGACCCCTTGGGGTTATGGAACATGGATAAGAGATGCTGCAGTCAGAACCTCTGTGACCCATCAGGATTCAGTACAGGATCCAACTCCACCAGGAGCTGTTATCAGGAGGCTGCTTTCCATCATCAATTTTTAAAGTTCCTACAAATTCTCCACTTTAAAGTTCCACACTTTTTAAAGACAGTTGAAAAGATTTACCAGTGCTTTATGAGGCTTTAGACATCTGAGTGTCATTTTCACCTAGATGGGTTTTATTATCTGGTCTTTTCCCCTCAAATTCATGAAGCCACACAGGACAGAAGCATCCTTCTGATTTGACAATGTCTGATTTCACAACCTTTTCTTTAGTGGTTTAGATAATGTATTCAATCCAGGTTAAATACTGTTTCTTCACTGTCAGCAACAGAACATGAACAGCTCACATTTTTACAAGTAATTCTAAGAGACAAGTTTCTAGTATTAATTAGTGTTGTTTAGGATACCCATGTTACAAGCGAATCTGGTGTAGGACTATTTAACTGCTCATTAATAAATTTGTCTCAATATGGATTTGAATGCAATTTGATGAAATTTTTGTTCCAGGGAATATGAACTGACTTCTAATAGTTTAATTTCAGTCATCTTTTCTCACTTTTACATAAACCTGAGCTCCATTGGAAAACACATCCCATCACAGGAGACCAGTTGGAAATTCAATCATTTAAATGCAGCTTCGATGAATAGGTGCACTGACAGACATTTGATCTGTTTTGTAAAGGACCAGAGCTGAAAATCTGTTTCAGGATGTTCAGGTGCAAGGTGAGAATTATTTTCCCATGAATGGTTCCAATTTCCCATGAAAATATGACAGCTTTTCAAAGCATCCTCTGACTTCTGGGCTCCTTTTCTAAGCTCTGTTTTGGGATGATTTGACTTTTAAAATACAAGATTTCATCTCCACTAAAATACCGCAAGGCTTCAGAGTACACCTCAACCCCAACCTAAAACCTACCAAAACAATCTGAAATAACAGCAAAATCTGCATTATAAAGGATGTTTCTGTTGTAGCTGTTCAGAAGATTGGGAATTAAATGTTCCAGAGTTCCTCTGAATGAGTTTTCTGTGGAGGCACAAATTCTCAAGGACACACGCTGTGAATAAGCCTGGTATTTCTCATCACAAGGTAATTAAGGTTCGCCTCAAAGAGAAGGAATTTCTTATATCACACCTAAATGTTTTTGTCACAGAAAGTGACATGTCTGAAATTGGTTTTCAACGTTTACTCTTAGAAATAAATGAAAAGTGACAAAAATATTTACAAATCTGATGGTAAGGACGAATCTTGATTCAGCTGCGTACGTCAGCGAAGGTTTACCCTTCGTGACAGTAAAACTCTGAGGTAACACATTCACTTTTTCTTTACAAGGACTTAAAATCTTCATTGGGTTTCTGAAAATACATTTAAATAATTAAATACAACCTTTTGTTTTTATGCAGGAGCAGATGCAAATGAAACACAAATGTAACAATATGTTTAATTTGGTGTAATAAATTATTAGAAGTAATCTTATGTAACTGTTTATATTTGTTGCTGCCATGATTAATGACTCATTGTATGAAGAATCTTATTCACATGTGATTTTTATTTCATTTTTTATTTAGTAAAAACACAACAATTACAAAGTTGAGTTTTTAAACCATTAGCAGAAAATAGACCAAGATTGGCGCACATTTGTAACGGAAACGCAGCTGTAGTAACATGAACAGGCACATGGATCAGTACATGGCAAAGACACAAAGGGAGCCAAGAACCAGCAGCTGGTGGACAGAGGAGCCACCAGACACTTCACAGCCAGAAACACTGTGAACTAACTGGGATGCTTCAGCTGGTCAACCATAACTATACATGAGGACCTTTCATATAAACAAAAAATGGCAGCTACAATTCTAAACCAAGGTGATGACTGGCTTCTTGGTGAGTTCATAAAAACTCATGTGTGGAATTCTAACTACTAGATCTGATGAACTATTAATTCAGCCACAAAGGGGCTCATTTTGTATCTTTTGTGCCGGTTGCAAGCCAAAATAAAAGCAGAGGGTTGCGTCAGGAAGGGAATTTTGGCTTAAAATATTTGCCAAATCTGACATACGAGTCAAGAATATGATCTCCAGTATACTGGAGGGGTCGAGGCCCGGGTTAACAACAACCGCCATTGGTGATGCTGAGGATGGACCTGCCAGGAAAAAGACCTAGAGGTCAAAGAGGAGATTTATGAATGGAGTGAAAGAGAACATGAAGGTAATTGGTGTGAGAGAAGAAGATGAGGAAGTTAGGGTTACATGGAGACAGATGAGTCGCTGTGGCGAAAAAAATCCAAAAAGAAAAGAAGGAGAAGGTCTGATGAACTATCCCTCTATGACCTGCAGGGGACACTGGCTGTCCTCTCACTGCCTGGCTCCTACCCCTTAACTCTAACCTCCTTTCTAAACCCCCACAGTGCACATGAAGCACATTTTAATAATAATTACACATGAGCACCCTTAACTGTGGCGTGTGCCCCTGGCCTCCTAAAATGCCAGTGGCAGTGTTTGGCCGTATGATCAGGGCAAACACTGCATGTGATGTGCTGTTCAATCTGGCACTGAGGCCTGGCATCCATCTCCCTTCAGATCTCTGTCTTTCTCAGAACGATGATGCCCATCAGTTTAATGGCTGGTGTGCTTTGCTTATTATCAGTTAGTTAATGATTCTTCTGCCCCTCCCTGGCAAACAGAGTTATGCCATCATGCATGGCTCATGGGGATGTCATGGTCTTCTCAGTGCTCACTGAACTCACTGCAGAAACGGCGGTTTTTCCTTTTGCTTGTCAGGTTCCTTCTGTGGCAGCCAAACAGGATGTTCACCATTTTCAACCTCACTCACCAACACAACTATTTGTGCCTCACTGAAATTGTCCCCCCCCCCTCTTTTCCGTTTGGTTCTCAATGTTAATCATAAAATGACAATGATTTAAATACACATTTACATTCAACAGTGTCAGGATCATGGGCTGTTGTTTTTTTCTGGGTTTGTAGTTTTGTACAATTTTTCTTTATTCCTTCATGTCTTATTTTTTTGATAAAATCAGCCTTGCTTTTGTTCAGTCTAGTCTTTGTTATTGTAGTTTATGTTATTTATTTCCTGTGTTTAGTTTGTTTTTGTCTGGTTAGACTTATTGTCCCAGTTCCTCTGTATTTACTCCGTGCTCCTCTCTCTCACACCTACAACCTGTTAGCTAATCAACCTGGTCTATTGTTCCTGTATTAACTCTGGTATTTACACAGCTCTCCTCTTCTCACCACCTGCTGGATTCTCCTGTTTTTTTTCCCCATGTTTACTTCATGGCTCCCTTGTGTTCCTGCTCTTTGTATCTCCCTTGCAATTTTTGTAAGTTAATTTTTCATTATCTTTTCTTTTTATTAAATCATTCACCATTTATTGCCTCAGTCCGCTCCCAGCCAAACAACACACTGTAACAATGAGGTGCTTTGACCATTTATGCCTGAATGTGAGTGTGTAGAAGGCAGAAGATGAGCTGACATGTGCATCGTGCATGCATAAGTTCTTAATTTTTTGTTTATATATATATATATATATATATATATATATATATATATATATATATACATATAACTAAAATAAAATTGCTCTTCATAACAAAAAAAGTAAAATAGAATTTAATGTGATGATGATGTCACGTTTTGAATTTTTGGGCACATGTACAGCGCTGAGAGATGTCTCATTGTTGTTTAAACAGTAAACGTGTAGGTAAGACGTTTCTTTTTAAAAGTTGAGAGAACTTATTAGCTTTCCAAACTAGGTTGAGTGAAATCTAACATCCCAAAACAACAGCTTAAATTAGCTTCTGACATTTTGATCCATGTCAGCCAGCCTGCTTCAACCCAGAGGAGTGGAGGTGGCTCTCTTAACTTTCCTGCATGTCTGAACTCCTCAAACTCTTCACAATTTAATGAAGAGTCCAAAAAGTCTCGTGAGGGTTTCGGCTAGAACAAACATCACTAAGCAGGTTAGCTGCAGGGTCAGTTGGTCAGCCATCTTTGATCAAAAACCTTGACTGAATTAATTTTGAAGAAATTGTTTCTATTTGAAAAGAAAAAATCATTTAAAGGGGTTGGTGGAGGGGCGACCTGGACAAGTTGCCAAACACTTAGCTAACAATGAACTGAAAAAACAGTTACCATAATGTGATATTTTATTTGTGCTTTATTTGTACAAGCCCACACCTGCACTGGGAGAATGTGGACATTTCTCAGAGAAAGGTCTGGCCTGTATTTGAACCCACAAATGTCTATCCTAGCTAAGGTAGCTTATAGTAATATCAAAATCATTAAAATTGGTGCAAAAATATTTCCTTTCTGTAACCTTTCCAGTTAAATACCTCTTTGAGTTTCTTCCTTTAAAAAGTAATACATAAAAAATTATTTTATGCATATCAAAAATATACAATAAGAACTAAAATCTCTTGTCAGCAAGATATGAAGTAATATCAGTCTCATCTGTTGATGGCCAGGCAGCAAATTGGAATTTTGGGATGGCAGAGTTGATGTTTTATAGAAAGGATGGATGAAAGTTATATTCAAAAGAGGCTGAGAAATGTTTTTTTTTTTTTTATTATTCCACCTGCTCCTGTTCTGAATGTCTTTTTGATTTTAACTCATGTTCATAACAAATAAATCATCTGAGCTTGGTAAGCTAAGGAACGGGAAATATCTTAACCATGCAAAAGTCTCCAAATAAAACCTAATGAGTCCTTTAAGGTGAGAATTTGATGTGAAACTCATGCTAACTGTTTTTCAGTGATGTGAGACAGAAACACGTGACAGCACAATCTCAGAGCCATCATTTTGCTCAGAGAAGAAAACAGCTAAACTAACATGTTATGTCACACTGGTGGGGCACCAAACCTGGAAAATGTGGAGATGTCCTGTGTGACTCAGCTCAGCGGTGGTGAGCATGTCGCTGGCAGGCGCTCTGCTGCAGCACGTCCCTGTGGTAAACTGGTGGAAATATGCCCAGATGAAATGTCATGCCTTCTCATGAACGTGTCACTCAGAGCACAGACTCTATTCTCTGCGCTGCCTCTTCTGATTAGGCTCCTGATTACTGTTACACAGGCTAAACCGTCCTGCTACGCTAGCCAATACCAACACATTCAAGCAACACAAAGCAGAACAATACGACACTTCCAGTAGTATCAGAATTATAAAAATAATAATTTTACATAAACTCTGATGCAGAGACTAAGTGAGTTTAATGTGCACTTGTTTGAAACAATCAACAGTTTTTTTCAGTCTCTGAGATTACTGTTGAGTTTTTTTTATTTTTAGAAATTCTATTCCCATTTATCTGCAGATTCCTCAGAGAATTTAGGATAAAAAAATATCAGAGCGCTAGAATTATCAAGAATATGAAAATGTTTCTAATTGCTGTGTATGACAACAAATACAATTAAATTGAATTATAGATTATTACCATACTTCCAACCTTTGTTTGTTCCTTAGACGTAAATTTAAGGAACAAAATAGAAAGTTTTCCATTTTGCGGTTGCTCCATCCATGTTCAGAGGTTTGTGTCTCTGCAATATGGAACTGCTGAAACTTTCATTCTTCAGTGTTTTTAGTCTTGCCACTCATGCATCTATGCCAGGTTTAAAGTATAATTAGTAGTGCATCATTTCTCACATGAGCTGTGGATTTCTGCAGCTCCCCCAGAGTTACTCTGCGTCTCCTTGCTGTTTTTCCTGTTAAAGCTGGTTCCATCCTCTGTTCTTGTTCAGAACCTAACCCTGCGTTAGATGTCCTGACCTGTCTGCTGGGGCTCTTGGTCTTCATGATGCTGGTTGTTCTCTAATGTTGTCTAACAAACTTCTGAGGCCAGAAACAGAACAGCTGAGATTAGCTTACCAACCAGTGGGTCTGAAGGGAATCTGTGTTACTGGGTTTCATTTAGGGGACTAGATACAAATTTATCACATATTTTCAGAATTCTATTATTGAGTTTGAAAAACCACTTAACATTTTCCATTTCTATCTTACCTGAAATAACACAGTCCTTACAGAAACTGTTTGTTTGTTTGCTCATATTTTGTCGGTACTTAAAGGTGGGATTGATCAGCCTGTCTTGGATCATCTGGCCAGTTCTCACTGGAACCTCAACCTAAACCTCCTCATCACTTCCTTCCTGCTGTCATCCTGTTCTGCTGCCTAAGTCTTTGGTTTTTGGACCAAACACCCTTCTAACATTATTTTGACACTCATCCATGTGCTGACTCACTGATTTTACTCATCCACACCTCCCATGATATTTTGTTTGTTCTGTTTTGTAATTGTGTAAATGAGTTAGTTGTGTTTGGACTCTGTGTAGCACTTCTATCAGAACTAGATGCATGCGGTACATTGCCAATAGTGATGGGTAATTATCCTTTTCACACACACAAACTTTAATTACAAGCCATCTTTATTACAAATGTTGTAAAATGTTAATATGGAGTCAGGGTGGGGGCAAGGCAGACACCATTAAAAGGTTTCTACTGTGTCCCACCAGAATAATGGTGAGTGAGAGTGATGCCAGGACACTTAAAAAGCTGACAGAGAATCTGCAAAAAATGTAGAGTTGTGCTATTAATTGTCAACAGTGAAACAACCAGATAACAATGTCCAAGAGCATCACATTGCCCAGGTCTGTAAAAAGATTTAATATTAAAAAACTGGCAGGAAAGAGGGAAGCAGGTCAGTTATGCTAGCTTGACTTTGTGCTGTGTAATTTGGTATGTTAGTTAACAAAAAAAATAAAAATCATTCAATATACACACCCACTCTGACAGTCAATCAGTAGAGCAGGTGTTTAAATGAGCTCATCAACCAGCCGTTCAGACTGACACTGGCTCCTGTTTGTTTTTTTCTCTGTCATCTCCTCGACACACGGGGCTTGAACTTTACAAGGTTTGTCAAATGATCATAGCATATTGCACTCATTTCACTATTATGTTTTCTAAATTTCAGTAGAAATATGATGAAGGTATTATAACGGCTGCTGGGAGAAGAAACAGCTAAAATCTGAGTTTGTTTTAGAACGAAGAACGAAGACAAATGTCCCAGCTGTAGTTGTAACATTTTGCCTGAGTTGCAAGGATTTAAGTTTTAGTTTCACAACTTTTTGACCATGGCTTAAAGAAATCCTTGGGTTTGAATAAGGACAGCTGGATTCTCTGTTGCACACAAGTAAAAAAGTATCTTATTCGGCCTTCCTTCAGTGACCGTTGTTCCTTCGAAGAACAAAGATGTGCTGGTGGCGACATGAGGAAACATTTTCAGATATGTCAGAATAATAAAACATGCCACTTTGAAAATATTCTAATTTTTGCCAAGGAACAGATGCCATCTGTGATAAAAATGGTCCCAGTCCTGGAGGCGTCAGATAGGAAAGCAGAGATAGGCGTTGGGAGAGTTCTACTAGCCCACTTGTCTTGCCAGATGCTCTCAGAAGCTTGTTGTAAACAGCAGGAATTACATTTAATCTAGATGAATAAGAAGGCTCTAAGTGCTGCTTAGTGTAGCATAGATCCATTTAGTATTTAAGTATGTCACTTTGATTTATGGGCAATGGGAAATCAAGGGCAACTTGTAAGACTAACAAAGACTACAAGTCTTAACATTAAGTCAAGAACTGATACTCAGTGCAGGATTGTGTCATAGACATCCAGATATTAAAGTCCGACATAAAACTCTCTGAAAAGATAAAACCAAGTGCATTGTAAAGAGAAAAACTGAACCGCACAGTAATTAACTTTAAAATATTTATTCTCTTCACTGTTTCTTATTCATTTTTATGAAGGCTGGGGGGAATTTTTAGGAGAAGCAAAGGGAAGGATTCTTTCATGTTATTTTTGACTGAAGAGGGAGAATGTTGAAGGATAATAATCATTCACACAATATCATTTATCTTTGTACAGGCAGACAGCAGTTCAGCAAAGGTAAAAGAGAAAAGATATCCAGCTTAAGTCACATTGACTGAAAGTAGTAAGTGATGCCATCCATTAGAGACTCTAATGTCAGTGATCCGCATGTGATGGAAAGAAATTACTTTCACTTAGTAAGCTGAAAAGGCAAAGGATTAGAAAGAAATACTTCCTCTGATCAAACCCAGCTTAATAACATGAGTTGCCTAAACAAAGGATAAGGACAGTCCAGATGTTAAATTGAGGCAGAGTGTCGGATTCGTGTGCAGAAGGTCTTGGAAAGCTCCTTTATGAAAGGGGTTGGATTCTTTTTGTGACAAAACTTTTTTCCTGCTAGTTGCTTGCAGGAGCCTTCCTAAACACAATGTGGAAAAACACACAATGAACAAATACACTGTGAAGAAATAATACATGATAAAATGTCCTCCAGGTCCTGTAAAGGAAACTGTGGGACAACCTGCTTCAGCGCCATATTTTACTTACCTAGAGCATTGATTTTCACTTTTACTTGCCAACAGCATTCAATTTGAGTTTTTAATAAATCCATCGCCTCTGGAAGTGGCAATTTTTTTGTTTTCTTTTTCCTCGTTCATATGGTTGGGTTTAGATTTAATTTTTCAGTTAAAAATAAGTTTAAGTTTAGTTTTTATTCAAAATCCCACTCTGGGTTCGCCTGACCAGCTCATCGTGCCACACTACGAGGATGAGATTGACCAACATCCTTTCCACCAAGAATGGATGTTGGTGACACACAGGCTGCGCGCCAGAGCGTTCAACCACTTCCTTCATCATTCATCAAACTTATCATTTGGTGTTTCTCTCGATTTTTATGACAGAAAGCAGCCAAGACCTCAGCAAACAGAGCTTATAGTGTCCATGCTGCCAAGGTAATATTCATAATGTCCTCTGTCACAGATTCCCAGGTATCCTCTGTATACTCTGACCTGGTCATTCCACTGGTCAGAAGCAGTTAACGGTTTCTTCTCTGGGTTATTTTGTTAATTGTTTTAATATAAAAACATCTTCTCTTGGGCAGAGTGGGCCGTTTTGGACGCTTCTGCAACATTTCATTAACTGCCTCATTCATTTCCTTTCTTTCTTCTCTTTCATTGATCTGTTCTTCCATACTTTCCATTTTGAGAGTAAATGATGTTACTGCACTGTTGCTGCAGCTCGATGCTACATGCTGCTGCCTTGCTGTTACTTGAGATAGCAGGCAGCTCTCTCTCACTTTACCTTGAGGTAAGCTCTTACTGTAACAATAAGCCTTAGTTTCATGATAAGAGCTGAATATGTATACACAGAATAAACACAGTATAAGCGCATTTAACTGCATTGTTGCTGAAAATATGCTATATAAATAAAATGATCTTATCTTACCAAAAACCATCGTTAACAACTGCACCTTAAAAATAATATTTACAACCAAAAATTATAGTTCTTGCATATAACTAAATAAATGTACCGTTTCATCACACAATATTTAAAATTTACTCATTAAAATCATACAGACAACTTGTTCCTGTATCAAGGGGTAAGAAGATAAATTTTATAAGCTCAGTTCCAACTTATTTTCTGTCTTGTTTTTGTCATTAAGCTGCTTCTGCTGTTTTCAAACTAGAAGTTGTCCCTTTAAAATAAAAACTTCCAACTTCAAACGGGAAGTTGAAATTAAATAAAGGTGTTAAATGCCAAAAAAGGATACAACCTATTAAAGCAATTAATTTATTTACACACATTATAAAGTGTGTCACCAGTCTTTAAGCCACACAGAAAAGTTATATCAATTAATATGCTAAATAATTCAGTTAGATTTTTAAGTTTGTAAAAATAAAACCTCTGACAAAGTAAAATATTTTATAACCCCAACAAAAGAGAAGTGATATTTAAACAGGAGCTCCTAACAGCACAGAGGGGGTTGCTGGGAGAAGGCGAACTGATTACAAACCACAAACAGCCCCATCATTAGGCAGTGTAAACAAAGCACACACTGCCAGCAGCACACTCAGGTGCTAATCAAGCCCTACATGAAGGGCTGAAAGCAAAGCCAATGCAGAAGTGCCAAAAGCTGCAGTTGATTTAATGGCCACTTGAGACCAACTCCAAAAGTAAGTCCATCCACACAAACCCTAATATAATACACAGCTTTGCAGGAAATGTATTCATGTTTACACCTCGGTACCAAAGAAAAAGGTTGTTGAGCTCTAATTTTAATCTTCTCTCAAATGGAAACTGTTAAACAAGTGATTTTGTTGCATATCCAACTTGATTACATTCAAATAAGGGCTTCCTCTAGTCAAGTCTTCAAGTTTTTCATTTTGTTGATCTCATGGTGCTGAAGGGCGAGAACAGCAAATAACCTATTAAACCATAGGATATCAGAAAGTACCAGGGCTTTATGAATTCAACATGAGGAACGTTCAACAGGTGAGGAAGTGTGCAGATCAAGGACCAGAGGGAAGATAAACCAAAACAGATCAAAACTTCAAAAAGCATTAAATGCATTAAAAAACAATCACAAGAAATAACTAAGAAACAAAAGATTGAACTGGTACTGAGAGACCCAACAATACTGAACTATAATATATACAAATATAGCCAAGTGTTTCTAACAAAAGTCAAAACAAGTTTATTTGCACAGCAAATTTCAGAAACAAGAAAGTTCAAAATGCATTAAAACCATAACACAATGAACAAATAAATCTAGGAAATGTTACAGTAACAAAATAGAGAAGTAATAAAAAGTTGCACTCCAGACTATAATTAATCAGCATTCCAGTTCTAATCAGGTGGGGTTTTAGATTTGACTTAAAGAAACTCAAAGTTTCAGCATTTTTGCAACTTTCTGGACTTTTGCTCCAGATTAGATGATCATAAAAACTGAATGCTGTTTCTTCTTGTTTGGTTCTAGGGATAAAGAATAGACTAAAACCAGACAACTTAAAAAGGTCAGCAGAGCTCCTGTAGCTGCAGCAGTGCAATAATGAGCCTCAGTCATCACAAGCTAAAGCTGTCGGGTTACGAAGCAGTTTCACAGACGCCATCAGTCCAGGGCCGGGGTCAGGGATCTGTCTGTCTACTGAGATGATGTTCCAAATCCCTTAACTCTTCATTCTGCTGCTGTACAAGTTAAAGTGAGAAATGGTTAATCAGCTAAAGGCTCAAAATGATTGGTGCAGCGTCTGCCGTTAAGCGGGCGCTGTACCGGTCCGTCGTGGTGAAGAGAGAGCTGAGCCAAAAAGCAAAGCTCTCGATTTACCGGTCGATCTACGTTCCCACCCTCATCTATGGTCATGAGCTTTGGGTCATGACCGAAAGAACGAGATCGTGGATACAAGCGGCCGAAATGGGTTTTCTCCGTAGGGTGGCTGGGCTCTCCCTTAGAGATAGGGTGAGAAGCTCAGTCATCCGGGAGGGACTCAGAGTAGAGCCGCTGCTCCTTCACGTCGAGAGGGGCCAGTTGAGGTGGCTCGGGCATCTGGCCAGGATGCCTCCTGGACGCCTCCCTGGTGAGGTGTTCCGGGCACGTCCCACCGGGAGGAGGCCCCGGGGAAGACCCAGGACACGCTGGAGGGACTATGTCTCTCGGCTGGCCTGGGAACGCCTTGGGATCCCTCCGGAGGAGCTGGTGGAAGTGGCTGGGGAGAGGGAAGTCTGGGCCTCCCTTCTGAAGCTGCTACCCCCGCGACCCGACCCCGGATAAGCGGAAGAAGATGGATGGATGGATGGATGGATGGATGGATGGATGGGCTCAAAATGAGAAGAAAGACAAATTATGAGGGGAACGTAGACATGCTGCTGAATACATGTGCATGGACCAGGTCAAAGTTTAAACCAGGGGTGCTCAACTCCAGAGCTACCATCCTGCAACTTTCAGATGCATGAAAATGAGACTGTATAGTAAGGGCAAATTTACAACATAAGATATCAATACTGGGGTGTGCTGTGGTGGCGGAGGAGGTAGCACAACCCACATTTGGAGGCCTTGAGTTCTCGACATGGTCGTCATGGATTTGATTCCCGGACCCGTCGGCATTTATCACATGTCTTCCCGCCTTTCCTTACTCCTTTCCTCTCAGTCTACTTTCAAATAAGAGACACTAGAGCCCACAAAAGACCCCCTGGAGGGGTAAAAAAAAAAAAACAGTACTGTACAAATAACATAATTAGAAGTTAAAATTTAGACTGCTGTCTTGTCAAATGTTTTACCAAACAAGGAGGTGACATTTTTATATTTCTCTAAATAAGGCCTAAATTCTCCTTTACTTATTGGTTTTTTCCTACTTAAGGAGATTAAAATATTGCTATACTAATCATATGCTTTGCTCTTAACAACACAGATCCCTGAGCATTTCAAAAAATGTTGTTGAGGTCTCAATCATTATGCAGGTGCATAACAGAGCCTGAAACTGGCATCCATATTTCCTCACATGAAGGCTGCAAACTATAAAACATAAACTTGACAGAATATGCAGTCCCTCAAGCAAACCAAAACTGTGAGTATACCATTTTTTTCAAGCACGACTCAGACTACATTTTGTGTACTCGTACTTGAGAATTGGAAAATAATTTGAATCCAGAGCAAACTTGGATGAAAATCGCCTGTAGTGATAAATTAATATTTTAAGCAGGACACCGTGTGAAATGTAGCTTTCTTTTTCTTAGACATTGTAAAAACACAGCTTCTGTCTCTTCATAAAGGCTTTTCCCCTCCAAGAAACTCAGACATTTGTTTTTTGTAGCAGTATCACGTGACCGAGAATCGTCTTGGCATGCATTGAGTGATCATAGCTGTATGTAACGAGGAGAATCCAGTTATTTTTCAAACTAATCTTCATTCAGACATAAAAAAGAAAAAAAAAACACATAAATCATAAGTTAATTATTATTTCTGCGTGGCACAGTATCGAGCAAAACAAGGACTGGTAATGACCGGTCTGTGACCCAGAAGATGAGATGCATTACATAAATCTATTTAAAAGAACCTTAAAGATGCACTTTAACGATCACTTCATACCAACTAACAGATACCTTGAGTGTCAGATTCACATTCTCCTATGTCATAAATATTTGCCCATTTAAATTTTAACAGGAATATAGCATTAAAAGTGTTCTTTTCAAGAGTTATTATAGGCCTGCTTAGATTTAGAACGACTGTGTTACTATTGTGACTATTTGTAGTGTTTACCTAGATCTCTACCTTAGCCTGATATGCTGTTCACTTCAATTCCTTTCTTTGTCTAAACATTTTTAAAGGTTTGAGCAGTCATGTAGGGATTTACATGTTTAAAAAAAACAAAAAACATTAAGTTGAAACTGTTTATAGTAGTTGCCTTTTACTAGCCTGTGGTGTGAAACATCACCAGTTGGACAGTGTTTCAAATACAGTAGCAGTGGGAATTGTGTTAAAGATGCAGAGTTTCAGTTTGAACAGAAAGTGAAGGCAAAAACTACCTACATTATTGCAGAATACAAACATGCTCTACACTTACATGGTAGATGACCATGTAAGTGCATCAACTCCATAGCACTTCACACTACTTCCAGTCATTCACATGCTGATGGTGGTTACCTGCTGGACAGTAGCCACAGTTGACACAATGATGGAGACAGTGATTGTGGGATGAATTATTGCTGCCATTGTAAAGTAGAGATATAGGGGACAAAACTCGAATCCTACAAGTCATATGAGCGACTTAGAGACGTGTTCCCTGCAGCGTTCCCACACTCTGATACTGCCCACTCGTTTGCATGTGGTTCAGACAACACGGTCTACATCAGCAACTTTGGATTAGCCCGTACATATCAGAGCAACTTGTTTTCTGTGAAGTTATAATTACGTGAAGTTTTCCATCAGTCTGGGATTTCACAGCCAGCTCTAAGTGCCATAATGGCTGCCATCCTGGACCAGGAGATGCATCCGATTTCCCTACACTGTGGGAGAACAGGCTGACACTAATAGAAATCTACATACCATTTTCTGTCTTTTTCTTCAGTAGTTAATTTGTATGTACAGGAAGAGGTTATTTATATGATTATTTTTATTAATAAATTCTCAGAGTTGATTGGAGACTTGTGTATGTGATCATTCCTTGTGAGTTTTCTGCTGTCGGGTAGCCTCTATTTCGTTCCTTGATGATAGTCGGCCATATTTGAATTCCCATTGCAACTCAAGAAACTAACTCTGATTTCATTAATAATACATTATTAATCATAATTGCCAATAATTACACAAGCCAAGTATTGTTGTGTTCTAACAACACTTAACCAGGCAGACATTCCTAAAATAATAACTGACAGAGACCGAGAGTTGTTGGTTATCAGATGGTGTCCTGACTTGGTCATTTTGATTAAAATGATCACCTTTAGCACCAATTAATAGTTATTCATAGCCAACTCAAACCTATTGTCGTCCAGCCTTAACTTTACTTAATAACTCAGAGCAGTAGTCAGTGGTAGTCTTCACCAGGCTCATTCTGAACCAGCTCCTCTCGGTTTTATGCTCATCTGCTGACAGAGAGAATCAGCTGAGGCTTCAAACAACACATGGACATCAATTAACTTGTCAATTTGAACAAAAGAACATAAAGCAAACATAAAATATTTCAATTTAATTAAAAAAAAGAAATTTACTGTTAGAGAAGCACAGGGACAACATCAGTGATTGCTGTTACTCATAATTCCCTCCTTTCCCATTATTCCTTCACATGATTGATGCTCCTCAGAAGTGTTTGTTCTCCAACACCCTAATTTCACACTAATACCATGCTGTGTTTGGCAATATTAACCAATTTATTTGGAGTTTCCAGGAGTGGATCTGGTCTTCACAAGATAACCCCTCCTTATTCCTGCAAAACAGAGTCTGTGCATGAAAGAGCTTTGGATTGTTTTTCCTTTTAAATGCTCATCTGCAAGACTAAACAATTAAAACATTTACACAATAAATAAATAAAAAAATCATAGCTGAACATGTGTGTACTCAAAAATACAAATGTTTCTGTAAATAGTTTTCATATATAGAACACCTAAATATGTGTTTTAAATGCAGATGTTTAGGTGTAAACATGCTATGAACTCAATGATGAAATGAAACAGTTACTGTAGAGTTATGGACGTTTTGTACTTCAGTTGTGTTGTGTCACTGACTTTAAGCAATCCATCATATTGAGAATGCATGAACCAACATTGGAGAAGAAAAGCTTCCCTTTAACAGGAAAAAACATCCAGCAGAAGCAGAATCAGGCTCAGTATAAGCAGCTATCACAAGAAGAAGCAGATGAAGTGATGTGATATTATTTTTGATGTTCATGAAGTAAAAGGAGAGGCAGAAAACTGGGTAAAATGTGAAGTTTTAACAGAGTCCACACCTCAGCAACCAATGGTTTCTCATTATCAGAGAGCCAAGACCTTCTGACTCACTCAGACGAGGAGTCAGTTTTTACCAGGCCAACCCCAACATGAACAGAAGATGTTCATCTTCCGTTCATCTTCCTCAACATGAACAGATGGGCCAGATCGTACAACTGGCTGATCTGTTCGTCCTGGAACTGTCCAAGAGTCTCTTCAGGCAGATCAGCCCCAAACGTTGCAGCGCCACGCTGCCTCCCTGCTGCCTCCCTGCTGACTCCAGAACCTGGGTCTGCAGGGAGTTCTTGCAGTTCTGCAAGGAACATTGAGCTCTGTGCTGAAAATGCAGAGTCCAGGCATAGGAAGCAAAACAAGTTTAATTAGATCTCCCTGTTGTGATAAGAACATCTTCTGCCACAATTATGCTCCAACCTTGTTGATGGTTACAGAAATCTTGCCAACCTTCTCCAGCTTCCTAACGACATTTATCCAACTGCAGTTTATCCAAAGACTGTTCACAATGTTTTGACTCGGTGGGTCAAATATTAATGGATGTCTCAATTTACATATTTTTATTTATAAAAGAAAAAAGGAAAACCATGTAAACTTTCCCTTTCATGTCACAATTGTTACTTTGTGTTGGTCTATCACATAATATCCACATGAATTCATGTGAAACGTGACATCACGTTTGTGATTGTAATGTGACAGAATGTAAAATAACTCAGTGGTTATGAATACTTTTGTATACACATTACCTGGTCACTATTACTGCTGACTTAACATTCTGTTACCATTTTTTGTAAAAAATATTTTATCCTCTACATGTTTTAAAAAAAAAAATCTTTTTAAAACAACATGTAGAGGATGGAGAGTTTAGTATGGGATCTCAAAGGGGAATTGACAGATATAATGGCCATAAATATGCAGATAATGTCAAGGAGAAGTCAGATTTTGTTCAGTTTTTCCTCATAAAAGGACGTAGCAAACAAAGAAAACTTTTAAATTCAATATGAATCTGGAAGTAAGTTTAGAATTCGTCCCACTCTGTTTTCAGAAACATGAAGATGTGTTGCAGAGCAGGACTGCATGCTGGGACACTTCACACATCTGATGCACATTTCACCCTAACCATCCAGATAATGTACCACGATGCACAGATGGTTTTATCTATCTAAATGGCACATGAAAAGTACAGGGAACAGCACTATTCCTATTTGCAAACAAGCCTGAAATGTACAATTTTAGTTTAACAGCAATCTGCTATTTTTCTCTTGCTACTGAAAATTTTGGAAGAATCACAGAAATTAATAGTTCTTACTACTATAGGCACCAGGCCACTCCCACCGCCTCTTGTTAACCATCAGAAAAACCCAGAATCTCTTAAAAAGTAC
This sequence comes from Gambusia affinis, assembly GCF_019740435.1. NCBI lineage: Eukaryota > Metazoa > Chordata > Actinopteri > Cyprinodontiformes > Poeciliidae > Gambusia > Gambusia affinis. The sequence goes on from NC_057881.1 coordinate 24,986,208, forward strand.
TCAGCTGATTTGAGAGGCTGCAGTGAAAGCTCTGATGTTTGCTGATGTTTCTCTCCACTGCTGGCTCAAGATGAGTGCTGCATTGAAGATCTAATGGAATCTGCTGTCTTAGGGTAGAAAACTATGTAGGCATGTGATGAATTATGACGGGAACTTTTTCTAATTGTATTTGAATCCAACTGTAGTCCTGTTGGATTGAACTGTTTTGGAAAAAGTGCACTAAATGGAAATGTTGGGATCATGCTTGATGCCAGTTGGACCTGTAGAACTAAAACTCTCCTTCAGGTGACCTTTACTGCAGCAAGCTGAGATGTAACTGTTAATAAAGAAATGTCCTGATGGAGACTGAACAGAAACCTAAATCTGGTAATGACTTTATATCTTTTGGGGAGCTTTTTGTAATAAATACGTGTAGAACTCTTAAAAGTGCCAGGTTTCAAGAAATGATTGAAGTAGGCCCTCTTGGTGAAACTGCTGAAGTGGCACATTTAGTCGTCTTTTTACCACCAACCTCAACATATCAGAAGGAGAAAAGTTGACAAAAGAAACCAATGAATGAGATCTTAATGCACCGGTGGAGGAGCATGAGGGACCTTTTTATTTTGACAGTAAATGGGCTCAGCAAAGAAACAGAACCATTACACAACACTTGAGCACCATTAAGAGCCTCTCTTTGGGCCCAGAGTCCAGTCTGCATGTCAGAATTATTACACTAACACCATGAGTTAGTCAGATCGAGCATCTCCTGTTCATCCATTCTCTGTGCTCCTCTTCTTCACCGGCTGTCCTCATGAATGTCGAACTGTTTGTTGGGTTTGGTGGACTCCAGCATGAGTTCGTACAGCTGGCCGATCTGTTCTTCCTGGAACTGACCGAGAGTCTCTTCGGGCAGGTCAGCCCCAAACGTCACGGCGCCACGCTGCCTCCCTGCTGACTCCAGAACCTGGGCCTGCAGGGTGTTCTTGTAGTTCTGCAAGGAAGCACACAAAGATTACTTTTTACAACGCAAAGATTAGCTGAACACCTGCTCTTCTGCCTCATCGGCTCTGCAAGTCATTAAACACTGCATACGTCAGCCACCAAGAGTACAGGCGTTCTTAAAGAAAAAGCCTGAAAATGTTCTCCTGTCGGATATAAAATGTGTCCTAGCAGTATTTGTTTCTGTAAGGTTTAGAAATTCACCTCAGGGGGACAAAATAAGTCCAGGTCTAAAGAGCTCAAAGAAATCTACTGCCTCCTTAAAGATTTTCTCTTTGGCTTTTTTGTCACACTGAAATGTTTCAGATCATAAACGAATTTAATTATCTGACAAAGATAACCAGAGGAAACAGAAAAATGTAGTTTTCAACAATGATTTGATCTCATTAGAGAAAAAAAAAAGCTTTCGTAACCAACCAGGACTTTAGTGAAAAAAGTAACAGGTTCCCAAACCTAAAAACTGGTTGTGCCATCAAATATGTGCTATGCCTGACTATATGTGTCTTTTATTTCTGTGCAAGAATTTTGGCCCACTCCTCTCCTTAGAATTGTTTCTTTCAGAAACTTTGGAGGGTTTTGTAGCTATTACAACTTGTTAGAAACTCTTTATGAGTCTTGCAACTGGTTATACAGATAATTTTTTCTTGTTTTTTCATATTTATTTTTATGAGAACCCATTTTAATGAGAGTTTTAATTGTTTAAGAAGCATCCTTTTGAAGGAAACACCAGCAGGTTGGATTAAGACACTGACCTGCAACATTCACTCCTGGACCAAAATAGAGCAATAATTGACAGTCACTTGCATTGTGTTGCTGACTAAGCAGCAGTCCCTCATACTGGGCATGTATTTAGCAGAAAGGAAACCTCCCCATCAACAAGAAGAAATCTCTGGCAGAAACAGAACCAGGTTCTGTGTGAGTGGCCATCGACTTTGACCAGCTGGGGTTTTGAGAAGACAGACAAACAGACACACACAGAAGTGATCTAGGAGTACTTTCTAATCTATGTTGAAAAGTTAACAGCAGAAGTAGCTTCATCATAGGATATTAGCTCTGTGTCCATTCTAAAGTCTACAGGATGACTAGAAACACACAGGTATCATTTCTTAAAAAAACTCAAAACACACACACTCAACAAATAGTCACAGGTAGTAAATAACTTAGGAAAGGACATGCTGTAAATAAAGCTTTAGGTTAGGTTCCCTGTAGAATACCCATAGTCATACTAACTGTTCTTGTAGGATAAACAACCTTTCTAGTCACTTGATTACATACATGATGAGTCGAAGCTGAAAAGTGCCGCATATGACTCATCCAACGAGCAACGGTGGCCCACTCCTATGTGTTCCTTTTCCTGTTTTGAAAAGCCATCCATCATCCAGGTCTATGCCTGCCGTTTGCCCATTCACAAAGCATCTTGGGTTTGGAGTGCTCTCACTGTGAGCAATAACAAGCCATTTATCTGAAAGGCTTCTTCCTGCACATAATGTAATTATATTGAATACTTGCCAAAGGGGAGAGTGGGAGGGTCACAGCCTAAAGGAATACTCCAAGATTTTACCAAGACTTTTTAAAGTCACACTGCTTGAGTGCTGACGTAAACTCTCTGTCATGCCAGTTTTGGTCTGTTTGGTGTGCACTGTTTGATGAAAACCTGACAATCATCAAATAAGCCACATAGCTCAGGCCAGGCACACCAATCAGGTTTTACCACCAAGATACGATTTTTCTCTATAGTTGCTGACGGATGAAAAAGGTCCAGTCAGTGGAACTGCTGCTAAACAAGGTGGATATTTGTTAGTCATCTATTGTTAAAAACCTAAGTGCACTAGGATTAGAATATATATAGCATGCCAACATTAATGTGTCTTAACTGAGCAATTACAAGAAATGTTAAAGCACACATTGCTGCTCTCGGGGCTCCAGAGTGCAAACAATTTGGCCACAGATGCAACCAGATATATAAATAGTGAATATGGAGAAAATCTCAGGGCGCATTGCTTCACCAAGCCAATGGGGATTAATAAACAAAAACTGATTGTATGTCTCCCCGAGACACACATCAGTCCCTCCAGCCACATGTCCATGTAGGTGTCTACATGTGGGCACATCTGGACCCTACAGTGAGAGGGGAGCAGGCTAGGCTAGTCAGGTAAACAGAGCGGCAGCAAGAGTCAAGCTCTGAACCATCCAATGTTTGACACGAAGACGTCAACCAACAAAGCTAATAACAGAGAAGAGAACTTCAAATGACTGAACATTGTACAAATCAGCATGTTGCATCTGTAATTAGGCGTCAGTGTTTAGTTCATAAAGAACAACTTAGTATTTTCAAGAAAAAAAAGGTAAAATTGCTATTCATCTGATTTTAATTAACCTTACTTTAAGACCTGTTGAAGACTAGATGATTATTTAACACACTGCACCTCCCAGTTTAGAATATTTCTATCCTGTATAAAGCAAAGTGTTTTCCTGCATGTACTAATGGCCAACTATTCACTGTGTATTCCAACACAAATCCATCAGTGGCTAACATTGTCCTTTCTCCAGTCTTTCTCATATTTTTGTGTTTATTTCTTTCAGGAGAACCAGTTTGGACCCACTGGAGGTGATTTATCCGTCGCACTCCCATGGGTACCTCTGAAATAAATGGATTAACCACTGAACACTCAAGCCATGTAATCCTATTTTGGGTCTCGCTCTTCATCTGTTTCTACTCCTCTGTGCCTCACTGAGGAAGTGGAAGATAAAGTGGAAATGTTTCCTTATAGTTCTTTTGTTTCATTTTTCATAGGAGAAGAAAATGGAGTTTTGCAGGTTGCAGCCTGTTCTGGTTACCAGGGTTGACACTGATTGGCTGAACCACCGAGAGCAGTTTTCTAGCTTAGATTGTTTCCACTTAATGCATATTGAGGTATATTTGGTGTTTGAACTATTAGAATAGGCAGTTACGTGTATTTAGATGGGGTATCAAGTATTGGTAGATTTCAGCTATGTGTGGGTGGACGTGACCCTAACATCTTATCCCCTGGATAGATGGACTACTGGATGAGGCAGATAGGTGGGTTGCCATGTTGGAACCTACTGCTTTGTATAATAATGTGTATAAAAAACAAACTAACTCTTTTGCTGTTGAGTCGAGTGTGTTCTCCTCTGTTTTACATTATACTTTGTGACAAAAAGATAACTAATATTGTATTACAGAGTCATAACAGTTTGGTGAACTGACTTTTCTTTCTCCAATAGTTCCATGTTTTTATTTACAGCTTGTTAGGATATTATGCTGCAAATGTCAGACATTCACGGTGGATATTAATAATATACCTGACCAACTGGAAAGGGAATGACATCATGGAGAGTGATGGGATGTGATGTAATGATAAGGAAAGTGTCACTATGGGTTGACCATATTTCATATCATCATCTGGATTCTCAACAGAAGTATAGTAATTATTATTGGGGCCTGCCACAGCAGAGCATAGGAGAGCATTGAAATGCCTTTGTTACCTTTCTGCACAATTCTTGCTAAGTATATGTTAGCAATATTATTATTGTTTTATAAATAATAATATTATCTTATTAATTTGGTGTTAAGAGATTAGTGTTTTTTTCTGGTAATGAATTATCACAGTATAAATCAGATTTTTACATTTTTGTTGAATGTCTGTTTTATAATATATTCACCCAGAATGACAAAAAACCCCCCAAAGAACATTTTCACTTTTCTAAAAAATTCACCAACTGCAGAATTCTTGTTAAGTAGTAAGTAATGAAAGATAAATAGTATTCCAAAAGAGCAGGGGAAATCTTGCTTTTTCAACAATAATACTTGTTGTTAATGTGTTGCTAAGAGATGAGAGTTTTTTATCTAGTAACAAACTGTCACGAAGTGTAAATCAGATTTTTACTTTTGCATTGAATGTTTGTTTTGTGATATACCGTATTTACCACCAATGACACAAAAAACAAAAAACATTTTCACCATCATTTGAACAATAACAATACCTGTTGTTAATCTTTTGCTAAGAGATTAATGCATTTTCTGGTAACCAAGTGCCATAAAGTAAACATCTGATTTTTACTTTTGCAAAATTTACCAACTGTAAATTTCTTTACAGTTCTAAGCAGATAAGCAGTATTTCAAAAGAGCTCATATTTTATAAATAATAATATTGCTTCTTATTGATTTGGTATTAAGAAATTACTGTTTTTTTCTGGTAATGAATTGTCACAGTGTAAATCAGATTTTTACATTTGCATTGAATGTCTGTTTTATAATTCACCAAGAATGACAAAAAAAAAATTTCACTTTTCTGAAAAATTCACCAACTGCAAAATTTTAAGGAGTATAAGTAGTACTTCAAAAGAGGAGAGAAAATCTTGTTTTTTGAACAATCTGTTGCTAAGAGATGTTTTCTGTTAACCAAGTGCCATTAAATAAACATCTGATTTTTAGTTTTGCTAAAGTAAAAATCAGAAGGTAGTGCATTAACATTAGCACAAACATTAGCAGTAGCCTTTTCCCTAAAATAATAATTTGAGCTATTTTGTTTATTTATTGTGACTGCCCACATGCTATTGAGTATATTGTAGCTAACTTTAACATTATGCAGATTTTTAGCATCAGAACGCTGGGTTCCAACCGACAGGAACACTTTGCCAGGCCCGTTTAAATTTCTTCAGAAATTTTCTAGTTTTACTTGTACTATGCAGCTGTAGTTTAAACCGATCTGTTATTAAAAATGGGAAGTTTGTGCCTGGTGCCAATGATAATACCAGCAGCTGCTCTCAGCTACAGGCTGGCTGCTGATAGTTTCACTCATATTCTGGCATTGTGCTGCCATGCCAACAAACACACCTGCTTGGTTAACACGCAGGCCAGTGGCTGATATTTAAAATGCGGTAAATATTGGCATAATTTATCATGAGGATAATATGTTCAAATTAACCTTATTTACAAACACAAGCTTAACAGCACTGGTCTCCTTACAAGAGAAGCCCCAAAGGAAGAATAGAACAAGAACATAAAATCTTCAAAACCCACAAAAAAAATCTATGAAAACAGAACAGCAAATATGAAGTAAACATAAATAAAATGAAATAAAAATAAATTATTTAAATACCAAAATAATAAATGCAATTAAAAGAGAGAAAGAAATCAGGGATTAAATTGTACTTTTACATGTAGTGGAGATCTGTAAAGCAGGTTATGTTTTATGATTTTATTTTAAATCGTTATGCACAGTGGTGGAGGACATACATTCAGACCCAAGTTTCTTCTGGTCATTTTGCTTTTTATTCAACTTAAAGCTATTGTAAATGATTATTTTAAAAATCATGTCACTGAGTATAATTTGATAAAAAAAATAGCTACTTAATTACAAAAAAAAAACATATGAAAGAGAAAATACTAAGAAAAAAACAATTCAGTTCCTGTTTTCGATAATAAAACGTTTTAATCTCAAGTTTGAAGAACTACAAAAAAAAAAAAGTGCCAAAACAGATGAAGGAAAAAAAAACATTTCACATTAATAATAATAAAAAAAGCTAATTTAAATTGGTGGCCATCATAAACACTGATTTTTATGTTGCACCACACTTTCAGTCTCAAATTGGAAATATGAAAATACCTGTTATAAAATAGATATTCCTAATTTATCTTTTCTACATCATTACTGTTGTTGATCAGTAACATGTAAAGTCAGCCAAAATACTTGACAGAACAGAGAGAGGCTGCTCCCCGCCTCGCCTTCATCATCTGCCCCTCTGCTCGTCGGAGACGCTAGACCACAATCCTCGGTTCTGAAGGTACGTTTAGCTATGCAGAAGCTGGATTTTGATCAAACTCAATCCAATTTGAAATACAGCCAAAGCAGTGAGCAAATATGAGGAGAAGCTCGTCATCCACTGCCTGGAACCAGATCAAATGGACTCTGGGTTTGAAATCAATGCAAATAGTGTGGCGGGCGTGATGAAAGTGAACGCCTCTTCCCCAATGACTGTGACCTCTCAGGATTCCAGCTGCAATCATCATCTGCTTGATTAGATAAATTACCTGCAGATGGGTAATTTAGTCATTCCCAGTTGTCTGTGATTATCATGGAGAACAATAGCTGTCCCCAACAACATGGATGTGAGAGGAAGACCTAGAATATTCTCTGTTTAGTGTTTGTTTTGGGCAAGACTTTAATGATCGAGCTTAAACACTGAGGAAGGTATATAACAATTAATTAAAGCAACCAATTCCTAAAAACAACAAGCACTTCTCCACAAAATGGACATTCTCTCAGTCGCTTCATTGCAGGCAGTTAGTTAGCTCATTGTAAGAAGTCAGTAATTCCTAGTTCAACTTTAAAATTTTATTAATCAAATAAAAGTGCAAATAAGGCTCTGTTTCTTCCAGACATTAAGAGACACTGACATGGGCTTAAACAGAGGCTCTCCCACTGCATTTCCAATTCACATTAACATCTTTAAAACTCTCAGCCTGACTGTGTTTTCTTACAATATTTATCAGAGCTGTTATTATTAAGGAACTTTTCCATTTAGGTCTGATTGTTCATAGAAGGTTTCATGGGGTTGTGCTGCCATCATGTGGTCACAGACTAATAAAGCATGGCATCAGCTCTCTAAGACAACAGGGCTGACCTGATGATGAAACATAACGAATGTTGGAGGGGGCAGAAGTTACACCAACACACACACCCTGACTGTACTCCAGCAGGGACCAGTGACAAGGTGGCACCGTGAAGTCGTTTCCCCAGTGATCAACAACAGAAGGTGATCTAGTTTTACAGTGGGTACAGGAAGTATTCAAACCCCTTCACATTTTTCACCCTTTGTTTCATTGCAGTCATCTGCTAAAATTTAAAAAGTTCATATTATTTCTCATGAATGTACACTCTGCATCCCATCTTGGTAGAAAAAAACAGAAATGTAGAAATACTGAATACTTTCTGTTCACACTGTACATCACAATATATGAAATTGACTTAAAGGCAAAAATAAAACAACATATGGTTGGATGATGTGTTTAAGTGACTCTTTGATGACCTGTTTCTCCAGGATTTCTTGATTGTTTTTGTGATTTATTACTATGAAAATCATTGACTTGACAACAATGACAGTATATCCACCACTTATGTAGTTTGTCCCAAAATTTCTATTAATGGACTGATCACTTCAAGTTCATCCATCCATCCATCCATCCATCCATCTTCTTGGGTATATATATATTGATATAGATACAGTATATATAGATATAGATATTTTATATTTATAAAGATGTGTATTTATTGATTTATAAATATATCTACAAATTCATATAAATCTATATATATATTAATTTAGATATTAGATATATATATATATATATATATATATATATATATATATATATATATATATATCCAAAAATATATATATATATATATATCTATATATATACTCCCTGAGCAAAATCCGGTAACCATCACTGTGGCAGATGTCCAAGAAAGAGTCTCAGGTATGAAAAGCTGGACAGCACCAGGGCCAGACATGATCCATGCCTACTGGCTAAAGAAACTGACTGCCCTACATGAGCGACTGGCAGACCAAATGAACCAGCTGCTACAGAACGGGACCCACCCTGAATGGTTAACTGAAGGGCGCACAATCCTGATCCAGAAGGATCCAACAAAGGGCCCGGTCCCATCTAACTACCGACCAAAAACCTGTCTCTCCACAACCTGGAAGCTCATGTCAGGCATCATAGCGGCTAAGATAAGCAAACACATGGATCAATACATGAGCACGACACAGAAGGGCATCGGGGTAAATAGCAGAGGAGCCAAACACCAACTCCTTGTAGACCACACAGTTGCCAGAGACTGCAAAACCCGACACACCAACCTGTGCACGGCTTGGATTGATTACAAGAAAGCCTATGACTCAATGCCACACACTTGGATCATCGAATGCTTAGAGATGTACAACATCAACAGGACCTTGAGAGCCTTCATTGCAAACTCAATGGGGCTGTGGAAGACCACCCTTGAAGCCAACTGCAAGCCACTTGCACAAGTATCCATCAAATGTGGCATATACCAAGGACAGATGCGCCGTCCCCGCTACTGTTCTGCATAGGCCTGAACCCCCTCAGCCAAATCATCAACAAGACTGGCTACGGATACCGACTCAAGAATGGAGCCAACATCAGCCACCTCCTCTACATGGATGACATCAAGCTGTACGCCAAGAGCGAGCGAGACATAGACTCACTGATCCACACCACCAGGATATACAGCACGGACATTGGGATGTCATTCGGACTAGAGAAGTGTAGTCGGATGGTTACAAAGAGAGGGAAGGTCATCCGCACAGAAGGGATCTCACTCCCAGAAGGAACAATAGCAGACATAGAGGAAGGTTACAAATACCTGGGAATATCACAAGCAAATGGCAACCTTGATGAGATCACAAGAAAAAGAGCCACAACCAAATACCTCCAACGAATAAGACAAGTCCTGAGAAGCCAGCTCAATGGCAAGAACAAGATCCGTGCAATAAACAGCTATGCCCTACCAGTTATCAGATACCCTGCAGGAATAATTAGCTGGCCAAAGGAGGAGATACAGGCCACAGATGTTAAGACCCGGAAACTACTAACAATGCATGGAGGGTTCCACCCCAAATCCAGCACCCTGAGACTCTACACGAACCGCAAAGAAGGAGGCAGAGGACTAGTGAGTGTGAGAACCACTATCCAAGACGAGACATCCAAGATCCATAGATACATCAGGGACAAAGCCTCAACAGACAATGTGCTCAGTGAATGTCTCAAACAATGGGGAACAGAAGCTGAGGTGCCGGAGGAACCATCATGGGAGGACAAGCCCCTGCATGGGATGTACCACCGGCAAATAACCGAAGTGGCTGACATCAGAAAGTCCTACCAATGGCTGGAAAAAGCTGGACTGAAGGACAGCACAGAGGCCCTCATCATGGCCGCCCAGGAACAGGCCCTAAACACCAGAGCAATTGAGGCCCAGATCTACCACACCAGACAAGACCCAAGGTGTAGGTTGTGCAAGGAGGCCCCTGAGACAGTCCAACACATAACAGCAGGGTGCAAGGTACTGGCAGGGAAAGAATACATGGAACGACACAACCAAGTGGCAGGCATAGTGTACAGAAACATCTGTGCAGAATATGGACTGGAACCCCCAAGATCAAAGTGGGAAACACCCCCGAAGGTAGTGGAGAATGACCGAGCTAAGATCCTGTGGGACTTCCAGATCCAGACAGACAAAATGGTGAGGGCGAACCAACCAGACATAGTCGTGGTGGATAAACAACAGAGGAAAGCCGTTGTGGTGGATGTGGCAATACCAAGTGACTGCAACATCAGGAAAAAGGAGCATGAGAAACTAGAGAAATACCAGGGCCTAAGGGAGGAACTGGAGAGGGCCTGGAAGGTGAAGACCACAGTGGTGCCTGTGGTCATCGGGACCCTCGGGGCAGTCACCCCCAAACTGGAACAGTGGCTACAACAGATCCCAGGAACAACATCAGACATCTCAGTCCAGAAATGTGCAGTCCTAGGCACAGCCAAGATACTGCACAGAACCCTCAAGCTCCCAGGCCTCTGGTAGAGGACCCGAGCTAAGAGGAAGAAGAATCACCACCCGCGGTGGGTGAGAAGGGAAATTTATATATATATATAGAGGCGGGGTTCATCCTGGACAGGTCACCAGTCTGTCGCAGGGCAAAACAGAAAACATACAGGACACACAACCACTCACACACACCTAGGGAGAATTTAGAGACCAATTAACCTGACAGTCACGTTTTTGGACTGTGGGAGGAAACCAGAGAACCCACTATTCACAGGTAGAACATGCAAACTCCATGCAGAAAGACCCCGGGCCGGGAATCGAACCCAGGACCTTCTTGCTGGAAGGCAACAGCTCTACCAAATGCACCACTGTGCAGCCCCTGATAGATAGATATATATGAATATCTGAAGGAACCATATGAATTTATAATATCTAAATTCATATTATATTTATAAAGCTATAGATATGTATATCTATCTATATATATCTATATAAATATAATATATAAATTTATCTATATATAGATATAGATATTTTATATCTATATCTATAAATTCATACATATATATATATATTTATATATTGCCCAGAAAGATAACTAGTTTTCAATTTGTTTTCCAATTTGTATAAGTTTAGACTTCTAAAAGTCTCTTTTTCTTCCATGTTTTTTGCATTTTCTTTTTCCAAATCTCCCATTAATTATTAAAAGTGGTTTTCTTATTTTCTGTTTAGAATTAGAAATAAAACTCTTCCAATGGATGAACATGAGTACTGATGTTGTTGAACGTGGGGGAAGCCGGAGCACCCGGAGTGAACCCACATCTACACAGGGAGACGTTTCCCACCGTCTCCCTGGCTTTTTAATATTGAAATGTCCAATTAACAACAACTGTAGCTCTTTTTCCAAATCCCACCAATCACCCAACCCACACCTGGCCCCTCCAGTCTTTTAAATCTGATAATCTGGAGACATAAAGTGCTGTCTACGCTGGATGGCCTTTACTTCTGTCTTTAAACTGGCGCAGACAGGATGGAGTCAAAGCCTTTTTGAATCGCCTCCACAGTGAAATCTTTGTCTTGGGGCTCTCTTCTTCTTCAGAGACTTTGTTCTGTTCATCTGACTCTTCAGCTGGTTGAGTCTCTGATTGCTGAGGTCTCTGGATTCGATCTTCATTTACAGTAACCTTTGTCTGTGGAGGCGATGTTCTCAGTTTTTCTGTAAGACCTACAGGATCCTTACCTGTTACATCTTTTGAAACTATGACTGGTTTTATCTCTATTTGCTGTAAAGCTGTCTGTGGGATCTCTGGTGCTGTTTCTACATCAGGTTTTGGTGTCTCCGTGTTTTGGACCAAGTTTTGATCAGTCACTATTGGCTTTGAATTGTTTTCTATTTCAGCTTTCACTGCTGTCTTTCTCTTTTTCTTACATTTTGATTTGGTCAATGGTCTTTTCTCAACCTGCTGATCCCCAATTGGTTGTTTTTCAGGGACCATTTCATCTTCAGTCGCCTGCTGCAGTTTATCAATCACTGTTTTATTTTTATGAACCTCAATAATGATGGTGGCTCTCTGATCCTTGACTATTTCCAGCATTGAAACTTCTTCTTGTTCCTTGTTTTTTACAGAAACTTTCTCTTTGTTGACTGTTTCCAATTCACAGGCAGCTTTCATCGCTGCCTTTCTCTGGTTCTTGCATTTAGATTTTTTGGTTGCTTTTCTCTCGTCTCGTTGGTCCTCACCCTGCTGGGTTGTGCAAATCGTTTCTTCTTCTGTCGCCTGATGAAGTTTACCGATGATCGTTTCATTTGAGTATATCTCATTTTTAGCTCTCTGATCACCAACTGGTTCTGGTACTGGAATGCCTTGATGTTCTCTGTTCGCCTCTGAAACCGTTTCATTACTCAGAGTCTCCAATTCAGAGGCAGCTTTCTTTGCTGACTCTCTCCTCTTCTTACCTGCTGATCTCTTCAATAACTTGGTCTGCCCATCCTGATGCCCATCCCGTTGTGTTTCAGACGATTGTTCTTGGAGCAGTAAAGGGAGCTCAGTTTGTGTCGAGATTGTTTGATAAACTGGTTTTAACAGGCAACTGGATTCCAACACATCTACCTCAGTTTGAGTTGAAACCGTTCCACAGACTGGTTTCCAGTGACTTCTGGTTTCCAGCTCATCCATCTCTGTTTGAGTTGAAACGGTTTGAAGGACTGGTTTCAACTGGGAGCTGGTTTCTGGTTCCTCCATCTCCGTTTGCGTTGAAATCGTTTTAAAGACTGGTTTTAACTGGGAGCTGGTTTCTGGTTCCTCCATCTCTGTTTGAGTTGAAGCCGATTGATAACTGACTGGTTTCTGTTTTAGGTTTTCCTGTGAATCAGTCTGAGTTTGTACAGAAACTGTTGGTTTCCTGCTTTGTTGTCTCTCTGAGAGGACTTTCGTCAGCAGATCTTTCTGCTGTTTTAGTTTCGCACTCAGTTTTTTATTTGTATCAAACATTTCATCAAGCTGATTCATTAAATATTTCCTAAATTTGATGTATTCCAGTTCAGTCTCCATAAATTTAGCAGCACATGTACACTTTGGTTGAGTTGCTGTCAAGGAAGCTTTCTCATTACTTTTTTGTGCCACGATTGAAACATTTTCCGTTTCAATATTCTCAGCAATAAAAGTTATATCTACATGAGGTTCTGACTTGGGCAGCGTTTTCCAAAACATCTTATTTTCCCTGCTGGGCGAAGCTGCCTGAAGACTTTTGTTTTCCAGCAGAGGTCCATTATTAATGTCAGTGTTCTCAGTAAAAAATGATAGATCTATGGTGGCATCAGGCTCGGGAAAAGATTTCCACAACAGCGGCATCTTCTCGATGCACTTAGCCTTTGATTGTTTTTCCCCTTTCGGATCAAGCTTCCTCTGTGATTTGGAGATGTCGTCCTTTTCGGTCACCAGTTGTTTTACAGAAATCACAGGTTCCTCTGTGCAAATATCCCTCTTTAAAGAATCGTCCTGATCTCCTTCTTCAGGCAGAGAAGTCTCCAGCTTTTCAACATTTTCAGTGTCAGACTTAAGGGGCTGTTCCTTCTCTGTTGTCTCCTGAGGTACGGAGATCAATTCTTGTTTGGTATCCAGTGAAGTTTCTTCCGTTCCAGTAATCTCAGAGGAAATCCTTTGATCAACAGGGGCGTGTGTCTCCAACCAGGCACTGAATGGTATTTTCTTCTTCTTATTGCGCCTGGTCCTTGGTGGATGTTCCTCAGACATGGAGGGCTGTTCCTTCTTTACTATTTCTATTTTCTCCTGCCCTCCAACAGTGGACTCTTCTCCGCTGACCAGGGATTCGTTCTGCTTCTCAATGTTTCCAGCAGAAATCTCTTGGTCAGCTGGGGCGTGTTCCTCTGTCCAGGTTTTAGTCGGTACCAGGTTCTCCTCAATGGGCTCACTGTCATGTGTCGGTCTGTCCCCTTTTTGATCGACTACCTCCAGAGGTTGGGCGATCGATCCATTTTCTATCACAGATGAAACCTCCTGCTGTTCAATATTTTCAGCAGAAGTTTTCATCTCTTGCTGCTCCAACCAGACAGCAAAAGGCACCTTCTTCCTCTTGCGTTTGGGTCGGTTGGGTAGCTGCAATTCTCTTTCAATGATGTCGAATTCAGTCTCCTTGACCTTAGGCTGGTTGGTCTCCATCATAAGCTTTGCTTCTTTAAGGTTCTAAGTTAAAATCAAATCTCTAGAATCTCAGTTAAGATTTCACTGTAAGTTTGATGTAAATCACCAAAGGAAATTTGCACCAAACAAAGTTGTAAATCTGTAAACTGCTAAAGATATTCTGTATGTATCAACAAGGCTTCTAAAGGCTGTGATGAAAGTTGATGATGTGAGAAGTTTATAAAATGGCTGGTGATGTCAGAATTCTGCCTTTGGAGTCACGTTGTGACGTCAGTGTGACGTCACAGTGTCGTTTGATATTCAGTCTGATGGATTTTTTTTTATTAACGGGACGGACTTCAGAAAGAGTCAGTGGGCTTTTAAACTGTCACTGGTTGCCATAGTTACCAGTGATGTGCGGTCAGGGGACGCAAGTGAGCCAGTACTGTGGAGTAATTATTTTTATTTAGCTTAACCAATTATGATTAATTTTTTCTTCAAAACTGCAGAGGTTTCATTTTCCCATTCAAATGCTCGGAAGCGAAGTGAGGCAGCAGCAGCTGAGCCTCACCTGGGATTAATCAACCTCTCGCTACCTGCCATTCTATGAGAGCAAGGTCCTCCTGTCTGTACGTCGCCAATAAAATGGTTAAAAAACATTTCATATCTGAACTGATTTTCCATAATTTAGCTTAAGTATATAATGTACAGTGTTTTTTTTGTCGCCAGCTGTCTGTGTAACGTGTTTCTTGTGCTGAGAAGCGATCAGAAACGGCAGAGAACAGATTCGAGGTTAGGCAGGCAGTTCTCTTGCCTCATGGCAGGGGGCGCTCATCATCCCAGGTATTGTGACTCCACAACTGCAGAGTAAGAGACAGTAACAGCGAGCTAGCCATGGAGCTAGCCATACAGTAAAGTGCAGCGATATGTTTATAGTTTTCTCCTCTTACCACAGCAATAGCTTATTAATAATCGCAAAATAAACATTAAGCCTAAAAACATACCACTGTAACAAACTGAATGTTGTGTAACCCCCATATATGCGCGTAATATTATTGTTAGTAGTATTTTATATTTTATTTGTATTGGATTTTGTTTTGTAATTTAATACACCAGCAAATCAAATTTTAATTTAGGGTTTTCTTTTCCTACCAGAAACCGAAAGTAGGTGGCTTGTGAGCTTACAAGTATTTCAGAAAACTTGTAAATATAAATATAGAATAATAATAAAAATAAACACGAGAAAACAAATTGGACTCGCATTTTTCTTTTTTAAAGAACTTCAATTGCTCAAATTCTGTTATCAATCACAAACAATAACTTAACTTCAAGTAAGACTGAGGCAGAACTGTAGATGTAAGCAGTACTGCCACCTGCAGATGTGAGTTACGTAAACAGTGTTTGTGACCATTTTTGTGGAAAATATGCAATAATCTCAAAATTATGCATTAGGATGACAAAATGCTGAACTCTGTTATTTTTGTGTGAATATCTGTATTCAGAGTCCCTTAAGGCTCTGGTTGTTTGTAGGGTTGTGTTGCTTGACATGACTGGAATATTGTGTGGACATTGGGAACAATTCACCTGGACCAGCAGACCGGGATGGGGGACCGCAGAGTGTGCTCCATCTACAGACGGGTCACACTCTTAAGCCTCCCTGGTAAGGTCTGTTCAGGGGTTCGGGGGGGAGAATCAAAGAGCTGATCCTCAGATTCAGGAAAGTGGCCTAAAGGTCTGGGGAAAGTGAAGTCTGGGCTTCACTGCTTAGGTTGAGTTATGGTTATGGTATCTAAAATTTAGCTCCCAAAGTCCTGACCAGCACCAGGAAATGGATCAGATCCCATCTGTCCAGTAGTCTCTGCACTGGTTATGACAGTAATGCAAGTATTAGTTTTTCCTCTTCATTAAAACAGAAACACTGCAACACTTGCCAGAGGTTGTAGAGGGGGAAACCAGCTCAGCCGTTAACGGGCTTTCTGCTATAAATATAGCAAGGAGGATCCAGAGACAGCTAGGAGAATATTAATACTGTTATCTGGACACTATATGCAGGTTCTATGTCTTACAGTTCTGGAACAAAACTCCCGAATACCTGAGATGTTCAGAAACTATTTGTCTGAAAGCAGCATTTCCATAAGGGGCTCGTTCTCAACTGTTTTATTGCTCTGCATGTGTTTTTACTGTTTTTCTCTTTAATTATTTATTAGCAGCTTGAATCATGATCATTTCCCTCTCTGCTCTGTGGAGCCGTTACTTACCTCCCACTCCGTCATGAAGCTCTTCACCTCCTCTGGAGCTGCGCTCTTGTGTCTCCTGAACTCTTCCTTCACGTACTGGTCTCCCAGGGCCCTCAGGTGGATGGGCAGGAAACGGTGCAGGACCAGGATCCTCTTATACAGGGAGCGGATGGTAGAGACGTGAGCAGACGCCGCCATTGAACCGAACCGAACCGAACCGACCCCAGTGTTTCTAAGCGCTTGAAGCTGTCATACCAACCACACACAGATGCCTTTACAAGGACACTCACCCAAGTTATTGTTTATCCCGGAAGTTCTTCTTCTTCTTTGTGTTTAATAGTTGACTAAAATACTCTGAGAACATACTGCCACCTACTGTACAGGAGGAGGAAAGTCGGGATCAAATCTAATCTATCAGATATATTAATCTTAATTTTCTTATATAAACCACTGTATGAAAACTGTAATATCTGTTATAAATACTGTATGACGCAGTATGTCAATGTTATTCATTCTGCAACTCTGACCTGTCAAACATCTGTCCTCCTTCATCAAGGAATCACAGCCAAACAGAACACCAGACCAGACCAGGTAGTGTCTGTAGAGAAAAAAATAACTGGGAGAAAACAAGTTATTAATAATCTATGCAAATCAGCTGCTCCAGCAGTACCAACCAGTATGTCCACAGATATGAAGTATAAAGCAAAAAACAGGAAAAACAGGATTATTATTTATGGACTTGTACAATCTGCTCATAGGCTTCTTAAATCTGACTGGGAAATGTTTTGCTGAAGCTGGACTGTGTGTCACCAGTAAAAGAGGAATAAAGCAGTGGGTGGATTAGAAATAAATCCTATAGTTTTTATTGTTTAAGAATAGCATGGAATAACATTATTTGTTAACTTCATACTTTAATTTTAATGAATGCTTCCTTCATGTACCATAACTCAAGACATTTTTTGTTGTGATGCTGAGCCAGTCAAAACACACACACTACTCTTAGTTAACTCCAAACACCCGTAAAGTTTCCCGGATGCAAATGTCTCAAGTCACTCCTGAACCAGAGTCACCTGGGCTAAGGAGAAAAGAATCTGGACTGCTGCTCAGTCTTCCAGATTAAAATAAATTCTGAATTTCATTTGGAAATCAACCTTCCTGTGTTTGGAGGTAGAGTGTAGAAGCACAGATTTCACATTGATTCATGTCCATTGAAGTCTCCACTGTTAGTGCTGGTTCTGGTCCACTGGGGCTTTCTGAAGTTCACAGTCAATGCAGCATCTACTAGGAAGCTCTAGAGCTCTTCAAGCTTCCCTCTGTCAACAAGCTGGATGGACCTGCTGATCTGATTTTCCACACTGTCAAAGGTACCAACAGCTGTTTCAGTGACCATGGAGTTCCTGTTTCTGATTGGCCAGCAGACTCCCCTGACCTTTAACCCTTAGAAAATCTCTAGGCTGTTGCCAAGAAGAAGATGAGAGACATCAGACCCACCAAGGCAGATGACCTGAAGGCAGCTGTCAGAGGAATCTGAGCTTCCAGAACCTCATCAGAACCACAAGCTGCTGTCCTCCATGCCACGCTGCATCGATGCAGTAATACCAGAGGAGACCTGCCTAGTATTGAGTCTGTAGAGATGTACAAAGTTTTCAGAATTCTGACATTTTTGCTTAAAACATGTTTTTAATTTTTCTAATATAATTTTCCAATTTGCTGAGTCGCTGAATTTGTGGTTTCTTTACCTGTAAGATGTAATTATTAAAACTGCAACAAAAAAACTTGAAATATTTTACTCTATATGTAATTAATATCTATTAAATAACTGTTTCACTTTCTGACATCACTAGCAAGAAATATTGAACTTTCATGCAATGTTATAATTATTTTTAGATGTACTCGTAGATAAGCAGCTGCTTCTCTAACCAACAACACCATAAAAAATGAGTGTGACTAAACAATGTGAATGAGGGAGCTGGAAATATTCCAGCTGAATTCCTATCTGCCACTCCAGTCGGTGCTGCACTGCCATCTGCTGTTCACATGTCAGTACAGCAGTCTGTCAGTGCATAATAAAAGGCAGGATTAAAGAGAACATATCACTCAGACAAGTTAAACACGCAGTCATACATGTTGCATGACACATATTTATTGTTTTTGGTTGACATAAATGTTTTTTCATTGAGTATTTTTATACACAGAATGTATAGCAATAAACACATTTGTATGATTCTGAATGTTCATTATGTATTGGATGTGCCCTTGATATCTGAACTTTTAGTAAGTTATTTCACGATAATGTCAGCTTGAAAGAGAGAGAAAGGTAAGTAAGGAAAGTGATCATTTCTTGTGAGCCTGCTAACACTCTTCCCTGATATGAAGCCAAGTCTCACATTTAAGATTTATTTGATGAATGAGTGTTTATGCCACAGCAGCAGCTCAACCTTCTTCGTTCAGATCTCTGATGCAGCATAACCTGCTCAAGAGGGCTGACAAACTTCCAAACTCCCTCCTCTCTCTCTCTTTTTGTTCCCTCTGATTACATAAATGCAGTTACACAAGGTCAATGCTCCGCCTTTTTAACAAAAGTAGGTTCAGCACCTGCTGCTGCTCAGCCACTCTGAACACTGTCAGCTCATCACTGTTCGAACTAGATTTCATCCGTTCATTTATTTATTCATGTATTTATTTGTCTTCAGATGTAGTTATTATTGTTTTTTAGTTTGATTTATAGTCAGATAATTGAAAACTTAATATTTTAGGTGGCTCTTTTTCGCAGGTCTTTATTTATTTAATTTTTTTAAGTATTTTTGAAGAATGAGGCCTAAAGGTGTGACGTTCACCACTGGATTGATTTTTGGATATTTGTCTCTTCGCTTGCTGCTGACCTCCATGTTTTCAATAGAAACAGAAAATCGACTTCATTCTTACAATATACACACAGGTACGTTCTTATTAGGTAACTTTAGGTGATAAAATGTGTGCTTAAAGTGACAAGACTAATTATCAGAATGTATGCATTGGCTTTAATGGTTTGTGTTTTTACTGTGAAAGTAGAAACAAATAGTCTTTTAGGGATTTCATATGGTTGTCATATGGTTTATTCTTGGGACTTTGATTAGGGAACATTTAGATGGTAGAGTATATATTTATTCAAACAAACCAATGTAAATGTTCTCTCTAGTAGAGGTGCATTTCAACAATAAGGTTTTAAATCCATATCAGGATGTCCATATCAGTTCTTTGCTAGCAACATTCTCTATGTTACGTTAATCCACCCTCAGTGAGCTTCTCATGCAGAAATATTGAGAGGAGAGAATTATAATGTTTTGAATGTAATTTCTTCAAATGTATTTAATTTCATGTTTTTAATTTTTCTTCTTTGCAAATCCCTTAAAAATGTTCCAATCCATGTTACATTGGATAATTCAGTGTGGAGAACATAATGTAGAAGAGCTGAGCACTTCTATATGCAAATATATCATATTTCTTCAAAAATAATCCCAATAAAATGATAAAAACATCAAACGTGATCAAATAATGTATTAACGATTGATTATAAAATATCTCATTTTAATCTTTTAATCTCACATTGCACCTCTTACAGTTCTTGTTGACTTTCTACTTGTGCTTCCTGGTCCTGAACAAATTTGTCATTTTGTCATGCGAATCCTTAGGCATTTCTCACGAACTTGCTTCAGCAAGTGTGAACTAGATGAACATATTATTTATAAAACAGGTTACTGTTAAGTAATACACATTAAAAAAGTCTAAATCTACCTGTTCCTGGTCCCTGTGGCTGTTTGATGAGGGAAAACATATGAGCTTGTTCCCTCACACTGTGGTGAGCTGACATGTCGCAATTTTCAGTACAAATATAATTTTACCCAATGATACTGTGGTTAACACAGTGTCATTTTTGCATTCATCCAGTAACATGTATTCATATTAACATATTGAAAACAATATATTAATATGTTGTACAGTGTACAGGGATTCCTGAGGTTTTGCTGAAGCTCCTTCTGATTCATTTTCAGTATTCAGCCCTCTTAAGTTCACATCCAGCTTCACTTCTATTGACTCTGATGAATGTAAAATAAAGTTCAACTGTCCTAGTTTGATATTTTAGAGTTTTCCACTTTATCAACTTTTTGGTTCAGTCGCAGTTTGATGACAGGTTAAGAAGAATCAGACTGAGCTCATCATACAAAGAGGTACAAAAGATTCAGAAGAATTATGTATATACTGTACAATGAAGTGAAATAACAGTAATTTGACTCATGCTGGATATTTATTTTAGCTTATTGACTAGATGAGACTGAAACTGAGGAGGAAACATACATGCAGAGAGAAAACACTCCAGGATGTGTAATATTCAGTGTTGTCTCTGCTGTATTGTGTTGTTGGGGATTTATGTGGGTGTGTATGTGTAGGGGCTTTCCCTTTAAGAGGTGCAGCCTAGCTGCATGTCATGTGACTTGGGCCAGGAAGCCAAGCAGAGGTAGATTTCATGTCACCCATGTGTTTAGTCAATCCAGTTCAATCTGCATTCATCTTTGCCCGGACGAAGCATTGTGGTTTCACACTTCCCTGAAGTAAATAAACCTGTGGACAGAAGGTCAACTTTCCTCAGAGTCTTTGTGTCAGGGAAGAGTTTAGCTGTACTGTCTAGTTGCATTTCATATGGCGAAGGCAGTATAGTGAAACCACAGCTTCTCAACGTGCTAGACATCGCAGTTTAAGCTGGAAGACTCGAATACGCATCGACATACCCAGCCAGTGAATTATTATAACATTCACCTCTCTGAATCACAAGAAGAAAACAAGTAATTATGACAGAGGAAGCTGCAACGTGGGAGACACGATCTCAAGCTTCATGTTCTTCTGCACAGTCAAGAGCATCTACTACAGAGTCTGCTGCTGCTAAAGCAAGAGCAAAAGCAGAAGCAGCTAAAGCACGCCTCGCCTTTGCCGAAGAGGAGGCTAACTTAAAGCTACAAAAGGCTAAATTGGAAGCATCAATGGACATTCTGACCATAAAAAAGGAAACCGCTGCAGCTGTCGCTGAAGCTGAAGCACTTGAAGCAGCTGCCGATTTGAAAAAAAATCCATCCAATAATCAGCTTAACTGGGAAATATCTTCCTTAGAAGCCACCAAACGAACGAAAGAGTACGTTCTAATCCAACTGTTTATCAACAGTTGGATGTGGATAAACAGCTCACGCTCCCTTCGAAGCCACAGCCAGATGCTGATGTTTCACCTATGCATCTTATGCCAGACGTTAAGCCCATCATTCCAAAGAGAGATAATTCTAGAACCCAGTTATTTTGCCAGGCTCCACAGCAGCAGCTCACTCATGAGAAAAACACAGTTCGACACGAGGATGATCATTTTACTCCAATACGACCCTCCACGCCACAAGTGAACGTCGGTGATCATCCCCCACATTCGTCATTTTCAAATCCTAAATTTGACGATTTGAACGTGAATGACTTCGTTCGCTATCTGGCTCGACGGGAACTGGTGTCTACGGGTTTACTCAAGTTTAACGATAAACCTCAGAACTATAGGGCTTGGAAACGATCATTTCAGTCTGCCATCCGTGGTTTACATTTGACATCCAGTGAGGAGATGGATCTTCTGCTGAAGTGGCTAGGCAAAGATTCAGCTAAACATGTGGAGCAAATTAGAGCAATCCACATAAACCGCCCAGACGCAGGACTTACTATGATTTGGAACAGACTTGACCAAACATATGGTTCTGCAGAAATTATAGAAGATGCCCTCTTCAAACGAATTGAGACGTTTCCCAAAATAACGAACCAAGACTTTTCCAAGTTAATCAAGTTGAGTGATTTATTAAGTGAACTCTTGGCAGCTAAGGATGAAGGAGACTTACCTGGACTTACCTTCCTTGATACGGCAAGAGGCATCAATCCCATCCTGAGAAAGCTGCCTTTTAACCTACAGGAAAAATGGGCATCAGTAGGTTCATTGTACAAGCAAAGATATCAGTAGGTTCATTGTACAAGCAAAGATATCAGGTCCCATATCCACCATTTGGTTACTTCGTGGATTTCATCAGTCAAGAAGCAAGCGTTAGGAACGACCCAAGTTTCAATCTCAACACTCAAGAGGAGATTGCTCCAAAGGCTGAGCAGACAGCTTGGAAGTCGAACAGACACAGAGAAGTTTCTACGCACAAAACTGAAGTTAACTCAAACACAAACGGGCTTTTCTCAAAATCTGACGATTGCAACAAAATGTGTCCTCTGCATAAAAAGCCACATCCTCTGCGTAAAAGTCGAGCATTTAGGGAGAAGTCCATTGAAGATCGTAAGAACTTCTTGAAGGACAATCATATTTGTTTTAAAAGTTGCTCTTCCACACTGCATGTCGCAAAAAACTGCACAGC
Source organism: Gambusia affinis (assembly GCF_019740435.1). Taxonomy (NCBI): domain Eukaryota; kingdom Metazoa; phylum Chordata; class Actinopteri; order Cyprinodontiformes; family Poeciliidae; genus Gambusia; species Gambusia affinis. The sequence continues at coordinate 25,009,070 of NC_057881.1, forward strand.
TAAAATCTTGTGCATAGAATGCAACAGCGAAAGGCATCCCACAGTACTTCACCCTGGGTCAGCACCTTGGGGAGAAGAAGTAGATCCTCCATCCAGGCACGGCGGGGAGGGTGAAGCCCCTGTTCAATCACAAGTCAGTGCTCAGTGTACTCAAGTTTGTGGTGGAGATCTTGCTGAGAAATCATGTTCTAAAATAAGCCTCGTAAAGGTTTATCCATCTGGGTCTAGGGACAAGGCTTCAGATATTGGACGTCCAACACTTTTCCAACCATGTCCAAATGTGTTTCATGTTAAGGAAACATACAATGGATTTCCAGTCAACAAACGCATTCCAGGATGTTCAGAGGAGTTATCTGTTTGTGAAGCTGACCACCTAGGATGCTCGGTGTTTCAGAGAACCAAAGATGACAATCAAGTAGCACCTTCGATTCAGGACAGGTACTTCATGAAGATAATGCAGGAAGGACTTTGCAAAGACTCAAACAATAGTTGGATAGCGCCATTGCCTTTTAAACATCCACGCCCAGGGCTTCCCAATAATAGGTCTCATGCGCTGAAGCGTCTCACATCTCTCAGATGCAACCTTGAGAAGAGGCCTGAAATGAAAAAGCACTTTTTGAGCTTCATGGACAAAATGTTCAAGAATAACCATGCTGAGTTGGCTCCTCCACTCTGTGAAAACGAAGAAAGGTGGTACTTGCCCATATTCGGCGTTTACCACCCAAGAAAGCCAAAACAAATTCGGGTTGTCTTCGATTCGAGTTCCCAGTTCAATGGTATATCCCTCAATGATGTGCTGTTAACTGGACCTGACTTGAACAATACACTCCTCGGAGTTCTGATTCGCTTCAGAGAAGAAGCAATTGCTTTCACAGCAGACATCGAGCAGATGTTCTACTGCTTTCTAGTTAAAGACGAGGACAGAAACTTTTTACGTTTCCTTTGGTTTGAAGATAATGACCTCTCCAAAAACATTGTCGAGTATTGTTTGAGAGTCCATGTCTTTGGCAATAGACCGTCTCCTGCAGTGGCTATCAATGGTCTGCACCAGTCTGTTCAAGGTGGTGAGTTCCATGTCCACAGTAATGTTTAGCATTTCGTTATGAATGACTTCTATGTGGATGACGGGCTGAAGTCTCTACCCACAACTGAGTCTACCATCAGCTTGCGAACAAGGGATGTTCTCTCCAAGTCAAACCTGAGACTGCACAAGATCGCTGCTAACAGTAAGGAAGTCATGGAGGCTTTTCCACCATCTGATCGGGCAAGTGATTTGAAAGAGCTAGACCTTGATGTCGATCATCTTCCAATGCAATGTAGTCTTGGACTTTGCTGGAACCTCCAGACAGACTGTTTTCACTTCAGTGTCTCAAAGGAGATAAAGCCATACACTCGACGTGGTGTCTTATCTACAATCAACAGTCTGTACGACCCTCTTGGTTTCGCAGCACCAGTCACTATCCAAGGCAAGGCAATCTTAAGAGAGCTCACAACAGGTAGTGGAGATTGGGACGCCCCTCTACCAAAGGAAGGAGAGGAAGCCTGGATTGCATGGAGAGCTACTTTGAATGAACTTTCTCAACTTCCAATTCCCAGATTGTACGCCAAAATGTCACCTTCAGCCGCTGACAAGAAAGAGTTGTGTGTATTCTGTGATGCGTCAACTAAAGCTATTGCTGCAGTGGCGTATTTGAAAGTTACAGATGGTGAAGGTAACAAATAGATTGGGTTTGTCATGGGAAAAGCCAAACTAGCCCCACGTCCAGAGCCTACAATTCCCAGATTAGAGCTCTGTGCAGCGGTGCTGGCTGTTGAGCTAGCTGACCTAGTGTCTACAGAACTAAACTTTCAGCTCAACGATGTATCTTACTATACAGATAGTAAGGTCGTTTTGGGCTATGTCCACAACGAAATCAGGCGGTTCTATGTATTTGTCAGTAATCGTATACTGCGGATCAGAAGATCATCTAACCCAAATCAATGGCACTTTGTGCCCACAGATCAGAACCCAGCAGATCATGCAACCCGGTTTGTTGTTGCTGGTCGACTCATACATACCAACTGGTTGGCTGGGCCTAAGTTTCTCTACTCACCTGAGGTAGAGGTCTCCAAGAGAAGCTACGATCTGGTTGAGCCAGATACAGATCCCGATGTCCGACCTTTGGCCTCTACTTTGAGCACAACAACATCCCCTGATCATCTGGGTTCTCAACGATTTGCTAGATTTTCTTCCTGGAAGTCACTCACTTGTGCAGTGGCCCGTCTTGTGCACATAGCACATCTTTTTCATGTCAAGGCAGCACGAAGCAACTCCTGCAGAGGCTGGCATTATTGCAAGTCACATGTCAGTGTTGAGGAGAGAAATCAAGCTTCAGCCATCATTATCAAAGCAGTACAAGAGGAGACATATTCCCAGGAGATTAAGTGCATTCAGGAGCAGAAATGGATGCCACAAGGCAGCCCTTTAAAGAACTTGGATCCTTTCATTGCCATGGACGGTCTGCTAAAGGTTGGTGGTCGCCTTCAACATTCCAACCTTGGTCAAAGTGAGAAAACCCCAGTGATCATACCAGCAAAGCATCATATTGCGACTTTGATCATTCCACACCACCATGAGCAGGTACATCACCAGGGCCGTCTCTTTACTGAAGGTGCTATTCGGTATGCCGGCTTCTGGATTATTGGTGGGAAGAGGAAGACAAGCAGCGTTATCCATCACTGTGTGGTCTGTCGACAACTTACAGCTCCAGTTAGTGTTCAGAAAATGGCTGACCTCCCAGCAGCTCGGCTGTCTACAGATCCTCCTTTTACACATATTGGGCTTGATGTCTTTGGTCCTTGGATTATCTGCTCACGCCGGACAAGAGGTGGTCTTTCACATAGTAAGCGCTGGGCTGTAATATTCACTTGTATGAGTGTGAGAGCCATTCACATTGAAGTCATTGAGTCCCTTGAATCATCTAGCTTTATCAATGCCTTCAGGCGATTCATTGCAGTTCATGGACCAGTCAAACACATCTACTTGGATCGTGGCACAAACTTCATAGGTGCTTGTAAAGAGATGAAAATACCTTCCAACATGGACGATACCACAGTGCGAACCTACCTGTCAGATCAAGGTTGTGTGTGGACATTCAATCCTCCACACGCCTCTCATTTTGGCGGGACTTGGGAGAAGATGATAGGACTTGCAAGAAGGATTCTTGACTCTATGTTCCTTCAGATGAAAGACAAACTTTCTCATGAAGTCCTGACAACTTTCATGGCAGAGGTCACAGCAATCATTAATGCTAGACCTCTAGTTCCTGTGACCACTGACCCTAATGATTCATTCATCCTAACGCCTGCTGCTTTACTCACTCAGAAAATAAACATTGTTTCAGCACCTGCAGGAGAGTTTGGAGCTTCAGACCTATACAAGCGGCAGTGGCGTCAGGTCCAACATTTGTCTAACACCTTCTGGGACCGATGGCGGAAACAGTTTCTCCCAATCTTACAGCCACGGAGAAAGTGGCTGGTAACTCAACCAAACATTACACCAGGAAGTGTCGTACTCCTCAAGACCATTCAGTTGGCAAGGAACGAATGGCCTCTTGGACTTGTGACACAGACTTTCCCAAGCAAAGATGGCAAAGTTAGGAAGGTGGAGGTCAAGGTCTGCAAAGCAGAAGGTTCTTCACTCTTCCTCAGGCCTGTCACAGAGATGGTGCTTCTCTTCTCTCCAAGCAACTAAGTACTGTTGTAGTCTACTGTGTGACATGGGAGCATGCCAGGCGGGGAGTGTGTTGTTGGGGATTTATGTGGGTGTGTATGTGTAGGGGCTTTCCCTTTAAGAGGTGCAGCCTAGCTGCATGTCATGTGACTTGGGCCAGGAAGCCAAGCAGAAGGAGATTTCATGTCACCCATGTGTTTAGTCAATCCAGTTCAATCTGCATTCATCTTTGCCCGGACGAAGCATTGTGGTTTCACACTTCCTTGAAGTAAATAAACCTGTGGACAGAAGGTCAACTTTCCTCAGAGTCTTTGTGTCAGGGAAGAGTTTAGCTGTACTGTCTAGTTGCATTTCATATGCCGAAGGCAGTATATGTATGCATTCCTCTCTCTGGAGGTGAGGCATGCTGGTGAATGGGAATGAACCGGTTTTTCAGAGAAACGTTTTTCTAGAATCAAGACTCCTCCCCAAACCAGATGAGTAGCTCAGGGGTGTTAACAAAGGCTGGTCATGTACTGTACTTTGCATTAAACCCACTCATCTGCACTGACTGCCAACAGACATGACACAGAAAATGTGCAGACAAAGGAGAGCTTATGACTGGTTTATCTGGTCAGTTTATATGTATTTTTAAAAGTTTTCAGATTTTGTTCCATCTTTCAATAAACCCATGAGCTTCTGTTTGGTGAAGCTCAAGTCTTTGAGTTGTCTGTGAACATGGAACTTTAGTGAAATTAAGCGATGCTGAAACACCCTGAGGGAGGCTGGTCTTGAAACGCCTTTGGATTCCCCAAAGCTGGTTTTACACTTTCATAAAGTGAAAATACCTTCTTATATTGTATTTATTTGCTAATTAAATAAATATAATTTTATCTATAATAAAAAATAATAATAGCTATGACGTGTGAGAAGAGCATTACAAGCAAGCAAAGTTGTAAAGAATGACTGACTGAAACTTTAGTCCATCATTCAGCGCAAACCCATCCATTAATGTCTCATCTCTATCCTGCAACATAAACCCGAATAAGTGGAAGATAGAAATAAGTACAATAAATTATGTTTTCTTTCACCTTGAAGAAAGCCCAACATGATTTGTTATTTTATTTTGGCTGCTGCAGCTACTAGATGCAGTTAGTCAGTGCAGGACCCACCACTGCTCAGGTCCTGTCAGTGCAGCCTCAGGCCGGTCAGATGTGGGCTGCGGTCACACTTTCAATTACACATTCAAGCCAGCTGACGTTAGCTTTTCTTAAAGATAGCGTCATACATGGTGCATTATGGTAGCAGAGCAGTAGGAGGGCCGTTCCAGGTGAAAAAACAGTGATAGTGTCAGGATCTCATGATGTTTTGTAGTTTGATTTGATTCTAGTTTCATTATTATTCTGTTAGTTTCTTATTTTTGAAAGATCAGTTTTGTTCCTATTTTTCTTTATTTCAGTCCCTTCGTAGTGATAGCAGTTTATATTAATTTCATGTGTCTAGTCATTTTCAGTTACTCTAGTTTAATTATGTTTAGTCTGTTATTTTCATTTGCTAACAGGCTAAACAACTTCAGCCACTACTTCATCAAATAAGATTGTTTTAATAAAACTTCCTCTTCAAGGTCCTCATGAAGACAAGTGGCTTTGATGTGAACCCTCAAGTTGAGCAAAAAAAGCTGTAAACATAATACAAAAGTTTGAACTTTTGACTGAAATCTCAGTTCATTTCTTTTGCTTAAATAAACCTTTGAAAAATGTGATGTTTGTTGATCAATGGCTTTATGGATGTGACTCAGCACTATTCCCCTTCATCTTATACAAAACATTTCTATTATTTTGAATTTTTAGAGGCAAGTCAGAAGAACAGCTCTGCAGAGAGTCCCCCTAACTCTACACAGATCTTGTGTTGGATTATGACAGGACCCAAGAACCTGGAATTACGGACCAAACATGTCAAGCAAACATGGGGCAAGCATTGCCACCACATTCTGTACATGAGTTCAGTGAAGACGGACTTCCCAACTGTGGAGCTGAACGTGAGTGAAGGAAGGGAAAACCTGTACTGGAAGACCATCAGAGCACTCCAGTACATCCACCAGCACTATCAGGACAAAGCCAACTGGTTCCTGAAAGCAGATGATGATACATTTGTGGTCATAGAGAACCTGCAGTACATCTTATCCAAGCTTGACCCAGACAAACCTTTGTACCTTGGTCGAAGGTTTAAGCGTTTCATCAGCCAAGGCTACATGAGTGGAGGAGCGGGTTATGTCCTGAGCAAAGAAGCACTGAGGAGATTCGTCAAAGGGTTTCAAACAGGACGGTGTACTCACTTCTCCACAATAGAAGACATGGCTCTGGGGAAATGTATGGAGACGATGAAGGTGGAGCCAGTGGACACCAGGGACTTGAAGGGCAGGCAAACATTCCACGCTTTTCCTCTAGACCATTACATCATACGACAACTACAAAGACCTCGGCCGTGGTATTTGATCTACGACTATTATGTTCCAAATGAGGTAAGCAATGCAAAACACTGGTTCATAGAAAAGTCTAGATGTTTTGTGACAGTATCATAGAAATCATAAACTGGTTTCAACAGGGGGAAGTAACACGCTAAATATATTTCTAATGGTAAATCTGACATAACAACCCAGGTAATCCACACATACAAACTAATCAACAAAAAATTGGTCCATATGTGAATATATGTGCAATAAAGTGCAATAGTACAGTGATAAGTATTGAACACAATTGCATTACAAAAAGTGATCAAATACTTTATAGAAAATCCCAGTTGGTTCCGTCTGCTGAGAAACCAACATGATGGTTTCATGGCTCAGCTGGGATTTCAGCAAATTCGTCACACAAACCAGCTTCTGAAGCAACTTCTATGCTTCCAGCTCCAAACCTGTTTCATTTCAGTCTCTGACCAGACATTTTCTTATCAAACTAAACCTGCAATGCAATATAAAAACAATGGCAAAGAAAACTAAATAGGTCTTCATTTGATGTGTTGATGAAGTCCTGTCTCAGAAATCATATGAGGAAGCCTGGCTGTGGCTGCTTTTTGATGAAATTATAAATATTTCCATATTATCCATCTAATGGCACTGACTGGAAGATTCAGATGTTTAGAAATGCATCTGTTACTGTTTCTGTTGGTGTGTTGTAAATCTGTAAGACTCTTTCCTTTTATCAACAGAACCAATCTGTGCAAAAGTTATTGCCTATCACTTTGTACCTGATCAGTTGATATTAAAGTAACAGATATTGGTCTCCAAGTAGCAGATGGAAAGATTTCTAAATTCTGACACATTTCAGTTGTTTTCCTGGTTTCCTCTATCTTTTTTGCACATCTATTTCTTTATGTTTTGGATACTTATTCTCTGTGTAACATAATTTACATTTGAACTCTTTGCGTAATTTCATGACTTGGGTTATTGCCATCATTTGGTGTAAAAATTCATGTCAATGAAAATATGAAAAAAAGAATATCAATATGTCCAATCCCCATTTTGCAAACTGAGGACTGATGAAACATGTTGCTTTGGCCTTTCAAATCCAGATCTCTGATTAAAGGAGGGATGTTTTACTTTTATGAATAAACATCAATGACATGACAGAGTGTATGTTGGAGGCTTTGGCCCTTTCTGCAACAACATTGTCTCATAATGAGATTCTTCTTCATACTGAGAAACACTTTAGTTAGGACTAAACCAGCTCACAAGATGCACTGAAGAAAGGACGATTGTTCCCAAAGACAAATGATTTCAGTTGTTATATTTACATTTAAAGCTTTTTGGGAGTGCCTTTTCTTCAAAATGTCAGTTCTTATGTCTGTGGTGTTTCCATGTATTACATAAAACTTCATTCATAGGCTCACCTCCTCTCTATGTGCAGATTACAAGGGTTGTTAAAAACGTGTGAACTTCGTGTTCATACTACGGCTGGATGAAATGAAAAGAAATTATATAAACAATATTAAGTCATTTCTCCCACTGGATGTAGAACTCTCTAAAGTAATGAACATATCGTATTAAAGTTTTCATAAGCTGAACCTTAACTAAATAAAAAAATAATAATCCAAAACAAGCTACCAGAGGTCATTCGTTCTCTGCATGATGTTTTCTGACTGCTTTCTAAACCCCAAACCTCTCACTGCATGTTTTGAGTCAAAACGACATAAAACATTATGAAACCCATGTTTTTCAGGAAGCTACTAAATGTTTTCTTTTTCTTTTTCTGTTTCCATATCTCTATAGGGTCCAAACTGCTGCTCAGATTTCATTGTATCTTTTCACTACATTCATGCTGTTCAGCAGTATGTGCTGGAGTATTTTACCTACCATCTGCGACCCTATGGATACTCATATAGATTCAAGCCTGATAAAATGATGGAAGCAAACCTCAAAACTCATTAAGGAGGATGAGAAGATGAGTGGAATGGGAAAGGATCAAGAAGAGAGGTGAAGTGTCTGAGTGGGGAGGACAGGGTTTGTGATGGGGGATGTGGATTATTATGAACGTTTTCATATACTGAACCAGAAGCCACGTTAATGAGTGTGAAGAGGGATGACTAGAAGCACTGGAATGACACAGAAGAAGAGTTGGGGAGGACAGAGAAGACAGTAAGGGAGAGATATGAAGAAAAACGGTGGGAACGAGAGCAGACATGTTTCTGTCATAGACAGGTGTGGCTACAGTCTAGACATTCTTCTGAGCCTGAGATAAAACCTTGATGTCATTTAGTCAAAGATTAATGGAGGAATAATTAGATTCCCAACCCACCCTTCTGTAAACTACAGCAAGGTTTCATAATTTCCAGGAAAGGTGGGGAAGCAGATTAAGTCAGCTCAGTTTTGAGCTGCTGTTGAGAAAAAATGATTATTTTTAGTGCTTAATACAGTTAATCGTACGGCATGTGTAAAAGGTATATTGAACATTCTTATTGGAATAAATTTTTTAATTTTGAACAGGGTTGTGGTAAGTATTCAAAATACAGGAACCAAATGCAGATCAAAGGGGATCTCTCAGTGAGGCTCCTGCTGTGTTATTAGGACACAAGAGGCCATAAAATCTCCTGGAAGGCAGTATCACTTGAGCCTGGAGGAGAGAAGCCTGTTTGGTTCACAGAAGATCAAAAGTTTTCCAGAACCAACATCTGGGATGGTGTAAAACTAAATACAACATAGAATGTTAAAACCACTAACATTTAATTTCTAAAACATTTTTCTAAGTACTAATAGCAGATTTTTAACTAAAAGGGTATTATCTAATTTTAGAATTACTAGTCTAGTAAATGATGAATGTATTTGAAAATTGTACTATCTGGGACAATATCTGAATCAAATGGAAATTGTTTGAATGAAACTGTATTGTTTAGTATTAGAAAATTGCTCAGGATTTAAGCTAAATGGGGTTTTGGAAAATGATTGTGTTAACAATGCTTAGGATTGAATGTTATGTTTCATAGGTTAGAAAAAAGGAATTATACCTCATTTTGTTCTGTTGATTTTATGTGTTATTTTTTGGTTTAAGGCAAAGATTTGAATCTTTTGAGATGTTGAGTGCAGATGAGCAAAACTGGGTTTGTGAAGGTAACCTTTCCTTGAACCAAATTACTCGATTTAGCTTTGTTCTGAGAATGTATGTAAGGAGAAGATAACGGGAGACACTCTGAATTTCACAGGTATCTGTGAAGTCTTGTTTTATGCTTTTATTTGCCCAAATGGCCCTAGAACCCAGAAAACCAGGATGCAGCTGCTTGCTCCATTGTTCTACCAAGGAGCAAATGGCCTTTGATCTTTGGCGTAAATTAGGGGGAGTTCTAAGTTTTTCTGAGTGTTTAGGGTAGCTTCTGGTTGGTCAACCAGAGGTACGCCTTAATTGAATATTAAAAAGGAAAGACACACCTTCACTATAAAAGTTTGTGCACAGGAATAATAAGGCAGACAGCTGTTCCTATTTTGCCTTTTTGCATCAGCTCTCTCCAAAGACGCGTCTTTGCCTTTTCTTTCTCTATCTTTTTGTCTTTTGGGTCTCTGTTGTTCTGCAGTTTAGTTGTTAATTCATACGTTGTTTTGTATTTGGATTAAACTCTGTAATTCTGTGACGTCAACACGCATTGTTGTTTTCCTTGTGACCACACGTCGCCCGCTGAGAGGACCTGGGATTCAGAGGAAGAGAGAGAGCCAAACTTTTTCCAAATTTAACTAATTTTAAAATATTCTTCCTTATCACTGCCTTCCAACTATTTTTAAAAATGTTTAAACTTTATAACGGGTCAATTTGTCCCACAATGTAACAGGAGGGTTAAGAGAGCATACTGTAGGTTTTTAAAACTAAAAGTTGCACTTGTTGGAATGAGAAAGTGCAAGGTCTAGAAAATATCATCAGTATATAAAAAAGGTTTATTGTATTCATGTGTAAGCTATTCCTTCAGACACATGCACAAGGATAAACAATAAAAAAACATTTTACAATGAAGAGTTTTTCATACATCATTCACCATAAACCTGCTGTCGACAGAAGACAAACTGAAGTACAAATACAAGAATGGATAAAACATGATGTAAACATTTTGTAAAAATACTAGTACTCATACATAATCACTTTTACAATAAACCAGCTACAGACCAAAAATATTTCCCACACTGTAATTCCCTAAATATAAAATATTTTATATGCATGAAAAAGTTGTATACATTGAAACTCATGTTCAAAGAGCAAGTAAAGAATCTCGATTCTATTTTGCAGTTTTTAATTAGTTTAATAAATGACATAAATTTGCCATAGATTTAGTAATTTTATTTTATGGAGATGAAGATCTCGTCATCTGTCTATTGCCTAGCAACTATAAAGAATTCAGTAACGATAGAGACTTGCAAAAATATTCACACCATTTGAAAGTTTTATTAAACTATAACCACAATTATTTTCCAGGGATTTCAGGTAAATGACTGACACATAGCAGTGCATAATTATAATTATGTGCATGGTGGAGGAAACTTCCACAACCAAATGTAATGTTTCAATTATTGATTTTTTATGCCTTGCTGCTCAAATTTGCTGTACAAATATAGTTTGATTAATTGCTTTGAACATCTACAGACTGAAAATATTACCCTCCTTTTTTTTAAAAAAAGAAGAAGCTTATTGTGAATCAGATTGGCTTGAGAGAATGAATAAATGTCAAATTTCTAGAGAAAATTAATCTAAGATTGCCAGAATCTCAGATTAAGATCTAGACTTTGACTAGGCCATTCTAAAATTTTTCTTCTTTGAAGCATCCCATTGTATCTGGTGAACCTCCAGCTTCTCTTTTGACAGGTAGTAACTGAAGTCACAGAGCACAATGGGAAATGGCAGGCTGAACGACTTGTTGCATATGCAACATATTGAATAGACATATCAGTCTTTAGTTAATATGCTTATTATTAGAGTTGATATTGAAAAGAAAAGAAAAGAGAGGAAAAGTAAAGAAAGGGAAAGAAGAGAAAAGGAAAAAAGAAAAGAGTAGCAGAAAGAAGTTCATCCAACGTCTTTCCCAGTAGCTGTCACACTTACCCAGACAAGCTCTGACTAGTCTTCATATTGGTAGTGAGTTGTCTTTGTTGCTGAATCAGTGAGCCTGTCACACTAACAATCAAAGACCAGAGATATAATCTGCAGCCAAGGAGGGGTTTTTTTGCCAGTATGATGATTGTTTTGGGCTAAGGCAGTCCATAATCACACAGTTTCCCACCACATGTAGCATTTTGGTCCCATAGAACAAATTTTGCTGCGTCGCCTTTACGACTTGTGGCAAACTGCAATCAAGACTTCTAAGTAACACGCTACTTTGTAATAGACCAATTTCTGTAATTGGTCTATTACATGAAATGCTGATCAAACACAACAAGGTTTGTGTCTGTAACTGACAGAATGTTAAAGACTTCAGCTTTCCGGGAAGCATGTTTGTGTCCAAGCTGCTATTGTCAGCATGGCCTTATTTAAAATCTTTTTGTCTCTTAGTTACACAAAAATGGCCATTGACTCATTTTATTTGTACTTTATGAAATTCCTTTAGATCGGATCTAATATGTTGGTTTTCTTTGTTCTACACATTTTTGCAAGCTGGAAAAAAACATTTTCTACTTGAACTAGACCAAAGACAGATAAAGATGAAAGTAATTCATTTTACACAAAGTAAAATGAATTACTTTGTGTTTAACTTGACAAGAATTCAACAGATTTTCTTTCTGTGTAATATTCCTGAGATGTCTAGTCCTGAATTTGTGCTTTATAAATATAATTGGAATTCAGTGAAATGTCTTGTAACTTACTGACCTGGCTTAACTCAGCACCATTAGTGGTAAACTAGAACCTGAACAAAGTTTTATGTTAGCCTGAATAGCAGGTAGAAGTTGAGAGCAAAACAGGATGAATCTACAGGGTGTATGAAGGCCAGTCCCATGACTGATGAAAACAAATACAAACTTGTGCTTAAACACAAGTGTTATGAGAGTTAAGGTTCACTTAAATCTCATAATTAACAGATAAGTCATAAGTATGAGATAGCTACTTGTATCTTATAATTATATAATTATGAAATACATTTTTTTTCCTATTACAGTTGTGAAAATGGGCTTCCATTGGGGCGTGTTACGAGTCTGTAGAAGAACCAGATTTTCAAATCAAGAGTCAGTATACAGCCATGACAGAAAGAAACAAAGAAAGTTCAGTGTAAACAAATTTCAGATAGTAGCAACATGTTGCCCTCAGCAGACAGATCATGACTGGTATTGCTTCAGCCACTGCTCTTTCATGTTGCTGTTATTGAAACTGATGGAATCTGCTTGGCATTAAGCCCAACCTTCCACCACACAGTCTGTTACAGGTAGACGCAGGTATTCCTACAGTTAGTTTCATTCTCAAAGTTGTTTGTGTTGCCCTGACAACCGCCATACCAGAACTGTGCACAGGCGTTGGCTTCCGGGTCGTAGTACCACCTGATCTTGTACTGCCGACACGGACCGGGTTCAAGAGGCTGGCTGCACCCCCCACCTGGAGGATGAAGAAGATGATAACTGTTTTGGTGGATCATCACATCACAATGTGGCAGGTTAATACGCACATAAGCTAGTTTGCAAATTAACTGGTAATATCTACATTGGTCTAAATAAACCTATAATCAACTTCATCGCTGCTCATAAAACTTATTGTTAATTTCCCATTTCAAGCAACGTACGTGTTTACACACCTAAAACTGTGTGTGACTGGTTGGAGTAAATTATCGGCTCAGTTGGCAGCAGATGCTAATAGTGCTGGACAATAAATCAATAAATATGTATATCATGACAGACACATGAGCAATATCAATCCATAATGCATCTGATAGTATAGTCCAGATTCAAAGTATAGAGCTTTCACTGAACTCTAATCCAGAACCACACAGCATTCTGGGAGATGTAGGCAGAGGAAAGACTTTAAAGGAAAATTCATCCATTATGATTTCAGGGAGGACTTTGAGTATGACAAAAATAATATACTTGCAACATTTTTGTCAAAAGTATTACACTGTGACAAAAAAAAATCATTTTTCATGATTCATGATTTTTAAAAATAAAAATCACAAAGCTAAATAATGAAAATATGATTTCTAAACCTGAAAAAAAAAAAAAAAACTAAAAATGAATCATTAACGCAGACAGTTCAATTCTCTATTGCAGTTCCTTTGAGCAAACCACAAGCACTAGTCCAGGCAAGTTTATTTGTATGGAACATTTCAGCAACATGGCAGTTAAAGTGCAATCAATTATGAAGAAAGCAATAAAGATTAGATTTTGTCAAATGCCATCATCAGATCCACAGGTTCTGGTTCTGGGGATGCAAAGTAGATCTGAGAGGTCTGGAAGAAAAAAGTGATTTTGGTCTAAATGGTGCCGTTGCATCTCCATCACAAATCTCATTCAGCATATTATTCTCCAGGATTATGTCAGTAACAACACATCTATAATGTATTTTGGTGCTAAGAGTGTCAGTGGTGACCAGCTGTACCAGCCAGCCAACGAGGGAGGAGCGCAGTGTTTACTCAGATCCAAAGCTGGCTGCTGGTATCAAACACGGCCCCACATCTGGAGACTGCAGAGGACGTGTCCCAGACTCTGTTTTCAGTTAAGTTTTATTGACGTTTATTAAACTGGGTCCAAGGGTTGAAGTGAATTATCACTCATGGAAACCCAATGTAGCATCTGTTCTTTGGGCTTCAGAGTTTATTTATTTTTAATTTAATTTTATTTTTTTCCCCCACCAGGGGGTCTTTTTGTGGGCTCCAGTGTCCCTTATTCAACAGTAGGCTGACAGGAAGGGGGTAAGGAGAAGGGGGAAGACATGCGGCAAATGTCGTCGGGTCCGGGAATCGAACCCGCGACGGCCGCGTCGAGGACTGAGGGCCTCCAAACGTGGGGCGCGCTACCCTCTACGCCACTGGAGCACGCCTCGGCTTCAGAGTTGTTTGCTCCTCTTTGTATAAAGAATATAAAGCTTTGTGGCCATATGTATGTCAAAGCTCAATCTGTTCAAACGTACATAAAATCTCTTCAGCTTTTCTGCTTCTTTTCAGGCATACAAATTTAACCAGGGGTTTGACATGCTAGTGTGTTGTGATTCTGCTATTCACCTGATACAGGTGTCTCAGTCGGAGTTGGTGGTGGAGGGCCAAAGGTTGTATGAAAGCTCTCCACCTCACCTGGCCACTCAGTCGGACTCTGCCACTGCACCACAGAGTTCTGCCCTGGGCCCAGCTCTCCCTTCTCACCATGAGGGATAAATGGTAGATCTGGCTGCTTGTTGGGCGGCTCCACCGTCACCTCAGTGTCAAACTGGTTCTCATGAGGCCACAGTGACTCAGTGGGCTGTGGAGCAGGTGGCTAGAGGAAAACGGATGAGCAAAAGAAAAAAACAGTCAGGTTCTGATTCACCATGTCAATCAGAGCCTGTGTGTGTGGTTTAACTGTCAGACCACACACACCATGTTCCAGTGCTATCATCACAGCATCCATGTAATTCATCCATGCATAAAATAGCAACAGTCACAAACAGGCCCTTCAGGTTCACTGACTGCGCCCTATTATTCTTGTTTTTGCTTGCCATCTGCTCTCTATCTGTGCCACACAGGTAGGACAAGAACAGAGAAAAGTTTCTTGGTAAAACTTTACTTTGATAAACCTGATGGATGATTTAATCTAACAAATTTCCATATTTGTGGTGCTCCGTTTACAGTTTGTTAGGCAGTTTTCCTGGTGTAACTTGATCTGTTGACCGCACCCACCATCTAACAAAAGCGCCATTGCAGGATGTATTTTTTGTGGTCACCTAATCCCAGTTCAGTATTTGCAGAATTCCTTATTTGTGGATTTTTCAGTGGAATTGAACTCCAAAGTAAGCTCAGGAAATTTGGTTATTTGCAGATTTTTGTATGCATGAAAAATATTGTAAAGGAAATGCAGCTTGGGAAGCTGAAATATCTAAGCACAATGTTACTTGCAGAGCAACCAATCAAAGAGCCACAGTCCTTTTGCTTGGCTGTACCCCTAGTAGAGGAGATAAGGACGTTAGATTCTGTGGTGGTGCAGAGATCATTTCCACTGGGCGTATTAATCTACATCAGAAGATATTTGATGTCTAATTATTAAAATACTGGATGCATAAAACTCACGAACAGCTGAGGGTCCAAACCCTCTGAATAAAGCAAAGTGTTGTGACTGGTTTTCTGTTCAGTATGAGGGAAGGTTTGTCAGCTAGATAGCAAATAATGATTTCTATTAAATCAGGGGTCTCAAACTCCAGTCCTCGAGTGCCGCAGTGCTGCAACATTTAGATGTGCCTCTGCTGCACCACACCTGAATAGAATAATTAAGGCTCTGGAGAACTGATCTGCACAAGATGGAGGTATTTAAGTCATTTCATTCCAGTGTTTTGTACCTGTGGCACATCTAAAAACTGCAGGACTGCGGCCCTCGAAGCCTGGAGTTTGACACCCCTGTATTAAATTATAGTTTAATCATACAACACATGATCATAAATGGTGATAATACATAATATGACTAGTAATGTTACCCATGTGTTTTTTGCTTCCGGGATCTTTTTAGACTCGCTGTCTTCTGGTCTGTTCGGATGGGTTTCCACAGATGAAAACAATGATTTTGGTCTAAATGGTGCCGTTGCATCTCGATCACAAATCTGCTTCAGAATATTATTCTCCAGAACTATGCCAGAAATGAAAAAGAAAATAGTTGTGCCAAAAGAAAACACATTTTGTTTCTCATGACAATAGTTAAGGTGAAAAGATGTACAATTCTGCTGTGAAAAATAATAGACCACAACGTGATGTTTTAAATAATGCCAAAATTCCTTCTAAAAACAAAGCAATAATTTATAATGTAAGGCCAGAAGGCAGCAGCCCCCAACATGAACAGGAACCAGTCCTCCTCATTCTGACTGAATTCACTAAGGACATTTACTGTTAAAACAAAACTTTGAAGCAATACGCGTTGTTAGTTATTTCTCAATTATGGTCTTTAATTCACAAGACTTGTGCATTCCATATAATAACAGACAAAATCATTAGTTTAATGACATTTAGGACAGCTACATCAAGAAAATCCTTGGTTTACAAAGTGTTACTATAATAAAACTTCCAGAGAAGAATCCTAGAATGTTTTAGATCAAGAACAGGAATGGGTTAAAGGAAGGCTTTTGAATGAGAAAGATGTTCAAAGTTTTGGTAGTATAAATTTATCACTATGCATACTACTGCATAATGATATATGCATGAAAAATAAGGTAAAGTTGTGTCCATCTTATTCAATGTAAAAGATCAGGTTCTTAATAATAACTACATTGAATGCTGGGATGAATAAAGTACTTCTATTCTATTCTCAAAATACGGAATCCACAAATAAACCCCTGATAGGTTTTGTTGGTCTTCTGCCTGTAGTTTTCTTAGCTGCGCCCAAAGTAAGAACTGATTTGCTTGAGAAGTTTTTAACAACTGGTCCATATTCTCTGGTGAACATCTTGCAAAACAACTGATGCTTACTGTTTACATGCATTGTTGTGCTGACTGAATTGGACTTTTGTTTGAAATCTGAGCCATTCCACCTCTTACAATGACAATAAAAATGAAAACGACTGAAGTCATGTCTGTCCTATCAGACATCCTCTGCCTGATGCATCACAGAAACAACTTTCCAAGGAGCTCATTGATTTTCACTACCTTCAAAATAAATCTGGTGCATGTATGTGATATTTACATTAGATTGTGTTGTTTGTATGACCCTTCTAACTAATCTCATATATGAACTTCAGAAATTGTGTCTTCTTAATAGTAAACACACTTTAGAACAATAACAAGGAACTGTTGTGTATTCACTCACCAGGCAGCAATAGGAAGTCATCAATAATGTAGACATGTTCTTCTCTAGGATCAGAGGCGACGGTCTTCATCTCACTCAGGAACTCTTCATAAACAGGATCAGTCTTGTTCACCACACCTATGATCAACACCTCAATCCCCTCTGCATGGCCTTCTGAGGCTGTCTCTTTAAACTGCACCAGATCACGCTGATCTGACTGAACATCCGTTAAAACAACAGCCACTTTCCTCACATGGGGTCGAGAGTCTCTGAACACCTTCCTGGCTTGGAGCATGGCGCTGCCGGTGAAGGTGCCCTCGCCCAGGTAGGGCATGGCTCTGACTGCAGCCTTGATCTCCTCCCTGCTGCGCTGCTGCTGCAGGCCGACCACCACCGTGTTCAGATGGCTGTAGAGCACCACCCCAACGCGGCTGGCCTCCTGGCTCACAGTGAACTGGTCAATAATCGCGTTCACAAAGTCCTTAACCACCTCAAAGTTTTCTGGCCCCACGCTCTCAGAGCTGTCAATCACAAATACCAGTTCTAGTGGAATCTCTCTGCACATGACGCCACATCCTAGAACACAGAAAGGGAAAAGTTAAAGGTTTAAAACCTTTATGTACACAGAGAAGATTAGATATCAGGAGTTTGTATCGCTATGCTCTGACTTATACAAAAAACATCAAGTCATAATTTGATATCTTTTGGACTTCACTATACAGTTTGTATTATAGATCAGTTTTATGTACTTGAATATTTCCTGCTAACACAACAATAGTTATTTAAAAATACACCCCTTCAGAGTTTTACCAAATATTTCCTTTATGATCTGGATGACTTCGTCTCTCTGTGGATGGGAAACAAAAAAAATTTAAAAAATTAAATTAAGTCCATCATTAAGCCGTTTGTCCCAGTCTGGTACTAACCGAAAGTCCTGGCTCTCCTTTTTCTCCAGGTCTCCCCTAGAGGATTAGAATAGGGTTATGAACAATATCATGACTGGAATATAGGCAATAAGAAATAAAACAAAGTTATAAATACTGTGGAAAAACACTCATACATACCAAGCAGAAATATTAGGTTGGTATAAAATTAATAAGTGCAGAAAACAACCTGATATCATAGATTGAATAGTGATTAATTAACTGGCCCTTTAAACAAACTGAACCTGTCATGTTACCGGTTTTCCAGGAGAGCCAGGTGGTCCAAGATCCCCCGTGTCTCCCTTTTTCCCAATATGTCCAGGAGATCCTTGACTACCCTGTAGTATAAAAGCCTTCCTTAGCATTTTGTAGCACTGGTAAGTGAATCCAGTAGAAGTCAGGTATGAAATTATTCCCACCTGCAGCCTCAGAGTTACTGTACCTTCTGTCCTGAGAGATCCGCTCCTGGAAGCCCTCTTCGTCCCACTGGACCTTGAAATCCAGGCTCTCCCTGGAGATAAAGATGGATGGATTGGTCAGACTGTCCAACGCATCAGATCACATGGAAGACTGAAGATCAATGGGCCAAACTGAAAAATGATTTTCTCAAAATGTCAGAATTCACCACCCTGATTGGGCCCGAAGGTCTGACCTTTTCTCATAACAACATGAGACACAGAGGCTCATTCAGACCCCATTACTGTTTCCTTCATACCTTTGGTCCAGGTAGTCCTTCTCCTGGAGGCCCATGCATGCCAGGTGGGCCAGCCTGTCCTGTAGAACCCTGTAAACCAAAGATATTCAGGAAACCATTAAATGGATTTCTAGAATTTTAAAAATCAAATGAAACACTTCAAAGGGACACACATTTTTGTAATTCCCACTCTGACCTTTGGCCCAGGAAGTCCAGTTCCAGGAGGTCCTGATGGTCCTGGTACACCAGGTAAGCCTCTGTCACCCTGTCAAAAAAAGTCAACAAAACAACAAAATTTTACCACATCCACCTCATAGGCAGCTCAACTCTCCAGTATAGTGGTTTGTAAAAATACTTTCCAAACTTTATTGAAGTTTATGAATTTATAAAACACAGCTTACCGTTGCTCCCGGTAACCCTTTTCCTTCAGGTCCCATTTCTCCTCGTAGTCCAGTCAAACCTGGCAAACCCTGGAGATGGAGTCAAATATGTTTAGACACTAATCTCTGACAGGTACTAAGCAAAACATGACTTTAGTACACCCCACTGGCCTTCTATTACCTGAGGTCCAGGCACAGAGTCTTCCTTTGGCCCCGGCGGCCCAACGGGTCCAACACTACCTTTGCTTCCCTGGCAATGGAGTAGGAAGCAGTCAGAATGTCAACATGAATCAACAGATCTACTGCAGATGAAAGATAAGAATGCAAATGGCTTGAACTTGTATGGCACTTCTTCAAGTCCAGAGGACTCCAAAGAGCTTCACACACATTCACACACTGATGGTCATCAGGGCCTTGCCTGCTGGTGATGGTCAAAGGACCCACCACCAGCAGGCAAGCCAGGTGAAGTGTTTTACCCAAAGACGTCTGAGACGGATGGAGTGTAAATCAAACCTCCGACTGCAGGAATAACTCTGCAAGTCAGCTGAGCTCATCATACCAACACTGCTCAGTCCAACTCTCATAAGAACGGTTGTAAAAGGCAGAATGGGAAGATGTTGTTGTGATAATGTGCTGATGGGAGAGTACTGGAAAGAGCAGGAGCTTCTTAAAGAGACAGAGGCCAATTTCAAGGCATCAAACTGTGAAGTTTAATTTCTTTCAAGTTAGATTTAATATATGCAGTATTTTACCCTGGTGTTAACATATACACAATAATATATACAATATTTCCCCCGTTAATGAAAAAAAACTAAAAGCAAACTTAGACAAAACACAAAAGAAACCAGGAAGAACCCAGAGTGAGAGCGACAGTGGAGTTCAGTAGAATGAAACTCAGACACCTAAATAAGTGTTATTAGTAGAGTTTGCTTACCATTAGTTGGATTTGCTTAAAATCACAGTAAAGGCAATTAATTCTGCTCCTTAATCTACAAATGTATTTTCCTTTCAAATTAGGCTCTGATTAACAGAATAAACGTCTGCTGTGAGAGAAACATGTAGAGGTACTTGAGTTAAACTGAAGAAATTCCAAGAAAATATTATTGTTTGGGACATGCCTAATTCTAGTATAAATATGCAGGCTTTAGGCAGCTCTGTAAGTACGGGATGGTTATCTGTTTATTTTACCTGTTAACCAGTCAGTCAGTGGAAACCAAACTGTTTGACAGGCAGAACCAGAGCAGGAGAGGCAAAAGGCCCCCGGTGAACAGGCACCTCGTTGTTTGCCACAGAACTGCATTTTGAAAGTTTTGGACCTCCTTTATACTGAATAAACTACAAACGCACAATGGATAAATTGAGTTACATTTGCCTTTAGTTTCATCACTCTTAAATTTTTTTGGTTTTTCATGGGTAAATAATCTGTAGAATCTGTGAAGATATTACTTTGGGTCCAATTATTCCCACTCCAGGCTCTCCAACAGGTCCCGATGGTCCCACAGGGCCTGGCTCTCCCTGTCAGGAACAACAAAACTAAAAGGATTAATGACAGGAAAGACATGTACAAAATCCACCTACATAAAGGTTGGTAATTCTATATAAATGCAGAAATTATCATATCAGTGTTATTTATGACTGGGAAGGTCGTTGTTCTTGACAAATCTTTAAAATATATCTATTTATGTTTTTTAAAAATCTACAATTTGGTCAGGGTGTTAGACAATTGAAGTAAATGAGACTGTCACTGGTTCTGTGTTATGATTCTATGGCCTTTCACCTCTAAAGATTTATACTCATGTCCTTTGGAACCAAATTAAATAAGGCAACACTGAAAAAAAAAATCCTAACAGCCCTTATTAAGTCAGTGATGGTTGAGATAAGTTCACCTTCCTGCTTTGCATAACATTCAATTTACATCAGAGGGAACAAAGTTAATAGTTTCTTTTGACAATCATTGCAAGTGTAAAACAATAAATAATATGAACCTTATTTTGAATTCAAAAAACATGTCTATGCTTTTACTACTGTCATTGTTTGGTGAAATGGGAAATATGCTACACATTTGTTTGAAATCATGTAGAAAAACAAGTAAGGTTTTTAATTATGACATTTTTCTGATGCTCAGAAAGTTTCCTTGAACCCATCAGTAGAGCGGGGATCTCTGCTTCAACACACTTGCGTCAAATAATCAGGTCATTAACAGAACTGTGGTGGGCCTGACTGCACTGAGGAGGTAATGCAACCATTTAAGGTGTGTTGAACCAGGGACTCATCTAAAAGCTGCAGGGTACCAGCTCTGGAGACCTGCATGTGAGGATCCCTGCTTTAGAGCAGGGTTTCCCAACCCTGGTCCTGAAGCCACACTACCCTGCATCTATTAGGTGTTTGCTTGCTTCAGTTCAGGTGATTTCAATTGGCAGGTGTTTGCTGAAACATCTAAAACATGCAGGGCAGTGAGCCTGAAGGACCAGGGTTGGGAAACACTGCTTTAGAGCATTCTGACATGTGATCAAACATGTGATCAACGCATTTGAGTGCAAAATGCTGTTAATGGATGTTGGAGCTAGAGAGGATTTTTTGCTTACCATCACAGTAAATCCAATTCATTTTGCTCCTTAATCTACAAATGCATTTTCCTTTCAAATGTGGCATCAATACAGGGGAAATAAACAGGCTTTCACGTATAAATGAATTGACTGCCAAAGATGTATCGTTATAAACAAAAATATTAATAA
The DNA here is from genome assembly GCF_019740435.1 of Gambusia affinis. Taxonomy (NCBI): domain Eukaryota; kingdom Metazoa; phylum Chordata; class Actinopteri; order Cyprinodontiformes; family Poeciliidae; genus Gambusia; species Gambusia affinis. The sequence goes on from NC_057881.1 coordinate 25,030,895, forward strand.
ACTGAATATAAACATAGTTTTCCTCTATCTTTGTGCTGAGTTTTGATCTTGAATTAACATTAAAGGCCAGAACTCATCTACACCATTGCAATTAAGTTTGTAAAATGTTTGTATTTTTCATTAGTAATCTTTGCAGTATCACATTTAGAGCTATCAGCTGACAGAAAAACAGGCAGACAGCCAATGGTGGAATTCATCCACTTTTGCTCCTATTTACTCCTTAAATAATTCCTTCAATTCCATTACATACATCTGTATGTGTCTGGTTTTCTTCTACCTTTGTTCCTGGGTAGCTCCGTCCAGGAGGTCCAGATGGGCCCGTCATTCCTGAGCTGCCAGGCTCTCCCTGCACCAGGAAAACATCAAACAGACAGGCTTTTGTTACAAGCACTCAAGCACAGCCATTTAGACCATGTGGAAAAAGAAAAGATGTGATCATCTGTATAAATAAATGAATCAATATGAATTAAAAACCACTGCTATTCATAAACATCGAACGTTAGAGCTTGTGTTGAAGGAAATCTCAAGTGGCCTCCTGTGGAGAAGCTCTTGGCTCTTCAGAAAACATCTAGCTCTTCTGCTGCACTGGCTCTTTCTGCACTTCCCTCATCGCTTTGTTTCTTGTTACCACTGACTCCTCTTCTAACCAGTTTAATATTAGCTTTGACATTAACTGCATCGCTGCATCTGCATTTGTTAGCTGTGTAGGATAAAAGGTCAGCTGCATAAACATAAACACAAGTGTGCATAAACTTTAGGTGAATGGCACAGTCCATGGTTCCTGCTAATTTGGCAAATCTTCCAAGTCTTGACAAGAAGCAGGTTCAGACCTTCACACTACCACCATTATGTCCTTTTTCCTAATTCATTTTAGTTTTTGTGCAGATGTAACTGGTTGCACACCATCATTAAACAATCCGCTTTGGTCTCACCAGTCCAAACAGCAATTAATGAACAAGCAGATGGTTGGTTGTTAAAAGGCTGAAGTTGTGGGGAAACGTAATAAGATTAAGTTAAACTAAGGAAATCTAGACAAGGTGAGGAAGAACAGAAACACAAAGAAGAGCAGAAATCAGAGAACTAAATAGTCCTTACACAGAAAATAACAAAAGACTCCCAGTGATAGAAAATAACAATTCACAAGGTGAGAAAGTTAGTGAAGAAACAGGAGGAGCTGGAAAACGAGAAATAAATAGAAGCAAGTGAATAAATGGAACACAGATAACCGAACTGGGAACTATATGAAGAAAGAAAACTAATACACAATACACAGAACACAGCACACCTGGAAGGTACAAACAAGAGAAACTAATGTTACAAAAACAACTAAAAACAAACGTAAATGAACAAATTATAACTAAGCCTGTAAGAATCAAGCTGCTAAATTAAAACCTGAGATAAAAAAGAGAACTTTGGAGTCCAAATGATGATGACAGGATGAGAACCAAGCCCAGATTAATTTAATCTGGTTTTCTGACTAACTGCAGGTTCCCTACTACACTTATGAACCAGTGTCAACTGTAGAGAATTAGGAGTGGAGAATTATTGTCAGAAACTTTCTTTCAGCCAGCAGACCAACAGGGCAGTGCAATATGCGGGGGAGGGGCAGCACCACAGCTTCATGCTTCAACCAGCTACAGGAAGCATTTTTTATTCTGTCATTTCTATATCATCTCAACAGATAAATTCACAGACATTATAAATGTAAATAATTTTTGTAGTTTTGAAACCAAAACATTTACAAACATTGAAACACCTTAAAAGACCGATATCTACTGAACACTTTGGTAATAATATCACTGATATTGTGGAGCTGAATATGATTGGTTCTGTAATAATAATAATAATAATTGGACCTGTTCTCCGTACCTTAGCTCCAGCAGGTCCAACGGGGCCAGGAGAGCCTGACAGACCCCTGGATCCTCGGTCACCTCTATCACCCTGAGACATTAAACATCTTATCACAGATCATACACACCACATTGATGTGTGTGTGTGTGTGTGTGTTTGTGTGTAATACCTTGTAGAGACCATTTTCCTGACACTACATTGTGGGGACCCACTGCTACTTGTGGGGGCCAAAGACTGGTCCCCACAAAGGGAAACACTGTTTTTGGGTCAGGGGTCAGATTTAGTACTAAGGTGTGAGTTGAGTTTTGGTTAAGGTTAGGTATGTAATGTTTAGGGTTAGGATAAGCATAAGGTTTAGGTTGTAGAAATGAATGGAAGTCAATGGAAAGTCCCCACAAAAGTAGCCACGCAAACATGTTTGTGTAGGTGTGAGTGGGCGTGTGTGCATGTGGGGTGTGTGTGTGTGTGTCTTGGACGAAACATCAATGAACTGGAAACATTAGCTTATTGGAAAGAAACAAAGACAAGAAGAGAATATGAAAGAAAACTGTCTTTCCATGCACCAGAGTATCTGACAAACTTTACTTCCTGAGCCTTCACTGCTGCCTTACTTAAAGCTTGAGCTGCAGCTCAACAGCTGATGGTCAGAATGTTACCTTTTCTCCAGATGTGCCACTTCCTGGTGCCCCCTGTGGCCCTTGGGGTCCTTGTAAACCCTTTTCTCCCTGGTGTCATCAATAAACAAATAATACATAAAGCTATACAATCCCATGAAAAAAGTAAAGCATTCGGCTTTTGCTGTTTTATTTACTGTGTTTTTTAAATAAATAAAGAATATATTCTAGATATCCAGATGTGACACAAATCAAGTTAGGCTGAGAGCTGACCAGTCTGGAAATGACTAAAACACTAAAACTGTTGTGTTAAAACCAGGTGAACAACAGCTGAGTTATATTTCTATTTTGCTATTATTTGTTTTATCCTGACAGTTATTAATGATTGTGATGTGAATTTCATGCCAAACTTCATTTCAGCTCTGACAGTAACAGATTAATGTCATTCAGCAAGATTAAGATTCATTTTGGGGTTTGGACTGCGTTTTAACTGTGTGTTTTTCAAGAGAAATGCACTTTCTCGCAAAACTCTTCAAGCTCCTTGAATGGTCTAAATTTGGTCACATGATGAAGTTTTGCTTCAAAACTTCAGAGTAGCAAACAACATTGAAGAAGGAGGTTAAAAATAAAGCACTCATATATTTACTGACTGTGTTGTGTTCACAATCTGAACACAATCTGAAATCTGGGGGGAAAAAAAGGGGAAATTAATGAAAAAATGGCACTACCGCAGAATAAGTCAGTATTAGTCTATAATAATAATAATAATAATAATAATAATAATAATAATAATAATAATAATAATAATAATAATAATAATAATAATAATAATCTAGATTTCCCATGGGTGCTCTTTTGAAGAATTCTAATCAGGGGCTTGACTAATATTTGAAATTGAGTCTAGAATCTAGATAAACATTGTAATATTACTGTTACTGAAGTATTTTAGGTATTGTTGTGTAATTTCTTCATCTCAAACAGAGTAAATATGAGCAAACATTGCAGTGGGTGTTGAATCACTACAAATGAAACAAAATATTTCTTATGTTTCATTTAATTTTGTCTCATGTTAATTTAGCACCACTATGATTATATATCAAATTACACACAACCAGTGTTTCATCTTCTTGCTCCTTTTTGTTTCAAAACACTCGATGGCACCAGCTGACCTTTACTCAGCTGGCATTATGAATTGAATTGGACTACACTGTGTTACAATAACTAGATTTAAAATTTATGAAATTGACATATAATCTTTATATGATTATTTTATATTGGACTGATCTGAATGATTATTGCTGCATATGAATCTGATCTGTCTGTCTAGTTTAGTGTTTTGAGAAGATACATTTCCATGTTCTTCATCATGACACATTCATAATAATCACTAAAAGGGAAATTTGCCTATACAAATAAATATTGGAAAATGAGCATCCTCCAGTCTGAATGTCAACTTAAAAAACACAGAATTACCTTAGGCCCCTCGATTCCATCTTCACCAGGAATGCCGGGTATCCCAGGGGCCCCATCAGGTCCCGTCTGGCCCTGAAGATCATTAGTCCATCTGTAGAGTCTGTTCCCATCAACTTCATGCTGGTATTTAAACAAGCTCCGGCTCTTTTACCTTGGGCCCTGGTTCACCTGTGCCTCTTTCTCCTTGATGACCTGGCTCTCCAGGAAAACCTTGGTCACCCTGGAAAAGAAAAAAAAATGGAATACCAGCAATTGACTGATATGATGAGCATATATTAATTATTTATATTCTGGTTTTAAAACATGAAAGAAGCAACAAAGAAGAATGTAGCATTTTTGTTGCTTGTTGGCAGTTTCATCTTTCAGTTGCAGTATAGAATGGTTGCAAGGAGGCACAATGTTGAAATAAAGAAATAAATGAGTTTGTAAAATACTTTAAATGCAAAAAGACCAGTTACTCTGGTAAAATTGCTTAAGGTTTGTTTGAGACAATTGAAATAAACTGAACTGAATCACTGTGTGATTTTGAAGTCCTCAGGAAGCTTATGGTGTCCACAAAGCAACAGCCTGGCTGCTCTTTGGAAGCTTATTGTCAACAAGGTGTGTTCTACATGCATTTAAGGTGTCTAGCAAATGTGCACAGATAAAATACAGTGGTAACCAGAATCTCTTTTTGTTAGTTCAAAAGACTAAAAAAAGTCTTTTGTTAGTCTTTTGGAATAACAAAGTTTTTTGTTAGTCCAAAAGACTAACAAAAATTAACCAAACAGACTGTGTCAGTCTGTTTGGTTAATTTAACTCAACGTTAGTTGTTTTTGCTCGTTGCTTTAACTTGTTTGTTTTGCACTCTGTGAAGCTTTGTCATTTTAGAGGTGCTGCATGAACAAAGTTGACTTACCTACTTACGTAGACAGCCAGAAAGGTGTAAAGACAGACGTTATGCTGACTACTTTAAAATCTTTAGATTAAATTCTGACACTGACCTTTAACCCAGCTGTTGCCAGCCCTGGAGGTCCTCTAGGACCAGAGGGTCCAATGGGTCCTTGTTCCCCCTAAATACCAGGGAAAAATATTTACATTTAAAATGTTAAAATCCAAATGTACAGAGGTGTAGAATGTACAGTTTTTGTTGGCCTCGCCTTTTCTCCTTGGACCCCTGCACCCGGCGCCCCGGTCAAACCCGGAACCCCAGGTGCGCCTGGGTCTCCCTGTCAGTCAGAATGGCATGTGATGGTAAACTGTGACGCTTTTCAGTTTTATACAATATGAGCTGCGAGTTCAGCCACAGCTAATTATACCTTATCACCTTTGTGCCCATGTCCAGGGGGTCCCAGGCTGCCTTTGGGGCCTTCAAACCCTCTGCCACCCTGTAACATACAGAAAAACTGTGAGTTGTATCAGACACTTGTGTTAATTGTTAAAGTTCAGATTGACTCAACAAATTCCAGAGAACTTGCCTTTGGTCCTGCTCGACTGTCCCCAGGGAAACCACGAGGCCCTTGTATTCCCATAGGCCCAGTCGGACCCTGAACATTAGAACCAGTACAAAACAAAACCAAACATTATTCTCCTGTGGAGGTTTATTGTTACACACAGTCTGTAATCGGTCACCAAGCCTAGTTAAAATGAATGTTTCATCAGAGTAGTAAAACTCCAAGAAATAGCAACCTCAGCAGAAGAAACGTAAGAACATGTAATGATATGTGTTCAGTCACTTACGAGGGAAAACTAATAATAATAATAATAATAATAATAATAATAATAATAATAATAATAATAATAATAATAATAATAATAATAATAATAATAATAATAATAATAATAATAATGTCCTTAAAGTTCTTTAGTTCTCAAAAGACTACAAGCAAGTAGCAAAGCAAGTAGTTAATTTAAAGGGACAATATTCAACCCTCAGTTTCAGTTGTATTATTATAGTTTCTTATATGATGTGATTTTCAACCATTTACATGCCTATTAGGATTTTAAATGTTTTAAGTGCTTTCCTTAATGTTGTACTGCTTTTGTAATTTGTAATTGTGCTTTGTCAATGTTATTGTGGTTTGCACTTCAGGGCCACCGTACCAATACCTAATTTCTGACAAGATCAAAATGGTCCCAAACTATGAAAACTTTCGTTTGCCTTGAGGCTCCATAGTTAACGCTGTACCGTAAAAGATCAAGAATTATTTTGGCAAATGCTTCCCGCTGTCAGATTCGCTTCCTTATAAACGCAGTTTTGCCGCGCCAGTGTCATTTTGAAATAATTCCTGTATCGGTCACGTGACTTCCTGAAAGCAATACGTGCACAGACACAGATTTTTGGTCTATGGGCTTGACGCAGGTGTTGCTGAAACATCTAAAACATGCAGGGCAGTGAGCCTGAAGGACCAGGGTTGTTGCAGGACCCATCACTACTGAATATCCCAAAAAATTCCACACAGGCCTTATCAACATCCACATCGGAGGCCAAGAAACCCTCAGACATGTCTGAATTAAAGCAGTTCTACAAAGAATAATGGAGCAGAGCTCCTTCACATGGTGCAGCAGAGACTCAGTGGCAGCTACCACTAACACTGGAGGGAAGTGATACCTCCATGAGGCTCACACAGTTATACGGTTTGAGGGACAAAGTCATTTTCACAAACACTCAAGTTGCTTTTTTCTTTTAGGAAACAGAATCAGAATTTGAAAACAGAATTTGATTTTTCTCAATTTATATTTGCCTCATGTTAAAGACGGTTTCAAAATTTTAAGCATTATACAATAAGTGTGACAACAAAGGAAACTGGCTGTCATCCATCCATCCATCCATTTTCTGTCTCTAATGGGGTCGGGAGGGTTGCTGGTTCCTCTCCAGCTACATTCCGGGCGAGAGGCGGGGTCACCCTGGACAGGTCGCCAGTCTGTCGCAGGGCAACACAGAGACATACAGGACACACACACACTCACACCCAGGGAGAATTTAGAAAGACCAATTAACCTGAGAGTCATGTTTTTGGACTGTGGGAGGAAGCCGGGGAACCTGGAGAGAACCCACGCATGCACAGAGAGAACATGCAAACTCCATGCAGAAAGACACAGGCCAGGAATCGAACCCAGGACCTTCTTGCTGCAAGGCAACAGCTCTACCAACTGCGCCACTGTGCAGCCCGGAAACTGGCTGTACCGAATAACTTTTCACAGAACAGTTATGTGTTAACAGTATAACGCTGAGAACAATAGAAACTTTGGAGAGAAGTAATATTCTTCTCTCCAAAGAGAATAATAATATTCTTCTCTTCTTCTTCTCTTTGGTTAACCAAGTTAACCAAATTTGGGTAATTTGGTAAATTTTTGCCAACTGACCTGACTTCCTGGCTCACCAGAACCCATCGGACCAAGTGGACCTGGTCTTCCTTGGCTTCCCTTGTCACCCTGAAAGAGTCATTAATTATAGGTGCGAGATATTTCAATGCATGCCTCGTCTTCCCAGCCCTCAGAAATAAGTGCTTTCTGAATCAAATATTGAAAGAATCTATAAAATACCTTGGGACCCGGGGAGCCAACACCGTTTTCTCCTGGGGGTCCAGGTGCCCCCCTTGTTCCTGGATCACCCTTTTCAAACACCAAACAGGAAGATCTGAATCGCATCTTAGCTTGTGAGCAAAATAAATTCAGAGTATCCAAGACTTTTTCAATAATTTTCCTACTTTAGGCCCCAATGGTCCCTCCGGCCCCGGGTCTCCTGGTGGCCCTCTGTCTCCCTGGAAAACAGAACATAGCAAAGATTTAAAAACAAGAGTTGCTGCATGCTGAAATGGTTTCTTTGCAAGTTGTAGCAAATGAAGTCACCTTTTTTATCTTAATGTAATTAATTTATTCATGTAATACTTCAGTCGCAAACAAAAATGACCATCATAATTACAGATAACAATCAATCGATAAATGTGACCTTAAAGTGCAGAAACGTACTATGACTGTTGTTTTCCTTCTTGCGCCTTTGATCAGGTTCAGTCAGGTTTGGGTGTTTTTTTGTCTAGAATTTGTTTTTCACATCTTTAAAATGGTTTCTATCCGTATCCTGACACCCATTTAGTAGCTTCTCATAGTAAACCTGCAACACCCTCACACTGCGACAGCTTTATTTCTATAGCACCATGAGACATTCTACACTGTGTTATTATTTAAGTCCCTTTGGGATTAATAAAGTATTTTTGAATTTGAGGAATGCTTTGAGGGTGCCTTTTGAACAAGCTGTCCCTATAAACTTTCACTAGAGCAATAAAATGTTCTCACTCTACCATGATCTTGATTTTATTGGCCTTGGCTGCTTTCCTGTGTAACAGATGAAGCTATAAAGTGAGCCATTACTGCCACCTGGAGGATTTAGAAGGATATAACTCCAGACGAGAGCTGCACAATTTCTGCCCTCCAGGACCTGTCAGTCATGAAAATATTAAATCACGAATTATTTATTTTGTGTTTTATATTATAGCTAAACTGATTTTATGAATGGTGCTATTTTTTATCTTACTGCATGTAAACATTTGTTGGCGTCAGTGACATAATCGTCAGTCAAATCCGGACAAACCCATGTCCGCAAAACTGCATTTTGCGGACATGAGTTTGTCCGGGATTGACTCACTTTTAAATTAGGGTAGTTTGGAAGCTCTAGTCAAGCAGCAGACGAATCAGACATACAAAATGAAAACTCCACCGAACGACCAAAGCCAGGATTAGAAAGAAAATCATAGAGCAAAGTCCCATTAATAAGTGGAATAATATTTCCTTCATGATAAATGATGATCACCAATATCTAGCTTTAAAAGTCCATTAGCAGAAACAAAGTTTTTGATAGCTGTTCCTCACTGACTGTATTAAGTAAAGTATGACTGGGAAGAGCTTTTTTTTGAACAATTGGTGATCTTTATATCTTTTAATTTCTTACTTAATGTATTTTTTAAATAATTTCAATCCCTAAAAGTATTAATGCATTTAGGAGGGGATTTTGGATCCACACTTTTTCACATCTTTTTGTGAAAACAGAGGTCTTGTGGTTATTGGTCGTCTGCTCTGCTCTCCCTCTGTCTCTCTGTTAGAGCAGACCAGCAGAAACAAAGTTTCATTCTGGTTTTCACTGAGACAAATCAAACTCTCATAACTCCATCATTGATGTCTAACAGACTTGATACTTCATGAACATCAAACCAAAAAACCTAAATAAAGCTTTGGCGGCAGATGTAAGTAACAGTCCTGGGAACTAGAGGCAGACTATATTAACACTGAACATTGTGGAACTGTGATGATGAATCCTGTTGTTTCAGTGACCTTGAAAGGGGTAACAACCATTTAAAAAGACAGGGAATAGATAATATGCTCAAATCCTCATCCTCTGGAACAAAGTCTGCTCAAAGACCCCAACTAAACATTGGAAGCTTGGATTCCCTGCTTTAGAAAGGCTACATTGGGAACAGGATAAGATCTAATCCACATCTCACATTCCACAAGTGCAGAGCAGGAGATGAACTAAGAGTCTGCAGCACACATGGCAGACAGGAATCTTTCAATTACTCCACACAACCAAATGAGTCTGTTTCCTGCTGGAAGGGAAACCTCAGTTGCCGCTCGTTGTGGGACAAACATGATTTTTGGAGAAAGTCTTCACTTTAGCACCTTGTCTACATAAAGACAAGGAAAAATGACATAGCAACATCCTTACTCAATCTGGTTGGGAACATTTTTGCTGACCTAGTTTCATTTGACCTTGGAATATTTTTAGTACAAAGATCAATTCATGGTTGCTTCAATGACTGCCAGGAGTCCAGGAAGTCATGTCTTATACTCTAACCTTTAACATGCTGAGTTTTAATAACAATAATAATATATTTTATTTGTGCTGCATGTTACATGGCTAAAATCTCAAAATGTTTACAGACAGGTCAAAAAAACTTTTTAAAAGATTGACATGTTTTACTATAGAAATGTCTTTAGTCCCTTTTCTAAAGCACTCTTTGGGTTCTGGTGCTTTCAACGTATCAAGAATGTCATTCCACAGACAAGAACCAGTGGGATGGAAAGCTCTGTCCCCATGGGGCCCAATCAAGTTTGGATGCAAGCAGTAGTGTGTTTTGTAGGGGGAGAAGTTCCATTTCCATACATACATGATGATGAGTTTTGAGGGAGATGCAAAGCAAGTGAAATGAGTGAAGGACAGTGAAGGACAGGAGTAACATGTTCACATGTTCACACACTAACTGCAGAGTTTTGGACATATTGGAGACTCTATAGACTCTTGGAACACATGGTAAGGAGCTGTGCATTACAACAGTCCAGTCTAATAGACTCAAAGGCATGCTACAGTTTGATCTGGTAGGATGAGTGGAGTCCTAGTTTGGCAACATTATGAACTTATTGAAGAAGATTTAGCAGAGCTGGTTAACATGAGATTCAAAGGTGAGATGGGAGTTCATTGGAACTGGAGAATATAGAGACCAGAGAAGATGATGCTAGTTAGAGATAGAAGAATGCCACTCAGACAACTGGTAGAGGTAAGAAAACTCAGCTTTTTTAATACTTCCAGTGGGATCTCGAACAAACCCAGGCTCAACAACATGTAGCTCTGGTGACTCAAATGACAGTCAGCATCGACAAGGAATACGCAACTCAGGATAAGGAAATAAAAGACTAAATACCTACGGAACATGATCAGAGAATTCTTAAAACATTTATATGAATCATAAGGCTTTAAAAGTAACTTACATAAATACATTTTGGTAACACAAAATCCAAATCCCCACAGACTGGATATGGTGGGTGGAGGGTGAGGTGGAGGGCACCAGACTCATGGGGACGTTAAGACTCCACACAAAGCAGGTATCGGCATTTAAGCTAATAAATAAGTTGGTCTTTAGTTGTACAAAAAAACACTACAAAATTAAAAAGATCAAATGATGAAATGTGTTGTTCTTAATACAGCTGACAAAGGTGAATAATTTAGCTGCTTCATTCTGATCCCAGTGCTGCTGTCTTCATCTTAATTATTTATATGAATCATAATGATTTAAATTTGACATAAAGACATTTTGGTTGTATTGTCCAGCCATGATTGTGCAGTGCCTTCCACAATCCTGTGGAAGGCACTGCACAGGATTGAGGGGGTCTATTTCAGAACTGCTGCAAGAACAAAGACTTTAATCTGAGTTCATGTCACAAAACTGTGACAAAAACAAAAAAATACAGTTTTTAACTGTATATACATGTCACTATTGCTTTAGATATGATCATAAGTCTGTTTTTTTACTGTGCTCAGCTGAAACTTGCGTGCTGACAAAAGATTATGCAAAACATGTGAGCAAATCATAGAACAGTGATCTTGGGCTTTGTTTAGATAACAATGATACAACTCAATTCTAAAGAAAGTATAAGTTGATTTTTATTAAGTCCATTTAAATCCAAAGGTTGTTAATTATCACGTATATCAACAAACCCTGCTTAAATTCAACATCCAGGAGTCACAACTCTGGAATGTATTGGATTGTCTATTAATAATTTGCAACCACATATGAAGATTGTTAATCAAAGTAATATTATTTAGACATCACCTCCTCTCCTTTATGGCCTGCTAATCCAGCAGGTCCAGCCACACCCTGTGGAGAAACAAAACAATATCTAAGCTTTTCCTTGCCCTTCAGTGAGCCTTTATCACAACAGTTTATTGATATAACACAACAATAATGCCTACTTTTCTTCCTTTTGCACCAAAAGCTCCAAATTCGCCTCGTTCTCCCTGGAATATGAGCACAAATAGAGGAAGAGAGAGAACATCTTTTGAACCCAGACACTGAGTCAAGTCAAACTGACTGAAACCAAAGCTGCTGCTTTTTGGTTACAACTGGCTACATCTGGATCTTATGATGGGAAGCCATTGACCAAAACATGACATATCTACAAACAATTGAACCAAAAATATGCTGCTTGTGTTCGTAATGAAGAAATTTGCATCACGTACAAATTTTCCATAAATATGTTATTTAGAAATGCATACCTTTTCACCTTTCCTGCCAAGTCTCCCCTGTCAAAAGAACCAGCTTACATTATTATTTTTCCATCATATTATACAATCCACATTATCATTAAACATTGCATTAGTTCAGATTTCCTGAAGTAATGTCCTTTAATGTTATTGCCAGTTTCTTGAACTGTAGTGGACACATATCACTGAGCTTGCTTGAAAGTAAGCGAGTTGTCAGGCTTGTGGAATGCTAACAGTGGCTCAGAACATTTTAACAAGTTTTACACATTCTAAATTCAACCTGAAATTGTTTAAATGTTTATAGTGGTGGAATATTTGTGTACATTATAATCTAATCTTTAAAAAGAAACCACATAAATACTGAGTTATTGCTGTTCTCTTAGCCAGGTTTGTCTAAGACTTGGATTGTACTAAGGGGACTGAAGTGTTGACTGGATTTAAACTTCATATCGTGTTAATGCAGTTACAATTCCTCCAAAAGAGAAGCCGTGGTTCTTTCCACCCACCACCTCGAAGAGAGATGAATGAAGCTATGAATATGTTATGCTTGCCTTGTAAGAAGAACTTTGCTTTTCCTGACACTGCTTCAACAGAAAATTGTCTCTTTTACATTTAGTATAGTTCAGTTGTACATGTCAGAGTAGGAGGTGGACCTTCATGGTCAACTGTGGCTTAGTTGTAGAGCGGTAGACTTGCAGTCTGAAGTTGATTTTGCTTTAAGGTACAGTCAGTGTGCTCCTGGTCAAAGCACTTAACATTAAGTTAATCTGTGGATTGGTGTCTAAGTGTGTGTTTTTGTTAGTGTGACGTTATGACCAGTGAACATTACATCTCCTAGCTAGTAATGCCATCATAGGAAAGTAGCAGGAGAAGATTGAAATATTTTGAAATACCTCAAGGCCCGCCATTCCTGGACGTCCATTAGTACCAGGTTCACCCTGAATTTAACGAATTCAAACAAAACAACACGTCAAAAAACTATTTATAAATTGATCCAACTAATAAACAACAGAAAATGATGACAAATCTCTTACCTGAGATCCCTTTGGACCAGGAGCACCATCCAACCCTGTCTTACCTGGTTTCCCCTGAATCAAAGAGAAAAGATAAGAATCAGATGTGCAGCCAAGAACTCCAGACTGCAAAACATATTGATCATTTGTCCTGGTATTATTGCAGCATAAGAGCATTGAAAATGAACAGGCAAAGGAAAACAGCACTCTGGGATCTCTGTAGTCTATAATATTAGAACCATCAAACAGGGAATGTCTTTGGAATGAAGAAGGTTTCTCATGGTTTTTGAAAATTTGATGAGATCCCTAATGTAGAATGGTGCCTTGCCATTTAGGCATTGGTATGTGAGGAGAGAGTTTGTGTTGAGTCCTCATGTGTAACAGGAGCCAGTGGACGGAGTGGAGGACGGTGGTGGTTTGGTCATCTGTGTTCCCTGGTTAGCATCCTGCTTGTTCTGCTCTGGATATGCTGGACCCTCTGAATGCTCCTGCTACCAAGGAGAGCATCGCAGTAGTCCAGCCTGGAGGAGAGGACTGCAACATGCCTTGAATACATAACACCACAATAAGCTGAGTACACCTGCCCTTGGGAACCAAATCTCTGGGAACCACACTGTGGAGCAGTAGACAGCAGTGGACAGTAGTCAGCTGCCTCTGTTGTGGGCTGCTATTATTTAATGTATATATATTTTTAAATAAATCAGACACTGCCAATGTATTTAAGCTGATTTCTGCACCAAGAGGACAGATACTTAACATTCCTGCTATCCTGTGAACCGTAGAGCTTAAATAAGACCTAACAAACCATGCTTGCTAAGCAAACACCATCTCAGTTCTGTTAGCAAATCCATAAATACATAAGTGAATAAGATGACATTAAGTATGCCTCCAATGCGACACTCGAGTAAAGGAATGTTTCAATGCTTTTAGAAGTAATGTCAACTTTTGTTCAGCTTCAGTTCACACTCTAAAACATGTGGGCTGGTCAAACCTGGACTGAATTATTCTACATGACTATTTGGTTCCATACATTACAAAGTACAGTAATAAAAATAAACATTCAATCCCTGCAGGTCTAATATACATATGGCAAAAAGTACATTTAAATCAGTGACCTGTCTGTGATCTATCTCCAACACAAGCTGGAGCTTTACTCATGGTTTATCCTCCATCACTGAACTTTCTTTCCAAACATTTCCCTTCAGCACTGCCTCTGATAAATTCAACCCACTAACAATCTGCTACACTTGCGGTCTGGAAATAATGTCCCATTATTTAACATCATTCACTTGAATTGTATTAATCAACTGCACCTGCAATTAAGCCACCAGCTGTTGAGGATGAGAGAATATCTGACTATACCTTTTTCTAAAGAACATGAAGAACACCTGCAGACTGGGCCATAAAGCTGCTACAGAACTAGTTGCATTTAAAAGCATCAGCCAATCTCTGGAATCCTAACAGAACCTAACAGGATTTTGGAGCTCATGACACATTGATCGTCATTTATTCATGTTGCAGTTCAATTTGAGGCTCAATCAACCAAATGACATTTCTCAATCTGTTATTGTCCAGTTTTTGGTGAGCGTGTAGGAACGCACAATAACACAGAGACTAATTAACCAATAAATGGAAAAACATGACATAAGAGGACTGAATTTATCGATCAATCTACACTAGGAAACCATAATCCTCACACAAAGTGTAGACATTCTCACAATAAGAGGGCAATAGTTCCAGAGTTCTGGAGCAACAACACAACAACACAGTCTGGTCACAAGATGAGTCCTGTCCAGAAGTCACTGGTGTGTCTTCTTCTGGAAACATGCTTGTTTATAAGTTCTATTAAATAAAAAAAATGCCTGATCGTTTATACATTTAAAGATCAAAATGAAAAATCTTCAAATCCAATGTACAGGCAGCCAGTGCAAAGCAGACAATCTCAGGGTAATGTGGTTTAGTATGGAATACCAAACCATAACGAGGCAGTGGTTCTCTATGTGTGAATTTACGAAGGCCTTAAGATGATGCAGAAATGCCCCTAACCTACTTGGTGTGATACATGTCAACGACAGCATACTTACTAGGCTGCCAGGGCGACCCCTCTCCCCCTTCTCACACCTACAGTTCTTTGGCTGTGGGCACTGAAAAAAAGATACAGAAAACACATCTTAACCGACACACTGTAAATACATAGGAAATATAAAGAAATCAAAGATGCAAAGAGTCTACTTATAATCTGAGAGCTAATGTCACTTACCCCTGTCGTAACAACTGTATTCTGCAAAAAGGAAAAAAAAACAGTCAAAATTTCTGTATAATATAAAAAATAAATATAATCTATAAAAAATGGAAACATTAATAAAATCATAGTACTTGTGATGGAACAAATTTGCTGTGCTTCAGCACAGTGCTCTAGTCTGTCTAGAAACTGAGATCTAGAACTCAATGGAAAAGTAAATTTACTCACTATTTCACTGAAGAGTTTTTCATCAAGCTGGCTGTCGGAGAGACTGAGCATATGCTGCTGTGGGGGGGCACTGGCAATGGATCGTAGCTGTGTTCCCATGGCATCTGGGTTGGGCAGCGCAGACAGCCTGATGGTGAACACCCTGATGTTGTGCTGTTTGGCCTCTGCAGCCGCTGTGATGGCACTGGGGCTGCGTGGGTGGTCTCTTCCGTCCGTCATGAGCAGCGCCACCCTGACACCACTGGAGGACGTCTCCTGCCTGAATACCTTGGTGGCATTGGTGATGGCGTAGGCAGAGTATGACCCATGGCCAATAAAGGTCATTGAGGCCACCCGACTCTGGAAGACATCTAGGTCCTGCCAGTCCCTGAAGTTATGCTCTACTGATACTTTGCTGCTGTACTGCAGGGCAGCGAGGCGCAGACGCAGACGCCAGCCTGGAGGGTGAAGCTGCATGAGCTTGGTGCTGAAGCGCAGGATGAATGTCTTCTGCTGCTCAAACAGCACAGGTTGGGCATTCTCTGTACTGTCCACCATGAACATGAGTTCCACTGGGCAGACCAAGGCTATCCATAGAGAAAACAGTCTTATTACATTTGAATAGTACTGAAATAATAACATTTAACTGCGGCTCCACCGGTCAAATATGATTGAATTCCTTTGAGTCACTTTCTGCTATCACTGAGAGTATTGTTGAGTGAAACAGTGCCAACAGATTCGCTTCAACAGTAAGCAGCCTCTTAAAGCAGATGACCACTCCTGTTAGAGCTAAATGGTTTCATTAGTTTAAAAAAAGGTCTACAATCAAAAATAACTTCACTTTATATGTCTACCACCATAAACTACTATTGCTGGCCATAAATCTGAAATGGCCACATCTAAACAATTTCAAGTTCATGACAATTATTCACAAATGGAAAACATTTAAAACAGCTGCTGATCATCTAAGGAGTGGACATTCCAGTAAGTTTCACTCAAGGTCACATTGTGAAATACTCTGAGATTAAAGAGCTTCATCCCGGATATTATAAGCCTCAGTTAGGAGTTTAAATATTAAGGTGTGTGGCTGTAAAAGCACAAAAACTACCACTGAAGCAGTTTGATGTGAGTGGAAGGGTTGCCAGGAAAAATATGTTTTGGTTCAAAAAAGAAAATGGCAACATCACTTACAACATTATAACCCATTCATCTTCAACCTCTGGAACAATCCCCTTCAGCAGATGAAACCAGGATTTGGAAAAGATCCAAAAATCTTACACCAAACATTGTGGAACCTACTGGTAACATGTGAAGCACATAACCACAGTAGATACACAGAATTCTATATCTTTGGAAATGTTTACAAAACCCTTTTTTTTTTTTGCTCTCAGTTCAAACACTGATTGAGACTGTGTGAAACATAACCACCCAAATGAGATGGTGAGGGAAAAGAAATGCTGTCCCACACAAACTCCAATAACATTTCTGATAACTGCCAGCTTCACAACATCCTTCCCTTTATGGGCCAAACATTATAATTTGAACCAGTAAGTAAAGCTTTTCTTTCTCTGCAACAAAACCCTTCTGTCTGTCTCTTGCTCCATTGCAGGGTTTCAAAGTGGATGTAATGTTCAAGTGGAGATCATTGTGTCCCCACAGTTAGTGTTAGTGGGACCTAATGAAGTATCATTAGGTCCCACAGTAGAAGAATTTTGTACTTTGTCATTATTAATCAAAGAAAACAGATATGTTTGGGTTTCTTCAAGTCTGTGTTTTTGAGCAATGTTTGTTCAATGTCTGTCCTCCATTTAGCTCAGAATATTACAGCGTCTTCCATGTGAACACTTGGACAAAGTTGCTGGTGGCCCTCTGTTAATGACTGAAAAACCTACAATAATCACTGAAATAGCTTTAAACTGAATAAATAAATAAATAAATAAATAAAATTATACTGAAAATTAACCAATGGAAATCAGACATTCCATTTAAATTGTGGTTCAACAAAATATTTCATAAAACTAGTACTAGTAAACTAGGCCTGGACAAAAGTGATGGCACCTCTTGAAAAGATAGAAATCAATTTCACCATAGGAACATGTTAAACTAAGGTGTGTCTACTATTAGTATTTAATGTGTCATTAAACCTGTAATGTAAGTCTACCCATTAAAATCCTGACACATAGTCATTGTGCTGCTTGGTGACAGGGAATGTACTTAAGTGAAAATCAACCACATGAAGGGAAGGAGATTGGAAAGATAATGATAGAGCACCATGTTAAAGGTAAAGACTAGAAGACTCTTTCCAAGCAGCTTGGTGCTCATCTGACTACAGTTGTACATATTATTCAGAAGTTTAAGGTCTATAGGATTGTAGAATCTCCCTAACCTTGGCCACAAGAGAAAAACTGAAGAGAAGAGAAGAATAACAGGAAGACATCAAAGATGAATTTAAAGATGTAGTACATCAGTGCTGAAGTCTCTGTCACAGAAATCCTCTGACTGCAGTGACTTCCTCAAAGGGTCGCAGAACAAAATATTAAGCTACCGGTAACATCATCTTTTTATGAGGTTTTTTTTTTTTTTATTGATCTATCGAACAATAAATACTGTTGCTAAATCTGCTGCTAACATCATAAATATATTTCTATATGAAAAGTTTTCCTCACAGAAAAACTGGTGCACATTTATAATTATTATGTTAACAGTCTGTAAAAAATGAATCAGTACCTCAGTAATTTAATCTTATCTCAATTTTAGCTTCCTGACTGTACAAGGATAAATGTTAAAATGTTGTTCATGGTCCATAAAGTACTTGGTCAATATTCTCTATAAGTTTCTTGCCAGGTATGAAACATGTAGAACTTTTAGGTCATCAAAGATCTTTTCCTTCTCTGTTACCAAGACTAGAACTAAACAAGGTGACAAACTCTACAAACCTAAAATTTGGAAAAACCTCCTTTAAATTAGGAGTGAAATCACAACTTTTTACTGGAGCTTCCAAACAAAGAATAAACACCATTTTTCACTTTATTTTTCCATCTGTCCATCAGGGTATAGCTACCAGGGTTATAATCAGACCTCCCACTTCCAATCAATGCGTTCCAGCAATCACAACGTGCTCAGAAGGTGTTCAGTCTGTCTCTGTTTTCTGGTTCTGCCCAGGGAACTCTCCTAGTAGGAAACGATCATTAAATCTGTCCAGGATGTAGCCTGATCAGTTGCCCAAACCGCATTAACGGAATTCTTTTAATGCAGATGAACAACACTGTCCAGGATGTAGCCTGATCAGTTGCCCAAACCGCATTAACGGAATTCTTTTAATGCAGATGAACAACACATTTTCAGGCTCCTCTGGGTGACTCGTCTTATCTATAAGGCTGAATCCAACTACTCTGCAGAGGAAGGCCATTTCAATGCTGGCATGTGGGATCTCAGTATTGTAGTCATAGTTCATATGTTACGGTCACTTATAACGAGACACTAAGATACCTGACCTCTCCTGTTTGAGGTGAAGGCTTAACCGTGATCTACATAAAGCAATTCAACTCCTTTCATTTTTGAATACAGAGTTAGACTCAGGACATCTGGCTACTTCACACTTGGATGTAGACGGAACCAGTGCACACAGAAGGTCCTCATCTCAATTCACCAAAAGAACTACATGATGTGCAAAAACAAAGATGAGACTGAGGCTTCCAAACCCAGGAACAACATAAGCAGTAACAGCCGTAAATTTGTGATGTCTCTTTAAGATAGCCTAAGCTATAGCTGGTGATGTTATTTGTATGTGCCACTACTCCGCTGTCAAAAGCATGGGAGAAACGTGCTGCAGATGGATTCAGGGTCTGAGACTGACCTTTACATTTTATCTCCCTAACTCTGAGTGATGTTACAGATTGTTTGGCTTATTTCATGTCTGACAATACAGTAGCCATTCAACCAGCTTTTTAAGGTTGCTGAAGAGCATGTTTATTAAAGGACAAATACTGTGGAATTCCTATTACCAGTGTGGTTGTGAGTTTTTGACTCTCCTGATGATTGTCTGCTACCTCTTCATCACCACTGAACATAACCCAAGAGTTGCAGTAACCTGAGGGGATCCTCAGGAGAATCCAGTGAGAACAAGCTCCACTTGAATGTCAACTCAACTCTTGCTTTGGGATCAAATCAAGGACCGGGTAGTGCTTTAAAGCCACCTAGTACTCCATACTCCCTCAACACTCCACATGGAATACTTCCAGGGACATGATCACAAACATTTTCTAGATACATAAAACACCAGACTATCCAACCTCCTAGACTTAAACATTCAAATAAACTTGCACTGCATTCACAAAGAGATACTCTTACGAGATCAGTTGCACAACACTCACGTTTGGCCTTGTAAGTGACGACCTGGTTGTCTCTCTGAGCTTTCCTCCTTCTGTTTTGGCATTTGATTGGACATGACAGCACCAGAATAAGGGCAAAAATCTTCACAAGCTCCAGGACATTCATTGTAGAGTGAGCTGCAGAGAGAGAAAAATGCAGAGATGTATTTAGTGAGAATTGTATTTAGTGAGAATCAGTGGCAGGTCGCAAAGCTGCAGTAATTTGGTGTGAACACATGAGGGAGACATGAGTATTCAAACTTCATACAGATTTATAGCTGGATATAATTTCACTCCCTGGTAGTTATCCTACACTGCATCTGTCTATGAAAAGATAGACTTTATGCTCACTTTTTCCATAGTATGTGCTGCACTAGAACAGAGAATTCAAAGCTACATTCCAGTGCATTCACATTTACAGAATTTGCTTCTGGTCTTGATTTTATGAAACAGCTAAATTGCTCTGATGGGATTTTATGATGCATAACTCTATGTAGTCTTCTTGCCCTCCATCCCAAGCAGAATTCCCAGTAACACTGTTATTGGGAATTCTGTATCTCTCCTATTATTATTATTTGATTATTATATGAATTATTGTGACTGCTTTGTGAAAAATAGTTCCTCTCCATGGGCAACTGTGCTTTCTAGTCATTTCTGTCTTGTTCTCTGTGTTAGCCTTGCTTAAATGTTTATATAAAAGTAAAAATAAAATCAAAAATCAAAAGAGTCTTGTTTTTACAAGAAATAAAAATGTTTTAGTGCAAACATAGAGCATGAAATGGTATTAACAAAAGTGATAGAAAATAAATCCACTTTTACCTGTTTGTTCATAAAAAGAAGCACCAGGTTAATCCATGAGTGAGATGAAGCAGTAGTTCTGCCTGGAGGGACAAGGAGCAGTGACTGGGTAAGACTTGGATTCAGAATCTAACCAGAGGGAAGACTCACAGCCACTTCCTGTTGTTGCCTTCACAATAAAGCTCTGGTGGTTTCATTTACTTGTGTTAATTTTGAATTTATTTTACAGCAGGTTCTTTATTTCAATGTTAAACTGCATTTCTTTTTATTATATATATATGATTGAATGCCCAGACTTACACAGACGTTTTTCTTTCTTAAAAGAAGAAGAAAAAAAAGATGTGTAGCTTACAATGTTGATCTTATAAAGAGCTAACCACTGGTCAGCTACGCTCACTGTGTGAACACATCACACACTGTGTGAGGGGAAAAGGAAACTCCTGTCACATTGTATGACTGAATATGTTAGACTGCACTGACTGGGTGGGAGAGGTCCAGCAAACATCAATCCAATAATGAGTGGATAGCAAGTTAATGGCTCCTTTTTAGATTCAGATACTGAAAACAAGGAGAGAAGGATAGGAGATGAGACTGTACAGAAAGAATGCATGGGAAGACAAGAATCATGTCTGTCCCAGTAGCTGTCAAACTGCACAAGGTTTTCAGAAAATTAAGAACACAGATTGATTATTTTTTAGATTTGTACTAAAACACACAAATAAAAACATTCAAGAATGGCTCAGAGCAAAAAGTATCTGGCTTCTCTTGTGGTTTTAGCAAGCAGGTTACCTGAGGTCAACATCTATCTCCTCCATGTCTTTAGTCCTCTACTTCACTGCTGCTTGGAAATGGTGTGTGTTCGAGGGCTTTCTATGGATTTATGCTTCATTGAATAGGATAAAAAAAAATCAATGCTCGGAAATAAACCAAACACAAACACATATATTAGTAGTCTCTCTAACCGGGTTCACTTCTAAATTATGTTAAAGGAAATTAACTTTTTGGACATATGAGGTCTTGAAAATAAATTCCCCCCTTTCAGATTTTTTGCTCAAACTCAGATTTATTAGTTTAGCCTAAAACCCATCTGATAACCCGAGATGGGCTAAAAGATCTCAGAAAGCAACATGTGCACCAATGGAAAGACATTCACAACATATAATCAACAACATCAGCTGCACTGACCTGCATATCCTAGTCAGATTTAAATCTATGTAAACTTTTAATTTTACCAAAATGTTTGTTCTACCCGCAAGTGACATTGACGTTTTTTTAATGTCAAAGTCAATGTCTGTCAAAGTCCTAACTTGAATCTGATAGAGAATGTATTGTATGAGCTAAATATAAGAGGGAAGAAATGGAAGCTTTAAACCTTGAAGACTTGGAGACAGTATTCAATATACCATTGGAATGATTTCTCCAGTCAACCAGGCTTTTCCATCGATTATTGAGTACAGTTTAAGTGTTTACTGTAGCCTGCATCATTTTCAACCAGGAACAAACTATTTAGTCCAAAGACAACGCATTAAGCTGAATGCACTATGATGAGTAACTTTAGGTTTAACTCTAATAGTTGGGAAAAGCTTATACAGTTATTCCCATGGCTTCAATCTTCCACCAAATAAGTGACAGCCATTATCAACAAAACGATAAAACATGGAACAATGAAGAACATTTCCAGAAGTGGCTGGCACACCAAAATTACTCTAAGAGCTCACTGCTGACTCATTCAGGATTCATCCTGTTCTAGAACAGCAGTCTGGTTCAACTGTGTGACTGTTGGCCATCTTGGACAACCAGTTATTCTGTATCCTTTGATATACAGAATGAACATTAAAACCAAGTTTTATATTCATCTTAAGACTTTTAAGACTTGGTTCATAATGTGAAAAGATTTACCGTGTGGCAGAAAAAAAGAAGAAATCTTGGACCAGTTTTCCTCCCATCTGTCTGAGAGAACATTCTGAATCATGACAGATTCTCCTCTGACTCTGTTCCTCTATCTTTTAATATCATTCATCTTGCTAGAATGATTAAGTATTTTCTGATATTTCCTATCATATATATGCTGATAACAACCAACTGTATTCATCTTCAAAACAGCATCAGGTGGACAGGCTGTTCTTTGTCCTGTTTATCTCAGATCAGTGACTGTCTCTGGCAGCTGCTGCTGTACATTCTACACTGGCTCTAAGTGGATGTTAAAATTACGGTTTTTGTTCTCACCTACTGGACTATGAATGGCCAGATTTTAAACAAACATTCTGCTGATCATGGCTTTCCATCCCAAACCCAGACTCTTCTCATTGTTTCATGTACTAAGTGGGCAGGCTCACTTTCTGATCTTGTTTTCAAGTTAAGACATTTTTGTAACTTTAGTTTCTGTGAAAAGTGCTTTAGAAATAAACCTTAATTATTTACTTTAAAAATGAAGCACTTCTCTTGAACACTTGAACAAATGTTTTGATTTACTGAATAGTAGAAACTGAATGTTGACCAGCGTTCTTGGGTATAGTGAAACAGCTTGATTCCTGGCTGGGAGGAAGAACAGGTCGACTTTAGATTTTTCGAGTCTAATCTTTATGGAGTCGTGTTCGGAGAGACAACTGGAGAATGTTGAGCTGTTGTAAAAAGCTGTACCTGAGGGATGCTGGTATGCACAGTTTCTATTAGCTGTTTCCATATTTCAAACAGACAGGCTCAGTTAGGACTCATGCCCAACTTCTGACATAAATCAATGCTCTCTCTGTGAACTGCCTCAGGAGCTCCTAAGGAAAAGATATCAAATTTAATAAGGTTATTGGGGAAGAAACCTTATTTCTTCTAACAACAGGATTCAACACTGTTGTTAGTTTTGAATCCTGCTCACCTTTCATTTTAAAAGAACTTGTCAATATGCTCTGGTTGAGGAAAAAACTTTTAAAATTTTTAAAATTCAGGATTTCATTCAAGGATTTGCAGGCAAACATTTGTTTAATACTTAAGATCAGGCAGATTTGCCAGTTGAACTGGCCTCACTTGAACCAATCAGATCACACCTTACAGTTCCTCACACTTGTAACCCATTTCTAATCAGCTATCTGTTCCTTATTCAGTAATTAAACTCTCCAGCTTATATACTCCCCATGCTCAGCCTTGCTGGTTCCTCTTGTGTTTCTCCTGGAGTTATGGTTTTGCTCTGGTTTGGCTCCCTGCCTTCACTGTGGTTTTTGTAAGTTTTTCTGTTCATTTTTCACTAAGCTTAAAGAATCTACACTACATCTCCTCCTGCTGCATTTGGATCCATTTTGATTATTTTAAGTTGACCATTTGGGTATTTTAAATTCTGAGAGCTCTGGTAGAAGAGACAGACAGCTTCCTGTTTTACATCAAGCACTGTATTCATCAGGGCACAGCTGGATGACTCTGAACATTTCCATTTTAGAAACATTGCTCCCAAAAAGTGAGTTTTCTGAACATCTGCAATGCTTAATTCAGCCAGACTGTTGAAAAGGCCTTCAACATTACATCACACACACATCAGTAGATTGTTCCCACATGTCGGTTTGCCTTCTTTTTGAAACTGCTGTTAGTTTTTTATTTCATGTCAAAGTCCCTGTGAATCAATAAAATATTATTGAAATGTTAATTTATTTCAGAAACTCCATCACTGAGTAAAACACATTATATAGATTAATTACACAGACTGGTGTTTTTAAGGCTTTATTACTGTTAATTATGGTGATTTTCCACTTCCTGTGATTGAAAACATGACATTTAGGATCAGAATATTTCAAGACATGTATTTCAGGTTCATTTCAGAAAGTTCTGAGAAAACGTTCTGGCATGGCATCCAGGAATTGAGTTTCAGAAAAAAGCAACAACAACAAAAGAAACCTCATTTGGGATGGAATGAGGACCTAGCACTTTGCTAGTTAACAGAGTTTATGTGGAGAGCAGCAAGTCTTCCAGACCCCCTAGAAGTTCAGCTCTCCCCTAATTTGTTTACACTACTGCCATGACAAAAAGTGCATACTGGATATCTGTCACAGCTGTATTTTTCCACGCTAAGTGTCTATTGAAGTCATAAATATACTTAAAGATGGAGGATGCAGAATGAAAAGTCAAAAGAGGAAGGCTGGTACTGAAAAGGTAAGCAAAAGAAAAAAAGGGAAAAATCTCCATGCAGATGAAAGATTACCAAAGTACAGAGAGCAAAAAGGCTGGGTGATAACAATAATACACCAAAGCATGCATATAAACAACACAAAAACTTAAAACAGACATTAAATTAATTATATCACATACAAACAATGCTTTATTTTTAACATTAAGATAAATATAATCAGAGTGAAATCCCTTTCTGTTACTTAGCATAGTAATTTAGCTAACTTTAAATTTATGTACCGTAGTTACTAACACCAAGGCATACAACAGACTACATACATTTTTTTAGAACTAAAACAAATAGTGCATTTTTCATATATTTGACAGGGAGTTTTCCTATATGTATATATAAAGATGTATAATTTATGTTTTAGTTTGAGCAAATTACATTATGTCCATTTCATAAAGATTGACACACCTCTTACATAAAATCTAAAAGTTAGCACAGATATGGAGTCTTTATGAACTCACTGAAATCATGAGCTGCCACTCCATAAGGCCCTTCAGCCTGATACCATGATCACAACTTCATGTCCATCCAACAGCCTCACTAATAAGTTCCCATGTGTTAGACATGTAGTTGACGTTGGACTGGGGAGTTCATGTCCTTTTAGGATAACCAAAAAAATCAGTGTGCAGAATGGTATGCTGATCATGAACTAATAACTTGTGAAGGAATAGTAATAAACTAAAGACAGACAGATTTACAGGAGCCCCTGTAAATCCTGTACAGGGGATCCGGTACAGTTATTGAGGTCATAATGAAGGTTTATGAGAAGTGAACTGAAGCACCATCCAGTGCATCATAGAGAAGGAACTTCATAATGACTGATGATGAATTCGACCCCCTGACAAGTGGAACCGATAAACTCAGAGATGTGGTGATGGATTGGAAAGATAATTGCTTTTAAATCCTAAACAGCATTTTGTCCAGTACGATAGAGGTCATCAATGCATCAAGATAATTCTTTTTTGACAGTTTCAGGAGTGCCAGTTCCTAAAATCTGCTATAAAACATGCCTCAGTCTGCCCTAAAGAATTTCACTTTACAGATTTTAAATCAACAACCGTGGTAAAAAAAATAAAATAAAAAATTAAAATAAGCTCAACAAAAACTCCAGGCATAAATTTCTCCAGTCCTAAAACCCCAAATTCATTTTTAAAATAAATAAAAGGATTTTAGTTCAGAAATTTGGACCTAATGAACAGTGTGTCCATATCTACACCCACTACTTGGTGGCATGTCCTTCCAGACTTTGGTTCTGCTGACGTGTCATGGTGATCTCCATCTCATCTGTTGTTGGGTCTGAGGTCTTTCATTTTCCTCTGACAGATGATGTCATGGTCTTTAAAACTGCTCCTTTTGCCAGTGTGACCGGGTACCAAATTCTGATGGAAATTCATCATGGCCTTGAAGACTGGCAGCAGAGGGAACCATGAAGGACTTTAAAATGTCCTAGCAGATAGATGGCTGATCTCACTTTGGATTTGATAAGGTACAGAGGAGCAACATGAATCCTGAAAGCATCACAAACTGTAGAGGCATCTCACTGGCCCACGTTGGATAATATGCCTCTCCACTCGCCCGTCGTACTCTGGTACCACTGAGTAAGTCCTCAGTCTCTTTTCTCATTGGCCCCAGTAAGTCACTTCTGATGTTGATTCTGGCCAAATGTTGCTGCTACTTTATCCAGATGAACTGAGAGCTGCTCAGAAAGCCGAGATGTTTCCATGACACACCATGGTAGATGGAGGTGATAGCATCTGTGAATGGAGGCAGATGGAGCAGATGCAGCAGCATAAACAGCAATGTCTCAACGTGCAGAGACACAGCAGCTGCCTTCCTCCAGGCTACGGCTCTCCCACCCAGCCCACCACACTCAGCAGGGACAGACTCAAGGCTTTGACAGCAGTTGACATTCTCACCCTGACTTTTCAAAAAACACATCCACACTGCCTACATTAGGGAACGCTAAAGCTTTATGTCATTCCCAGTTTGATTTGTGTCAGCATTGTAAATTTAACTGTCAAGATAAAACTGAATAACATTTAGAAAATTGCAGCAATATTCATTTCATGCATTTCCTGTGCCTTGCAGAAGTATTCATACCTTCAACATGTTTTCATTCTTTTGGTTACAAACTTTTGAGTGTATTTTAGGACAATAATATCATAGACCAACACAAAATGAATGAATGAGTGAATCAATCAATCAATAAAAATGATACTCTTTCTTCTTTGAATATTAGACCAGTATCAGTCAGGTTTATCAGACAGGTCTTGCCTGTTGGAGCCAGTTTTCAAGTATTGCCAGGGGCTTTCAATTGAATTTAAGTCTGAACTTTGACTGGGCCATTCTGACAGATGAATATACTTTGAGTTAAACCGTTCCATTGCCGCTCTGACTGTATGTTTGAGGCCGTCGTCCTCCTGTAAGGAGAACCTCTTCCCCAGGGCCTCCTGGCTGCTTCTGTGATTTATGCTCCTCCATTTATCTGCTTCCTTCCACTTCAGTTGTGTGCTGCTTTGTATTGGTAAATTATTCATAAAACCCATAATAAAAGACAAAGAATTTTGTGGTTGAAATGTGTAAATGTTCAAGAGAAAGAATTTCATTCGCAAGTGATGGTGACTAAGCTGTGACAGAGTAGGACTGTGTAAGCTGTGGAGCGGGTTACTTGTTAATGCTGTAACTTTGTAGCAACAGATTCAAAAACCAGCAACTTTCTTTCTGCATGAGTCTGGATGTTATTCCAATGCTTTCTCCAGGTACTCCTGCTACCTCCTAATGCTAAAAAACTATAGACGACTGTATGGATGATTGTTTATCCACCTCTACCCTGTGATAGAGGTGCAAGATATACCACCTTCTACATGTTGGTCAGTGAGAATATGTACCAGCCCTAATATTTGCCCAGGGACTTGCCAAAGGTAAGAGGGATGCTTTATGACTTCGATAATAAATTAGGGACTTGTGGTCATATACTTCTACGGTTCCACTTTCCCTGACCAAAGATAATCATTTCTAAGCAATCAGACTTGTGTAAAATACACAAAGTCAGTGTGTAATATAAACATCTAAAGCAAACACCCTGTACAAATCAAACACGTGACATTAACTGTTTCATGGGTGATTATGTGGGAAGTATTTGGAGAACATACTTGTGTGTTGTTGTTCTGTCAGTGCATCATTTTAAAAGCATACATAGAGCATTTTGATTTTAGGTGGGGATGAATGCAGCATAATGCAGATTTGCAGAGGGTCTTGTCCATACCTGCTGTACACTGGACCAGATAAAGCAAACAGTGACCCCAGCTGGCTAAACTTAAAGCTCAATCTTCAGGCTTGATCTTCACATTTCTGTGTTCCAAATAATGAAGACGTTCTTCTGTTAAGTTATTCCCTCCATTTCCTTGGTTCATTTTCAAATATAATCACCATCACGTCAGGAAGCTGTGATGATGTGTTCTGTTCTTTTGGTGATGGTGGTAGAAGTTTGTCCTGCAATTGGTGGGTTGCCAGTTTGATCCCTACTTCATCCTTGGGGCAAGACATTTCACCTTCTGAAGATTGCTGTTTTATCGAAGGGCAATTTTGTTTACAGAAACTTTATTGCCTATTTTATTTGTTTCATTTATTTTGGATGTTTAAAATGTCTTTCAGTTCCAGTGTTAATGTTGATTAAAAATTACAATTATTGGCGTGCTGTGGTGGCGCAGGGTCAAAGCCCAACCCGCCTTACTCCTCGTGGCGCTAGTTGCAGGTTCAATTCCCCGCCTGGCGACATTTGCCGCAGGTCTTCCCCCTCTCTCATTACCCTCTTTCCTGTCAGACTACTTTCAAATAACAGCCACTAGAACTAACAAAACCTTAAAAAATTAATTAAAACTTATTGATCTTTGAGAGGGTGTACTTGCATTTTTATACCACCATATTCCTTGAAAATGGTCTCAAAACAGCATTATTGTTTATCCAGCAAAATTTGATATTGTGACAGGCCTAATGATGCAATAACACAAAGTAATATTCAGTAAGGACAGTGCTCTGTCCTTACGGAGTATATGATGTAGACATATTTAAAACCGACTTTACAGTTTATGTTAAAATTAGTGTAAATTTGTTGTGATACACTGGCATCCGGCACACAATGGGCCCATTTTCTCACCGGTAGCTCTGTGCTGCTGAGAACAGTTGTAGGTCTGCAGGAGGTCCATGCTGTCTTTACATACAGATAATGAACTAATCAGAACTCTGAGATGTTGTTCTAGAACACCTTTAAACTTCTCCACCACTTCACCTTAAGGCTGGGTTTCCATGATACAGTGTGTTGTCTAATAAACCTCATAGCAAGAGGCCTTAAATACGAAATCATACAACTTTTCAGACTATTTTGGATAAAATTAATGCTATGTTTCATTTTCATACTTACGCAGCTGCACCATCGCATCAAACACATCGTTTGACAGAGCAAAATGTGAAAAAGCTCCAGTGGTGTGCACACTCTACATAGGTTAGGTACTTCACAAATAATCCAAACTGTTATCATTTGTTGCATTTATATACATTTTACTGCAGAAGATTTTGTACAATCAACATCTCCCAACACAAAGACAAAACAGAAAAACTAATTTTTCATACACTCTTCTTCATCCGCTTGCAGCCACCTGGAAAGGGTAGTGCTGGGGGAAGTCATGAATGACCTTCAGTGCTTCGTTGTACAGCTCTAAATCTGTCAGACAGAAACATCGGGTCATTAGTAAGCATTACTCAGACACACTGCAGTACAGCTGTGCTCTTCATTCAGATGGGCCGTACCAAAGGGAACCCCCTTGTCCTCTCTCAGCAGGCTGTATGTGCTGGCCATTATTTCTCCTTTGTTCGACACCATTCCTATAACCTCCACAATTCCACTCAGCTCCTCTTGAAGCTGAAAAAGAAATGAATATCAAGACTAATTCTCATTAGTCTCGTTCTGGACTCATTCTTCGACCTTTCGTTTTGTACCTTGTTGTAAAACAAACCATTTCATATCCACATACATAACCATTAGGTATTGGATGAGTATTTAGGCTTTTATAATGAGCTTCAGTGATAAGTAATTAAAAATATTTCCATCTATTCTGGTATTGATTCTTGATTGGAATCAATACCGACTCTTAAAAGGGTGAGAGATTGCAACCCCTGATCTACCCAGCATAACCCTGTGCGGCCGCCTGCTGGTAGATGTTAGACAGTTTTTTATCAGAGTCATAGTCAAATTATTTCCATACATAGAATATCATTTTAAATCATCAATTGTCAGGAGTGGTAACCATCTGAAATGCAGAAGTAAAGCACATCAAAGAAAAAAACATTCTTCTCTCCTGGCATTGAGAAACACTAGTTTTATCCAATTAAGGTGATGCAATAATAGAATTTACTGCTTTTCTTCCAGAACACCAGCTACGTGTTCAGACTTCTCTCTAAGAATCTGAAAGGTCTTTCTCAAACATACGTTTTTGATGTCTGGTTGTATATATCAGATTTCCTCTAGATTCGGGGGAAAACAAGATATCACTCTTATCTCACATTCGAGACAGGCCACAACAGTAATGAAGAGACAAAGAACATGAGTAAAATAAACCACCATAAACAACAACTGCTACGTTGTTCATTCTATATATTTTATTACAAGGTTAAACTAAAAAATGATTAATAAGCAGTGAAATGACTATACTTATCAACTTAAAATGTATTTAAAATATTTTACTTCAGTTTACATTACAGCCCCTGCATTTAAACAGCACGAGTGTTTGAGATGTACTTACAGGTTCGTTCAGTTCCACTGTTGCAGTCTTTCCTTCTCCATCCATCACAGTGAACATTTTCCCAGTAGGGTGAACCTAAAGCAGAACGCAGCTTCGGTGTTAGACATTAAAATGAATGCATGTTATCTACACCTCTAACTGTGTGAAACCCCACTTTCACTCATTGTCTTGCCCACCACTCTGACCTTTTCAACACGCCCGACGAAGCAGACGGCTCGGTTGATGAACTGCGAAAGCATGGAGCAGTTTATTCTCGGTTTTGGAACGTCCAGTATGCCTGCCATTTTCGCGGGTTGCTGCTGCGACGTTTCTGAGGAGATGAGACAAGAAGTCGCGGGAACCTTTGTGTTGCTTTAATTTTTCGCTACGTTAGCCCGCGCGGGCGGTGCTTCTACATTTAGCATTGAGTGCCCTGAAGAGGCTCGTAGTAAAGGTTTACATATTGAAAAAAACGAGCGCCTCCAAACATTTTACGACACATCCGTTGTGTTCCAGGATCTGAATCCCTAGAAACAATAAACAGTTCCGTTGAATGTCTCGAGCAGATTCATTTGTAACAGAACTACAGGTGTTATTATTAGTTTCCTTCGACAAACGGAGCAGGTAGAAGTTAGCCATAGAACCAAAATAACACATCACGGAGGTTATTGCAGAAAGTGCTGACGGAAGGTAGTTTGATCTGTAGAGTCGGCAGCTTCACGTCAAGGAGGAATAATTTTAGAGCTCTTTAAGAAGTTAACGTTCAGAGGAGCTATGATGACTTGACTGTCAGCCTTCTATCGACTTCAGGAGGCTCAACAGTAAGGGCGACATTACGAAAACATTAAAACGACAGGGAGAAGTTAAGCCATTACATTAGTAGCATTAACTGTGTAAAGCTGTCTTCAGTCGTTGTAGCGTTTAAATCTAAATTCTTTAAATTTTTGTCGATGAAAGGAAACCATGCTTCAATTTTTGGGACTACGGAAGGACGCCAAGAAGTCAACATCTGACAAGGAAGCGGATGGAGGCTTCGTCATTGTTGGTAAGAAGAATGTTTAGTTTGTGGTAAAGGCAGACTGCAGCTACTAGGAGAGAATCCAGACAGGGGGTTTTGGGTCAGTCACAGTCGGTGTTGTATTTATTATAGAAGTTCTGTTCTGCTTATTTATGTAGCATAAAATTACAACAATAGTTCAGATCCGATTACTTTACAGTCCGTGTGTCAAAACATATTTCATAGGACAGATAAAAATATAACTTTAGAAAGGGACCAAGACGGGAGGATTTTGTAATCTCAAATTTTAGGATGAGTTTTTTCCCTCGAGTTCACATTAAAGTCTGTTAAAAGTTGACTCTTACCAAAAATTTTATATTTTTTTTAAACATTGACTGAAAGCGTCCAGCAACAGCCCCTGACGAATGTCCTGTCCTGCAGTGATTATATTATGAATTCCATTAGACCATATAATATCTCTTTTACTTCATCTAAAGGTCATGTTTGTTGCTGCACAATATATTTTCATCATTAAAAGCAACTAGAGAATTTATTGTTACTTAAAGCAAAAATACATGAGAGAGGAGCCCAACCATAGAGAAGTACATATACTTTTCAAAAGCCTGACATTTGTGTTTAAAACATCTGTTTTTGATTGGCCTACTGTGATATTCTATTGTTCTGAGATATTGAATTTGGAAATATTTTACTCTGTATAACAAATCTTTATAAAATGACTATTTCTCTTTCTCAGATGACTGTCAAGAAATACTGTACTTTTTAGCAACATATTTTTTTTTAAAGTACTGGTATATATAAAGATCAGGGCTAATAGGAAAATGAAATGTTAACCAACCAGGTCACTGGTATGTCCAGCTGGTCTCAGGTGTTTTCTAAGTAGGCAGTTAAAAATAAAAACTCCACAAATTTTCCTTTGTGGGTGTTAGTCATGTATGAGTACTTCTGAACTGTTAATGATCCATTTTAGCTCTTAGACTGTTGTTGATGTAACACCTTCATGTTCTTGAGGAAGGCTCTGTTCTGGCTCACCATGTCACACTGTACCTGGAACAGAAAGGTCCAGCACTCTGCTCAACCTAAGAATAGACAGAGCACAGTTAAAAATACATCGTATTGCAGACGAGTTTTATTACTGAAGCTCATGAATTCACTGCCTGGCCAAGAAAAGAGTCGCCACCTAAAAACATCACATTCTAATAAATTTGATCATGACACATATTTGAATGTAAGTACTGAAGAGAATCAGCTGCAATATTCTTCTCTGATCTGGTGCTACACAGCAGCTTAAAAGTTAGTTGCTCACTGAATTCACAATGTTCTTGGTATCATAATGAAAGGCCAAAGGTCAATTGGGTTGGGCCAAAACTGAAGTTCATCAATTAAAAGATTTTCAGTTAGTTTCACTGGGAAACAGTGGGAGCATGTAATGGTTGTACGTCAGAGCAGTGTTTTATCAAACTGTCAAAATGTTTCATGTTTTCTTTTGCTTTGATTTTTATTTCTTTGACGTTATTCTCCCTAAAAGAAGAGATCAATCAGGAAAACGTATGTGACCTTACATGACAGAAATACATTTATTCCAGTGGATTATTTTATTTTTCTGCATCTTTTCTTTGGTCTGCAGGAGAGACGACTGACGAACGAAGACAGAGAGTTAAGACTGTAAACACTGGACAGCCCTCAACAAATGTCATAGTCCAGCCATCAAAGGTGAGCTTGTGGAGGTTTGGGCTTCTGTACAGTTGTTCCTCTGAGACTCGGGGTCGGGTTTGCACCTCAGTTTTACAGTCAAAGTAAAGTAATTTTGGTCAGTTTGTCACTGTTATGGTAACTTTGTGATTTTGACGGCAGTTATTTGAGTGACCATGCCGTCTTCATTTACGATGGAGGCAATTCCTTTGATCAGCTGATCACGTTCTGTGGTTCTGCCACCTGTTTCTCTCAGGCTCTGTGTATGCTGTCAGGTTGATGCAGTCAGTTGTGTGGTGGGAGCAGTAACTGGGTTTTTCTAGGTTAACGGAATAATTAAATTACTTTTCTTTTTTTTTTTTTTTTTTTTTTTTTTTCATCCTGCTTTTCATACAGGCCTTTACATAAAGACCCGGACTAAAAATTCTCTTTTTTGTATCCTGCATAGCGATGCTCGTCCATTTTAGAAAAACCGGCTCATAAAATTACTTTTCTGAGCCGGTCTGCTGATGCTCTGGGTCTTTGAGCAGATGTGAAGAAAACCCACTGTAGTTCTACCTTCAATCTGCTTTGAGTCTGAGAATGACCAGAGGCAGGGACAGACATCAGTTCCAACAATCATGCAGTAGAAATGTAGCTCCAATCAGAATGAAATCATTTTAATCATGATTCATTTAGAAAAATGTTACAAATCAAAATAAATCTTTTAGTCCATGTGTTCGATCCCATGGGGCGAAACTGGGGAGCTCTTATTGCGCCACTTCATATCCAGGATGAAAAATCATGACCATTTTCAAATTATGCACCAAATAATACAACAAATATCCATGGGATAGTTTTAGTTTTGCTCACTTTAGACTAACAGTCTACAGCTCATATGTTCTGGTAAATCTAACTCATGCAATTTATGCCATTCACATATTTTAGGTAATCCCTCATATAAAGTAATATTTTAAGTCTGGAAACCGATTTATGTTCTGATGTACAATTTTTTAGGTTCTGCTTGTGCTCGGTGTATTAAGGGATTTCAGTCCAAATCCCATTTTTATGCCTGGAAAATTCTAAGGTGGTCTGGAAGCCAAAAGAGTTTAAAAGAATCTCATTGTTTGTGTTTTTATGCATAAGAATGACATTTCTCAAACTGTTTTAAAGAACTGATCCCCTCCAGGTTTATTAACATATTGATTGTCAGAATATTCTATAACTTTACACACCAAATTCAGTCATTATTGACCAATTGTTCTCAAAAATGCGAAATAGCTATTTATTCTGGTAAAATATGTTGATTTGGTTGATTTCAAAGCAGATGACAATGCTATTGTTGTTAGCAGCTAGCTGTTAGTCTGACACTGTGCGTAGCGATATCGAAGCCTCCAAGCCTTGATAAAATCTACCAAGCTAAAACCTTTAAGGCAAATATCCACAGAGTATGTTTGGCAAAATGGTAAATCATCAAACCCACAGAAAGAGGCTGCAGGCTGCATCATGATACAAATACTCTGTAGTTATCATGATGTAGATAGCATTGAGATCTATGGCAACCCTTTGTAAAGGAGTGTTATCAAATGTTAAATTTATCTTCATCTAATGAGCAGAGTATTATTTTTGTTGTGTTAAGCTGCCAAACTGGGGTGCAAATACAGTTTTTGGATCATTTAATATCTGGCTGACTTTTCTGTACATTGGATGTGAATAGAAAAGTTAACATGCCCATTTTGCCTCACAGTTACCCCATCCAGCTCCATCTCAAACAGCTGATGCAAATCCACCTCTGGCTTTACTTGATGTGGGACCAGCAGGCGGCCTTCAGTCTGTGGAAGTCACTTCAGCGCTGCCGGATCTTCTCGGAGACGTCCCCTTCACATTAGCTCCTCATGTCCTGGCCATGCAGGCCGGGTCCAGCATGGTCCCAGATGTCCTGCTGTCCAGAGACGTAAACTACAACCTGGCTAGTTTTCAGTATGACTTCACCTTAGAAAATTCTGTGCTCCACAACAGTTAGTCTGTTTGGGTTTTGACGTCATTAGGAGCTCCCACTCTAGAGTAGTGGGCCCATTGGCTGATTTTGATAGTTCACAATTAAACTAAGCAAAAAGTAAAAGGAAACTGATTAAACAGCTTCAGAGAACAGTATAGCTTTACCATTCTCTAGTTGGCTCCTTTTTTTTCTTCTTTTTTAATCTGAAATGGGAAATAATTGATTCAGGGTTCACACCATGTTACTGGAGAGAAGCCCAATTTCCTTCAAAAGTTAAGTTACCTGGTAGCTCAGTGAAGAATAATTTATCATTTGGTCTTATTATTAAGACACATCACCACCACTTTGTACAGCATATATCAGCAGCTGTCGGTCATTTGTTCCAGGTAAAGTCCCATTTAATCCTCCTTTTGCTCAAGGTCCTTGTCTGATAAAAGATTTGACCCCGACTCATATTTAGGAGTATGACAGTCTGATTATTGGTCCTGTTGTTACCAACATTCTTGTCAGAACAAGTTACAGGAAATGTTACAAAAAATTAGTTCAAGGTTGTGTTTCTATGTAGGTTAATTTTTAAGAATCGGATGAATAATATTGATGTGAAAGCTTTTCTAATCTTCTGATGCCTTCTACATCTGTGACTTTGAAATGCTGTAAACAGACAAACGGCTCAGAATCAGCCTTTTGTCCACATCTTTGAACTGTGGTAGGAAGATCAGCAAAACTATATCAGAGCTTAGCTGCAGTGAGATTCGCTTCAAAATAATCCCTATTATTGATGTTCCAAAATTCATTTTTAAATAGATTCATTTACCTAGGTAACAGAGATAACAAACTGATAAAAAAAAAAGTATAACTGGTTATATGTTGAAAAAAATGAGTAAAAATCCTGTCAAACAAATCACTGGTGACAAATGTAGCAAAATGAAGGTTTGTTTTCCACCAGTTACTGTTTTCACCCCTTTTTATTGCTCACAATCAACATTTTTTTCTTCTATTCCATAATTTAGACCCACTTGCAAGATTGTTTGTGCATCTTTCTACTTTATCTTTATGTCCTGCCTATTTTTAATAGAGTCGAGTCAAATACACATGCCGTTAGTTCAGATTTTATTTAGGAGGCATGTGTTTTATCCCTGCAAAAGCTGCGATTCTTGGCAGGATGGAATGGAGGCCAACAGTAAACAGTGGAACAATATCATGATTTGATCCCACCTCACATCTCAGTGCTTTTAACTTCAAGATTCTTCTGCTTTAACTGTCTTTTGAGATCCTTTTAATTGCTAGGCAATCTCATTTAAAGCAGAGATGCACTAAAACTCTTTTGGTCTTCCTCTTTGTAATGTTATTCGCAAATAGAAAACAATAGGGGAAGCAAATGTGCAATACATAAAAATGAGGTGAATCTTTTTACTGGCTTTAATAGCAGTTGTGGCTAATTTACCATAAGGAGTAAATGACATGGCTAATAACCTGCTTAAATGTGTGGTTTTTCCAATGCGTTGTGAGCACCAAATGGATCTGTTTGTGTCTGTTTCTACCTGAGTATTCACACTTGTTTGAATCAATCATGAATTTCAAGGTAAAACACCAATGTTGTGTTCCTCAGTTGGAAACAATGTAGATGCAATGATAATGTAATTTCTTTCCTTTGCCTTTGTTGTGTTCAATGCTGTTTTCTAGTTAATGTTCTACATTTAGCCATCGTTACTAAGTTTTTTTTAATTACTCCTCTACCACCTGTGCCTTTATCAGACAGACTACCCAATAAAGTCTTTTTCATGTATCAGTTTATGTTGTAGGTTTTTAAAATAATGTAATAATGTAATAATAAGAAACTACGGCTAATAAATTCGATTCCACTTTATATATACATACATATAAAGTACTTAAGTAATTTGATGCTGGTGCTTTATATATATATAATATATATATTATATATAACCTTATACCCTCTACTCCAGTGTATCTGTGCTCAGCTGTCTGACTGTACAGCCAGAGATTTAAAGAAAAGTATCAAAAGCAAATAAGGTGGATTAGGGGAGCTGCCAACAACTGCTGGTTTCATCCAGGACATGTTACTGTGGAATATTGTCTCTGTTCCTAGATATTGAGCTGTTCGCATGTCTTGACTGTCATGAGACGCTGTCTTCAATCAGAGGTTTCTTCAGATTTGTTGCAGAACTGACTGGAAGTGGAGATCCTTTCTGTCCACAGCGTCACCATCCATGACGACTCTTCCACAGATATCAGTTACAAGAACATTTAATTTCCCTTTGGGATGAAAGTAAAGAATTTTTATTTGAATTTAAACACAATGTGATTGAAGTGCAACTTTTTTTTCCCACATTTAACAAAAATGGTGAGGATATATGTAGTATTATGTAGGATGTAACATTTTGACACTCTGAAATACTGAATGAAACACCGTGTGTCAAACCTGTGGCCAGGTGATCATTTAAATTGTATGTAGGTTGGGATCATGTTCCAGCACCAGCATGAAAAAGAATTGCCCAAATTCATCCATTAAAATATCTAATCTTAACCTGAAATATCCTATTTAATTTAGGTTTAAATTGTTGATAGTAGCTGTAGGGTAACCCAAAGATTAAACTGTTCGTTTGTGCGTCCTTGAACAGGGCCCTGTAATTGTATCTTTATTTTACACTCAAATTCATCTGCAACAACTGAAGGTGGATGGACCTCTCAGCATCCACAAGCTCATCCCAGCAGGTGGTAAACACGGTGGAACCCTTCCAGTCTCCTACTATTGCTTTAGTAACGACACCTCCACAGTGCTACGGTGTCGTATCAGCTTGTGCTTGGAAATCATCACAGCCCAACCTGCCGTGCTCCCTCCTCCTTCCTTAAGCCTTGGACCGACTACATCCCGTTGCTCGAGTCCCGCCAACCAAAGTGCAAGTGGTTCGGACGGGAGCCTGGAGCTTGCTGCTGGATGACACGAGTTCCTTACACCTGTCCACGTCCCCGCACAGGTAGCTTGGTCCATTGCAATTCAAACATGTTATCTTATAACCATATATTTAACGTTTAGGTACTTCGGTGGTATGCTAAGTACGGTTCTGTTTTCCACAGCGACTCCTACGCCAGTCTAGCTTAAAAACACAGTAATTGAAGGCTTTTGCCTGCAAATAAGTCAATATTGAGTTTAGGAAGCAAAACACAACCAATTTAATATTAAGTAAACCGTAAGCTAATATTCGTCGTGTGTATCTCCTGTTGTTAGATCTTATTTAACCAAGAAAGTAAAACTTTTTATTCTTTTTTCACCATTCTTTACTAAACGCCACGTTGTGTTTTGGTGCGTCGCGCTAATGGAGCTGAACTGCGAAGCAGCTAAAAATTCTACATTTTCATGCATGTGTCTGTGGTTATACGGATAACATTGAGGCCGAATTGTAAGGTTGGCTATTTCTAATTATATACAGATAGTATCATCATTTGAAATATCAATTAGCTATTCCTAATAAGACTGACAATTCAAAATTGTGTACATTTTTAAGCTAGATTTGGCCGGCCAAAGTCCTCTGCCTGTAGCTGCTGTAGGGCTTCACGCGCGCTAGGCTAGTTGGCTAGCTGTCTAATTAGGTCAGAAAACATCAGGATTTGATGCTTGATGCCAAAAACATCGAGGCCGAGCCTCCGCCTCGTATTTATTCCTAACCGCCATACTCTTGTTTATTCATTTGGATTTTTATGTTTGTTTTCGCGCAGCTTATTTGAGATGATGTTTTCCATCTGTTCGGCTTACGGAATGGATCTGAACGAATTAAAGTGATGTTATCTATTACTACAATAGTATAACAATAAGCTGCTACTGATGAGGTAGATATTGTTGGTTATGGTTGAGTCTTGCGTGATGATGCAGCTTCTGTCGTTCATAAACAAGCCGTACAGATTTACATAGCTAATACGACAGATTTTCACAGCAAACAATGAAAACTGATCCAATGTCATAACTGCGTGCTATTAAGTTTATTTCACGTTGAGAAACACATCAGAAGACCCAAATATTCATGATAGCAGGTAGTCAGCTGACAGGTTTGTGGCTCCTGTGGTCACATTCTGGCCTAGCAGTTCCTGAGACATAAACAGAGCCTTCTGCGCAATCAGGCCAGGCTTTGAAAATAAGTATGTACACACACCATAGTACTATCTAGAACAGAAAAATCATCAGTTACAGTATATATACATGACAATGACGGTTACAGTGGCCCATATTGTTGATGTTTTTGAAAGCAATCCAGCATGTGTCCTGACTGACACGTTTTCACCAGGGCTGTAAACATCACTGAGCCCCCCTCCTGATCAGGAGGTGAATGTTGCTATATGCAATGGACTTTGCATCTGTACTCTTTTGGTTTTATTGTTGGCTGCTTAGACAGAACCGGGTTATTTTAATGCTAACATGCATCAAACCTCAGTTGCTCCTATACCTTTGAAGTGTGTCTAAGAATGACATCACATCTGACTTAACCATATGCTTGTTGCAACTTGGAAAATCAATGGGATTTGCTAACTTTTGCTACATGAGTAGACTAAATACTGTTAGCAGCCAAAAAGTCTGTGTGGGATATTTCTTTGCATTTTATCCAGTCATGCACTAAAGCAGCACACACTCTCTAAAATGTGCCCTTCGTTTAGATCAGTGTTTCTTAATTCCGGTCCTCACGCCCTCTGCCCTACATGTTTTAGGTGTTTCCCTTCTGCCAACCACCTGGAATGAATCTTTGGGTGATTAACAGGTTCCTGCAGTACGTGATGGCTGCGGAAGATGTCATGCAAATATTTTGAATCAGCTGTTCTGGTGTAGAGGCACATCTAAAACATGCAGAGCAGGGGGGGCCTGAGGACTGGAATTGAGAAGCACTGGTTTAGATACCAACTGTTAGCAGTAGCAGTAAACAGTAGCAACTATCACTACATGGTACGCACACATCAACTTTATTAGATGTTGAGGTCAGAGGTTATGAAATACCAAAAATTTTCCAAGTCGGAAATCTGATTTTGTTTTCCTAATTTCAACTTTCCTAATTTCACAGTGATTCTTTACTGCAAAACGGGCCTGCATGCTACCTCTTTGGCCACATCTATTGTCTATTCCCCTTTTATTGTTATTGACATTTTGTGATTCTCCATAAATTATTGTAATTATTTTATTGCTCCTTTCTAAGACAAACAGAGTTAAGGAACTGAGTCAGCTATAATGTTCCATAGTCTCCACCCCTAGTTCTTGACAAAGGTGTTTCTTTTCTCTGGTACAACAGAAAACTGAAGCTGGGACAACTTTGGTTTTGAGGTCTTGGGTCTGGGTTTGTCTTGGTTCCAACACAAAGAACTGCTGCACCAACATGCACTGGAACCTGTTCTGTGGATAAGGCCCCTATGTTAAATCAGCTTCAGAATTCCTGTGCTGAGCTTTGAACTAGTTGTCAAAAGTACAAAAGTCAAAAGCACAAAACAGTTAAGAATTTTGGCTTTGATTGCCCAAGGGAGTTACTTGAAATGTCATCTAGACAAACCTAGTTCTGCAGAAATGCCTTTTCAACTAAAACCACATAACTTGAAGCTGAGGTCCTGTGTTCTGCTCCAGCTGCTCCTCAGTGTTTCCAGGGAGGAGCAAATAAACAGAAATGGAAAAGACACGATCATCATGGGATACAAGTCCTTACTACCTTGTTGATTATATTAGCAGAAGATCACAACCCAACTCTAATTGAGTCTTCAGAGTTCACCTGTTATCCCATGGATTTGTAGCAACTGTAGCACTGTCTGTGCAGTGATTAATAGGAGCGGAGATGGAAGTGGACAGGTCACTAGAAGACCTTCGACCCTTTGTGGAGTGAACTTTGAGCATAATTCATTAGATCAGGTGTTATGATTGTTACCTAACAGCAAAATCATTCCCAGAAAGAAGCCTCCACCAGTTAGGTTGAAGTTCTACCTGTGGCTCCATGGCTTTTCATACACTGACTCTTAAAACATATACTTCTGAAAAATCAGTACTTTAACTTTGACTTTATATCGCCGTACCCCAGCTTGCAATGGACATGCAGAGTATAACAAAACTTTGAAACACTTCAGTCTGTTTTCATTCTACAGCCCCATCAGGGGAACCAGAAGAATCAAACTGATCCAAAGGACTTCCTGTTTACCAGAGTTCCAGTAGTGTTCTGGTCAGTGGCCATTAGGTGGCATAACAACATCTTGTATCAGTGTGTTTTCACACCTGGTAGTTGATTGGGGACCAAAGTTGCAACGTTTGTCACATTTTCAGCTCCACACTGCATTGTGTTAAAAGAAACAAAGCCTTTGAAAAACCTCTACACCCCATCACTTTAAAAAAATGAAAAACATCACAGTAGGGCCAAGGAGAATATAGCGACCACTTTAGTTCCAGATTACAATGGTGCTATTTCCAAATGTGGTACGGATCTGATGCTGAGCTCACCCCCCGTTGATTTGTGGTTTCTGCAGCCAGGTGTACTTTTCTTGAGCTTGTATGGCTGGTGCCTATCTGCAGCGATCAGCGGTGGGCCTCAAACTGGACATGTTGAGACTCCACCACAGGGAGAAACAGAGACACACAGGACAACACACACTCAAAGAGAAATGAACCTAACATTCATGTTTTCTGCTGTGGGAAGAAGCTGGATTACCTGGTGAGAACCAATGCATTCTGGGAGAATGTGGAAACTCCAGCCAGAAAGATCCCAAGCTGGGATTACAACCCAGAACCTTCTTGCTACTATGCAACAGTCCTGATTTTTAGGATAGAATTATTTCATACATTTGGAAGCCAGTAAGATAAATATGAGTAAGAGTCTCTGGAAAGAACTGCTAACCTCTTTTTGGGAGAAGTTTAATGTTATTGGTTTTCTTCACGGTAGTTTTGTCTTACTGTTTTGTGTCTACATTTTCTTGTTTACATATGTGTTGAAGTGAACTTGTGCATATTTTGCTTCAATCAATAAAAAAAGGTTTCATTGTTTTTTCATTGATTGAAGAGACAGAGTGAATGAGTGTGCCTCTCTCTTTAAGAAAAAAACTGGGGTTCATGCAATTGGCTATGAATAGGCTCACTGATTGGTCCTGGTCTCTTAGTCTTACCAAACAGCAGAGAATAAAATTTCAGGTGGAGGATGTCAGACTAATTCTGCTCTGCTGCTTTGTTATTGTTGCAGTGAAAGGAAGAACGTAGCAGCTGGTGTGGAGCTGGTGGTCTTCTTCTCAGATCAGTGTTGATGGGGCTCTCCTCCCAGGCTGCCGGCTTCATCACACCAATGTGCATCACTCCTGTTGTTTGAAAGAGACACTTACACAGGTGAGCAGAGCCCACATTCACCCTTCTCTTCTCCTGGGTGTTGCAGTGACAATACAAATGTAGACAATTTCTAAAAGTAGAGATGACATATTTATTTTTTTGTGTTGATGTTCCCAAAAGGAGTGTGGGGGATACTTTGAACTTAAGAAATGCCTTTGCTGATTAATTTTCCATTAACCACCCAGTTCCCTTCCCAAGTGAATAAATAGACTAAAAAAAACATGACATCTATATCTGCATTTATGAATCGAATAAAAGAATAGTTTTTATTGTGACAGTGCTGGGTGGAGTACAGTGACATTGGAGCCACCAAACAAAAAAATAAAACAGACATCGCCTAAGTTCAGAGAGAAAATGTACTTTAATTCTTCCCCAGTTCAAACTTAAGCAACTTTCAAAGACAAAAATGTTATTTTTTCCCCAGTGAAAAATATCCATCATTATGGGAGTCTCATAATTTTGTGCTGCATGAAGTGAGCATGTTCTCCCGATGTGTGTGTTTGGGTTCTTTCTGGACATCCCGGGATATTCCAGAACTACAACCCACTCGGCAAACCCAGTAGTACAGGCTGTAGGGTAAGACACATTGTGAATTGCAAATCAATGTTTTTAGTTGCTTTTAAGATGCAGAGGGAGCAGGTAGAGATATGACCAACTACTTAAATAGCATCTGAAATACAGCAGTGGGCATATTGTTCCTCATTGACAAACCGCGAAATGAAAGAGCTTCCTTATAGAAATAATACTGTTGTAATTGTTTCTTTGTAGAAAGATTGAACTTGGGTTGGCATATGGCTCTGCACTCAGCCCAATCCTACAAGTCTCGCTCGGCTACAGAACCCTGATGCCTAGTAGCAACACGGAGGTGACAGATAACACTATCTCACTCCTGAGCATCCACTTCCCCTCCTTTCAGTGGCCTGAGCAGCTGCAATTTATGGCAAGCTGTGCCCGAGCTGGCTCTTCCTTGCCTCCTGCAGCAAAGGAAACAATGTGGCTGTGCCAGATGACAGCTCAGTCCATGTGTGGACATGCATGTTATGGCGTTACAGAGCTGCAGGGAAGAGCAGAGCTGCCACAATGGTTTACTGATGTGGAGCAGGAGATACAGGGCAGAAAAGGTCAGATAACAGAAAGTTAGCAGTGTTATTAGCTGAGCCTTTGCTACCAT
This sequence comes from Gambusia affinis, assembly GCF_019740435.1. Taxonomy (NCBI): domain Eukaryota; kingdom Metazoa; phylum Chordata; class Actinopteri; order Cyprinodontiformes; family Poeciliidae; genus Gambusia; species Gambusia affinis. Next base: position 25,074,608 of record NC_057881.1, read on the forward strand.
AGCAGGTGGTTTACTTGGTAAGCATGACTAATAAAAGAGAAATACGTAGGCTACATTCACACAGCTGGTCTTGGTGCTTAATTCAGTTTTTTTTTTACTGGAATTAGATATTTGTTCCATGATCATTCAAACGCCTGAACCATCCGACCACAATGAGACATTTGTGTGAACGGTTTTCATCCCAAAAGCAAAGTGCATGCACAAAAGAATAACGTTGACATCACATAGCAGTGCTCTGTTAATAGATGGATTTTAAAGTTATTCTGTAAGGAGAGTCAACTGTATAGTCACAAGATAGTCACAACTAATAGCAGCGGCCTTTAGTGGACTTGATTGCAACGTCTGTAGAGGAACCTATTGAGATGTTTCGTCAAAGCCAGGAGTGAAGGGACTACGATCCCACACACAGACTAATTCCATCATGTCACACTTATAATTTACTTCTGGATTTTCCCCTGCCTGGCTCCGACGACATAAAAGTCAGATAAAATGCGACATGACCGTTTAGACTGCAAACACTTTGAAATTTGAAAACAATTGTATGGATATGTGTCTGATGCAGCTCAGGGCATGAAAAGAACAAAGATTGGATATTTTGAGGTAAAAATTGGAATCGGGTCGTTCAGACTAGATTTGGGTTGCAATTGCCTGCTGTGTGAATGTAGCTATAGCTGTGTTGCTAACATTTTCCATTCAAGAAGATACAAGTTGTAATCCTAACACATTACAAAATGTAAGTTGTTAGCTATATCAGCCATCAGGCTTTACATGCCACCTCACCAGGGTAAGCGCTGTTTGTGTATATCAGTTTGTGTATGTTGCTGGAGGGCAACATTTTAACCATACTTGAACTACTATAGGAGTTCCGAACACTAATTGTATAGTCCCGGCCATACTTTGGAGACCACAGCTGTGATGGAGTCATTTGCAGACTAATCAGAAACAACTATTTCTCTGTTGCAAAAGCTATTTTTAATCAGAAATTCAACTGATGAAAAACATGGCAGCTAGTCAGACCGGTGGCAAACAATAAACTCTACACATTTCTGTCAGATATTTCTAACATAAAATCTAGAACCAGTTTGAAAATTTTGCCAAACCCTTTTCCATCTTTTGTGTGACATAGAGAGAAATGAAATAAAAACTATAAAAATCTCTACAACTTAAAACTCATAGTTTGTTAAAGCAACTATTCCCCAGTTTTCTTGGCTTCACCTGGGTCACTAATTCCAGTCAATCTTCACATCCTGGTGATATGGTTTATAAATAAAATCTCCAATTTCTTTCCTATCAAGTCCAATTTAAAATTTTTACATTACTTTGCTGTCTTTTCTAAAAAAAGAAATCACAAATGAGAAAAAAATATCTTTAAAAACTTTTTTTATTTCATTCATCCCTTCCATGAATGGACTTGAATTCAGCGATTTAGAAGACATTAATAAAATGTCTAACAGATTCTTTCTCTCATTATTGTGGCCTTTATCAAATATAAATAATTTAGGTAATTCTAACTGACCTAAAACAAGAAACATTTTCTCTGATTTAACTCTGTGAGAAAAAAGGCAGATGCCTTTTTATTCCCTGTATGTAAACTTCTGGTTTCAGCTGTTCCTATATTGTATTGATTGTGTTTCTAGCAATATATCTGAACAAATTCCAAACCTTTTGTTGTTTTCACAAAAAAACGTTGACTTGAGTTGATGTTTTCCTCTAAAATTATAGGTAATGTTGTGGCCTCTTTCAAATGAAGGGCTTAAAAAATTACATCTTGTGCAGAGTGGTGCATCGTTTGTGAACATTTTGTGGAATATTTGGGGCCGAAGTTGGAATCTCTCTGTCAAACCTCTGGGAAAGCTGTGAAACTTATCTGGTTGAAGTGTCGGGTTGACTTCTGGTTTGTCTTCCTGCTCAATCAGTAGGCTTTAGTCTCAGTAGTTATTACACCAGACAATGTCAGCACTCGTTCTATTAAGCTGTTATTTCCCCCATTTGTTGCTGTCCATCAAAATGTGTTCCTGGGTTGAAACGTCAAGGATCTGACAGAAAGTGAAGGGAGAGATCTTCTATCTGAGCCAGTGATCTGAAACGTGAGCAGCATTGAGTTCAGTGCATCCAGTGGAACTGGTTCTGTGGCCCACGTCCTCAGATCATCTTACAACTGTTACACACTGCCTTTATTGATAAATCCTGCATGTGTTCCGTTTCTGGAGAGAAGAGGGTCAGTGTCAGGGTTGACAGAGGAGGGCAGGTCTGAACACGTTGCCTGGTACAGATGTGCTCTGGGAGTTCCTGTAGTCCTAGAAACACACAGTCACAGCTGGGATGAAAACTGGCCTCTAGAGGAACCTTCACACTCTGAGCCTTCCAACGATGTCAAAGAAGCAAAGATTGAAGTCTTCTTTAAATCTATTTGTGTTGTTTATCTGCAATGGAACAGTGACACCTGGTGGACATTTGGTGACCCAGCCTTTGACTCTTAAACCGAATAGGCAGAAGAGGAAAGTGGAACACTACACTTAAACTAGATATTTACACTCATTTCCTCAGTCTTACATGAAATGTGACTAAATGTTTCCTGTTTTTATTCAGTTCAGGTTCACACCAATACTTTCCTTTTTCTAAAGGCCAGAGATTGTTTTAGAGAATTGTTTTAACCCCTACCTGCTGACAGAACCGGTGCAACTGGATCAGGTTTATTAACTGCCTTGCTCACACACACATGCCCACGCATCCGCACATACACACGTACATGCACTGCAGAGTTTCCTCTGGTGTATTATAAGTCTGACGAGCCATCAGGCTTTACATGCCACCTCACCAGGCTAAGCGCTGTTTGTGTATTTTAAATAGAGTTTTTTATACTCCAGTTGAGAATATTGACTTTGATATATTTAAACCACTTTGGACTCACTGGGTGGTTCTGAGGGACATTTTCCACTCAGGACTCCCATTTGTGTTCAAACTTCAACATCACTCAGACATATTCTCAGATCACAGAACATGTCTTAAAAACAGTGTTAATACTTACTGCACAGTTTTCAGAGTTTTAGTCTGGGGGCTTTTGACGACAATTTTTGGGACTTTAGTTTTAGTCATATTTCTGTCAAATGTCAACTAGACTAAAACCAAAATTTATTTTAGTCTAGTTTTACTCACAGAGAGGAATAAAGAATATTCATTCTGAGCTGGAGCTACATTTTGTAATGCATGCACAGATAAACTTTTAAACATTATTTGGATTTTCCTTTGACTACAGTTTCAAAAACTAAAACTCAGAAGTAAAGATCGATTTAAAAAACTAATTTGATCTGTTTTTTTTTATGTATGCATGCATCTGCCATGTTCTATCTGAACAATAAATGGGTTTATTTAAGTCCCAGGTAATGCCTGTCACAAGTACTGTGAAAGTCATTTTAAACTTTAAATGGGTTTCTGGAGGATAACTATGGGCCTGTCACTGTAGTAATTTTTACTGGATAATAAATTATCTCAGACGTTATCGTAATAAACAGTAACATTGTTGTTTGAGACCATTTTCAAGTAACATAATGGCATTATTATGCAAGAACACTTTTTCATAGATCAATAATCTTTAAATTCTCAGGAACATTTAACACTGAAACTGGAAAACATTTTACATATGCAAAATATTTAAAATGTTGTTTCTGTGAACAACAGAAACAACAAATAAAATGGATGCTGAAGTCTGCAAACGAAATTGTACATTGACAAAAGTGGCTAGTTGAAACCAAAGCCAGGGCAACAGACCAGGCCCTGTTGCCGTGGGAACTGGACCATCAATTCAATACAATTTAATTAAAAAATACTTTATTGATCCCAAAGGAAAATTCAATAAAAAAATAAATGAATTAATTAAACTTGGGTTCATTTTGGCATCAGTCCCCTGTACATTCCAAATCTGATCTCAGAACAGTCGGCTGGCCTGGTGTGTATTTTTAACCGGTTTCCGTTGGTTACAGCTGCTCCATGCATGTTGTGGAATGCTCCTATGTGTCCTCTCCTGTGTTTATGGTGTTGATCTGGTTTGGTATCATGTGATAGATAGAATGTGTGGGGAGAAGAGGCTCTGTGAAAAGTTGTTGTTTCTCCTGCGCCGGACCAGCAGTGGGCCTGCTGCTGATCAGCCATGGATATATGGTATACACAACAGATAGATGGATTCTCTAATAATTTCATCATGTTTTTTGTTTTTTTCAAAAATATTTACCATCCCCTTTTCATTTAATTAATGTTTACTTAGATTTGGTGATGTTTCCATTACTTTAAAAAACACTTACAAAATATTTTTGTCTTAGTTTTATAGTGAACACTGGTCCAAAAGGTTTGGTTTTTGTCCCTCAGGGTACCTGAGTAACAGTGAAGTGTCTATAAGAAGGAACAGAGCAGACTGGACTTCTTAAGGAAGATAAAATCCTTCACGAATTGCAGCAAGATGCTGCAGATCTTCTATCAGTCTGTTGAGAGTTTCTCTTTTCTGCCATCATCTGTTGGGGCAACATCATCAAAACCAGGGACCTAAAAAGGCTCAACAGCCTGATAAAGAAGGCTGGTTCTGTTCTGGTTCTGTTAAAAGGACGACTTTGGAACCTCTAATATAAAATAATTCTTCATAAAATCAAGAACATCATGGACAACCCTTGACCATCCTCTTCATGAGACTGTCTTGGGGAAAGCAGTCTTCAGTCAGCTTGTTCAAATTCACTGTAATACAGACTGCTACAGGAGATCTACCAACAGCAATCACTACCTACATTAACTCTTTGAAGGATTTGAATTGATCCAAATTAAAACTACATTTATTTCTCTTTGAGATCAATAAAGTAGAAAAGGTTTTGTCTGATTCAATGTCAGAGAAAAAAGGTTCTACATGTTTTAAGTGTTTGTTAATTCCCACTGCATATGCTAAAAGTTCCAAACCAAACATTCTATAATGCATCATACAAATCATTCAGTGTAGTAGTCCATAAACAGGTGGGCCTGTCAAGTGAGTGCTGCTAGACCATCAATTTGTCCAAACATCTGATTTTCATTTGTTCTGCTCACGGAATCAGCAGCTGGAACCCAGGAGACAGGAAGGTGATCCAGTGGAAGAACAGCTTCCTTCCTGTCCAGCTGTAACAGCCACACCTGCACAGCAGCCAGCTACATTCAGGTACCTACACCAACACCTGGAGCTTCACTGTATTCATTGTGTTTGTTGTGCCGCATGGGACTGAAATCATTAATCAGATATCATAATTTATGATTTATGGTCAATATAGATATAAAAACTGCATTTACTCAACAACACCAGAAGCCTTACTTAAAATATTAAAGGAACGATTCTTATGCGTGTGTGTTTGCTGCAGCAGTTTTCCATGTCGAAGTCGGCCCAGATGCCGCTGTCCAACATCACGGTGCCAAAGCCCTCCATCTCCAGGGTGCCCAGCAGCATGGAGGGCATCAACCATGAGCTGGAGAAAGTCTTCATCAAAGACAACGGAGAGAAGGACGAGCTCAAGGTTTGTCCCTGTTGAGTTGCTTCTGTCCTGTGTGTCTGCCAGATCGCTGTGTCTCAGACCTCATTCACATTCTGTTTCTATCCCCGGCTGCTGTGCAGTCTCTGGAGGTTCCGGATGGGCGTCGGGCACCCTTCCCTCCCCAGCAGCGGAGCAGCAGTTCTCGCAGTGTGGACACCCAGACTCCTTCAGCCCCTGGGCGGTCCAGCAGCTGCTCCAGCCTCTCTCCTTGTCCCTCACCAGCCTGTCCTCCAGGGTCACATGATGGCAGTCCTTACTCCACAGAGGATCTGCTGTATGACCGGGATAAAGGTCAGGAATAGCAGCATTAAAACATGAATGTCTCAGTCAAAACCCAGGCCTGGCCTGAAGCATTGAGGTATCACTAAATTAGAACCAAACAGGGTCAGATTTTATTCTCACTTCTATGCATTTTTATATTTTCCAGTACCTGTTGAACAATTGCAGTTAGACTATGGAGTCTGATTTCAGACTTTAGTGATCAAAAATGCAAGCTGGTAAAAATCAGGTCCACACAGCAACAGTCCACGCCGCTGAGAGCAGCCCTGTGGGTTGTGGTGTCTCTGTAGTTTACCTCGGTCCTGCCTTTAACTCAAACTGGACCATAACAGCAAATTAACTATAACAATTCTAGAGCTAGATATTTTTGTATTTGCTTTTTTAAGACTCCGTGTGTGTGTGCTTACTTATTGTCAACAATATCATCCTAGAAAACATAATTACCTAGTCATACAACTTTTAACATGTTTTAACACAGAAAGCTGTTTGATTCCCAGCCATCCATTACATTCCTTCTTAGTTCCTTACAGTTTTTGTTCAATATTTTATATGGAATTAATATATGTATATATTTTATAAATACATATCTAAAGTGAACACATATTTATAAACATATATAAAAGGAATAGAATTTGAATTTAAATTGTATTAACTGTACACGTGTCTAAGTTCATAGTTAATCTTGGAATCTGGATGTGAAACCTTTGAAATCTTCTCTGAACCTTCCTACCCTTGACAACTAAAGTGTTGAAGCAGGTAGAGCTGCCAGTGTGTTGGTGTGGGATTATGAAGGCCTCTTCTTGTGTGCGTGGGTGTGTGTGTGTGTGGGTTCAGACAGTGGCAGCAGCTCTCCGCTCCCAAAGTTCGCCTCCTCACCCAAACCAAACAACAGCTACATGTTCAAGCGCGAGCCTCCGGAAGGCTGTGAGAAGATCAAAGCATTCGAGGAGATGAGGTGCAGACCGATTCACGCCCGTATTCATCCGCCTCATGAATGCTCCTCCCTCAGTCACTGTGCTTGTTCCCCTGCAGCTCCCGGCAGGCGGCGGCGGCAGCAGCCCCCCTCTTCTCCTGCCCCGACAAAAACAAGGTCAACTTCATCCCAACGGGCTCGGCGTTCTGCCCCGTCAAGCTGCCCGGCTCCCTGCAGCTGGCCCCCGCCTCGGGCCCCGAGGAGGACGACAGCAATGCCGGGGCTGGCCAGGGTGCCGCCTCGCTCTACGGGACCCCCACTCAGGTTTCCACCAGCACCAGCACAGACGACCCCCCGGAGGAGCCAGGGTCCCCGTCAGAGACTGCTGACTCCCAGACAGACAGCTAGAGCTGGGCGGGGCCGCCATCACCACCACTGACTGTCCCACCGGGAGGGCCTCGTCTCTCTGTGCTGACCCCCTCCACCCCCATCCTATCACTGCATGACGTACAATGTCCCTTCATTTCCACCCAGACAGACGCTCGGAGCCGTGTGCAGGGAGCCGCCGGGGGAGGGGCCCTGTCCAGGGGTCCCCAGGAACACTCCAGCACCATGGAGGGGGGGGAGGGGCATGCATTTTAAACTGGTAGTAGATTTCTGATTAAATTATGTGTTGTGTTCTGTTTCAACATTCACAGTATGAATAAGCTGTAAACGTATCCACAGATATATCCAGACACACATAGCTCTATGAAAGACAGGAACAGCTCGGTGAAACCTCTGGACTGGTTTACTGTGACGGAACGAACCGGAACAATCCGCTGCACTTCAGGATTCTGTTTACACTATCAGCTCACAGGAAGCCCTGACTCCAACAGAACACAATTAGAGCCTAGACCACAGAAAACTGTTACCATGGCCACAGCCACTGCACAGTGTGTGCATCTGGTCGTGGTTTCAGGTGTTTCACAATCAGATTCTATACTCAGGTAAATTGGAATGTGTGTCCATACAAAGTATCTGCAGCTCCACAAAGCAGATCGATTCCCTGTCATGTCATTCCTAGTTTCTCTCCATTCCCAGACGGATCGCTCCGTGGGCCTCAGGGCCCGCTTAGGGGCCAGACTGGTTCCCAGCCCGCAGCTGGAGCACTGTAGGGACCACACACACTGTGTGCAGAGGTGTATGTGAGGATGAAAGCGTTTCCACCAGGATTTGGAAAATGCAGCAGGGGTTGATTCTGTGTCTCAGAGCAGAGCGGATCCCCCTGCTGACGGTGGGCCGTCACATCAAACCCAGACAGTTGGTCCTGCAGGAATGCAGACTGGATGTGTAAATATTCAAACATTTATTCTGAAACATAGCTTTGTATTAGCTTCATAACCTTTTGAGGTTGATGAGAATATGTTAAAGTTGGATAAATGAGGAATTCCCACTTGTATGTATGGAAAGACTTTTTGTCCATCTAATCCAAGATAAAGTTTATTTAGATTCCACAAAATGGCCTCTGTGTCTTAAGCAGTCAAGCAGCCATGGGCGTGACAGAGATCAGAATCAGAGAAGTTTCAGTTACTCAGCAGGTCAGAGAGAAAAATCTGATTTAAAAAAACCTCCTGCTAAAAAGACCTCCTGCTATTTTCAATCTACATTCCAGACCTTTGATGATCATTTTAAAGTTAGAAACAGATAAAGTTCAGGGAGCTGAGCTGTGAGTTATCAGAGAGAAGCTTGTATTTCCTCTGGATTTTTAAATAAGAAAACTGCAACACGTTTTTTTTTCTCTTTCCTTAAGATAAAAAAATATTAAGAATTGTCCAGAAAGAGTCTGACTAGTGCATTTCTCTTACTATAAATAAAGGCATTAAATAAAAATTTACACAGAACTTTAATTCCATGCAAAATTTCCTCTAAAGAAAAAAACCCCCAAAGCGGATCATGTTTGTGCTACACAGTGAGAAAATGGTTGATTTTCCTGGCAGAAATTATTCCCTTTTATCTATCCGTCATTGTTTCAGACAACACAAACAATGAAGATGTTTGTTTATAGCATGTTATGGAAGTCCAACATATCACAGCAGTTACAGACTGCCTGCTCATTTCTTTCTTTCTGTTTTCAGACTGTCGGACTAAAAGGTCAGTCAGACAGGATCTGTGTTAAAATCCTTTTTAAGCAAATAGTTCAGTTAAGATCTGAGTGACTGCTGGCCTTAGGGAACTGATCCCAAACCATTTTTTTTACCGCTAAGATAAACTGTAGGCATAATAAATAAATGTTTGTACTGAGCATACCTCCAGTCTTCATTCTATTTCCAGAACAAACCTGATCCATGAGTGAAATTCCTGAGATTTGACCATCCCAAACACAGATGATTCATTCCTGAAGTTCCATCGCTGTGAGAGCGGTAACATGGAGATGTGAGATGATTGGCTGCAGATGCAACAGCGCCTTCATCAGATTAAAGGAACCCGCTGGCCTGCCTCCCTCTCACCGTCCATCTGTTACCGCAGTGACGCTGCTGCCAAGCAACCAAACCCTGTCAGCATCTTATTTATTCTGTACAAGAGTGAATCATAACCTGCATTTATTTTACTATCTGGTATGCTTGTTGACTTCCTGCATTGACGTTCCATTCCTATTTTGTATATATGTGGCTTTCGAAGAGGCTCAATGCAATGTTGTGGTTTCTAAGGACATTTCAGCACCTTACCAAGAGCTTTAGCTTTCCCAGTATCTCACATATGCTTGACATGGGTAAACAAGTGTGTGCAATAATTTGAGAAAAAAACAAACAGAGGTGTTGTCATCCAGGATGTTGCCCGTTCTTTGACATGTTACATTGCTTTGGTGTTGAGTTCGGAGGCTGGATCAGCAAGTAGCTTGTTGCTAAAGCCATCTCCTCCAAGACCAGCACTGCGAGTGACCAGAGCACATCACCGGCAGGCAGGGGTGTTCCTCAACTCACTACATGATACTTCCTTGTGTAACCTGCAGTGTCAAAGTTCATGCACAATGGCAATAAAATCTTGGTTGTTTTGCCCAACTGTGTTGCGTGTGTGTGTGTGTGTGTGTGTGTGTGTTGAGGGCTTTGATTCTCTGGCAAATAAAACAGCAAAGTGACACGAATGCAGCAAAAGTCAATAAAAACAATGAAAACCACAGTGTTCCTTCCTCCAGATTCAGTTTACAGTAATATACACACATCAGACAAATTAATATTTAGTATGAGTTTTAACAACACTGATAATTCAACATCAATTTCAAGAGGAAGTACCAGCATGTCCTGATGTGATTGAAGGCCTGCTGTCTGTCACCTTGAGTTTAAGTTGCTCTCAGACGTTTCCCCTGCATGGCTTTCAGCTTCCTGTCATCATCTCCTCACAGGTCATTTCAAATCTGGTTCCCTCTGAACGTACATGCAGCCCTGCATTCACAGACAGTAAACAGTATTTTGACCTGCCTTCCCAGGAGGAGGTCTTTGATCAGCCATTTCACTGAACAGCAAATGGGGTAAAAGTGAATGAAATTGAAAACGACTGCCCGCATGGCCTGCAGGTCTGAACAACCAAGCAAGTTCACCATGTTCGAAATTTTGAGTTTTAAGCTTTTTTACTGTTAGTGACCAAAAACGAGAGAAGCCAAAAATGGACAGTTTGTGAAATTTCAGCACCACAATCAAATTTCAGCATAATTTGCTTTAGTATAACTTGGAAATGCTGAGAAACAGTAAATCTGGTTGTTTGAAGCTGGAACCAGTTCAAAATTTTGAGTTTTAAGCTTTTTTACTGTTAGTGACCAAAAACGCTTTATCTCAGCGAGAGAAGCCAAAAATGGACAGTTTGTGAAATTTCAGCACCACAATCAAATTTCAGCATAATTTGCTTTAGTATAACTTGGAAATGCTGAGAAACAGTAAATCTGGTTGTTTGAAGCTGGAACCAGTTCAAAATTTTGAGTTTTAAGCTTTTTTTACTGTTAGTGACCAAAAACGCTTTATCTCAGCGAGAGAAGCCAAACATGGACAGTTTGTGAAATTTCAGCACCACAATCAAATTTCAGCATAATTTGCTTTAGTATAACTTGGAAATGCTGAGAAACAGTAAATCTGGTTGTTTGAAGCTGGAACCAGTTCAAAATTTTTAGTTTTAAGCTTTTTTACTGTTAGTGACCAAATACGCTTTATCTCAGCGAGAGAAGCCAAAAATGGACAGTTTGTGAAATTTCAGCACCACAATCAAATTTCAGCATAATTTGCTTAATATAACTTGGAAATGCTGAGAAACAGTAAATCTGGTTGTTTGAAGCTGGAAGCAGTTCAAAATTTTGAGTTTTAAGCTTTTTTTTAATTTCAGAAATTTCAGCACCACAATCAATGGACAGTTTTTGAAATTTCAGCACCACAATCAAATTTCAGCATAATTTGCTTAATATAACTTGGAAATGCTGAGAAACAGTAAATCTGGTTGTTTGAAGCTGGAAGCAGTTCAAAATTTTGAGTTTTAAGCGTTTTTACTGTTAGTGGCCAAAACGCTTTATCTCAGCGAGAGAAGCCAAAAATGGACAGTTTGTGAAATTTCAGCACCACAATCAAATTTCAGCATAATTTGCTTAATATAACTTGGAAATGCTGAGAAACAGTAAATCTGGTTGTTTGAAGCTGGAAGCAGTTCAAAATTTTGAGTTTTAAGCTTTTTTACTGTTAGTGGCCAAAAACGCTTTATCTCAGCGAGAGAAGCCAAAAATGGACAGTTTGTGAAATTTCAGCACCACAATCAAATTTCAGCATAATTTGCTTAATATAACTTGGAAATGCTGAGAAACAGTAAATCTGGTTGTTTGAAGCTGGAAGCAGTTCAAAATTTTGAGTTTTAAGCTTTTTTTTAATTTCAGAAATTTCAGCACCACAATCAATGGACATTTTTTGAAATTTCAGCACCACAATCAAATTTCAGCATAATTTGCTTAATATAACTTGGAAATGCTGAGAAACAGTAAATCTGGTTGTTTGAAGCTGGAAGCAGTTCAAAATTTTGAGTTTTAAGCTTTTTTACTGTTAGGGGCCAAAAACGCTTTATCTCAGCGAGAGAAGCCAAAAATGGACAGTTTGTGAAATTTCAGCACCACAATCAAATTTCAGCATAATTTGCTTAATATAACTTGGAAATGCTGAGAAACAGTAAATCTGGTTGTTTGAAGCTGGAAGCAGTTCAAAATTTTGAGTTTTAAGCTTTTTTACTGTTAGTGGCCAAAACGCTTTATCTCAGCGAGAGAAGCCAAAAATGGACAGTTTGTGAAATTTCAGCACCACAATCAAATTTCAGCATAATTTGCTTAATATAACTTGGAAATGCTGAGAAACAGTAAATCTGGTTGTTTGAAGCTGGAAGCAGTTCAAAATTTTGAGTTTTAAGCTTTTTTTAATTTCAGAAATTTCAGCACCACAATCAATGGACAGTTTTTGAAATTTCAGCACCACAATCAAATTTCAGCATAATTTGCTTAATATAACTTGGAAATGCTGAGAAACAGTAAATCTGGTTGTTTGAAGCTGGAAGCAGTTCAAAATTTTGAGTTTTAAGCGTTTTTACTGTTAGTGGCCAAAAACGCTTTATCTCAGCGAGAGAAGCCAAAAATGGACAGTTTGTGAAATTTCAGCACCACAATCAAATTTCAGCATAATTTGCTTAATATAACTTGGAAATGCTGAGAAACAGTAAATCTGGTTGTTTGAAGCTGGAAGCAGTTCAAATTTTTGAGTTTTAAGCTTTTTTACTGTTAGTGGCCAAAAACGCTTTATCTCAGCGAGAGAAGCCAAAAATGGACAGTTTGTGAAATTTCAGCACCACAATCAAATTTCAGCATAATTTGCTTAATATAACTTGGAAATGCTGAGAAACAGTAAATCTGGTTGTTTAAAGCTGGAAGCAGTTCAAAATTTTGAGTTTTAAGCTTTTTTTAATTTCAGAAATTTCAGCACCACAATCAATGGACAGTTTTTGAAATTTCAGCACCACAATCAAATTTCAGCATAATTTGCTTAATATAACTTGGAAATGCTGAGAAACAGTAAATCTGGTTGTTTGAAGCTGGAAGCAGTTCAAAATTTTGAGTTTTAAGCTTTTTACTGTTAGTGGCCAAAAACGCTTTATCTCAGCGAGAGAAGCCAAAAATGGACAGTTTGTGAAATTTCAGCACCACAATCAAATTTCAGCATAATTTGCTTAATATAACTTGGAAATGCTGAGAAACAGTAAATCTGGTTGTTTGAAGATGGAAGCAGTTCAAAATTTTGAGTTTTAAGCTTTTTTAATTTCAGAAATTTCAGCACCACAATCAATGGACATTTTTTGAATTTTCAGCACCACAATCAAATTTCAGCATAATTTGCTTAATATAACTTGGAAATGCTGAGAAACAGTAAATCTGGTTGTTTGAAGCTGGAAGCAGTTCAAAATTTTGAGTTTTAAGCTTTTTTACTGTTAGGGGCCAAAACGCTTTATCTCAGCGAGAGAAGCCAAAAATGGACAGTTTGTGAAATTTCAGCACCACAATCAAATTTCAGCATAATTTGCTTAATATAACTTGGAAATGCTGAGAAACAGTAAATCTGGTTGTTTGAAGCTGGAAGCAGTTCAAATTTTTGAGTTTTAAGCTTTTTTACTGTTAGTGGCCAAAAACGCTTTATCTCAGCGAGAGAAGCCAAAAATGGACAGTTTGTGAAATTTCAGCACCACAATCAAATTTCAGCATAATTTGCTTAATATAACTTGGAAATGCTGAGAAACAGTAAATCTGGTTGTTTAAAGCTGGAAGCAGTTCAAAATTTTGAGTTTTAAGCTTTTTTTTAATTTCAGAAATTTCAGCACCACAATCAATGGACAGTTTTTGAAATTTCAGCACCACAATCAAATTTCAGCATAATTTGCTTAATATAACTTGGAAATGCTGAGAAACAGTAAATCTGGTTGTTTGAAGCTGGAAGCAGTTCAAAATTTTGAGTTTTAAGCTTTTTTACTGTTAGTGGCCAAAAACGCTTTATCTCAGCGAGAGAAGCCAAAAATGGACAGTTTGTGAAATTTCAGCACCACAATCAAATTTCAGCATAATTTGCTTAATATAACTTGGAAATGCTGAGAAACAGTAAATCTGGTTGTTTGAAGCTGGAAGCAGTTCAAAATTTTGAGTTTTAAGCTTTTTTAATTTCAGAAATTTCAGCACCACAATCAATGGACAGTTTTTGAAATTTCAGCACCACAATCAAATTTCAGCATAATTTGCTTAATATAACTTGGAAATGCTGAGAAACAGTAAATCTGGTTGTTTGAAGCTGGAAGCAGTTCAAAATTTTGAGTTTTAAGCTTTTTTACTGTTAGGGGCCAAAAACGCTTTATCTCAGCGAGAGAAGCAAAAAATGGACAGTTTGTGAAATTTCAGCACCACAATCAAATTTCAGCATAATTTGCTTAATATAACTTGGAAATGCTGAGAAACAGTAAATCTGGTTGTTTGAAGCTGGAAGCAGTTCAAAATTTTGAGTTTTAAGCTTTTTTACTGTTAGGGGCCAAAAACGCTTTATCTCAGCGAGAGAAGCCAAAAATGGACAGTTTGTGAAATTTCAGCACCACAATCAAATTTCAGCATAATTTGCTTAATATAACTTGGAAATGCTGAGAAACAGTAAATCTGGTTGTTTGAAGCTGGAAGCAGTTCAAAATTTTGAGTTTTAAGCTTTTTTTAATTTCAGAAATTTCAGCACCACAATCAATGGACAGTTTTTGAAATTTCAGCACCACAATCAAATTTCAGCATAATTTGCTTAATATAACTTGGAAATGCTGAGAAACAGTAAATCTGGTTGTTTGAAGCTGGAAGCAGTTCAAAATTTTGAGTTTTAAGCTTTTTTACTGTTAGTGGCCAAAAACGCTTTATCTCAGCGAGAGAAGCCAAAAATGGACAGTTTGTGAAATTTCAGCACCACAATCAAATTTCAGCATAATTTGCTTAATATAACTTGGAAATGCTGAGAAACAGTAAATCTGGTTGTTTGAAGCTGGAAGCAGTTCAAAATTTTGAGTTTTAAGCGTTTTTACTGTTAGTGGCCAAAAACGCTTTATCTCAGCGAGAGAAGCCAAAAATGGACAGTTTGTGAAATTTCAGCACCACAATCAAATTTCAGCATAATTTGCTTAATATAACTTGGAAATGCTGAGAAACAGTAAATCTGGTTGTTTGAAGCTGGAAGCAGTTCAAAATTTTGAGTTTTAAGCTTTTTTACTGTTAGTGGCCAAAAACGCTTTTATCTCAGCGAGAGAAGCCAAAAATGGACAGTTTGTGAAATTTCAGCACCACAATCAAATTTCAGCATAATTTGCTTAATATAACTTGGAAATGCTGAGAAACAGTAAATCTGGTTGTTTGAAGCTGGAAGCAGTTCAAAATTTTGAGTTTTAAGCTTTTTTTAATTTCAGAAATTTCAGCACCACAATCAATGGACAGTTTTTGAAATTTCAGCACCACAATCAAATTTCAGCATAATTTGCTTAATATAACTTGGAAATGCTGAGAAACAGTAAATCTGGTTGTTTGAAGCTGGAAGCAGTTCAAAATTTTGAGTTTTAAGCTTTTTTACTGTTAGTGGCCAAAAACGCTTTATCTCAGCGAGAGAAGCCAAAAATGGACAGTTTGTGAAATTTCAGCACCACAATCAAATTTCAGCATAATTTGCTTAATATAACTTGGAAATGCTGAGAAACAGTAAATCTGGTTGTTTGAAGCTGGAAGCAGTTCAAAATTTTGAGTTTTAAGCTTTTTTAATTTCAGAAATTTCAGCACCACAATCAATGGACAGTTTTTGAAATTTCAGCACCACAATCAAATTTCAGCATAATTTGCTTAATATAACTTGGAAATGCTGAGAAACAGTAAATCTGGTTGTTTGAAGCTGGAAGCAGTTCAAAATTTTGAGTTTTAAGCGTTTTTACTGTTAGTGGCCAAAAACGCTTTATCTCAGCGAGAGAAGCCAAAAATGGACAGTTTGTGAAATTTCAGCACCACAATCAAATTTCAGCATAATTTGCTTAATATAACTTGGAAATGCTGAGAAACAGTAAATCTGGTTGTTTGAAGCTGGAAGCAGTTCAAAATTTTGAGTTTTAAGCTTTTTTACTGTTAGTGGCCAAAACGCTTTATCTCAGCGAGAGAAGCCAAAAATGGACAGTTTGTGAAATTTCAGCACCACAATCAAATTTCAGCATAATTTGCTTAATATAACTTGGAAATGCTGAGAAACAGTAAATCTGGTTGTTTGAAGCTGGAAGCAGTTCAAAATTTTGAGTTTTAAGCTTTTTTACTGTTTGTGGCCTAAAACGCTTTATCTCAGCGAGAGAAGCCAAAAATGGACAGTTTGTGAAATTTCAGCACCACAATCAAATTTCAGCATAATTTGCTTAATATAACTTGGAAATGCTGAAAAACAGTAAATCTGGTTGTTTGAAGCTGGAAGCAGTTCAAAATTTTGAGTTTTAAGCTTTTTTTTAATTTCAGAAATTTCAGCACCACAATCAATGGACAGTTTTGAAATTTCAGCACCACAATCAAATTTCAGCATAATTTGCTTAATATAACTTGGAAATGCTGAGAAACAGTAAATCTGGTTGTTTGAAGCTGGAAGCAGTTCAAAATTTTGAGTTTTAAGCTTTTTTACTGTTAGGGGCCAAAAACGCTTTATCTCAGCGAGAGAAGCCAAAAATTGACAGTTTGTGAAATTTCAGCACCACAATCAAATTTCAGCATAATTTGCTTAATATAACTTGGAAATGCTGAGAAACAGTAAATCTGGTTGTTTGAAGCTGGAAGCAGTTCAAAATTTTGAGTTTTAAGCTTTTTTACTGTTAGTGGCCAAAAACGCTTTATCTCAGCGAGAGAAGCCAAAAATGGACAGTTTGTGAAATTTCAGCACCACAATCAAATTTCAGCATAATTTGCTTAATATAACTTGGAAATGCTGAGAAACAGTAAATCTGGTTGTTTGAAGCTGGAAGCAGTTCAAAATTTTGAGTTTTAAGCTTTTTTACTGTTTGGGGCCAAAACGCTTTATCTCAGCGAGAGAAGCCAAAAATGGACAGTTTGTGAAATTTCAGCACCACAATCAAATTTCAGCATAATTTGCTTAATATAACTTGGAAATGCTGAGAAACAGTAAATCTGGTTGTTTGAAGCTGGAAGCAGTTCAAAATTTTGAGTTTTAAGCTTTTTTACTGTTAGGGGCCAAAACGCTTTATCTCAGCGAGAGAAGCCAAAAATGGACAGTTTGTGAAATTTCAGCACCACAATCAAATTTCAGCATAATTTGCTTAATATAACTTGGAAATGCTGAGAAACAGTAAATCTGGTTGTTTGAAGCTGAAAGCAGTTCAAAATTTTGAGTTTTAAGCTTTTTTACTGTTAGTGGCCAAAAAACGCTTTATCTCAGCGAGAGAAGCCAAAAATGGACAGTTTGTGAAATTTCAGCACCACAATCAAATTTCAGCATAATTTGCTTAATATAACTTGGAAATGCTGAGAAACAGTAAATCTGGTTTTTGAAGCTGGAAGCAGTTC
This sequence comes from Gambusia affinis, assembly GCF_019740435.1. Classification (NCBI taxonomy): domain Eukaryota; kingdom Metazoa; phylum Chordata; class Actinopteri; order Cyprinodontiformes; family Poeciliidae; genus Gambusia; species Gambusia affinis. The sequence continues at coordinate 25,091,937 of NC_057881.1, forward strand.
AAAATTTTGAGTTTTAAGCATTTTTACTGTTAGTGGCCAAAAACGCTTTATCTCAGCGAGAGAAGCCAAAAATGGACAGTTTGTGAAATTTCAGCACCACAATCAAATTTCAGCATAATTTGCTTAATATAACTTGGAAATGCTGAGAAACAGTAAATCTGGTTGTTTGAAGCTGAAAGCAGTTCACAATTTTGAGTTGTAAGCATGTTTACTGTTAGTGGCCAAAAACGCTTTATCTCAGCGAGAGAAGCCAACAATGGACAGTTTGTGAAATTTCAGCACCACAATCAAATTTCAGCATAATTTGCTTAATATAACTTGGAAATGCTGAGAAACAGTAAATCTGGTTGTTTGAAGCTGGAAGCAGTTCAAAATTTTGAGTTTTAAGCTTTTTTACTGTTAGTGGCAAAAAAGGTTTTATCTCAGCTTAGAGAAGCCACAAATGGACAGTTTGTGAAATTTCAGCACCACAATCAAATTTCAGCATAATTTGCTTAATATAACTTGGAAATGCTGAGAAACAGTAAATCTGGTTGTTTGAAGCTGGAAGCAGTTCAAATTTTGAGTTTTAAGCTTTTTTTAATTTCAGAAATTTCAGCACCACAATCAATGGACAGTTTGTGAAATTTCAGCACCACAATCAAATTTCAGCATAATTTGCTTAATATAACTTAGAAATGCTGAGAAACAGTAAATCTGGTTGTTTGAAGCTGGAAGCAGTTCAAAATTTTGAGTTTTAAGCTTTTTTACTGTTAGTGACCAAAAACGCTTTCTCTCAGCTTAGAGAAGCCAAAAATGGACAGTTTGTAGAATTTCAGCATCACAATCAAATTTCAGCATAATTTGCTTAATATAACTTGGAAATGCTGAGAAACAGTAAATCTGGTTGTTTGAAGCTGGAAGCAGTTCAAAATTTTGAGTTTTAAGCTTATTTACTGTTAGTGGCCAAAAACGCTTTATCTCAGCTTAGAGAAGCCAAAATGGACAGTTTGTGAAATTTCAGCACCACAATAAAATTTCAGCATAATTTGCTTAATATAACTTGGAAATGCTGAGAAACAGTAAATCTGGTTGTTTGAAGCTCGAAGCAGTTCAAAAATTTTGAGTTTTAAGCTTTTTACTGTTAGTGGCCAAAAGCAGCTTTATCTCAGCGAGAGAAGCCAAAAATGGACAGTTTGTGAAATTTCAGCACCACAATCAAATTTCAGCATAATTTGTTTAATATAACTTGAAATGCTGAGAAACAGTAAAATCTGGTTGTTTGAATCTGGAAGAAGTTCAAATTTTTGAGTTTTAAGCTTTTTACTGTTAGTGGCCAAAAAGCGCTTTATCTCAGCGAGAAGCCAAAAATGGACAGTTTGTGAAATTTCAGCACCACAATCAAATTTCAGCATAATTTGCTTAATATAACTTGGAAATGCTGAGAAACAGTAAATCTGGTTGTTTGAAGCTGGAAGCAGTTCAAAATTTTGAGTTTTAAGCTTTTTACTGTTGGTGGCCAAAAAGCGCTTTATCTCAGCGAGAGAAGCCAAAAATGGACAGTTTGTGAAATTTCAGCACCACAATCAAATTTCAGCATAATTTGTAATATAACTTGGAAATGCTGAGAAACAGTAAATCTGGTTGTTTGAAGCTGGAAGCAGTTCAAAATTTTGAGTTTTAAGCTTTTTTACTGTTAGTGGCCATCATCGCTTTTTCTCAGCGAGAGAAGCCAAATATGGACAGTTTGTGAAATTTCAGCACCACAATCAAATTTCAGCATAATTTGCTTAATATAACTTGGAAATGCTGAGAAACAGTAAATCTGGTTGTTTGAAGCTGGAAGCAGTTCAAAATTTTGCGTTTTAAGCTTTTTACTGTTAGTATTAGCCGGCTTTATCTCAGCGAGAGAAGCCAAAAATGGACAGTTTATGAAATTTCAGCACCACAATCAAATTTCAGCATAATTTGCTTAATATAACTTGGAAATGCTGAGAAACAGTAAATCTGGTTGTTTGAAGCTGGAAGCAGTTCAAAATTTTGAGTTTAAGCTTTTTTACTGTTAGTGGCCAAAAACGCTTTATCTCAGCGAGAGAAGCCAAAAAATGGACAGTTTGTGAAATTTCAGCACCACAATCAAATTTCAGCATAATTTGCTTAATATAACTTGGAAATGCTGAGAAACAGTAAATCTGGTTGTTTGAAGCTGGAAGCAGTTCAAAATTTTGAGTTTTAAGCTTTTTTACTGTTAGTGGCCAGCAGCTTTATCTCAGCGAGAGAAGCCAAAAAATGGACAGTTTGTGAAATTTCAGCTAATAAAATTTCAGCATAATTTGCTTAATATAACTTGGAAATGCTGAGAAACAATGAAATCTGGTTGTTTGAAGCTGGAAGCAGTTCAAAATTTTGAGTTTAAGCTTTTTTGTTAGTGGCAGCAGCTTATCTCAGCGAAAGAAGCCAAAAATGGACAGTTTGTGAAATTTCAGCACCACAATCAAATTTCAGCATAATTTGCTTAATATAACTTGGAAATGCTGAGAAACAGTAAATCTGGTTGTTTGAAGCTGGAAGCAGTTCAAATTTTGAGTTTAAGCTTTTACTGTTAGTGTCCAACGCTTTATCTCAGCGAGAGAAGCCAAAAATGGACAGTTTGTGAAATTTCAGCACCACAATCAAATTTCAGCATAATTTGCTTAATATAACTTGGAAATGCTGAGAAACAGTAAATCTGGTTGTTTGAAGCTGGAAGCAGTTCAAAATTTTGAGTTTTAAGCTTTTTTTACTGTTAGTGGCAAAAAAAGCTTTATCTCAGCGAGAGAAGCCAAAAATGGACAGTTTGTGAAATTTCAGCACCACAATCAAATTTCAACAGCATAATTTGCTTAAATATAACTTGGAAATGCTGAGAAACAGTAAATCTGGTTGTTTGAAGCTGGAAGCAGTTCAAAATTTTGAGTTTTAAGCTTTTTACTGTTAGTGGCCAAAAAACGCTTTTATCTCAGCGGAAGAAGCCAAAAAATGGACAGTTTGTGAAATTTCAGCACAACAATCAAATTTCAGCATAATTTGCTTAATATAACTTGGAAATGCTGAGAAACAGTAAATCTGGTTGTTTGAAGCTGGAAGCAGTTCAAAATTTTGGAGTTTTAAGCTTTTTACTGTTAGTGGCCAGCACGCTTTATCTCAGCGAGAGAAGCCAAAAATGGACAGTTTGTGAAATTTCAGCACCACAATCAAATTTCAGCATAATTTGCTTAATATAACTTGGAAATGCTGAGAAACAGTAAATCTGGTTGTTTGAAGCTGGAAGCAGTTCAAAATTTTGAGTTTTAAGCTTTTTACTTTTTATGATTGGTGGCCAAAAAGCGGCTTTTATCTCCAGCGAGAGAAGCCAAAATGGACAGTTTGTGAAATTTCAGCACCACAATCAAATTTCAGCATAATTTGCTTAATATAACTTGGAAATGCTGAAAGCAATAAATCTGGTTGTTTGAAGCTGGAAGCAGTTCAGAATTTTGAGTTTTAAGCTTTTTACTGTTAGTATTGCGGCTTTATCTCAGCGAGAGAAGCCAAATATGGACAGTTGTGAAATTTCAGCACCACAATCAAATTTCAGCATAATTTGTATATAACTTGGAAATGCTGAGAAACAGTAAATCTGGTTGTTTGAAGCTGGGCAGTTCAAAATTTTGAGTTTTAAGCTTTTTTTTACTGTTAGTGGCCAAAAAGCGGCTTTATCTCAGCGAAGCCAAAAATGGACAGTTTGTGAAATTTCAGCACCACAATCAAATTTCAGCATAATTTGTATATAACCAAATGCTGAAACAGTAAAATCTGGTTGTTTGAAGCTGGAAGCAGTTCAAAATTTTGAGTTTAAACTTTTTTACTGTTAGTGGCCAAGCAGCTTTCTCAGCGAGAGAAGCCAAAAATGGACAGTTTGTGAAATTTCAGCACAAAATCAAATT